>NC_133456.1:8887003-10227003 GCF_048565385.1 Saimiri boliviensis
TCCTACCCTGATCCAGCCCATTGTTTAAACGGCAACAGCTGAAATTTCTTTAGGGATCCAGCTGCAGTACGGGATTTGTGCAAGTCTTGTTAATTTTGCACGTAATTTAGCGCATTGTGAGTGAAGTTGAACAGGAACTCTTTAAAATAGAGGCACCTTGGGCTTCATCACCAAGCAGTGATTAAGCATTTTATTTTTGAAGCAAGAAAATGAAAATTTTTAAAAATGTATTTTAAAATTTAGATATCAATCGACCTTTTAGGGATTTCAAAGGCAGTGTTATTGAAGGCTTTAAAAAGTGGCTAACAAGGCCGGGCGCAGTGGCTCAAGCCTGTAATCCCAGCACTTTGGGAGGCCAAGGCAGGTTGGATCACGAGGTCAAGAGATCAAGACCATCCTGGTCAACATGGTGAAACCCCGTCTCTACTAAAAATACAAAAAATTAGCTGGGCATGGTGGCACATGCCTGTAATCCCAGCTACTCAGGAGGCTGAGGCAGGAGAATTGCCTGAACCCAGGAGGCGGAGGTTGCGGTGAGCCAAGATCGCGCCATTGCACTCCAGCCTGGGTAACAAGAGCAAAATTCCGTCTCAAAAAAAAAAAAAAGAAAAAAAAGTGGCTAAGATGCCAAACCTGAGTTAGTACAGAAGACCCCAGGAAGAGATGACCAGTGATTGGAAGGTTGAGGTGGCTTTTTTCCTGTTTCAGACTTCTCATTTTCCTCAAATTAGGTATTGCCCTCCTGTCAGGCTGATAACCAGTGCTGGTTTTATTTTGTACAGGTTTTTAGATACTTCCAAACAAGCCATAGGAATGCTGTTCATCCACTTTGCAAATGTATACCTAGCAGATCTCACTGAAGAGGACCCTTGTTCACTGTAAGTGGCCCCTATTTGAGTGCAAACAACAGCTGCCCCTCCATTGAAAACACAGGCTGGCCTTGCTTTCTGCTGCTGGTCCTGTTCCCTCTGGATTGGGGAAAGGGTGCTCCTCTTTTCCTCTGTGCTCCTCTGAGAGACCGTCCTGTGCATGCCGTCTTGGAGCTCACATACACAGCTGTCAGTTGGCTCATAGGGTTTTGCATGGTGACACTTTCCCCAAGCACTGGCTTTCTGCTTATCAATCCAAGTTCTGTCCTTTGATTTTCTCGTGTCCTTATGTCTCCCAGTTTCCAAACAGCCCCTGGCAAGGAAGGATAATGCCCTACAGGAGTGTCTTTACGCTGGAACCAGGACACACCAGGGCTTCTCTGTGATGTCAGCCATTCAGGGTCAAAACTGTTGTTGACCATCAGTGACCTCTTTGACCTACACCATGGATTGTTTCACCTTATCACTGCAACGTGCCTTCCATACAGCCCCCAGAGCAATCCATCTGTGACCTTAATCCACCCATGATACTCTGTCCTCCTTGCTGATGGCACCCAAATGGTGCTTCTCTTAGCAGGTGGAATGGCAGAGGAGGCTTGCCTACCTCATCCTGGCTCTGTCTTCCTCCTCCCTTGGTCCTCATAGCAGCCTGCCATATATTAATAGAGACTTTGATTATCTCCATTTTATAGTTGGGGAACTGAGGCAGAGAGGTTATATATACTGTAAGTTCACACCTCTCAGGAGTCACAGAGCCCAGCCAGTCTGGCTCCATGGCTCTCATGATGCTTTGCTCTCTGCCAGAATCACCTGTGTTGAGTATGGAACATAGAACTTTCTTTATTCCCAAGGCGTGGCACACAGTAGGCTCGTAAATGTTTGCTAAGTGAGTGAATGAAAGTTAAGGCCTGTATGTATATCACATGTCCTTGTTCTTCTGGAAGGCATGAGATGCTCTGGACACAAATTAGATTTAGGCGTCTGAGAGCAGCATAGCCTCAGGCCAGAGACAAATTTCCTTGGAAGCAATTGCTGCTCCTGCCATCTCTGGTCTGAGAGTGACCCCTTGTGATTTTACAGAGGAAGGGCAGGCAGGAGAAATGTCTCCTCCCTGTTTGCACTGGTTTTCCTGTTGACCCACCCTAGCATAGGGTGCGCCCTCTGACATCAGAGTGCTATGCACACCACCAAAGCCCCAGCCCAGCATAGGAGGCTGTGAGGCTGCGCAAAATGTCTCAAGCCTCAGTAACTGGAAAGCTCACCACAGGTGGGGCGTGTGGTGTCCTGGAGCTACCTGCAAGGATTTCAGAGCCACGTGGTTTCACAGAGGGTCAATACTGGACCCAGTGCCCTTGTTTTCCTCTCTGTCTGCCATAGAAAGCTGGGGCTTATGGTCAGCAGGGCTCAGCTGGATCAGGAACAAGGCCCTCAAGAGAGGATGAGTAACAAAGGGCCTTAGTCTGGTGAGGGAAAAGATTTTGTGTCTGATGGAAACAGACCTTACAAGAACACATTCCATGTGGCATGTCCTTCAGAGCTTACTCCTATCTCTCCCGCAGTTATCTTGCCTTTTCCCACTGGGAGTAAAGGTCTCTCTTTAAAGTGTAGGCCAGGTGTGGTGGCTCAGGCCTGTAATCTGAGCACTTTGGGTGGCCGAGGCAGGTGGATCACTTGAGGCTGGGAGTTCAAGACCAGCCATCATGATGAAACCCTGTCTCTACTAAAAATACAAAAATTAGCTGGGTATGGTGGCATGCACCTATAATCCCAGCTACTTGGGAAGCTGAGGCAGGAGAATCACTTGAACCCAGGAGGTCGAGGCTGCAGTGAGCTGAGATTGTACCACTGTACTCCAACCTGGGCGATAGAGCAAGACACCATCTCAAAAAAAGTGTAAAAGTATTGCTTGTGCTTGACTGCAGAAGGGGAAGGGCGAAGGCCATGTGGCCGTGCCCTCATTGTCTCCGAAACCCCAGAGGCTATTTTCCTCAAACTCTCAGGTGCAGCAGCACCATCGGGGCCTCATGGGCTGGACTGTCAGAGTGTGAGCAGAATCACTGCACAAGTGTTTCTGTCATCAGTTAAATTCTGTTTTCCTGTTGATTTCCCTGGCTGCTTCCAGGTACTCAGTCTTCCATTGAACCTTCGCCTGGCAAGAGCACTGGCAGTTTTAAAGTTTCTTTGTCCCTCAGCCACCTCCCTCAGTTTGTTCTGCTCCTGATGAGCTTTGGCACATGGTTGGGGGGCATCTAGAAGTGAGAGCTGCACTGGCACATGAGCACTGCCAGCCCCCAGAATGGGGCCAGACAAATGCTGAGTCCGTCCACTTCCCTTAAGCCACCCCCGCGTCAGCCATGACTTCTGGCCTCATAGCTTCTGCCCTGACAGTGCATGTGCCCTGTCCTCACAGGTACCTCATCAACTTCCTCCTGGACGCCACCGTGGGCATGTTGCTCATCTACGTGGGGGTGCGCGCTGTCAGCGTCCTGGTGGAGTGGCAGCAGTGGGAGTCCCTGCGCTTCGGCGAATACGGTAACACTGTGGATGCCGGACAGGGTGCGAGGGGACTGCTGGGGGTCTCTGCTCCTTGCCCCATGCAGCCCACCAGGCAAACAGATCCAGAAATATCTGGGGAGCTGCCATTGTCTCCTCTGTGTGGTTGAGGGGCTGCTCTGGGTATGAGCACACCCTCCTGTGAGTGTGGGTGCCTGCTTCACTGCCAAAGCCATCACCTTACGGCAGAGAAGGTGGCAGGAGGCAGGAGACACTAGATGCAGGGAGAGAGCTAGATGTCTGCCCCTTCTACTAGAAGACACCAGTAGTCCCACACATAGGGCTGAATGGCCTCTTCATTCTGCCAAGCTTCCTGTAGAGCTCACACCACCTACCTACCAGGTTTTAGAGATGGGGCAGCTCTCGTTTTGTGTTCATTAGCGAGGTGGCAAGCCCTGTCCCTCTTTCTGCTGCACATCTGTGCTTGTCCTGTCATTAGGCCATTCCACATGGCTGGTACTGGAGGGTGCCTCCCCTCTGGGACCAAATTGCCTTGCTGTCTCCTGACTCCAGGCCCACCCCACCCAACATCTGGCATGGACCTGTCACTCACTCAAAGACACAGCTTAAAACAGTTACCTATGATGCTGGCCCGGCCATGAACCACTCCCATCTCAGACTCCATGGGATACAGCTTGGGTGGGAAGCTCCCTTTGTGCTGGTTCTGAGCATGTGCTGGTTCTGAGTTGGATGTGGCCTCAGTGGGGGCTGCCAGTGAGAGGTGCCTTCCTCAGGCCCTCACTGCCCTCTGAGGTTTCAGCACAGTTAGGGGTAGTGTCAGCTCTCCTCACCCCCACAGCTGGCCCTGGCTGTCTGCAGGCAGGAGCTCCTCTTAGCAGGTGGAGCAGCATCAATAGCGCCATTGCCTTGAGAGGGGCATGCAGGACAAGAGGGAGGAAGAGCAGAGGGAATTTGGGATGCCCATTCTCCCCTCCTGGTCATGCCTCCCAAAGAGCTCATGGCTCTGGGCTCAAGGCCACTCACTCCTGGATGGCTAAAGATTCACAAGGCATTGACAGTTTAAAAGGGGAGCCAATTCATGGAGCTGGCTGTGAGTACCTTGGGTATTTCTAGACATCTTAAGTAATTGTTTGTCTCTGTTGAGGGGAGATGAGCTCAGGGGAGGGCTTTTCTTAGCCCCGTTATTTGATGCCTGATGAGTCAGTGACTTAAGATAGTGTCCAGCACACAGCATGTGCCTCCTGTGGCTCCAGGGAAGGCTTCTGAGAAGCTGCAAGTCATTGAGTCCTCAGCTGCAGAACAAAATGGACCACAGCAGAGGGACCAACACAGCATCCTCTTCATTTATAGATGGGCACCCAGAGTAGTTAAGTATGCAGGAAGCTTACCCAGCCAGTGCATGGCTGTGGGAGCCTAGGCTTGCTGCACCAGGATACCTAAACCCTCCCACCACCTCCACGGACAGTGCTCACAACTACTCCTTTGCAGTTGAGGTAGCTTCTAGGAGGCGGGGCTCCTATCTCTATTATAGCTGACCAGTGCTAAGGTGGATCCACCACAGTAGGTCACGTGCCACTCTGTCACTTGGGAGTGAAGATCAGGTCTGGTTCGGATACACTAAGAATTATCGCTACCAGCTGTTCCCTCACATTTTGTTTGCATCCCCAAGGATGGACGGAAAGGAAGAAGGCAGTGGTTGTGTCTCAGCCTCCTTCTCAACCTCTTGGCCTGCCCCCCTGCCCCTGGGTCATCCCACCACTGCCTTTGAGGCCAGAGTCTTCAAGCCAAAATGTCTCCAAATCAAGCTGCAGGGACCATCCTGAGTCCTCCCCAGGCTGAGGAAGGATAGCTTGTCTGCTCAGTTACCTGTTGTTTTCTATTGCTGCTATAACAGATTTCCACAAACTTCATGGCACAATTGAAACAACACAAGTGGATTCTCTTTTTTCGTTCAGAAGTCTGCCATGAGTCTCACTGGGCTAAAGTCCCAGTGTCAATGGGGCTGGCTTCTGGAGCCTCTGGGAAGATTGTTTTCTCTCCCTTTCCAGCTTCTAGAGTTTGCCTATAACCCTTGGCTCGTGGCCCCTCTTTCCATCTTCAAAGCCAACAATGGTCACTAGGTTTGTCCTACATCGAGTTGCTCTGACCTCCTGTGGCATTCCACTTTCAAGTGTCCCTATGATTACATTGGCCCACCTGGACACCCCGGATATGCTCCCTGTCTTAAAGTCAGCTGACTAGCAACTTTAATTCCATTTGCAGCCTCAGTTCCCCTTTGCTGTGTGACGCTACACACTCACAGGTTCCAGAGATTTGGATGGGGTCATTATTCTGCTTTCCATACCTGTTATCCTGCCCATCCGTTTGAGGCAGTAATTCCAGGAGGCCCTACAGCTCTCTTCTCGTGCAAGTGAAGAAGAGGGGCTTATTTTCTAGAATGGGTCTTTTGTTCCTAGAAGAGAAAAGGCCATGAGCTTGCTGATGAGAATGTGGAACTCAGGGAAATAAGACACACAGTCCCGGCGGTTGAGACCAGATCCAGGTGACGCATGGTATCTGCACTCTGATTACCAGGCCACTCTTTCCCATGCAGAACCCCTGACAGCTGGGTCACCGTGCTTCATGGGCCTTGCTGCCCATCCCTGACCAAACACTCCCTTTTGGAAGCCTCTCACCACGGATGTGTTCCCTCCTTTTGGCTCTTATTCCTGTGACTTACACTGAGGGAATAATTCAACCCAAACAAAACACCCACGTGCCTGAGGTTGTTCATTGTGGTAAAAAGCAAGACACACAAAGGCCTGGTGCAGTGGCTCACACCTGTTATTCCCAGCACTTTGGGAGGCTAAGAGGGGAGGGTCGCTTGAGCCCAGGAGCTCAGGACTAGCCTTGGCAACAAAGCAGGACCCCGTCTCTACCATAAAATTTTAAATAATTATCCAGTCATGATGGCACTCATCCTTAGTCCCAGCTACTTGGGAGGCTGAGGCGAGAGGATCACTTGAGCCTAGGAGTTTGAGGCTGCAGTGAGCAGTGTTCATGCCACTGCACTCCAGTCTGAATGACAGAGTGAGACTCCATCTCAAAGAAAACAGTAACAGCAATGACAAAGCAAGACACGCAACACTGCCTGGCATGTCTGTCCTTTAAAGAGGAGACGGGGATGTTTGAAAGACTCACAAGTGAAACAGGATTCAGGAGACACAGCAGCCACATGCACTTCTCCCGACCATGGCTGTGTGAGATCTGGGTGCCCAGAGGAAATGGTGTGCCCGAGGGAGTTACAGGTGCTTTTTCTCTTCACATGTTTCTGAACTTCCTTATTTTAGCATCTAAATTAAAGACATAGCTGCAGCTAAGTTGCACAGCAGAAACTTAGAACATTGGGGCAACATGAGGCAGATGGGAGGAAAAGCATTTTCCTCCTTGTCAGTCACTGAAAACCGAAGAGCAGATGGAGTGAGCACGCTGAGTGAGCGGACGTCCTTCGATAGTAAATAAGCGGTGCCATGCGCTCTGCTGGCTCCTGAACACTCAGCAGAAAGATTTCCTAGCGACACTTTCTCTGTCCGACCATCCTCAAACTTAATGGTTTCTCACAAATAAGTTTATCTGTTGTTTTAAGAGCTGTTCTCAATAAGGTTAAGTGACTTACCAAAAGGAGAAGGATTGCAAAACCCATTAACAACCTAGCAAGGAGGGATTGTGCTTCTGAAATGGGTTTTTTTTGGCTCAAATGTCTCCTATCCCTTAAGTGAAAGTAGAAAGAAAGACCTCAGAAGAGGCGACTGATGTTTCTGCCTGCTTTCTGCCACACTTCTCCCAGAGTTTTCCAGAAAAGGGAATGGCCTGGTGTTTTGTCCATTACAGCTGCATAAAGGCATTCCCTTGTGTACAGCTGACAAGCCTGGGCAGGGTTTGGGCCTCCAGCACGGGTGCTTGCTACAGAAATGATAAAGCCAAACGAGAAGCTGGAGATTTCTCTTTGGACCAAATTCTCTTCTCATAGCCTGGATTAGGCAAAAGCCCACCCACCACGTGCCCCCCGAAATGCTACCCTGTACCCCCTCTACTGGCCAGCTGTGGTCAGGCACTCTGGCAGAGCTTCCTAGGTGAGCCCCATGCAGCTTTCCCACACTCTGCTCTCCCCTGGGTCTCCCACTTTGGGGAGGCCTGTGTGACTCCCAGGGGCTACCCTAGTAGGGTTCTTTGTGTCACAGGATCATTCCCTGAAGAGGCTGTTCTTCTCTTTGTCAGGTCCTTTTCAAAACGCCCTGGAGGTACTCCAGGGCCTGCACGTCCCCCACCTTCCACTATTAGGTCCCTTGGTTACTCAAGCATGGTGACTAAATGGGTCCCAGGTGGACCTTTGTCACAGCCCTGGGCCCTGGCCCATCCTTCCCACCTCCTTGCCTCAAGAGTCTCTCTCTTCCTTTCCCCTGGCCAAGGTGTTTGGGTGACCCGTGCTGGACAATCAGAGTCTGAATTCCTCCAGATTCAGGTTCCTTCTCTCAAGGCTGAGGCATCAGGGACAGCCCAGGGAGTGGGGTAAGGGATAGGAGGTGGGGAGATGGGAGACAAAGCGCTGGGTCCTGCTTCATCATCCACAAACATCAGTCCACTCATGGACAGAAAAGGGAGGGGCAGCCCCGCCGTCACTGGAAAAATCAACAATGGATAAGAATAGCAGTCTTGATTCTTCCAGCTTCTGCTGCCAGCAGGCAGAAAGAACAGCTTTTCTAAGCTCCCAGCAATGAGCACTTCCTAACTTTAGTGCTTTTTAATTCTGTCTTAGAATCTCTTAAAGGCCATTTTAGTATCTTCAAATAAGGAATTCTCTGATTTTATTTGAAACACTGCATTTGACTGTTAAGGATGAGCTAATCTTTTGGGCTTTGGGGGGTTCATAAAGTACCTTCGGAGCCGGGGTTCATAAAGTACCTTCGGAGCCAGGGTTCTTGGGTGCGTGTGGGAGAGTGGGGTGGGGGCAATGTCTTACTCGGATGCCTGGGCCCCATGTGACTAAGCACCCGCTTATCCCTGCAGGAGACCCTCTGCAGTGTGGAGCCTGGGTCGGGCAGTGCGCTCTTTACATCGTGATCATGATTTTTGAAAAATCTGTCGTCTTCATCGTCCTCCTAATACTTCAGTGGAAAAAGGTTTGCTTCATCCCTGTGTTAGCAGCTCCTTGCCACACTGAGCAAGCAGCACTTCCTCCCATCACCCACACATGCCAATTCTAGGAAAACCAAACTTCTGTTTTACCTCTGTGAATAAGTCCTGGGTTTGGTCTGATGTGGCAGCTACTCCAAAGAGCTTGTCATTCTTAGCATCCATCCACTTCAAATGTCTGTTCTAGATGAAGGCTTGGGATGTATAAAACTAATGAATTACAGTCCCTGCCCTCGGGTTGACTACCGTCTAATGTTGGTTTTTAGGCCTTGCAACCGTACATGTTTCTACGTTGGCAAATGTCTTGTCACACACCTCTCTTGGCTGGTAGTTTAAGCCGTTTGGTGCCATGGGCAGCTTCCACAGTCTGTGACCATCAAGGTGGTGATCTCCTGGCCAGCCCATGGGCTCCCCTACCCTGGCCTCTGGCCTTTGAGCCCAGTTCTGTGTAGATAAACCCCCCAACTCCTCATCTCCGCATGCCCATATGAGACCAGCCAGAAGCCTTTGAGAACAAGTGGCTCAGAGCTTGGCCCCCTTTGGGTTTTATTTGTGGCTGAATTTATTTAAGAAAATAAGCCAAGGCTTTTCAGAGCTGTTGTGTTTTGGGGGTGGTTAGGGTGCAGGATTTCTGTTAGAAAGTGGTCTGGGGCCTCATTGCTAGTGTCTGTAATGAGCATCCACTGCATTCACCCCTCCAGCCCCCTGAAGCCCACACTCCACTCTCCCGGTGGACCCTGCTTTGCTCTGGCTCGGAGACTGTATGCCCAGTGCTCTTTGCAAGTCCACACTGAAGGAAAGCTGCCAAAGCACCAGCTGCTCAATGTGAACTCCAGGGGTCCCTTGTGGACAGTCTCATCTGGGAACTCTGCAGCCTTGGGCGTGAAGTGCTGCTCCCACGGAGCTGTGGGGGACGCATCTAAGCTAAGGCTCCCTCAGGGCCTGTGGGTACCACCCACCCACCCCAGGCACATTCTCAGTGGTCTCTCCATACCTCACTGGGTCTGCTTCTCTTTACAGGTGGCCCTGTTGAATCCCATTGAAAACCCAGACTTGAAGCTGGCCATCGTCATGCTGATTGTCCCCTTCTTTGTCAACGTCAGTGCCATGTTGTATTTTCACCCCAGTTTGCTCCCTGCCTGCCAGGGTTCCTGTCCAAAGTTCTGAGTTTGACAGAAAGCTTACCTTGTAGCCCTCAGGTCTTTCTGTGTGACCGTTTGCCACCTCTCCCACCCCCAGACCTGGAAGTGGTGGGATTACTCCGTTAAAAGGCAGGGCCCCTGTCCAAAATGGAGGAGCCAAGAAGCCCCACCCTTGTATAGCACCGGCTTCTATTTTAGAATCATTTCAAATGTGCCCATCATTCATTCCTGGCCACAGATCTTGAGAAGCTCCCAAGCACAATGGCTAGAAGTTAGGAAGCGGAAGTGGTGAGGGAAGCTGGAACAAACAGATGACGGCAGAGTGTGCCAGGCACCCACACGCAGTCTGTGGGGGGGCCCATAACAGGTGTCCAGAGACCTTGCTTCCAGGCCCCAAACAGGCTGTCTCCCCAGTTACCACAACAGAAACCCCTCAGGGCACGTTCCCTGCACACACTCATCAGAAAACTGAACTCGAGGAAGTGGAGACTGGGAATCTCTTTCTAAGCTTTGGGAGATAGCCCGGCAATTGGACTGCGGTTTTCTTTCCATAGTTCTGGCTCTCATAACCTGGAATGGGAGTGGGTAGGTAGGGGGCTGCTCGACTCTGCTTTGAAAAATGGTTTATCCCAAAGTAACCTGCACTTTTCCTTCCCACAGGCTTTGATGTTTTGGGTAGTGGACAATTTCCTCATGAGAAAGGGGAAGACGAAAGCTAAGCTAGAAGAAAGGGGAGCCAACCAGGACTCCAGGAATGGGAGCAAGGTCCGCTACCGGAGGGCCGCATCCCATGAGGAGTCTGAGTCTGAGGTAGGGCCTCCCCAACTCTCCAAGGGCCAAACTGGTGCACCACTGGCTCGAGGAGGCCTCTGGTCTCGTGTTTATGTTTGGTCTTCCCTTGAGTGCTGAGTCACAGTGCCACCAGAGGGCGGGAGAAGAGGCAAAGCCGGAGATGAGCGAGGAATAAATGGCTTTGTCCAGCCAGGATCCGTTCCTGCTGTCCCTTGGGCCTGCCTAGGGAAGGAGGGCAGAGCAGATGGGGGTGACTTGCCTGTGACAGTCCCTCCGTCAGTGAAGCAGACAGACAGCAGAGGGAGGTGCTTCCTCGTTTGGTGAGCTGACGAGGACCGTCATGGGCCTAACGGTTGACCTTCAAGTAGTAGTGTATTTGAATCTCACCACCAAAGAGCAAAGGAAGTGCTGGGTAAGACAGCTGGAAACGTCTAAAATATAGGGGTAGCCAGCTCTTGTAGGAGGAACCTCATCTCCCCTTATTTTCTGGTCTTCTGAGTTCAAAGGTTTGGACGTCAGGGAAGAACGGTGGCCATGAATAGCGGCACCGAGGCCAGGATATGTGTTCTGGTGGCCCTGCAGTGCTCACCCCACATCTGCATGCAGGGCCAGCTCATGGGAGGCCTGGGAAGCTCCTGAGGCAGAGAGGACTGTGTGCAGGTGGGAGCTACAGAAAAGCGGAGATGAACATCTTCCCCGAGAGGCCTTCAGATGTGCGGGTGAGGTGCAGGTGGATGCATAAGTAGCTTGTCATGACACTGTAGTGTGTTCTGAGGTTGAGGCATAGACAGAACCCAGTGAGGGCCCTGGGCCAGTCTGGAGGGAGTTTCAGAAGATGAATAGATGAGTAGGACAGAGGGGAAGCCGAGTCTTAGCTAGGTGTTTGTCCCTAGTATCTGGCCAGCACCTGTCATTCGAGAGCCTGGTGAACATTAGGTGAGTGGCAGACAGTGTTAAAGGCAGAAGCAGCAGCTTACGAGCATTCACGGTCACATGGTTTGCTGTCTGGGCTATATTGTGAAATGCACTGTGGCATGTATTCTGGAGCATAGGATGGAATGGCAAGAAGTGAGACACAGGCTGAGCTAGGTGGGCAATGCCATGTGATCTGGGCTGAGGCATAGGACGTGCTCATACAGGCGGTGGGAGCAGTGGGAGTGTGGTGGTCGGGACTGAGACTGGAGGCAGGAAGCCCCGCAGAGGAACGGTGCAGGGAAGAGGAGGTAAGACTGCCTGCCCTGCCCTAGAATAGAAGGAGTTGGTGTTTCCCTGCACAGGTGGGCTTTGAACCTTCTGATCCTGACATAAGCTGTTCCAACCTTTCCCTAGTATTGGATCTGAGGAGCCAGGTGGGTGGGTGGATGGGGGATGAGTGTGTTTGCCCCGGCTGCGTGGCTGAGTCGTTCCAGGGTCTTAGGACAGCAAAGTGTTGCTATTTGTTTTCAGCAGTTACAGAGCTGGTTCAGAGCAGCCACGCTGGACTCCCCCAGCCCACAGATGTTTTCTCTTCCTTTTGAAAGAAGCTTTTCAGTCTGCCTCTGCAGTATTTAAGGCAACTTCAAGGACTCCATGTGTCATGGTTGAGCTTTTTTAGCCAGGGTGACCTTAGGCTGCAGATCCCTGCTGAGTTTGCCCCGGTGGGGGTTGGTTCCCCTAGAGATCAACGGAGAAGTGGGGAGTATTAGCAGAGGAGGGGTCTGTCGACTCTGCACTGGCTTCAGTAGCCCATGAGTGTCCCTGGAGGCTAGCATATCTCATTGAATACAGGGAGCGTCCCCTCACTGTCTTATAAAGAAATGTGAGACTTGGCCAGGCACAGTGGCTCATGCCTGTGATCCCAGCGCTTTGGGAGGCTGAAGCAGGTGGATCACTTCAGGTCAGCAGTTCGAGACCAGCCTGGCCAACATGGTGAAACCCTGTGTCTACTAAAAGTACAAAAGAAAAAGTTAACTGGGCATGGTGAGACACCGCTTTAATCCCAGCTACTCAGGAGGCTGAGGCAGGAAAATCACTTGAACCCGGGAGGTGGAGGTTGCAGTGAGACGAGATCATGCCATTGCACTCCAGCCTGGGTGACAGAGTGAGACTCTGTCAAAAAAAAAAAAAAAAAGAAAAAAGAAAACAAAACAAAACAAAAACGTGAGACTTGAAGGGCACAGGGTCCAGGGAGGGGAATTGAAGAAGGCCCTGCTGGGGGTTACTCAGGCCCTGCCTCTGCACTACCTCAGATCCTGATCTCAGCGGATGACGAGATGGAGGAGTCCGACGTGGAGGAGGACCTCCGCAGACTGACCCCTCTCAAGCCTGTGAAGAAAAAGAAGCACCGCTTCGGGCTGCCCGTATGACACTATCCCATGCTGGGGGTGACGGGAGGGCCCTGCCAGCCGCCGGTGTGCAGAGGTCATCCTGCAGCGTCGTCCTTCCCCCCCTCTGCCCTTCCTTTCTACCTCTGCTCCTCTTGCTGTCTCTGCCCGCTCTCGCCTGCCCCAGACTACTACTGTGACTTCAAAAGAGGGAAGAGGAGCCAGTGCCCAAGGGGGCCACAGGTAGCTGGAGGTCCCCATTCAGTTGCACTACAGACACTGACCAAATATGCAAGGAAGGAGTTGTGTGTGTTTGTTGTCCCAGACAGTGTTGGGAGCTACCCGAGGCCCTGCCCCGTGTCCAACCGGGTGGCAAGGTGGAAGGAAGCACAGGCACACAGGCCATGGGTGGGTCCCCTCACCGGGGCTGGGGCAGTGCAACTCGGAACACCTTCAGGCTAAAAGTGACTCATTGTCCAAGTTGGAACCGGAATGCTTTCTTACTCGGAATGGCTTTTGTAACTATTGATTTCTGAAGCTGGTTTTATGAGCTGTGACAGTGTTACTGGGTTGGGGGTATGTTTATTTCCTACAAAGTACTTATGGGACTAATGGGCAAAACAGAGATTTTTAAGTCTTCCGTATGCTGTTTGACTTTTATATTTTTAAGTTATATTTTCATACTATTGTATTTAAAAACTTTTTAATTCCCAAAGAAATGGGTTTGTTTGCCTTTCACGGGGTGTGGGCTGGCAGGAGGAAAAGGTTGGGAGTTTTTAGTTTGAAATATAGTTGGTGATGCCCTGCCATAAGATGAGACAGATGATTGGGGAGGGAAGGAGGATGGCCCTTCTCTGGAATGAGCAAACCCAGTGGTTCTGTGAAGGTCAGACTCAAGCTTGGCACTGCTGGTCTCAATGCAGATCCAGGAGCTGCAGAGTGTGTGAAACAGGAAGGGCCCAGGGCCCACGAGCTCTAGTGTTCTGCTGGCAGATTAGAAGGTCTTGGTTAAACTTGACCAAGAAAGGAGCTTAGCTAAGAGATCTTTGTGTCCAGAGGACTCAAGACTAGCAGACTCTTATGCAGAAGAGGAGTCTCTGCAGAGCCTCCCATCATGGTTTAAAATGGTCTCAGCCTTTCAGCCCCTGCTGCTGTAGCCTTCAGAGCTAGCCTATGGACGCAGCGCCAGGAACCTCCTCTTATGCTGCCCTGGTACCTGTCATTCCAAGTGTCATCTGTTTTGCATAGCGTTCTGGAGAACATCTGCCTTACAGAGTGATCCTGTTTTCCACGCCCTCCAAAGCTGAGGTGGCTAAGGCAGGTAGGGGTGAGAGAGCTCGCTCTGTAAACCACAGGCAGGGCAAGGTGCTTCTAGGCCATGTCCCCTCCCTGTAGCGTGGCCCCTGCTCCTCAGCATGGCCACAGGCCCCTGTGGCTTTGGGAGTTTGCTGGGTAATTGTGAAATGGGCTCATCCCAGCAATTTCCCTGCTCTGGAAGCAGCAAGGTAGGGGTGCTCTTCATGGTTTGTCAAGCTCAGAGGCAGCCATGGATGGTTAGGAACAGAAAGCCACAGTGCTAAGGTATGAGCTAGAAGGGAGACAGCCTGGAATTTAAGTGAGACAAGTGCAGAGGAGGCCACTTCACTTAGAACCTTCCTTTTAGACCTGCATGAATATGTGTTTCACTTAAGCACATTGGGTCCAAATTGTGGAGAGAGCCCAGCTGTTAAACCAGGCACCCGGGGACTACTGTCTGCCTCTCAGAGTCCTGCCTGTCCTGGACTTGGAGGCGAGCATTAGGGAGGCCTTCTCAGCCCATCTTCCACCAGGAGTACAGAGCCAGGGTGCTGAGAGGAGCAGGGACTGTAACTGCAGTAGGAGGCAACTTTGCCAGTGTGGGCCTCGTGGCCAGCAGGCCAGGCAGTGCCTGAGATTGGAGCCTGTCTGGGATCTTGCGTCGTTCCTGTTCAAAATGACTCTGTGCTCCCTCCCATCTCACAGCTATGGTAGTCGGTATTTCCCCACCAGCTCTCCAGTAGAAAAGAGTGGTTGGAACCAGGCCATTCTGAGTTGAATTTGGGAAGATGAGGACTCATGTTCCTGACAGGACAGTCATTCCCTCAAGGCATCACTGACTCAGTTCTAATCCCTCCCCTCCTGTTTCATTTTGGTTTGAACAACCTGTGCCTGCAACTGTTTCTTCCGCCTTCCTGGAGCTCAGAATCAGAGCTTCATTTTCAGTCTTGAGCTCCTAATGTTTCCAAACAGGGCAGGGGATAGGAGAGCCATAATCTGTGAAAGCTATAAAACAAACTCTGGGTTATGTAGACCTCAGATCATCTCATCTGAAGGCTCAGCCCAATTCCCGGTGAGCAGTGGGTTTGGGGAATAAAGAGGTAGCTGGTGAGTGATGGTTTTCCCCTGTATCCTGATTTTCAGAAAGGGCTTTAGTCTCTGAGCTGCATCCAGTGTAGATGGCTGACCAGGGTACAGGGGTCGAATAGGGTGTCTGAACAAAGGGTGCCTCTTGGTGTGTGGGCCTGGACAGTATGGCCTCTCATGTTTGGTCTTCCCCTTCTCGTGTGTGTGTGTGTGTGTGTGTGTGTGTGTACATGCACGCACATGTACATACATACAAGTCTGTATCCCCAGGAGTGCCTCCTGCCATCACTGGGGGCTCTTCCGTGGTGCACCATCCCATGAGAGCAGATCAGAGGGCCGTGGTCAGGACTTCCTCCCGAGCTGCCCTCCCTCCCTGGGATGAGTTTCCTCACCACCTGCTCCAAGGTGCCTTACGAGGTGCAGCTCTTCGCCTGGCCACATGGCGTCCATCATCGTACTTGAGAAATTATGAGACGTTGGCTGGATGTTGTGTGCTATCAATCCAGTGTGTCCAAATCTGGACCTCAGCCGAGCCAGCTATGATGGAACCATGCAAGACAAGGTCATGAACAAACTTCTTATAACTATTGGAAATAAACTAATGAGGTAGAACTGCCATATCTGAAGAGAAGAGGTGGTTGGTACTGTGATTTCCTCTTGCTGTCAGAGGGATGTTGACAATGGCAAGGGGGGATATTGGTGAGCCCAGGTGATGGTGGCTTCTTGGTCCACTTGGCTTGAACACATGCAAGAGGAGGGTGGCCTCTCAAGCTTTAACTTGTGCCCTCCCTGGCAACAGGGAGTCATGGGTTAATGTCACCTGTCATGCCTCTTTCTTCAGGGAAAATATTAAAAGGCTCAAATCCAAGCTGTGGCTTCCTCTAAGCAGTGTAAGCCTGGAGGTTGTAGCCCCAAGTTGATGTTCAAAGGCTGCCTCCGAGCCCTGGAGGGAGCAGTACCCAGCAGGCAGCCCACGCTGCCCTCCAGACTGCAGTTCACTGGCCTTTTCACATCAAGGCTAAGATAGGCAGTGCTCGGAGCTTCCCTCCGGCCAGAACAGCTGCCTTCTAGAGTGTGAGGCTGGCTTTTAGGAAGTTTCACACGCTTGTAGCTAAGAGTGTAGAGCTGTCTGTTTCACTTTGTGAAATTGGCAGCTCTGAGGAGCTTGGCTTTTGGTAGCAGACTTATGGTCTGATTTGCCACGAGCACCTTGAGCTCCCAGATGGATGAGTTGGTTGGTTGGTTGGGTTGTTTTAAATTTGATTTTTCTTTTCCTGAAGTTTGTTAGAAGTCAGATTTATGCGAGCAAAACCATGGCCCACTTTAGCTGCCATCCAGTGGGGGTATTTAATCAGTGGTGTTAGGATTCATAGAAACATGTTTTTGAAATGAAAGGGAAGATGATGTACTTACATTGTAAAATGGTTTACAATAAAGTTTGGCATCTTATTACAGTTTTTTTAAAAAGAAACAGTCACATTTGTGGTTGTTGGTTGTGTGTTCTCTGGAGTTGAAACAGCACTGCGGGGTCACAAATGATTCCCCTGTAAATTAGAAGGTTCTCCCCAGGGACCAGAGTGAGAAGGAATCTTACAAAGCTCCATGGCAGAAGTGGAAGTCAGCATCTGCCCAGGAAAAAAACAAACATACTCTTGCCATTTCCACTTCCTTGCTAGTGAGAATTAAAGCAAGTTCCCTGAGAAGCAGTGAGCAGCCCACATCCTCGTCCCTGAGGCTGCAGGGCTGGAAGACAGGTGCCTGGGCAGCCGCAGCATCAGGTGCCATCTGCAAGGGCACCCCCGGAGCCAGTGGAAAGCCCCCATGAGGCCTGGCCTGCCCCTGGCTGCCTCTTGGCTCATGTTCCATATCCTGGGCATTCCTCATGTCAGCACTTGTCTCAGATCAAGCCTGGCAGTCCTCACGTTGGCCTCCTGGAGCCAGGATGGCAGGATGGGGAATGGGGTGGGGTTCAAAGTATGACAGCAGTGGAGTGGCATTTGGGATAACCAAATGTCAGTTCCTGGTTGGGTTCCATCTGCCTGGAGCTTTTAAGGATAAAAATAGTCTCCATCATAGACTGAAAAGGATTTGGATATGTCTGATCTCACTGGGAGGGCCCTGACCTCCTACGTACATCTGTTCCCCACACCCACCCCAGGCTTAGGGTCATCCTGTGCCCTGGGGGATCTTCCCCTTGCAAGGAGATGCATGTTAAGAGCTTCTAGCAGAGGACAGCTAAGTGACCTTCAGGGGGAGCCTTTGGGCCTGTTCTTGTCTCTGCAGCTCGATTTCTGGAGTGGGCTGCACTCTCCCCTACCCTCTTTGAGCAACTGAAACTGTCCTGCAGGCCAGCCCCAGTGCAGTGGCCTCATCTAGCCAGAGGCCTGAGCCTGAGCCTGTTTCCTATCTCTGTCTCATCAGTACTCTGACCATCGAGCGTGGTTTCCTCCCTTGTCCTTTCCAGACCCCTTACTCCCCACTTAACTAAACTTGCATTTGGAATAGGACAGAGGACAAAGACATCAGCAAAAGCATGAGCAACTCCCCAGGCTCCCCTTGGCCTCAGTTTCTCCACCTGTGAACCTGTGGTAGCCCCTCTCTGAGTTTGCTGTGAGGGCCGAGTGAGCTCACCGTGAGCAGATGCAGCCGACACGGGAAGCTCCTGCTCTGCCACCATGCAGGCATGGAAAATCTCTTTCCACTGGAATCCAGGGGAAGAGATGGAAGAGAAAGAAAAACAAGCTTGGAGCAGTCCAACCTGGCTAGGGCCTTCTGTTTCCTCAGGGACACCCCACACCCACCACACACTGGGATGAGCGCTTGCAGAGGAACAATTCAGATGTCACACATTCCAGGACCCACATCCGTAAACACAGCCAAGTCCACCAGTGCCAGCACCTCCCCCCAGCAAATCAAGCAGCTGTCCCAGAGGGCACAGGGCTCTGTAGCCATTTGCTTTCCCCAGGGCTGCAGCCCTCAGACAGCAGTACTCAGAGTCCCTCTCATCTCCGAGAATAAACTCTGAAGCTAGCAACCCTGCGGACCTGAATCATCAGGGAGCCTGTCAGAGGAGGGGCAGTGACTCTCCCGGACAAGGAAGCAAGCTATATAAGTTCCAGAAGGCTGGGCTCTGCTCAGATCTTTTCCAGCGGCTGCTGCTTACCAGAGAGGTGCCTTCGGAGACCCAGCACTTATACAACACCCACCATGTCCCAGGTAGGAGGGCCCAGCATGGGCTGTGTTAATGCCAGAGGGAGTGGAGGTGGAGTCCTGGACACTTTCAGCTCTGGCAGCTGTGTCATGAGCTGAGCCCCAAGTATGAGCTGGAGGCTCTGCAGCCCTGGGAGATGGGAGCTCAGGGAGGACCCCCCTGAGAAACCACTTTTCTATGTGGCTTTGGTGGTATTCCATGGTTTGTTGGGAAGAGTGAAGAGAAACGTGGGGGCTTAGATCTCTTCCTTTGTATGTGTGTAAGTGTGTGTGCTGCTGATGTAGCTCAGTGTGTACAGCTCTGTGCCTTTGTAGCTACAGCCCCTGCAGCTATGCACTCTGTAGCCACACGCATAGGTTTGTCTCTATATGTGTATGGTATATGCAGGAAGCTGTTTGTGTGTGCACGGGAGGCTGTAGGGACACAGCTGGGTGCATCCTGTACAGGGGTATGGTGTGTTGCTCTGAGGAGCCTGGCCCAGGCTGAGGGAGGGAATTCCTGCACCTGCACCCAGGCATAGGAAGGAAGTTCTCAGATTCATAGGCGCCTGGGGATATGGGGTAGGGTAAACACAGCCTGGGTGTCCTCCACCCTGGAGGGACAGACCAGTCTGTCAAGAGAAAGGGGTTGTTCCTATTGCCTGCTCTGTGGGCATCTAGTCCTTCTACCCCATTTTCACTCCCAAAGGCACACAGTAAATACTGGTGCTTTTCTGGGAGAGGGGCAATCCTTGAGGGACACTGCCACTCAGCAGGTTTTGGAACTAACCAAATTCCCTGTATTGCTCACCCTCAGAGCTAGTCCCCTTCGCCATTCCCCACTGTGTCCAGCCCTGAGCTTGGCCGAGCAGATAGACACACCAGTGTGAGGCTACAGCAGCCACTGCTCCCAGAAGCTCCTGGGCTATGGGGGAAGGGCACAGGGACAAGTCAGACCAAGACAGCTGGGAGACTCATGGCAGGTGGAATATAGTTGGGAAGGCTTTCTCTGGAAGAGGAGTGGAGCCTTGAATAGGCTTGGGTTTAGTGAGCAGAGAAGAGGGGTCTTGGCCAAGGCGCAGAAGTAGGGGTCCCCACCTTGAGGCCTCAGCTAGTAAGATGAGGCTCTTGGATCTCCAAGGCTGGTGCTCAGGAAGCCCCCATCAAGAAGAAGCGCCCCTCTGTGAAGGAGGAGGACCTGAAGGGGGCCCGAGGAAACCTGACCAAGAACCAGGAAATCAAGTCCAAGACCTACCAGGTCATGCGGGAGTGTGGTGAGTGTCCCCAAACTGGCTGGGGCTGGGCTGGGGGTACAGGTATGTGTCAGCTGGGGGAGGCAGTCAAGGATCCTTTTCTGAGAATCCAGCATTCCTGGGCTCAGGAAAGGGTGCTCCCATCATAAGGGGCCTTCCCACCTAGGAAGCCAGGCTGGCCCCTGATTGTACCTCCTTCCCACAGAGCAAGCTGGCTCGGCCGCCCCATCGGTGTTCAGCCGCACCCGCACAGGCACCGAGACTGTCTTTGAGAAGCCCAAAACCGGACCCGCCAAGAGTGTCTTCGGCTGAGAAGTGCATGCCACTCCCCTTGCTGCCCAAATGCTCAGAAACAGCAGCCTTTCCCAGGAACTCTTTTTTATGCCAGAACACCTCCTGTCCCCTGCCGTCTCTGGGGCTGCCACCCTCCCCCACAGTCCCGGCCCTTCAGCCAAGGGCTCTGCACCGGCACCTTGAAGCCCCAATAAAGAGGATGCACAAGTGGCCCCAGCAGTTGGAAGGTGTTGGTTGATCCCTGGCTGTGGCCACTATTGAGGGGGAGGACAGGGTGGGATCATGGAACATGTTCGTTTGGAAGGCTCCCAGGGGATAGCACAGGTGCTGTCATGGCCACTGCACATGCTGCCTTGGACATGGAGACCCGGTGCTGACCTGTGACTTCAGACCAGATTCTTCTGAGCCTCAATTTCCCCTTTCATACGACAGGGGAGTTGAGCTGGAGCCTATTCCATAAAGCAGGCCATGGTGACACTGCTCAGAGTGAAGTGGGTGGGGCTCAGGGACCACCTCTCCCTCTGACTTCCACAGAAGCTGCTGAGATGCCGCCAAGCACCCTCAGGCTCTGCGGTTCCTAGGGACCTCAAAACCCCTCTCCTTGCACTTTTGTTCACACTGCCTCCTTGCCAGCTTTTGTCCCCTCCAGGACAAAGCCAGATCGAGATTCCTCTCTGGCAGTCAGTTTCCTGAGCCATTGTCTCTTCTAAACAGCAGGGTAAGCCTCCCATGTTCTGCGCCAACCAGGCTACCTGCGGCATGGGAACACCAGATTCTCAGCCTGCAGGACCCTTCCCTCTCCAGTCCTCTGTCCCCCGTGTGCCTGGAACCGCCAGATTCAAAAGACACATAGAGGCCTGTCCCATTGTGATGGCAAGACCATGGACTGACAGTGGCTCCTTTTGGAGATAGACTGGCAGAGCCTGGGCTTGTGGTGTCTGGCTCGGGTCTGCAGCCTGCTGGGGATGCCCTCCTGTCCCAACACCAGGGGAGCCAGCTGCCCAGAGCCTTTCCTGCAGTCCTGGCCAGCCTGGCCTCCTTATTTAGCCCTGGGTCTAGGCTAGCCCCATCCTCTGTGCCCCAAGAGAGCAGACCTGCTGTGAGGAAGGGCCTGGTCCTACTTGCTGGACCCCATGGGGAGGCTCTTCCCCCCAGACACTGACAGGGGTGCGTTCCCCTGTCCCAATCATATCCAGAGCTGAAAGGGTGAGCAGTGGAGACGTGCGCAGAGAGGCTTCTGGCCAGTCATGCTAAGGAAGGGGGGCGTCTTCTTTACAGCTATAGAAATAGCTCCAGTCTGTGACACCCTTGCTCCAGGCCTGCTGCTGCCTCTAATGGAAACAGGGCTGGTGGAGAAAACCCTCTCCAGCCTCTGGCTGCCCCAAGGTCCCCCATAGGCCCCTAAGGCAGCTGGCCCCCTCAGGGCTGGTGTCACAGAGCTGTCCTCCTTCCCTTATCCAGGACTTGGCACCTGGCCACATTTGTGACTCATGTTTACCCATCTGGGGCCACAGACTCCGCAGAGCCACCAGGGAACATGAGCCCCAGCAGCACCCAGAGCGCGTAATATGTACTCACTGGATCGCACTTCACAACGAGCAGAGTGCTTCAACTTTAATAAGCCCAGGACCCAACCCAGGCCCTTGCGCAGCACTCCCCTGGGTCTGGCTGCAGCACTGTCTCATGAAAACAGCATTCCCCCCTCTCTCAACCGGCGATTCCTGGGCTCTCTCCGCTCCACCAGCCACCACCCCAGTCACCCCTCAGGAGCTGCTGGCACTGTCAGCTCTGTCCTCTGTTCCATGCTCTCCTGTCAATAAACTTCCCGTGTGGAGACCTCTGTGCCACAGGATGTGGCAGCTTTATGACTCTTGTATTGCCTAATTGCCATTGTTTTGGGGGCCTTGCTTGGGTTGAGCCTAAAGCCCTGGCTAGGTTCATGGCACTCAACAGCAGCCTGGGACCCCAGGAGAGAGAAGGAGGTGCCCTGTGCCCAGCACCTCTCACTTCAGAAATAAGCTGTATCTATCCTGACTCTAGATCTTTCCCCACGCAGACACCTCCCAGAGTTACCCAATGCCTTTGGGCCCTTCCATCAGCCAGTCACATTCACCTGGTGGCCAAGGCCCCCTTCCTCCAGAACGCTGCTATGGTAGCCCTGTAGCCCTAATCTTCCCTGCCCTCCCCCTGTTCCCCCCCCCCCACCTCCAGGCTGGACTTAAGGAGAGCAGACTGGCATCTTCACTGTCGATTCCCGCTCCCCACCATCCTATGGAGCTTGTTGGAATGCCTGGTGTGAAGGGTCCTGGTGCCTGGAAGAGTTTTGTACCTTGCAGAAGAGGCATAGTACCCCCACTCCAACCTGAGCCTACCTTTTTTTGGTGTACATTCCTGCCCCCAGCCAAGGTCCACAGGACATTCGTCATTTGCTTATCTGAGGACACTGTGGTTTTTTTGGCTTGTAGATCCCAATTTCCCAGAACCTGCCACCACGTGGGTGAGGTTGCAAACAAGTTACTAATCTATTCCCCACTTGCTCTCAAGTTCAGAAGCCGCCTGGCAGTCACTGGAGCCACGATGAAGCCCCCAGGGCCTGTCTATACCTGCAGCAAAGTGCTGGTCCTGCTTTCACTGCTGGCCATCCACCAGACCACCACCGCCCAACAGGTAGCCAGTGTCCACGGGTGTGACATGAGCTGGGGGATGAGAGCGTGCCTGGGAAGTGGGGGAGAGCCTTCGCATGTGCAAGTGTGTCAGCACAAGTGCATGTGCATCAGTGTGTTTGCAAGAAAATGGTGCAGAGCACCCACCAGGCACTACCCCAGGGGTCTTATGGGTATTCTCCTACCTAATAGAGGGCATGATCCAATCATTTCCGTTTTGCAAATGAGGAAATACAGTTTTACAAGCCTGGCTCTACCACTTTCTAGTATGTAACCTCCAGGGAATGATTTATGCTATGTCTATTTCCTCATCTGTAAAATAGGGTAATAGTAGAAACTAGAGGGTGGCAGTTGTAAAAACCAAACCCGTTGTATCTGTAAAGTGCTTAGGACAGTGCCTGTCCCAGAGCAAATACCCAAGCACATAAGCCACTTGGCACCTCTGTACCAAACTGTGTTCAGGCAGCTGCATGCAGCCAACCAGTCGGTACCCACGAGCGAAGCACACACAAGCAGGTTAAGAGGTGCCTGTATGTCCTTCCTTGGAGGACACAGGCCTTGAGCAAGTGGCACATGCCAGGGGAATGCCCTGCAGAAGGGGGCTGAGTTGGGGAGGCTCTACTGCGGGGCGAGGAGGAAGATTCCCAACTCTTACAGACTCAACTCTTGTCTACCTCTGAATTCTCCCAGCTCCCAGGGCTTCCTAGTAGGAGACTAGTGGGAGCTTCCCTATTGCCAAGAGGCCAGAGTCTTCAGAAATCAAAGGACCTGGTCACTGCCCTTTCTCTGGGCAAAGCTAAGCCAGCGTGCAAAGCCTCCTGACCCCGCCAGGGCCCTCACCCCTGCCCAAAGGCTAAGTGTGATGTCCCTCCTAGACTTGGGCTCTGGCTTCACCAGCCCCAACCCTTTGTGCTTATTCTTCTCCAAGGAGTGCTCTGGGCCCCCATAGATCATGAAGGACGTGGCCCCTGCCCTGTGGTGCCATAGGGTACGGAATGAAGCACACTGCTACCTCTTATCTGAGACAAATGTTCACATATGAGATGCTCACTGGATACAGCCTGAGTCCTGGTCAGTGGCTCAGATGGGTTGGGAGCCAGGGTTTGGTCTGAAGCCAGAGTTGGGGCCAACTCTTGAAGAGTGTCACCCCTAGCTGAGGTGGCATTGAAACCCTGCAACCCCCTTCTCCTTTGCCGGTCCAGAATGATATTGACATCTACAGCCTCACTGTGGACTCCAGAGTCTCTTCCCGGTTTGCCCACACAGTCGTCACCAGCCGAGTGGTCAACAGGGCCGATACTGTGCAGGAGGCTACCTTCCAGATGGAGCTGCCCAAGAAAGCCTTCATCACCAACTTCTCCATGTAGGTGCCTTTCCCCTCCTCCCCTACACGCCCCCCGGTGCTATCACTCCATCAGCTCTGTGCCAGCAGGCCCTCTTCCTGAAGGGAGGCAGGCCAGGGCGCACATCTTCCTGTACCTGGGAGACACACAGGGAACGTGGGCTTGCCAAGGGGCTTATTCTTTGAGATGCCCCCATCCTTCCATCCCGCCACTCATCATCCCTAAGTGCTGCCCAGGTGGCAGGCAGAGAACCACAGTGTCATTGTGACTTTGCCTTTGAGGAGCAGACTTGAGGCCTCCTGAAGCCAGGCCAGGCAAGTGGGAGTCACCAAAATGCAGATTCCGGCTCAAAGTACAGAAAACCTCCCAGCCCCATGGCTTCCCCACAGCAGAGAGTGGCTTGAGGAGGATTTTCCTAGTTATGCCCCAAGCTGAGATCCTGCAGAGGGCGTTTTTGGTCAGGCTGCATGAGGAACACCTGGGGTTTCTCTGAACGCTGTGAGCCTGTGATGGTCCTCACTTTGCCCTCTGCTGCCCTCCCCTCCCCTTCCCAATTCTGTTTTGCAATATTTGCTAAATGCACCAGGATGCTGGCTATCCCTTGGCACCAGGAGAAGCTGTGATCTAGGACAGGGGTAAGACTCTTCCCAGAAACAGAGAGGGCAGTGGTGGGGCAGAGAAGGAGCATCACGCATGCACGGTCCCACACTGGGGCCTCTGGAAAACTGTAGTGGGAGCTGGTCTTCTCCCTTGGGCCCTACACATCCCCCTACTCCACAGCAGCCCCTACTTTTCCTAACCCAGAGCCCAGGCCTATGCTGCCCAGCTTGCAGCACAAGCCCCACAGGCTCTGCCAGCCTTCAACATGGGTACCAGGGCCAGCAGTTGCCAGGTCTAGGCCCGTGGCATCTGCTGAGAGCCCAAGACTGTCACTTGCTTTCTCTGGACCCAGATCCTGTTGCTGCATGAGTCATGGGAGCAAAGAGCAGAGTTTCCTGCTCCCTGACCTGGCCAGGAGCCCCAGCTGGGCATCTGGAGAGATCAAGCACTGCCCACCCAGGAGGAGGAGCCCCACTGCCCACTCACCAGCCCCACCTGGGGCTAGAGTTAAATTATAACCAGGAAGGTCAGGCAGTCCTGACATCCTGGCTGTTCCCCCTCCTGCCCACTGCCACACACTCTCGCACTTTCATACCACCCCCAGATGGAGCAGGCAAAGTTGACCAGGCACATCCCTGCTCACCCCATAGGAGGCTCTGGAGAAGTAATTTTTTTCTCTGAGAAATGGCCTGGGCCATTCTTTCTCAGCACCCAAAAGATAGCTGCTAGGAGTGTGTCCACACACCCAGGAGTCCCATCTACCAGCTGTCCAAAACCTCCTTCCAGATATACCAGCCTCCCTGTGGGGTGCCTGCCCCTTGTGGGAGGGAAGAGGGAGACCGCTGCTAGGGGAAAGGGCCCAGAGCCTCCAGCCCTGCATCTTCATCCTCCTCAGTCCTGGCCCTACAGGACTGCATGTAGGGCTGGGAACAAGTGCGACTCAGACAGCTCTTGCTGGTGATGAACTGGTTCCCCTGGAACGGCCTGTGAAGTAGAAGGAGCAGGTTGGAATGCAGTCCAGCTTGAGCCAGACTGGACAGGTGGAAAGAAGGCAGGATTTAGCTAGGGCCTGCCCTTCTGCAGCCTTCCCTTCATCTCTTCTATAAAATGAATGCTTGCTGTTACCATGCACACTTCAGAGAGCTAGAGGCCTGGTGCACTTTGCAGAGTGCCCTGCAGAGTCTTGTATCCAACAGGTGCATAATAAATGCCACTGGGCTCAGGCAGATGGGAGTCACTGTGTCAAGAGGTACACTGAGTCTAGAAAGGCTCTCTGGAGGAGGTAAGAGTGGAGTGGGCCCCTCCCATGAGGCTCTCAACAACTCCCACCCTTTTGCCCCCAGGATCATCGACGGCGTGACCTACCCAGGGATCATCAAGGAGAAGGACGAAGCCCAGGCGCAGTACAGCACAGCAGTGGCCAGGGGAAGGAGTGCTGGCCTCGTCAAGTGAGCTGGCAAGCGGGCCGCTTCAGCGGGGAGGGTCTAGATGGAGGCCACCCTGCCTTTGTCCCCTTAGTCTTGCTCCCTCCTCCACCAGCCTGACCCACCTGTCCTGGAGGGGCAGGCCTGATACCCTCCTTCCCCAGGGCCTCTGGGAGAAACATGGAGCAGTTCCAGGTGTCGGTCAGTGCGGCTCCCAATGCCAAGATCACCTTCGAGCTGGTCTATGAGGAGCTGCTCAAACGGCGTCTGGGGGTGTATGAGCTGCTGCTGAAAGTGCGGCCCCAGCAGCTAGTCAAGCACCTGCAGGTACCTGCTGCTGCCTCTTCCAGGAGGTCTCCTGGGTGACTCTTGCCCTGCTAAGGGAAGCCCCTATTTGCCTCTGGGCCTCCTGTGAGCCTCAGCCCAGGCTCCTGGCTGATCCAGGGACCCACATCTTACCTCCAGATGGACATTCACATTTTTGAGCCCCAGGGCATCAGCTTCCTGGAGACAGAGAGCACCTTCATGACCAACGAGCTGGGAGATGCCCTCATCACCTCACAGAATAAAACCAAGGTGGGCCTGTCGTGGTCAGCAGGTGAGGGTACCAAGGGCCCTGCCTTCAGACCAGTCCTATGAACCTGAACCGGGATTTCCGGAGAGCAGCATAGGCAGATGCCGTGAGCTGGAGAGGCTCCTGAGATCTCTGCGTCCTTACTGTCATTTGGCAGATGGAGAGGGCAAAGATTATAGAAGGACTGTGGGGTCCTCATGTGAGCCCCAAGACCTGTCTGGGAAGGGGCTGGAAAACAGACTGATGTGAGGGTCCTGGGGCCAGTTGGAGAGGAGGAGATGGCCAGATTGCACACATCCTGGAACAGCCTCTGCTTGTGCAGCTCCAGGAACAGGGTGCTCATCACACCCCCGCTCCACTGCCCCACTGTGTGAAAGTGGCCCATCAATAACTCAGCCTGAGAGAAAGTGCCCTGGAATATGGACCCAAGGCTGCTTCCTGGAATTCTGATTTCCCATTATACAGACAGGGGTAGAGGGTGTTGGCCTGGATTTGCTGTTGCTCCCAACTTCAGCCCAGATTATTCCTCCAGGCTCACATCCAGTTAAAGCCAACGCTCTCCCAGCAGCAAAAGTCGCCAGAGCAGCAAGAAACAGCCCTGGACGGCTACCTCATCATCCGCTATGATGTGGACCGAGCCGACTCTGGGGGCTCCATTCAGGTGGGTGGACTCCAGGCAAAAGCAAAGCAGCCTGGAAGTCTGTCCACCCACAAAGGCCTGAACTTGGGTATTTTAGAAGAGGAAAAGAAGCACCCTTACTTAGCAGTGTGTACCAGGGACCGGCATAGAAGACATGGTTTAGTTGTATTGTCCCTGAAACTATTCCCTTTCCCATGCAGAAAAGGTTTATCTCTGAGAAGAGCTGCCCTGTGGGGTTTCCCTCTTTGCCTCTGCTGCTAGGAGGCTCACAACTCAGTTTTACACACATTTGCAGTAGTTTCTTTCACACTAGTTTCTGGCATTATTATTATTATTATTATTATTATTATTATTTAGTGTGATCATGGCTCATTGCACCTTTAAACTCCTGCGTTCAAATGATCCTCCTGCCTCAGCCTCACTACATCACTAGTAGCTGGGATAACAAGCATGCACCACCACACCCAGCTAGTTTTTTTGTTTTTGTTTCTTTTTTCAGTAGAGGCAAGGTTGCCCAGGCTGGTCTTAAAATTCCTGGGTTCAAGTGATTGTCCCACCTCAGCCTCCCAAAGTGATGGAATTACAGGCGTGATCCACCACACCCGGCCATTTCTGCCATTATTATACTTCCCTTTTACACCATGTTTTTGAAGCCTTCCCTCTTGATGGTTATCCAGTTTATGATGTCCGAACTTTTCAGTATAGGCCATCTGAAATACTAAAATGGAGGAAAAGTTGTAGGGTGAGTTCTAGTGGGCTACACATGAGTAGGGAAGGCTTCTGCAAGAAAGGGGTTGATCTGAACCCTGAAAGAGGGCAAGGTCTTGGGGAGGTTAACAGTGGGATGGAATAGAGCACGGAAACCCAAGAATTTGGGATAAGGGGGCTACATGGGGATAGGGCACAGCTGTAGCTCTGATGGCCTGGGTGGGTCTCCCTCTGACCACAGATCGAGAATGGCTACTTTGTACACTACTTTGCCCCCGAGGGCCTAACCACAATGCCCAAGAATGTGGTCTTTGTCATTGACCAGAGCGGCTCCATGAGTGGCAGGAAAATCCAGCAGGTAGGTCCTGTGGGCCAGGGCAGGGCCCTGAAAACTCCCAGACCCCTCATACCGTCAGCTGTGGCCTGGCAGACAGCCCCTTTCCTCCATCTTTTGGCGGCATGGAGTGGTCGGCTCTCAGGAGCCAAGGTGGGCCAGAGCCTAAGGCAGCCCCTGTTCCCAGAGAAGATCTATGACCCCACCCCTGAGACAGGAGTCCAGAGATGCGAGCCCTCAGGGAGCCCTTCTGCACCACCCACATGTCTCCTCTGCCTAACCAGACCCAAGAAGCCCTAATCAAGATCCTGGATGACCTCAGCCCCAGAGACCAGTTCAACCTCATCACCTTCAGTTCAGAAGCAACCCAGTGGAGCCCATCGCTGGTGCCAGCCTCAGCAGAGAATGTGAACAAGGCCAGGAGCTTCGCTGCTGGCATCCACGCCCTGGGAGGTGAGTGCCTCTGAGGCCCTGCAGAGTGGGGGCTTCAGAGCTCCTGTCTGGGGGCCACCTTGAGTCTGTGTGCTCCTCAGGTACCAACATCAATGATGCGGTGCTGATGGCTGTGCAGCTGCTGGACCGCAGCAACCGTGAGGAGCGGCTGCCCACCCGGAGCGTCTCGCTCATCATCCTGCTCACAGACGGTGACCCCACCGTGGGTGAGGGCCCTGCCAGCGACTCCAAGACACGCTGCACAGGGGAGGCGGCTGGGGCTGCACCTGGGCTTGCTGTGGGATCTGGGCAGGGAGCGGGGGTCACTGAGGTCCCCCACCTCTGAGGTTCCAGAAATATTCATTGAGCAAATCACTGTTCTCTCACCCTCATCCCAAACCCCTGGGTCCAGGGGAGACTAACCCCAGGAACATCCAGAAGAACGTTCGAGAAGCTGTAAGTGGCCGGTACAGCCTGTTCTGCCTGGGCTTTGGCTTCGATGTCAGCTACGCCTTCCTGGAGAAGCTGGCGCTGGACACCGGTGGCCTGGCCCGGCGCATCTATGAGGACTCAGACTCCGCCCTGCAGCTCCAGGTGCCAGCATGCCCAAGGTGGACTTCACAGAGAAGTGGGCAGAACCAGCCCTGCCTTTGTGACACTCCCAACCCTGCAGGATTTCTACCAGGAAGTGGCCAACCCACTGCTGACAACGGTGACCTTCGAGTACCCAAGCAATGCCGTGGAGGAGGTCACTCAGGACAACTTCCGGTTCCTCTTCAAGGGCTCGGAGATGGTGGTGGCTGGGAAGCTCCGGGACCAGGGGCCTGATGTGCTCACAGCCAAAGTCAGTGGGCACCTGGTGAGTGTGGCCAAAACCACCCTGGAGTGGAAGGGCAGCCTCCGCCTTTGCAGCTGGAAGAGCTGTGTTCAAATCCCAGACCTGCCCAGCTCCAGCTTGCCTCAAGGGGCCCCCAGCCTGCAGCTTTCCCCTCTGCTGCCTGTGGATGACACAGGGACATGCCAGGGATTCGACGAGACAATGGAGTGATTCTCATGAGACCACCTGTGTTGTGCCCAGCACATACAGGCACTCGGCAGCTGGTCTGTGTTATCTTCGAGCACAGGGGAGGACAGGGATTCCTTCCTAGTTGTCATCCCCTCCTGTCCTGTACCAACCCTCTCAGGTTACAGTCAGGCAGGGAGGGTCGCTCCCATTTCACAGATGAGCAGACTGAACTCCAGGCAGGGCAGGCAACTTGTCCTGGGCCCAGCTTGCCACATGGTGCCCTGTCCTTGCCTGGCCTTCCCTGTTTCCTTCCAGGGACCCCCCTGTCGTTCCACAAAGAGAAACAGCACAGCTCTGTGGTGGGGCCTTCTTCAGGCCCTGGGGGTGCAGGGGTGAATGAGGCTGACCCCTCTGTGCCCTCATGGGAGAGACAGCCCAAAGACATATCATCACACAAACAAGGAGCTACAGGCTGGGATCTAACTCCGGACTCAGGACAGCAGCACTAGGAGCCCCATCCTGGCCTGGGGATCAGGGAGGGCTTCCTGGAGGAGGCCCAGCAGAGACTAAGGGATAGGTAGGAAAAGTGGGCAGAATCCAGATGGGCAGTGGAGGAACACGTTAGGCCCCTGTGGCATGAGAGCAGTATATGTGAAGAGAATAGCAGTGGACGATGGGGGCCCATGGCCTTGTCTCAGGACAAGTAGCCAAGTGTCATATGACTGTTGGTACAGGCCACGTGGCCAACCTACATGGCTTCCAGCCCAGCTCTGCCACCTCCCAGATGGGAGATATGGGGAAGTCACTTAACCTCCATGTGCCTCAGTTTCGTCCTGTGTAAACATGGGAATACGTCAACACGCCCCCCTCCTAAAGTCACTGTGGGATTGCTGTCTGGTCCAGCGTAAGCACTGCATACATGTAAGCAGCTGATTGAGCCTGGAGGCCAGGGCCCCCCAATGTAGAGTACCCAAGGTGACTCAGGGGAGTTCATAGACAGACATGGCTTTGTTTCAGTAATTATTTAGTTATTTTAATGTGTATTCTGAAAAATAAGACCTAAACCTCAGACCTAAAATTTTATGGGTGTTATTGCCTGGGATAAAGCCAAGTAAAAATTGTTAGCCCATTTAAAGTTCATTTAAGGAAAAATGTCAATTAAATTGGAGCTATATGTGTGGATGGGGCAAAATTCGTGCCGGTAGCCTATGTGTGCCAGAGCTTTGGGAAGCCAGCCAGGTCCTGGGTGAGGGACAGGCTGCTTCCAGTGGGAGTGGAGGCTCTGGGCATATCTGATCCACATGGGGTCTGATCCACATTGTGAAAAGGTCTCTTGGCCACTCTGGGAGCTCTGGTGGGAGAGGCCTGGGATTTCTCTGCCCTAGGAGCCCATCTTCCAGACAGTGAGCTGGGTAGGCTGAGACCACAGGCCCCTCCCCTGGGGGAGGAGGAGCAGGTTCACACAGAGCTTGGGTGCACACTTCCCTGTCACCATCCTGCAGTGGCCAGCCCCAGCAGAGGGGCCAGCTTGGGCAGGGACAGCTATTGGAGTGGATGGGGCCCCAGACCCGGAGTCATGACTTCTGAGTTCCATTCTCAACTCTGCCTCTGACCCCTGGGAAGGTCCTTCCTCTTTGTTCCTTTCCCCCACCTTTGGGGTAAGGGCTGGCTGTAGCTAGGGACCCTTCCTGCTCTACACTGCACTTGCAAATCCTTCCTGCTGCTGTTTGTACACTGCCCTGGGCTTCCCATACCTTTCCCAGAGGTTTGACTGATCTGAGTCCTGGCTCTATGCCTGCCTCATTGCACCTGGGCTACTTTACCTCCTTCTCATCCCTGTATGCTCTGTGACTGAGCCCCTCGCACCCCTAAGCCCCCTCCTTACCCCCACTCTACTCAAAGGAAATGCAGTCCTCGCAGTCGGTGCACGGGACCTGCCCCAGCTCCAATCAGGAAGAGCTCAGAAGTGCCAGGCCAGGTGCAGATGTCGGGCCCTCACTGCTCCTGCCCTGGCTGGGCCCCTCTTTCCAGACTACGCAGAATGTCACTTTCCAAACGGAGTCCAGTGTGGCAGAGCAGGAGGCAGAGTTCCAGAGCCCCAAATATATATTCCACAACTTCATGGAGAGGCTCTGGGCATATCTGACTATCCAGCAGCTGCTGGAGGGAAGGTGAGTGCATCAGCACCTCCCTAGGCCTGTCGCTAGGAGGCAGGCACAGTTGGCATGGGACTGTGCCTAAGCATGGAGAGAGCGGGGTCTTGGTATAGCTCCAGATTCTCCCAGAGGGATCTTCCCAGAAGGGGCTGGATGGAAAATCTGTTCCCGAATTCACAGACCTCCTGAGCCCTGATGTCCTCAACCTGCAGTGTCTCCGCGTCCGATGCTGAACGGCAGGTCCTGCAGACCCGAGCACTGAACTTGTCACTTGCCTACAGCTTTGTCACGCCTCTCACATCTATGGTAGTCACCAAACCTGAAGACCAAGAACAGTCTCAAGTTGCTGAGAAGCCAGTGGAAGGCGGTGGGTGTGGGGTTGAGATCTCAGCTTCCCAGGTGGCAGAGTTCAAACCCAGCATTTTCCCCAACCTTTCCCTGCATCCTGACCAAGACCCCAACCGGCCCCCCACAGACTCCCCCTGGGAGATTCAGCCTGTTCACTGATGAGGAAAGTGAGGCCACATCTCCTATCTCCCGGGATTGGGGAGCAAGATTGAACATAAGTGCTTTAGGTTGATGAAAACCACCCTGACAGTCCCTCCCCCTCCCCCTCCCTTTCCCTCCCTCCCCCTCCATCCCCTCCCCTTCCCTTCCCTTCCCTTTCCCTCCCGCTCTCTTCCCCTCCTCTTCCCTCCCCCTCCCTCTCTCCCCTCTCCCTCCCCTCCTCTCCCCTACCCCTCCCTTCCCTTCCTCTGCCCTCCCTTCCTCTCTCCTCCCCTTCCTCTCCCCCTCCCTTCCCCTTCCCCTTCCCTTCCCCTCCCCTCCATTCCCCTCCCCCTCCCCTTCTCCTCCCTTCCCTTTCCCTCCCCCTCCCCCTCCCCTTCCCTTCTTCTCCCCTCCCTTCCCCTCCCCCTCCCCTTCCCTTCTCCTCCCTTCCCTTTCCCTCCCCCTCCCCCTCCCCTTCCCCTCTTCTCCCCTCCCTTCCCCTCCCCCTCCCCTTCCCTTCTCCTCCCCTCCCTTCCTCTCCCCTCCCCCTCTCCTCCCCTCCTCTCCCTCCTCCTCTCCCCCTCCCTTCCCCCTCTCCTTCCCTTCTCTTCCCCTCCCTGCCTCTCCCCCTCCCTCCCCTCCCTTCCTCTCCCCCCTCCCTCCCCTCCCCTGCCCCTTCCCCTCCCCTCCCTTTCCCTCCTCTCCTCTCCCCCTCCCTTTCACTCCCCCTCCCTTTCCCTTTTCCTCCCCTCCCTGCCTCTCCCCTCCCTGCCTCTCCCCTCCCCCTCCCCTCCCTTCCTCTCCTCTCCCCTCTGCCTCCCTTCCCCACCTCTCCCCTGCTTCCCCCTTCCCCTCCCCTCCCCTTCCCCTCCCTCTCCTCTCCTCTCCCCCTCCCTCTTCTCTCTAGCTGACTCACTCACTCTCTTGCTCTTTCTCTCTCATCCAGAAACTAGAAACAGTAATATTCTCGCTCTCTCTGTCTCCCATCCAGATAGTAGATCCAGGAATGTCCACCCAGGTAAGCAGTTAACATCCTCAAGGCTGTGCTGGGTGGTGGTCTGCTAACACAGGGTTCAGGCACCAGCCCTGTGAGGTTGCTGGCCAGAGCCAGGTTCGCCCAGGCCTCTCCAGCCCAGCCCTGCTGCCAGGAAGCAGCAGAGTGTGATCCAGCATGCTGGTGCATTTAGTCACCTGTGCATTGGAATATTGGCTGCCCCTCAGGCCTTGGCCCCAGCACTAGGAACACAGTCCCTGTCCAAGCGGGGCCACAGGAAGGTGGGTGCAAGAAGCAAACCGAGGTCCCACTGTTTTCCAGGTCGTGCTTTCTTCAGACATCATGTCCAGGGAGCCCCACGGGCAAAAACACCAAAAACAGGTGACCAAGAAGGAGGTAGGGGAGGGAAGATTGACAGATTGGCTGGGTCCTGGCTGTGGAGGGGGAGTGCCTTGCCCAGCTCCTCTGGCTGGTGACTGCCCTGGGACTTCAGTTCAGTTGTATCTGATTAGTATGGTGCCACACAGGGTATTTACATTCTTCAGCAAGAGGATCGAGTGGACAAGGTAGTTTGAGGGGTGCAGGGGGAGGCATGACATCCCTGGGGAGGGGTTCGAGGGCGGCCGTTATTGTTCCAGCATTGATCATCTCCCGCTGTCAGGGGAGAGGCTCCCCAAGTTGGCTGGGTGTGGGGAGGGGGGACCTAGCTGCCCCTTCCACACCACTCCTGGGTGGATCTCAAGCCCTGACTATGAGGACCCACACACCACCTGAGACAAGACTGCATCTGTCAACTTCTCCAAAGCTGGAATTTCTGGATTCCGGACAAATTTCGGAACTGGGGGTTTCGGCTTCAGGAAACTTGGACCGCCGGGACTTCCTGGTACTTCTGACCTTGCAGCTTTCCACCCCTTCCGCCTTCTGGCCTTGTGTAAGCCACCTTCCAGCCCTATGAGGTCCTCAGTTTCCCCACGGTGGTCCCTGAGCCTGCCCATAGAGGGGGGTGAGGTAAAGCATGAACCACAGGGCCAGGCCAGGGATGGCTGCCGAGGGCACGATGTGAAGTCACTGCGTCAGTTCAGCCTGGGATCGTGTCCTGGGGCTGGGGTGGGATGCATTTCCTGAGGAGGCTGTCCTCACCTTCCCAGCTCTCTACAGCCACCCCTGCCCTGTCCTCAGCGTCTCATCTCTGCAGGTGTGAGCTCGCCCGGCTCCTTCCGCTGTCAGACCATGGGCGGGTGATTGGAAAAGCCTCTCCCACGCTCCTTGTTCAGAGGGAACCCTAGGCCCCAAGAGGGCCAGGGACTGGCCAAGAGTACACATCACGGCGCTCTTTGGAGCAGTCCTTGCCAGCTCCCTCCCTCCAAAGGCCCCTCTCCCCAGTGCCTCCCTTCCCCAAGGCAGGACTTCACCTGTCCTTTCTGTCGACCGAGTAGGATCCACTAGACTAGAGGCTGACTCATGAGGAAACCTTCTAGGAAGGGAGGGCTTCCTCTGTCCAGAAAGCCAACAGGGGTCCCTTGAACTGTTTCTGATCCCCAAATCTGCACTCGAACACAACCGCAAAGCCAGGCTGGACCTACCCCTGACAGCATGCGCTTCTGTTTGAAACTCTCCCACGGCAAAGGCTGTTCTAGGTGGAGTGTATGTGTGGCAGGATGGGGGTGCTGGAGCTTGGTGACACGGTGGGTGGCAGTGCTGCTGGTTTCTGGCCTCCTGACTGCCTTCCTTCCCCCTTTCTGTTTCCGGATGTTCCTGCACTGATACCCGCTTCAGCTCCACCAGCCCCCTCAAATCCTGATTCAGCTGTGTCTGGTGTAAACGAAACCAAAGGTGCCCCCAGGGCCAGAGACCCTGTCCTAGCTGGGGGCTCCTGGGAGGGGGAGTTTCTCATCGGGAACCCAGCCACACCTAGTCCCTGTTCCCTCCCTCAGCCTCCCACTCCCCAGGAAGGGCTGCCTAAACCCAGACTTTCTCTTTTAGAAACGTTTATGACAGCCCAAACCCCAGGTAAGTTTCCAGCCCCCTCGGCCCCCTTCCCCATTCTTGCCCCCAGCCTGCCCTCGCTGCTCCAGGAGCCATGCCCCGCTGTCCCAGCCTTCATACAGGCTCCTTCTGCCATCCTGCCACTGCCTGGGCAGAGTGTGGAGCGGCTCTGTGTGGACCCCAGACACCTCCAGGGACCAGTGAACTTGCTCTCAGACTCTGAGCAAGGTGAGAGGGGCACAGCCAGAGAGACCCAGACACCACTGGCACACATCCACCACCTGCCCACAGAGACACACAGCGTGCACAGGCCTGGCCTCACGCAGGCCCCCCAGATTATAGCACGGTCCTGCCTCCAAGCCCTGGCAGGGTACACACTCACACAGCCACCCCAGGGACCTTCCACTGGGTACACTGTGTGCAGGTGTGAGTGGCCTGGGCACAGATACATGTGGCAGCCATGTGCAGGTGAGCCCAGAGGAGGAGCCAGGGTGAGGCGAGGGTCAGGGGAGCTGTCTGCGGTTGCACAGGGATGGCAGGGCCCTGGCAGTGCACAGAGACCAGCGTGAGGATGCTCCAGATGGAGGAGTTAGTACCCACAGAGTACAGAGCCCCAAAAGATGGGACCCTGGAAGGTGTCGATAAGGGGAATGGCAGCAAGAGACAGGGCTGCTGGCTGGGCCCCGCCCCTTCGATCCTGGACCAGACATGGGGACACACTGCCCTGCCCCACTCAAAATCAAGCGACATCCACAGCTTTCTCATTCCTTCCAGATGCATGTGGCTTCCCACTTCCTCAGTCAGGCCCAAGAGTGTCTGTCCTGAGGGCAGGGAACACTGATTCTCCATGTCACCCTTGGCAGAGGCATCTAGCTCAGGGCCAGGTGCTCCTCGGGGTGTTCTGAAGGCTTATTGACTGGAGACAAGTCAATTCTCAGAGGCCTTATCTGAGGGTGGCCATCACCGAGGATTTAGGGGACCCTCCAAAGCCATAGACAACACAGGATGAGAGGCGGGATTGTGGGAGCCAGTCCCCCGTGTAGAAGAATGCTGAGGACGGGTGCCCCTCCTGAAGAGCTGCTGTAGAACTCCAGGGGGTGTGATCAGGGAGGACAGGAAGGGTGTCAGAGCCCTGGCTGGGGACCAGCTTTGACCTCTCTGGTCTGGTCCTCCCAGGGGTTGAGGTGACTGGCCAGTCCCAGATGGAGAAGGCTGGGTTCTCATGGATCGAAGTGACCTTCAAGAACCCCCCAGTACGGGTTCACGCATCCCCTAAACAAGTGGTGGTGACTCGGAACCGAAGAAGTTCTGCATACAAGTGGAAGGAGACACTGTTTTCAGTGATGCCCAGGTAAGGCCCAGGCTGGGGCAAGGGCAAGGGTAGACCTTTCAGGCTACAGTGGCTGATGATGGTACTAGCAGGTGGCCTGAGGCCATGCACCTATGAATGGAGTGGCTACACTTACAGGAGAGGCAAAGAGCAGAGAGCTCTGCTGCTAATCCTTTGTGATCCTGGGCAGGCAGCTTAGTTAGTCCCTCTGAGCCTCAGTTCCCTCACTGATAACCAGGACTAATCATCCTGGCCCAGAGTCAGAAGGCTGGGGGAGAACCCAATGAGAGAGTGTAGTTGCGAGCACTTTGCCACCAGATGATAAGGTGCCCCAGGCACCCCACAGGATAGCTCTGTCTCTGTAGTGACTGACTTTCTGATGACAATGATGAGAAGCTGGAGAGCACGGTTGGCAGGGGAGGTTACCAGCATTCTCTTAGCATATCCTTGGAGCTCTGCTAAGGAGACAGAAGTCAGTGGCCTCAAATACTGAGCAGCTAGTGAATAATTAAGGCAGAAGCCCACCTCTTCTGGGTGGCGCAGCTTGCTGCTTCACGGTGGACTTTGAGGGACAGTCCTCCAGCTTTGCAGATCATGAGGGGCCTCAAGGAAGGACTGAGGCCCTGATCTTCTGTGGGCAGTGCCCTCTGAACCCCCGACCTTGGAAAGAGTGAGCCATAGCTCACCCTCTTCCAAGTATGGGGAACCTTGTCCAGCCCCGACTCACCCAGCCCTCCGAGGGGACTCCCTTGCACTTGACAGATGGTTCACACCTGGCTAATCCAAGGGCTCACCCACAAACCTTCCCATTTCATAAAAGATCTAGGCTGGGTGCGGTGGCTCACACTTGTAATCCTAGCACTTTAGGAGGCAGAAGCAGGCGGATTGCCTGAGCTCAGGAGTTCAAGACCAGAGTCTGGAACTAGAATACAAAAAATTAGCTAGGTGTGGCCACATGCTTCTATAATCCCAGCTACTTGGGAGGCCGACAGGAGAATTGTTTGTACCCAATAGGCGGAGCTTGCTGTGAGCCGAGATCGCACCACTGCACTCCAGCCTGGGCGACAGAGCGAGACTCTGTCTTAAAAAAAAAAAAAAAGAAAATAAAAGATCTAAAAGTTGGCCAGACATGGTGACTCATGCCATCACACCACTCAACACAAGAGTAATCCCAGCACTCTGGGAGGCCGAGGCAGGTGGATCATTTGAGGTCAGGAGTTTGAGACTAGCCTAGCCAACATAGTGAAACTCTGTCTCTACTAAAAATACAAAAACTAGCCAGGTGTGGTGGCGGGCACCTGTAATCCTACTCAGGATGCTGAGAATCACTTGAACCTGGGAGATGAAGGTTGCAGTGAGCTGAGATAATGCCACTGTACTCCAGCCTGGACAACAGTGTGAGACCCTCCCTGTCTCAAAAAAAAAAGAGAAGATCTAAAATTTCTTGTTATCTGGTAGATTCACCAAAATCAATAGCATTTTTATGCCTAGAAAATGAAATAGAAGTAAATTCCTATTAATTGTAGGGAGAGAAAGTCCAGATACTTTAATGAGCTACAGAAGACATAAATAAAGAAAAATAGGTCAGACACCGCGGCTCATGCCTGTAATCCCAGCACTTTGGGAGGCTGAAGTGGGCAGATCACCTAAAGTCAGGAGTTTTGAGACCAGCCTGGCCCACGTGGTGAAACCATGTCTCTATTAAAAATACAAAAATTAGGACCAGCACAGTGACTCACACCTATAATCCCAACACTTTGGGATCATGTGGTCAAGGATTGTTACCATCCTGGCCAACATGGTAAAACCCCGTCTCTACTAAAAATACAAAAATGAGCTGGATGTGGTGACGTGCGCCTGTAGTCCCAGCTACAGGCTGAGGCAGGAGAATCGCTTGAACCTGGGAAGCAGAGGTTGCAGTGAACCAAGATCGCATCATTGCACTCCAGCCTGGCAACAGAGTGAGACTGTCTCAGAAAGAAAGAAAGAAAGAAAAATAGGCCACATCTTTTCTTTTTTTTTTTTTTTTTTTTTTTTTGAAATGGAGTCTCTGTTGCCAGGGCTGAAGTGCTGTGGTGCGATCTCGACTCACTGTGACCTCCACGTCCTGGGTTCAAGCGATTCTCCTGCCTCAGCCTCCCAGTAGCTGGGATTACAGGCGCCCACCACCACACCCAGCTAATATTTGTATCATGAGGAGACAGAATGAGAAGAGGCCTACCCTTTAGACATTAAACACATGTCATCCAAAGAGAATGGACCAGCTACAGAACAAAAGGGACGGAGTGGACGCATCAGAGAAACGCCTTCAATCATATAAAACTTATTTATGAGAAACCAAATTGTAAGAAAACCAGGCAGGCGCGGTGGCTCGCACCTGTAATCCCAGCACCATGGGAGGCTGAGGCGGGCAGATTGCTTGAGCTCAGGAGTTTGAGACCAGCCTGGGCAACGTGATGAAACTTCTCTCTCTTAAAAATAAAAAAATTAGCTGGGGATGGTGGCGTGTACCTGTAGTCCCAGCTACTTGGGAGGTAGAGGTAGAAGGATCACTTCAGTCAAGGAGGCAGAGGCTGCAGTGAGCTGAGATCGCACTGCACTGGAGCCTGGGTGACAGAGACTCTGTCTCCCCAAAGAGGGAAAAACAAAGTGCTGGGGAAACCAGACATCATTAAGTCAGCTTTGGTCCTATTTTACCAGTGAGGAAACTGAAACCCAGAAGATTTAAGGGCCTTCCCACCTAAGGCCACTCCATGACTTCCTGGACGAGAGGGGAACCCCAGCCCACTCCCCACCCCAACTACTGGGGTTCCATGCACACGTCTCTGCCTTCCTGCTCAAGATTCTGGGTCTTTCCACAGCCTGAAGATGACCATGGACAAGACAGGTCTCCTGCTGCTCAGCGACCCAGACAAAGTGACCATTGGCCTGTTGGCCTGGGATGGCCCTGGGGAGGGGCTCCGGATTTTTCTGCGTGACACTGACCGCTTCTCCAGCCACGTTGGTGGGACCCTTGGTACTGTGCCCATTGCCAGGGCCCAGGCCTTCCTCAAAAACCAGCTGTGCCTGGGAACAGGCGGCACCCCTCCCCTGTGCATGTCTCCCAGGCTCCCTCTGTTTCTAACCCTTACTGACTCACCCTTTGTATCTCAGGCCAGTTTTACCAGGAGGTGCTCTGGGGGTCTCCAGCACCATCAGATGACAGCAGACGCATGCTGAGGGTTCAGGGCACTGACCACTCTGCTACCAGGTGACCCGGCATAACCAGGCCGCTGAGCCTGGCTGGCGTGGGGTAGGGACTGGGGGACCGGGAGCCTGGCACTGCAGGGCCCCTCTTTCTGTCCTTGTCCAGGAAATAGACACAGTCCGGTGAAGGTTGATCCTTTAGACATGTCTAAGCCAGCTTTCAGTGTCACCACAGAAGATGAATGGCCATCTCAGAGCCACAGAACACACATGGGCCCTGAGATCCCTGGGATTGGTTGGGGACGCTGGGAACCTCTCCCTGTCCACACCCTGAACTCCCAGAGCCCTAGACCCTGGAGACCTCACATAGTGGCTTCTCTAGGGTAACGCTCCAGGTGACTGGGCCTTGGCCTGTGCTGGAGGGAATTTTAGAGGGACCCAGGACTCCCTACCCTCCGTTTCTGTCCCCAGCTGTCTCCCCCTTTTCCCACCGCACCTGTGATTTTCTGACCACCTGCATATCTGTCTGTCTGTCTTTCCATTTCAGAAAGCGCAAGCTGGATTACCAGGAGGGACCCCCAGGGGTGGAGATCTCCTGCTGGTCTGTGGAGCTGTAATTCTGATGGAAGGAACTGTGTTCACTCTGTACATTTGGCTGCCCCTGCAACTGCAGGGCCGCCTCTGGGGACTGGACCACCATAGGGAGAAAGAGTCTCACTCATTACAAATAAAGAAAGGTGGTGTGAGCCCAGGAAGTGGGTGTCTCTGGTTCCGTGTGGCCAAATCCCAGGGCCTCAGCCTTGCACCCTGAACCTTAGCATTGCGGAACATAGTGAACTAGGTTGGAAGAGTGAACTAGGTTGGAATTCTTTCTAGTCCAGTTCCTAGACTTTCTTAGTGAGCTTTTGGACCGCTCTGCAATGGGATTTGCTTTACACAATTTGAGTTTCACACCTGTGCTGAGGGGCAGGCCTGTCTGCTCATTGTCTTGTAAGGGAGCGCTGGGTCTTCGAAGGAGACACAGGCGAGGCCCCAGGTGCAGCAGGGAAACAGGGCCTGTTCCCAGGAACCTCTAGTCTGATGGAGCTGATCTGGGTCCCAACTCTAAATCCTGTGCTGTGGAGGGTCTCCTGTCCTGTTCCTGCCCCAGGGTTAGGCAACCCAAAGATTCCACCAGCTCCTATACAGGCAACATATACTTTAAAAACTATGACCGGGTGCAGTGGCTCACACTCGTAATCCCAGCACTTTGGGAGGCCAAGGCAGGAGGATCAATTAAGTTCAGGAGTTTGAGACCAGCCTGGGCAACATGATGAAACCCCACCTCTACAAAAAATACAAAAATTAGCTGGCATGGTGGCGCATGCCTGTAGTCCCAGCTACTTGGGAGACTGAGGTTGGAGAATTGTTTTAGCCTGGGAGGTCGTGGCTGCAGTGAGCCATGATCATGCCCCTACATTCCAGCCTGGACACCAGAGCAAGACCCTGTCTCAGAGAAATAAAAAAAATTACTATTACCCCACTTACTTCTGAAAAAAGGATATGAGTCTGTCACTTACAAAGCACAAAGAGAATAAAATCAAAATCTGTGAGTATAAGGATAAAAGAGCTAAGCCGAAGGAGAGGGCTCAGAGACAGGGTAGGGGAAGCTGCAGCAGTGATTGAGCGCAAGGCTTTGCTTTGAGCTTCCTGGAAGCCAAGGTAAAGCAGAAACTGAGTTCATTTACTTGCTAAAAAGAAACACCAGATCATCAGGGAAATGTCCTTTCCCAGCTCTTGAGCTAGAAGAGGGTATTTGCTGGATGGGTCTTTCTAGAAGGGTCAAAGTACAGGCTGGTGGGAGGGGTCACCAGCAGCAGGCTTGCCCAACATACAGAAATGCTCCTCCCTGCATTGATGCCTCCCCATCGAGCCTCCTTGGCAGATAGGAGTCTCAGGCAGAGTCACTTTGTAAAGGCTTTTCTGGGGCGCTCAGGCCAGGGCCGTGTGAGATGAGAGCAGCTCAGGGGGTTTTGCTGTGGGGCTAGCCCTGACATACAGGGATGAGAGGGGAATGCCCACCCCAAGCTCACCCCTCTGGGACATGACCTCCTGGACTGGCTGCTGAATTTGTGCCACAGCAGGGGCATCACAGTTGATTTTCTGGCCCTGCCGGCACCTGCAGGGCAGGTGTTCTCTGTGAACAGTTGGAAATAAGCCTGTGCTCTTCACTGTCATCCAGCAGGTGCTTTCCAGCTTGGGGAAGGCCCTGGGTTGAGTGCTATGGGCACATTGGACGCCATGGCAGACACAAGGCCTGTGGTGATAACTGCCACCCAGAAAATAACCGGGTGCTGCGGGAGCCCAGAGGTTAGCATGGAGATGACCGGGAAGCCTGGGGGTGGCAGGGAAGGCTTCCTGGAGGTAATGTCGTGGGGGCTGAGATTTGAAAAATGGAGAGAAGTTAGCCAAGTGGAAACGGAGGGCAAGGACACCAGGTGGTGGGAACAGCATGCACTCAGGCCGAGAGCCAGGACACTGTGTGCCAAGTTCAGGGAGGATGAGGGAAGGAGATGCTGTTGGATGAGGTGGAAGGGGAGGGGTGCCAGGCCAGCACAGGTGGTGCACACATCACCACGGAGCACAGCTTCTACCCTGAAAGGGGAGGGAGCGCCAGGCATGGACAGGTGACATGGAATGGGGAGAAGGCAGAGTCCACCTCGCTTTTGCCTGCAAGGGTGGCCTCCCTGCCTATGGGTTGAGGGGAGGCGACTCCTGCCTCACAGCCTGCTCATGTGGCTGCTACCTGGAGCTGTTGTCCTGGAGGCACTTCAGGAGGACCAGAAACCATAACCAGGCTGTCTTTTCACATCTGTTGCCTGGCAGGATTCTTCTCCCCATTTCATAGATGTGGAAACTGACCTCAAGATGACTGTTTTAAAGCTATGTGGGCTGGGGCAGTGGCTCACAGCTATAATCCCAGCACTTTGGGAGGCTGAGACCGGCAGATCACTTGAGCCCAGGAGTTCAAGACCAGCCTGAACAACATAGCAAAACCCTGTCTCTGCAAAAAGTACAAAAATTAGCCAGTGTGATTACACATGCCTGTAGTCCCAGCTACTCTAGAGGCTGAAGTGGGAGGATCACCTGAGCCCAAGAAGTCGAGGCTGCGGTGAGCTGTGATCATACCACTGCACCACTCCAGCCTGGGTGATGGGAGTGAAACCCTATCTCAAGAAAAAAAAAAAAAAATAGCTGTATGGCTCCTCGATCAGCCCAGGCTTGAACAGGATGGTGGGACTTGCCCACTATGGAGGGGCCCATTCTCAGGCCTGGGACCTTTTGACCAGTTCAGCCTGGCCCTCTGCCACATTCACCCTGGGGCTCTGAGGAGGCCTTCAAGATGGGAGCCATGTCTATGTGGCCCCCTCCCTATAGCAGCAACAGGCACCAGTCTGCCATTAACATCCTGTAGCCACCTGGGGTCTCCTCTGGTGACACACATTTCCCCCAGGCCACCCTTCATGGCCTCCAGTCCTCTCTCCAGGGGCCCCTGCACTGGGAGGCAGGACAACCCAAGGCCACATGCCATGCCCCGCTAACATTTGTGGCTCTCCCCAGTCTGATTCCAACCTCCTTCAGCCTTATTGTGCCCCCTGCTCTGACATCAGGCAAAGCCACTCACTGTGTTCTCCAACCGGGTGCTCTCTGCCCAGCATGCCTTTACCCCCTCCCTGCTCCCAGGCAGAGAGAATGGCAGAGGCAAAGGATGTGGGCAGGAGGAGTTATGTTTGCATAGCCAAGAGCAGCCTGTGTATCTGGAACCCAGAAGGTAAGGGAAACACCCGGTGTATGAGGGGAAGCTGGAGAGGCCATAGGAAGGACTTTTGTCATGGTCCAAGAGCAAAGGATGGAAGATATCATTTGTAGGGATTTAGGCAGCAAGTGGTGATCACATCTGCTCTGTGAAAAGCTCTCTATGGGAAGCAGTAGGGGAGGCAGGGAGACCCAGGAAGGGGCAGTTGCAGTTGTCCAGGTGGGAGAGGGTTGTTCAGACTGGAGATCTCTCAGAGCCCTTTCTCCAGGAACCTCTCTCTGACCCTCTACCCACCCCAGACTCATTGGGAGGATACATCAAGTGGTCATCATGAGGTATAATCAGAGGATCCCAAAGATGCCTGGCTCAGCTGAAGACAAACTTGAGCACTCATGAAAATAGGAACTGGATTACTCAATTGTACCCCCGGATCCTGGCCCAGGGTATTGTGTTTATCTGCCGAATTGATGGATGGGTATGTGGGTGGATGGGTGGATGAACTGATGGATGGATGGATGGATGGATGGATGGATGGATGGATGGACAAATGGAGAGATGGACAGATGGTAGGATGGATGGGTGGAAGGATGCATAGTTGGATAATGAATAGGTAGCTGAGGGATGAATGGATGAATGGACAGATGGTAGGAGAGATGGATGGAGAGGTTGGGTTGATGGGTGGATGCATGGTGGAGGGATAGACGGATGAGTGGATGTGTGGGTGAACAGAAGGTCAAATGGTGAATGGGTGGGTGGGTGAATGGATGGATGGGTGGGTGAATGGTGGGTAGAGGGATGGATAGATGGAAGGGTGGCTGACATCCCCATTTAGATGTGGGCTGTGTCTGTCCTGGAGTATTATCTACTTGTAAAGATCCTGATTGGAGCTCCTGAGCCAGGACCATTTATTTATCTTATGCCTTTCCTGGACTGAAATGCATTTAACCCTTCCTGACTTCTCAGAGCCCCTTTCCTTCAGAGTTCTTTTTTCCCCAAGCTGTCATACATTTGACTCCCTAAAGTTCCAGTCCAACCAACTCTGTCTCTCAGCTGTGCCAGTTGAGAGGCCCAAGAAAGTTGCCTTCCTGCTAGCCATCCCCTTGTTTGAGCTGCTGTGGGTCCCAATTGCCTGTTCCCTGAAGAAGAGGCTCATGAAGGCATGTAGAGGCTGGCAACTGTCTGGTCTCCACCTTGGACTTTATTTTCCCAGCCCCTCCCACAGGCCCTTCTCTGTGCCCATGTTCCAGATGCCACAAAAGCTGGACCAGCCATCCCAACAGGAGCTGGCGTGTCTACTCAAAACAGGCTGGGGATGATGTAGTCGGTGTGGACACCATCAATCAGCCCTTGCCCATTGTTATGGATGAACCAGCAGACAACCTTCATGCCAACGCTGGCATCCTTTCTGTAGTCTTTCTGGGAGCCCCTGGAGAAAGAAGAGAGATGCTGCAGTACACAGGGTGGGTAAGATGGCTGCTAGGCTCGTGGACCTGAGGTTGAAAAAGGGTCAGAAGTTGGCAATTCTGACAGCCTAGAATTGTTTGGTCAAGAATCAGGTCACATGATTTATCTTTCTAGGAAGCCAAGTTTGGGCTTTTTCATGATTAGGAAGAGTCTGGTGGGGGGGGCCAAGACCTCAAAGGGAAACAAGGATACCCCACAAAAGACAAAAGCCCACCAGGCTAATGTGCCTGGGCAGAGAGGACTCCTTCCTCCTCTCGTTGCTGAGCAGGTGAGGGTGTTGGAGAAGTCTCCTCACCTGGTGACAGTCAGCTGATGGTTCTTCACCACCAGTGTGGCATCTGACTTTGTGGGGTCAGAGCCTGGGCGGATGTCAGACACTTTAAAGTCAAAGGGTTGGAAGAATTGCCCTGGAACAAAAATATTCACACTGTCAGCACCTCGCCATTGCCACAGGTCATGTGGCCACTGGCCTTTGAGGGTTGATGCAAAGGCTGAATGGGGCATCGTGAGCTGGGTACAGGGTGGCTAGGAAGGCCTTGTGTATGTCTTTCTCATGCTGCTCTCAGGCCTGAACAGCCTGCAGTTTGAACATTTCATACCCAGCAGCCCATGCGTCTGTGCTGACATCCGGTGACTGTCCACCACATAGAAGCCTAGAAAGTCACGGTGGACTGGATGTTTCTTCCACACCTGGTGTAGGACGACCACAAAGGTAACCCCATCTCCAAAGGAGACCACCATGTTCTTCTTCTTGTTGATCATCACGGACAGCCTACGAGAGGAGGCCAGAAAGGGGCTGTGGGGCCCAGGAGCTGTGACACTGGGCATCAGACTCAAGGGCATCTTGGAGGGGCCTCCTCTGTACATGGCATCCGAGGGCCCACGGACTCCAGAAACTATCTCAGGGGCGTTGGAAAGAGGATGCCTCATGCACACTGTCTGCCTCCCGTGAGTAGCAAGTGGGAAAGGGAGGGCTGGCCTGTGAGTCTGGAGGCCTGCGGTCCAGCCCTGGCTCAGCCACTGACTCCTCCATGACATTGGGCAGGCTCCACACCTTTCCTGAGGCTCAGTGGGAGGCTCTGGGGGATCTGAAGACAGGAGAGCAAGGAAGACAAGAGCAGCCACAGAAGAGGCAAATGGGAGCCATTATCACCTGACGCCTTCACCCAACCAGCCCAACTGCCCAGCTACCAATTCTGGCTCTGATGGGCCTCTAGGTTTGGTTGGTGGCCACCGTGGTCACCCTCCCCTGTGGCAGGAGACTGAATTCTGGGGCCTCTGATATTTCCTGTGAGCCCCATGGATCTCCTGTCCTGGGATTTGTTCAAATCCCTCAAGAGCCTCCTTAGACCCTCAGCGTGTAGGCCACCTTGGAGACCTTGTGGGAACCTTACCCATCCTGCGTGACTGTGACTGTGTCCAGCCAGCTGAAAGTGCTCGGCACGGCCCTGTTCCATAGGGTGATCTTCTCCGTCGTCACCTCCACCTGGACGTCCATCTGAGCATTGGCAATGCCCAGTTTTCCAAAGTAAGTCTTTCTGGTCTTGGAGTCAGGGCTGCCTCTCTTGTCGCCAATTATCTGCCCATTAACTGTGAGGCCTGCCAGAGGGATGGGGCAGGGAGAGAGACCAGCGAGAACTTCTGAGTCTAGATTGCCTTTAGGGATGTGCCTTCCCCTTCAACTAGGCTGAGTGAGGGGCAGCAGAGTGGGGGCAACAGAGAGAGACCAGGACTTCAGAGCCCAAGCCTGTTCCTTCCTAGACATGCTAGGTTTGGGTCACGCTGGGACACTGTGGCTCTGCCCCTTGCCTGAGCCAGGGAGTGTTCTTCAGGGAAAAACTGTTCCCCAGACATAGGCTGGGTCCTACCCCAGACCTAGGCGGCCTGTTCACTTTAATCACCTCCCAAGAGCAGTGGCGTGTGGGGGCTGTGCAAGCCTGTGGACCTGGGCACTCGCCTCTCCCAGGGGTTTCTCTACATGTGAAGACGATTCCTTACTGGGCAGAGTGAGAACCTGATCCATGTGCCCACCTGGGGGGACCCAAGCCCTCCCAGGAAGAGCCACTGGCCCTGGCCCTGGCCCTGGCCCTAGCCCACAAGCCTCACCTGTGACGGGGTCCTGAATAAGGCGCAGCACTGTGCCTGGGTCTTCGTCGATGTTGAAGCAGAGGGCGTCGTCTTTCTCCGGAACTTGGATGATGAAGTGGGGGTCTCCATCCACTGGTGACACATTAGAGAAGGGGCTGGCTCCCGGGGCCTCTCACAATACCTGGATCCTTCCCCAGCCTCCTGGCCTCTGTGGGCTGGACTCCAAGAGAGGCAGGAGCACGTGCCCAGGCTCCTGAGCCTTCCCCAGGAGCAGCCAGGGACTCACCATAGTAGTAGGGGTTTTGAGGAGGCTGGTAGCTGGCTGCGGATGCAAAGGGAGGAGGAGCTGAGCTAAGCAAGCTCAGGGAGGTGCCCAGCCCCCACTGGAGTTCAGCTTGTGCCCCTCCCTTTCCCTCTCCCTAATGCCATTACCCTCCCACCCCTCAGTCTCCTCAGGACACATTGTCCATCTGCCTGTCCTGGAGAGCTGAGTGAGTAGCCACCTCGGAGGGGCACATGGCAGGGGCAGGCTCTGGGCAGTGGACAGCAGGGCAGCGGCCAGCATGTACTCACTCAGGTAGCTCATGGCGGGGCTCACCGGTATGGCTGAAAAGAAGCCAAAGGGCAGCCATGAGCAGGATCTAGGGGTTCCTTCTCCCCCAGCCCCGTGCCTTCTGCCTGTCTTAGTGTTGCTATGCCCCAGAGGGACCCCAACACTGGCAGATAGAGGTGGAGATGTGACCCCAAAGCTTAGGCTTTAGAAATGGGGCACATCCAGGGAGGTCCTTTATGGGACTAGTGGCAAGGGGAGTGTGGTTCCCATGCTGGGGCAGGGCATTTTGATGTGGCTGAAATACAAGCCATTAAGTCATCAGCTTCTCTCTCTTGAGTAATGCTCACAGCATACGCCTGCCCCACCCCTGGGCTCCCCACCCGCTAGTTGGGATGAGTGAGGCTCACCGCTGTTACTTCCCACACTTACACACACACGTACACGCACACGCACACGCACTGGTACATGTCCAAACATGCCCCACTTATAGACGGAAGTGGGGCAGGCCAGGCCAGTAGGGGTTGGAGGGCCCTGCCTAGAGGCAGGGAGTCTGTGAGGTTCCAATTTTGTGGTGAGAGAGGCACAGAGGACTGTGATCCCCAGCAATCCCAGCATGGGCATTGGGGCCAGACTGTCTTGGCTTAAGTGCCAGCTTGGCCGTCTACTGAGTCTGTGAGCAAATAGACTGAGCAAATTAACCCCCTGTGCCTCCATTTCCCCATTGTAAAATGGGGATCACAAAAGGACCGTCTTGGAGGATTGCTATGGGATCAATGGAGTGTAAGTGGCTGACATGCTAACTGGCTCATTTTTGCAGGTCACAGATACTATCATACTGATTGTCTCTCCTTGGGCAGGGGAAGCCACCCCCAAATAACTTACAGGGATCCTCAGGCTCAGGGAGGGTCAGAGTCATGATTTGGAAATAGGGCTGGGCCTCAGTCCAGGTGTCCCAACTGTGCCCCTGTGGCTGGGGGTCCTATCTTGCTTGGAAAGGCCTCCTCAATTCTCTCTTGTCTCCTTTCCATAATCCCCACCCGGTGGCTGGCTAAAGCTTACCTTCTGCATCTGCAGGTGCAGCGAGGGAGGAAGAGGAGAAATGCATTAGAAGCCAAAGAGCACTGGTGAGCAGGGACCAGAGCTGGCTGCTTGGCCAAGCGGCCCAGGTCTTGGGCCTCCCAGCAGCCAGCTGTTCCCCCATTGGGTGTCCCCTGGAACTAGGAGTTCCTGGAAGCCAGAGGCCTGGCCTGGCTGGACCCAGCAATTTGCCTCCCGTGTCTCCCAATGCCATCCCTCCCCCACCACACACAGACCCTGTGCCCAATGGCAGTGGGCATTTGGGACCCCCTATTGAGTAGGGCAGTCTGGGGTCTGGTTGAGGGGTCCCAGCCTCCAACTCTCAGGGACTCTTCCCCTGACAATCTCCAGGTGCCTGTTAGCGTGCTCCAGGGCTGGCTTTCATGTTGGAAGTGCTGCTTCTTGTCTAACTGAGCCCCTCCATGCTGCAGCCTCAGCCCTTTTCCTTGAAAGGTCCCCTGGGCAGTGTGTCCCCTTTACTTACGTCCCTTTAGAGGTACAGAGGCTCCCATTCACCCCGTACCCCACTGTCCATGCTGACTGTTTCATGCTCCACCCCGCTTTCCCCAGCCCTGCTTCGGCAGATCTGGGTCTCTCCAGCCCAGCCCACCCCTCCACTGGACACCCAGGGAGGGTGCCCAGCTCAGGGTCCTAGAGGGAGGCCTCCAGGTTGCAGCCTCCATCCCTACCCCCACCTTCCCCAGGCTTGTCGGCGATGGCCCGCTCATCCTCATTGTCCTCAGGCTTGGTCACCACCATGGAGGTCAATGGAGTCACAAAGTGATACTTGAGGGACAGGTCCAGGGCCTGGGCCGTGAGGTTCTCCTTCTCCTCGCCATGGGCCTTCTTGCTGTGAGGAGGGGCCATTCAGGAGGGCAACACAGAGAGCAGTGCCCTGCTTTCCTCCCGCTGTGCTGGCTCCAGAACCAAGCCAGGAGCGCTGGACGCAGCTGGGGATCTCCGCTCCACCTTCCCCATTGTGGGTCCCCCAGGGTACAGCCCAGTTGGGCTCAGAGAAGACTGGCTCACAGCTCCCTGGGGCATGTGGACAAGCCTTGTTTCCTTGTTGGGCCTTGGTTTCCCCACCCATAAAACAGCGGCCGGCCAGGCGTGGTGGCTAACGCCTGTAATGCCAGCACTTTGGGAGGCTGGGCGGGGGGAGTTGAATCACCTGAAGTCAGGAATTCGAGACCAGCCTGGCCAACATGGTGAAACCCCATCTCTACTAAAAACAAAAGTTAGCTGGACATGGTGGCAGGTGCCTGTAATGCCAGCTACTCAGAAGGCTGAGGCAGGAGAATCGCTTGAACCCAGGAGGCAGAGGTTGCAGTGAGCCAAGATCGCACCATTGCGCTCCAGCCTGGGCGACAGAGGGACACCCCCTCTCAAAAATAAATAAGTAAATTAGGGGCAACAGCAGCCACTCACAATGATGTCCACGTGTGGAGAGCTCAGCCTGTGCCAGATTGTATACTAGAGGCTTCACAGGCTAATCCCACCCACATGAACACTGACGCCCTCAGTGGGCCCAGCTCTACCCTCTGGGACCTGAGGGCTGGGACCCCAGCCTTCAGTTCCACTCAGCTTCACCAGCCCTGGGCCTCGCCTGGTGTGGGGAGCAGGATGCTGAGGCCCCCCCGCCTCAGGGCACTCCTAGGCTGCTGGCACGGGGCTTGCCCGCTTGAGCCTTGGGGACAACAGGATGAGGAGTGGTGGCCTGGGTTCCTTACAGACGGCTCTGCAGACAGGTCCTTGGCTGGGCCAAGAAGAGGGCCGGACCGCTGGGCCTGCGTGTGGGGGTGCCCGTCCCTGTGTGTGGCTGGGTCTTCCTCCTGGGCTCCGTCGGAGCACAGCTGAGGTGGGCACAGGTTGGGGCTGGGCCCTGCTCACCGCTTCTCCAGCAGCTGCTCGATGGTGAGGTAGGCCCAGAGCCGCTCGATGTAATCCCCGAAGATGTAGTCCCGCTCCTGCAGGGCCTTCTCCATCTCCTTCATGTCCACCTCCTCTGTGAAGGTCAGGTCGTTGGTGGCCTGGGGTGGGGATGGAAGGAGGGAAGGGACTAGAGGCCTGGGTGGGCCAGGTTCAGGGGCCATCACTCCTGGACCCTCAGGAGGCCAGAGCTCTGCCACTGCTGATACCCCATCCCCAGGACACTTCTAGGCACCGGCCCCACTCACCCCATGGCCCTTTACATCTGCTTTAAAGCTGTTCATGTCTTCATCCACCAGGCGCCCGGCCACCACGATCTCAGAGCCATCGTAGAAGTGCTGGTAAGTGTTCTGGGTGAGGTCCAGGATGGCGTTCTCAGGGTACCCCACCTCCACACCCGTCAGCAGTGGGTTGGCCACCTCCTCATAGAAGCCCTGAAGTTCGGACAGGGCCGGTCATCCCAGGCCCCTGGGCAGGCTCCCACAATGCTGCAGCTGGCCATCCGTGTCCCAGAGCTGGGCCCATCCTGGCTTCTCATGGTCACTCTGCCTGTACCTGACTGCATCCTTCAGTCTGTGGGGGCCTCACCCACCCCCTGCTCCCAGGTAGACACGAGGAAGACTAGATCTAAAGAAATGGCAGTTTCAGAAGTATTTGCCTATTTAAAAGAAGAATATTAAAGGACAGCGTTCTTGGCACAAAGGAAGTATTTAAGGAATGTCTGTTGGAATGAAAGCAGGAAGGAGAGAAGGAAGAAAGCAGAGGCAGATGAGAAGGTGACAGGGACAGGAGCGCAGAGATCCAGAGACAGAGGAGGAAAGGGATGGGGTGGTTGCCCTGCAGAGGTGGAGATGCCGTTACCTGCCTAGAGAAGGAACAGAATTGCCAGATTCAGCAAATACAGAGACAGGACATGCAGCCAAATTGAGGATCAGATGAACAATGAATACTTCTTTAGTACAGGTATGTGTGTGATGGGTTGGATAGTGTGCTCCTAAAGTTCAGCCTTATTTGAAAATCGGGTCTCCAAAATAAAGTCATTAGTGTTGGCCCTAATCCAATAGGACTGACGTCCTTGTAAAAAGGGGAATTGGACACAGACCTACAGAGGGAAGACATGGCACAGACACAGGGAGCAGACAGCCACTGACAAGCCATGGAGAAAAGGAAAGAGCCCAAAACAGGTCTTCTCTCGTAGCACTTAGAAGGAACCAACCCGCTGCCACATGTGTCTGGGACGTACTTGTTACAGCAGCCGCAGGACACCAGCGCAATGTCCTCTGCAATATTCGAGGCATACTTAAACGCTACAAAAATGCAGTCTTTATCAGAAACTCATATTTAACCACACATCCTGTGTTTGCTATGATAATCCTACTGAAGAAGCAGGCCTGTTGTGTAGCCCAAGGACAAGATCAGAGTCTTTATTGACGGGTAAGAGCTAGAGGAGGATTTTGACCCAAGGGGAAGCTCTTCCTCATAACTAAAACGGTCACCGTATGCATCAGCTGTCTGCGGAGGTAGTGAGTGCCTAATGTCAGAAGTGTGCAAGATGAGGCATACCTGCAGCTGCAAATCAGCATCGGAGTCCTCATAAATGCGCCGGGCAAACCCTTGGTTCTCCAGGGCCATGTTCTCCAGGAAGTTGTAATTCAGATTGTTGCCAAAACCCAGGTTATATAAGGGGAACTTGCCCCCGATGGCATTCCGCACATTCTCTTGGATTTTTTCGGGTCTGCTCTCACCTGTTGGAGAAGGGGGTATTCACATTCCAGCCCCAGCCTCAGAGCCAGTCTAGACCAGCTCTATCTGGGGAGACCTGACTTGTGCACATGCAGAGCTGGTAGAATCACAACTATGAGCCCTTGTGGGGCAGGTGGTGGAGAACCCTGGCAGAGGGAGGCAGGACCCTGCCCTCAAGGGGCTCCCAGACCACAGGGAACCCTGGGAAGAACTGCCCCTGGTTTTTAATGAGCCAGCTACAGAGCCAGGAGCAGCCGCCAAACTCTCCAGCCCTGGTCCAGAGCCACACCCACGCTCCTCACCAACATTGGCATCCCCATCGGTCAGCATGATGACGATGGAGGTGCTCCTCTCCGGGACCCTGTGCTCCTCTCGGGCCTTGTTCAGCATACCGATGCCCCTCAGCAGCCCATCGTTGATGTTGGTCACTGGGACACAAACAGACAGTACCGTGGGAGGGTGTCCTCAGGGTGCCTGTGTGCAGAGAGGCTGGAGCAGAGGAGCTGGGACAGCCAGCCCCACTCATGTGCCCAAGGACACTATCTGGCAGCCCATGGTGGTACTCAGCAAATAATGAATGAACCAGCACATGAACAAACAACTTGGCTGGGCGCGGTGGCTCATGTCTGTAATCCCAGCACTTTGGGAGGCTGAGGCGGGTGGATCACAAGGTCTGGAGTTCAAGACCATCCTGGCCAACCTGGTGAAGCCCCGTCTCTACTTAAAAATACAAAAATGAGCTGGGCATGGTGGTAAGCACCCATAGTTCCAGCTACTTGGGAGGCTGAGGCCGAAGAATCGCTTGAACCTGGGAGGCAGAGGTTGCAGTTAGCTGAGATTGGGCCACTGCACTCCAGCCTGGGCTACAGAGTGAGACTCCATCTAAAAAAAGCAAAACCTTACACATTCAAATGGGGATGAAATGGTTTCCAGAAGACTAAAAGCACATGGTGATTGTAAAAGCTCTTTGTCAAAGTGTTGAATGGACTCCCAGCCCCTCTTGCTGGGTTGAGGGGAGCAGTGTAGACATTGTGTCATTTTCCATATAAAACAGGGCCAAGAAGATGGGTTCTCTATGGCCTTATCTCGCTGGGACTTGTGGGATACCAGGATCATGGATTAGAAACAGAAAGAATGAGTTTCCCTGGACCACAGAGAGGACAGCTGATACCGTGTCTCCAAGCCTGAGGACCATCCATTGCCATCTCTACCCCAGCTCAGATCTGCAGGGCCTGAGACCAGCAGAGTCCCTGCCCTGAGATGGGGGATGCAGGCTGCTCAGGGACAGAGGGAGGAGCCGCTAGGAGGCGCGTGGGCTCCGCCTCTGCTCTTACTTCCTCGATCATCAATGCTCTTCACAAACGTCTTGGCCTCCTGGAGGTTCTCAGGTGTGGCTTGGACTAAGTGCTCTTTCCATGTGGACACATCTCCACTGAACAGGATGAAATTCAGATAGTCTTCCTCTTTCATGTCTTCCAGGATTCTGAGAAGGGCTTCCTTTGTCTGGAGGAAAGAGAGAGAGACAAAGAGTTAGGAGAAGCCGCAGCAGAGTGATGGCCCTTCTCAGCTCCGTAGGTGGTGCAGCCCTGCCATCTGCACCAGCGAGCCCGCCTGAGGCTTGCCACAGAAGAGGGCAGAGGCCGTGAGCCTTCTCTTATCCTGTCCCCTTTCTCCTCATTCACCACAAGTATCAGCTTTTTCCACTTAAAAAAAATATATCCTCTACCCCTCACTCCACCGAGTCCTGGCCGTGCCACTGGCGCTGAGTACCTGCTCTAATTTCCGACCAGCCATGGAGCCGCTGACGTCAATCACGAAGGCCACGCTCTTAGGCACCACTGGAAGGCCTTGAGGTGCAAAGAAGTGCACGAAGTAGCCATTGACTATCTGGAGAGAGGAGAGAAGGCCAGAGTCCTTTTAGCAACCACAGTGACTATTCTTACAGGTAGAAGCCAGACATTTACCAGCCCAAGAAAAAGACATTCCTATCCCACCCTCTACAGGGTGCTGCACCAGGCTCTGGGCCATCAGCTGTCCCATGTCCTGTAGGAAAACAGCCTTGGGCTGAGGGCCCAGGGTGATGGCACTAGATGCAGCTGCAGCCCCTCCCCCTCCAGCCCTCGCCCCGCCATGATGGTGAACCGGCCAGCCCAGGTACCTGCACGTTGCCCGGAGATTCTCTGTTCACGTCGTAGGTGATGGTGAAATCTCCATTGAGGAGGGAGTCTGTACAGGTTGGGCATGAACGCTGTTGGTCTAAGCTGGGCTTGAAGGACACATGGCCCTGAGGGACGGAGATGAAAGACCTTACTCAGCTCGGCCAGGGCCTGCCCACCCGCAGACCTCAGCCCCAGGGAGCAGAGGGGCAGCCTCACAGGGAGGAGCCCTTAGCGGGGCAGAGGCTAGCAAGAGCTGGAGGCCTGGGCAGCCCTGCCCGCCTGGTGTGCTCTGCAGCTCCCAGGACTGGCTCACCGGAGGGCACCGTTTACCACGCTCCAGCCCTTCCAAGCACCACTTTCACCCTTGGAGATCAGGGCTCCTGGCGAGGCAGGGGCCTTGTCTGATTCAGCTTCCATCTCCCTTTTTCTTGGCCTCACACACCCCTTAGCCCAGCCTATCTTGGAGCTCAGCACTGAGAAGCTGCTTTAGGGAAGGGAGTTTTGCACCATTAAAAGGAATTTCTTGGCCGGGCGCGGTGGCTCAAGCCTGTAATCCCAGCACTTTGGGAGGCCGAGGCGGGTGGATCACGAGGTCAAGAGATCGAGACCATCCTGGTCAACATGGTGAAACCCCGTCTCTACTAATGGTGCAAAAAATTAGCTGAGCATGGTGGCGCGTGCCTGTAATCCCAGCTACTCAGGAGGCTGAGGCAGGAGAATTGCCCGAACCCAGGAGGCGGAGGTTGCGGTGAGCCAAGATCGCGCCATTGCACTCCAGCCTGGGTAACAAGAGCGAAACTCTGTCTCAAAAAAAAAAAAAAAAAGGAATTTCTTGTGGGTGGTTCGGAATGTTGGTGTGTGGGTGCCAAGAGGAGGGGAGGGAGAAAGGAGGACAGTGGGGAGGAAGAGGGGCCCCGGACAGCACGTGGCCCTGCAGGAACCCGCAGTCCTCTCAGGGTGTGCCTCTCAGGCCTCGCCCCAGAAGTCCTGGATGACTGGTTTGTTGTTTGTATAAACATGTATTCACCCACTGTCCACCGCCAGTAAGGCCCCTGGGACAGCTGGGGGCCTTGGGGACTGGAGCCAAGCACCCAGCACCAAGAATGGAGTTCCCTTTCATCTTTCACTCCTTATTGTGGAGTCAGTAGATCTAAATGACTCTGTTGGGCCTCAGCCTCCTGACCTGTAAAACAGGGAAGATAAGCTCTGCCCTATCCATTTCCCAAGGGCGAAGGGGACCAGGCTTTGTAAATGGCTTCTCTGGCAGGTCGTTGTCAGTGGGGCAAGGAAGAAGGTGGTGGTTGTAGATTGATCCCCCAATTCCAACTGCTTGCAGCAGCTAAGCCCTGGGCTGCAGGCTTGTGCTTCTGGGGTCAGTGTTCCTGTCCCTTGCCCCACCAGGTCTGAGAGGCATCGACACCACCTTTTTCCCCGAGAAGGACTTGGTGAGGGCGCTTCCCAGGAGTTCGTTGGTGATGAATGAGGCCTCCGCGTCCAGCATGCTGATTCCCTGAGGCTCAAAGATGTCTGCCTCGATCTGAAATGGCCAAAGTAAGGAGATGTCACTCAGTGCCTGCAGAGGCCAGCTCCCAGAACAAGGCCAATGGGAATGAGATGGGTCTGTGGTGAGGCAGGGACCCTCTAGGACCGTGCTGAGGGCTAAGTCTGGAGTCTCCCACCAGGAAAGTGACCAGAGGGGCTTGGAGAAGAGCATGCCGATGCCGAGGCGTTACCACCGCCTGCCGTATGTGCCTGAAATTCTACCACTGACGCTCCTTTGGCTTTCAGCTTTGAGGTTGGAAAAATGCCCATGTGCCCAGTTACAAGCCTTACAGAGGCACTTGCTGGTGTTGCCCTCGAGGGCCCAGCACCGAATCTGCCTCTGCCAAGTCCGTCCCAGCCTCTTCCCCTCAGCCCCAGGTGCTGTGGCGAGAACCACTGTAATTCCTCCAGCCTTCCCAGCCAGGGGTGGGGATGCAGTGGGGCAGAGCTCTTGCATCTTTGACCCCCATCGGAGTCTGTCCCATGGGCCGGTCCCTGCACCGCGCTGCCGTCCCCCCAGGGCTGCAGGGGCAGTGGATTACCTCGAAGTGTTTGACCAGTTGCTTGGGCTGGATCTTGAGGTACATCTCATACTTGCCCTTGTGCCTCTTCAGCAGCTCCTCGTAGGTCAGCTCGAAGGTGACTTTGCTGCCTGCAGCCACGTTGACTGAGACTGTGAACTTCTCCAGCTTCCTCCCAGAGGCCCTGAACAGGGTACAAGATGGTGACTCCCTCAAAGACTGCAGGAGCTCACCCTTGCTCCACCCTCGGCCCCAGGCCCAGTCCTTTGGCAAGGGAGGTCCCTAGCCATCCAGAGCCTCGCTTGCCTCAGCCATGACATGGGATAATGGCAAAATTATGGGCACATTCTGCTCTAACAATAATAATAGCTATTGTTGTTTACAGCCCTGAAGGCCCTGGGAGTCCGCGCTCACTTGACCAAGCCGGCAGTCTTGCCCTGGGACACGGCCTTTTCGTACTGCTTCTTAGCAGCTTCCTTCTCCTTGACATTCCCCGGGTAGGTAACGCCGTCGATGGTCCTGCAGGGACAGAGAGTTGGGGGTTGAGGGGATTACACTGGGTCAGACGCCCCCACCCCCCACCCCAAGCCCCGAGCCAGCACCATGGCGGTACCCACAAGGTGAAGTTAGTGATGAAGGCCGTCTTGGGCAGCTCCACATCAAAGGAGACCTCCTTGGCCTTGTCTGCACGGTTGACGGCTCTCGTGGTGACAACATTGTGAGCAAAACGGGAGGTGACCTTGGAGTTGATTATGGTACTGTAGACCTCGATACCATCGGTCACCTTTGGGGAGGTAGGTGGGGAATCAGCCAGATGGGGACCCTGGAGGACCAGGTCTGCAGCCCAGCCGCCTCTCTTGCAAATTCCTTTTCAGGCTCTGAGGCCCCTGCCTGGCACACAACCCTCATCCTCCCACAGTCTGCCACGCTGGAAGCCTTGGTGGCGTCCCCAGTCCCCACATGCTGGAGGCCACCATTATTCGGATGCTTGTCTTGCCTCCTCAGCTCTGTGCCCTGTTTACACACCACTGCAGCCAGCGAGAGCTTGCCCTCCCGCATCCAGGCATCCTGCGCTCCAGCCACATCCGGACGCTGGCCCTGAAGCACCTGCCCCGGCTCTTCCTGCTCATCCTGCACACCTCACATGCCCTCAGGCTCACAGCCCAGCCTGCCTCCTGGGTCCTTAGGTAATTGCCTGATTCTCTCTCCCAAAGAGGAACTGATCTGTGCCAAGGGAAGTCTCCAGACCCCCTCTTTCCAAAAGGGGTGATGGACTGCGAGAGGCTCTAGGGAGGTGTCCCGGCCCCTCCTACTAGGGATATTCAGATGCTTCATGAAGGTGTGGCAGAGCCGCTTCACAGAGGCAGGTGCCAGCAAGTGCTCAGGAAGTGTCTGGAAGGGAGGGATGCCTGTGGGGGGCTACTTCCTGCGAGTTTGGAGGGGTCGTGGTTCTACGTCGCTCTTTCCCAGGAGTCCTGCGCTGTTGAGGGCTGCCGGGGCAGGGGGCCATAAACTGTTTGCTAGCTGTGAGGAGTCTGCTGTTATGTCCCACGCCTTCAGCAGTTGGGCAACCAGCTCCATCCTGCCCTACCCCACTCGGCCCCACCCCTGGTGAAAGTTCTCACCCCTTCCGGGAGGCTCCGTTTCTGCAAAAACAAAAACAAACAGAGGAATCAGGCCAAGGCCAGCGCCAAGGCCACAGGGCTTGGGAGGCTCTGGGCTGAGACCAGGGGTTCAGTGGCACCCTGCTCCACACACATCTGAGTGCCCTCAGACATAGGACCCTCCCAGAGCCACCTGTTAGAGTAGGAAGAACTCTGAATAGATGGGGAAACTGAGGTACAGAGAGGGGCAGGTCTCCAGGTTACCCAGGAGAGCAGGGCGGGGGAACTCACCCCAGGGCTCTCTTCACACCCCACGTACCCCACCTCATCCTGTCTCCCATTCTGCCTTTCCCTGGCCCCAGGGCCCTTTAGGCCTCCTTCCAGAGCACCCTTGCCCCCCACACCCAACAGGGCTCAACGCAGCGTTTTGAAGAAGCCACACTCATCTGAGACTTGGACCTTCATTGCCCCTCAGTGAAACAAGCAGTTCATAGTGTGTTGCTATTTTGACAGATGGGGAAACTGAGGCCCAGGGAGTTTTAAGAGCCTTTCCAGGGGTAGAGAGCAGGTTAGCATAGGCCTTAGCTGGAGCCAAGTATTCCCAGTATCCACACTGCTCCCAGCAGCTCAGCACCCAGCCCTCTCCCTCCTCTTCACCCCACTCAGAGGCTTGCCCAGCATGGTGCCTTTGCCTTCTGCCCATTCCACACCAAGCCCCAGATGGCAAAGAGGGGGCAGACTCACCCCAAGCAGCCGGAAGGGGCTTCTCGGAAAGCCAGAGGCTGCCAAGCCGGAGAACAGAGCCAAGATGAGACAGGGCCACCACGCAGATGCCATCGCTGAGCACCCAGGCCTGGCTCACACTCCTTATATGAACAAGTCCGGTGTTTTCCAAACAGGGTCAGTGACCCGCAGCGGGGGTAGGAGGAGTGGAGGCGGGAGGGGCCTCCGTGAGGCTGGGCATGGGTGGGAATACGGGTCCCTTGATGTATGTGTCTGAAGAGGGCCCAGTGGCTCTGGCCAACAGTGTTGGGGCTTCATTCTTGAGGGACCAGGGGACTTGGAGGAGTTCCCTGGAAACACGGAAGCTGTGTGTCAACAAATGGGCCCTGGGACGCCTTGTGTGGGTGATGGAGATGGGGTGTGGAGTTGCATTTGGAGCAAAGGGCGCCTCCGCATTGTTGCCTCTTGTCCCCACCACTGGCACAGCCTCTGTCTGTCCTCCTGGATTGCAGCCCCTCCCTTCTCAAGGCAGCCAGGGCATGAAACCAGAGTCACCTGCAGGCTCAGACCTCCACAGTGGTGCCCCTCACTACCCTGCTATGTTCCCCAGGGCCCCAGGGACCGGACACACGATGGTCCCTGCAGCCCAGCTCTCCCTGCTACCTGGCCGCAGCTTGCTTTGCTGAGCTTACTGTCTTGCACCAGCACAGCCTCCCGTTCTGCACATGGGACGTCTTCATCTCCCTGCCAGCCCCAGTGCCTCTCCCCGTGGAGCCTTCCCCGGCCACCCCCTAGAGGACTATGGGACATCCCTGCTCCAAGCCCCAAGCCCTCTGAGGGTCTGCTTTGTTTACCTTGTGCTCAGGTCTGCCTGCCCCCTCTGGGCCCAGAGCTCTCGGGGGCTGGGCCATGTCATATTTCCCTCTGTGTTTCCAGGGCCAGCCAGGGGCTGGGCTGCCCTCAGCCTTTTGGGGAATCATTGCCCTAAAAGCCTCTAGTGAGGCTGGACTCCAGCTTCCAGAACGACAGAGCTTTAGAGGCAGAACCTGGGCTCTCTCAGTGGGGGCTGGGACCTCTGGAGCCACACCAGGACCCCACCTACCTAGCCCCTTCAGGGTAGCCGTTGCATGCCCACCATACCCATGGCTTCTCTGAGCCAAGCTCACCCTGTGACCCTCCCACTGGGCAGCCCACTACTGCATGCAGTAGACAAGGATGGCTGGGTTCAGGACAGCTGATTTATGGGGTATGCAGTGGCCTCAGCTGAAAGCTCTGGTGCTGACTGGGAGATGTGCAGAGAGAGTTGTTTGGAGCAGAGGCACCTAGAAGGCAGCAGGCAGATGCCATGGGGCAGCGGAAGCCCAAAGGGGGGTGTGGTCTAATGGTGGGAAGAGGCAGAAGCCGCAGAGCAATGACAGAGAGTTGCCAGATCAGCCAGGCGCTGTGGCTCTTGCCTGTAATCCCAGCACTTTGGGAGGCTGAGGCTGGAGGATCACTTGGGCCCAGGAGTTCAAGGCTACAGTGGACGCTGGGTTCATGCCGCTGCGCTCCAGCCCCCTTGACAGAGCAAGACCCGCATCTCAAAAAATAAAATAAAATAAAATTGACAAGACAGAGTTTCCAAGCCAGTGAGATGATGGCTGAGGGGCAGATGTGGCCTGTGCTTGGTGTCTGGCTGGGCAGCTGTTTCCCTCAGGGCTCCTGAACACTTACACCAACCTGATTGGCACCAGGCACCAAGCTTGGGCCTGACGGAGGCCAAATCCAGCAGGTGCTGACACCTGGGTGTGCAGAGAAGACCCTCAGAGCTGTCATCTGGCCTCACTTCCTGGTTCTGGGGGTGTCTTAACGTGTGCGGTCATTTTCAGTCCCGTGCTTGCTGGCCACTGGGTGGCCGGCGCCGCTGCCCGACGGCTCCGCCTCACGGACTGCAGTGCTTCTGCTGTCCTCTCTCATCTGGACCATGACCCCATCCCCAAGTGCTTGGACTTTGGGGAGAGGGACAACTCGAAATAGGGATTCTGGAGCTGCTCAAGTGGCCTTGAGGGATGGCTGGGGATTTGGAGGAACCAGTGTCATCATGCAGAGTTTAGAATTAGACGGAATCTAAGAGATCTTAGGGTTCTCCCCTTTCCATTCTACAGGAGAGGAAGATGAGGCCCCCATTGCGCAGGCCTTGCCAAGGGTGACCCAGACAGTTGGCAGCTCACAGCTTGTCCTGGAGAATCCCAGGATACCTGGGAAGGTGAGCTGGCCGGCCCACAGCCTGCTGCCAGGGGCTCTGTGTTCCCAGGCCTGGGGCAGCCTTAGAGCTCAGCATTTGTGTTATTGATCCAGGCCCTCAAAACCAGTCCTTGTTCTGTCTGGTCCCTTGTAAGCCTCATTTGTAGTGGGAACTGGACAGAAACTAGCAGAGAAGAAGCAGAACCCCTTTGGAAAGCAGCGGGTAGAGGCCTGTTCACATTCACACACGCAGCTCTCTGAAGCGTGGTTCACCCCCTGCACCTGTGATGTTGCATTTTGACTAGGTCCCAGGGCCAGGCCAAGGGAGGGGGCCCTGATGGGGGAATTCCAGGCATTCACGTGAGGAGACGGTAGGATGCCACTCCTGGCCCCCTGAAATCACAGCTTCTGTGCAGGGAACATCTCTGCCTTTGGAAAATACCAGTCTGGCTGTCAGACGTTACAAACCCTCAGCAGGGAAATGGGGCTGCAGCCTCCCGCTCCCGGCAGGACTTTGTCAGGACTCAACTCCATCTATAAATAGATCCTTCATTTGTTCAATAAAAGTGATACTTTGGAATATCCCGAACCAAATCCCAACAAGCTTTGGCCGTCCTCCTGACTGCCTGGAGTGGAGTATTCATACGGGGGTGGTTAAGTACACAGATGCTGACATCAGACAGCACAGGTACAAATTCCAACGCTGCCACTTAGAAGCTGAGAGATTTTGGAGAAATGGCCTCACCTCAGTTTCTCTGGCTGTAAATGGGCGTGATAAAAGTGTCCCCTAGGGCTGCTGGGAACATAGACTTAGTGAATTCAAATAAGGTACTTAGAACAGGGCTTGACTAGCAGAAGCACTGTGACTGTTCCTGATGGCAGTGGCCACTGGCCCCTGGACCTGCCTGCAGTGCAGGGGGCACTCAGGGCACACAGAGGGCATGGGGCCAGGCAGCTGCCAAGAACAGGGTGGAGTGGGTGGGGGCAGAGTCGGCGTGAGCTTTCTTCCCATCCTCTACCTGCTTCTCCTGTCCCTGGGTCTGCTGTAACCCCCAAGCCCCTCTGAGGGGCAGCGTCTTGGGCTGCCTCCCTGCCATCCTCCCTCCCCAAAATCAGCCACACTGGGGTGGACATGGTCTCTTTTTAATGGAAGTCATGAGGTGCTTTGACACAAGGAACCAGCTTCGTTAAGGAGGTGCAGCCAGGGCGGCAGGTCAGAATGTCATCCTTCTCCTCTGCCTTGGCCCCAGGGAGGACAGGCGTGCTGGCCAGAGGGCTCAGAAGATGTCGGAGACGATATAGTCAGTGTGGGTGCCATCAATGAGTCCAGCCCCATTGTTGTGGATGAACCAGCAGGACACCTCGGCCCCATGCCGGGGGTCCTTGCTGTAGTCTTTCTGCAAACCCCTGTGTGGAGACAAGTCAGCTGGGGTCTCGCTTCAGACCAGCAGGGCAGCACGGCCCCAGGAAGCTCACCCCACCCATGTGACACTTGGAGGAAGACCCGGAAGAACTGCAAAGTGGTGAAGGGCACAAGTGCTGGGCGAGCAGCGCCCCCACCTGGTGACCGTGAGCCGGCGGTTCTTCACCACCATCGTGGCATCTGGCTTCGTGGGGTCGGAGCCTGGGCGGATGTCAGACACTTCAAAACCAAAGGGGTGGAAAAATTGCCCTAGAAAGGAGCATTGAAGACAGCAGTTACCCTCCTGGGGACTCGCTCCTGCCCTGCACTCAGCAGGTGCTCACTGCGGGGTTAGGGCAACGCTTTTTTCCACGGCTTGATTGTTTCTGCTAAAAGTCCCAGCACAAAAAGCTACCTTTGGTTCACTTGCTGTAGAGAAGTAGATACATTTCTGGGTGGTCCTACCTCCTGTCTTTTAAAATGGGATCTGGCTGGGGAGAGAGGTTTGAGGGGCAGGTGCGCGTAGAGCTCACTGTCTGTGGAAAGGCCACACAGGAGCAGTGCGGTCGGTGGCCCACCCTACTCACAAGGTCCCTGGGAACCCTGGGGGCCTTTCTGCTCTCGGACCTCTGCCCCTCTCTTGCTCCCAGGCTCACTGAAGTGTTTGTTTCGCTGTGTGTTTGATCATGGCCTCACCAAGACAGCCCCTCAGACGGCTCTGTGCCTTGGAGGTGGGCCTGTCCTGGCGCCCAGCTATAGAGCTGACCCATGGCCTCAGGTCCCACATGTCCTCCGGCTTCAACCCCCTCCCCCACAGCCCTGCCAGCCTGGCCACCCGTACCCAGCAGCCCATGCGTCCGCGCCGACATCCGGTGACTGTCCAGCACATAGAAGCCCAGGAAGTCATGGGGGATCGAACTCCCCTTCCACACTCGGTGCAAGACAACCTCAAAGGTGGCACCGTCTTCCACAGACACCACCAGGTTCCTCTTCTTGTTGATGGTCACCACCGCTCTGCAGAGCCAGGTGGCCATGAGGGCAGGTGCGGCCACCCTGCCTCCCTCTCCATTCTGCTGCCCTTGTCATCTGCCCTTGTCACCCTTATGACCACACCTCCCCAGGCCTTCATCCCCAGATGGCCAGCTGTTGCCTGTTCCACACCCCTTCCTACATGCTGCTATTGTGCATGAGGTCCTTACAAGTGGGAGGCCCTGTGCTAAGCCCTCTATGCAAATGGCATCATTCAATTCTCACTCTGAGCCTGTGAAGTCTGAGGTTCAGAGAGGTCAAGTAACTTGCCCAAGGTGGCACAGCTGATAAGCAGTGGAGCCAGAACTCGGACTTAAGGCTGTCTCATATCAAAGTCCACATTCTCTGACTCCCACTCATCACCTGTGACTTCCACAGCAGACTCTCCCCACCTCTTCCTATAGCTCTGCTGCCCAGCATTGCTCTGGTGCTCAGCAGAGTTTGTTGAATGAATGAATGAGTCAAGGAAGGAAAAATCATGAGACAATGCATACTAAGACAGAGGCCAAATGGGAAGCCCAGAGAAATCTGGAGTTCAGCAGAGGAAAAAAGCAGGAGGGCTGCCGGGAAGAGGTGGCCTAATTTGCTGGGCCTGGGAGGATGAGCTGGCTTTGTTTGGTGGAGACAGGGGTGGCATTCAGGGCGAGGGTGCATGGGAGCACAGGCGCCACGCACCCGGGCCCAGAGCTCATGTCCAGGAACCAAGGGAAATGGAGGGCTGAGTGGCCCATGGAGTCTGACATGTCTGCACAGACCACATGGGTGTCACCCACAGACATGGCTTGGGGACAAGGGCCCTGCAGACTCAGACAGCAGAGTCCTTGGCCGAGGCCATGCTTCTCCCTCCTTCTCGCCCAGGCCCCGGCAGGTTACCCGTCCTGCCGCAGCGCAGCCTGGTCCCTCCAGGAAAACACAGGCCCCCCAGAGCTGGGGTTCAGTGTGATGTTCTTTGGAGTCACTTCCAGCTGAAAGTCTGTGGCAGGGTTCGTGATTCCCAGCCGCCCGAAGTACGTGCCCTCATGCTGCCCAGGGTTCCTGGCCTTGTTGCCAATGAGCTGCCCGTTCACCGAGAAGCCTGCAGTGGAGCAAGAGGGCATCTGGGTTGGGAAGGGGCCTGCCTGCCTTTGCTCAGGGCCATGCCTCCTTCCTCAGAGACCGCTGCTCCCTATGCCACTCCGTCTTTGAGAGTCTCCTGCCTTGAGGTCTCCAGGTTTGGTCCTGCACACAGTGCCACCTCCCTTGCCTCTCCACCCCTCCTGCCATGCCAGATATCCCATACTCAGCCCTCACTTCTGGGCCTGACGGAGGTCTCGCCTCCCTGAGGACAGGACCCGGCCTGCTCCTTCTCTGTGGCCCCAGCCCCTCACACAGGGACAGGCTCCCATCGTGCTGGAAATGCATTGTGGGACCTCTTCACAGAGGTCTTTGCTGACCTGGGCAGCCACAAAGCCACCCACCTCCCTCACTCTGCCAACACAGCCCACCTCACACTCTGAAATGATCATCTCAGAATGTGTTCAGCTGTTTGTCTTCCCCTTCCCTAAACTCCGTGAAAGCAGGGACTGTCTTGGCTCCCACTGCATTCCCAGCCCCTGGCTGGTGCACTGACTGGATGGGGAGGGAGGCAGACAGCAGGGAGCGAGACTGAGAGATGGAGAGGCAGCCGGTCCCTATCACCCGGGCACTGCTGGGAGAGAGGTGCTTTGAGGCTCTGCTCAGCCATGCTGTGGGGGAAAGGTGGGGCAGACCTAGTATAAAATAAAATGAAGGGCCCCTTGTTTAAAAAGGGTTAAGGGTTTCAAGGCAGCAACAAAAGAGCATTGAACCAGCCAGGTGCAGTGGCTTACACCTGTCATCCCAGCACTCTGGGAGGCCAAGGTGGGCGGATCACCTGAAGTCAGGAGTTCGAGACCAGCCTGGCCAACGTGGTGAAACCTTGTCTCTACTAAAAATACAAAACTTAGCCGAGCATGGTGGCACATGTCTGTAGTTTCAGCTACTTGGGAGGCTGAAGCAGGAGAATTGCTTGAACCTGGGAGGCAGAGATAATGTCACTGTACTCCAGCCTGGGTGACAGAGCAAGATTCCATCTAAAAAAAAAAAAGCATTAAACCTGGTAACTTAGTACAGGGTCCCTTTGTGCCTGCCCCAGTCACATGCCCTTGAAGCCAGCCCCATGTAGGTGCAGCCAGGAGGATGGAGTGGGAAGGCAGTGGTCAGAGCCCAGCCAGGTGGATAGTACCCAGGCAGAGGGCAATGGAGCCCCTGGCCATAGTCCTGTTCATGGCTGAATGTTGAGGGCAGAGGAGCCCTGGCCCTGTCTGGCAGAGGCGTGATGCCCACCATACCTGTGTTGGGGTCCTGTACCAGGCTAAGGATCACACCAGGCTCCTCATTGATGTTGAAGCACAAGGCGTCCTCTTTCTGGGGCACATGGATGATGAAGTGGGGGTCTGTGTCCACTGGGGGCACAGCATGGAATCCATTAGTTTGGACATTGGCAGATGGGGCTGGTCAGGGGCTGGGGTTCAGCTAAGCAGGTCCCAGAGAGAGAGAGAGAGACAGAGATGGCCAGGCAGGGTCGGTCCCAATCAGGGGTGTCCCTCAGACCCTCCCAAGGACTCACCACCAGTCACTTGGTCTGGAATGCTGGAATGAGTAGGAGAAGGCTGCAAGGCTGATAGCACGAATGCTGATGGGAGGGGAGTGACATTCAGAATCGGGACAGCCAGGCCTTCCCTAGAGCTGCTGATCTCTCTGATGACTCTTCCCCCATTGGCAGGGTTGGCGGGGGAGTGTGGGAACAGGAGAGGCAGAGCTGGGGAGCTGGACTGAGGCCAAGCTGGGATGGCCACTCAACACCACGTGCCCTTGATTGGCTCTCTCAGGATCTGGGGACAGAAGCTTGGCCTGGCATGTTTGGCTGGTCCCCGTTCTGTCTCCTCCTATAGGGACCTTGGTTTGGGGAAGCCAGGCTGTTCAGGGGTCTGTTCTAAGGATTCCTAGTGACAGGCAGTGAAGACAGCTGGAACGGAGGGAGAAAGCCAGCTGGGTGATAATCAAGGAGGGGTAGAGATGTGAATGGCCAGGATGGCTGCCACTTACTCCTTCTGGGTCCCAGCATCTCTGTAGAAGACAAGGACATATTATAGAAGATAACATCACCCACTGTGCCCCACACAAAAGGCATGCAGCTCTGTCCACAACAGGCCTGGGCCAGCCCTCCCCCTGGGGGTCTGAGCCCTCCCCGGGAGTCCTGCCTCCTCACAAATACACGCTCACATCAAGAGGGGCCCGGTGGAGGCTGCTGAGGGTTCAGGCTGCACCAAAGCTCACAAAGTGCAAAGGATGCGGCCAGGAGTTCACAGTGACGTGGAGAAGGGCGGCTCAGGGGACAGAAGAACAGGAAGGGGTGGAGTCAGAGAAGAGGAGGGATAGGGATTTTTGTGCTTGGGCCCCCGAGCACCTGCCATGCGCCCGGCCACCGAAGCCCAGAGCTGAAACCAATGCAATTTGAAACTCACCCATGGGCGGAGAATCTGGAAGGGAGGACAAGAGAAAATAATTAAAGTCCTGGAGGTTTTTGGCCCATGGCCTACCCCTCTGCAGACCCCTGCAGCCTATACCCTCTGAGGGCTTGTCGATGGTGGGCTTCAGGCCGTCCTGGTCTGTCATGCCCCTGATGCTCATGGAGGTCAGCGGGGTCACAAACTGGTAAGCCAGCGACATCTTCAAGGCCTGGGATGACAGGTTGGCCCTCTCTGCCCCGTCCACCTTCATCCTGCATTTGAGACAGAAGCTGGCTCCAAGCCCCGCAGCGTGGGCAGTGGTGGACTTGGCTCTCATCCTCTCACCAATTCATTCATTCATTTATCACATATGTATTAAGCCCCCACGGTATCCTGTGCAGTGGCTGCGTCTTCAGGGGCCTCCAGGTTTAATGACCTCCTACAGAGATCGCCTGGAGATTTGGTGGAGTTGAGGAGCATGCTCAGAGAGATGCAGAGAAGTTAACAGCTGTGAGATCCGGGTCAAGAGGCCTGACCTCACCGAGCCTCAGTGTGCTGAGTGCAGGCAAACATCGGCTTGCTGTGTGCCCTGGTGGGCCCGCTCCGGCTGTTGACTGACTGGCTGATATTAGGTCAGTGAGCAAAGCAGAAGAGGAAAGTAAATCTGACCTACTTGCCCCAGAATCACCCTTCCGCTGCTCACCTCCAAGGGGTGAGGGGAATCTGGGGTGGGCTGCCCACCTGGGGCAGCTGCAGGGCCTTACCGCTTGGCCAGCAGCTCCTGGATGGTGAGGTAGGCCCAGAGGCGCTCGACGTGGTTCTCCAGCATGTGGCCACGCTCTCGGAGCAGTTTCTTCATCTCCTCCTCATCCACAAGGCAGGTGGCCCTGAATTCTTGTCCCTCCTGAGAGTTGAGGTGCAGAGAGAGGCATTGCGCCTTGCTGAGCAGGCCCTGGCTGGTGCTTGGGGCTCCGAGGGCCCATCTCATCTGGTCTCTGCATCTTCCTTCTCAGCATCATCTGCTTCCCTGAGCCTGTTTGCCTCATCCTATTCATCTATTCTTGCCAAGCACCCTCTGTGAGGCAGGCTTGGCCTGGGCCCTGGGTATCCCATGGGATGGGAGAACCAGGCCCTGCCTTGTGGAGTTTCTCTGGGGGAGGCCAATAAGCACCCAGCTGTTTCCACTATGACCTGCTGCAACTTCCCACAACACGTGAATGTGCCTCCTCCATCCAGCTACGTTAACCAGGGCACCACTTCCCAAGGGCATCCTATGCACCAGCCGCTGTCTTCGGGTATTATGTGGATTATTCCATTTACTCCACACAATGCTCTAGTGCAGTATGGAACAGAAAAGGAAACTGAGGCCTAGAGAACTGGATCCGCTTGCCCAAGGGTGCCCAGCTGGTCAGGGGGGAACTAGGGTCCAGCTCAACTCTCCTTACTCAAAGCCTGAGTCCTGAACCTTCCATCACACTGTCGGGCATTCTCTGTGTCCTGGAGCGCAGGGTCCAGGTCTCACAGGCCTGTCCCCACCACCACATAGGTGCACATACATGCATGCACTGTGCCATGCCACAAAGCCTGGCACAGAGTAGCTGTTCAGGAAATGGTTGTCAAATGAGAAGGAAGAGGTTGGTCTCTGGCTCTCTTGTGCCTTGGGGTGAATGATATGAGACGTAACAGTTGGTCACTGGGGGCCAAGAGACTGCAACTGATCAAAGCCATATTGGCCCTATTGCAGCAGATTCAGCTCCCAAGATCCCTGCATGGAGGGACGTTCAGGCCTGGTGTATGTGGCAGGGTGGGGGCAAGGGCACCACTCTTGGGAAAGAGAGGCCCCTGGGGGTTGGCAGGAATGGGGAACAGTGTGGGTTTGGGGCCTCTAGGGTGCCACCTGGCCTCTCCCCCCTCCATGGCCCACCATTTACCCCATGGGCCTTCACGTCAGCCTTGAAGCTGCCCTGTTTGTTGTCAGCAATGCGCCCGGCCACCACAATCTCTGAGCCTTCATAGTACTGTTTATGGCGGTGCTGGGTCAGGGCCGAGACAGCATCCTGGGGGTACTGCAATTCCACATCCACCAGCAGGGGTTTGGCTACCTGGCTGTAGAAACCCTGCAGGGATAGAGGTTGCAGCCTTAGAGCTGAGCACCCTGGGCCCCTCATGGGAAGCCTGTCCACAAAGTGGAATGTTGGGGAATCCTCAAGTTAGAGAAGGAATCTGACGGTCAGAGAGGTCAAGTAGCTGGCTGAAGGTCATGCAGCTGCTTTTTTTTTTTTGAGACAGATTCTCACTGTGTCACCCAGGCTGGAGGTGCAGTGATGCAATCTCAGTTCACTGCAACCTCCACCTCCTGGGTTCAGCCTCCCAAGTAGCTGAGATTACAGGCGCCCACCACCGTGCCCAGCTGATTGCTGTATTTTTAGTAGAGACAGGGTTTCACCATGTTGGCCAGGCTGGTCTCAAACTCCCGACCTCAAGTGACCCACCCGCCTCAGCCTCCCAAAGTGCTGGGATTACAGGCCTGAGCCACCGCGCCCGTCCTATGCAGCCTCCCAAAGTGCTGGGATTACAGGCGGGAGCCCCCATGCCCATCCTATGCAGCTGATTTGAACTCTGCACTGAGCTTTATTCGCTCCTCTAGGCTGATGGGCCACCAAAGCTGAGTCCCCTATAGGAGGGACATGGGGTTGTGAGGGGAGACCTGCAGCTGCTGGGCGGCGTCACGGTCCTCGTAGATTCTCTGGGCCCGTCCGTTGTTCTCCATAGACATGACCTCCAGAAAGTTAAAGTCCACATTGTGGCCAAAGCCCAGGTTGTAGAGCGGGAACCTGCCCTGGATGGCGCTGCGGACGTTCTTGAGGATTTGGGAACGGTCCGTCACCCCTGCAGCCACACACCTGGGCAGTGACGGGATGCTCCCCCACAGGCATGTGGGGCATGAGGGGGCTCCTGGGGCTCAACCTTCCATCTCAGAGCTTCTCCAGTCTCCATGGGGGTCCTAAGGCATCGCCTCCTCCTGGTTCTCCTGGGAGACTGCAGCAGCTACCAACAGCTCCTCACAGACCCCGCCCAGCTACGTGGGTCCATCACAAGCAGGTCTGATTCTGCCGGAAACCTGCCATGGCCCCTTTGCCGTGGCCTGCGCATCCCTGCTGACCTTCCCACCCTTGTTTCACCCCATTCTGCACATGCCCACGGTTCCCGGGCAGGGCCTGCCAGTACACACACACCCTTTTTATGACCTAAGCTGCCCCTTCTGCCTCTCTCCTCTTTCCAGACTGAGCTCAGGAGTCACCTCCTTCAGGAAGTCTTCCTGGACATCCCCCTGGGTCAGGTGTCTGTCTATGGTTCCACAGCCTCAGGCATCCTGTTCTTTCAGGGCTCTCAGCAGTGTCTACTTCTGGATCTGCCTCTCCTAGTAGGCCCTGGGCTTTCTGAGGGCAGAGACACGCCTTGTTCCCTTGGTATTTCAGTCCCTAGCCCTGTGCTCAGCACACAGTAGGTGATAAATGTTCATTAAACTGTAAACAGAAGCATGGAATCCTGCCCATCCTCCAGGGACTTGTACAGACCTGTGTCATTTAGAAACAGCTCCAATTTCTCAACTCACAGGACAGAGGTAACCTTGGAGCTCCTGCAGACGCTGTGGTCTGAACTGTGTTTTTAGACCAGTGCTTGACTTTGCCCTGAGCCTTTCTGCCCCCGATGGCATCTCCAATGGCTGGGTTTCCAACTTCAGCTTGAATGTCTCTGGTGACAAGGAGATCACCACCTCCCAAGGCAGCCCTCAAGGTGCTTACCCTCTGTGGGATCGCCGTCTGTCAACATGATGAGAATCGAGGCATGGTTGCTGAGTTCTGGGAGGCTTTCCTGAACTTTGTTCAAGATCTCAATTCCTCGGAGCAAACCTCCATTCAGGTTTGTGGCTGCAAAGGAGAGAAAGACCAGTGTATGCCCTCATTCTGAGGAGACAGAGGTGACATCAAGGTGGCCTGAGACCCCCCACCCTTACCCTCATCCAGGGAGAAGCCCCGCACAAAGTCTCGAGCCGCTTGTAGGTTGGCCTCAGATGCTTGCACCAGCGAGCCCTTCCACGATTGCACTCGAGACCCAAAAAGGACCAGGTCAAAGTAGTCCCCTGGCTGCATGTCCCCCAGAATTTGAAGGAGTGCCTCCTTGGTCTGCAAGGACAGAACAGTCAGTATAGGGACAGTGCCCCAGGGTGGCCCCTGGACAGCACTTTCCATCAACTCCAGATACCCGTTTCAGAGTCCACAGGGTAGACCAAGCAGCCAGGTGGCTCTGAGTCAGAAGCGTCTTGCCCAGCCTTGGGGTGGATGAGAGGGTGGAGAAGGCAGAGGAACCCGGCATGGGGAGAAGGAACAATCAGGAGTTCAGGAGGGGCAGGGTTAAGAGAAAGTATCCCAGGAGCTGTGCTTCTAGAACACTGCTTATCCAGCCGTGTACATACTGCACCATGGACAGGGCACTCCAAGCCCTGCGGGTGGAGAGATATTCCCTGCTGTATGACGCCTCCCCATGGACCACCATCATTATCCCTGGCAGTTTTTCCTCTTCTAAGCACGTCCCCAGGAGGTAACTCTATGACCCTGCAGACGCCATTGTTATTCCCATTTTTTTTGCCATTGAGGAGCGGTGAATACACTTCTTCATAATGGTACAGTGAGGAGGTGGTGCTGATTCTGGAGATGCTAAGCACTGGGGTTTTCTGTGAAATCTCCCTGCCTCTGACCAGGAGCATAAATCCCAAACCAGACTCTGGTAGCAAAACTGGCATGCAGTGAGCCTCGGGGAGCCATTTCAAGCTGTGGCTCACCTGCTTCACTTTCTGGCCTCTCATGGAGCCACTGATGTCAATCACAAACACCACGTTCTTGTTCATGTTTGTCAGGTTTTGGGGGGCGAAGAAGTGGGCAAAGTGGTTATTGGCCACCTGAAATAGAGGAGAACGGGTGAGGCTGTCCTCACGGGCCCCCCCGGCCCGCCCTCTGGGTGCTGAGCCAGAAGCTCAGGGCTCACCAGGAGGTCGCAGATCTTGTCTCGGCTGACATCATAGGTCACCTTGAAGTCCCCATTCAGTAAGGATGTGGAGCATGTGGGGCAGGCCTGCTGCTGGCCCACGGTGGGGCGGAACAGCACGTGACCCTGGAACCGCCGAGAGTGTGAGCCATTACTGGTTTGTGCAACCACCAACAGGGTGTTTGCAAACACAATGTAAGAAGACATGTGTGAGTGTGTGAGTGTGTGAGAGTGTGTGTGTGTGCGTGCATGGGCACAGAAATGAGTTTGATGGGCCATTCTCCTAGCTGCTGGGAGCACACATCTGTAGGTGGTGGGAGAGACAACCCATTCCCCTGCTTATTCGCTTCTGAATCGTTGGGATTTTCTACAATGAACATGATCACTTTGGGTATATAAATAAGAACCAAGTGATAGCAATGTGATAGCATGGGAGACATTAGGCAGCTCAAACTGCTGAGTGAAGAAGCAACACCAGAACCCTGTGCCGGGACATAAAAGCTGCCTGGGTGACAAAGCACAGAGAGTGGAAGGAAGGGTCCAGAGTGGAAGCTGAGGTCTGGCTGGAGTGCTTGGTGTGCTTGGGGAAGCTAGTGGTGGTTTTTATTCAATACTTTCTATATTTCTGGACTTCGTACATTTTTCTATAAAGAACTTTCTGTTTGTAAGATAGCTCATCAAAAAGCAGCAGATGCAGAAGGAAGAAGTAGAAGAGAAGCGGCAGCAGAGGAGGAGGGAGAGGAGGAGGAGGAGGAAAGAAAGGAAGAAGATAAAATAGAACCTCGAAAAATTCTTAGGAAGACAAGGACCCATCCCTTTGTTCCCCCACAGAAAGCACGCGTGTTTGCTAACACTCTGAGGTGTCGTATTTTGTTTAAAAGGAAAGCCCTTTAAACTGTAAGAAGCACTTCTTTTAAATGAATTGTAGTACAAAGGTCTTTCCAAACTTCTTATGTTTCCAAGAAACCTGAAGCCTGGAGTCCTAATCACAGCAGCATCTGAGGTTTGCTTATGTGCTGGATATTTCCCTGAATGCTCCCCATGGGTGTGAGGCAGGCAGAGAGGGCACTGGGGCTCAGGCAAGTCAGCGACTCACCGTGGACCATACAGCCAGCATGTGGTGGAGCTGGAGCTGGCTCCTTCTCCACGTCACCATGCAGGTGTTTGCTAAATTGCCCTAAGAACCAGGATTGCAGCCAGGCGCGGTGGCTCACACCTGTAATCCCAGCACTTTGGGAGGCTGAGACAGGTGGATCACGAGGTTAGGAGTCCGAGACCAATCTGGCCAACATAGTGAAACCCCGTCTCTAGTAAAAATACAAAAAAAAAAAAAAAATTAGCTGGGTGTGGTGGCATGTGCCTGTAATCCCAGCTACTTGGGAAGCAGGAAAATCGTGTGAACCTGGGAGGTAGAGGTTGCAGTGAGCCGAGACCGAATCATTGCACTCCAGCCTGGGCGACAGTAAGACTCCGTCTCAAAAAAAACCCAAAAAACCCCACTGGATTGCTGTGTTCTCCTAGGAACCAATCACATGACACCAGCCTCTCTCATCCGGAGGGCAGCCCACAGCCCCTGCCTGGTTTCTGGGCTAAGCCTGGACATTCCATAAAGGGTGGGCAGGGTGAGAAGTCACCAAAGGGTCCACCACCACCGTTTGCCGTCCTGTGTACCTTTTTCCCTGAGAAGGACTTCTTGATAGTTTGGGCCGCCAGTTCCTTGGGCAGGAAGGGGGCCTGGACATCTAGCTTGCTGATTCCCTGGGGCTCGAAGATGTCCACGTCAATCTGCATGATTGAAGCAAATTCTTTTTTTAAAAAATGGGATCTTGCTATGTTGCCCAGGCTGGCCTCAAACTCTTGGGCTCAAGCCATCCTCCTGCCTCAGCCTCCCACATAGCTAGGGTTATGGGCTCACACCACATTGAAGCAAATTGTGTACTACGGCTTCCAATCACCAAGTCTCAGCCAGGAGCCAACATGTGTCCTGACTACTGTGTGCAGCACCCACCCAGCCCTGAGCACAGGGCCTGGTACTCAGTAGGCATTCCAAAAATCCTGACCGAATGATGGTGTGCATGCCTGCACCCCTTAACTCAGCCACCACTTAGGTGCCAGCAATAATTCCAGGTCCTCAGGCTGTGCAGGACTTTCTGGTTTACAAATTACCTGGACATTCAGTACTTCTCGTGATCCCTGTGGCGGTGCTGGGACTCACAGGAATCCCCATTTAGCAGATGAGCAAACTGAGGCTCAGAGATAAAGAGGAAGTTAAAGAGTTCAGGAAGCTCCCTGCCCAAGAAGAGTGCATCAGAGCTCACCCTGAGGAGCTAGTCTCCATCCCTGTATTCTCAGGCCTGGGTGACACATGGTGGGTGCTCAACCAGTGTTGGGAGCCATGGTGACGGAGAGGGCAGGAGCCCTGCCCTGGGACCTGTGATCTACCTCAAAATGATGCACCAGCTGCTTGGGCTTGACTTTGATGACAATTTCATACTGCATAAGGCGTCGCTTCAGCACTTCCTCATAGGTTAGCTGAAACGTGACCTTGCTGTGGGGGTTGACGTTGAGGTGGATGGTGAATTTCTCCATAGTTCTTCCCGAGGCCCTGGATGTGCCACCAGAGGCAACAGCAGACAGACAGAGGGTAAATGACATGTGGGTCCTTGTCACCTAACACGTGGCCCTCAAGATTTATTTCTCTTAGATGAGTGCCGCTCCCAGGTTTCCCTGGAGCTCACAAATGTGTCAGCTGGCTGATCAGGGTCAGGGCCCAAGGATGGGAGGATCCACTTCTCCCAGGGGCAGACCTGGGAAGAGGGCGACTGCGCAGCCACCTGCTCAGGGCACGGTGCTGGAATCCGGCTTGGGCGGTTGGCGCTCCCTTCCATCGTCCTGGCTGTTCTCCACCAAAGCCACCCGCCCTCAGATCTGTCCTGGCTGGGGAGGGCAGCCCTAGGGATGAGACCAGCAGGGCCCAGGACTTACCTGACAAGGCCGGCGTTCTCTCCAGAGATGGCTGCTTTCCGGTACTGCTTCCATGCTGTCACTTTGTCCTTTATGTCCCCGATAAATGCGTTTCCGTCTGCCGTGCTGCAGGAAGGGAAGGATACCCCCAGGAAAGATGAGCCTCCTGACCACACAGGTCCTGAGAGGGCCTGTCCATGGGAACCCTTGGCTAAGGGCGTCTCCTGACCGGCCTTCCACTGCCTGAGGTGGAACTTAGGGGTCCATGGACACAGTGAGGTGAGGAGCCCAGGCCGGAGGCCAGCAAGAACCCTCAGACGCTGGCCGTGGCTCCTGGGTTCTAGGCTGAGACATGCTATCATGGGGCCTCGTTTGCCTCCAAGATGGGAGCCAAGCACAGACCTAAAGGGCTTCTTCCTCCCCTCAGAGCCAGGGCTGGTCTGTGGCCCTTCTGGAATGAGGACATGCTCTGCACCGTCCAGCCACTCTGAGCCTCGTTCCGAGGCCGGGACTAGTGAGCAGACACCCTGGGCGAGGGCATGAGTCGGGCAGGCACGCACATGGCAAAGTCACTGATGAAGGCCGTCTTGGGGATTTCCACGTCGAAGGCCACTTCCCTGGCTTCACTGGCAGTGTTGACCACCTGACTGGTGACAACATAGTGGGCGAAGCGACTGGTGACTTTGCAGTTGACTTTCAAACTCCGGATGAACACGCCATCAACAGCCTAAAGTGAGACATGAAGGAGCTGTGGCCTGGAACAGGGCCTCTGTCAGGGAGGGGCTGGGCACTCAGCTCCTGTGCATGGCGCCCGATGCTGGAAGAACAGGCCAGACCTCCCAGGAAGACTCCTGCTCTCTGGCGGAGACTGTACCATGGGGTATGAAGTGAGGTGGGAACAGGCCTCGATTTCCAGGATCCGGGAGAATCCCAGCCGCCTATGGCCCTGACAGAGGGTTTGGCCCCGAGGGCTGGCGGAAAGCAAGCTATCATAAGGGCTCCATCACAGGTCCCTTTGCCAGGACTCTTACTCACAGTGTCCACAGCCTGTCGCTTCTGCAAAACAAAATCAGGGTCAGGTGTGAGAGGGAAACTCAGGGACTGCCAGCCTGTCGGTTCAGGGGTAAGAGTGGAACGCAGCCTGTGTCCTCTGCCCCTCACCCTCACCTCCTCGCTGCTGCTGGGAGATCAGCTCTCCACTCAGAGGTGATGGAGGTGGCGGGGGTGGCCCTTGCCCCTGGAGTGGGGGGTCTTGTGTCCCGCCCGGGCCCCATCCAGGTTCGGCAGCCTATTTCTGCCCTGTGGGCTTAGCCACTTACCTCGCTGCTCTTGGACCTGCCCGTAGCCGAGGCCAGGGCGGGCATGGCCTGCAGGGCGAGGAGAGATACCAGATACGCGCACAGCGGCAGGCCCCGAAGCCCCATGGCATCGACCATGTTCTAAGGCTTCTGCTGCTGTCACCTCACTCAGACCAGTAATCAATACAGCGCTGGATAAACAGGATTAAACATTAGACAAGGGGCAGGCAAATATTAATGGCAAAAACAGCAATGACTTTTGCACCAACCGAACACAATTTGAGGAAGCAAAATTTGGCAGTGGAAGCTTTTTGCCTGGGGGGGTTCCCAGCTCTGGGCAGCGTCAACTCCTGATAAGGCTCCAGACACTGCCCTTCTGTGAAGGACTGCACTGAGCCTGTGTGGGAGACAGGTTCAGTGTCCGTCTGGGAGACCCCCGGATGGCTCATCTCATCCTAGGGCTGGCACAGGGCAACACCAGTAACACCGTGACATGTGGCAAGAAGCAACAGTTTAAAATGGATTTCTAAACTTCATTAGGCTTTCCTTTTTTTTGAGACAATCTTGCTGTGTCACCAGGTGCCAAGCTGGACTGCAGTGGCAAGATCTTTGCAGTGGCAAGATCACTGCAAACTCCACCTCCCGGGTTCAAGCAATTCTCCTGCCTCAGCCTCCTGAGTAGCTGGGACTACAGGCACCTACCACCATGCCCAGCTAATTTTTGTATTTTAGTAGAGACAGAGTTTCACTATATTGGCCAGGATGGTCTCGGTCTTTTGACCTTATGATACTCCTGCCTCGGCCTGTCAAAGTGCTGGGATCGCAGGCGTGAGCCACCAGGCCCGGGAGGCTTTTGTTTTTCTGAGAAGGAGTTTTGGTCTTGTTGCCCAGGCTAGAGTGCAATGGCGTGATCTCTGCTCACTGCAACCTCCACCTCCCGGGTTCAGGCGATTCTCCTGCTTCAGCCTCCCAAGTAGCTGACATTACAGGCACCCGCCACCACGCCTGACTAATTTTTGTATTTTTAGTAGAGATGGGGTTTCATCACATTGGCTAGGCTGGTCTGAAACTCCTGACCTCAGGTGATCTGCCTGCCTCTGTCTCCCAAAGTTCTGGGATTATAAGTGTGACCCACAGTGCCCGGCTAGGCTTTAATTTCAAATTTTTTTTTTTTTTTTTTTTAAAGACAGGGTTTTCTTTGATTGCCCAGACTGGCGTGTAATGGTGCAATCTTGGCTCACTGCAGCTTCGACCTCCCAGGCTCAACTTATCTTCCCACTTCAGCCCTCTGAGTAGCTGGAACCACAGGAAGGTGGCACCACACCCAGATGATTATTTTTATTTTTTGTAGAAACAGGGTTTCAGTCGGGCGAGGTGGTTCACGCCTGTAATCTCAGCACTTTGGGAAGCTAAGGGTAAATAACTTGAGGCCAAGAGTTCCAGACCAGGCTGGGCGACATGGTGAAGCCCTGTTTCTACCAAAAATACAAAAATTAGCTGGGCATGGTGGCACGTGTCTGTGGTCCCAGCTACTTAGGAGGCTGAGGCAGGAGAATTGTTTGAGCCCGGGAGGTGAAGGTTGCAGTGAGGCGAGACTGTGCCATTGTACTCCAGGAGAGAGAGAGAGAGAAGAAAGAAACAAAGAAAGAAAAAAAACACAGGGTCTCACTGTGTTGCCCAGACTGTTTCCAAAATCTTTAAGCATCAACAAACTGTTCAGTGATGCTTTGACCAGGGAGGCAGACACGGCGGACTAGAAAGTGTGTGATGTCTAACCATGCTGGTGACTCTCACAGTGCTAACCTGGTATTAGCTCTGTCAGGGGCAGTCTGGACGGTTGGGTGACCCACACTTTAGGTCAGTTGCTTCACCCCTCTGGAGGTTCTTACCCAGATCTAGAAAGAACAGAAGTGAGCTTCCTCGTTCTTGCACTTGGGCAGGGATGCCTGGCAGATAAAGGGGAGCTGAAGATGAATGACATGGATGAATGACATGTTTTCATAATTGAGGACTCATTTGTGTCGTACATTCTTCTAAACACTTTATTGTCTAATTTTTGTCCTTGTGACATCCCTGGAGAACATTCTAATTTTTGTCCTTGCCCCACACCAAGTGACAGAACAGGGATTCAAACCAGGTCTCTCAGGCTCCAAAGCCCAAGCCTCTCATGCAACGACAGAGAAGCAGGCTTGCAGATCCTAGAGACAGGAGTTCCCAGAGACCCATCTTGCACCTGCAGTTTCTTAATTTTTATGCCCCAACCCACCCTATTCCCCACAAGCCAGAGCATACAGGGCAGACAGGGCCCTGGCCAGTCTGGTCTGTGACTCGGGTGGGATGTACTGGCTGCGGTGGCCCTGAAAGAGGAGGGGCTCAGGAGCCCCACTGATCTCTGTTTGCTTGTCCTGGACTTTGTCTCACAGAGCAGCTTCTGGGAAGGGTTTATTGTCCTTAGGCCAGGGTCACCTTCTGGCCTGTTTTCTGGCCTTCGTGGAAGAAGAGCAGGATCAACATGACACTGTACATTTGAAGTTCTGCTTATTTCCTGCGCCAGTATTGACCGAGCCCTGCAGTGCGTTGGGCACGATGTCAGGCACTGGGACTCGCCACCATGCAGAAACTTGGTGCCCAGCTGTGTTCAATGAGCTGATGTCAGGGGAAAAGGGAATCATACAAGTCAAAGGGAGCCCACTGAATCCCAAGGAGTGGTGAGAAGCTGGAGAGGTAGAAATTTGGAGGGGCGGGGCTCATCTCCCACAGGGATTAGGAGAAGGTTCCTGCATGGGGTGCCTGGAAAGAAGAGCAATGCTTGGCAAGGGGAAAGTGTGAAGGGAGGAGAGAAAAGCAGACGGGCAAGTGGGGTGTGTGTTTGGGGAAGGTGGAGGTGTCTGGGTGATGGGAGCAGGAACTGATGAAGAGGGTGAAGGTGGCTGGGAAGGAGTTTGGGACCAGCTGGCACAGGGGTCTGAAAGTGATTAGCCTTTTGGGTGGGAGATACTAAAGATCTTTTGAGCAAGGGTGGGATGAGTTCAAGGCTGGGCTGTTGAGAGGTGGCTAGCAGCAGGCCCGGTCCATGTGAGGTGCTGGAAGCATGTTTGCACAGCGGGAGGGTGGACAGGAGATGGGGAGAGTTAACTATGACTGGTGCCTGTCATGCTTCTCGGCATCGTTTGTGTCTGAATTTATTTACTGCTCACAACTTCCCCCAAGAGACAGATATAATTAATATTATCCTCATGGTACAGAGGAAGAGAAGAAATTGGCCCACCCTATGCATGTGGGAGGTAGGGGCCAGGGTGGACAGAAAGCAGGTATGGTTGCTGAGGATGGAGAATGGGGCGGGTAGCTGTGCTGCTATCTGAGCTCCACCTGCACACAGGCAACTGTCTGCTTGAGTGCCCAGAGCCTCTCCATCTGGTACGTCCAAACTGAACTCCTGACCTTTTTCTTCCCCTCCCCACACTCCACTATTAAGCCAGGTCTTCCCCCGTTGTCCACTCCAGTGAAGGCCACCGCCATCCATCCAGCCATCTAAGCCAGAAGGCTGGGTGGCATCCTGGGTTCCTCACTCTCCTTGATATTCTGCCCCATCTGCTACCCTCTGAATATCCCTCCAATCCACTCCCTTCTCTCCCTATTCCCAGTCACCACCTAGTTCAAGCCGCCCTCATCCCTCACTTAGATGTCCGATCCCCTCCTTCTGCTCTGCTCCAGGCAGCAGCCAGAGTCGCCATTTACAAAGGACAGTTCTGCTCCAGGCCTTTCCCTGTCTCACACACCCTGTCCTGAGTGGTATGACCCCTGCTGACCCCTCTATGTCACCCAGCCCATGGCCTCTCTGAGTCTTTCAGCTTCAACTGCAGAGACTTCTAGATCCAGGTAGGCAGGTGCTTTTCCGCTCATTCACTCAGCAACCCCCAGTTCCTTCATTTACACCTGCTGGCTTAGGGTGTTGAAGCAGACAGGCTTGGCCCAGTCCTAGGGAGTTTACACCGAGGTATGTAGGTAAAGGCCCGAAATGAGTCCATTGGGTCTTAACATATGTTGCTCCTCTGCCTGAAAGTTTTTCTTTAAACTTCCACTCATGTGGTGCTTGCTTGGGGCAACCTCCCTTGGATGGCCAGGCTGGGCCTGGCAGCTTTTTTGCACAGTACTGACCTCCATTGGCAAGGGTAACTTGTTACTATGCTTTGTTGACTAATGGCCATCTCCCCCTTCGACTGTAAGCCCCACAGGGGCAGGCCCTTGTCTATCTTGCTCATAGTTGTCTTCTAGGGCCAGGCTAGTAGACCCTTGCTAAATGTCTGTAGAAGGAATGATAGATTTACTTATTTATTTATTTATTAAAAAGGAGTCTCGCCAGGCACAGTGGCTCAAGCCTGTAATCCCAGCACTTTGGGAGGCCGAGGCGGGTGGATCACAAGGGGAGGTCAAGAGATCGAGACCATCCTGGTCAACATGGTGAAACCCTGTCTCTACTAAAAATACAAAAAATTAGCTGCGCATGGTGGCGCATGCCTGTAATCCCAGCTACTCAGGAGGCTGAGGCAGGAGAATTGCCTGAACCCAGGAGGCAGAGGTTGCGGTGAGCCGAGATCACGCCATTGCACTCCAGCCTAGGTAACAAGAGCAAAAAACTCCATCTCAAAAAAAAAAAAAAAAAAAAAAAAAAAAGGAGTCTCACTCTGTCACCCAGGCTGGCGTGTAGTGGTATGATCTCGGTTCAATGCAATCTCCACTTCCCGGGTTCACATGATTCTTCTGCCTCAGCCTCCTGAGTAGGTGCAATTACAAGAGCAGTGTGCCACAATTTCTTGTGGTATAATATACAAAACATAAAACATTTTAGTTAACCATTTTTAAGAATACAGTTCAGTGGCATAAGTACATTCATGTTGTGCAGCCATCACCACTATCCATCTCCAGGACTTTTTCAAAGTCCCCAACTAAAACTCTGCATCCATTAAACACCAACCTCCAACTCCTTCCTCCCCCAGCCACTGGCAGCCACCATTCTGCTTTCTGAATCTACGATTTGACCACTACAGGTACCTTATATAAGTGAAATCATACTTTCATCCTCTTGTGACTGCCTTATTTTGTTTAGCATAATATATTCAAGGGTCATCCATGATGTTGCAAGTACTTTAAAAAGCTTACAGCTGGCCAGGGGCAGTGACTCACACCTGTAATCCCAGCACTTTGGGAGGCTGAAGCAGGTGGATCACCTGAGATCAGGAGTTCAAGACCAGCCTGACCAACAGGGAGAAATTCCCCATCTTTACTAAAAATACAAAATTAGCTGGCCGTGATGTTGTATATCTGTAATCCCAGCTACTCAGGAGGTTGAGGCAGGAGAATCACTTGAACCCGGGAGGCAGAGGTTGCAGTGAGCTGAGATCGTGCCATTGCATTCTAGCCTGGGCAACAAGAGCAAAACTCCATCTCAAAAAAAAAAAAAGAAAGTTTACAATTTTACAATTATAAATCCTTCCTCGGTCCCTCTGAGATATATACCTATGTATTTTCTACAACCTAGGAACGTCTTTCTCAATAACCTGAAATCCATTCCTCTGAAACGTAATCATTAGAAAGCTACGGCTCATGTCTCCCAGTCTATGTGGGAAGACAGGATCCTAACTTCCCTAACTGCCAGCTAGCAGACAAGTTGGCCTAGCGACATTTATGCTAACCAATCCTTTTAATTTCTCATTTCCCAGACTCTAAGTGAGCCCTTGCTCACTCCCCCTCCTATGGAACACCCAATCACCACTGCACAAATAGAATGGAGTTCAGCTCTTTCCCCTACTGTCAGTAGTTACCGAATAAAATCTATTTTCACCACTTTAATGCTTGTTTAACAATATCAATGATACTATCATTAATGATATTATTAATATCTTTAATAATATCATTAACTTGAGTTCTATCTTATGGTCCTTTTTGTTTGGTTTTCTAGTGAAGATGAAATTTTCTTTGAGTAAAATATGCAAATATTAAACGTACCATTAGATAATTTTGACAAATTCATACACCCAAAACTCCTATCAAGATGTAGATTAAGGATGAGGAGAAATTTGAACTCTTGTGGATTGCTAATGGGAATGTCAAATGGTTCAGCTTGCTGTGAAAAATGGTATGGTGGTTTCTCAATACATTAAACTAGAATTACCATATGATCCAGCAATTTCGCTTCTGAGTGTACACCCAAATGAATTAAAAAGAGAGCAGGGCCGGGCGCGGTGGCTCAAGCCTGTAATCCCAGCACTTTGGGAGGCTGAGGCGGGTGGATCACAAGGTCAAGAGATCGAGACCATCCTGGACAACATGGTGGAACCCCGTCTCTACCAAAAATACAAAAAATTAGCTGGACATGGTGGTGCATGCCTGTAATCCCAGCTACTCAGGAGGCTGAGGCAGGAGAATTGCTTGAATCCAGGAGGCGGAGGTTGCGGTGAGCCAAGATCGTGCCGTTGCACTCCAGCCTGGGTAACAAGAGCGAAACTCCGTCTCAAAAAAAAAAAAAACAACATAAAAAGAGAGCAGGAACTCAAACAGATATTTATACACCCACGTTCATAGCAGAATTATTCATAATAGCTAAAAGGTGGAAGCTATCTGTGTCCCTGACTGCATGAATGGATAAACTAATTGTGGTAGATACATACAATGGAATACTATTTGGCCATAAAAAGGAAGGAGGCCAGGCACAATGGCCACACCTGAAATAGCACAGGCCGGGCACGGTGCCTCACGCCCATAATCCCAGCACTTTGGGAGGCCAAGGCGGGTGGTTCACGAGGTCAAGAGATCGAGACCATCCTGGTCAACATGGTGAAACCCCGTCTTTACTAAAAATACAAAAAACTAGCTGGGCATGGTGGCGCATACCTGTAATCCCAGCTACTCAGGAGGCTGAGGCAGGAGAATTACTTAAACCCAGGAGGTGGAGGTTGCGGTGAGCCGAGATCGCGCCATTGCACTCCAGCCTGGGTAACAAGAGCAAAACTCCATCTCAAGAAAAAAAAAAAAAAAAAAAAAAGAAATATCAGCATTTTGGGAGGCCAACGTGGGTGGATTGCTTGAGCCCAGGAGTTTAAGACCCATCTGGGCAACATAGTAAGACCTGACTCTGAAAAAATAAAATAGAACTAGCCAGGCACGGAGGGGTGTGCCTGTAGTTGGGAGGATGGCTTGAGCTCAGGAGGTCTAGACAGCAGTGAGCACCATTGCACCACTGCACTTCAACCTGGATGACAGGGTGAGACCCTGTCTCAAAAAAAAAAAAAAGAGTAAGCGCTCTAGGAAAGGGAGGCATTGGCTGAAACAAATGGTGAATTCTTTTGGCACCCCTGAGCTTTCTCTCGCAGGCATTTTAAAGGGGCCTAGGTTTCCCTAGAGATCAGGTCTTAGGCTGTTAACTGAGCATGAAGCCATGCTAGAGTTTAGTCAAGTCTCTTAGGGCAGTGGCTCGGGCAGTCCTTAAATGCTGAGGGTTCTCTGCAGTTCTCAATTAGCAGGCGAAAGTTTTTATGTATGAAAGGTACTGATATCTCTAATTTACTTTGTATCAAAAAAGAGGATGAACTGCTGGATGCAGACGGCAGGTGATAAACCGGACACAGCAAATGTTACTGGTAGACAGTCTGTCCCCCAACCGGGAGCGGTGGCTCACGCCTGTAATCTCGCCGAGGCAGGATGATCACGAGGTCAGGAGTTCGAGACCATCCTGGCCAACATAGTGAAACGCCGTCTCTTAAAAAAAAAAAAAAAAAAAAAAGAGTCGTCACCCAATGACTAAAACATTAACTCGAGGAGGGCAGCGACTTTGTCGGCCCTGGCACATAGGCGGTCAACAAATATTTGTAGAATGAACGAACAATACTTTAACGGGCTTAGGACAAACGAGTGCACAAAAACGGGAAGCTTTCTCGACCCTGCTGCGGCAGGAACCCGGACGGTGGAACAGAAGCACAGCAAATGCGCGGGACCTGGCGGAGTCGCTCTGGCTTCCTGGAGCCTCGGCTCTATGGTGGGTCCTCCCGGGGCGGTGGAACCGCTCTGGCCTCTCGTGGCGTCCGCTCTATGGCGGTCCTCCGGGGACGCAGGAGCATGCGCAGGACTGCTCCCGGCCGCGATCACTATGGTAGCGGCGTCTTCGTGGGCCCGGGCGCCGCGGTCCTGCCCAGGCGCGGCTGCCTCAACAGCTGCCCCTCTTGCAGCCTCTCGGGCATGAACCGAGCCTTCTGTTGCCTCCCGCTACCCTACCCGCCGTTGCCCTTGCATCCCGACTCTGGGCCCCCGCTGGGAACATGCCTCTGGCTTCCTACTGCTACCTGCGGGTCGTGGGCAAGGGAAGCTACGGAGAGGTGACACTCGTGAAGCACCGGCGGGACGGCAAGCAGGTCTGCAGCGGTGCGGCCCAGTAAGGGGGCGGGGCGGGCAGGGGGGCGCCGGGGGCGCCGTCCGGTTGTTGAGGTCGGGGGTGGTCGCAAGGGGCCCAGCTTGGATGGCGTTTCCTCAGGGAAGTGGTCCCAGACCAACACGAGGCCAGGCCTCCCTGTAATACGCGCCCCAAACTTCCTCTACTAATTTGTTGTATTAAATTTTTTTCCTTTTAGTTTTCATTGTCTTTAATTACGATTCTTCGTTTTATGTAAAAATTTTCAGTGTCTGCCTATCGACCTCTTTGTTGTATTAACTGGCATGGTTGATCTACACATCTGTCTCCCACCCCGATAATCTCATGAGAACAGACAGGGACCATGCTTTCCCAGGACTTAATACGGCGCCTAGCAAGCATGAGTTCTTGAATGAAGGGCCCCAAACGTCTCTACTGTAGACTGCTGGACTCACTTAAAACTCCCGTCAAACCTCTTAGGTCTTCCATTTCAGTGAAGAGCGCCAGCAACCCACCAGTTGCCCAGGCCGGACTCCTGAGAGTCATTTTTAAGCCTCCCCACGCCCCCCGACACTGATTATATTCATCTATCACTAAGACAATAGGCCTAGTCTCATCTTTACTGGTACCACCCGAATCCAGGACACCCTGTTTTCTGTAGCTAAGCTATGGCCAGGTTTCCCAGCTGGTCACCGCCACTTGACTTGCTTTTCTCCAATCCATCACTTTCATTGCAACCTCAGTGATCTTTCTAAAATTTAAATCTGATGTTGTTACTCCTCGTTTGTTTAAAACACTATCCCATTACCCTCAGGATAACGAATCAGTTCTTTGATGTGGTTTATTAATAGGATGACAATATAATGTATTGTACAAACTGGGACAATTTTGAAACTGAAAGGCTCCAGGCAAGCTGAGAGATGTCTCTCTTAAATATAGGGCCCAATTGTCTGTTCTCGTTGCTCAGCCTGGAACACAAGCTCGTGCATAAGAGATTTATTCAGCAGGCATTGGGGGATCATTGGATTTTGGGGCTGATAATAGAAAACTAGCAAATAGTTATCTGAGCTTTAGTTTACACTTCACAAAGCACATTTATATATGTGTTGAAGAAATGAATTGTATGGTCTTTGACTTGATTGAGGGCAATGTATTAGGTGTTAGAGACTATTGATTTCTTTTAAGTATGAATAATTTTGTATGTTGAGGATCAGTGACTATTAAACTTATTGGGCCATGGGTCCCTTTGAGTATCTAATGTAATCCATAGACCATTCTGTCTGCAAATATATATTCAGGCCGTATTTTATGCACCTTTTTGGGGGAGCTGAGATAGTAAGGAATTTCTTTTTTCTTTTCTTTTCTTTTCTTTTTTTTGAGATGGAGTCTTGCTTTGTTTCCCAGGCTGGAGTGCAGTGGCGTGGTGTCGGCTCAGTGCTACAACTTCTGCCTCCTGGGTTCAAGCAATTCTCCTACATCAGCCTCCTGAGTAGCTGGGACAATGAGTGCACACTACCATACCAGGTGTTTTTGTATTTTTAGTAGAGACAGGGTTTCACCATGTTGGCCAGTCTGGTCTTGAACTATTGACCTCAGGTGATCCACTTGCCTCACCCTCCCAAAGTGCTGGGATTACAGGTGTGAGCTACCACATCCAGCCAGATATTAAGGAATTTCTAACACAGGTTTAATGATTGATCCAATGGCATGTTGTCTTGAACTCCCTTTTTTAGTTATTAATGAAATTGTGAAATGCAGATGGAAAAGGTAATTTTTTGTGGCCTTAGACTGCTGTAAATCTAACTTATAAGAAGTATCATGAATGTTGGAAACAGATGCTTGGTGACGCAAAGAAAAATCAGCACTGAGACAAAGGATCTCTCAGCAAGGCAATTTTATTTTATGCAGAAAGGGTGCTACCCATCAGCAATCATGCTACAAGAGCACAATGAACAAAGGAAAGGCAGGAATATTAATTCCTTACTGCATTGGGTCCTTACTGCTGTGTCTTATCTCCATTGGTTGGAGCTGGACATCACAGTCTAAGCTAAACCCAATTGGCTAACAACTTAAATTTTTATTTTTTATTTTTATTTATTTATTTATTTATTTATTTACTTTTTGAGGCAGAGTTTCACTCTTGTTACCCAGGCTGAGTGCAATGGCGCAATCTCGGCTCACCGCAGCCTCCGCCTCCCGGGTTCAGGCAATTCTTCTGCCTCAGCCTCCTGAGTAGCTGGGATCACAGGCATGCGCCACCATGCCCAGCTAATTTTTTGTATTTTTAGTAGAGACGGGGTTTCACCTTGTTGACCAGGATGGTCTCGATCTCTTGACCTTGTGATCCACCCGCCTCGGCCTCCCAAAGTGCTGGGATTACAGGCTTGAGCCACCGTGCCTGGCCTTAAATTTGTATTTTATTTTATTTTTATTTTCATGCCTTCACTTCATGTTTATTCCTTTTTTTTAAATTGCATTTTAGGTTTTGGGGTACATGTGAAGAACATGCAAGATTGTTGCATAGGTACACACATGGCAAGGTGATTTGCTGCCTTCCTCCCTATCACTTATATCTGGCATTTCTCCCTATGCTATCTCTCCCCAACTCCCCACCCCCCGCTGTCGTTCCCCTATTTCCCCCCAACAGACCCCAGTGTATGATGCTCCCCTCCCTGTGTCCATGTGTTCTCATTGTTCAGCACCCACCTATGAGTGAGAACATGCGGTGTTTGAGTTTCTGTTCTTGTGTCAGTTTGCTGAGAATGATGGTTTCCAGGTTCATCCATGTCCCTACAAAGGACACGAACTCATCGTTTCTGATGGCTGCGTAATATTCCATGGTATATATGTGCCACATTTTCCCTGTCCAGTCTATCATCGATGGGCATTTGGGTTGATTCCAGGTCTTTTCTATTGTAAACAGTGCTGCAATGAACGTTCGTGTGCATGTGTCCTTACAGTAGAACGATTTATAATCCTTCGGATATATACCCAGTAATGGGATTGCTGGGTCAAATGGAATTTCTATGTCTAGGTCCTTGAGGAATCGCCACACCGTCTTCCACAATGGTTGAACTAATTTACACTCCCACCAACAGTGTAAAAGTGTTCCTATTTCTCCACATCTTCTCCAGCATCTATTGTCTCCAGAATTTTTAATGATTGCCATTCTAACTGGCATGAGGTGGTATCTCAGTGTAGTTTTTATTTGCATTTCTCTAATGGCCAGTGATGAGGATTTTTTCATATGTTTGTTGGCCTCATGTATGTCTTCTTTTGTAAAGTAACTCACTTTTACATGGGCTTGTTTGTTTTCTTCGTGTAAATCTGTTTTAGTTCTTTGTAGATTCTGGATATCAGCCCTTTGTTGGGTGGGTCGATTGCAAAAATTTTTTCCCATTCTGTTGGTTGCCGATTCACCCTAATGACTGTTTCTTTTGCTGTGCAGAAGCTGTGGAGTTTGATTAGGTCCCATTTGTCAATTTTGGCTCTTGTGGCCAATGCTTTTGGTGTTTTGGTCATGAAGTCCTTGCCTTTGCCTATGTCCCGAATGGTTTTGCCTAGATTCTCTTATAGGGTTTTTATGGTGTTAAGTCTTATGTTTAAGTCTTTAACCCATCTGGAGTTAATTTTAGTGTAAGGTGTCAGGAAGGGGTCCAGTTTCTGCTTTCTGCACATGGCTAGCCAGTTTTCCCAACAGCATTTATTAAACAGGGACCCCTTTCCCTATTGCTTGTTTTTGTCAGGTTTGTCAAAGATCAGATGGTTGTAGATGTGTGGTGTTGCCTTCGAGGCCTCTGTTCTGTTCCAGTGGTCTATGTCTCTGTTTTGGTACCAGTACCATGCTGTTTTGATTACTGTAGCCTTGTAGAAGAGTTTGAAGTCTGGTAGTGTGATGCCTCTCACTTTGTTCTTTTTGCTTAGAATTGACTTGGCTATGCGGGCTCTCTTTTGGTTCTATATGAAGTTTAAGGTGGTTTTTTCCAGTTCTGTGAAGAAGGTCATTGGTAGCTTGATGGGGATAGCATTGAATCTGTAAATTACTTTGGGCAGTATGGCCATTTTCACGATATTGATTCTTCCTAACCGTGAACATGGAATGTTTCTCCATCTGTTTGTGTTCTCTCTTATTTCGTTGAGCAGTGGTTTGTAGTTCTCCTTGAAGAGGTCCTTTACGTTCCTTGTTTGTTGTATTCCTAGGTATTTTATTATCTTTGTAGCAACTGTGAATGGCAGTTTGTTCTTGATTTGGCTCTCTTTAAGTCTGTTATTGGTGTATGGAATGCTTGTGATTTTTGCACATTGATTTTGTATCCTGAGACTTTGCTGAAGTTGCTTATCAGTTTCAGGAGATTTTGGGCTGAGATGATGGTGTCTTCTAGATATACAATCATGTCGTCTGCAAATAGAGACAATTTGACTTCCTCCTTTCCTGTTTGAATACCCTTTATTTCTTTTTCTTGCCTGATTGCTCTGGCTAGAACTTCCAATACTATATTGAATAGGAGTGGTGAGAGAGGGCATCCTTATCTAGTGCCAGATTTTAAAGGGAATGCTTCCAGTTTTTGCCCATTCAGTATGATACTGGCTGTGGGTTTGTCGTAAATAGCTTTTATTATTTTGAGATACGTTCCATCGATACGTAGTTTATTGAGAGTTTTTAGCATAAAGGGCTGTTGAATTTTGTCAAAGGCCTTCTCTGCATCAATTGAGATAATCATGTGGTTTTTGTCTTTGGTTCTGTTTATGTGGTGAATTACATTTATAGACTTGCGTATGTTGAACCAGCCTTGCATCCCCGGGATGAAGCCTACTTGATCGTGGTGGATAAGCTTTTTGATGTGCTATTGCAATCAGTTTGCTAGTATTTTATTGAAGATTTTTGCATCTATGTTCACCGTGAATATTGGCCTGAAGTTTTCTTTTCTTGCTGAGTCTCTGCCAGGTTTTGGTATCCAGATGATGTTGGTCTCATAAAATGATTTGGGAAGGATTCCCTCTTTTTGGATTGTTTGGAATAGTTTCAGAAGGAATGGTACCAGCTCCTCTTTGTATGTCTGGTAGAATTCGACTGTGAACCCATTTGGACCTGGGCTTTTTTTGGGTAGTAGGCTCTTAATTGCTGCCTCAACTTCAGACCTTGTTATTGGTCTATTCAGGGTTTCAACTTCTTCCTGGTTTAGCCTTGGGAGGATGCAAGTGTCCAGGAATTTATCCATTTCTTCCAGGTTTACTAGTTTATGTGCATAGAGTTGTTTGTCATAATCTCTGATGATGGTTTGTATTTCTGTGGAATCTGTGGTGATATCCCCTTTATCGTTTTTTATTGCATCTATTTGATTATTCTCTTCGTTTTTATTAATCTGGCCAGTGGTCTATTTTGTTGATCTTTTTGAAAAACCAGCTCCTGGATTTATTGATTTTTTTGAAGGGTTGTTTGTGTCTCTATCTCCTTCAGTTCTGCTCTGATCTTAGTTATTTCTTGTCTTCTGCTAGGTTTTGAGTTTTTTTAATCTTGCTCCTCTAGCTCTTTCAATTTTGATGATAGGGTGTTGATTTTAGATCTTTCTTTGCTTCTCATGTGGGCATTTATTGCTATATATTTTCCTCTAGACACTGCTTTAAATGTGTCCCAGAGATTCTGCTATATATTTTCCTCTAGACACTGCTTTAAATGTGTCCCAGAGATTCTGGTGTGTTGTGTCTTTGTTCTTGTTGGTTTCGAAGAACATCTTTATTTCTGCCTTCATTTCATTGTTTATACAGTCAACATTCAAGAGCCAGTTGTTCGGTTTCCATGAAGCTGTGCAGTTCTGAGTTAGTTTCCCAATTCTGAGTTCCAACTTGATTGCACTCTGGTCTGAGAGACTGTTTGTTATAATTTCTGTTCTTTTGCATTTGCTGAGGAGTGATTTACTTCCAATTATGTGGTCAATTTTACAGCAGATGTGATGTGGTGCTGAGAAGAATGTGTATTCTGTGGATTTAGGGTGGAGGGTTCTGTAAATGTCTATTAGGTTTGCTTGTTCCAGGTCTGAGTTCAAGTCCTGGATATCCTTGTTGATTTTCTGTCTGGTTGATCTGTCTAATATTGACAATGGAGTGTTAAAGTCTCCCACTATTATTGTGTGGGAGTCTAAGTCTCTTTGTAAGTCATTAAGAACGTGTTTTATGTATCTGGGTGCTCCTGTATTGGGTGCATATATATTTAGGATCATTAGCTCTTCTTGTTGCAGTGATCCTTTTACCTATGAACTGTCCTTCTCTGTCTCTTTTGATCTTTGTTGGTTTAAAGTCTATTTTATCAGAGACGAGAATTGCAACTCCTGCTTTTTTTTTTTTTTTTTTTTTTTTTTTTTTTGCTCTCCATTTGCTTGGTAAATCTTTCTTCATCCCTTTATTTTGAGCCTTTGTGTATCCTTGCATGTCAGATGGGTTTCCTGGATACAGCACACTGATGGGTTTTGGCTTTTTGTCCAATTTGCCAGTCTGTGTCTTTTGATTGGGGGCATTTAGCCCATTTACATTTAGGGTTAATATTGTTATTTGTGAATTTGAGCCTGCCATTTTGATGCTAGCTGGCTGTTTTGCCCGTTAGTTGATGCAGTTTCTTCATTGTGTTGATGCTCTTTACCATTTGGTATGTTTTTGGAGCGGCTGCTACTGGTTGTTCCTTTCTATGTTTAGTGCCTCTTTCAGGAGCTCTTGTAAAGCAGGTCTGGTGGTGATGAAATCTCTGAGTACTTTCTTGTTTGTAAAGGATTTTATTTTTCCTTCACTTATGAAGCTTAGTTTGGCTGGATATGAAATTCTGGGTTGAAAGTTCTTTTCTTTAAGGATGTTGAATATTGGCCCCCACTCTCTTCTGGCTTGTAGGGTTTCTGCTAAGAGATCTGCTGTGAGTCTGATGGGCTTCCCTTTGTGGGTAACCCGATCTTTCTCTCTGGCTGCCCTTAGCATTTTCTCCTTCATTTCAACCCTGGTGAATCTGATGATTATGTGCCTTGGGGTTGCTCTGCTTGAGGAATATCTTTGTGGTGTTCTCTGTATTTCCTGGACTTGAATATTGGCCTGCCTTGCTAGGTTGGGGAAGTTTTCCTGGATAATACCCTGAAGAGTATTTTCCAGCCTGGATTCATTCTCTCCGTCACATTCAGGTACACCTATGAAACGTAGATTAGATCTTTTCACATAGTCCCATATTTCTTGGAGACTCTTTTCATTCCTTTTTATCCTTTTTTCTCTAATCTTGCCTTCTCATTTTATTTCATTGAGTTGATCTTTGACCTCTGATATCCTTTCTTCTGCTTGGTCAATTTGGCTCTTGAAACTTGTGTATGCTTCATGAAGTTCTCGTGTTGTGTTTTTCAGCTCCATCAATTCACTTATATTCCTCTCTAAGTTGTTTATTCTTGTTAGCATTTTGTCAAATCTTTTTTCAAGGTTCTTAGTTTCTTTGCATTGGGTTAGAACATGTTCTTTTAGCTCACAGAATTTTTTTATTACCCACCTTCTGAAGACTGATTCTGTCAATTCATCACACTCATTCTCCATCCAGCCTTGTTCCCTTGCTGGTGAGGAATTGTGATCCCTTGTAGGAGGAGAGGCGTTCTGGTTTCGGGTGTTTTCATCCTTTTTGCACTGGTTTCTTCCCATCTTTGTGGATTTATCCACCTGTCGTCTTTGTAGTTGTTGACTTTCAGATTAGGTCTCTGAGTGGATGTCCAGTTTGTTGATGATGAAGTTATTTTTTCTGTTTCTTAGTTTTCCTTCTGACAGTCAGGCCCCTCTGCTATAGGACTGCCAAGGTCCACTTCAGGCCCTGCTTGTCTGGGGATCACCTGCAGTGACTGCAGAACAGTAAGGGTTGCTGCCAGTTTCTTCTTCTGTTATCTTTGTCCCAGAAGGATACCCACCAGATGTCAGTCTGAGCTCTTCTTTATGAGGTGACTCTTTGGATATACGGGGATCAGGGAGCTGCTTGAGGAGACAGTCTGTCCTTTATAGGAGCTCAAGTGCTGAGCTGTGAGCTCCGTTGTTCATTCAGAGTTGCTGGGCAGGTACGTTTAAGTCTGCTGCAGCATAACTCATAAACCCCCTCTTTTTCCCCAGGTGCTCTGTCCTGGGGAGTTAGGGTTTTAATTATGAGTTTCTGTTGTGCTGCTGCCTTTTTTCAGGGCTGTCCTGCCCAGCAAGGAGGCAGCCTAGTCACTGTCTGCCTGCAGAGGTTTTGGTGAGCTGCTGTGGGCTCCGCCCAGCTGCCATGTGAACTTCCCTGCAGTCCTGTTTATACAGGTATTTAGAACTGCCTTGGCAGTGTTGGCCCACCTCTATAGTGGTGGACTCTCTCTTAATGGCATGCTGCCTCAGCAATGGTGGACTACCTCTGTAGTGGTGGACTGCCTCGGTAATGTTGGATGCCCCTCCCCCACAGAGCTGGACCATCCCAGCTTCAGCTGTGCTTACTGTGAAACTCTCAATCTAGAGCGTTTCCCATTGCTGTTTTTTTTTGTGGGAGTGGGACCAGCTGAGCCTGATCACCTGGCTCCCTACCTCAGACCCCCCCCCCCCTTTTTGTTTTAAAGTTGAATGGTCAACTCTGCCTCCCAGGTGTTCCACTCACCTATTGAAAAGGCACCGGGATCTGTGTGATTTCCCGAGCAGCGACCCACTGCGCCTGCTGAAACAGCTGCTGAGATTCGTGGCGCTTTTTTGCCTGGGAATCTCCTGGCCTGGCTCCCTGTTTCAGTCCCCTTTTTTATCAGTTGAATGGGTGACTCTGTCTCCCAGGAGCTCCAATTGCCAGCTAAAATGGCACCCGGACCCATGTATTTTGTATGGAGAACCGCCGGGCCAGGGCGCCGGCCAACAGGTGTGCTGGCGACCTGTGGGGCTCCTCCGCCTGGGAGTCTCCTGGTCTGTGGACAATAAAAATCCATCTGGAAATACGGTGTCCACTCACCGTCTGTGATTTCTCTGGGAGCTGCAATCCTGAGCTCCTCCTAATTGGCCATCTTGGATTCATCTCCCAAAATTTTTCTTTTTCTTTTTTTTTTTTGAGACAGAGTTTCACTCTTGTTACCCAGGCTGGAGTGCAATTGCGCGATCTTGGCTCACCGCAACCTCCGCCTCCTGGGTTCAGGCAATTCTCCTGCCTCAGCCTCCTGAGTAGCTGGGATTACAGGCATGTGCCACCATGCCCAGCTAATTTTTTGTATTTTTAGTAGAGATGGGGTTTCACCATGTTGACCAGGATGGTCTTGATCTATTGACCTCATGATCCACCCGCCTTGGCCTCCCAAAGTGCTGGGATTACAGGCTTGAGCCACCGCGCCCGGCTGGAACTTTTTACTTTCTACAATGAATAATAGCAAATATTTTCCCTGATTTTGTACTTGGTGAGAAACAAAATGAATAGGTTATCTGACGGGCCACAAGGTTGTTTTTGAGGATTTTTTTTTTTTTTTTTTTTTCTGTTACGGAGTTTCGCTCGTTACTCAGGCTAGAGTGCAATGGTGCGATCTTGGCTCACCGCAACCTCCGCCTCCTGGGTTCAGGCAATTCTCCTGCCTCAGCCTCCTGAGTAACTGGGATCACAGGCATGTGCCACCATGCCCAGCTAATGTTTTGTATTTTTAGTAGAGATGGAGTTTCATCATGTTGACCAGGATGGTCTCGATCTCTTGACCTTGTGATCCACCCGCCTCAGCCTCCCGAAGTGCTGGGATTACAGGCTTGAGCCACCGCACCCGGCCTTTTTTTTTTTTTTTTAAGAACCTGATAAAGCTTATAAGTGTTTGAGGATATTCTTGAGAGCCCTTAGGTAACTCTGAGGCCACAAATCTTATGTTTATTTGCACATTGTAAAATACTTGTTTTCTTTTTAGTACGTCATCAAAAAACTGAACCTCCGAAATGCCTCTAGCCGAGAGCGGCAAGCTGCTGAACAGGAAGCCCAGCTCTTGTCTCAGCTGAAGCATCCCAACATTGTCACCTACAAGGAGTCCTGGGAGGGAGGAGACGGTCTACTCTACATTGTCATGGGCTTCTGTGAAGGAGGTGATCTGTACCGAAAGCTCAAGGAACAGAAAGGGCAGCTTCTGCCTGAGAATCAGGTGGTAGAGTGGTTTGTACAGATCGCCATGGCTTTACAGGTACTGTGTAGACCAGGCGTCCCCAAACTACGGCTCCCTGAAGCCATTTATCTGGCCCCCACCCCGCACTTCAGGAAGGGGCACCTCTTTCATTGGTGGTCAGTGAGAGGGGCACAGTATGTGGCGGCCCTCCAACGGTCTGAGGGACAGTGAACTGGCCCCCTGTGTAAAAAGTTTGGGGACGCCTGGTGTAGACTAATGGCATCCCAGCTTGCTCCCATATGGCAAGGAGATGGCAGGTATACTTTGGGAAAATGTTTTCTTCAAATACTTACATATAGAAATGTACCCAATCACTTTTGCTGTAACATTGGAACTTTTCTAGCAAGTGATACCTATATTAAAATAGATTTCATATCTAATTGCAGGGGAAGCCCAGTCTTTTAATATCAATAGCAAAGTCAATTTGAAGGACCCTGAGGCAACCAAGAGCAAAGAGTGACTATGTTTGTTATCTGTTGGTCAGCTATGTCATGCTGAAAGGTGACTAGGTTAATTAATATGCCCAGTGATTTCATCTGTCACTCTGCTGTGGTACGGCAGATGGAAATGCAAAACAAGTTTTCTTTTTTTTTATTTTTTAGAATTGGGCAACACTTTATTCCATAAGCTGGAATAAGCGTTCCTAGAAGTTTGTGTTTTAATATACACATAACTCAAAAGTGAGACTTATTTATGAAATACTATTTTGGAACTGGGCAGACTTGTTCAGAATTAATTGACCCTGTTTAAATTCTAAGATACTTTCTCTAATAAAAATGCTCTTGATATATTCGAAAATACTATTAAGCTGAGGATTTTATGGGTCCGAGAGGACTGTATCTGACTGTATAAGTTGTCCTACCTTCAGTGGGAGTTTGTAAGCTTTTTTTTTTTTTTTTTTTTTTAAGATGGAGTCTCACTTTGTCACCCAGGCTGGAGTGCAGTGGCACGATCATGGCTCATTGCAACCTCTGCCTCCTAGGTTCAAGTGATTCTTGTGCCTTAGCCTCCCAAGTAGCTGGGATTGTAGGTATGTGCAACCATACCTAGCTAATTTTTGTATTTATTTAGTAGAGATGGGGTTTTGCCATGTTGGCCAGGCTGGTCTTGAACGCCTGCCTCAAGTGATCCACCCACCTTGGCCTCCCACAGTGCTGGCTGCCACTGTGCCTGGCCTATGAGCATATTTTTAAACTGGATTTATGTAATGCTAAAATCTATTGTTTTCAAGCTACCAGGGAGCAGTTTTGAGGGGCACTGGGCAAGTCAATGGAGGGAACTTAATTTTCTTATTTCAAAAATTGTAAATTAGACCTTTTATTTAGAGATTATGAAGCAATAATGTTTGGTAGGTGTTGGTCGAATAAAATAATTTTGTATGGTTGGTTACTCTTTATGGTCAATTACTCTCTTTTTTGAGATGAATTTCGCTTTTGTTGCCCAGGCTGAAGTGCAATGGTGTGATCTTGGCTCACTGCAACCTCTGCCTTAGCTGGGATTACAGGTATGCACTACCATGCCAGGCTAATTTTGTATTTTTAGTAAAGATGGAGTTTCTCCATGTTGATCGGGTTGGTCTTAAACTCCTGACCTCAGGTAATCTGCCCGCCTCAGCCTCTCAAAGTGCTGGGATTATAGCTATGAGCCAGTGTACCTGGCCTGTGGTCAATTACTGTTCATGGTCAAAGACTCTTAACTCATGCCATTGCTGATGGTATATAATAAGGCAGGAATAAATATGTAATTAAGTCTATTTATATGTAATAAAATCTTATTTCTTTCGTCAGTATTTACATGAAAAGCACATCCTTCATCGAGATCTGAAAACTCAAAATGTCTTCCTAACAAGAACAAACATCATCAAAGTGGGGGACCTAGGAATTGCCCGAGTGTTAGAGAACCACTGTGACATGGCTAGCACCCTCATTGGCACACCCTACTACATGAGCCCTGAATTGTTCTCAAACAAACCCTACAACTATAAGGTAGGACTGGGCTCTGTATGCTGGCTCACGTTGTCTCTGGGAGAGTACTTATAATTTCAGAAATTAGTTACATCAGAGAACTATCTGTGAATCTGTTTAAGGAAAATGTTTTCTTTTTTTTAAAGGAAAAAATTTAAATAAGTGATTCTGACATTTAACCATTTACTATTTTTATTTTCTAGTCTGATGTTTGGGCTCTAGGATGCTGTGTCTATGAAATGGCTACCCTGAAGCATGCTTTCAATGCAAAAGATATGAATTCTTTAGTTTATCGGATTATTGAAGGAAAGGTAAAGAATAATCTAGAACTAATTGAGTAGTGTTTCTATAGTGCAGCCTTATAAATAGCTACTAGCAAAATCATTGATGATATTGATGAGTCATGGAGTAATACCTGATATTGGGTTGATAGTTAGGAATGGTGGGTCCCTTCTGTGGGGAAAGTCAGACTAGAGTAAAAGGGATCGATGAATCATATCTTAATATTAATCTGTAAGATGGCTTAATGGCTCAAAATAATTGGCTTTTTGAAAACATATGCCTATAATCATAGGATATGCAGATGCCCTGAGAGGCTATTTATATCTTCTTCTAAGCAACCTATGATTCAATGAACTACCTTTAAAATAAGTTTACTCTGTTCAAACTTGACATTCCTTTGATAATCATCACAATAATCAGTAGCTAATTAAGAACCTCAGAAAGCATTATGTCTGAAATGGACTCCAAAGTGACTGGTTTTATGTGTTAGTTCCATAAGGCTAGCTGCCCTTTATAGTGTCAGGCATCCATGTACCGTTAAGTTTTTTTTTTTTTTTTTTTTTTTTAGATCACTGCAACCTCCTTCTCCCAGGTTCAAGCAATTCTCATGCTTCAGATTACCAAGTAGCTGAGATTACAGGCACATGCCACCACACCTGGCTAATTTTTGTATTTTTAGTACAGACAGGGTTTCACAATGTTGTCCAGGCTGGTCTGGAACTCCTGACCTCAGGTAATCTGCCTGCCTTGGCCTCCTAAAATGCTGGGATTGCAGGCGTGAGCCATTGCCCCCAGCCAATGTACCATTAAGTTTTAAAGGCCATGAATCACCTACTGATTTTAGTATCTCACAACTCATTTAATTTTTCAATTTGAAACACATTGAAAAACAGACACAGAAGTAAAATTTTCTCATAATGCCACTACTTAAGAATCAAACAAGAAGTGAGTGAAATTCTTTTCTCTTTCTATGCCCATTCCCTGGAAGATGACTATTGCTAGCAATTTGGCTCATTGCCTTTCTGGCTTTTTCCTGTCTTTATACAGACATAACTCTGTGTGTGTGTGTGTGTGTGTGTGTGTGCGTGTGTGTGTGCGTGCGTGTGTGTGTGTGTGCGTGCGCTCACGTACGTACACCCACAGATTTTTGAAAGAAACTGAAATGGAATCGGGCTGTTAATATGATACATAATTTGTTTTTTTGACTCTATATATGAGGGACATCTTTCCAAGTTGGTACCTGTAAGTTTTGTATTTTTTAACCTGCTGCCTAGTGTTTTTTTTTTTTTTTGAAACGGAGTCCTAATCTGTCGCCCAGCCTAGAGTGCAGTGGCATGATCTTGACTTACATCAACCTCCACCTCCCTGGTTTGAGCAATTCCTCTGCCTCAGCCTTTTGAGTATCTGGGATTACAGGTGCATGCCACCATGTCCAGCTAATTTTTTGTTTTTGAAACACAGTCTCACTCTGTCACCCAGGCTGGAGTGCAATGGCACAATCTTGGCTCACTGCAACCTCCACCTCCCGGGTCCAAGTGATTCTCTGCCTTAGCCTCCTGAGTAGCTGGGACTGCAGGTCCACCACCACGCCCTGCCAACTTTTGTATTTTTGGTAGAGACAGGGTTTCACCATATTGGCCAGGCTGGTCTCCAACTCCTGACCTCGTGATCTGTCCTCCTTGGCCTCTCAAAGTGCTGGGATTACAGGTGTGAGCCACTGCACCCAGCCAGTTTTCTTGTATTTTTAGTGTAGATGGGGTTTCACCATGTTGGCCAGACTGGTCTTGAACTATTGACCTCAGGGAATCTGCCTGCCTCTGCCTCCCAAAGTGCAGGGATTATAGGCATGAACCACCGCACCTGAACCTAGTTTCTATAAGAAGAATGTATGATAATTTATTCTACAAATTCCCTATGGATGAACACTTATGTTGTTTCCAATTGTTCACTACTGCAAGAACAGTACTGCATCGAACATCCTGGTCCATAAGTCTTTAGGAAACTCATGCTCTTATTCCTCAATGAGAGAGTCATCAAATGGGACTGCTGGATTGAAGGATATACTTTTACAATTTTACAACTTGTTATCTCACAACTGGGATGCCAGTATACTTCCCGTAGACTAATATACTGATTGTTTTCTGCTTATGTGGATATATGACTTTAAATAAATATCGGGAAACCTCTACCAGCTTTTACTTTGTTTCACAAGACCATTAGTCTATTTACAGTATTATTTTTCTTTGTAGCTGCCGCCAATGCCAAGAGATTATAGCCCAGAGCTGGCAGAACTGATAAGAACAATGCTGAGCAAAAGGCCTGAAGAAAGGCCGTCTGTGAGGAGCATTCTGAGGCAGCCTTATATCAAGCGCCAAATCTCCTCCTTTTTGGAGGCCACAAAGACGTAAGATACTTCCCTTGCAAATAGCTGGGCTAAATAGATGGGGTAAAAGAAGGTGGCTTTTACAGTATTCATATGCAAAAATTGATGGGGAGTTTTTTTAAACAAGAAATAAAATGGCATGATTACATATGTAGAGGAGAGAAAATTCTACCCTCTTAGGGTTTCTTGGCTGAGCTTGAGAATTAGACTTATAATTTAACAGGAGAAAAGCATATAGATTTATTTAATACCTGAATAAGTTTTATGTGACACAGGAGCCCTCATAAGGAAATGAAGACCCAAAGAAGTGGCAAAACCTAATTGCTTTTGTACTTGATTCAATAAAGAGAGGCAATTGTGGGAAACTAAACTATGTGGAGAGGCTAAAGGAAGATAAGAATTGTTTTTAATAAGGTCTGTTTTTAGAATTCTCTCAGTTTCAACTTTCCATTCTTGATGATAAGAATTTTACTTTCCTTCTGGTACAGGGAGGACATGTTTCATATGGGAGCTTTATCTCCTGCTTTCTAGAAGAAAAAGGGAAGGTCAGAGTGCCCTTATTGCACTTACTTTTTAAAGCGCCTTAGGCCAAAATAATCTTTTTTTTTTTTTTTTTTTTTTTTTTGAGACGGAGTTTTCGCTCTTGTTACCCAGGCTGGAGTGCAATGGCGCGATCTCGGCTCACCGCAACCTCCGCCTCCTGGGTTCAGGCAATTCTCCTGCCTCAGCCTCCTGAGTAGCTGGGATTACAGGCACACGCCACCATGCCCAGCTAATTTTTGTATTTTTAGTAGAGACGGGGTTTCACCATGTTGACCAGGATGGTCTCAATCTCTTGACCTTGTGATCCACCCGCCTCGGCCTCCCAAAGTGCTGGGATTACAGGCTTGAGCCACCGTGCCCGGCCTAGGCCAAAATAATCTTTATGCCAAAGTAGCATATTTTGGCATGGCGTATTCTCCCAGTCTTCAAATATATTTGCTTAATTGCTAAAATCAGAAGTTTGGAGAACCACTGTCACATTCCTCAGAGGGTTCTAAGACATATAGTGTAAGGTTTTTTTTAAAAGGACATATGTACTACTCTGGGTACACTGCCTATGGGTTAGCCCTGTTTGCAAGGAGCAGCCAAATAATTTTTTTTTAAATGACATATGTTTCAGAAATTAGAATTAGAGAGTATTTGAGAAACCTATACATCTCACTATGTAAGATACTAATATTTAAAAAGTAGTGCTCGCCTGTCTGAGAGCTTTTATAAAGTTCTCTCTTTATTCATATAACTTCCCAAGAGAAGAATTCTTTACTTTGACTTGCAGATTCTACCTTTACTAAACAGGTGTTCCAGGATCTAAGACTTAGGGCTGGACAAAACTATTATAATCTGTTTGGCTTCCCTTCTTGCCTTGTGGCATGTTAAATTTGGAAAGAGAGGAGACAGTGCTAGAGACGCCTCAGGAAATAAAAAAGAACCATCTTTTTGTGCACATTGTCTATATAACTTCCCACCAACTAGACCTTTGGCCTTCCAATGCACTGATCTTCATGCTCCTCTTGAATTCTCCAGAGGTTTAGCCCAGTTTTAGAAATAACACACTAAAATAGTTGGGGATATTATTCCTGTATACATTTATTCTATGAGTCAGGACTAAGTATACCAATCATTTTTACTCTCAAAGTTAGCCAAGCAGTTGTGTTACTATTATAAACATGTAAAATTTGAAAACAAAAATTATCCTGGTACTTCCGTGTGTGAGGCAATCTCCCATAGAATTTGTATTTTGGAGTAATTTTGTATAAACAGAAAAGTTGGAAAGTTAGTGTGGAGAGTTCCTGTATACTCCTCATCTAGTTTCTTCTGTGATTATATGCCCTAATGCATTTGTCAAAACTGAGAAACCAACATTGGTTTCAAATGTTACTGTTGACTTAGTTGGGAGCAGTGGCTCATGCCTGTAAACCTAGCACTTTGGGAGGCTGAGGCTGGCAGATCACCTGAGGTCAGGAGTTCGAGACCAGCCTGGCCAACATTTAAAAGAGATGAAACCCCGTCTCTACTAAAAACAGCAAAAAAAGAAAAAAATTAGCCAGGCGTGATGACATGCACCTATAGTCCCAGTTTCTTGGGAGGCTGAGATTCAATAATCACTTGAACCTAGGCAGTGGAGGTTGCAGTGAGCTGAGATTGCACCACCGCACTCTAGGCTGGGTGACAGAGTGAGACTGTCTCAATTTTTTTTTAAAAAAAGAAATACTACTGTTTACTAAATTCCAGACTTACTTTGGCTTTCACCAGTTTTTTTCTCTCTAATGTCTCTTTTCTGTTCCAGGATCCAATTACATCTAATCAGGGGTCCATGATTGTTTCTCACTTTATTTTTTTTTTATTTTTTATTTTTGAGACGGAGTTTCGCTCTTGTTACCCAGGCTGGAGTGCAATGGCACGATCTCAGCTCACCGCAACCTCCGCCTCCTGAGTTCAGGCAATTCTCCTGCCTCAGCCTCCTGAGTAGCTGGGATTACAGGCACACGCCACCATGTCCAGCTAATGTTTTGTATTTTTAGTAGAGACGGGGTTTCACCATGTTGACTGGGATAGTCTTGATCTCTTGACCTCGTGATCCACCCGCCTCGGCCTCCCAAAGTGCTGGGATTACAGGCTTGAGCCACCGCGCCCAGCCTCTCACTTTATTTTTTATGACCTTGATTGTTTCAAAGACTACTGGTCAGATGTTTTGTAGGATGCCTTAGATTTTTAGAAAGCTATTCTCTATAAATGGTCCTCCAATTCTATAAGGGAATTCATTGTATATACACATACTCCCACATATACATAAAAACCCTTAATCTTCGATGTCTTGATAATTTTCTTTTTTCCTTCATAAAGAAAAACCTCCAAAAATAACATTAAGAATGGTGACTCTAAATCCAAGCCTGTTGCTACAGTGGTTTCCAGAAAGTCAGAATCAAATCATGAAGTAATCCACCCTCAACCACACTCTTCTGAAGGTTCTCAGACATATATAATGGTACGTTTCTTTTTAAGGGGTATGTGTTTTAGAAACTGCACTTAGAAAAATAGGCCATCTAAGTAAATTATTATATGTGAAATGATTATGCTTTACTGAAGATTCTATTGTACAATTAATTCCTTATTGCAAGGAAAGAATACTGGTGATTTAGATTTACCCAAATTGGATAAATCTAAATCACCAGTATTTAGTTTAGGTGATTGATTTAGATTTATCCAAATTGGGCTGTCAAATTGTTCATGAAGTCAGTGCTGTAATAACTAAGAATTTTTTAGGTGAAATTTATGCAACGAAACTAACGTTTTTTTTTTTTGTGTGTGTGTGTGAGACGGAGTTTCACTCTTGTTACCCAGGCTGGAGTGCAATGGCGTGATCTTGGCTCACCGCAACCTCCGCCTCCTGGGTTCAGGCAATTCTCCTGCCTCAGCCTCCTGAGTAGCTGGGATTACAGGCATGCGCCACCATGCCCAGCTAATTTTTTGTATTTTTAGTAGAGACGGGGTTTCACCATGTTGACCAGGATGGTCTTGATCTCTTGACCTTGTGATCCGCCCGCCTCGGCCTCCCAAAGTGCTGGGATTACAGGCTTGAGCCACTGCGCCCGGTGAAACTAACCATTTTAAAGTGAACAATTAAGGCTGGGCACAGTGGCTTGTGCCTGTAATCCCAACATTTTGGGAGGCTGAGGCTGACAGATTACTTGAGGTCAAGAGTTCCAGACCAGCCTGGCCAACATGGTGAAACCTCGTCTCTACTAAAAATTAAAAAATTAGCTGGTCGTGGTGGCGGGCGCCTGTAATCCCAGCTACTCGGGAGGCTGAGGCAGGAGAATTGCTTGAACCCGGGAGTTGGAAGTTGCAGTGAGCCAAGATTACACCACTGCACTCGAGCCTGGGTGACAGAATGAGACTCTGACTCAAAAATAAGAATAAAATAAAATAAAATAAATAATTAAATAAAGTGATGAATTAACTGCAGCCAGTACATTCACAATGTTGTACAACCATCACTTCTATATAGTTCTAAAACATTTTTATTACCTCAGAGGAAATCCCTTCCTCATTTAACAGTCCTTTACCTGGTCCCTGGGAACTACCAGTGTGTTTTCTTTCTCCGTGAAGTTACTTGTCCTGGATATTTCATATAAATAGAATCATTAAATATGTGACCTTTTGTTTCTGGTGTCTTCCACTGTCTTTTCAAGGTTCATTCATGTAGCGTGTATGAATACTTCATTTCTTTTTAGGTCTGGCTACCATTGTAAGAATATACCACAGTTTGTTTATCCATTCATCCATTAGTGGACATTTGTTTTTTTTTCACCTTTTGGCTGTTACCATGAACATTTGTGTGCAAGTAGTTGAGTACCTGTTTTCCATTCTTTTGGATATATACCTAGCAGTGGAATTGCTGAGTCAAATGGTAATTTTGGTTTGATTTTCTGAGAAACTGTTGGCACTGTTTTCTGCAGTGGCTGTACCATTTGACATTCCCATCAGCAGTGCACAAGGGTTCCAGTTTCTCCACAGCTTTGTCAACACTTGTTATTTTCTAAATTTTTGATTCTAGCTATCCTAGTGGGTGTAAAGTGGTATTTCATTATATTTTTGATTTGTATTTCCCTAATGATTAATGACATCTTTTCACATGCTCTTTAACCATTTGTATGTCCTCTTTGGAGAAATATCTGCTAAAGCTTTTGCCTTTTTTTTTTTGAGATAGGGTCTTACTCTGTTGCCTAGGCTGCAGTGCAGTGGTGTGATCACGGCTCACTGTAGCCTCCATCTCTTGGGATCAAATGATCCTCTCACCTCAGCCTCCTCAGTAGCTAGGGACCATAGCATGCCATCATACCTGGCTAATTTTTTTCTTTATAGAGACAAGGTCTTATTACAGTGCCCAGGCTGATCTCAAACTCCTGGGCTCAGGTGATCCTCCCACCTTGGCTTCCCAATGTGCTGGGATTACAGGCATGAGCCACTGTGCCCAGCCTTTCTTTTTTCTTTTTTTAACAGAGAGGATCTTGCTTTGTCACCCAGGCTGGAGTACAGTGGCATCATCATAGCTCACTGCAACCTCTGAACTCCTAGATGCAAAGGATCTTCCCACCTCAGCCTTCTAGTTAGCTGGGTGTACAGCTGTGCACCACCATGCCTGGCTTATTATTTTTGTAGAGGTGGGTCTCACTATGTTGCCTAGGCTGGTCTTGAACTCCTGGGCTCAAGCAATTCTTCCTTTTCTTCCCAGAGTGCTGAGATTACAAGTACGAACCACATCACCCAGCTCCTACCCAGTTTTAAATGGGTGTTTTTTGTCTTTTTGTTGTTGAGTTGTAAGAGTTCTCAATCCGTGTTCCAGTTACTAGTCCCTTATCAGACAACTTGCAAATATTTTCTCCATTGTCTAAGTTGTCTTTGCTTTCCTTTTATAATTAAAAATAATTTTTTTGTTTTTTTCACTCTTTTGATAATGTCCTTTTCACAAAAGCTTCTAATTTTGATGAAGTCCAATATATCTATTTTTTTCTTTTGTTGTCATAGCTAAGAATTCCTTGCCAAATTCAACATCTTGAATGTTTATGCCATAGTTTCTTCTAAAACATAGTTATAGTTTTCACTCTTATGTTTAGGTTGTGGATCCAGTTTTTAGTTTTAATTTTTTTCATTACGATAAAATACACATAATGTAAAATTTACTATCTTAACCATTTGTAAGTGTACAGTTCAGTGGTGATAAATACATCTACAATGTTGTGCAGCCATCACCACTCATCTGTATAACTCTTTCATACTGTAAAACTGAAACTGTTCCCATTAAACAATATCTCCCCATTCCTTACTACCCCAGTCCCTGGCAGCAACCATTCTACTTTCTGTATCCATGGTTTTTAAGTACGTCAGATAAGTGGATCATGCAGTATTTGTCTTTCATGACTGCCTTATTTCATTTCACATAATGTCTTCAAGGTTCATCCATGTTGTGATGTATGTCAGAATTTCCTTCCTTTTTAATGCTGAATAATATTCAGTTGTATGTAAATCCCACATTTTGTTATCCAGTTCATCTGCAGATGTACATTTGTGTTGTTTTCACCTTTTGACTACTGTGGATAATGCTGTTATGAATATGGGTCTACATATATCTCTTTGAGACCCTGATTTCTTTCTTTTTTTTTTTTTTTTTGAGATGGAGTGTCGCTCTGTTACCCAGGGTGGAGTGCAGTGGCACCATCTCAGCTCACTGTAACCTCTGCCCCCTGGATTCAAGTGATTCTCCTGCCTTAGCCTCCCATGTAGTTGGGATTACAGGCATTTGTCACCACACCCAGCTAATTTTTGTATTTTTAGTAGAGACGGGGTTTCACCATGTTGAAACCAGGCTGATCTCAAACTCCTGACCTCAGGTGATCCACCCGCCTTGGCCCCCCAAAGTGCTGGGATTACAGGCATGAGCCAAGACCCTGATTTCTATTTTTTTGAGTATATAACCAGAAGGTAATCACGTGGTAATTGTACTTTTAACTTTTCGAGGACGTGCAGAACTGTTTTCTACAACTTCTGTATCATTTTACATTCTTATCAGCAGTGCATGAAGGTTCCAGTTTCTCTACATTCTCACCAACACTTGTTATTTTCTAGGATCTTTTAATAATAGCCATCCTAATGGGCATGAGGTGGTATCTCATTGCAGTTTTGATTTGCATTTCCTTAGTGATTAGTTATGTTGAGCATTTTTCATGTGCTTATTGGCTGTTTGCATATCTTTTTGGGAGAAATGGCTATTCAAGTCCTTTGCCCATTTTTGAGTTGGGTCATTCATTTTTTGCTCTTTCTGGAGTTCTCCCATTCAAGATGTCAATCCCTTATCACATATATAATTTGTAAATATTTTTTCTCATTTTATGGGTTGCCTTTTTACTCTGTTGATAGTATCTTTTAATGCACAAAATTTTTAATTTTTATGAAATCCAATTTGTCTTTTTCTTATGTTGCTTTTGCCTTTGGTGTCCTATCCAGAAAATAATTGCCAAATCCAAAGGTGTGACGTCTTTGCCTTATGTCTGCTTCTGAGAGTTTTATAGCTTTAGGTCTTACATTTAGGTTTTTTGTTCATTTTGAGTTAATTTTTTTTATTTTTTATTTTTTTGAGACAGAGTTTCACTCTTGTTGCCCAGGCTGGAGTGCAATGGTGCGACCTCGGCTCACTGCAACCTCCACTTCCTGCTTTCGAGCAATTCTCCTGCCTCAGCCTCCCGAGTAGCTGGGATTACAGGCATGTGCCACCATGCTGGGCTATTTTTTTTGTATTTTTAGTAGAGATGGGGTTTCTCCATATTGGTCAGGCTGTTCTTGAACGCCTGACCTCAGGTGATCCACCTGCCTTGGCCTCCCAAAGTGCTGGGATTACAGGCGTGACCCACCGTGCCTGGCCATTAATTTTTATATATGGTGTTAGGTAGAGGTCTGACTTCATTCTTCTGTTTGTGGATTATCTAGTTTTTTCAGCAGTATTTGTTGAAAAAGCTGTCTTTTCCTCATCAAATGATCTTGGCACCTTTGTCAAAAATCATTTGACCATATATGTGAAGGTTTATTTCTGGGTTCCCCATTACCTTCCATTGGTTTCTATGTCTAATGTCTGTTTTTATACCAATATTATACTGTTTTGCGTATGTAGTTCTGTAGTATGTTTTAAAATCATGAGACATGAGTCCTACATCTCTATTCTTTTTTTTCAAGATTGCTTTGACTATTTGGAATCCCTTGAGATTCCATGTGAATTTTAGGATGGATATTTCTGTTCTTGCAAAGAATGTCATTGGGATTTTTATAGGGATTAAATTGAGTCTATAGATTGCTGTGGGTAGTATTAATATATTAACAACATTAAGCTCTCCTCAAGGAGATGCCTAATTGTAAATAGAAAAAAAGAACAATGTTAAGTCTTCTAACCCATGAATATGGGATGTTTTTCCATTTATGTCTTCTTTAAATTTCTTTAAGCACTATTTTGTAGATTTCACTGTGTAAGTCTTTCTTCCACCTTTTGGTTAATTCCTAATTATTTTACTCTTTTTGATACTATTGTAAATTGATTTGTTTTTATAATTTGCTTCTCAGATTGTCTATTAGTGTATAGAAATGCAACTGATTATTACTTATTGACTTTCCCTCTTGCTACCTTGCTGAATTCATTTATTAGTTCCAACAGTTTTTGTGTGTGGAATCTAGGGTTTTCTACATGCAAGATCATATCTGCAAAAGGAGATAATCTTACTTCTTCTTTTCTAGTTTTGATGCCTTTTTTTTTTCCTTGCTCAATTGCTCTGGCTAGAACTTCTAGTACTATATTGACTAGAAGAGGTGAAAGCAGGCATTCTTGCCTTGTTCCTGATCCAGAAAGGGTTCATAATTTGTACTCCAAAGAAATTCAGTAGTCTGTCATCAGACTCTTCTGTTCTCAGCATTCAATTTACTAGCCTTCCGGTCATTGTGCCTTACCTCTGTGCCTTCAAGGTAGAGTTCCCAGCTGCCCATTGCCTTTGCGGCCTAGCAGCGTCTCTGGCCACAGTGCCAGTCCTGCCTCTGCTTGCTTCCTGCCCTGGCTTATTTCTTTTCTTTTCTGAGACAGGATCTCATTGTGTCAACCAGGGGGAGTGCAGTGGTGCAATCACGGCTCACTGCAGCTTTGACCTCCTGGCTCAAGCAATCCTTCCACCTCAGGCTTCCAAGTAGCTGGGACTACAGGCACTTGCTACCATGCCTAGCTAATATATATATATATATTTTTTGAGACGGAGTTTCGCTCTTGTTACCCAGGCTGGAGTGCAATGGCGTGATCTCAGCTCACCGCAACCTCCGCCTCCTGGGTTCAGGCAATTCTCCTGCCTCAGCCTCCTGAGTAGCTGGGTCTACAGGCATGCTCCACCATGTCGAGCTAATGTTTTTTATTTTTAGTAGAGACGTGGTTTCACCATGTTGACCAGGATGCTCTCGATCTCTTGACCTCGTGATCTACCCGCCTCAGCCTCCCAAAGTGCTGGGATTACAGGCTTGAGCCACCGTGCCCGGCTAATTTTTTATTTTTTAATTTTTTTTAATAGAAATGTGGTTTTGCCATATTGCCTAGACTTGTCTCAAGCTCCAGAGCTCAAGCGATCCTCTTGCCTCTGCCTACCAAAGTTCTGGGATGACAAGTATGAGCCACTGCACTCAGCCTGGCTTATTTTACTTAGCATGTTTTCAGGGTTCATTCATGTTTTAGCATGTATCAGAACTTAATTCCTTTTTATGGATTAGTAATATTCCATTGTATGTATTTGCCATATATATATATATATATATTTTGAAATAAGATTTCACTCCTGTCACCCAGGCTGGAATGCAGTGGTGGTCTCTCGGCTCACTATACCCTCTACCTCCCAGGCTTAAGCAATCCTCCTGCATCAGCCTCCCGAATAACTGGGACTACAGATGTGCACCACCATGCCCAGCTAATTTTTCTATTTTTAGTAGAGATGGGGTTTCACTATATTGCCCAGGCTGGTCTCAAGCTGCTGGGTCTCTAGCTCCTGGGTCTCCAGCTCCTGTCCTCAAGTGATTCACTTGCCTCGGCCTCCCAAAGTGCCGGAATTATAGGTGTGAGCCACCATGCCCAGCAGTATTTGCTACATTTTGTTCATCCCTTCATCTGCTGATGGACTTTCGGGTTGTTTCCACCTTTTGGCTATTTTGAATAAAGCTGCTGTAGACATTGGTGTACAATTTCTTGAGTCCCTGCTTTCAGTTCCTTGGAGTTCATACTTAGGAGTGGAATTGCTGAGTCATATGGTAGTAATTCCATGTTTAACTTTTTGAAGAAGGTGTTGTTGCATTTTGAGTTGATTTTTGTATGTGACGTGAGCTGTACTGTAATAATTTCCAAACATGTTTTCATTCAGGTTGAAGGCAAATGTTTGTCTGAGGAGAAACCCAGGGTCTCTGGTCCCTTGAAGTCACCTGCCAGCCTGAAAGCCCATACCTGCAAACAGGACTTGAGCAATACCACAGAACTAGCCACAATCAGTAGGGTAAATATTGACATCTTACCTGCAAAAGGGAAGGACTCATTGAGCGATGGCTTTGTTCAGGAGAATCAGCCAACACACTTGGATGCCTCTAATGAGTTAGGAGGTAAATGCAATATTTCTCAAGTGGAAAAGGAGATGCTGCAGGACAACACTAAATCCAGTGCTCAGCCTGAAAACCTGATTCCCATGTGGTCCTCTGACATCACTGGGGAAAAGAATGAACCATTGAAGCCTCTGCAGCCCCTAATCAAAGAACAAAAGCCAAAAGACCAGGTGAGTAATATGCACACGTGAGGTATTGGTTTCAGAGAGAGGACTGAAAGTGCAGATGTAAATGTGTGGGTTCTGTTGTCATTTTAGGAAAGTCAGTTATTCTGTGTATTAGTTTAAACATAGAAAAATATCTGCATCAACCCAAGAAGAAACCTAGTACCCTGTAATAGTCACTCACCATTTCCCCTTACCCACAACTCCTAGCAACATTTGTCCCTATGGGTTTGCCTATTCTAAGCATTTCATATAAATGGAATCATAGAATGTATGGCTTTGTGTGTTCGGCTTCTTTTACTTAACGTGATACTTTCAAGGTTTATCTATGATGTAGCAACATTTTATTCCTGTTCATTTATTTTATATAAAATGTACCAACATTTTACTCATTTTGTAAAAAAATTTAATTTTTAGGCCGGGTGCAGTAGCTCACGCCTGTAATCCCAGCACTTTGGAAGGCTGAGGCGGACAGATCACCTGAGGTCGCAAGTTCAAGACCAGCCTGACCAACATGGAGAAATGCCGTCTCTACTAAAAATTCAAAAATTAGCTGAGCGTGGTGGCACATGCCTGTAATCCCAGCTCCTCGGGAGGCTGAGGCAGGAGAATCTCTTGAACCTGGGAGACGGAGGTTGTGGTGAGCCGAGATCGTGCCATCTCACTCCAGCCTGGGCAATAAGAGCAAAACTCTGTCTCAAAAAAAAAAAATAATAATTTTTAAAGTTATTTTAGATGGGGTCTCACTCTGCTGCTCAGGCTAGAGTGCAGTGATCAAACACAGCTCACTGCAGCCTTGACCTCCTGGGCTTAAGTGATCCTCCTGCCTGTAGCTGGGACCACAAACATGCCCAGCTAATTTTTTTATTTCTATTTCTTGTGGAGAGATAGGGTCTTGCCATGGTCATGTTGCCCAGGCTGGTTTCTCAACTCCTGTGTTCAAGCAGTCCTCCCAACTTGGCCTCCCAACGTGCTGGAATTATAGGCATGAGCCACTGCACTCTGCCTTATTCCTTATTGCCAAATAATATACTGTATTTGTATATGTCTGTGTGTGTGTGTGTGTGTGTGTGTGTGTGTGTGTGTGTGTGTGTTTGAGACAGAGTCTTCACTCTGTCACCCAGGCTGGAGTACAGTGGTGCAATCTCAGCTCACTGTAAACTCTGCCTCCTGGGTTCAAGTCATTCTCGTGCCTCAGCCTCCTGAGTAGCTGAGATAGCAGGTGTGCACCACCATGCCCAGCTAATTTTAGTATTTTTAGTAGAGATGGGGTTTCACCATGTTGGCCAGGCTGGCCTCAAACTCCTGATCTCAAGTGATTCGCCCGCTTCAGCCTCCCAAAGTGCTGGGATTACAGTTGTGAACCAGCATGCCCAGCCTGTATATATTTTGTTCATTCATTCATCAGTTGATGAACATTTGGGTTGTTTCTACTTTTTAGCTACTTTTGTTTTCTGAGAGGAAGGTTATATGTGGATAATGCTGCTATGAACACCTGTGTACATTTTTGTGTGGACATATGTTTTCAGTTCTGTTGAGTATGTGCCTAGGAGTAGAATTGCTGGGTCATACGGTAACTCTATGTATTAAACTTTTTAAGGAACTACAAAATTGTTTTCCAAAGCAGCTATATAATTTTACTTCTGCCAGCAATATATGAGGGTTCCAGTTTATCCGCATCCATGCCAACACTTGTTCACTGTTTATTGTTTTGAACATAATCATCCTTGTAGGTGTGAAGCGGTCATGATTTGCATCTCCCTAATGACCAATGATGTTGAGCATCTTTTTTTTTTTTTTTTTAAAGACAGAGTCCTGCCCTGTCACCCAAGCTGGAGTGCAGTAGCATGATCTTGATTCACTGCAACCTCTGCTTCCTGAGTTCATGTGATTCTCCTGCCTCAGCCTCCTGAGTAGCTAGGATTACAAGTGTGTGCCACCAGGACCAGCTAATTTTTATAGTTTTTTAAAGTAGAGATGGGGTTTAACCGTGTTGGCCAGGCTGGAAACTTCTTACCGCAAGTGATAAGCCTGCCTCTGCCTCCTAAAGTACTGGAATTACAGGTGTGAACCACTGTGCCTAGCCTTGAACATCTTTTTATTACTTTTTGGCCATTGGTATACTTCCTTTGGAGAAATAATCTATTCTAATCCTTTGCCAATTTTAAAATTGGTTTATTTATCATTTTATTGTTGAATTCTAAGAGTTCTTTATTCTAGATACCGGTTCCTTATTAGTTACAGCATTTGAAAATATTATCTCCTGGCCAGGAGCTCACACCTATAATCCCAGCACTTTGGGAGGCTGAGGAGAGCAGATCACTTGGGGTCAGGAGTTCAAGACCAGCCTGGCCAACATAGTGAAACCCTGTTTCTACTAAAAATACAAAACTTAGCCAGGTATGGTGGCACACACCTGTAATTCCAGCTACTCATGAGGCCGAGGCAGGAGAATCACTTGAACCAGAGGTGGAGGTTTCTGAGGCACGATCTCTGCTCACTGCAGCCTCCGAATCCTAGGTTTGAGGAATTCTTCTGCCTCAGCCTCCCAGGTAACTGAGACTACAGGTGTGCACCACCATACTCAGCTAATTTTTGAATTTTTAGTAAAGGTGGGGTTTCACCATATAGTCCAGGCTGATCTCGAACTCCTGACCTCATGATCCACCTGCACTCAGTGCTCTTTTTACTGTGCTTTTTAGGGTGTGTCCAAATAATTGATATTTACCTTGGAAATAAATTTGTATTAAATTGGAATTCATTAAAATATTCGTTCATTTTCAAAATGGAAAACCTATGAAAAGTTATAAAGATATATTTTTTTTAAATAACTGGATCAAACATCCATAGTTTCAGATTAGCCACAATTTAAGTGATTTAATTAAAACAATTATCAGCTGGGCACTGTGGCTCAGGCCTGTAATCCCGGAGGCTGAGGTGGGCAGATCACGAGGTCAAGAGATCGAGACTATCCTGGCCACCATAGTGAAACCCCGTCTGTATTAAAAATACAAAAATTAGCCGGGCGTGGTGGCATGCACCTGTGGTCCCAACTACTCGGGAGGCTGAGACGGAAGAATCGCTTGAACCCTGGAGGTAGAGGTTGCAGTGAGCTGAGAGTGTGCCACTGCACTCCAGCCTGGTGACAGAGCAAGACTCCGTCTAAACAAACAAACAAACAACAACAACAAAAAATTATTTTTATTTGAAGGAAGAGAAAAAAGAGCATTGGGATAACTGATGTTGACATTTTGTCTTTACCTGTCCACACTGCAAATAAACATTCATTTTACGAAAGATAACTCCTCATTTTCTTTTTAATTAATTAATTTTTTTCTTTTTAATTTATTAAAAAAATTTATTTTGAAACACTTTTGCTGTGTCACCCATGCTAGAGTACAGTGGCATGAACACAGCTCATGGTAGCCTCGACCTCTTGAGCTCATACGATCCTCTCACCTCAGCCTCCTGTGTAGCTGTGACTATCTGGCATATCGCCACATCTGACTTTTTTTTTTTTTTTTAATGAAGATGGAGGTCTCACTATGTGGCTCAGGCTGGTCTTGAACTCCTGGCCTCAAGTGGTCCTCCTGACTTGGCCTCCCAGAGCGTTGGAATTACAGGTGTGAGCTACCATACTCAGCTTCTTCTCATTTTCATTTACAATTTTAAAAGTAGGCATGGAGAGTTTGGCCATTTGGATGTTCAAAAGACTTTTCATTATTTTGTGTTTTTGTATGTGTTTGCTTCATTTTATTATTTTTTTTAAATTGTTGCATTATGATTTAATCTCCTCGCGCAAAAATTTGAAATTGCAACTGATTTTGTTTTCTAAGAGGAAGTTTATATATGCCTCTATATTTAATTCTGCACTGTTAAATTTGAACCATATTGTGAACTTTACATCATGATGGGTCATTTTAGAACTTCCATGTAATACTTTAAATTGCAATATGGGAACAATTTTTATTTTTATTTTTACTTTATTTATTTATTTATTTATTTATTTATTTTGAGACGGAGTTTCGCTCTTGTTACCCAGGCTGGAGTGCAATGGCGCGATCTCGGCTCACCGCAACCTCCGCCTCCTGGGCTCAGGCAATTCTCCTGTCTCAGCCTCCTAAGTCGCTGGGATTACAGGCATGCGCCACCACGCCCAGCTAGTTTTTTGTATTTTTAGTGGAGACGGGGTTTCACCATGTTGACCAGGATGGTCTCGATCTCTTGACCTCGTGATCCACCCGCCTCGGCCTCCCAAAGTGCTGGGATTACAGGCTTGAGCCACCGCGCCCGGCCGGGAACAATTTTTAAACCTGTGGAAGGTCTTCATGCTAAAGACAAAAGCCACTTTTTTTTTTTTTTTTTTTTTTTATTGAGATGGAGTTTCACTCTTGTTGCTGAGGCTGAAGTGCAATAGTGCAATCTCAGCTCACTGCAACCTTCGCCTCCTGAGTTCAAGCAGTTCTCCTGCCTCAGCCTCCCGAGTAGCTGGGATTACAGGCACGTGCTGCCATGCCCAGCTTATTTTGTTTGTTTGTTTGTTTGTTTGTTTGTTTGTTTTGAGACAGAGTTTCGCTCTTGTTACCCAGGCTGGAGTGCAATGGCGCGATCTCAGCTCACCACAACCTCCGCCTCCTGGGTTCAGGCAATTCTCCTGCCTCAGCTTCCTGAGTAGCTGGGATTACAGGCATGTGCCACCATGCCCAGCTAATGTTTTTGTATTTTTAGTAGAGACAGGGTTTCACCATGTTGACCAGGATGGTCTCGATCTCTTGACCTCGTTATCCAACCCGCCTCGGCCTCCCAAAGTGCTGGGATTACAGGCTTGAGCCACCGCGCCCGGCCTTATTTTGTATTTTTAATAGAGTCAGGGTTTCTCCCTGTTCGTCAGGCTGGTCTTCAACTCCCAACCTCAGGTGATCTGCCCCCCACTTGGCCTCCCAAAGTGAAAGGATTACAGTTGTGAGCCACTGTGCCCGGCCGAAAGCCACTTTATATGGGCACCTTACATTGGATTATAATGTACCAGGTTGCTGCTATACTTTAAAATGTCATTTTGTTATTTTTAAGGATCAAGTTGCTGGTGAATGTATTATAGAAAAACAGGGCAGAATCCACCCAGATTTACAGCCACACAACTCTGGATCTGAACCTTCCCTGTCTCGACAGCAACGGCAGAAGAAGAGAGAACAGACTGAGCACAGAGGGGAAAAGAGACAGGTTGGCAGAGATCTCTTTGCTGTATGTCATTTTGCTTTTGTTTGGGAGGTAGACTTCAGGAAGCTCAATTTCTATTTAGAGCAGGTAACAATTGCCAAAAAGGCATGTAGGAAATGCAAGGAACATATAGAGAAGGGTGACAGTGGCAATAGGCTAAATGCTAGTTTTCAAATATTAGTGAGTTGGAAGCAGAGTAAGTATTTTATCTTCTCTAGCAAAGATGGACAGATAATTTTGAAAGTTAAAGGAACAGGCTAATGAGAGTAAACCTTTGACTCCATCTATATTATAGTGATGAACAGTTCTTTCTTCAGCTTCTCCACAGAATCATGTTGACATATCATTTTTTGAAGTAACTTCCACAGGTATCCTCTCCATAAGCTTTTTAGATGATTTACTTTTGGCAGAGTCTTTCCAAAAAATGCAATGTTTTGAAGTTTTTAAGAGCAAACCATTGACAAATACATAGAGAACCTGCTGATAGGGGAACATTGGAAGGGGCTATATATGAAACCTTTAATCTTCTTTTTTAATTATTTAAGTTCCAAGAGTCACCTCGAATTTTGCCCTCTCATCCCATTGTTGGAAAAGTGAATATCACATCAACACAAAAAGATGCTGAAAACCAATGTAGAGTGGTCACTGGGTCTGTGAGCAGTTCAAGGAGCAGTGGGATGTTATCATCAAAGGTTTGTGGGACTATATGTTGGATTTTTAAAAACGTATAGCCGGCTGGGTGTGGTGGCTCATGCCTGTAATCCCAGCACATTGGGAGGCCAACGTGGGTGGATCATGAGGTCAAGAGCTCCATACCATCCTGGCCAACATGGTGAAACCCCATCTCTTCTAAAAATAATACAAAAACTAACAGGGCTTGGTGGCATGCACCCGTCATCCCAGCTACTCAGGAGGCTCAGGCAGGAGAATCACTTCAACCCAGGAGGTGGAGGTTGCAGTGAGCTGAGATCAAGCCACTGCACTCCAGCCTGGTGACAGAGTGAGACTATGTCTGATGCACACAAAAAAAACTTATAGCACTTTGGGAGGCTGAAGCAAGAGGATCAGTTGAGCCCAGGAGTACAAGACTTGCATGGGCAATATATAGTGAGACCTTGTCTCTACAAAAAATTTAAAAATTAGCCAAATGTGGTGGCACATGCCTGTAGTCCCACTACTCATGAAACGGAGGTGGGAGGATGGCTTGAACCCAACAGGGGAAGGTTGAGGCAAGCCGAGATCAACCTGGGTGATAGAGTGAGAACCCGTCTCAAAAACAAAAACCCCTAAAACCTTCTTATAAAGCTTTTTGGTTATAAAATCCTGTGTATATTGTGAAGTTTTGTGTTAAAACACCTTACCTTTGCTGCTTGCCAAACACTGGAAGGGACAGATGGGACAGGTGTGATCTCAGCAGAATTTTATTTTATTTTTTCAATTTTTTTGAGATGGAGTCTCGCTCTTTTGCCCAGGCTGGAGTGTGGTGGCATGATCTTGGCTCACTGCAATCTCCACCTCCTGGGTTCAAGCAATTCTCCTGCCTCAGCCTCCCGAGTAGCTGAAACTATAGGTGCCAGCCACCACGCTTGGCTAATTTTTGTATTTTTAGTAGAGACAGGGTTTTGCCATGTTGGCCAGGCTTGTCTCAAACTCATGACCTCAGGTGATCCACCTGCCTCGGCCTCCCAAAGTGCTAGGATTACAGGTGTGAGCCACCACGCCCATACTCAGCAGAATCGTTGATTGAAATGGACAGATTCTGTGGTTTCAGAGATAGTCGCTTCTAGTGAATTAAGGAAACCAAGTAGATTCTGAATATGGTAAATGTGAAAGTCCTTATTTGCCCTTCCAAAAATGAGTACCTCCCAGAAACGAAGGCTGTGATCATTTCTCACTAGTAGCTATAACCCTGCTGCGGGTTGATTTCCAATGGACACTCCTCCAGGTCCAGTGCAAGACTTTTTTTTTTTTTTTTTTTTTTTGGTCTTGCTGTGTCACCCAGGCTGGAATAAAACCTTTTCCTATTTTTTTTTTTTTTTTTGAGACAGAGTCTTGTTCTGTCACCTGGCTAGAGTGCAGTGGCACTCTCTCAGCTTTTTGCAATCTCTGCCTCCCTAGTTCAAGCGATTCCCCTGCCTCAGCCTCCTGAGTAGCTGGGATTATAGGTGCACACCAGCACGCCTGGCTAATTTTTTGTATTTTAGTAGAGATGGGGTTTCACCATGTTGGCCAGGATGGTCTTGATCTCCTGACCTCATGATCCCCCCCATCTCAGCCTCCCAAAGTGCTGGGATTACAGGCATGAGCCACCGTGCCTGGCCATTTTTTTTTTTTTTTTTTTTGAGACAGAACCTTGCTGTGTCACCCAGACTAGAGTGCAATGGCATGATCTTGGCTCACTGCAACCTCTGCCTCCCAGATTCAAGCAGTTCTGCCTCAGCCTCCCGAGTAACTGGGATTACAGGTGTGCGCCACCATGCTCAGCTAATTTTTGTATTTTTAGTAGAGACAGGATTTCACCATGTTGGCCAGGCTGGCCTCAAACTCCTGGCCTCATGATCTGCCTGCCTTGGCCTCCCAGAGTGCTGGGATTACAGGCATGAGCCACTGCGCCCGGCCAAGACCTTTTTCTTAATGTTGGATGATATATCATGCTTTGTAGGTGTTACAAGAATAGCAAGTAGGAGTGGAAGTGACTCTGTGACTTTCTTTTAAAGGATCGACCATTATCAGCCAGAGAGAGGAGGCGACTAAAGCAGTCACAGGAAGAAATGTTCTCTTCAGGTAAAGTTGACTTCTTTCTTCATCTAATTGGCAGTTGAGGGTATGGCTCGTGGACAGAAGCACTGGTTCTGACTCTGAGAGGTAGAAACTTTCCAGCAGCAGTAATCCATGTAGGAAATCGATTTAGAAGAGATTATGAAATTTCTTAGTCAAGCCTTTTAAGAAATCATTATAGGCTGTCGAATCTGGAACAAATATCAGAGGAGGAAGATATTTTAAAAAGAGCGAGAGGGCTTTCAGTGGCAGTAACTCCTGGGAGATTTCAGACCAGAAATCAAGTGAATGATTTCTGGTCAGAGAATTGCTTTCATCTCAGGAACAGAGGGAGGTTACTGGGGGAGTGGCACTGTCCTAGGCTGAGGGCTATGCTCATTTCTTCTATTATTTTTTAAAGATAGTATTAGCAGTTTCCGTTTATTGAATGCTGACCATGTCTCAGGCATTATGGTAAACATCTTAAGGGCATTATCACATTTCATATTTACAATAACTACAAAAATATGCAGCATTATCCCCATTTTGCAGCTGAGGAAACAGAGGCTCTGAGGAGTTAAGCAGCTTGCCCAAGGTCACAGAGCTGGTGGACCCAGAGCTAAGATTTCAACTGAGATATCAGGCACCAGAGTAAAGATAAATATGCTATTTGAGTTACTTCTGGGCCAGCTCTTGCTGGGATATGTGCCATACCCAGTACAAAGCCCTCTTCAATTGGGGTAGCCCACCACAAACAATTACTGGGGATGTTTGCTTTTTCAGGCCCTTCAGTGAGGAAAGCTTCTCTGAGTGCAGCAGTGCCAGGGAAACCCCAGGAGGAAGACCAGCCCGTGCCTGCCCGACGGCTCTGTTCTGACTGCAGTGTCACTCAGGTGCATTATGTACTCCCAGAAGAGAAGGTGGACAGTCTACATCTGGCAGGCCTAATGCAGTAAACCTTATAAATGTCAGCTTCATTTATTTTTGGGGCAGGGCCAGCTTGTTACATCTTTTCACTCTTGATAAAGAAAGGAGGCCAGGCGCGGTGGCTCACGCCTGTAATCCCAGCACTTTGGGAGGCCGAGGCGGGTGGATCACGAGGTCAAGAGATCGAGACCATCCTGGTCAACATGGTGAAACCCCGTCTCTACTAAAAATACAAAAAATTAGCTGGGCGTGGTGGCGCGTGCCTGTAATCCCAGCTAATCAGGAGGCTGAGGCAGGAGAATTGCCTGAACCCAGGAGGCGGAGGTTGCGGTGAGCCGAGATCGCGCCATTGCACTCCAGCCTGGGTAACAAGAGCGAAACTCCGTCTCAAAAAAAAAAAAAAAAAAAAAAGAAAGGAACTGGTAAATAATAATCAAAAGGATTATGTTTGACCCATTAAGGGAATACGTTTTCCAGGTACTCATAAACAACTGACAGCCTAATTAAAAATATTTCTTAGGTAGGTAGGTCTTTAAAACAGGACTTCCTGGCCTCATGCAGCGGCTCACGCTTGTAATACTAGCACTTTGGGAGGTCAAGGTGAGAAGATTGCTTTAGCCCAGGAGTTTGAGATCAACCTGGGCAGTATAGTTTGGACCCTGTCTCTAAGAAAGAAAATTACCTGGAAAGGTGGTGCACACCTGTAGTTCCAGCCACTCAAGAGGCCAAAGTGGGAGGATCGCTTGAGCCCAAGAGGTCGAGGCTACAGTGAGTTGTGTTCACACCACTGCACTTTAGCCTGGGTGACAGAGCAAGATGCTGTCTCAAAAATATAAATAAATAAATGACAGAACAAGACCCTGTCTCAAAAATATAAATAAATAAACAAACAAATAAATCAGAACTTTCTAAGGGCTTGCACTAGGCAACAGTTCGCTCATTCTGCTGTGATACCAATATACCCACCTGAGTCGCCAGATCTGAGTCTCACTTGCTACTCATTCCTCAGTTTCTTGTGTCAGTGTAGTTTACCTTCTTGCCAGTAGATGATGTAGAGCCACCATCTGGTGGCTAAATGGGTAATTGCTGGGTTTCTAATCCATGTTCACCTCTCTGTATAATACTCTGGAAAGTCTTCTTGCTCTTTGAAAGTAATGGATGTATTATTTCTTTAACCGTATCATTTAGTTTGTTCACTAATAGAGGCTACCCTCCATATCCCAGAGTTGCAAGGTTTATGTGTGTTATTAGGTAATCCTTTAAAGCACTTTAACAGTCTCACATTAAGAGCAAGCTGAAGCTGGTCATGGTGGCTTCTGCCTGTTGTCTCAGCTACTTGGGAGGCCAAGGAAGGGGGATTATTTGAGCCCAGGAGTTTGTGACCAGCCTGGGAAACATAGTGAGACCACTGTATCTAAAAAAAAAAAAAAACAAAAACAAAAGCAAGCTGAAGTTGCCTAGGTAACTTAAAATGCCAACATTCCTATGGAACAAGCCCTCTGCTTAGAAGTTGATACACCAGAACTAGCCATCCATTCCCCTCTGGAAATTTCTTCACAGCTGAGACTCTCAAAGACCCTTGTAAAACTTCACATTGATGTTCTTCAGTCTTTCTTATGAACTTTATGGGTGAACTGGGATATCATATGGGTAAAATCCCTTCGATTTTTTTTTTTCTTTTTGCCACTAAACATGTGGGAACAATTTTTGTATTTGTTAGTTTCTCCTGTTACATTGCACCTAGGAATGTATTGTGTCTAGTTGTTGCATCTAAGACTTTTCAACTATCACATTCTGGTAGTGTTGTCATGTAGAATTTTATTTCTTCCAAACATTAATAGGAAAGGAAACTGATTCATTGTCTCTCTGAAGATGAGTTAAGTTCTTCTACAAGTTCAACTGATAAGTCAGATGGGGATTCCAAGGAAGGGTAAGTTCTTATTTTTCTGTCTCCCTTTATAAACTATTTCTGTTTTAATGAATACTAAATGTACATTTCTGTTTTAATGAATACTAAAAGTATTCAAATCTCTAGTATTCCCACTGATAAATTTATAAATAGTTTGTGGCACATGCTGGAGCTAAAAATGTCTCTCATTTTTTTTTTTGAGATGGGAGTTTCTCTCTTGTTGTCCAGGCGGCAGTGCAGTGGCGTGATCTTGGCTCATTGCAATCTCTGCCTCCTGGGTTCAAGAGATTCTCCTGCCAGCTGGGCGTAGTGGCTCACACCTGTAATCCCAGCACTTTGGGAGGCTGAGGTAGGCAGATCACGAGGTCAGGAGACTGAGACCATCCCAGCCAACATGACGAAAACCCGTCTCTATTAAAATACAAAACATTGGCTGGGCATGGTGTCGCGTGCCTGTAGTTCTAGCTACTTGGGAGGCTGAAGCAGGGGAATTGCTTGAACCCGGGCAGCGGAGGTTACATTGAGCTGAGATCATGCCACTGCACTCCAGCTTGGCAACAGAGCAAGACTCTGTCTCAAAAAAAAAAAAAAAAAAAGATAGATTCTCCTGCCTCAACCTTTCAAATAGCTGGGATTATAGGCATGCACCACCATGCCCAGCTAATTTTGTATTTTTAGTAGACATGGGGTTTTTCCATGTTGGTCAGGCTAGTCTCAAACTCCTGGCCTCAGGTGATCTGCCCACCTCGGCTTCCCAAAGTGCTGAGATTACAGGTATGACCTACCACTCCAGGCCAAAAAGGTAAAAAAATGTCATTTCTATGCACACATCTGATTTTCTTTTTTCTTTTTTTTTTTTTTTTAAGACCGACTCTCACCCTGTCACCTACACTGTAGTACAGAGGCGGAATCTTGGCTCACTGCAACCTCCTCCTCCTGGGTTCAAGCGATTCTCCTGCCTCAGCCTGCCAAGTAGCTGGGACTACAGGTGCATACCACCACACCTGGCTAATTTTTTGTATTTTTAGTGGAGATAGGGTTTCACCATGTTAGCCAGAATAGTCTTGATCTCCTGACCTCATGATCTGCCTGCCTCAGCCTCCCAAAGTGCTGAGATTACAGGCATGAGCCACTTTGCCCGGCTGCACATCTGATTTTGATTTAGAAATCTTCAAGAATGTCTTCGTAGACCTATAGATACATAGTTTTCATCAGATTTAGAAAAAGTTTGGCTGGCCTGGTATGGTGACTGACACCTTAATTCCAGGACTTTGGGAGGCCATGGCAGGTGGATCACTTGAGGCCAGGAATTTGAGACCAGCCTGGCCAACATGGTGAAACCCTGTCTCTACTAAAAATTCAAAAAAGTTAGCTGTACGTGGTGGCACATTCTTGTAATCCCAGCTACTCAGAAGGCTGAGGCCAGAGGATCACTTGAACCCAGGAGGCGGAGGTTGCAGTGAGCCAAGATCGCGCCACTACACTCCAGCCTCCTCCACGACAGAGCGAAACTGTGTCTCAAAAGAATAAAAAAAAAAAAGAAAAGAAAGAAGAAAACCTTTGGCTATTATTTCTTCACTCTTTTTTTTAGACTTCTTCCTGCCCTCTTAAGGATTCCAGTTACATGTGTATTAGACTCCTTAAATTTGTGCCACAGCTCACTGATGCTCTGTTTAATTTTACTTTTTTTTAAAAAATTAAATTAATTTATTATTTGAGATGGAGTCTCACTCTGTCGCCCAGGCTGGAGTGCAGTGGCATGATCTTGGTTTACTGCATGCTCTGCCTCCCGGGTTCAAGCAATTCTCCTGTCTTAGTCCCTCTGAGTAGCTGGGATTACGGCACATGCCACCACTCCTGGCTACTTTTTTGTATTTTTAGTAGAGACCGGGTTTCACCACGTTGGCCAGGCTGGTGTCAAACTCCTGACCTCAGGTAATCTGCCCACCTTGGCCTCCCAAAGTGCTGGGATTACAGGCACGAGCCACTGCACCCGACCTATTTTTACTTTTTTTTCTGTTTCATATTTCATAGATTCTATTGCTATGTCTTTGGGTTCATTAATCTTTTCTTCTGCAGTGTCTAATCTATTAATCCTATCCCATTATTTACTATATTGTATCTTTCATCTCTAGAAATTTGATTTGGGACTTTTTCTTATATCTTTGTGTGTTTCCTTAACATGATCATGTTTTCTTCTACCTTGGCCATATGGAATATATTTATAGTACCCATTTTCTTGTCCTCATTTACTAATTCTATCAGTTGTGTCACTTTTGGATATGTTTCTATTAACTGATTTTTTCTTCATGAATGTATGGTATTTTCCTGCTTCTTTGCACATCTGGTTATTTTTGATGAGATGCTAAATACTGAATTTTACCTCATTGGAAGCTGGCATTTTGTGTTTCTTTAAATATTCTTGAGCTTTATACTTGAGTATAGCTAAGTTACTTGGAAATGGTTGGGCAGAATTTGTACACAAAAGCTGAGGCTGTTTCTTTCAGACCTTCTCCAAGATTCCTCTCTCACTTTCTAGTGACAGTGATTGTTCTGAACTCTGTCCTTTCTATAGAAAGATTGTGAGTTTTCTTGCACTTTGATCTGTTTATGGCATATACTTAGGCTAAAAGATGTTGCCTCTTCTCCAAGATCTGCCTGCAGGTTTTGTTTATTCTGCATTGCTTTTAGTTTTTTGAGTTTTCTGTTTTGTCCAGAGTTTGTAGTTGTTATTTGTGGAAGGGTCAGTCTGTAGGAGCTTACTTGGATATTTGAAAGCAAAACTCCTTTAGGTCGCTTTGCATGTAATTTTTTAATGAAAAATTATCATGAAGCCAATTAAATAACAAGGGGATATTTTTCCCCCAGGAAAGATCAGACAAATGAAATTAATGCCTTGGTACAATTGATGACTCAGACCCTGAAACTGGGTTCTAAAGAGAACTGTGAAGATCTCCTAGTAGCAAATCCAGTGTCAGAATTCAGACTTCATCGGAAGTTTCGGGACACACTGATGCTTCATGGGAAAGTTGCAGAAGAGGCAGAGGAACTCCATTTTAAAGAGCTACCTTCAGGTGATCAGTGTATTCTTTTTTCTTTTTTTTTTCTTTTTTTTTTTTTGAGATGGAGGCTCACTTTGTCACCTAGGCTGGAGTGTAATAGCGTTATCTTGGCTCACTGTAACCTCTGCCTCCCAGGTTCAAGCAATTCTCCTGCTTTAGCCTCCTGAGTAGCTGGGACTACAGGCATGCATCACCACTCTCGGCTAATTTTTGTATTTTTCGTAGAGGCAGGGTTTCACCATGTGGGCCAGGCTGGTCTCAAATTCCTGACCTCAGGTGATCCTCCCACCTCAGCCTCCCAAAGTGCTGGGATTACAGGTGTGAGCCACCATGCCTAGCCCAGTTTATTCTATAGCAAACTGGAGAGCATGTGTTTATTGGAGAAATGTGTCAAAACAAAGAACTGATGCCCATAAATTTTTTTGTGTTTTTAAAATTATTTGCCTATCTCCATAAAAGGTATATCCTGTGTTATGCAACAGAGAGATTCCTGAAAAGTTGCATGAAAATTGATTTTTAAACGTAAATATAAATAGATAAATGTTTGTGGTTTTTCATGTGACTTTTCTTCAAGTTAGACAGTTGTGGTATTTTTAGGTTTAAGAGATGGTAGTGAACCTTAAGCTCATATGTAAATTTTAAGTCATTAATAACTCTTGTCATAGGGGAAAATGATTGTCAGTATAACAAGACTTTTTTTAAAAACAGGCCTGCCGGGTGCAGTGACTCATGCCTGTACTTTGGGGGGCAGAGGAGGGCAGATTGCTTGAGCCCAGGAGTTTGAGACCTGGGCAACATGATGAAAATTTGTGTTTACAAAAATTAGCCAGGCATAAGTGGCTCATGCCTGTAGTCCAGCTACTCAGGAGGCTGAGTTGGGAGGATTCATAGAGCCCAGGAGGTCGAAGCTGCAGTGAGCCATGAGCTCACCACTGCACTCCAGCCTGAGCGACAGAGTAACACCCTGCCTCAAAAAATCAAATGAAATGAAATAAAAATAAAATAATAAAATACAAAAATGAAAAGGCCTGATGTGGTATAATTATGCCTGTAATCTCAATGCTTTTGGAGGCTGAGGTGGGAGGATTGCTTGAGGCAAGGAGTTGAAGACCAGCCTGGACAGCATAGACCCCATCACTACAAAACATTTAAGAATTAATTCGGGCTGGGCACGGTGGCTCAAGCCTGTAATCCCAGCACTTTGGGAGGCCGAGGCGGTTGGATCATGAGGTCAAGAGATCGAGACCATCCTGGTCAACATGGTGAAACTCCATCTCTACTAAAAATACAAAAAATTAGCTGGGCATGGTGGCGCATGCCTGTAATCCCAGCTACTCAGGAGGCTGAGGCAGGAGAAATGCCTGAACCCAGGAGGCAGAGATTGTAGTGAGCCGAGATTGCGCCATTGCACTCCAGTCTGGGTAACAAGAGCGAAACTCCGTCTCAAAAAAAAAGAAAAAAAAGAATTAATTCGATGTTGTGGTGCATTCCTGTAGTTCTGGCTACTTGGGAGGTTGAGGCAGGATGATGGCTTGAGCCGAGGAGTTAGAGGCTATAGTGAACTATGGTCACAGTGCATGACATCCCCATGAAAGTGCAAGACCCTGTCACTTAGAAAAAAATAAAATATATTGGGCCGGGCGCGGTGGCTCAAGCCTTTAATCCCAGCACTTTGGGAGGCCGAGGCGGGTGGATCACGAGGTCAAGAGATCGAGACCGTCCTGGTCAATATGGTGAAACCTCGTCTCTACTAAAAATACAAAAAAAAAAAAAGTAGCTGGGCATGGTGGCACGTGCCTGTAATCCCAGCTACTCAGGAGACTGAGGCAGGAGAATTGCCTGAACCCAGGAGGCGGAGGTTGCGGTGAGCCGAGACCGCGCCATTGCACTCCAGCCTGGGTAACGAGAGCGAAACTCCGTCTCAAAAAAAAAAAGAAAAAAGAAAAAAAGAAAATACAAAGTTAAAAAAAATTGTGGTGTTCTTACTGTAGTGGTAAAAGTGTTTATTTTTCCCTTTGTGTTTGTTGTTCCCTTTTAGCTATCGTGCCAGGTTCTGAAAAGATCAGGAGACTAGTTGAAGTCTTGAGAGCTGATGTAATTCGGGGCCTGGGAGTTCAGCTTTTAGAGCAGGTGTATGATCTTTTGGAAGAGGAGGATGAATTCGAGAGAGAGGTGAGCGTCTTACTAGCTGTATCAAGCTGCTTATGATATAGAATTTTTTAAATAACCTTTTGAAATATAAATCCTGCATACAATTTACTCATCTAAAGTGTACAATTCAGTGGTTTTTAATGTGTTTTCAATGTTGTACAATCATCACTACAATCAATATTAGAACATTTTCATTACCCGACAAGAAACCCTGTACCCGTTAGTAGTCACTCCCATGATCCCCTTTGCCAAATCTGAAGTCATGATGATTTATTTGTATATTTTCTTCTAAGAGCTTTTTAGTTTTAGCCCTTACATTTAGGTCTTTGGACACTTTTTTATTTTTTTTAAGGAAAATTTAAACTTTAGGTTGGGTTTGGTGGCTCACACCTGTAATCACAGCACTTTTAGGAGGCTTGGATGGATGAATCACCTGAGGTCAGGAGTTCGAGACCAGCCTGGCCAGCATGGTGAAAGCCCATCTCTACTAAAAATAATAAAAATTAGCTGGACATGGTAGTGTGCACCTGTAATCCCAGCTACTCTGGAGGCTGAGGCAAGACAATCGTTTGAACCTGGGAGGCAAAGGTTGCAGTGAGCTGAGATCATCCTACTACTACCCTCTAGCCTGGGTGACAGAGTGAGACTCCGTCTCAAAATAAAATAGAGTAAAATAAAATAAACTGTATTACCTATTGCCTAAAACATGAGAACTATATACATTCTAAAAGAGTTACAAATTGTAGTGTCAGCAGTAAATGTGAATCATACTCAAGAAATTCTATACTGGTAGTTTTTTTTTAAATGAAATTTTATCTTATTCTGATAAAGACTAATGTATGCCTGATAACCTAGTGATAATTTATAAGTTTGGTAGTTCACAACATTTTTAGAACGCACATAATATTAACATGCAAGTAAAGCATTTTAGGAAGTTTTTTAAAGAATGAAGGGCTGGTTGGGCAGGGATGGGTTGGAACAACAAAAAAAAACAGATTGAAGTGTTTACCATAATTATTTTTAAAAACCTTGGTTCATCTTGAAAGATCGATGAATTTTTTTTTTTTTTTTTTTTGAGATAGAGTCTCACGCGGTTGCCAGCCTGGAGTGCAGTGGTGCAGTTTCGGCTCACTGAAACCTCTGCTTCCTGGATTCAAGTGATTCTTGTGCCTCAGCCTCCTGAGTAGCTGGGATGACAGACGTGTACCACCATACCCGGCTAATTTTTGTATTTTTAGTACAAATGAGGTTTCAACATGTTGGCCAGGATGGTCGTGATATCCTGACCTCGTGATCCACCTGCCTTGGCTTCCCAAAACACTGGGCCATAAGTTCTTGGATAAGCACAAAAGTTGAATGAATTTTCAACAAAATGTAATTAACATCTATGTTTTCAGTTGTTACTTAGGTTAAGAAATGTGGCTGGGCGCAGTGGCTCAAGCCTGTAATCCCAGCACTTTGGGAGGCCGAGGCGGGTGGATCACGAGGTCGAGAGATCGAGACCATCCTGGTCAACATGGTGAAACCCTGTCTCTACTAAAAATACAAAAAATAAAATTAGCTGGGCATGGTGGCACGTGCCTGTAATCCCAGCTACTCAGGAGGCTGAGGCAGGAGAATTGCCTGAACCCAGGAGGCGGAGGTTGCGGTGAGCCGAGATCGTGTCATTGCACTCCAGCCTGGGTAACAAGAGCAAAACTCTGTCTCAAAAAAAAAAAAAAAAAAAAAAAAAAGAAAAAATGTGGGGGCCGGGCGCGGTGGCTCAAGCCTCTAATCCCAGCACTTTGGGAGGCCGAGGCGGGTGGATCACGAGGTCAAGAGATCGAGACCATCCTGGTTAACATGGCGAAACCCCGTCTCTACTAAAAATACAAAACATTAGCTGGGTGTGGTGGCGCATGCCTGTAATCCCAGCTACTCAGGAGGTTGAGGCAGGAGAATTGCCTGAACCCAGGAGGTGGAGGTTGCGGTGAGCCGAGATCGTGCCATTGCACTCCAGCCTGGGTAACAAGAGTGAAACTCCATCTCAGAAAAAAAAAAAAAAAAGAAATGTGTTTTAGGATCTACTTACCAGTTTCTCTTTTTGATGCAAATATATAATCTGCCCTGATAAGTAACAAGGCATAGTACCCCCCTCCCAAAAATAAAAGAAAAAGAGAAAATCCATTCAAAGTGCCCAGCCAGATCGATGAATTTTTAAAATATCGGAAGAAAAGGAAAATAAAATTTCCCCCCCAAAATACATAAGAACCACTTACTGGCACTTGTATTTTAAGTACCTGGAGAAAAATAGAACAGATTTTTAAAGGCAATGGATAACAGCTGGTACAAGGGCTTGTTTCATTTGATTTAGTACCAGGTAAATTAAGAGTAAACATGCCATGGAAGACATAGTTGAGTTTTTCCTTCGCCTCTCATATTGCCCCACTTCTACAGACCACAGTACATCAGCAACCATCCTTGTTGCTCCACTAAGGAATCACTTTAGAGTCCATTTTTTTTTGTTACTTTTGTTGTTACATAAATTAACCCATTTATTATTATAGGCCATTGATGTCTCAAAGAGTAAAGGAGCATCTACTGGTCTTTCAGTTCCTTCAGTCTTCTGATGGTGAACTTTACTGTGACAGCAGAAGTGGTATTGTACGTCCAGGCACCACCAGATTCCAATTTTTAAATGGCTGGTCAGATGACACCAGTAAAGTTCTTTCCCTTTTTTTTTTTTTTTTTTGAGACGGAGTTTCACTCTTGTTACCCAGGCTGGAGTACAATGGCGCGATGTTGGCTCACTGCAACTTCCGCCTCCTGGATTCAGGCAATTCTCCTGTCTCAGCCTCCCGAGTAGCTGGGATTACAGGTATGCGCCACCATGTCCAGCTAATTTTTGTATTTTAGTAGAGACGGGGTTTCACCATTTTGACCAGGATGGTCTCGATCTCTTGACCTCGTGATCCACCCGCCTCGGCCTCCCAAAGTGCTGGGATTACAGGCTTGAGCCACCACACCCGGCCCAGGTTCTTTCCCTTTAAGATAAGGTATCAGTGAATGCTAACAGGTATCAATTTCTTTGATTAGGAACAAACAGCTCCTTCAGGAAATTCACTTACTTTCCTATCTTTGTTAATCTATCGTGTAAATTCTTTTTATCGGCATACTAATTATGATTGATTGCTATTTATAGCAAAGGAACATTCTCCGGACACACCTGATCTATTTACCAGTGACAAAGTGTGCTTACTTTACATAGTGCCATGGATTTCTCTTTTTCTTTTACTTTTGGGAGGGGAGTAGTATACCTTGTTATTTATCAGGGCAGATCATACATTTGCATCAAAAAGAGAAACTAGTAAGTAGATCCTAAAACACATTTCTTAACCTAAGTAACATCTGAAAACATAGATGTTAATTACATTTTGTTGAAAATTCATTCAACTTTCATGCTTATCCAAGAACTTTTAACATAATTTCTGATATAACTCATAACTCTCAGTACATATGTATTTTCAAAAGAAAACAAGTGATCAAGTAATATTTTTATCTATGCTAACTGGTACATTTTTATAGCAAATTGAAAATTCTGAGTAAACTGAAAATATGTTTAACACCAAAATAAATAAAGTGTATGTGGTTAGCTTATACATTTCTTAGTATAAAGGCAGAAGTGAATTTGTATCTTACAACAAGTCTATAAATCCAATTGCATTTTTTTTTTTTTTTGAGACAGCGTCTGGCACTGTCGCCCAGGCTGGAATACAGTGGTTCGATCTCGGCTCACTGCAATCTCCACCTCCTGGGTTCAAGCAATTCTCCTGTCTCACCCTCCCGAGTAGCTGGGACTACAGGTGTGCACCACCACACTCAACTAGTTATCTTTTTGTATTTTTTTGTAGAGTTGGGGTTTCACCATGTTGGCCAGGGTGGTCTCGATCTCCTAACCTTGTGATCTGCCTGCCTCGGCCTCCCAAAGTGCTGGGATTACAGGCATAAACCACTGCACCTGGCCCCAATTGCTTTTTTTCTGGAATTTTATATAGTGTCTCACCATGTTCCACAATACTAAAAATGACTTTTTTGGCATCAATCTATGCAAAAATTTCTTTCTTTCTTTCTTTTTTTTTTTTTTTTGAGATAGTGTTTCACTCTGTCACCCAGGTTCTAGAGTGCAGTGCAGTGACTCAATCTCGGCTCACTACAACCTCTGCCTCCTGGGTTCAGGCGATTCTCCTGCCTCAGCCTTCTGAGTAGCTGGGATTACAGGTGCGTGCCACCATGCCCAACTAATTTTTGTATTTTTAGTAGAGATGGGGTTTTGCTATGTTGACCAGAGTGGTCTTGAACTCTTGACCTCAAGCAGTCTGCCCACCTTGGCCTCCCAAGGTGCTAAGATGATAGGCATGAGCCACCCTGCCTGGCCTATGCAAAAATTTCTGATATTTTCCCCAAATGGCATGTAATTTTTTTTTCTCAGAATTTTATTAACTACTTTTTCTTACCGATCAAAAAGTTAAATTACTACTAGTTTCTCTTTTAGTTTTGCTCTAATACATGTTTTAAAAGTTTAAACATCTCTGATGTTTTTTAAAATAACTGGATAAAACACACTAGATGATTTCAAAAGATGGGTCTCAGTATCTGTCTCATTTGGCACTTCCTTAGTATCCAGAATAAATTAATAGAAATAAAAGTAATATAATTTTCAAATAATTCATACATACTGGAAGTCTTAGGAAAAGCAGCTTCTAAATGCAAGGACTAGGAGGTTTACTCATCTTACTTGTTATATGTGTTTCTCCTCACGGAGTAACTGAAGAGCTTTCTGGCTTGTTTGTGCAACTTTAGTTGGTAGGAAAGCATATACAAAGGGCCAAATCTTCTTGGTTTCCATTCTGGAGAATGTTTCCAATACGCCTTTTTTCTGGTAATATTCAAAGACTGGCTTTGTTTGCCTTTAGTTTCTTGATAACCATCTCTGGTTTATCATCCTCATGCTGAATAAGAGGCTACCCAGTCAATCATCAATGCCCACAGTTGCGGGAGGGTTGAATTCAATGTTGTAGACTCGGCCACTGGTGGGATGAATTGTACTGTTTTGATTAAACTCTCTACTCTAACTGTTCTTTTTTATTTTTTGAGATGGAGTCTTGCTCTCTCGCCCAGGCTGGAGTGCAGTGGCGCAATCTCAGCTCACTGCAACCTCCACCTCCCGATTTCAAGCAATTCTTCTGCCTCAGCCTCTCAAGCAGCTGGGACTATAGGTGTGTGCCATCACGCCTTGCTGATTTTTGTATTTTTAGTAGAGATGGGGTTCCACCATATTGGCTAGGCTGGTCTCGAATTCCTGACCTTGTGATCTGCCTACCTGGGCTTTCCAAAGTGCTGGGATTACAGGTGTGAGCCACTGTACCCTGCCAACTGTTCTCTCTTTATATATTATTTTTATATATGTTATCTTTACATTTGTGAGGTTACCTTTCAGTGTGAATCAGTAGATGGGTACTGAGGCTTGAATGCAGACTAAATTCTTTGCCACATTTATTACATTTGTAAGGTTTGTCACCTGTGTGAGTCCTCTAATGTTGTGTTAGCTATGAAGTGCAACTGAAGACTTTGCTACATTTATTGCATCTGTTAGGTGTGCAGTAAATTCTCTCCAGTATGAATTTTCCAATGTCATGCAAGGTGTAGATTTTGATTGAAAATTTTGTCACATGCATTATTACACTTGTAAGGTCTCTCTTCAGTATGAATTATCTGATGGTTGGCTAGGTGTAACTTGCACCTGAGGACCTTGACATATTCACTATATTTGTAAAGTTTCTCTCCAGTAGGGATTAGAAGGTGGGCCATAAGTCCTGAACGTATGCTAAATGCTTTTCAACATTCGTTACATTTGTAAGGCTTCTCTGTACTATGAATTATTTGATGCTGTGCAAGGCATGAAAGTTGACCAAAGACCTTGCCACATTCATTACATTTGTAAGGTTTTTCTGCATTGTGACTTCTCTTTTGATTGGTTGGGGAAAATTTGTGCCTGAAGTTCTTGCACACTTATTACATTCGTAAGGTTTCTCTCCAGTATGGATCACAAGATGGGCAGTGAGTCCTGAACACTCTTTAAATGCTTTGCCACATTTGTTACATTTGTGAGGCCTCTCTCAGTATGAATTCTTTGATGTTGTGCAAGGTTTAAATTGTTATTAAACACCTTGTCACACTCACTACATTTGTAAGGCTTCTATCCAGTATGAATTCTCCAGTGTTCTACAAGGTGTGGATTGCAACTAAAGACCTTGCCACATTCACTGCATTTGTAAGGTTTATCTGCAGTTTGGATTACTTGATGGTTAGTAAGGCTTGCAGACACTCTAAAAACTTTGCTGTCTTCACTGCATTCATGAGGTTTTCCTCTAATATGTGCTTTATTTTCTTGTGGGAGTGATGGGAAATCAATAAAATCATTTATTTATTTAAAATGTGTGTTTTGACACTAGAGGAAATTTTTTGAAGTGGTGGAACTGAGGAACTGTGGTTTGTAAACTTTTCAACTTAATTACTTCCATAATTTTTTTTTTTTTTTTTTTTTTTGAGGCAGAGTCTTCCTCTGTGCCCAGGCTGGAGTGCAGTGGCACAATCTTGGCTCACTACAACCTCTGCCTCCTGGGTTCAAGCAATTCTCCTGCCTCAGCCTTCCAGGTAGCTGGGACTACAGGCACCTGCCACCACGCCCAGCTAATTTTTGTATTTTTAGTAGAGACAGGGTTTCACCATGTTGGCCAGGCTGATCTTGAACTCCCTAATTTGTGATCCACCCGTCCTAGCCTCCCAAAGTGCTGGAATTACAGGTGTGAGCCACCATGCCCAGCCGATCATAACTTTTCTTCCAGCTTAAAATAGCTGCAGTTCAGGCCGATGTGACTGAAGAGTTAATCCAAATTGATTTTTAATAGGCTTGTTTTCTGCGTTGCTTCCCAATATATAGTTCCTCCCTGTGTTCACACCCTTGATGCCTTCCCTGCCATCTGGATTGTTTGCTGTTTTCACCCTGCAGAATCCAGAGCTCTCGCCTTGGCTCCAACATGGAGATATTACTCAGGTCAGGAAGACAGATTCCCAGGAAGACCAGGTTCCTATAATTCTCCTACATCATTTCCCTATATAAAGCCCTCTGTGCAGGGTCCAGTTATTTCCACTCCTCCTGAGAGAATTCAATGGCCACATCCGTTTGAGTGTCAAGTGACCCTGAGTAACAGCCATTTCTGATTCCTTTTCTTTCCTCTCTCTTCTGGACTTCGTGACATAGCATGATTCTTTAGAAATTAGTCAATGAATGGAGCGTGCAGGACTGATAATTGCTCTGGGCAAGTAAGTTAGTGTGTGGTGAGTGCATGTGACGGGGTAGTTCATAACTGTACACTGCTGTAGATTTTATAAATACTTAATACTTGGCTGGGCATGGTGGCTCACACCTGTAATCCCAGCATGTATTAGTCTGTTCTCACACTGCTAATAAAGACATACCCGAGACTGGGTAATTTTTAAAGGAAAGAGGTTTAATTGACTCACAGTTCCACATGGCTGGGGAGGCCTCACATTCATAGCAGGTGGTTAAGGGGAAGCAAGACATGTCTTATGTAGCAGCAGGCAAGCGAGTGTGTGCCGGTGCAGTGCCTTTTATAAAACCATCAGATCTCGTGAGACTTAGTCACTATCACAAGAACTGCATGGGAAAAACCTGCCCCCATGATTCACTTACCTCCCACCAGCTCCCTCCCAGGACATGTGGGGATTATGGGAGCTACAATTCAAGATGATATTTGGGTAGGGACACAGCCAAACAGTACTTTTGGAGGACAAGGTGGGCAGATTGCTTGAACTCAGAAGTTTGAGACCAGCCTGGGTAACATGGCGAGGCTCCTGTATGCACTGTGCGTAACCTTCACTCCACGTGATCCATTTTCAGGTCTCATTGGACGCATTTTGAGTTAATTGTTGTATATGGCATGAAGTAAAGCTCCAACTTTATTATGTATGTGGGTGTCCTGTTGTCCCATCACCATTTGTTGCGAAGATTATTTTTTCACCTTGTTAAAAATCAGTTGCCTATAGACACATAGGTTTATTTCTGGACTCTCAGTTCTATTCCATTGATCTATATATCTATCCTTATGCCACTATTACACTTTGTTTACTGTTGCTTTGGAGTAAGACTTGAAATCAGGAAGGGTGAGTCCTCCACTATTATTCTTTTTTAAGATTGTTTTGGTTATTCTGGGTCCCTTGCAATTTCATATGAATTTTAGAATTTGCTTGTCAATTTCCACAAAGAAGCAAGCTGGGGTTCTGTTAGGGATTTTGTTGAATCTATAGATCAATTTGAAGAATAGTGCCGTCTTAGCAATGTTAGATCTTGGGATCCATGAACAGAAGATGATTTTATTTAGATTTTAAATTTCTTAACAATGTTTTCTATAAATGTTGTACTACTTTTGTTAAATTTATTCCTAAGTATTCTTTTTTGTTGTCTTGTTTGTTTGTTTGTTAGTTTTTGAGACAGAGTCTCACTCTGTCACAGAGGCTGGAGTGCAGTGATGTGATCTTGACTCACTGCAACCTCCACCTCCTGGGTTCAAGCAATTATCTGCCTCAGCCTCCCTAGTAGCTCAGATTACAGGAGCCTGCCACCACGCCTGGCTAATTTTAGTATTTTTAGTAGAGACGGGGTTTCACCATGTTGGCCAAGCTGGGCTTGAACTTCTGGCCTCAAGTAGTCTGCCCACCTCGGCCTCCCAAAGTGCTAGGATTACACATGTCAGCCACTGCACCCAGACTTCCTCAGTATTCTTTGTGATGCCATTATAATTGGAATTTTCTCTCTCTCTCTCTTTCTTTCTTTTTTTTTTTGGTCTTTTATAATTGGAATTTTCTTATATTCATTTGCAATTTTCTTATATTCATTTGCAATTGCATACAGATACATCTGATTCAAGGTAGCATTTTAATTTCCTTAATTATTATTTTTTTTAAACTGTATACTTTCGAGGTGTGTCCTTAGTGGTTGCCCTAAGGCTTCCTATATACATCTTACTGGAATCAGCTTCAGACTTATACTAACTTAATTCTAGTGAGATAGAGAGTGTAGTAGCACCATCTTGACTTACTGCAGCCTTCACCTTTTGGACTTAAGCAGTCCTCCTGCCTCAGCCCCACAAGTAGCTGGGTCTACAGGCATGCACCATCATTCCTGGCTGATTTTTGTATTTTTTGGATTTTGCCTACTCTGGCTTCAAACTCCTGAGCTCAGGCAGTTTGCCTGCCTCACCCTCCCAAAGTGCTGGGATTACAGGCATGAGCCACTGCACCTGGCCTCTCTTTTCACTCTTATTGTGATACTATTGTTATCTGTAACATACCTATAAATATTACATACTCAACATTACATAGTTATAATTACTTTATATGACTTTATGTGTCTTAAAGAAGTTGAGCAAAGAAAGGAAAGTATATTTGTAGATTTTGTTATTGAAATTCTGTCATTTCTAGATCTCTTTTGTTTCTTTGCATTCAACTTTCCATGTGGAGTCATTTCTGTAGTCTAATACAGCTTTGCTCCCACTTAGCTCCTTTGTGAAATATATTACATTTCTATATGTTATAGGCTCAACAATATATACAATTTAAAAAATTATAGTAAAATGGACATAAAATATATGATTTTCGTCATTTTAAAGCATACGGTTTAGTGGTATAAAGTATGTTCACGTTATACAACTATCACCACCATCTATCATGAGAACATTTTTCACGTTGCAGAACTGAAACTCTACACCCATTTAACAATAGTTCCCCATTTCCTGCTCTCACCAGCCCCTGGCAACCACCCTTCTACTTTCTGTCTCTATGAATTTGACTATTCTAATCATTTACACAAAGCCTAAACATAAAAGTAAACCTTACCCACAAAGAAAGCTCCATGCCCAGATGCTTTACTGGTGAATTTTTCCAACCATCTAAGAAAGAACACCAATCCTACACAAAGTCTTCTGGAATACTTTAACAGGGGATACTTCCACCTTATCCACAAAACCAGCATAACTCTGACATAAAAACTCAATGAGGACACTATATGAAAAATATATCAGATCAATATCTCTCATAAACAGAGATGAAAAAACTTGAATCATCTGGATTTTGTTACAGATTTTCGAAACACTGTTTATAAGGGATATTCATATGCATTTTTCTTTTTCCGTGGTGTCCCTGTCTGGCCCTAGCACCGGGGGCATTGTCAGCCTCATAGAATGAACCAGGAATTGCCCCTTCCTCCTCAACTCTCTGGAAAAGTTTGAGAAGGATTGGCATCAGTTCCTCTCCAAATGTTTGGTAAAATCACCAGCAAAGCCATCAGGTTTAGGACCTTTCCTTTTTGGGAGTTTGTTGATGATTGATTCATTCTCTTTATTCTAGTTATGGGTCTATTCAGGTTTTCTATTTTTTTGTGATTCAGTCTCAGTAGGTTATGTCTCTAGGAATGTGTCCATTTCATCTAGGTTTATGCAACTTGTTAGCATAAAATTGTTCGTTCTCTTATAATTCTTTTTATTTCTGTAGAGTTGGTAGTAATCTGTTCATTTTAATTTTTTTCTTATTTTAGTAAATTTGAGGCATGTCTGTTTATTAAGGCAAGTCAAGTGAAGCAATATATATATTTTTTAAGATGGAGTCTCGCTCAGCCACCCCAGGCTGGAATGCAGTAGTGCAATCTTGGCCCACTGCAACTACCGTCTCCCCGGTTCAAGTGATTTTCCTGTCTCAGCCTCACCATCATGCCTGGCTAATTTTTGTATTTTAGTAAAGATGGGGTTTCCCCACATTGGTCAGGCTGGTCTTGAACTCCTGACCTCAGGTGTTCCACCTGCCTCGGCCTCCCAGAGTGCTCGGATTACAGGTGTGAGCCATTGTGCCTTTTTTTTTTTTTTTTTAATTTAAAATATTTGAAACAGGATCTCGTTCTGTCCCCCAGGCTGGGCTTTGGCTTGCTGCAACCTCTACCTCCCAGGCTCAAGTGACCCTCCCACCTCAGCCTCTAGAATAGCTGGGACTACAGGTGTGGGCCACCACATCTGGCTAATTATTTTTGTACTTTTTGTGGAGACAGGCTTTTACTGTGTTGTCCAGGCTGGTCTTGGACTCTTAGGCTCAACTGATTCACCTGTTTCAGCCTCCTAAAGTGTTAGGGTTACAGGTGTGAGCTACCATGGCTGGCCCCTTAATTTTTTTTTTTTTTTTTTTTGAGTCACGCTTTGTTGCCAGGCTCCAGAGCAGTGGCATGATCTCAGCTCACTGCAGCCTCCACCTCTCAGGTTCAAGCTGTTCCTCTGCCTCAGCCTTTCAAGTAGCTCAGACTCCCAGCGAGTGCCACCACACCCAGCTAATTTTTTGTATTTTTAGTAGAGACGGGGTTTCACCATGTAAGCCAGGATGGTCTCGATTTCCTGACCTTGTAATCCACCTGCCTTGCCCTCCCAAAGCTGGGATTACAGGCATGAGCTACCAAGCCTGGCTAATTTTTTAAATTATTCGTAGAAACAAGATCTGTCTGTATTGCCCAGGCTGGTCTTGAACTCCTGCCCTCATGCAATCCTCCCACCTTGATCTCCTAGCATGAGCCACTGCCCAGCCCAATATCTTTCTTTTTTAATGTAAGTGTTTATAGCTATAAATTCCCCCCTTAGCACTGTTTTTGTTGAATTCTAAAAGTTTGAGTATATCGTTTTTAATTTTCATTTGTCTCTTTTCTCATTTTCCTTTTGATTCTTCTTTGATCCATTGGTGATTTAAGAGTGTGTTATTTAGGCTAGGCACAGTGGCTCATTCCTGTAATCTCAGCCTTTTGGGAGCTGAAGCAGGTGGATCACTTGAGGTCAGGAGTTTGAGGCCAGCTTGGCCGATATCTGAAACCTGTCATTACTAAAAATACAAATATTAGCTGGTTGTGATGTTGGGCAAATGTAAATCCCAGGTACTCAGGAGATTGAGGCAGGAGAATTGCTTGAGCCTGGGAAGTGGAGGTTGGAGTGAACTGAGATCACACTACAACACTCCAGCCTGGGCGACTCCATCTCAAAAAAAAAAAAAAAAAGTGTTATTTAGTTCCCACAAATTTGTATATTTTAGTTTTCCTTGTTACTGATTTCTAATTTTATCCCACTGTAGTTGGAGAAGATACTCTGTATGATATCTTTCCTTTAAAATCTATGGAGATTTAATTTGTGGTCTACAGTATCCTCTGTCTGGGAGAATGACCCATGTGCGCTTGAGAAGAATGTGTATTCTGTTGGGTAAAGAGTATTAGATGTAGGCCAGGCTCAGTGGCTCATGCCTGTAATCCCGGGAGGCCAAGGCCAGTGGATCGCCCAAGGTTAGAAGTTCGAGACCAGCCTGACATGGTAAAAACCCTGTCTTTACTAAAAATACAAATTAGCTTGGGCGTGGTGGTACATGTCTGTAATCCCAGCTACCTGGGAGGCTGAGACAGAAGAATCGCTTGAACCCAGGAGACAGAGGTTGTAGTGAGCTAAGATTGAGCCATTGCACTCCAGCCTGGGCAACAAAAGTGAAAGACCATCTCAAAAAAAAAAAAAAAAAAAAAAGTTTTAGATGTCTGTTAGATCTAGTTGGTTTACTGCATCGTTCAAGTCCTCTATTTTCTTTTCTTTTCTTTCTTTCTTTCTTCTTTTATTTTTGAGACGGAGTCTCGTGCCCAGGCTGGAGTATAGTGGCACAATGGCTCACTGCAACGTCCACCTCCCTAGTTCAAGCAGTTCCCCTGCCTCAGCCTCCCGAGTAGCTGGGATTACAGGCACATGCCACCATGCCTGGCCAAATTTTTTTTTTGTATTTTTAGTAGAGATGAGGTTTCACCATGTTGGCCAGACTGGTCTCTAACTCCTGACCTCAGGCAGTCCACTCCTGTGAGCCTCGCAAAGTGCTAGGATTACAGGTATGAGCCACCCAGCCAAGTTCTCTATTTTCTTAATTACCTTCTGCCAGGTTGTTCTATCTATTATTGAGAGTGGGGTATTGAAGTCTCCAATTATTATTTATGGTTTGTTTTTTACACCCAGAAACAAACCATCAGTATCTTCATTTGTACACTTAGGTGGATAAATGTTAATAATTGTTCTAATCTTCTTGTTCACGTCTTCTTTCTTTGTCTCTTATAACTTTTTTAAATTTAAATACTATTTTGTCTGATATTTGTAAAGCCATCCCTAATCTTCTTTGGTTACAATTTGTGTGGAATATTTTTTTCAAAATTTTTACTTTCAATCTTTTTGTGTCTTTAGATCTAGAGTCTCTTATAGATAGCATATAGGTAGATGATGAGTTTTTTTTAATCTATCCTACCAATTTCTATCTTTTGATTGGAGAGTTTAATCCGTTTACATTTAAAGTAATTATTGATAAGGAGAGACGTCTGTAATTTTACTAATTTATGTTATATATGCATTATAGTTTTTTAATTACTGACTTATTTTGTGTTTAGCTGATTTTTTGTAGTGAAAAATTTTAATATAATATATAACATATCCTATAACTGTTTTTCTGTGATTACAGTGGAGATTATATTTGACATCCTAAAATTATAATACTCTAGTTTGAATTTATACCAGCTTAACTTCAATAACATATAAAAACTCTGCCCTTTTAACAGCTCTGCCCCAACTCCTTCTAGTTATTGATGTCACAAAAGTATATCTTTGTAATTTTATGTTTAAAAACAGAAACTAAAAATTGGTTTTTAAAATGCATTAATCTCTTAAATTTTATGGAAAACAAAATGTGGAATTGCAAACCAGAATTACAGTAATATTAGCTTTTAGACTAATTGTTTTGTAATGTATTAGCCTCTTAAATCTTGTAAGAAAAAAATAAATTATAAACAATTGTTACAATAATACTAGCTTTTGCTAGGCGGGGTGGCTAACACTTGTAATCCCAGTGCTTTGGGTGGTTGAGGCAGGCAGATCACGAGATCAGGAGATTGAGACCATTTGGCCAACATGGTGTAACCCTGTCTCTACTAAAAAATACAAAAATTAGCTGGGCGTGGTGGTGCGGGCCTGTAGTCCCAGCTACTCGGGAGGCTGAGGCAGGAGAATCACTTGAGCCCAGGAGGTGGAGGTTGCAGTGAACTGAGATCATGCCACAGCACTCCAGCCTGGCGACAGCAAGACTCCATCTCAAAAACAAAAAACAAACAACAAAAAAACAATACTATCTTTTGTAGTTTCCCATCTGTTTACCTTTACCAAAGGGATTTCTTTTATAAATATATTTTTTACTGTTAATCAGCAAATCGTAATTGTACATATTTATAGAGTACAATGTGATGTTCCGATATAGGTATACAATGTGGTTTGATTAAATCAAGCTAATCAACATCTATCACCTCAAGTATTTATCATTTTGTTGCAATGAGAATATTTGAAATTCTCTTAGCAATTTTGAAATATGTAATACATTTTTATTAAATGTATTCACCATGTTGTGCAGTGTATCTTAAAATACTTACTTATTCTGTATGACTGAACCTTGTACCCTGGATCACCACTTCCCCATTCTCCCCACCCTCCAGCCTCTGGTAAACACCATTTTCCTCTCTGTTCCTATCAATTTGATTAATTTGATTGTTTTTAGAGAGTTTTCTTTCTTCATAAAGCTTCAGATTACTTAGTGTCATTTCATTTCAACCTGCAGAATTCCCTTGAATATTCCTTATAGGGAAAATCTATAGTGTTAATGAATTCTGTCTGCTTTTATCTGGAAATATTTTATTGGGGATCCTTTGTATGTGACAAGTTGCTTCTCTGATGCTGTTTTCAGGATTCTTTGTCTTTGTCTTTTGACAGTGTGTGTTTATGTGTTTGTGTGTAGGTGTGTTTTAAGACAAAGTCTCACTCTGTCACCCAGGGTGGAGTGTAGTGGCAACCTCCACCTCCTGGGTTCTTGAGATTCTTGTGACTCAGTCTCCTGCATAGCTGGGATCACTGGCATATGCTACCATGCTGGGCTAATTTTCGTATTTTTAGTAGAGACAGGGTTTCACCACATCAACCAGGTTGGTCTTGAACTTTTGACCTTAAGTGATCTGCCTGCCATAGCCTCCCAAAGTGTTGGGATAACAGGTGTGAGTCACTGAGCCTGGCTGTGTCGTTTGACAGTTTGATTATAATGTGTCTCAGTATGGAATCAAGTTCATCCTACTTGGAGTTTGTTGAGCTTCTTGGATGTTTATATTTATTTTGTTCTTTAAATATTTGTCTTTCATCAAACTTGTGAATTTTTCAGTTATTATTTCTTCAGATCATTTATCTGATCCTCTCTCTCTCCTCTTTCTCTGGGACTACCACATTGCATACGTTGGGCTGCTCAGTGGTGTCCTACAGGTCCTTTAGGCTCTGTTCACTTTCTGTGGTCTTTCTACTTCTGTTCTTCAGACTTGATACTTTTAATTATTCGATCTTCAGGTTCACTATTTCTTTCTTCCGCTTGCTCAGATCTGCTTTTTCATTGCAGTTATTGTACTTTTCAGCTTAGAATTTCTTTTTTTTCAGGCTGGGTGCAGTGGCTCACACCTGTATTCCCAGCACTTTGGAAGCCTGATGCAGGCAGATCACTTGAGGTCAGGAGTTCAACCAGCCTGATTAACATGGTGAAACCCCATACACTAAAAATACAAAAATTAGGGACGGTGGCACATGCCAGTGATCCCAGACAAGGTCTTGCTCTGTCATCCAGGCTGGAGTACAATGCCGTATTCACAGCTCACTGCAGCTTCAACCTCCCAGACTTAAGCAGTTCTCCTGTAAGCCTCCCTGGTAGCTTGAACAACAGGCATGTCCCACCACACCTAGCTAATAATTTTTTTTTTTTTTTTGGTAGAGACAGGGTATCCCTGTGTTGCCCAGGTGTGTCTTGAACTCCTGGGCTCAAGCAATTCTCCTGCCTTGGCCTCCCAAAGATCTGGAATTCTAGGCATAAGCCACTGTACCCAGTGGCTTTGGAATATCCTGCTCCTTCCATGTATGGTCCCCAAAAGGGGAAAAAGAGAAAAACAAAAGGGGAGAAATAAAGTCACCAGCCTTTTAAATAGCCAGGAAGTCACTTAAGCTAGAGGGAGAGAGGTTTGCAACAGTGTCAGTGATAGTTGCAACACTGGTTTCCTGCTTCTGTGTGTATACATACCTCAGTGATCAGAAGCAGCTGTCAGTACACAGATCCCTGATATTTGGAGGACTGGTTTCTTATTGCCTACCCTGCTTCTTGCAGGCATCATGCAGGCTACTTCAGGAACAGACAGTATGACTGTCTGCCACTGGGTGCAGGGTGCTTAGGGATGAAATTAACCACAATTTAACTTCTAAGACTTTCCCCAGATGTTTCCGGCCTTCAGTAGAATCCAGAGTTTTTAAATAGTTACATAAAAGAGATTCTGTCAGTACAATTTTTGCCTAAGTGAGGAGACGGATTCCTTATGCTACTTATACTTACTCTGCATCTTCTATACTACTGTTTCATACAATAGCTTTTCAAATTAGTTAAGAGAGGCATTATGTGTTTGTACCTGTGTTTCATAGTTACCTTTACCAGTAAGTACCCTTTTGTGTTTCCACATTGCTTTGAGTTATTGTGTAGGGTCTTATCCTTTTAGCCTGATGAACGTCCCTTAGTGTGTCCTGTTATGTGGGTCTGCTAGCCACAGATTCTCTGCATTTGTTTATCTGGGAATTTTTCATTTCACTTTTATTTTTGAATGATAGATTTGCTAGACATGGGATTCTTTGTTGACAGTTTTTTGGAGCACTTCGAATCTTATCCTTTTGCCTTCTAGCCTCCATTGTTTATGAGGAGACATTAACTGTGAATGTTATTGGTGTTGCCTTCTGATAACGTTATTTTCATCTTGCTGCTTTCAAGATTTTCTGTTTTTGACTTTAAGCACTTTAACCCTGATGTGTCTGTGGATCTCTTTGAGTTTATTCTACTTGGAAGTTCATTTAGCTTCTTGGATGTGTAGATCAGTGTTTTTCAATAAATTGTAAAGTATTCAGGCATTATTTCTTTAAAAAATTTTTTTCTGGCCGGGCGTGGTGGCTCAAGCCTATAATCCCAGCACTTTGGGAGGCCGAGGCGGGTGGATCACAAGGTCAAGAGATCAAGACCATCCTGGTCAACATGGTGAAATCCCATCTCTACTAAAAATAGAAAGAATTAGCTGGGCATGGTGGCATGTGTCTGTAATCCCAGCTACTCAGGAGGCTGAGGCAGGAGAATTGCCTGAACCCAGGAAGCAGAGGTTGCGGTGAGCCGAGATCGTGCCATTGCACTCCAGCCTGGTTAACAAGAGCGAAACTCTGTCTCAAAAAAAAAAAAAAAAAAAAAATATGCTCCTTTTTTTTTCTTTCTTTAAGATGGAGTCTTGCTCTGTCACCCAGGCTGGAGTGCAGTGATGTAATCTTGGCTCACAGCAACTTCCATCTCCTGGGTTCTTGGCATGGTGGTGTGCGTCTGTAGTCCTAGCTACTCATCTCTGTCAGCCTCCCAAGTAGCTGGCACTACAGGCGCTTACCACCATGCCTGGCTAATTTTTGTATTTTTAGTAGAGACGGGATTTTACCATGTTGGCCAAGCTGTACTTGTACTCTTGACCTGGTGTCATACTCTTGACACCATGCCTGACCTATAGTTATATTTCTAAAGAGCTAACTAGGAAGTGGGAAAAGGAGGAAAAGAAGAATGGGAAAACAAGGAATTTAAAAATAAATAATTAAATTAAATAATTGAGGCCAGGTGCAGTGGCTCATGCCTATAATCCCAGCATCTGGGGAGGCCGAGGTGGGTGGATAACTTGAGGTCAAGAGTTTGAGACCAGCCTGGCCAACATGATGAAACCCCATCTCTACTAAAAATACAAAAATTAGCTTGGCATGGTGGTGGGTGCCTGTAATCCCAGCTACTTGGGAGACTGAGGCATGAGAATTGCTTGAACCTGGGGGCAGAGGTTGCAGGGAGCTGAGATTGTGTCACTGTACCATTTAATTAAAATGGAGGATTCACCATGTTGGCCAGGCTGGTCTTCAACTCCTGACCTTAAGTGATCCACCCACCTCAGCCTCCCAACGTGCTGGGATTATAGGTACGAGCCACGGTGCTTGGCCTGGGCCCCATAATTTTTAGCAGTCCTTTACCCAAAGTAAAGCCTACATCCTAGTACCCTGGGCTAGGTGGAAGAAGGGAGCTCCCACTTCTTGCCTGCATGCTCCTGAAATGTAGCCTCAACAGCAGGCAGCAGGATGAGATCTGCTGATGTCCTGCCCTCCCAAGAAGATAGCCGTTCAACTGGAAGCTGCAGGGAAACAAAGGCCTATGTTCTTGGCTTCACTGGCCTGGAGTAGAATTTTTGCCTCACTTAGGTAGGGTGGAGAAAGGTAGCAGTTGGTCTTCATTTGCATACCACTGACTCTTACTGTTCTGATACTAAAGTTTAGATTTGCTCAAATAAATGTTTCTTCTGTCAAAAGACAAAATTATAACACATTTTGTTTAAAGATCTCAATTGGTTTTAGTGATTCTGGCATTGGGGAACACTTCATTCTATAAAATAGAATAAATGTTTAATGAGGGAAGCAGAGGAGATCGACTTTATAGACAGAAAAGGGGTTGGATAAAGCAGAAAAAAAGAACAAAAAGTAGATTTGTCTCAGTTGATAGGGTGGCTCCAGAAAAAAAGTGGATTGGTCATTTTAGGGTGGGGACAAAGAGACACAATAATAGAAAAATAATTGATTGGTTAACATCAGGTTATTCCAGATGAAACTTCACATGATGTCAGTTGAAACTGGCCTGTTTGGAAAATTAGGCTGTTAGCTCTTTCAGTCTCTCAATTACTTGAAAGGCCAGATGACTGCTCAGTTTCAGTTTGGTGAGCATGAGTGACTCCATTATGATTTTTAGTCTGGACTGTTGGGCCTAGTGTTATGGGATCTTTGAGGTGTCACTTTTCTGGCCAGAAATATCTGTGGCTGATGGCCCCTTTGCCTGAGTTTTGCTCAGACCCACTGGGCTTGTTCTGCCGATGGCCTGGCATTGCATTCAGCTCATATTACCAGCCTGTATCCCATGCTTGCCAAGGGAGAGTCAGGCGTGGAGCAGCAAGGGGTGTGAGAGTGAGCATGGTGTCCAGCCACTGCACAGACACTCCAGCTGCCGCAGCGGGGTGGGCATCTCCAGGTGCCGGCATGGGCACTGGCCCTTTGTGAGGCTACAGCCAGACCAGATGCACCTCAGGCAGCTTCCACTGCTGGCACTGGGGAATACTGGCTAAGCTTGGAGATGCCAGGAACCACAGGGCCCCAAAGAGGGTTAGTATTATGGGATCTTTGAGGTATCACTTGGCTTGGGGGGCTTCCAGGTCTGGGCTCCTTGAAGGGCCACAGCTCTTCTCTCCTCTTCACATGCAGCATGGTGAGAAGGTGGCATGTTTCAACCCCTAACATGTTTACATCACAGTTCTTTTAGCCTCACCAATCAGTCGGTCCGGAGTTCTTGTCCTGTGACCAGGAAGAGATACGAAGACAAGTGAAGGGTAAGGAAGACAAAGAGGAACTTTATTGAGAGAACAGCTCAGAGGAGACCCATAGTGGGCAGCTCCTTTCCATAGCCAGGCTGTCTCCTATGCAGCTGGTCATCTTGATGAGTGTTGAGCTCCTCAGCAGAGAGGGTATGCAGGCTGATGCCAAGCTGCCCTCCTCACCCCCTCAGCTTGCCTCTGCCATCCTGCGCTTGTTGGAGCCCAAAATCTGGAGGGGGACAAAGCCGCAGGGGGCTGGCGTGTCATAGCTACCCCTGGGCATGGCCTGGTTACCTGCTTTGGGGACACAGGGCACAGGGTTCCATTAGTGCCACTGCTATTCCTGCAGCTGCTCCTGCCATCACTGTTCACACCTTCCTGCTGCTGCCAGCATGATGGTAGTGGCTGTTCCTGATGGCTTGTGGCTGCCATCACTAGTGCAGGAGTTTAGTCCAAAACAGTGGGCTCCTATAATTTTTATTTTAAAATTCATATGCCATATTCTCTTAGCACCATTTCCAGAGACTTGAGTTTGTTTTTTTGAGTTGAAGTCTTGCTCTATAGCCCAGGCTGTAGTGCAGTGGCATGATAATGGCTCACTGCTCCGAGAAGCTCTGTAAACCTCCCACCACTTTCAGTGAAACTGGTGAAAATTCCTTTAAAAACTAACTATTTGGCCAAGTACCATGGTCAGTGCATTGTATCAGGAGGTTCATAGTATCTGTTTAACATGCTAGCTGTTATTTTAATTTTGAACAGTTCTTTCAACAAGCACATATTGATTGTCACTTAGTACTTTTTTATTACTAGTCAGATTGAATTTTATGTATGCTCATGGTATGGAAAAGGGTCAGGGAAGTGCTAGGTACAGGAGGGCATGGCCTCTGGCTCCACCCTCAGGCCTGTGCCCACAGACCTCGGTGAGAACAGGCACTCCTGCCTTTACACCCAAATGTTGCATTTCCCAAGACCACCCTGGCCTGCCACACTCCCATTCTGTGCCTATAAAGTCGCAGAGACCCTAGCAGGAACACATACACAAGAGGCTGGACGTCGAGAGGAACACATCAGCAGAAGAAGACACAGCAGCTGGACATTGAGAGGATGTTGAAGGGAGCATGCCAGCAGAAGAGCACACTGACAGATGCCAGCATGCCAACAATCCTTCGACTGGCAGAACGAGGTGGAGTTTGGCCAGAGCAGTTGAAGGAGAACCCCCTGCTGAGCGGCCGGATTCCAGGGGAAAACCATCTCCCTTCCGGCTCCCCCATCTGCTGAGAGCTACTTCCACTCAATAAAACCTTGCACTCATATCCCAAGCCCACATGTAATCCAATTCTTCCAATAAACCAAGGCAAGAACCCTGGGTACAGAAAACCCTTTGTCCTTGCGATAAGGCAAGGGTCTAATTGAGCTAACACAGGCCAGCTATGGATGGCTAAACTAAAAAAGCACCCTGTAACACATGCCACTCGGGCTTCAGCTATAAACATTCTAGGGAGATACTGCTGTGGGGTTCGAACCCCACAACCTGCCTGTCTGTCTGCTCCCCTAGAGGTTTGAGCAGTGGGGCGCTGAAGAAGCGAGCCACACCCACATTGCATGCCCTGCGATGGGGGACAAGGGAACTTTTCCCATTTCACTAAGTGGTTATTTATATGACTATTTTGTAAATATATAGGATTTACATTTACATACATATATATGAATTTGCTGAATTATCTGTGAAATTGATTATATTTTACCAATTCTAATATTGTTGGGTTTATTGATTCAAATAACTCTTTCTATATGAATGCTATTACTCTTTTGGCATGAATGTTGCAAATGTTTCCCCTAGTTTGTTTGCTTTTTAATTTCTTTTTTTTTTTTTTGAGACAGAGTTTCGCTCTTGTTACCCAGGCTGGAGTGCAATGGCGCGATCTCGGCTCGCCACTGCCTCAGCCTCCTGAGTAGCTGGGATTACAGGCACGCACCACCATGCCCAGCTAATTTTTTGTATTTTTAGTAGAGACGGGGTTTCACCATGTTGACCAGGATGGTCTCGATCTCTTGACCTTGTGATCCACCTGCCTCAGCCTCCCAAAGTGCTGGGATTACAGGTGTGAGCCACCGCGCCCGGCGCTTTTTAATTTCTTAGGACTTTAAAAAAAATCTTAAAGTTTAAAATTTGTATGTAAACTGAACTATTAGCATTTTCCTGTATGGGTTCCACCTTTGATGTCATGCTTAGAGAAGCCCTTCTTCTTAAGATTACAGAAATATCTTTTCCTACTACATACTGATTTTCATTTTATTTGTTTCTCAAATAGGTACGTTTGCAGGAGCACATGGGTGAAAAATATACAAGTTACAGTATGAAAGCTCGCCAGTTGAAATTTTTTGAAGAAAACATGAATTTTTGAGCATTTGTCCTAATCTGCTGCCAGAATTAAAGACCTATTTTCAGAGGTTTTTAACTTAAAAAACAAGGGCGAACGGTTATTTGGAGGCCATTCATTACTGTTTTATATCTCTTTGGAGTTTTCTTACAGAAAAGAAATTGGACAGAACAGACCAATATGAAGCAGGATCACAAAAGAAAAAACACCTTTGACTTTCATATTCTATTTATGAGGACACATCTGTTGTTTGTTTGATTACTGTTTACTGAGCCTTAAACCACCAAGTTTATAGCTACAATTTTATTTTTCTAAGGTACTAATTAGCTTAAACACAGGGCTATAAAGTACTGGATTGAAAATGTTATATTGTAATATAGAGATAAAAGTGATAGGAGAAACAAATTACTTATGTCCAGTCATTACACCTGCTATTGTTAATAACCTTAGTGAGTAGTTGATAAATTATAAAATTTTTAAAAGTCATATCACAGTTCTGGAAATAGATTTAAAGAATATGAAGTTCTAGCTAGTACCTGAGCAACTGAATTTCTTTTCTTCACATTGATGGACTTTTAATATTTTATTTTCAGCCGGGCGCGGTGGCTCAAGCCTGTAATCCCAGCACTTTGGGAGGCCGAGGCGGGTGGATCACGAGGTCAAGAGATCGAGACCATCCTGGTCAACATGGTGAAACCCCGTCTCTACTAAAAATACAAAAAATTAGCTGGGCGTGGTGGCGCGTGCCTGTAATCCCAGCTACTCAGGAGGCTGAGGCAGGAGAATTGCCTGAACCCAGGAGGCGGAGGTTGCGGTGAGCCGAGATCGCGCCATTGCACTCCAGCCTGGGTAACGAGAGCGAAACTCCATCTCAAAAAAAAAAAAAAAAAAAAAAAAAATTATTTTCATTTAATGTAAACCTCATTTACAGTATCTACAAATTAAAACTGAGACACATTGGCTTTGTAAATCAGTATGTTTTTACATAATGGTTTTGTTAGATTTATTTTTCCATCAGTGAAAAAACATTTCTTAAACACAAATTTCATTTCCATTTAAGCAATATGTAAGCAAAGTCCAGGTCCACTTAGTTTTTGGATATATTTAATGCTTGTCTCTGAAGTTTGTCTTCATCTGCTTTAAGATACTGTCTTTCCATGTTTTAAATGTATGATTATATATCACATATTAGTTGTTTAATAAGAGGTACTACCCATCTAGGAAAGGAATTTTATAGTTAAATACAAGTCTTGAATAGTACATTCAAGGGATACTAAAAATAAATATTGCCCCTGGTGTGAGTCCGTCCTGAGCGGCTGTTCTTTTGAGCAGTAGTCGTTTATCTCCGTCCACCTTCTTTTCCACCTAAGTGCGTGTCACCACCCGATGGAAGATTCGATGGACATGGACATGAGCCCCCTGAGGACCCAGAACTATCTTTTTGGTTGTGAACTAAAGTCCGACAAAGATGATCACTTTAAGGTGGATAATGATGAAAATGAGCACCAATTATCTTTAAGAACGGTCAGTGTAGGAGCTAGTGCAAAGGATGAGTTGCACATTGTTGAAGCAGAGGCAATGAATTACAAAGGCAGTCCAATTAAAGTAACACTGGCAACTTAGAAAATGTCTGTACGGCCAACAGGTTCCCTTGGGGGCTTTGAAATACCACCACCAGTGGTCTTACGATTGAAGTATGCTTCAGGGCCAGGCACATCAGTGGACAGCACTTAGTAGCTGTGGAGGAAGATGTGAAACTCTTAAGTATGTCTGGAAAGCGGTCTGCCCCTGGAGGTGGTAGCAAGGTTCCACAAAAAAAAGTAAAACTTGCTGCTGATGAAGATGATGATGATGATTTTGATGATGAGGAAACTGAAGAAAAAGTGCCAGTGAAGAAATCTATATGCAGTACTCCAGCCAAAAATGCACAAAAGTCAAATCAGAATGGAAACGACTCAAAACCATCATCAACACCAAGATCAAAAGGACAAGAATCCTTCAAAAAACAGGAAAAAAACTCCTAAAACACCAAAAGGACCTAGTTCTGTAGAAGACATTAAAGCAAAAATGCAAGCAAGTATAGAAAATGGTGGTTCTCTTCCCAAAGTGGAAGCCAAGTTTATCAATTATGTGAAGAATTGCTTCTGGATGACTGACCAGGAGGCTATTCAAGATCTCTGGCAGTGGAGGAAGTCTCTTTAATAGTTTAAACAATTTGTTAAAAATTTTCCATCTTATTTCATTTCTGTAACAGTTGATATCTGGTTGTCCTTTTTATAATGCAGAGTGAGAATTTTCCCTACCGTGTTTGATAAATGTCCAGATTCCATTACCAAGAATGTGTTGTCCAAAATGCCTGTAGTTTTTACAGATGGGACCTCCACCCTTTGCTTGGTTTTAAGTATGTATGGAATGTTATGATAGGACATAGTAGTACTGGTGGTCAGACATGGAAATGGTGGGGAGACAAAAATATACATGTGAAATCTCAGTATTTTAATAAAGTAAAAAAATATTGCTCCAGAAATGTTTTCAGATGCTTTTTTTTTTTTTTTTTTTTTTGAGACGGAGTTTCGCTTTTGTTACCCAGGCTGGAGTGCAATGGTGTGATCTCGGCTCACCGCAACCTCCACCTCCTGGGTTCAAGCAATTCTCCTGCCTCAGCCTCCTGAGTAGCTGGGATTACAGGCACGTGCCATCATGCCCAGCTAATTTTTTGTATTTTTAGTAGAGACGGGGTTTCACCATGTTGACCGGGATGGTCTCGATCTCTTGACCTCGTCATCCACCCGCCTCGGCCTCCCAAAATGCTGGGATTACAGGCGTGAGCCGCCGCGCCCAACCTTTTTTTTTTTTTTTTTTTTTTTTTTTTGAGTGTTTCACTCTGTCACTCAGGTTGGCGTGCAGTAGCATGATCTTGACTCACTGCAACCTCCGCCTCCTGGGCTCAAATGATACTCCTGCCTCAGCCTCCCTAGTAACTGGAACCATAGGCATGTGCCACAACACCTAAATTTTGTATTTTTTGTAGACGGGGTTTCACCATGTTGCCCAGGTTGGTCTCAAACTCCTGGGCTCAAGTGATCCACTCACCTCAGCCTCCCAAAGTGCTGGGTTATAGGCATGAGCCACTGTGTCCAGCCCTGTTTTCAGTTTCTGTAACTAAAAACGTATCTTTCTTTGAAAATTATACACACACACACACACACAAATACTCTAATAAAATGTTCCCTTTAAAGTCACTTAACACATTTTTATGTCGCGTTTATTATGTCCCAGGTTATCTGCCAGGAGCTGGGAATATAGTGGGGAATAAAGATACTTCCTGCCCTTTTACAGTGCTCACAGCCTGGTTTCTGATAACTCTTATTTTCACTTTGAAGGGTTTGCTAGAACTCAACTTGCAAAACCATCAAGTCCCAATGCCCAGTTGGGAGCAAATCTTTGGCAAACTTGGTATCCTTGAGCTACTCGCCTTTCCTTGCATGTTTTGGAAATCCACTTCTTTCTGGACAGTCATCAGTTTTATTAATTTTTCTAATGTGTTGGTATAAAATAGATACTTTTTTAGAATTATAGGAATCTCAATATATATGTTTTTTTTGACAGGGTCTTGCTCTGTCACCCAGCCTGGAGTGCAGTGGGGTGATCATAGCTCACTGTAGCCTTGACCTCCTGGGCTGAAGTGATCCTCTCACCTCAGCCCTCAAATAGCTAGGACCACAGGCATGCACCGCCACACCTAGCTAATTAAAGAAAATTTTTTTGTGTGGAGAGGAACTCTCACTGGGTTGCCCAAGCTGGTCTCAAACTGGGTTCAAGCATCCTCCCACCGCGGCCTCCCAAAGTGCTAGGATTATAGGCGTGAACTACCACACCTGACTTCTCCCATACTTTTATTCCCATGCTGTACATTTTTGTTTAAGCACTGTGTTTTCCCACTTTTGTTTTGTGGTTTTTACTTGAATGCTTAATTTATCTCGCTAAATTAATTTTAAAACACATCCTTAAGACTATGGATTTTCTTCTGACTATACCTTTGGCCACAGTTCAGAGACTCTGATGTGATACTCTTTTGACATTAGTTCTAAAATGTCAGTAATTTTTTTTTTTTTTTTTTTGAAACAGTCTCATTGTTGCCCAGGCTGGAGTGTAGTGGTGCGATCTTGGCTCACTGCAGCCTCTGCCTCCCAGGTTCAAGCAGTTTTCCTCCCTCAGCCTCCCAAGTAGCTGGGATTATAAGCATGCACCACTACACCTGGCTAATTTTTGTATTTTTAGTAAAGACGGGGTTTCACCATGTTGACCAGGCTGGTCTCAAACTCCTGACTGGTGATTGACCCACCTTGGCCTCCCAAAGTGCAGGCCTGCAACACTATTAATTATATACCATGAACTATCTCAAATTCCTGGACTCAAGTCATCCTCCTGCTTTAGCCTCCTAAAGTGCTGAGATTACACTGCACCTGGCCAGAACCATGAACTTCTAACTTCGGCTTTTACTAATTATCTTCCTTGCAGAATAATGAACAATAGACCCTTTAGACAAAGAACTTGCACTATGAGTTTTAATTGGAAACATTAAAATGGTTTAACAACTCCTAATGAATTATAAAACTTTGATAGTTACATTGTATTATCATTGATGAGGCATTTATTCTTCATTATTTACACCTGAAATTGCAGACGTGGGTTCTCTTCCTCATTTCAGAGCAAGATTAAGAAGAGAAGATCAAAACTACTTACATAAATCAAAACCCAACTGGGCTAGAAATGAAAGAGAGAGAGAACTAAATCTATACACAGCTGCGCCATAAGAGCATTAGGTGGTTTTAGCTCATATTTGGGGTATGAAAGCAATTTAGCTCATCTCACAGGAAACAAAAGCCAGGTGCTGAATCATGAAAACCTCAATTATTTTTAGCATGCCTCTTAATTTTTCTTTCGCCTGGTTTCTTGTCTTCTGTGCTGGAGTCTTGAACAGGTAACCACTTGAGAGGATGTCGGCGATAGATGGGCCATGGAGGAAGTGTCAGCTGGGCCAGAAAAGAGAAAATGCATCAATTACAGCTATTAAAAGTTTTTAAAAAATCATTATGTATATATAATGCCTGGTTCCCAAACCACTCCTGCGCTGAGGGAACAACAACAACAAAAATCCATATTCCTATAAAGGCTCTGCGCCACCACTCATGCAAGATCCTATAAGATGATGGGAACAGGCTCACTGCCTACACAAGTGGCTTTTAAGACCTAAGAGAGAAAGGTAAGGGGCCGGGCATGGTGGCTCACGCCTGTAATCTCAGCACTTTAGGAGGCCCGGGTGGATGGATCGCTTGAGACCAGCCTGGCCAACATGGTGAAACCCTGTCTCTACTAAAAATACAAAAATTAGATGGGTATGGTGGTGTGCGCTTGCAGTCCCAGCTACTCGGGAGGCTGAGGCAGAAGAATCGCTTAAACCCACGAGGCGGAGAATGCCGTGAGCCGAGATCGCCCCAGTGCACTGCAGCGTGAGCGGCAGAGTTAAACCCCGCCTCAAAAAATTTTAAAGAAAGAGGCCAGGCCCGGTGGTTTAGGCCCGTAATCCCAGCACTTTGTGGGGCCGAGGTGGGCGGATCATGAGGTCAAGAAACCGAGACCATCCTGGCCAACATGGTGAAACCCCGTCTCTATTAAAAATACAAAAATTAGCCTGGAGTGGTGGCACGCGCCTGTGGTCCCTGCTACTCGGGAGGCTGAGGTGGAAGAATCGCTTGAACCTAGGAGGCGGAGGTTGCAGTGAGCCGAGATCGCGCCACTGCACTCCAGCCTGGTGACAGAGCAAGACTCCGTCTCACACATATACACATACAAAAAAAATAAAAATAAAAATAAGAAGAAAGGTGAGGGGAAAATGTAAGCACCATGAAAAACTCCAGTTAGCTTTTACCGTAAGATTATTACCCAGAGTAGCTGCCAAAGGAAATAAGCTGTGCCCTTTTACATAGTTCATACCATCTGACACTATTTTGACATTCTATTCTTCCAGTGATAGCAAAGGGAAACATTGGGTTTGGGTCTCACTACTGAGGTGTAACCAAATCAACCCGACTCACAAAACCCAATTCCCACTAACACCCACACACCCACAAATTTCTTACCAAACATGAAAAAGCAAATCCGGCCATAACTATATAGACAGTCCACCCGAACTGTTCAGCCACGTACCCGTAGATAAATCCAACTATCTAGAGGTAAATGAAGTATATTAAACACACTCAAACTGAGGGTTGAAGGGGGTCGGTGGGGGCGGGGGTTAAATGTGAAACCAATACTTACTGCAGAAAAAAGAATAATTCCTTGAAACATCTGTTCAGCTAGCTTCTGGCCCTTGTAATCCTGGGGAGAAGCAGACGAAAAAAAGAGTTGGTTCCACCGCCGAGGAGATAAAATTTCTGCCCTGACCTCACAACTTTGGCCCAGGGTAACCCCAATGTCAGGGGCTCCCGCTATCCTAAGGACCTGGGCAAGGAATTAAATTCTGGGTTTCCCGGGAGGAAGTGAAACACCCTCACGGAGAATGGACAGGGAGATCCTCGCGGAGGAGAAGGGGACCAAGGAAGCAAGTCGGGAAAGAGGGTGGACGGTACCCATCTGGGCCCAGAACAGCGCAGCATCGGGTCGGTGCTCGGACATGGGCTTCGAAGCTGCCAGGCACAAGAGCGGCGTGCGGAGGTCCCCAGGCTGCGCCCTCACCATCTGCGTGGGCAGCGAGCTCAGATGCTCCAGCATGGCTGGCTGAGGAGGCGGGCAGCCAAGCGAAGGTGGCAGGCTGCGAGGCGAGGGAGATCGAGATTTTGGGGCCCTGAGGACCAAGGTGTGACACTGCACGTCGCCAGGTGAGCCTTCGAAGCCCGGGAGAGCTATGGCCGCGGCCCCGGAAGCGGAAGTCTCCGACGGGCAGGCACAGTCCGTGTCCCCGCCCCGCGCCATCGCTAGGCGATGTGAGGTTTTGCCGCGGCGTGCTGCCCGCGAGGCAAGCTGAGGTGGTGGCGGCAGCGGCCGCATCGAGGCATTGAGCGCCCGTGAAGGGTACGCTGTCAGTGCTGTTGGGTGCCTGGAGCCGAGGCCCCAGTACCGAAAACTGTCCTCAACAGTGCCTGAGCAGCCCAACGGCTGCCGGCGCGCGCCACGTCTCCATGGCGACGGCCTTTTCTCTGTGAGGACCCCCGGCGGCGGGGCTGCCCCGCGGCGCCTGCTTGGCGCGACGGTGTGGCGGTCACAGAACGTGCTGGCTGGACGTTGCAGGGCTGCGCGGCTGCCACGGAGCTAGAGGGCACGTGGGCTCGGCCCAGTGTGTAGGGGCCACGGGCGGCCAGACAACGGGCTGCGCCCCAGGACCTGCGGCGCGGGCGCTGAGCTGGCAGGGCGGGCCGGGGAGCGTGCTGCATCCGCGTCTCCTCCTCCGCCTGCCGAGAGAGCACCTGCGGCGAGCCTCTGAGGGGATCGACTGGTCGGAGCCCTAACCCAGGGTACCTCTGAGCCTGGCGGGATCCCCGGAGCGTCACATCACTTCCCGATCACTTCTAAGTGTAAGGGGGCCCCTCCTGACCCTTGGAATTTAGGGGGGCTACCCTAGGCGGCATCCACAAGAGAATTTCCTTGGAGAGAGGACCCCGGTCCTCGGCTGTCCCTCTCATCCGCGTGGAGGGTCCCTCGTCCGGGGGCTCCCGCACTCGGCCCTTTCACGCTCTGGCCGGCTCTACTGACCCTCACAGACCCAGGCTGCGCCCTCCCGATGGAGGCCAGCCAAAGGTTCACTCAGCCTCTATCGAGGCTGGTTTGTCTGTAAATCGTAGAGCCTCCACCGTTACCGTGAGCCAGGTGGAATGACCACGTTTTGGAGAGAAACCGATCTGAGGAACCCGGGCCTCTGGGTCCCAGCTGGCTCTCCGGCCTCCATGCTGTGTATTCAGGGTTAGCCACAGACAGTGAGATTCTAGGCACTCCCGGGACAGGGTGGGACTGTCCTCATTCATGCAACCAGCAAATATTCACAGCACCTTGTTTGTGCCAGACAGCACACCGAGGACACAGTTGTTAACAAGACCAGGCTGTTGCCTTAGAAGAGCCCAGAGTGTGTCAAGGAAGACAGCCACATCACGCCAGAAATACATGACAGCTGGATTAGCCCTGGGAGAGGGAGGCCCAGATGTGGGAGCTCAGGGGAGGTGCAGCTCTACCTGGAGTTTGGAGGAGGCTACCTTGATTTCTGAAAGCCAAGTGGGAGCTAGCCAGATGAAAGTGTTTGTATATCTCAGTGCCCTTTCATCGTTGCACTTGGCTAGGCCAAGCAGTTAACAAACAAAAAAATCCATATTCCTATAAACGCTAAAATGCAGACACCTTTGACACTTTTCTGACCTCAGAAGGAGCCAGGACATGTAGAAGGCAGAAAGAGGGATGGGTAAGAATTTATTCCTGTTTCCTTCTCATGCTCTGTATTTCTTAGTGTGTTTGAACAGACTTTCTGTTGTGTATATAAATAAATATATCTGTGTGTGTGTGTGGTTTTTTTTTTTTTTTTTTTTTTTTTTTTTTTTTTTTTGGAGACTGACTTTCTGTCGCTCAGGCTGGAGTGCAGTGGTGCAATCTCTGCAACCTCTGCCTCCTGGCTTCTAGCGATTTTCCTGCCTCAGCCTCCTGAGTAGCTGGGATTACAGGCATGCGCCACCACCCCCGGCTGATTTTTGTATTTTTAGTAGAGACGGATTTTCACTGTGTTGGCCAGACTAGTCTCAAATGCCTGATCTCAAGTGATCCATCCACCTTGGCTTCCCAAAGTGTTGAGATTACAGGCGTGATCCACTGTGTCCAACCACTGTGGTTTTGTTTTGTTTTGTTTTAGATGGAGTATTGCACTGTCACCAAGGCTGGAGTGCAGTGGCACAATCTCGGCTCACTGCAACCTCCACCTACCAGGTTGAAGTGATTCTCCTGCCTCAGCCTCTCAAGTAGCTGGGATTACAGGCACCCACCACGCCTGGCTAATTTTTTGTGTTTTTAGTAGAGATGGGGTTTCACCATGTTGGCCAGGGTGGTCTCAAAAGCCTGACCTCGTGATCCACCTGCTTCAGCCTCCCAAAGTGCTGAGATTACAGGCGTGAACCACCACATGTGGCCCACTGTGGTCTGTCTTAAAATGCACTTCATGTGACAGCAGTTGCTGTAGAGACTTTATGGTATTTGAGATGTAAAGGGGGCCAGCGCAGTGGCTCATGCCTGTAATCCCAGAACTTTGGGAGGTCGAGGCGAGCGGATCACCTGAGACCAGCCTGGACCAGGAGTTCAAGACCAGCCTGGCCATCATGGCAAAACTCTGTCCCTACTAAAAATACTAAAATTAGCCAGGCATGTGGGCATGCATCTGTGATCTCAGCTACTCAGGAGGCTGAAGGACAGGAATTGCTTGAACCCAGGAGGCAGAGGTTGCAGTGAGCCAAGATTTTACCACTGCACTCCAGGCTGGGCGACACAGCAAGACTACATCTTAAAGAAAAAATTTTTTTTTCGTTGGAATCCCTATTTAGGGGGCCCCAAATGCAAGCTTTGTAGAGCTTGCATTCTAGCCAGGAAAGACAGAAGTAAACAAATGAGATAATTTTGTCATTGAGGATGAGGAGTATGGTGAACTTCCCTGATGTTTTCTGAGAGGTTCCTGATGGTTTCTGAGGGAGGACAGAAAGTTGACCTTGGTCTTTGGTGACCTCCACAAGAGCAGTTTGAATGTAGGAACAGCAGTCTGGTTGGAGGAGGCTAAAGAGAGGAAAGGAAGTGGAGCTAGAAACTGTACATTCTTCCAAGCTTTTAGAGTGAAGGGGAGCAGAGAAATGGGTCTATGGGTTGGCCTCGTGGGGTGGGAGGGATGGTATTTTTTTTTTTTTTAATTAACTGGAAGATACCAGAGCATGATTGCATGCTGATAGGTATGATCCAGTAGAGAGCAAGGGAGGTTGATGCTACATGAGGAAACAATTACAGTATTCAAAGCACCAGTGTAATGCCTTTTCATGGAAGTATTTGACCCATAGTAACAGGAGGGAAACAGAAAAGGTGGGCACAAGTTTTGAGAACATAGGTATAAATGCTGCTAGCTAGCAAGTTAAGGTGTTGTTTTCCTCGAAGGTTTCTTTCATATTTCTGCATATGCCTGACCTTGGTGCATGTGTGCCTGTGTTTAATTTTTTGTGAGTGTGTGAGAATTTTTGTGTGTGTTCTTCTGAACAAAAGAAATAATTCATTTTTATAGTGAACGATTGAATACAGTTAGCCCTTTGTATCCACGGTTTTGTATCCTTGGGTTCAACCAACTACAGATTGAAATTCAGGGATACAGAGGGCTGACTGTAATACATCATTTTACACAGGGACTTGAACATCTGTGGATTTTCTTTTGTTGTTGTTGAGATGGAGTTTTCACTCTTGTTGCCCAGGCTGGAGTGCAATGGCATGGTCTCGACTCACTGCAACCTCCACCTCCTGGGTTCAAGTGAGTCTTCTCTCTCAACCTCCTGAGTAGCTGGGATTACATGCGCATGCCACCATGCCCAGCTAATTTTGCATTTTTAGTAGAGATGGGGTTTCTCCATGTTGGTCAGGCTGGTCTCAAACTCCTGACCTCAGGTGATCCACCTGCCTCGGCCTCCCAAAGTGCTGGGATTACAGGCGTGAGCCACGACGCCTGGCCACATCCATGGAGTTTCATATACAAGGGGAGTCCTGGAGCCAATCCCCGACCGATACTGAGGACCAACTCTTGCTAATCAAATTGTACACAAATGTACTCTTACGAAAATGTAGTTACTATTACAGATCCGGGGTCTATGTGCAATTTTGTTTTGATAATTCCTTCTAACCAGATCAGGAAAGCTCTCTAACCAGGAATAGCCCCAGGAAAGACAATATGGATTAGACATACTCCATGATAATTGGCATTTTGCACATAGGTAACTGGAATTTTTAGGAGCAAGTGGTTTCTGCTTTGCCAGTCTACTTAAATATGTCAGATACTTGATAGAATTGTGGTTTTCTTGTTTCCACCCAACTGATGTCTCACGTGTGCCTCTTGATCCCATAAATGTTACCTGGAAGTCAACAAACTAAAAACATTGTCTCTTGTACCATTCATTAACTGGGATCTATTTGAGTCCAAGATTGTTTTCTCGGTGGTGGTAGAAGTTGCCTCATCACAGGCAGATGTTGGGGCTTTGTCCGAAAAACTCCCTTTCTGCTGGCTGCTGTAGATAAGGTCAGCCCATAATGTGACAGAGGCACATGACTTAGGGCAGGTGTCCCAAAACTACGGCCCGCGGGCCGCATGCAGCCCCCTGAGGCCATTTATCCGGCCCCCCGCCGCACTTCAGGAAGGGGCACCTCTTTCATTGGTGGTCAGTGAGAGGAGCACAGTATGTGGTGGCCCTCCAACGGTCTGAGGGACAGTGAACTGGCCCCCTGTGTAAAAAGTTTGGGTACGCCTGACTTAGGGTATATACTAATGTGTATTCTTGAGAGAGGAAGTTCACTGATACATTGTACTTCATATATACTGCTTTTGAAAGATTGTGGGCCGGGCCTGCTGGCTCATGCCTGTAATTCGAGCACTTTGGAAGGCCGAGGCAGGTGGATCACTTGAGATCAGGAGTTTGAGACCAGCCTGGCCAACATGGTGAAACCCTGTCTTTACTAAAATTAGCCGAGCATGGTGGTGCACACCTGTAGTCCCAGCTACTTAGGAGGCTGAGGAACGAGAATCACTTGAATCCAGGAAGCAGAGGTTGCGGTGTTGCAGTGAGCTGAGATGGCGCCACTGCACTCCAGCCTGGGTGACAGAGCGAGACTCTGTCTCAAAAACAAAAAGCTCAAAAAAAAAAAAAAGAAGATATGTATTTTCCCCCATATTTGTAATCTGTCCTGTGATCTCGGTTTAAAAAAAAAATTTTTTAGACATGGGGTGAGGGGCAGGAGGGGTCACACTATATTGCCTAGGCTGGTCTCAAACTCCTGGGCTCAGGCAGTTTCCTGCCCCAGCCACCTGAGTAGCTGGGATTGTAGGCATCAGCTGGCTGATCCCCAGTTTTTACTGTTTTTTATTTTTTTGAGACGGTATTGCTTTGTCACCCAGGCTGGAGTGCTGTGGCATGAACATATCTTACTGTAGCCTTGACCTCCTGTGCTCAGGTGTTCTTCCTGTCTTAGCATCCCAAATACCTGGGACTATTTTTGTGTTTTTTGTAAAGATGGGGTTTCACAATGTTGCCCAGGCTGTCCTTGAACTCCTCCTGCCCGACTTGGCCTTGTTGTTTTTGTTTTGGGATTACAGGCATGAGACACAGTGCCCAGCCCCCAATTTTTTAAACAGCTCTTCAATATATTTTCCTTCTTTACAAAGGCCTTGAGAAATCAAGTGCCTGATATGCACACAATTTACCTAGGATGAAGTTAATTCAAACTTACTTTGTCTGTAGTCTCTGTTACTTGGGAGGCTGAGGCAGGAGGCTTGCTTGAGCCCAGGAGTTAGAGGCTAGCCTGGGCAATATAGTGAGACCCTGTCTAAAAAAGCAAATGAACTAACTTTCTTTGAAATACGCTATGTTTGAAAATGCTTTGTAAAATTAATAGTCTTACGTAAGTGTTGGGTACTACTGTGGGTGAAGACGCAGTAAGAAAGGGTTAAAACATAGGTTCACAGTATCTTGGTTGCATAAAATGTCTTTAAGGAAACATTTTACCCAGAAAGTGTTGAAGGGATTTAATTGTTTAATAAATTTAGTTCTGGCTGGGCCCGGTGGCTCAAGCCTGTAATCCCAGCACTTTGGGAGGCCGAGGTGGGCGGATCATGAGGTCAAGAGATCGAGACCATCCTGGTCAACATGGTGAAACCCTGTCTCTACCAAAAATACAAAAAATTAGCTGGGCATGGTGGCGCGTGCTTGTAATCCCAGCTACTCAGGAGGCTGAGGCAGGAGAATTGCTTGAACCCAGGAGGCGGAGGTTGCGGTGAGCCGAGATCACTCCATTGCACTCCAGCCTGGGTAACAAGAGTGAAACTCCATCTCAAAATTAATTAATTAATTAATTAATTAAGTTCTACCTACTGTCTTGTTTCCACTGAATTATTTCCAGCCTGGGTAACAAGAGTGAAACTCCATCTCAAAATTAATTAATTAATTAATTAATTAAGTTCTACCTACTGTCTTGTTTCCACTGAATTATTTGTTTTGAAAAAGTGGAAAGTCAGGCCGGGTGCGGTGGCTCAAGCCTATAATCCCAGCACTTTGGGAGGCTGAGGCAGGTGGATCACGAGGTCAAGAGATCGAGACCATCCTGGTCAACATGGTGATTCTTCTGCCTCAGCCTCCCGAGTAGCTGGGACTACAGGCATGCACCACCATGCCCAGCTAATTTTGTATTTGTACAGATGGGGTTTCTTCGTGTTGGTCAGGCTAGTCTTGAACTCCCAACCTCAGGTGATCCACCTGCCTCGGCTTCCCAAAGTGCTGGGATTACAGGCATGAGCCACTGTGCCTGGCAATAAATTTTTTTTTTTTTTTTTTTTTTTGCTAGTTACAGTGGCCTAGAATGCACTCCAAACTTTGATAGCAATTGGATTTTGTGAATTTTTCTAACTTTTTCTGTGCTGTGGGTTTGTCAAGTGAATTTGGATAATGTTCTTTTCTTTGGGGACACTCATGTTAAAAGGTTAAAAGGTGAATGGGATACAACTCTGAACAGGGATGTTTTTACTAATAAAGCTAAGACCTCAGGTTACTTGGTCATAGACAAGCTGAATCCATGTCTAATTTAACTAGGAATTTTAAGTAGAAACTTAATTCTTAAATGTTTCTTTTGCTTTTCATTTTGTGATGTATAATGTATAAGGCTAAGGTTATGTATTTCTCCAAATTATTTTTAAGTTTTTTATTATGACTACCATAAAAATTTCAGATCCTGGGGCCGGGCGCGGTGGCTCAAGCCTGTAATCCCAGCACTTTGGGAGGCCGAGGCGGGTGGATCACGAGGTCAAGAGATCGAGACCATCCTGGTCAACATGGTGAAACCCCGTCTCTACTAAAAATACAAAAAATTAGCTGGGCATGGTGGCACGTGCCTGTAATCCCAGCTACTCAGAAGGCTGAGGCAGGAGAATTGCCTGAACCCAGGAAGCGGAGTTTGCGGTGAGCCGAGATCACGCCATTGCACTCCAGTCTGGTTAATAAGAGCAAAACTCCGTCTCAAAAAAAAAAAAAAAAAAAAAAAAGAACAACAACAAAAAAAGAAAAAGTGGAAAGTCAGATAAGCTGAGGACTAACCGGGACAGAGTGACAACTAGACACCACTTTCTTAAGAGATGAGTAGCTATCTAACAGAGATGGTTTTTGAGAATAGCACTCAATGTTTTTTTTTTTTTTTTTTTGGCTGAATGCAGTAGTTTATGCCTGTAATCTCAGCACTTTGGGAGGCTGAGGTGGGCAGATCATGAGGTCAACAGTTGGAGACCAGCCTGGCCAACATGGTGAAACCTCCATTCTACTAAAAATACAAAAATTAGCTGGGTGTGGTGGTACACGCCTGTAATCCCAGCCACTCGGGAGGCTGAGGCAGAATTGCTTGAACTCGGGAGGCAGAGGTTGCAGTGAGCTGAGATCGCACCACTGCACTCCAGCCTGGGTGACAGAATAAGACTCCACTTCAAAAAGTAAAATAATAAAATAAACTTTTTTTTTGAGACAGAGTTTCGCTCTTCTTGCCCAGGTTGGGGTGCAATGGCATGGTCTCGGCTCACTGCAACCTCTGCCTCCCAGGTTCAAGTGATTCTTCTGCCTCAGCCTCCCGAGTAGCTGGGACTACAGGCATGCACCACCATGCCCAGCTAATTTTGTATTTGTACAGATGGGGTTTCTTCATGTTGGTCAGGCTAGTCTTGAACTCCCAACCTCAGGTGATCCACCTGCCTCGGCTTCCCAAAGTGCTGGGATTACAGGCATGAGCCACTGTGCCTGGCAATAAATTTTTTTTTTTTTTTTTTTTTTGCTAGTTACAGTGGCCTAGAATGCACTCCAAACTTTGATAGCAATTGGATTTTGTGAATTTTTCTAACTTTTTCTGTGCTGTGGGTTTGTCAAGTGAATTTGGATAATGTTCTTTTCTTTGGGGACACTCATGTTAAAAGGTTAAAAGGTGAATGGGATACAACTCTGAACAGGGATGTTTTTACTAATAAAGCTAAGACCTCAGGTTACTTGGTCATAGACAAGCTGAATCCATGTCTAATTTAACTAGGAATTTTAAGTAGAAACTTAATTCTTAAATGTTTCTTTTGCTTTTCATTTTGTGATGTATAATGTATAAGGCTAAGGTTATGTATTTCTCCAAATTATTTTTAAGTTTTTTATTATGACTACCATAAAAATTTCAGATCCTGGGGCCGGGCGCGGTGGCTCAAGCCTGTAATCCCAGCACTTTGGGAGGCCGAGGCGGGTGGATCACGAGGTCAAGAGATCGAGACCATCCTGGTCAACATGGTGAAACCCCGTCTCTACTAAAAATACAAAAAATTAGCTGGGCATGGTGGCACGTGCCTGTAATTCCAGCTACTCAGGAGGCTGAGGCAGGAGAATTGCCTGAACCCAGGAGGCAGGAGGCGGAGGTTGCGGTGAGCCGAGATCGCACCATTGCACTCCAGCCTGGGTAACAAGAGCGAAACTCCGTCTCAAAAAAAAAAAAAAAAAAAAAAAAATTTCAGATCCTGAATTATAGGGCACTTTGGGAGCCAGATGTAAGGCTGAGTGCCCCACAGGGTTGTGGGGTGAGCCTTATGCTGTGCTGAGGCGCAGGATCTGAGAAATAAAGAGATAGGACACAGAAGTACAAAGAAAATGCAGCCTACAAGCGGAGTCAGGCGAGGCCCCGAATGTCCAGAAGCATGAGTATTTATTGTGTATAGGTTATGGGGCAGGGCAGTGAGTGAAATCATCTTTAAGGACAGTGATAGGGTCATGAGCAATAAAACATAGGGTCCTCCCCCATTAGGTCACCTAGGCCAGGAGGTGGACAGTGCACAGCAAGGGGCCCGTTCCCATGAAGGCAGGGGCCGTGTGCAGTAAGGGGTCCACTCCTATTAGGTCACCAAGGCTTGAATGTGGGCCGTGCGAAGTGAAGAGGGTGCAGTGTGCAATACTTCTATCTCTGGGAAAACTACTTCTAAAAAGATTTATAGGAGGATGCTTTAAGTCACATAGCAGTGACAGAGCTGTCAAGGTTACCGCCACCTTCTGGCAGCTTCCAGTGGGTTCTATGGGAAGATGATTGTTGAGCAGCACAGTAGCAAGAGCTGATAAAGTTCACAGACATGAAGGTGTATTGCTGGTCTGAGGACAGCCTTCCACAAGAGCTGGAGCAAGGTCCTACAACTCCTTTATCAGGAGGAGTGGCTCTCGCCTCAAGCCTGCCATACAGCAGGTATCTTTACGATACTGAACACTGCCACCTGGGCCATGGATTCTTGTCCTGGTATAATTGTTTTTCCCTTAAATCATGCTCTGCACTGTGTCTGCTCTAGGCATTCCTCCGATTAGAAGCTGCTTATTCCTTAATTCATGCTGTGTACTGTGTCCACTCTAGGCATTCCTCTGATTATGAACTAAGATATAATTATAGGTATATATGTAGAGAAATATTCTTCAGGTACTCATCAACTATTATATGATTATATATAGAGGATTATATAAAGGGAGCCTTCAAGCCCTATTTCTATAAACTAATATATGGTTATGTAAAGGATTATATAAAAGGAAATAGCTGAGTAGTAACACTATAAAGTGAAATATTCCTCAAGCCCTAACTGTGCCAGGGTTCTGCTTAGCTCTCATTCCTCGGTGCCTATATGGGAGGCTACCCACACTGAATTAAAAAAAAGTTTTAGGGCATTTTGATGTCTATTCTCATGTACTTAATGACTTTGGGGCTTGTTTTTGTTTTGTAGGGTTAATAACTAATATTTATACAACAGAAGAAAAAGATGTCATTCCGTAGAGGTATGCTCTTTCTACAAGTTAAGTTTTTATGCCTGGTCAAAGATAAAAGAGGTGTAACATCGGTTTTCCCTATCTATTTCAGTAAACATCATCATCTTGGTCCTGGCTGTTGCTCTCTTCTTACTGGTTTTGCACCATAACTTGCTTGGCTTGAGCAGTTTGTTAAGAAATGAGATTACAGGTATGGGAACCCTTACTAATAATGCCTTAGAATCTTTGAGGACCTGGTACTCTCTGTGTCATACATCCTAAGTTCTTCTTCTTTTAATAGTACTAGCAGTTGTTTGTTAAGGGTTTGGTCTGACAGAATATTCCTTTTCACCAAATCAGAGGCCTTAGAAGAGCCTCTGAGGGCTGCCATCTGTTTACATTTCAGCAGGACAGGGCTTCAGAAAGTGAGGGCAGGCAAGTGTCCTTGGTGTTTGATGCCTGCTGTAGTTACTAGAGTGTCAGTCTAATTATTGTCCTTCAACTCGTGCAGCTCATCAGTGGGACTGTAGTAAAAAAAGTTTGTCAAGTGATCTTTGAAAATCACTTTGTTGTATAATACATTGCACAGTAAACTGAATTAGTTGTTCATACTGTTCTCCCTTGGTATTGAGAGATGTTTGAGGCCTGTTTGTCAAAAATCATTTTTGGATTGCCACCCACCATAGTTGACCAGAGTGAGTCTATAATAGCTTTCCCCTGACTTCCACGGAGTGCCCTGCCTTGATAGCATGTTTTATCATGTGTATACATGTATGATATAAAGGAATGCATGTTCCTGGTTGGAAAGTGTATGAAGAAGAGGACAGCGGCTGAGTGCGGTGGCTCACGCCTGTAATCCCAGCACTTTGGGAGGCTGAGGCAGGCAGATCATGAGGTTAGGAGATCGAGGCTAACATGGTGAAACCCTATCTCTACTAAAAATACAAAAATTAGCTGGGCGTGGTGGCATGCACCTGTAGTCCCAGCTACTCGGGAGGTGGAGGCAGGAGAATTGTTTGAACTGGGGAGGCAGAGGTTGCAGTGAGCTGAGGTCACGTCTTTGCACTCCAGCCTGGTGACAGAGCGAGACACTGTCTCAAAAAAAAAAAAAAAAAAAAAAAAAAAAGGAAAAAAAGAGAACAGCATTCAAGCTCCATGAGGGCAATCTGTTTTATCTCTTGTGCCTAAGGATAGTGGCCAGTACTGGCTGTTCAATAAATAGTGGTTGAATGAATGATTTCATTGTCTAGAGGTAATTTATTACAATATTGGCTTAGTACCTTCCAGTTTTTTCCTGCACATCTTTTTTCTGTACAGTTGAGATTGTACTACATATAAACTGTACATGACATGTTTTTCTGTATATCATAAGCTTTTCACTGTGATGGTAGAAACTTTTCATATATATTTTTAATGTCTATTAGTTTGTTTCCACAGGATAACAGCTTTTGGTACAACAACTTTCAGACTTTTTGATGGCAGCCCTACAATGGGAAACACATTACATGCAGCATACATACATACATGTGTATTTGTTTATTGGCTGTCTATCCTCAGGAAGTTAGGGATGTTTTATTCATGACTATAATCCCAGTGCCTAGATATTGCCTGGCATATGGTAGATACCAGGGTTCACTGAGGAATAAAAAATATATGAAAGGCAAGAATATTTACAGGACAATACTTGCAGAATATTTACAGGACAGAACTTGCAGTTTCCTTGTGTATTTTCTTTGGTATTCTAATTCTTCTTCTATTTTTTTTTTTTTAGACAGAGTTTCACTCTTGTTGCCCAGGCTGGGGTACAATGGCATGATCTTGGCTCATGGCAACCTCTACCTCATGGGTTCAAGCAATTCTTCTGCCTCAGCCTCCAAAGTAGCTGGGTTTACAGGTGTTCACCACCACACCTGGCTAATTGTGTATTTTTAGTACAGATAGGGTTTCACCATGTTGGTCAGGCTAGTCTTGAACTCCTAACCTCAAGTGATCCACCCACCTCAGCCTCCTGAAGTGTTTAGATTACAGGCATGAGCCACCGCCCCTGGCCTCTACTTCAGTTTTTTATTGCAATCCAGAAACTTTTTCTATATAAATTGGTTGTGACTCAATTGGTTTCATGCTTACTTATGATTTGTGACTTAAGAAACACTGATTTAGTTTGCTGCTAAGTTTTCACAATTTAAGTAAAATTCTTTCAATTATGGTTCAGATTTTGTCCTTAGGAAATTCTTCATACAAATTGCCACAATACATTCTAACAGGTCCTGTTATTTTCCTACCAGTAGGTATCAAAGTGCTGTCAGCCTATTTTAAAAAATGCTTCCTCCACTTTTCCAAAAGCTTGTTTACATATAGGGAGTTTCAGGGCTATATGCTTCACAGTTTAATGGGGGAGAATGAAGTAAATCATTATCATAATCCTTACCTTCCCTTTTTCCATGTGTTGGATTCTATCAACCAGAGATTGTATCACACTGCCTTCCTTGTGTTCTTTTCAGATTCAGGAATTGTGGGGCTTCAACCTATAGACTTTGTCCCAAGTGCTCTCCGGCATGCAATAGATGGGAGAGAAGAAGAGATTCCTGTGGTCATCGCTGCATCTGAAGACAGGCTTGGGGGGGCCATTGCAGCCATAAATAGCATTCAGCACAATACTCGCTCCAATGTGATTTTCTACATTGTTACTCTCAACAATACAGCAGACCATCTCCGGTGAGCTCTGCTTACCTGAGACTGCTTTTAGAGGATGCTCTAAAGCTGGCCAGCTGGCAATCCATGGTTTTCTGTGTTTTATATGTTGTTTTATATAATTGAGATTGTACTGCCGATAAACTGTACAAATGAAATATTTTTTTAGGATTGTATCATGAGCATATCCACATAATAGCAGAAGTGATACAAGGAGCTCATGACAGGAAGTCAGCTGTCACTATACAATGTTAACTCCACCTGATGTTGTTTTCGTAGCAATACTTTCTCACTGAAGGAAGCAGTAAATGTTGATTTACAAGTCACAAGTTCCTTACTTTATGGACATGCTCTGAGGAGTTCTGGTCTAGAGTGGGAAGGGACTTAGCAACAACGGCAAGGTAGTATTGTGAAGCTGATCACAGATCCTGATCCAAATCCTGGCCCAGAGTGATCTGGGGAAATTTGGACAGTTCAATCCATTTTGAAAGTGAACTAAGACAAGACTTATTTTGTCTAATAGATTAACCAGTTATCAAATTTCTAAAATATGTTGGTCCTTGTGGCTTTCTCCATGGTTCATAGTTTTTAAAGTTATAAAATCTGATACAAACAAAAACTGTACTAAAATAGACTACAGAAATAACACCAAGTATCCACAAAATGCTGATTTGAAACTAACCTAGAAAAAATGTGCAGTACACCTTTAGCAGTTTTTTCTTACAGGTAGTGCCTTAGACTTGAATGGCAGAATTACTAAGGGTCACCACAGTGAATTAAGAAGTCAGTCTGGGCCAGGTGCGGTGGCTCTGGCCTGTAATCCCAGTACTTTGGGAGGCCACAGCGGGCGGATCAAGAGATCAAGACCATCCTGGCCAACATGGTGAAACCCCGTCTCTACTAAAAATACAAAAATTAGCTGAGCGTGGTGATGTGCACCTGTAGTCCCAGCTACTCGGGAGGCTGAGGCAGGAGAATTGCTTGAACCCGGGAGGCAGAGGCTGCAGTGAGCTGAGATTGTGCCACTGCACTCCAGCCTGGCACCTAGCGACAGAGTGAGACTGCCTCAAAAAAAAAAAAAAAAAAAAAAAAGTAGCCTGTAGATAAGAGATTACTCTGTGGGTAATTAGCTTTCACTGCTGTCACTTTGACTCCTTTTCTTCACCAGTATATTTAGAGGGTTAAGAGTTGAATGGTCCAGGTGGTAATTCTTCACCAGTATATTTAGAGGGTTAAGAGTTGAATGGCCCAGGTGGTAATTCTTCACCAGTATATTTAGAGGGTTAAGAGTTGAATGGTCCAGGTGGTAATTTTTTTTTTCTTTTTTTTTTTTTGAGACAGAGTCTCACTTTGTGGCCCAGGCTGGAGTTTCACTCCAACTTCCACCTCCAGGGTTCAAGCAATTCTCCTGCCTCAGCCTCCTAAGTAGCTGGTATTACAGGTGTGCGCCACCACTCAGCTGATTTTTGTATTTTTAGTAGAGATGGGGGTTTCACCATGTTGGTCAGGCTGGTCTCGAACTCCTGACCTCATGCTCTGCCCACCTCGGCCTCCCAAAGTGCTGGTATTACAGGTGTGAGCCACCACACCCAGCTGAGATGTTCCTACTTCTATATTGTGTTTTTCTAGAGTCGTTTTAGAGTTAGAATTACCCTATACTCTTGGTTTGGGGAGAGACTTTTGTGGGAATTACCCTCAGTTCGGATGAGAAAACCAAAGCTCAGAGATAAAAGGAACTTGAAAACATCTATTTGGTCTGTAGGGTTTCTCTTGCATTATCCTCATTGGTTTGGAGACATTATTTAAAAACTGAAATTTAATGCTTTATCTTCATCAGATCCTGGCTTAACAGTGATTCCCTGAAAAGCATCAGATACAAAATTGTGAATTTTGACCCTAAACTTTTGGAAGGGAAACTAAAAGAGGATCCTGACCAGGGAGAATCCATGAAACCAGTGAGTTCCATGTGTCCTTCTTTGTACTTGGTAGCATAGGAAATAACTGGGGGTATAGTGCAAGCAGTTTTCCTGGGGACAAATCTTCAGTGGTTGTTGAGAGTCCTTTCTTCTGAATGGGTACTGAAAGCATCCTAGGAGTTTCTATGTAAATAAAAGCATAGCCACTGCAGTATCCTGTACCAATTATTCTTTCCTTTTTCAGTTAACCTTTGCAAGGTTCTACTTGCCAATTCTGGTTCCCAGCGCAAAGAAGGCCATATACATGGATGATGATGTAATTGTGCAAGGTATCAAAAATGTTACCATGAGTGCTGTTCTCCATTCAGATTGAGTACAATTGCTAAATAAAACAATGGACTACAGTGGGCTGTAGTGGTTGTTTTATTTATAGTCTATAAAAGGTCACATAGGGAGAAGTGGGAGTAACAGGGAACTCTCAAGGCAATTGAAATGTAAATCTTAACATCTTGTCTATTTCAGGTGATATTCTTACCCTTTACAATACACCGCTGAAGCCAGGACATGCAGCTGCATTTTCAGAAGACTGTGATTCAGCCTCTACTAAAGTTATCATCCGTGGAGCAGGAAACCAGGTAAATTGTTTACCAGACACCCACTCTTCCTACATTATCATTTAATGGGAAGAGGTTGCAAATTCAGGGAACTCTTTTGCTGCAGTTTACATTCCCTAATCATTTCATCCCAACTCAAGGCTCCTTTTCTGTATACTTGTTCATGGACATGACAGCCTAATTGTTCTTGAACATCTGGTTTAGTATGTCAACATCTAGGTTCCTATTCTAACTTAGAATTTCAAGTATCTATTTTTTTTTTTTTTTTGAGACAGAGTTTTGCTCGTTACCCAGGCTGGAGTGCAATGGTGCGATCTTGGCTCACCACAACCTCCACCTCCTGGGTTCAGGGAATTCTCCTGCCTCAGCCTCCTGAGTAGCTGGGATTACAGGCACGTGCCACCATGCCCAGCTAATTTTTTGTATTTTTAGTAGAGACGGGGTTTCACCATGTTGACCAGGATGGTCTCGATCTCTCGACTTCGTGATCCACCCACCTTGGCCTCCCAAAGTGCTGGGATTACAGGCTTGAGCCACCGCGCCCGGCCTCAAGTATCTATTTTCTAATCTGAAAAGTTATTAACAGTTCTTCTCTCTACTGGCTCCAAAATTTTCTCTTTTCTGTTTGAAGCAGTAAATACATATATCCTATTTGTGTTTTTAGTACAATTACATTGGCTATCTTGACTATAAAAAGGAAAGAATTCGTAAGCTTTCCATGAAAGCCAGCACCTGCTCATTTAATCCTGGAGTTTTTGTTGCAAACCTGACGGAATGGAAACGACAGAATATAACTAACCAACTGGAAAAATGGATGAAACTCAATGTAGAGTAAGTATGTAATTGGTCTCACTGTGAAAAACCGTTGTATTTCAATTCTGGGAGTCTTGACTAACAGGAGTTAGTTAGAACTCTTCACTAACATTTGTTTTCTGTCCCACCAAGAGAGGGATTGTACAGCAGAACCCTGGCTGGCAGTATCACAACACCTCCTCTGCTTATTGTATTTTACCAACAGCACTCTACCATTGATCCTATGTGGAACGTCCGCCACCTTGGTAAGTAGAATTAACCAGTGGCTTAAGCTAGTAACTAATTGATATCTAAAGAACTATCCTGAGGGATGGGATATATTGTTTCCCTTAACTTTTCTGTACAATTTCACATGGCACAACCTTTTGGCGTTTTTTGTCTCAAATGTAAGGTTCCAGTGCTGGAAAACGATATTCACCTCAGTTTGTAAAGGCTGCCAAGTTACTCCATTGGAATGGACATTTTAAGCCATGGGGAAGGACTGCTTCATATGCTGATGTCTGGGAAAAATGGTATATTCCAGACCCAACAGGCAAATTCAACCTAATCCGAAGATATACTGAGATCTCAAACATAAAGTGAAACAGAATTTAAACTATAAGCATTTCTCAGGAAATCCTGGAAGATGGCATGTGTGGGAAGTAACAGTTGCTAGGCTTCAATGCCAATCTGTAGCAACCCATGGAAAAAGATGTTTCAGCTGGGTAAAGATGACAAACTGCCCTGTCTGGCAGTCAGCTTCCCAGATAGACTATAAATATGTCTCCATCTGCCTTACCAAGTGTTTTCTTACTATAATGCTGAATGACTGGAAAAAAAACTGATATGGCTAGTTCAGCTAGCTGGTACAGATAATTCAAAACTGCTGTTGGTTTCAATTGTGTAACCTGTGGCCTGATATGTAAATAAAACTCACATTTTTCAATAAGTATCTTTTTTTTTTTTATTTCTGGGTAACTACTTCCACTCACAATAAGAATTGTCTTTTTACAAAATTTAGGGATTCCAATTTAATACATATTCACAAAATTTACACAGCTCATCTATGCCACAACACATTATACACAGGACAGTTTAGCAGTCTCCTTAGAATGTTTTAAAAAAAGCTTCTTATAAAGAGAAATGGTTCTGGGCCAGGCGTGGTGGCTCACACTTGTAATCCCAGCACTTTGGGAGGCTGAGGCAGGTGGATCACCTGAGGTTGGGAGTTTAAAACCAGCCTGACCAACATGGATAAATCCCATCCCTATTAAAAATACAAAATTAGCCTGGCGTGGTGGCACATGCCTGTAATCCCAGCTACTCAGGAGGCTGTGGCAGGAGAATCACTTGAACCTGGGAAGCGGAGGTTACGGTGAGCTGAGATTGTGCCATTGCACTCCAAAGTGAAACTCCATCTCAAAAAAAAAAAAAAAAAAAAAAGACACGGTTCTGTTACACATAATCTGTACTGAAGTCATAAGCATCATCCTCTTCAATCATTTTATCCAAGATAAAATGCCTTGTAGACTGTCCACCTATATTGCAGGAAAATAAAAAGATTTTATTTTCAAAAAGTAAAAGGGATTCTACATTATGCTGCTTTGTTAGAAGAACTCCTCTGCCTGCCTTACCTGCTGTAGACTCTTCAGGCAGTACCTCCCCTGTCTCTTCTGCAGCGAACATGTCTGAGTTCTTTTCCTGTGTGACAAAGAAAAATGGTGCTGGATTAGTAGCCCTTGTTTGCTCATTTAATCTAAATAATTATGTACCTGAAAAAATTAAGTCAATGGAGGTACCTATGACAGGATGTGCAATATTAAGGCTAACAGATCACAAGCCTCAAATATTTCCTACCTTCAGCTCCTTCACATTATGTGTTATAATGCTACAAAACTTAAGTTTTAAACAACTTATGGAGGATAGACTTACATCGACTTCAACAATTTCCTGGTCATGGTCTTTGTCATCCTTCTTCTCCTCTTTCCATTTTGGCAATTCTTCATGTATGTCCTTTTCTTCTATTACTCCATTTGTTAGACCAGAAGACTGGAAAAGGATGCTATTGGCCAAATGAGGGCCCTTGATGGCTGGGAAAGAAACAAAATCCATGTAAACAGTTAAGACCTTTCTTTTTTTCTTTTTTTTTTTTTTTTGAGACGGAGTTTCACTTTGGTTACCCAGGCTGGAGTGCAATGGCGTGATCTCGGCTCACCGCAACCTCCGCCTCCTGGGTTCAGGCAATTCTCCTGCCTCAGCCTCCTGAGTAGCTGGGATTACAGGCACGCGCCACCACGCCCAGCTAATGTTTTGTATTTTTAGTAGAGGCGGGGTTTCACCATGTTGACCAGGATGGTCTCGATCTCTTGACCTAGTGATCCACCCGCCTCGGCCTCCCAAAGTGCTGGGATTATAGGCTTGAGCCACCGCGCCCGGCCAAGACCTTTCTTTATTGGCCTATCAGCTGATGAAGACAGCAGTGACACAATTCTCACCTTTTATGCTCTGTGCATTGTTCTTTTCCAGTTCTTCCAGATTGAAGCCACTTTTCATGTGTACCATAATACTCTCATTAAAATATGGAGGAGGAGTCCAAGATGTAGGAGGATGGCAATAGTAAGCTAATGAGGCACTGATATTAAAAATAAGATGTGTCAAAAGGAGGTTTATTCCAGAAGTCACCAAAATTACAACAGAAGAGAAAGCTTACCCTGTCCACTCAGACCACAGCAGCTTGGCGGCACCTTCAACGTTTGGGATTCCACCTTTTTGATGCATACCTCTTCTCTGAGCAAGCATAGTAAAGAATTCCAGAGAATTTCTGTAGCCTGGGATGGTATATTTCAATACTACCTTAAGAAAAAAAAGTCCATCTGACATCATGCCAGTACTTTAAAAAACTTCAAAGTTTTTCTACTCAAAATGCTTATGATGGAAGAAAATGGCTCCAAGGAGCTCATGAGAAGGGATCCATTTACCTGTCGAGCATCAGCCTGGGAAAGGATGGCACTGGCAGCCTCCATTGGTTTTACTACTATAATACTTGCTGGACTTCGCAGAGCAAGTGCAGAGGAGGAGTTAAGAGGGGATACGATGAAGCTTGGACTATCTATGATAGTGATCTGTTTGTCCAAGGGGACAACCTGCATGCTTCTGAAAGAAGAGAGATGGAATTGATGGGGGCACTGGTTTATTTGGAGGGCAAGAGACAGAACATGAAGCTCAGGGTTGGATTGAACAGACTCAGCACAGTCAGTCAGATCCAGTTTATCATCATTTGCTTCACATTTATTTAAAACTGTAACAGCACACCTGACCATTCTAAAGAGAAACACTGCATGTTATAATAGCTTATATAGTTACATCAACCTAAACACATGCTGTTTCTTTTGTTATAAATATGACACCTTCTGGCCCGGTGCAGTGGCTCACGCCTGTAATCCCAGCACTATGGGAGGCCAAGGTGGGCAGATCACAAGGTCAGGAGTTCAAGACCCACCTGGCTAAGATGGTGAATCCCTGTTTCTACTAAAAATACAAAAATTCGCCGGGCATGGTGGCAGGTGCCTATAATCCAGCTACTTGGAAGGCTGGGGTAGAGGTTACAGTGAACCGAGATAGCACTGCTGCACTCCAGCCTGGGCAACAGAGAGAGGCCCCATCTCAGAAAAAAAAAAAAAAAGAAAAAAAAAAATCTAAAAGTTGGCCAGGCACAGTGGCTTATGCTACCCAACACAAGTGTAATCCCAACACTTTGGGAGGCCTAAGCAGGAGGATCACTAATGGCCAGGAGTTTGAGACTAGCCTGGCCAATATAGTGAAGGTGCAGTGGCAGCCTTCTATCTGGCAAATTTCTATTAATTTCTCAAGGCCAGGTTCAAACATCACTTTCTCTGAGGCAGCTTTCCTCTCTCTCCATCTATTTGCTTCATTTGTCTTTCAGACTAAATCACGGGCAGCCGTCCACTCCAATTTTTCCCCAAGCCTAGCACTGGCTTAAATCTCTTCTTTCACCAAAAGCTTTAAAAAAGAAAAAAAAAACGCCGGGAATAGTGGCTCATGCCTGTAACCCCAGCACTCTGGAAGGCCAAGGCAGGCAGATCACAAGGTCAGGAGTTCGAAACCAGCCTGGCCAATACAGTGAAACCCCATCTACTAAAAATAGAAAAAAATTAGCCAAATGTGGTGGCACGTGCCTGTAATCCCAGCTACTTGGGAGGCAGAGGTTGCAGTGAGCCATCGTGCCACTGCACTCCAGCGTGGGTGACACAGCGAGACTCCAGCTCGAAACACATCACCTTCCTTGAGATAACCAAAATAAAACAGTATGTCATTATAATAAAATATTACAATTATGGATAGCTCAGTTTACCTTGTAAGCCCCATAGATACGCCAACATTACACATCTGTTCTTGTTTTAAGCTATTGATAAGGCTGCTTTTCCCCACATTTGGGAAACCTACAAATAAATGGGAAATCCAGATATAAAAAGCATTATATATTGGCATTTATGAAATTTTCACTGCTTAATTTTCCAATTCCCTAAAGTTTAGGGTGAGATCAGAGTTGGATATCAGCATCTTCAATACTATAACCAATTTTAGTTTCTTCATTTCTTGTATAAGTAATGAAAAGGCAGGAAAATACTATCAATTCAAATAAACCCAGAGCTTTTAGAAACTTAATTTCCTATAGTGATCAGTCCCAACAAAAAACCTGAATCTGGCAGCAGTTGTTTAAGTTTTGTTCTTTAAATTGTGTTTGGTTATGTGTTTTCAGTAAGGTATAGGCAAGAAGCTGGTATGTGAGCGAGCCTTTTACTTAACAACTCCATACACTGCTGCTTTAACAGGGAAAAATTCTTAAGTATCTCAACACTTAGAAAGCAAAAAGTGATGACCTGAAACTCACCAATTACTCCAACCTGAATGGGTTTGCCACAAGTCTCCTGAAAATCTCCAAGAAGTTTCCAAAGGCCCTCTTTCCCAAAGCAGACTTCACTTCTGAATGGAGCAGCAGTCTTCTTTGCCTTCACACGCTAAAATTCAAAATAATTAGTTTAATTATTCCGATAACTTACCTGATAAATTATTTCAACACACCCCAAGCAATCAGGCTCCAGAGCCCAGCTCTTAAAGTAACTACATTGCCTTTCAGATGATCTCTGGCTGAAATCAGAGTTGGATCTTGTAATTTTTCACTTATTTAAATCAAGATTTTGTATACTCATCATTTTTCAACCACTCAGTCTGAAAGAACCGCATTTCTTACTACTAATAAAAGGTACCTTGGTTATCTTCCCTTTATCCTTCAGTTTTGTTGAGGCTCTGAACACTACTGTTGGCAATTCTTTCTTCAAATAATTTAGCCAGCTCTCCAAATTCTCCTTTGGTACCAGATCTGATAGGAAGTAGAAATCAGACATGTGCTCCAATTTGGCTATTTTGTTGAGATGCATTTGCAAAATCTGGGAACTAAAGATTTTACTCTGGTTTACATTTTCCCATCTTTTCAAAAGGATTTAACTAGAAAATCAAAGAGGGTAAGCTCCCCTACCATGCTGCCTGTATCTTTACAGAGCTCAGCATCTACACTTCTCTATTTCAATTCCCCTTTAATTACTTACTCTTTCAGGAGACTTAACATCTGGATTACAACCCTAATAACCCTAGAGCTATGTTTCCAGAATTTACCTTTAGCTAGCAGCCAACTGTTTCTTTTACTCATTTATTATTTTTTGAGATGGAGTCTCGCTCTTTGCCCAGGCTGGAGTGCAGTGGCGCAATCTCAGCTCACTGCAACCTCTGCCTCCTGGGTTCAAGCAATTTTCCTGCCTCAGCCTCCCCAGTAGCTGGGACTACAGGTGCCTGCCACCATGCCCGTATTTCTGTATTTTAGTAGAGATGGGGTTTCGCCATGTTGGTCAGGCTTTTCTCGACCTGGCTGCAAGTGATCCACCCGCTTTGGCCTCCCAAGCAGCCAACTGTCCTTAACCCCAACAATAATTTTAGATCTCATTCTCATTTTCTGCTTTGTAATTCTGTTTTGAGTTTTCCTGTTCCTGCTTCTCAAACTCAGATGCATAATTATGCAGTTCATTTAAATATTTTGTCACATATATTCCAATTTATCTCACTACTGAACTACTCGACATTGTGTAGGTGTGGGGAATTTGGCATACTGTCATCACATCCTAGATGAAATATACTACACAATAAGCTGGGTAGTGAAGCATACACTTATTTTTTTTTTTTTTGAGACAGAGTTTCGCTCTTGTTACCCAGGCTGGATCGCAATGGCGTGATCTCGGCTCACCGCAACCTCCACCTCCTGGGTTCAGGCAATTCTCCTGCCTCAGCCTCCTGAGTAGTTCGGATTACAGGCATGTGCCACCATGCCCAGCTACTTTTTTTTTTTTTGTATTTTTAGTAGAGATGGGGTTTCACCATATTGACCAGGACGGTCTTGATCTCTTGACCTGGTGATCCACCCGCCTCGGCCTCCCAAAGTGCTGGGATTACAGGCTTGAGCCACCGCGCCCGGCCTACACTCTTATTTTAAAAGATGATAAATACTGAATGGCAAAAGAACAGTAGAAACCAGTTGAGTCGGTTGTAAAAATCACTTCCTCCCCACTGTCCAGCACTGTCTCTGGCAAACAAAGTGCACGTACTCTGTCTCTGCTGAGGTCAGAGTTGGATCTTATCAGTCTTCAGCGACAATCAGACTGTTCAGATGTTTTCCTCATACCTCACCAATGTACGTGGAAGACAAAGGGTACGCTCTTTACTCACCTGATTTATTTAATATAAGTACGAGCTTTTTCTGTCCACTCTGGACAATGGCCTCTTCTACCTGAGGACATCTGCAGCCAAGAGGATCTCTGGCATCCAACACCTCTAGGACAACATCTGAGGCTTCAATCACCTATCAAGGAAAAAATGACTAGAACTACATCCCTTGCTCTGGTAATACCTTCAACAAGAGTGTACTGGCATTGTCCATTTGACAACAGTGTGAGCTCAGAGTTGGATCTCATGTCTTCACTTTGGTATGAAGAATGTTGACCCTCATCATTTCTCACACAGGAAAGTAAAACAGAGGCTTGCTCAGCAGCCTCTGATCAAGATGGATTTCAAAAATGAAAATATCTCTAACTATCCAAATCCTCCCATAGTGAATTATGTAGTTTGATAGGCCCTTTTGGCCTTGCCAATAGCTGCTGAGTGGCAGTCAGGTTCTGTCCACAGGGGAGTGAGCTTGGGAAAATGGATGTTGGGAATGGGAGTGCTGGAGAGCAACTACAACAAGGAGACACCACCTTCTTGCCTTCTTTCACTTAGGTTTCAATAGAGTACTTTAGAGACCCTTAACCTGACACCTCTTATTCCAATGTACTTTTCTCAATCTCAATACTATGCCAACATTTTTTTTTAACTCAAAGTACCACTTTTGTAAATCACGCTTACAAGCAGAACCGGTATTGTGCAAATATTTAGAAACTATTTCTGTCAGTTAAACATAGCAGGAAAGGTATTAAACAGGACAAGCTAGAGTGGAGTCATGACATGATTTGTGGGAGGAGGGAGAGATCAGGAAAGGTAACTAATGGGTACTAGGCTTAATAGCTGCGTGATGAAGTAATCTGTACAACAAACCCCCATGACACAAGTTTATCCATATAACAAACCCGCCTGCACACATACCCTTGATCTTAAAAGGTTAAAAAAAAAAAAATGACTTCAGTCTTTTTAACCTCATTAGCACTGTCAGACACTGACCTAGGCTAAGATACCTTTTTAAGTTCTTGACAATACAACTTCTTTGAATTCTGTTTGCCTGACTTGGCTTTGTTCTCAGTTTTGCAAAGCCCCAACTCCTAGAGGATAAAAGGGGGGAAAGGACACAAAATTAGAAGTACAGCAGTTGTAACATGTATCTCCATTTTTCTACAGCTGAGAAGCAGCACTTGCAGTTGTTAAATATATAAAACAAAGTCTGAACTCAGTTGTCTTCCTTCCAAGAAGCTCAGCAACCTGTGGATGCGCTTTTATTTCATGAGAACTCATCTCTTGGCCAAGCACAACAGCCCATCCCTGTAATATCAGAAACTTTGGGAGGCAGAAATGTGTGGATAACCTGAGCTCAAGAGTTTGATACCAGACTGGGCAATACGGTGAAAGCCTGTGTCTACTAAAAAAAATTAGCCAGGTGCGACTGTGTGCTCCTGTAGTCTCAGCTACTCGGAAACTGAGGTGGTAAGACTGCTTGAGCCTGGGTGGTCAAGGTTGCAGTGAGCTGTCATTGTGCGACTACAGTCAGGCCCAAGCAACAAAAACAAAATCAAAACCCCTCATCTCTCATTCCTAAAGACCTAATCAGTATACCTTTTCCAAAGGTTCCACATTTGATGGCTTAACATCAGGATTTGTTTCAAGTTTTCTTTTCTTTTCTAGTTCCTTCTGCCTGTCAAGTTTCTGCTGCTGTTGTAGTTCTTCAAGCTGTGTTGGAGTCATAAGAGACATAGGTGAATCAGTGACTAGTGTTGTTACCTTACTCTGAAAAACATCACACATAACACACTACCCCACTCATTTAAAGTTCTGACTAACATAACTTACCCGCTGTTTCCTTAGCTCAGCTTCCCTAAGAAGAGCCTCCTTAAAGGGAGCACTGTTTGGAACTCCTGGGTCTTTCCTAGGCTTCTTGTGACCCCGCTTTTTAGCCTCCTTCCTTAATTTTCGATGATGTTCTCGAACCTATTATAATAAAGAGATTTTGTCTGCTTACAAAAATATCTTTATACTTAAGCAGAATTCAAGTGAGAAACCAATCTAGCTGGAATTTAGTTAAGCCTATAAAACAGCCTAGGAAAATGGGGCTTTAATTGGAATCTTACAGAGTAATGCATACGGAAGTATAAAACAGCAAGAAAATGTCATTAGAAGGCTCTCTATGCAGAAATTAACATGTTGAACAAGTTTACAGACTCATCACCAAATCACTGCACTTTGTCACAGCTACACTTTTGATGCTTAAGAGCTACCATGATCAGTCTATCCAATGCCATTTCCTGAAACCAAATCATGTTAACGCAGACTTTCCCTTTGCAAATGAATAGGGCAAAATCAGTTCAGCAATGTGTTTGGTATAGCTCTCCCAACTACACTTACCTTTTTTTGGATTTTATACCGCTTATGGCAGGTCATGCGTTTACTTGCTTTCTTCAACTCTACGAAAAAAAAAAATCACATTACAAATGTGTTAATGCAAATGATTAGTTCTGGGTGAACGCACTACGGAGTTATATCCTTTTTAAATGTTATTGGCTGCAAAAGCTAACGTTAAGACTAATGCGAAATGCCTAATACAGACATACATGCCCACTCTCAAATCCCAGAGAATCTGATTCAGTCGATCCAGAATGGAGTCCTAGTTCTCTGCACCTAGTCTTACAATATTAGAATGGAATCATACACAGCAGCGTATAAGACCCAATATGACAGCCACCTCGTGTCAAACAGCACGAATCCAAGAAAGGAACTGTGAGTCTGGGAGGCGATTCTCAGCTCTCACCTGGGCCAGTATGCACGTGACCAGGGAAGGGAAAACACTGGGCCTGAAACCTAGCTTAGACGCTGCTTCCTTCTGAAAATCTAGCCTAGTCTTGCCCACCCTCCGCCAGGCTTCCTTCGGCAGAATGAGCCCGCGCGATTAACAGGATCGGCGTAGAGCCTTCCAACTCGGTTCTACGAGAAAACGGGGCCAAGGCCTACGCGCAGGCTCCCACCTCCATGCCCGCAGAAACCAAGCCGTAGAAGAATGTCGTGGTGGCTGCAGCAACTACCAGACATGGGTCCCTCCAAGCCCGCCTTCCGATCCCACTTACTAGGCCGCTTCATGTTGGTTGTAGAAAGTAACACAAGGAAGACGACTTGCCTCCGCTGGCGCCACGTGTGAACTGAGGCCAACGACGAGCGTCACGTACACACGTTACAGCCGTAAAGTGCGTCACCGCCTCTCTGGGTGCGCGCGCACGCAGTGTCGCGCGGAGCAGGAATCGCTTGGCGGCGGCGGGGCTGGTTTTGCAGCGACACCGGGAGGGGTAAGGGAGGTGAGGGCGGCGGGTGCCGGAGCGACGGCAGCGGCCGTGGCCGGAGGAGCTATAGCAGCAGCCGTGGCGGCCACGGGGCGGGGCGCGGCGGTCAGTGACCGCGGCCGGGGCTGCAGGCGGCGGAGCGGCTGGGTAAGACCGGGCCCAGGGCGGGTGGGGCCGCTCCCCCTCGACCAGCTGCTGGGCCTTTGTGTGGGCCCGGGCGGGCGGGAGCCGCGGCGGAGGCCCCGCCCCGGCCGTGGGGAGACGCGCCGGTCGGGCGGGGCGCGCGGGGTTGGGCGGGGCGCGGCGGCGGGCCTCGGGACAGGCCCGGTAACCCTGTCGCACCTGCCGGCAGGGACAAAGGCGTACTACGGCCCGGAAACTCCCCGCGCCACTCTTTCCCGCTCGTCGTGGGGCAGCTTCAAAGCTGTCAACGTTTCCCACAGCCCCCAATACCAGTGACAGGTCGGGAAAGTCCTTCATTTCCTCGGTTACTCAGGGCCTCCTTTTTTGTTATTGTTGTTTCTTGACGGTTCGACACAAATTCTTAGTGATTTCTTTCTTTATTTTTTTCCGAGTATTTTGATCAATGGGACTTGTATTTATAGTAGAGGCCAGATATTTCAGCTTCTCATCTCAACAACGCAAAGAATCCGGGATTTTGGGAACTGTGTATTTCTTGGTTTGGGGAAGCACAGTTTTGTTATAATAAGGGAGAAGTTTTAATTTAAAGGGGCAGAAAGTTGCATGCGAAAATATAGAAAAAATTCTGAAAAATAAGTACACGGTATGGTGGATATAGAAATTCTTACAATTATAGAAGCGTGTGTTGGAGTAAAACATTTTAACTCATTTTCCCACACACTAGGACTATCGACAAATAATTTCAGGTATTTTTTTTTCTCCCATTTGGCTATGTACTTTTCCTCAAAAAGTGCAGATGGACTCGTGCACGTGAAAGAGTAGCGTAATTTTTGCTTTATTACTTACAGGTTGCCCATATTTAATTTTGAGCTCCAAAATGGAAGATTGGAAAAATATGTTTTGAAGAGGTGTTTCAGATTAAAACAATAAAGAGTTTGTGTGTGGATGAATGGAAGGGGCTTGACCGCTTTCTTTGGCTTTGGGAATGTACAAAACACCTCAAATGTTAATATCCTACCAAAATTCCCAAGATAAGTAAATTGTGATATAGCTGTATAATAGATTAGTATCAAGCTATCAAACGTGATTAGGAAGAATGTTGACTTGGGAGAATCTTCATTAAGTTAAAACACAGGCTGTAGAATAATACACTTGGTTTGTTAACATTTTGGTAAAATAATAACAGGTAACTAAGGCATAGATAAATACCAAAAATTGTGAATGACAACGCTAAGGATGGTTTTTTTCTCTGAAGCAGGTTTATAGGTGTGTTTTTTTTTTCCTTTGAGTCCTGTTTTCCAAGATTTTGTTTTAAGCATGTATTGTAGTGCTAAATATCACTAGAAATATATGAAAGGGCTAAAAGTTCATAAACTGTCAAAATACAGCATTTGTCTCTACTGTCAGTATTCTCCCAGTTGCATATTACTAAGTATTCTTAACTGTCCACTATCAATTACAGTATTGATTGTCAGATTTTTGAACTTGTAACTATAATCAAGGCTGTTTTAAAACTTGGAATTGAACTCTGGAATCTGTCTTTCCTCTTCATGGAAAAACAAATAAAATTGCTGAAGGGATACTTAACAGTGCTTTATTTTTTTATTTTTTTATTTTTTTTTTTAATTTTTTTTTTTTTAGGCAGGGTCTCACTTTGTTATTCAGGCTAGAATGCAAGTAAAGTGATCATGGCTCAAGCCTTAATATACTCCTAGGCTCAAGCAGCCCTCCCACCATGGCATCCCAAGTAGCTAGGATTACAGATGTGCGGTACCACACCAAGCTAATTTTTATTTTTGTAGAGACAAGGTCAGTCTATATTGTCCAATCTGGTCTTGAACTCTGCCTTAAGTGATCCTCCTGCTTCAGCCTTCCCAAGTGCTGGGATTACAGATATGAACCCCTGTGCCTGACTCAGGCCTTTTAAACTATACAAATAAACTTCTTTTTTCAAAAGTCCCACCTAAGGGCAGGTTTTTTTTGTTTTTTGTTTTTTGTTTTTTTTTGAGACAGAGTTTCACTCTGTCCCTCAGGTTGGAGTGCAGTGGTGTGATCCTTGCTCACTGCAACCTCTGCTTCCTGGGTTCAAACAATTCTTGCACCTCAGGCTCTCAAGTATTTGGGATTATGGGCATGCACCACCTCGCCTGGCTAATTTTTTGTATTTTTAGTAGAGATGGGGTCTCACGGTGTTGGTCAGGCTGGTATCGCACTCCTGACCTCAGGTAATCTGCCAGCCTCGGCCTAAATTGCTGGGATTACAGGCATGAGCCACTGTGCCTGGTTCTGAGCGTACTTTTAACACATTTATTAAAAGATAAATTGAGCACCTAACCTATACTAAATACTATTCTATAAGACAGGGCTATAAAAATGAGTAGGATACTGTTCCTGTGCCTGGGGAACATGCAGAAGTGATTTCATGGACATCACTTCACTGTTCCAACAATCTGACAGATATAGGAACACTTTATGTTCTTTTTGTTTGAATCAGGCTCTCGCTCTGTCACCCAGACTGGACTGTGGTGGTGTGATCTCGGCTCACTGCAACCTCCGCCTCCTGGGTTCAAGCGATTCTTGTGCCTCAGCGTCCTGAGTAGCTAGGTTTACAGGCATGTACCACCTCACCCAGCTAATTTTTTTTTTTTTTTTTGTAGAGACAGGGTTTCACCATGTTGGCCAAGCTGGTCTTGAACCCCTGACCTCAGGTAATCCATCTGTCTCAGCCTCCCAGCACTTATTTTTTGGTTTTTCTTTTTTCTTTTTTTTCTTTTTTTCAGTAGAGATAGGGTTTTACCACATTGGCTAGACTGGTCTCAGACTCTTGGCCTCAAAGTGATACACTGGCCTTGACCTCCCAGAGTGCTGGGATTACAGGCATGAGCCACCGTGCCTGGCATTAAGTTCTCATTTTAAAGATGAAGAAACAGATCTGAGAGGCTGTCACTCAGGCAACATCAAGCTGATAATCAGAGGTGGAAGACTTGGGACTCCTATTCTGGTCATATGTGCAAAGGTCCCGTGGTTGCTCCTACTTCATAACATTGCCTGTCTTGCCATACTTCCAAAATACATTTTAAAACGTTCCTTGGTTAAAAAAGTACTTAAAAATTATCCTTAAGTTGAATCTTTTTCTTGTCTACCAGAGTAAATTAATGATTGAAGGATTTTGGGATATCGTATCATCTAAACTACATACATATGGTGGTAATTTATGTTTTTTTGTCATTTGATTTTCAGTGAATTGTTTATAAAAGTAATTTTGAACTCCTGACAAAATGGTTGGCTTTTTTTTTTTTTTTAACCTTGTCAAATTTTTATATGGTATCTCCAATGCAGCTAGGACTTTGGAAATAAATGTTCTTTCTCTGAATTTTTTTGTGGGGGTGGGTGTTTTCTAGACCTTTTGCTCACATGAGCCGTTCTTGGTTTGTTCCAGCTTGCCAACAGTTGGTGTCACATGTGAGCCTCCCACATGTATTCACTCTCCATTCCAGCTCTGTGATTGAACTCTGCTCTTATTGACTAGGGGGCAGTTGGGCAGGCATGCTTCATTCCTGGAATTGACAGTCATTCCTAATGTGAGTAAAGGGGAACCTCCATGAGACATCTTTAAACATATGAAAGCATTTGGTTTTAAAATGGAAGAACTGTCAGGTACTGTTAATGCCTGAGCCTTTGCAAGTTACAAGAGAGCTGATATGCCTGTTTTCTCCATTCTCTGTATCTTCCTTTAGCAGTTCTATTTGAATGTTTTCTGTCTATTCGTACTCGTTTTTACTCCTTCTGACCCTTTTCTATTTCCCCCTTCTCTGCCTTCTTCTCTTTTTCAGTTTTGAATATACTAACACTGAATCAGTACTTCTAAAGCCCTTCCTTCTCCCACTGGCTTCACTTGGCCTTCAGACATAATGAGGAGACTGGCTTTTCGAGGCGCTGGTTGTGCTCTGGTAAAGCTGGTAAATTACTGATTATCTACACCCTTTCCCTTATCTGTCCTTCCTTGCCTTTTTCCTTCCACCTTTCTTAAATTTTTGTTACCCCTTCCATAAAGGTTCCCTCAAATTCACTTGTGTCTTTGTCATAGCCTGTTTAAAAGGGATTGGTCCTTAATTTCTTTATCTTAACAAACTGAGCCCAGTTTATCAGCCTTTTATATAAAAAGAACAAAAATCAGCAAAACTTGGCTAAGTTTTGGCTAAGCATTTTGATGGTTTTAACCACTTTTAGCCACTTCAAACTAATAATACCATATAACAAACTGAAGCCTAGAGTAAGGAACATCATCATGGTAGATTTTGTTTCAAACACTATGTGGTCTTTAGTTTGGAGAAAGAGATGAGACTTTTCTTTTTTCTTAATTGCTCACCAGGATTTTCAAATGTGTTTGTTTTGCTCCTTCTTTCTGTTTTCTGGAAATCCCCAACTTTTCTCTCCATACCACTGGCAGCTAGTGCTCTCCTGTTCTAATCATTCTAATCTCCTGGTATCATAGTGTCCTGAAATTCAGTGTTTCCTTGTGCCTTACAATTATGAGGTAATCTAGTTGCATGAGGTACCTCATAATTTTAAGGCACATGGAAAATCAGATGCTGCACTGACTCCAGAAGTGATATACCTTGGAGCCTCTGAACCCCAGATCTGCCCAACTATCTCAGGGACTGAAGGATCAATACCTTCAGTGTCAGTGAGTGAAACTGGGATCTTTTAGCTTTAGAAAAAGGCCTTTGAAATCACAATATACTGTTTGATAATATTGTTAAGATTGTGTTACAATATAAGCATTGCAGGACTTTCATGAATATATACTGTCCATCTGTAGCAGACAATTTCAGTGGTTGCATTTCTTGTGTTACAGTTAAATGCATGTGTTCGTAAAGTGGTCTTAAGATTAGTTTCTTAGCCAGCCTCAAACGAGAGCAGATATTTATTTGTGACCTAAAAGCTCATGTATGAGGTGCTCTTGAGAGGATCTACTAAAATTTAAAGCTATGATTTCAAAATTTACGGGCAATAGAGTACGTCATATCACTGAAAAGGAGATTAGGTTGGATTAACAGAAGAGTTTCAAAGGACAGTTTTTCTGTACTTCTGTCTACATATAACAAGTCACGTTAAGTGTTTTCCAGGGATATGTTTTGTGGATCCTGCCTTAATGAATGGAGGACATTCATTTTCAGGATATTATTTTTCGAGTACATCTAAAATACTAGAAGGTTAATTGTCCACTGTCCCCTCACCTTTTTGCATTACTCATTTGTCCTAGGCTCTGCTTCCTACTCTTTTCCATGTGGTGGCCCACCTAGCAAATGATCATAATTGTAAGGCACATGGCAAAGCAGATGGGTGCTGGCTCCAGAGGTGGATATATTGGGGCCTCTGTACCTCAGGCCTGCCTGACCATCTAGGGGCTAAAGGATTAATGCCTTCAGCACACTAATGTACTATTACGTGTAGGTTGGGAAACTCCAGTCTAGGGCAAATTTGGAACCAGAAGTTGTTGAGTCACTCAGATTGGTGATACACAAATGAATATACTTTTGTTGAATCTGTCCCATCAAAATGGAAGGTATAGCACTCTGGTAAGTGAAACACTGCAACAAGGAAGTCCAGGACTTAAAAAAAAAAAAAAAAAAAAAAAAAAAAAAAAAAAAAAAAAAAAAAAACAACTTATAGCTAGTTAAACTATAACATGTTAAAATGTCCTCCTAAATGAGCCAGGATTTTGATGGCAGGTGACCAGCTGAGGGCTTGGTGACAGAGTCTATTTAAATGTAAGAACATGGCTAATTATTTCTTTTAGAAGAAGTTGGATTCCATGGGTTCCAAGAGAAGAAGAGCTACCTCCCCTTCCAGCAGTGTCAGCGGGGACTTTGATGATGGGCACCATTCTGTGTCCACACCAGGCCCAAGCAGGAAAAGAAGGAGACTTTCCAATCTTCCAACTGTAGATCCTGTGAGTAACTTGGTTCACCTGGTTTCTGCCTGCTTTTCCCACGATTACCCTATCTTCCCTTTAATGGTAAAATGGTTACAGTGCAAGGCATCTCCACTTTTTTTTAAGATTCTCTGGATTGATAGTCTTATGAACGGTATGTATTCAGCTAAGTCTTAGAGTAATAGTATAGTCTTATGAATAATTTCAGTGTGTTACATCATATATTCATTTAGCAAATAACTATGTGCCTATCATGTGGAAGTACTGTTCTCATGATTGGGATTTAGCCGTGTGGGAAACAAGCCCATTTTTCACATGGAACTTAGATTCTAGTGGGGGAAGTAGAGTGTAAACAAGTAAACAAATAAAGAATAATGTACCCTCAGCTAGTAATAAGTGCTAAGAAGAAAATTTTGGGTGATTTGGGCTGCTGTGGTGTGAATCCCCTGGAAGAGAGTTCCAGACAGAGGACCAGTGCTGAGGGCCTGGGTCAGGGATGGGTTTAGTGTGTCATGGTTACAGAGTAGTAGATGGTCAGGAAGGAGAAGGAAATTGGCAAGCTCCACCCATTCAGAGTATGTAGGGCTCACACAAGCAGTATTAGGAGTTTAGAGTTTTATTCTGTATGTACTGAGAAACCCTTCTGTTGGATGGCTTTAAGCAAGAGAGTAATGAACTGATTTAGTTTAAAAGACAAAATCACCAGGAGCATAAATGTGATGGAAGATACCAAAAAGTTAGTCAACTTGATCGTTTGGAAGGAGACATACTTGCCAGGCATGGTGGCTCATGGCTGTAATCCCAGCACGTTGGGAGGCAGAGGTGGGTAGATCACGGGGTCAGGAGTTCCAGACCAGCCTGACCAACATAGTGAAACCCCATCTCCTAAAAACACAAAAATTAGCTGAGTGTGGTGGCGCGTGCTTGTAATCCCAGCCACTCGGAAGGCTGAGGCAAGAGAATCACTTGAACTTGGGAGGCTTGGGTTGCAGTGAGCCGAGATTGTGCCACTGCACTCTAGCCTGGGTGACCGAGCGAGACTCCATCTCAAAAAAAAAAAAGGAGACATACTGTCAGCATATTTTAGCCTGTTTGGTAATATTGAGAGTCATCATTTTTCTTATCTACTTGCCTAGAAAATAATTTTTATTCCTACACTGGCTTTCTGTTCACTTTTTTGATGATTTTTCTCCTTTGCTAATGTGTAGATTGCCGTGTGCCATGAACTTTATAACACCATCCGAGACTATAAGGATGAACAGGGCAGACTTCTCTGTGAGCTCTTCATTAGGGCACCAAAGCGAAGGTGAGTTGGAAGCCCATAAGTAGAGTGCGGGGCATTTGGTCCAGAGTCCATGTTTAAAGTGTTTGGAAATTGATTTTTTTTTTTTATTGGGAGGAATGGCTTAAATGATACTGGGGTCCAATTTTTGTCTTTAGTAATCAAGCTGTAGTGAAGCTTTTTTTTTTTTTTAACTAAAAATCTGTTTGGGCCAGGCACAGTAACATTCACCTGTAATCCCAGCTACTTGATTTTTTGAGCCAGGCACAGGAGCATGCACATGTAATCTCAGCTACTTGGGAGACTGAGGCAAGAGAATTGCTTGAGCCAAGGTGTTTGAGACCAGCTTGGGCAACCTAATGAGACCCTGTCTCTTAAAAATAAAAACAAGGCTAGGCGTGGTGGCTCACACCTGTAATCCCAGCACTTTGGGAGGCTGAGGTGGGTGGATCACAGAGTCGGGAGTTCAAGACCACCCTGGCCAAAATGGTGAAACCTTGTTTCTTCTTTAAAAAAAAAAAAAAAAAATTAGCTGGTTGTGGTAGCATGTGCCTGTAATCCCAGCTACTTGGGAGGCTGAGGCAGAGAATTGCTTAAACCCAGGAGGTGGAGGTTGCAGTGAGCTGAGATTGTGCCACTGTACTCTAGCCTGGGTGACAGAGCGAGCCTATGTCTTAAAAAAAAAAAAAAAAAAAAAAAAATTACCTATGCAGAAAGATCTCTTGGGGCCAAGAATTTGAGACCAGCCTGGGCAACACAGTGAGACTCATCTCTACAAAAAAATTTTTTAAAAATTAGCCAAGTGTGATTACCTGTAGTCCCAGCTACTAGGGAGGTGGGGTGGGAGCATTGTTTGAGCCTGGGAATTTGAGGCTACATTGAGCCATGAGTGTCACTGCACTCCAGCCTGGGTGATTGAGCAAGACCTTGTCTAAAAATAAATATTAAAAAAGAGTACTAACCTGGCATGGTGGCTTATGCTGTAATCCTAGCACTTTGGGAGGCCTAGGTGGGCAGATCACCTGAGGCCAGGAATTCATGAGCAGCCTGACCAACATGTGAATAATGCTACAGTGAGCATAGGTGTGCAGATATATCTTTGAGATTCTACTTTCAATTCTTTTGGATGTATACTCAGAAGTGAGATTGCTAGATAATATGGTAGTTGCATTTGTAGTTTTTTATTTGTTTGTTTGTTTGTTTTTTGAGATAGAGTCTCACTCTGTTGCCCAGGCTGGAGTGCAGTGGCATGATCCTGGCTCACTGCAACCTCTGCCTCCCAGGTTCAAGCAGTTCTCATGTTCCAGCCTCCACAGTAGCTGGGATTACAGACACATGCCACCATGCCTGGCTAACTTTTGTATTTTTAGTGGAGACAGGGTTTTGCCATGTTGGCCGTGCTGGTCTTGAACTCCTGACCTCAGGTGATCTGCCCACCTTAGCTTCCCAAAGTGCTGGGGATTACAGATGTGAATCACCACTCTAGGCCTGTTTGTAATTTTTTTGAGGAACTGCCATATTGTGTTCAATAGCAACTGTACCATTTTATATTCCCACTAACAGTGCACAAAGGTTCCACTTTCTCCACATTTTTTAAAAATTTATTTTATTTTATTTTATTTTGAGACGGAGTTTTGCTCATGTTACCCAGGCTGGAGTACAATGGCATGGTCTCGGCTCACCGCAACCTCCGCCTCCTGGGTTCAGGCAATTTTCCTGCCTCAGCCTCCTGAGTAGCTGGGATTACAGGCACGCACCACCATGTACAGCTAATTTTTTGTATTTTTAGTAGAGACGGGGTTTCACTATGTCAACCAGGATGGTCTCGATCTCTTGACCTCGTGATCCACCCGCCTTGGCCTCCCAAAGTGCTGGGATTACAGGCTTGAGCCACCGCGCCCGGCCTCCACATTTTTTTTTTAACACTAGTCATCTTAATAGGAGTTGGTGGATCATTGGTTTTGATTTGCGTTTTCCTAGTATTAGTGATATTGAGCATTTTTTCATGCACTTATGAGCCGTTTGCACATCTTTTTTTTTGAGACAAGAGTCTCACTCTGTTGCCCAGGCTGGATTGCAGTGGTGTGATATCGGCTCACTGCAACTTCTGCCTCCCAGGTTCAAGTGATTCTCCTGCCTTAGCCTCCCAAGTAGCTGGGACTACAGGCACATGCTACCACACCTGGTTAATTTTTTGTATTTTCAGTAGAGATGGGGTTTCACTATGTTGGTCAGGCTGGTCTCGAATGCCTGACCTCATGATCCACCTGCCTCGATTCTCAAAAGTGCTGGGAATACAAGTGTGGGCCACCATGCCCAGCCTACTTTTTTATTTTTAGTAGAGACAAGGTTTCACCATGTTGGCCAGGCTGGTCTCGGAACTGCTGACCTCAGGTGATCTGCCCGCCTTGGCCTCCCAAACTGCTCAGATTACAGGCGTGAACCACTATACCTGGCGCCGTTTGCACATCTTCTTTGGAGAAATGTCTATTCACATCTTTTGCCCATTTTTAAATTGGGGTGTTTTTCTTTGTTGAGTTTCAGGAGTTCTCTGTACATTCTGGTTATTTCTTATCGATAGAGGATTTGTAAATATTTTCTGTCATTCTGTAGGTTGCTTTTTCATTCTGTATGGTGTCCTTAGATCCACAAAAGATTTTAATTTTCATGAAGTTTACTTTTTTTTTGAGACGGAGTTTTGCTCTTGTTACCCAGGCTGGAGTGCAATGGCACGATCTCAGCTCACCGCAACCTCCGCCTCCTGGGTTCAGGCAATTCTCCTGCCTCAGCTTCCTCAGTAGCTGGGATTATAGGCACGCACCACCATGCCCAGCTATTTTTTTTTTTTTTTTTGTATTTTTAGTAGAGACGGGGTTTCACCATGTTGACCAGGTTGGTCTCGATCTCTGGACCTTGTGATCCACCCACCCCGGCCTCCCAAAGTGCTGGGATTACAGGCTTGAGCCACCGCGCCCGGCCTACTTTGTCTTTTTCTTTTGTTGCCTGTGCCTTTGGTGTCATATCTAAGAAATTAATGCCAAATCCAGTATCATGAAGCTTTCCCTTATGTTTTTGTATTAGTTAGGGTTACCTTAGAAGGACAGAACTAGGCTGCAAATTTTCCAAACTTCTATGCTCTGCTTCCCTTATAAAACTGAGTGCTTTTAACAGTACGCAAGTCACCTCTTGAATGCTTTGCTGCTTAGAAATATCTTCTTCCAGATACCCTAAATCATCTTTCTCGAGCTCAAAGTTCCACAGATGTCTAGAGCAGGGGCAAAATGCCCCCAGTCTCTTTGCTAAAATGTAACAAGAGTCACCTCTACTCCAGTTTCCAACAGCTTCCTCATTTACATCTGAGACCACCTGAGCCTGGACCTTATTGTCCATATTGCTGTCAGGCTTTTGGTCAAAGCCAGTCAAATCTCTAGGAGGTTCCAAATGGTCCCACATTTTCCTGTACTTTTCTGAGCCCTCCAAACTGTTTAATTCTCTGTTACCCAGTTCCAAAGTCGCTTCCACATTTTCAAGTATCTTTTCAGCAGCACCCCACTCTACTGGTACCAATTTACTGTTTTAGTTGGTTTTCATGCTGCTAATAAAGACATACCTGAAATGGGGAAGATAGAGGTTTAATTGAGGTTCCATATGCCTGGGGAAGCCTCAGAATCATGGTGGGAGGCAAAAGGCACTTCTTACAGTGGCAAGAGAAAAATGAGCAAGAAGCAAAAGTGGAAACTTCTGGTAAACCCATCAGATCTTGTGAGACTTAATCACTATCACATGAATAGCAAGGGAAAGACCAACCCTATGATTCAGTTACCTCCTCCTGGGTCTCTCCCACAACATGTGGAAATTCTGGGAGATACAATTCAAGTTGAGATTTGGATGGGGGGACACACAGCCAGACAATATCAGTTTTCCTCTTAAGAGTTTTATAGTTTTAGCTCTTATATTTAGGCCTTTGATCCATTTTGAATTAATTTTTATATGTAGTGTTTAGGTAAGGATCCAACTTTATTCTTTATATATGTATATCCAGTTTTCCCAGCATCATTTGTTGAAAACACTGTGCTTTGCTCATTGAATGGTTTTGGCACCTTTGTCAAAATTCATTTGACCATGTATGTGAGGGTTATTTCTAGGCTCCATTGTATTCCATTGGTCTCTCTGTTTATGCTAGCAGCATACTATTTTGATTACTGCAAACAGCATATTCAGTAACAGAAGACTTAAAGCTTTTCCTCTGAGATCACAAACAAAGCAGTGATGCCCACTTTCACCACTTCTATTCAACACCATGTTCACTGTGGAATAAATCCCACTTGGTTATGGTATATAATTCTTTTAATATGCTGCTGAATTCAGTTTGCTAATACTTTACTGAGAAATTTTGCATCAGTGCTCAGAAGGTATTGCTATTCACTTGGCAAAATATTATGGAAAATATTTAGGGAAAGTTGCAGATTATAGTCTCAAACCTTTTGGAAGGCCTAAAGGTTTTACTGGGGCAGGCCAAAGGCCAGTCTACTAAGTTAGGAAGAGATAAAAATAATCAAAGGCCTTCCCAGTTAAGTCTGTTTACCCCACACCCATTTGTCTCCACTCTGTTTACTCATGTTAGTTTTGTGCTTTATTGGGGTGGGAGGGGAGGATCAAAGGGAAATTACATGTTAACAGCATTTACTCTGGGCCTGAGAATCTAAAGCTTTTACCAGTCATATAACCACTCTTTTAAATATGTTAATTATCCACAAGTGTGTTAACTTAGAACCTCTTTTGTAATGTCTAGGGAATAAATATGTAGATAAACAGGGAGTCTAGGTCAATTGGTTACATTTCGCCCTCTAAAAGCAGCCAATGGCCATCCCTAGTCCACTTAAAACGCTGTAATGGTTTAAGAGTGCATTCATTTATTGGTTAAGTCAGAGTCTGCAGGTCAAACTTCCGCAAAGGTAACCCACATCTCAATAACGGATACTGATCTGTGGTTTTGTTGTTGTGTCTTTGTCTGCCTGTGGTATTGGGGTAATGCTAGCTTCATAGAATAAGGTAGGACGTGATCTCTATTCTTCAATTTTTTGGAAATGTTTCCTAAGGATTGGTATTAGTTCTTGAAATGTTTAGTAGAATTCATCAGTGAAGCTATCAGTCTAGGGCTTTTCTTTGTGAGAGACTTTTTTTTTTTTTTAATTACTGATTCAGTTTCCTTACTAGTTACCGGTTTACTCAGGCCTTTTTTTTTTTTTTTTTTTTCCCTGAGACAGAGTCTTGCTCTGTTGCTCAGGCTGGAGTGCAGTGGCGTGATCTCAGCTCACTGCAACCTCTACCTCCTGGGTTCAAGCAATTCTCCTGCCTCAGCGTCCCAAGTAGCTGGGATTATAGGTGCCCACCACGACGTCCAGCTAATTTTTCTACTCTTTTTTTTTTTTTCTTTGAGGCAGAGTTTCGCTCGTTACCCAGGCTGGAGTGCAATGGCGCGATCTTGGCTCACCGCAACCTCCACCTCCCGGGTTCAGGCAATTCTCCTGTCTCAGCCTCCTTAGTAGCTGGGATTACAGGCACGTGCCACCATGCCCAGCTAATTTTTTGTACTTTTTAGTAGAGACGGGGTTTCACCATGTTGACCAGGATGGTCTCGATCTCTTGACCTCATGATCCACCTGCCTCGGCCTCCCAAAGTGCTGGGATTACAGGCTTGAGCCACCGCGCCCGGCCATTTTTCTACTTTTAATAGAGATGGAGTTTCACCATCTTGGCCAGGCTGGTCTTGAATTCCTGACCTCATGATTCAGCTGCCTCGCCCTCCCCAAATACTGTGATTATAGGTGTGAGCAATTGCACCCAGCCCAGGCTTTGTATTTCTTTAGTATGTTGTGTGTTTCTAGGAAATTATCCATTTCTTCTAATTTATCGGCATACATATTTTCCTAGAGCGCTCTCATAATCCTTTTTATTTCCGTGGCATTGGTTGTAATGTCTCCTCTTTATGATTTTAGTTATTTGCATCTCTCTTCTCCTTTCTTTCTTCCCTCCCTCCCTCCTCTTTCTTTTTTTGAGACAGGATTTTGCTTTAGCACCCAGGCTGGAGTGCCCTGCCAGTCACAGCTCAATGCAGCCTCAACCTCCCGGACTCAAGCAGTCCTGTCACCTGCATGCCACACACCTGGCCTATGTATATATAAAACACATAAAAAATATGTTGCATATGTATCTTTTATTTATACATATGAAAATATGTATGTTGAATCCTTACCTAACACTATGTACATATATTTTTTTAAATGTATATAATGCTAGGTAAGGAGATATATATGTGTATGTGTGTGTGTGTATATATGTGTGTGTGTGTGTGTATGTGTATTATTACTATTTTTTTTGTAGAGACAGGGTCTCCCTATGTTGTCCAGGCTGGTCTCAAACTCCTGGGTGCAAGTGATCTACCTACCTTGGCCTCCCAAAGTGCTAGGATTATAGGCGTGAGCCACCACACCCAGCCTCTTTTTCTTTCTTAATCTAGCTAAGGTCTTACCAATTGTATTGATCGTTGTTTATTTTTTAAAATTATTTTTCTGTTCTCTAATTTCATTTATCTGCATTCTATCTATTTATTTATTTGAGACAGTGTCTCGCTGTGTTGCCCAGGCTGGAGTGCAGTGGTGCAATCACAACTTATTGCAACTTCGACCTTCAAGGTTCAAGTGATTCTAATGCTTCAGCTTCCCAGGTAGCTGAGATTACAGGCATGCACCACCATGCCTGGCTAGTTTTTGTGTTTTAGTAGAGACAGGGTTTCATTTTGTTGCCCAGGCTGGTCTAAACTCTTGGCCTCAAGTGATCTGTCCTCCTTAGCCTCCCAAAGTGCTGGGATTATAGGCATGAGCCACCTGGGCCTCCATTCTATTTATTATCTACTGCTAGCTTTAAGTTTAGTTTGTTCTTTCTCTAATTTGTTGAGAGTGCTTTTTTTTTTCTCTTTTGACACAGAGTCCCACTCTGTTGCCTAGGCTGGAGTACAGTGGCACAATCTTGGCTCACTGCAACCTCACCTTCTGGGTTCAAGCAATTCTCCTGCCTCAGCCTCCTGAGTAGCTTGGATTACAGACACAAACCACCATGCCCAGCTAATTTTTTTTGTTCTTTTAGTAGAGATGGGGTTTTGCCATGTTGGCTGGGCTGATCTTGAACTCCTGACCTCAGGTAATCCACCTGCCTTGGCCTCTCAAAGTGCTGGGATTGCAGACATGACCGACCGTGCCTAGCCGACAGTGAAGCATATTTTTTTAATTATTTAATTTTTTTGTTTCATTTTGTTTTTTAACACTCGGTTCACATAGGCAGCATAAAAATTAATAATTCCTATGGCTGTGGACCATGACTCACCTTGTAATTACAGCATTTTGGGAGGCTGAGGCTGGCGAGTCACTTGAGGTCAGGAGTTAGAGACCAGCCTGGCCAACGTGGGGAAACCTCATCTCTACTAAAAATACAAAAATTGGATGGGTATGGTGGCGGGCGCCTGTAATCCCAGCTACTTGGGAGGCTGAGGCAGGACAATTGCTTGAGCCTGGGAGGCAGAGGCTGCAGTGAGCTGAGATCACACCATTGCGCTCCAGCCTAGCCAACAAGAATAAAATTCCATCTCAAAAAAATAAATAAATAAATAAAATGAATAGATTTTAAGACAATATTGAAGTTTTCATAGTGATAGTTAAAAGGGATCCGTTTTTCAAATTACATTGAGAGGCATCTTGCACATGCCTTTCATATCTTGCACCACTAACTGGAACATCCTTCCTCTCTTGCTGTCAAAATATAATCACTATTCTGTTCAAAATTCTGGCAGTTGGCTGGGTGCAGTGGCTAATGCCTATAATCCCAGCACTTGGGGAGACCAAGGCAGACGAATCACCTGAGATCAGGAGTTTGAGACCAGCCTGATTAACGTGGATAAACTCCATCTCTATTAAAAATACAAAATTAGCTGGGCATGTGGCATGCACGTGCAGTCCCAGCTACTCAGAAGGCTGAGATAGGAGAATCATTTGAACCCGAGAGGCAGAAGTTGCAGTCAGCCAAGATTGCGCCATTGCACTCCAGCCTCTACAACAAGAGTGAAACTGTCGCAGGGAAAAAAAAAAAAAAAAAAAAAACCTCTGGCAATTGAAGTTATTTGTTCTGAAAACATACATGAGTGTGTTAGGCAGAAAACTGGTCCCCAAATACTTCCACATTCTAATCCCTGGAACCTGTGAATATGTTGTGTTACGTGGCAGAGGGGAATTAAGTTTGCTAATCAGCTGATCTTGAATTGGAGGGGTTATCCTGGATTATACATGTGGGTTCTTAAATGGGGAAGAGGGAGACAAATTCAGTCAGAGAGAGATTTGAAGATGCTATACTGCTGGCTTTGAAGATGGAGGAAGGAGACTACAAGCCAAGGAATGCAGGTGAGCTCTAGAAGCTGAAAAAGGCAAGGAAACCTTTTTCACTAGATTCTCTCTGCTAGAACCTCCATAGGGCATGCAGCCCTGCTAATACCTTGATTTTAGACCAGTGAGACCTATTTTGGACTTCTGACGTCTAGAATGAATATAATAAATGCGTTTTGTTTTAAGCCCCTAAGTTTGTAGTAATTTGTTACAGCAGCTTGCGAATGCTAATACAGTGAGTTAACTAAAGATTTAGATTCATTCATAATTGCTGATAGTACAGTGGGTAGCTACCAAACTCTAAGTTGAACGGAAGGCAAATTTCTCACCTCAACGAGCAGAGCCAGAGAGTGCAGTGTCACCATCCTGAATTAGTAGAGCCCTGTAAATTAGCCATGGTCGAAAAGAAAGAGTTGTTTTTAAAATGAGGTATCTGTCTTCGTGTTTGAGTTGGTTTATCAGTAATAGTCTTCTCAAAGTTGTTATTTAATTAGCATAAAGTATTAAGAGCATGTATTTATTGTTTGCCACATTCTAAACACAATACCGAACATTTTTTAGATTATATCTTATTTAAAATTCCGAGCTATCACAGTTTATAGTTGAGAACTTGCACAAGTTCTTATAACTACTAAGATAGCTGATGTTTAGACTAAAGTTGTTCTGACTCCAAAGCCTGTGCTCTTAACCATTATGTGGTATAGAGTAACAGCATCATACTGAAGTATATAAAACCTTTTACAGAAGATACCATGCCTCTGCTGCCTCCTTTTCACTAGCAGGTTAGTGCTGAGTGGCAGAGGATACATACAGACCTTGCATGCTGGACTACTGTCATGTTACAATCTCAAAGATAATGGTGCCTTTCTCTGACACTCCTATGTGGAGTGTATATTTTTTCTCAAATATTTATAAGAAGTAGTAGTGCTCAGAGCTACACAGTTTGTGAATCCCTTTTTGATACTTCATTTTAGTTACTGTATTTGGCTACTTTGTAGTAGGACATCGAAATCAACAATGGCTGAACCAAAAGAGAAATTTCTTTCTCGTGTAAAAGTCCTGTTCTGTGAAGTTGTCAAGGTCCAAGTATTAGCTAACTCCATTCTGCTATCTTTGTGATATCACTCTTGTCTGCATGGTCTGAGATGCCTCACTACCACAACTACCTTCCAGCCAGTATGGGAAAAGAAGGAGTGAGTGTTAAGGACATGATTTGGATATGACATACTTCAGCTCTCGTGTTGGCTAGCTTCAGTTACGCTGGAGAATATGGTCTTTAAGCATTTTTGTTGTTTTTTCTTTGGAGATGAGGCTTTACCATGTCACACAGGCTGGAATGCAGGCTGCTCACAGGCACCATCATTACACACTACAGCCTTGACCTCCTGGGCTCAAGCAGTCCTCCCTCAGCCTCCCAACTAGCTGGGACTACGAGCATGCAACAGTATGCTGGCTGGAAATATGGTCTTTTCTTTCTTTTTTTTTTTTTTTGAGAGACAGAGTCTCGCTCTGTCGTCCAGGCCGAAGTGCAGTGATGCAGTCTTGGCTCACTACAACCTCCGCCTCCCTGGTTCAAGAAATTCTTCTGTCTAAGCTGGGACTACAGGCACGTGCCACCACACCCAGCTAATTTTTTTTTTTTTTTTTTGAGATGGAGTTTCGCTCTTGTTACCCAGGCTGGAGTGCAATGGCACGATCTCGGCTTACCGCAACCTCCACCTCCTAGGTTCAGGCAATTCTCCTGCCTCAGCCTCCTGAGTAGGTGGGATTACAGGCACGCGCCACCATGCCCAGCTAACTTTTTGTATTTTTAGTAGAGACGGGGTTTCACCTTGTTCACCAGGATGGTCTTGATCTCTTGACCTCGTGATCCACCCGCCTCGGCCTCCCAAAGTGCTGGGATTACAGGCTTGAGCCACCGCGCCTGGCCAATTTTTGTATTTTTAGTAGATCCAGGATTTCACCGTGTTGGCCAGGGTGGTCTCAATGTTTTGACTTCATGATTCATCTGCTTCGGCCTCCCAAAATGCTGGGATTACAGGTGTGAGCCACTGTACCCAGCCGAGAATATGGTCTGTAGTAGCCATGCAGCATCTTACAATGCTGTCATCCTGGGAAGAAAGGAGAATGGGGTAGGGAGTAGCCAGAGGGCTTCCTGCACACCAGGGCTAGTGTTTCTCACTATTCTGATGAAAACTTGATGTTTTGGCTATTTTGCAGCCATATGCCAGACTGCCCTCACCTGTTGTTGAAAGAGAAAATTTGTTTTGAAAGAACATACAATATAATCCTGTTTATGTTAAATTTGGCTTGTGTGTACATGTGCCTAGAGGGAAGTCTGGAAGAATGTCTATGAAAATATGAATAGTGCTATTTATTCTGGATTATAAGGATGATTTTTACTTTTGATGGTTTTCTGTATGTTTGATTTCAGTGGAAAAAATTAGTAAAACTCTTTCATTTTAAAATGAGAGGACCCTGTTTTGACCATATGATACAGAGTGAGTGGTTGGGATCCTGATATTTCTTTTGTGTTTGTGGTAATTTTAAAAATGTGAGTAATCTAGTAGCAGTGATTCTGGGGCATAGTGTTCTTTCTAGGCACATGTCCTCATTGAGTTCTCAGATATCTATGGATAATCCCCTAAACTTGAGAGACTGCTGAGGTCCTGCATCAGCAAGGAGAGTAGGCCCACATGAAGAAGACCATTTTGGATATTAGGTTATCAAAGCCCTAATGTTGGCTGTGAGAAAGTCCCCTGTGGCTGGGCACAGTGGCTCACACCTGTAATCCTAGCACTTTGGAAGGCCGAGGCAGGCTGATAGCTGTACTTGGCTCAGGAGTTCGAGACCAGCCTGGGCAACATGGTGAAACCCTGTCTCAAAAAAAAAAAAACAAAAAACCAAAACCGAGAAAGTCCCTTGATACCACTGACAACATTAGTATTCTTTTTGCTTTTTCTCTGATTTCTCAAGATTCTCTCTGAATTTTTTTGGTTGAAAAAAGTTCGCATATAAGTGGACCTGCACAGTTCAGTGGTCAATGGTACTGTATTAACATTTATTTCCTGATTTTGATGGTTGAGTTGTGGTCCTTGTTTGTAGGAAACAAACAAACATTAAATGATCAAGAATGATGGGGCATCATGTCAGAGTTTATTCAGATGGTTCAGAAAAAAAGTACTATTTTTACAACTTTTATGTCAGAATAAAAAGTAAAAAATAATTTAAGTATATATAATAAAAGAATGATTATAACCTGTCAGCTAAGTTCCAAGAGAGATTTAAGCCTTAATCACCATGATATTATTTGTAATAACTTATCTCTTATGCATCTAGAATGGGGCAGAATACTTACCCCTGTGGGAGAATTGAGAAAATAGTCACTCACATCGATTTTTAGAAGGCTTACTTATCTCCTGTAACTTCATTTGAAAAAAGCCAGAAAAAATAATAAATATCCATGAACCCTAAACCCAAATAGTTATTTTGGGAACTTAAGATAATTGTCATTAAAATTACTTAAGAAATCTAAGAAAAAAATTATTTTAAGAAATTGTGTCATTATAATTACCTTCAAAGTTTCTTGTGTGTTCCTTACTACTCCCTCCTGAAAGGTATAACTGTGAAGCTAAATTTTGTGTTTCTTAGTCCCATGCTTTTTTTTTTTTTTTCTCTCCAAGAGTTTGGTTGTATTTAGATGTTTCTTAAATCTGTTCATCTTTGGTAAGCTACTTAAGCCAAGGGATCATCTTCCTCCTTTGTAATTATAGTAATTGCTATTAAAGCAGACTCTGTAATAGGCATTTGATAGAACTTGGTAGAAAAAAATGTATGTGGTCCCTCACTGAAGAAAGAATCCATTTTGTAAGTTTATGAAGAGAGTTGAAACACGTCTCTATTTTCACAGTTTTGAGCACTATGAAAGTTGAGTCATCTTCATTTATAAAAGATACCATCAACATAGGTTTAGCATTGGTGCTGTAAACATTAAATATTTAGCACATAAAAGACCCTCACAGATGTTAATTTAGGTTTTTATGTCATTAACGTATGTTTTGAAAAGGGAATGCATATACATCTTGCTTTTGTTACTCTCTTTTAGTTCCAATAATGTGAGTTTGTTGGCAGATTTTTTTTTAAAGTAAGCTCCAAAGTCCATGAAAGATTCTAATATGCTGTCACTTGGAATGTTGAACATTATCATAATAGTTTTGAAATACAGCTTCTTGTAAGCTTCAGATTAATATCTCTTTAAAAAAATCTAAATTGTAACAGAAATCAACCAGACTATTATGAAGTGGTTTCTCAGCCCATTGATTTGATGAAAATCCAGCAGAAACTAAAAATGGAAGAGTATGATGATGTTAATTTGCTGACTGCTGACTTCCAGCTCCTTTTTAACAATGCAAAGGCCTATTATAAGGTAAGAAATTATGAAATTTGGAAGCTCCCAATTTGATTATTGTCTGGCTTTCTAATACTTATAAATCTGGCAGGTGAGTAGTGGTTTCTTTTTGTGGCTTGAGTTTATGTTTGTCTTATTTGTAAAGAGACTGAATATTCAAATGATTTTTATTTCTTATATATTTACTTATTTTAATTTTTGACTTTTTGAGACAGGGTCTTGCTCTGTTACAGGGACTGGAGTACGGTGGTGAGATCTCGGCTCACAGCAACCTCCACCTTCCAGGTTCAAGCAATCCTCCCACCTCAGCTTCCTGAGTAGCTGGCACTAGAGGTGTGTGCCACCATGCCCAGCTAATTTTTGTATGTTTTGTAGTGTTGGGGGTTTCACCATGTTGCCCAGGCTGGTACTCCTGGGCTCAAGTGATCTACCTGCCTTGGCTTCCTGAGTTGCTGGGTTCACGGGCATGAGCCACTGTGCCCAGCCCATATTCATACGATTATAAGCTATTCTTATTTCTCCTCTGTCTGCTCAGATCTTTTGCCCGTTTTTCTCTTGGTTTGTTAGTCATTTTCATGTTTCTGGAATTTTTTTTTCTTTTTTTTTTTAGAGACAGAGTGTCACTATCCCAGGCTGGTCTCAAACTCCTGGCCTCAAGTAATCCTCCTGCCTCAGCCTGTGTAGCTGGTACTACAGATATGAGCCACCACTACTGGCTTTAGAAGTTTTTTTTTTTTTTTAGGCGAAGTCCCATTATGTTCTCCAGGCTGGAGCGCAGTGGCACAATCTCAGCTCACTGGAACCTCTGCTTTCTGAGTTCAGGCGATTCTCCTGCCTCAGCCTCCCGAGTAGCTGGGATTACAGGTGCCTGCTACCACACCTGGCTAATTTTTTGTATTTTTAGTAGAAACGGGGTTTTATTGTGTTGGCCAGGCTGGTCTCCAACTCCTGACCTCAAGTGACCCACCCACCTTGGCTTCTCAAAGTGCTCAGATGACAGGTGTGAGCCACAGTGCCCAGCCATAGAAATTTTTAAATTATTGTAGATACTAATCCTTTTTTGATTATATGTGTTTTTTTTTTATTTTTTGATTTTGTATGTTTTAGTTATCTTCTATATTTTCACCCTTCATGGTGTTTTTTGATGAACAGAAATGTATTTATTTATTTTTGAAGATGGGTTTTTACCATGCATGGTGTTTTTTGATGAACAGAAATGTATGTATGTATGTATGCATTTATGTATTTGAAAAGATGGGGTTTCACCATGTCGGCCAGGATGGTCTCTGTCTCTCGACCTCGTGACCCACCCACCTCGGCCTTCCAAAGTGCTGGGATTACAGGCATGAGCCACCGTGCTCAGCTGTGTTTTCTTTTAATATAATCAAATTTATCAATCTTTGATTTATTCTTCGTAGCTTGTTTCAGAGATTCCTCTTACCCAAAGATTATATTCTTTCTTCTCTTGTATACTCTTCTTAAAGTTTTATACTTTTGTCTTTCATATAAGCCTTTAATGCAGCTGGGATTGATTTTTGTCTTTTATAAGATAGGACTCTGTTTTTTTTCCCACAGGTATAGCCAACACTATTCTCTCTGCATTTGTTCACAGTCACTGTTGTCATCATTTCCATGTATTCATGGATCTGTTTCTGTCCTTTTATTCTGTTCCAAAGACCAGTTTATCTGTTACTAGGTCATTCTATTTCTATCATAATTACTTTGGCTTTTTTTTTTTTGAGACGGAGTCTCACTCTGTCGTCAGGCTGGAATGCAGTGGTACGATCTCGGCTCACTGCAACCTCTGCCTCTTGGGTTCAAGTGATTCCCCTGCCTCAGCCTCCTGAGTAGCTGGGACTACAGGCATGTGCCACCACACCAAGCTCATTTTTTTTTTTGTATTTTAGTAGAGACAGGATTTCACCATGTTGGCCAGGATGGTCTCGATCTCCTGACCCTGGTCTCCCAAAATGTTGGGATTACAGGCGTGAGCCACGGTGCCCAACCTAATTCCAACAGTCTCCTTTGTTGCCCAGGCTGGAGTGCAGTGGTCTGATCTTGGCTCACTACAACTCCCGTCACCTAGGCTCAAACAATCCTCCTACCTTAGCCTACCAGTTAGCGTGCAAACATCACACCTGGCTGACTTTTTGTATTTTTGGTAGAGATGAGATTTTGCCATGTTGCCTAGGCTGGTCTTGAACTTCCTGGGTTCAAGCAATACACCTGTCTCAGCCTCCCAAAGTGCTGGGATTACAGGCATGAGCCACCATGCCCAACTTGCTTTCTAATTCTTTATCGAGTAAGAAAGCAGGTTAACTGTACTTGACCTTTTGCCATTTCCTACACGTTTTACATTAATGTGTTAAGTCAGCAAGCACACAAAAATTATTTTTTGAATTTTAAAAGTGTCTTAGTAAAGCTTTAAATGTTTTAAAGATTCTACAAATATGTTGTTAAGTTTATTCTTGAAATTATAAACGTTTCTGTTTTGTTTTGAGACGGAGTCTTGCTCTGTTGCCAGGCTAGAGTGCAAAGGCATGGTCTCGGTTCACTGCAACCTCCAGTTCCCTGGTTCCAGCGATTCTCCTGCCTCAGCCTCCCAAGTAGCTGGGATTACAGGCACACACCACCATGTCAGCTAATTTTTCTATTTTTAGTAGAGACAGGGTTTCACCATGTTGGCCACAATGGTCTCGATCTCCTGACCTCGTGACCCACCTGCCTCAGCCTCCCGAAGTGCTGAGATTACAGACGTGAAGCACCACACCCGGCCTGTTTTTGTTTTTGTTAGTTTGAGACGAGTCTTGCTCTGTCACCCAAGCTGGAGTGCATTGACATAATCTTGGCTCACTGCAACCTCCGTCTCCTGGGTTCAAGCAATTCTGCCTTGGCCTCCTGAGTAACTGGGACTACAGGTGCACACCACCATGCCTGGCTAATTTTTTATATTTTAGTATAGAGATGGGGTTTCACCATTTGGCCCAGGCTGGTCTTGAACTCCTAAACTCAGGTAATCCACCTGCCTCAGCCTCCCAAAATGCCGGGATTACAGATGTGAGTCACGACACCCAGCATATATATATGTATTTTAAAATTGACATAATATAATTTATATACCATCTTAAAATGTAGAATTAAGGAGTTTTTAGTTATTTACAAAATTTTGCAACTGTCACTACTATATAACTCTAGAATATAAAAGAAAACCATGCCCATTAGCAGGCACTTCCCTTTCCCCCGTGACAGCCTTTGGCAGCCATTAATTTACTTTCCTACTGTATGGATTTGTTTGTTCAGGCATTGCATATAAATAGTCATACAGTGTATGGCCTTTTGTGATGGGCTTTTTTCAGCGAATATAATGTCTTTAGGTATCATTCATGTTGCAACTGTGTATCAGTACTTCTTTCTGTTTTATGGCTGATTCATATTCCATTGTATGAATATACCACATTTTGTTTATCCATTCCCTAGTTGATGGAAATTTGGTTTCTGCTTTTAGCTATTATGAGTTATGCTGCTATGAATTAATGTGAACATAACCAGAGTACCATTTATATTACACAATGCTTTGCTTGTGTTCATTGGATCACATGCTCTGCTATTTAATTATGTTGCTACAATCATTTTTTTTTAATCGTGGAAATCTTATGAACAACCTTTTTTTTGGGGGGGGGGAGACAGAGTCTTACTCTGTCACCCAGGCTGGAATGCAGTGGCATGATCTCGGCTCACTGCAACTTCCACCACCCGGGTTCAAGTGATTCTCCTGCTTCAGCCTCTGGAGTAGCTGGAACTACAGGTGTGTGCTTCCACACTTGGCTAATTTTTGTATTTTTAGTAGAAATGGGGTTTTACCCTGTTGGCCAGGCTGATATTGATCTTGATCTTGAACTCCTGACCTCAGGTGAGCCACTGTGCCCAGCCCTTTTAAAATCTTTTATTATTTATTTATTTATTTATTTTTAAAGACAGGATTTCACCATATTGGTTAGGCTGGTCTTGAGCTCCCGACCTCTGGTGATCCACCCACCTTGGCCTCCACAGTGCTTTGATTATAGGCGTGAGCCACCACGCCCAGCCAAATCTTTTACATCCTTACTGATTTGCCTGTATGAAACTATCCACTTACTGAATTCAGTGTTTTAAAATCTCTTACTCTCATTATGGATATGTCTGTTTCTCCTTATAATTCTGTTAATATTTGCTTGTATGTTTTGAAATTATGCAAATAGGAAAATAGAAGTTTAAAATTACTGTCCTAGTAAATTGAATTTTTTGGCGTTATGGGATAGCCCTTTTTATTACTAGTAAAGTATTTTATTTGGTCTATTTTGTCTGACATTAATGTAGTTACATTAGTTTGTTTTGGTATTTACCTAGTTTGTTTTTTTCATTTTTATATTTTTAATACATTCATATTCTTTCAGTGCTTAGGTATGTCTTGTAAACATATATCTGAACTTCTGTTACTCCAGTGTATAATCTTTACCTTTTAACTAGGGCATTTCAACTCTTTACAGTTTTAGTAATTATCATTTTGTTTGGATATATTTCTGAAATCTAAATTTCTACTTTCTTTCATCTCATCTTTTTATTTATTTTATTTTATTTTATATATTTTTTGAGATGGAATCTTAACTCAGCTGCCCAGGCTGCAGTTCAGTGGCGTGATCTTAGCTCACTGTAACCACTGTCTCCCAGGTTCAAGCAATTCTCCCGTCTCAGCCTCCCAAGTAGCTGGGATGACAGGCACCCGCCATCATGCCTGGCTAATTTTTGTGTTTTAGTAGAGATGGGGCTTCACAATTTTGGCCAGACTGGTCTTAAACTCCTGACCTCAGATGATCCACCCACCTCAGCCTCCCAAAGTGCTAGGATTATCGGCATTAGCCACCGTGCCTGGCCTTAAATCCTTTTAAGAGATGAAGTCTCACTAAGTTGCCCAGGGTGGCCTGAAACTCCTGGATTCAAGCAATCTTCCCACCTCAGCCTCCAGGTAGCTAGGACTGTAGGTGCCCACTACCTTGCTCAGTTTCTTTATCTTACTCTTCAATGCATTTTGTTATTTTTTTCTTTATGCCTTCTTTTGATTTTGTTTATTTGAAAATGGTTTTTTCTCTTATTAACTCTAAAATTTGGAAATTGTAACACCTATGGATAACCTTTTAGTTCTTACCCAAGAAGTTTTATTATGCATCATTAACTCATCAAAGCCAGAAGCTAATCAGGATCTTAATTCTCCAAACAGTATAATTACTTTAAAATAATTCAACTCTGATCACTCTTTTTCTTATTTATAATGCTGGTGCTGTGTACTTTAGTTCTTTTATGGCAGTTTTTGAATCTCATAGAACAGTGGTCCTCAAGCTTTTTGGCACAAGGGACCAGTTTTGTGGAAGACAATTTTCCATGGACAGTGGTGAATGTAGGGGGCCGGGTCAAAATGAAACTCTTCCTTCTCAGATCATTGGGCATTAGATTTCTTATGAGGACCTCACAACCTAGATCTCTTGCATGCACAGTTCACAATAGGGTTCACACTCTTATGAGAATCTAATGCCACTGCTGATGTGACTGGAGGTGGAGTTCAGGTAGTAATGCTGTCTTGCCTGAGCTTACCTCCTGCTGTGCAACCCAGTTCCTAACAGACCATGGACTGGTAGTTGTTTGTGGCTTGGGGGTTAGGGACCCCTGCTGTAAAATAATTGAGCCAGGCATGATGGCTCATGCCTATAATCTCAGTGCTTTGGGAGGTTGAGGCAGGAGAATTGCTTTAACCAGCCTAGGCAATGTACGAAGACCCCATCTCTATGGGGAAAAAAAAGGTTTTAATTGGCCAAGTGTGGTGGAGTGCACCAGTAGTCCAAGTTACTTGAGAGGCTGAGGTGGAAGGATCATTTGAGCCCGAGAGTTCAAGGCTGCAGTGTGCTGTGATCATGCCACTGTACTTCAGCCTGGGCAACAGTGACATACTGTCTTTAAAAACATTAATAATAATACTATTGGTTTGTGGAGTCAGTACCATTATTACTACTTTCTTTGTTCTTCATTCCTTTTTTGCTATTGAGAAGTCATTCATCAGTATAATTGTAGTTCCTTTAAAGGTTATCTGTTTCTTTTCTGGCTATCTTCAGTATCTTTTTCTCTTTTGTATTCTGCAGTTTCATTGTGATAAATTATTTAGATATCCTTTTATTTATAGAATTTACGAGGAGTAGTGCTTCATAAATCTTAGATTGGTGTTTCTCATTGTCTTTGGAAAGTTTTTTTTCTTTCTTTCTTTCTTTTTTTTTTTTTTTTTTTTGAGACAAGAGTCTTGCTCAGTAGCCAGGTGCCAGGCTGGAGTGCAGTGGCAGGATCTTGGCTCACTACAACCTCCGCCTCCCAGGTTCAAGCAATTCTCCTGCCTCAGCCTCCCAGGTAGCTGGGACTACAGTCGCACACCACCACGCCCAGCTAATTTTAATATTTTTAGTAGAGACAGGGTTTCACCGTGTTGGCCAGGATAGTCTTGATCTCTTGACCTCGTGATCTGCCCACCTTGGCCTCCCAAAGTGCGGAAATTACAGGCATGAGCCATCGTGCCTTGCCCATCTTTGGAAAGCTTTTAGCCATGTCTTAGCATTTTGCTTTTGCCCTGTTCTCTGTTCTTGTAGAAACTCTGACTGGATGTTATATTAGACTTCCCACAGGTCTCCATTTCTCTTAACTTTTCGTATTTTCTGCTTTTGTGTCTGTGTTGCTTTTTTAGATAATTTTTTTAGTTCTTTCAGTTTTCTTGGTGAAATCTCTTAAATCAGTTACATACAAAATTCGTATTTGCGTTTTAATTTTATTTTTTCTATACATAGGAAGTAGCTTCTTTTTTAGAGTCTCTAGAACTTCACTCATATTTTCAAACTCATTGTTTCTTTAAACTTTTTTTTTTTTAAGAGATAAAGTCTTGATCTGTCACCTAGGCTGGAGTGCACTAGCTATTCACAGGCACAGTTGTAGCTCACTGCAGCCTCATTGGGCTCCAGTGATCCTCCTGCCTCACCCTCCCAAGTAGCTAACAGGTATGCGCCACCATGCCCAATTTTTAAACGTTTTTAACATACCTGTTTTTTATTCTATGGCAGATTATTCTGATAATCTAATATTCGAATTCTAATATATAATATATTTGTTTCACTGTCATTTTTGCTAGCTTTCTCTTGTGATTCTTTGATTCTTATGTGGCTCATGACTTTTGACTATGGACTCCTATTTCTTGGAACTTTAACTTTAGAGATCACTGAAGCATTAAATTGAAGTTGGTTTCATCCAGAGATGATTTGCTGCTTGTCCAGGGTAACTGGCCTTTGTTAAGGCTAAGTTATGATGAAGAATTCTCAAAGGAGATTCATTTCATGCCTCTCCTCTCCTCTCAGTGCCATGGTTTGAGATAGGTATGAGTTTAGATAGGTAGAGATTGAGATGGGCAGTCTTCCATGTTCCCTGGCAATACAGACACTGATTTGAATTTCCACTAGCAGTGCAGCTGTGGCCTTTGGATTCCCAGTTTCTGGTAGAACTTAACTTTCGTCTCTCCTTCTTGCTGCCCAGAGAAGCGTTGGAAACCAAAGCTTGGTTTTATCACAAATAAATGCCCTCAAGGTGAACATTTGACTTCAGTGTTCTGGGTTTTCATTTGGGTTCCTGGTTTTACTCCTTACTTCTGTGAACATCTTTACATTCTATTGGCATCCCATGGATGCATATTTAAAGTTTTATTTTATTTTTTAAACATTGCATTTGACATTGTTTTTACTAGAAGGTTTTAGTCAAAAGTTTGTCATGCTCACTGTACTTCAGGAACAGACATCTTCAAACAGCGTATTAAAGAATTTCAAAATAGAAGTATTAATCATGAAGATATTAACATTTGTAATAGAATTTTAAAAATTGTGTCTTAAAATACTAGTCTTTGCGGAAACAGGGTGCTTTAAAATTAGCAACTGATTTCCAATACCTTACTAAAGTGATTTTTTTTTTTCCTTTGGTTAACATATAGCCAGATTCTCCTGAATATAAAGCTGCTTGCAAACTCTGGGATTTGTACCTTCGAACAAGAAATGAGTTTGTTCAGAAAGGAGAAGCAGATGATGAAGATGATGATGAAGATGGGCAAGACAATCAAGGCACAATGACTGAAGGAGTAAGTGTGCAGCTGTAACTTGTGATGGATGGGCTTTTGGAAGGCAGAGAGCGCCCCTTCTTATGATTCCCTCTGGGCTGTTGTGGGCAACAGGAATTCCTGTGCAATTGTATTGGTAAATGGGAGGGTAAAAGGATATTCAGCCAGAAAGCCCCACTCCATTCTTAAGGGCTCCTAGGATATCCTGGACAATGTATGCCATGTGTGGTGATTTTCGTGAATTGTACTTATCTTAATGCATATTTCCCACTCAGTTTTAAAGAGAATCTTGATATTATCAAGGACTAGTCCAGTATTGCTACATTGAGACATCACGTAAGGGAAGGCAGTGTTGTGATTAGAAGTTGGAGTGTAATCACTTTAGTGAGGAATATTTCTGTAGGTAATAAAGGTTAATGTTGCTAGAACATACCAGGTGTGTTTCTGCCTCTGGAATTTTGCAGTTGTTCTTCAGCGTAGAAAACTCCTCCTTTGGCTTTTCCCATGACGGGCTCTTTTTTATTATTCTGACACCATCTCAAATGGTGTCAACTGAGACAGGACTTTCCTGACCACCCTGTCTAAATTGTTTGCTCTCCCTTCCTCCTGTTCAGCCCCTACCCCACCCTGTCATCACAGGGTTGTCTTCAGTTTTTATAATGTCGCTATATATGAAATAACATACTAGTTTACATGTTTTTCTCTCTTCCCCCAAGTAGAATGATAGCTCCTCAGAAGGTATCTTCTTGCTCATTTATTCCTGATATCTACACTATGCGTGACATGTAGGTACTGATAAATATTTACTAAATAAAGACACATGTTTGATGGCCAGGCATGGTGACTCATACCTGTAATCCCAGCACTTTGGGAGGCCATGGTGGGAGGAACACTTGAGGTTGGGAGTTCAAGAAAGCCTGGCCAACATGGTGAAACCCCATCTCTACCAAAAATACAAAAATTAGCTGGGTGTGGTTGCACACGCCTGTGATCCCAGCTACTCATAAGGCTGAAGCAGGATAATCGCTTGAACCCGGGAGGTGGAGGTTGCAATAAGCCGAGATGGCACCATTGCACTTCAGTCTGGGCCACAGAGTGAGACTGTCTCAAAAAAACAAAAACCAAAAAAGACATGTTTGAAAAGAAAAAAAAGAATAGTATAGGGATCATAAGTCTTTACAGCTAAATTGTAAGAAGCACAATGCAGAATATTGTCCTTTCTTCTGTAACTTACCTACATAGGCCTTTTGCTGGAACACAGAGAAGCAGTGATGGGTGAATTTCTCAAAAATATAATTACTTCTTAGAGTCTCAAAATACAGTTCCTAGTCAGGTGCTATGGCTTACCCCTGTAATCCCAGCACTTTGGGAGGCCAAGGTAGGCAGATCACCTGAGATCAGGAGTTTGGGACTAGCCTAGCCAACATGGTGAAACCCTGATTCTAGTAAAAATACAAAAATTAGTTAGGCATGGTGGCGGGCACTGGTAGTCCCAACTACTCCGGAGGCTGAGGCCTGAGAGTTTCTTTTTTTTTTTTTTTTTTGAGACGGAGTTTCGCTCTTGTTACCTAGGCTGGAGTGCAATGGCGCAATCTCGGCTCACCACAACCTCCGCCTCCTGGGTTCAAGCAATTCTCCTGCCTCAGCCTCCTGAGTAGCTGGGATTACAGGCACGTGCCACCAGGCCCAGCTAATTTTTTGTATTTTTAGTAGAGACGGGGTTTCACCATGTTGACCAGGATGGTCTCGATCTCTCGACCTCGTGATCCACCCGCCTCGGCCTCCCAAAGTGCTGGGATTACAGGCTTGAGCCACCGCGCCCGGCCGAGAGTTTCTTGAACCTGGGAGGCAGAGGTTGCAGTGAGCCAAGATCATGCCACTGTACTCCAGCCTGGGTGATAGAGTGAGAGACTGTCTCAAAAAAAAAAAAAAACCACCACCACCAACAACAACAAAAAAAACATGTACACACACACACAGTTCCTATATATATATTTTATATCTATTTTATATATATATAGAGTTCTTTGGCACCTTGTCAGTTTCTTTAAGTAATTAAGTGATTGGAACTAGATAGAATGCTAAAAATAGGAATTCCCTGGAAATTTACTCTCTGATTATGAATACAGGAGAAGCAGCCCATGCTTTTTTGGGAAGAACACTGCTTGCAGAGGCCCCATGCTTAGTGTAGGCCTGCAGGGCTGTAGTCAAAAAATTAAAATCCCTACATTTAAGACTTGCCTGTATTTCTTTTTGTAATACACAATTGATGAGAAATTGGGAGGATCTTGTACATTCACATTTATACCTCCCAAGCCTCTTTCAGATTTTTTTTTTTTTTTTTTGAGATGATGTCTTGCTCTTTCACCCAGGCTGGAGTGCGGTGGTGCGATCACGGCTCACTGCAGCCTCTACCTCCTGGGTTCAAATGATTCTCCTGCCTCAGCCTCCCTAGTAGCTGGGATTGCAGATGCCCACCACCATGCCAACTAATTTTTGGATTTTTAATATTGGCGGGGTTTCACCATGTTGGCCAGGCTGGTCTCCAACTCCTGACCTCAGGTGATATGCCCGCTTCCACTTCCCAAAGTGCTGAGATTACAGGTATGAGCCACCTTGCCAGACCCCAAGCTTCTTTCTAGCTCTACAATTCTCATGGAGGAAGAAGAAATTTTCAGGCTTCTGATTTTTAAATCAAGGATGATTTTCTTGGGACTGGTGACGTGGCTCACGCTTGTAATCCCAACACTTTCAGAGGCTGAGACTGGAGGATCGCTTGAACCCAAGCATTTGAGACCAGCCTGGGCAATTTAGTGATATGCTCATGTCTACAAAAAGTTAAAAAAAAAAAAAAAAAAAACCACGCACCTGTGGTCTCAGCTACTTGAAAAGCTGAGGTAGGAGGATTGCTTGAGCCCAGGAGTTTGAGGCTGCAATGAGCCGTGGTCACGCCACTTCACTCCAACCTGGATGACAGAGCGGGGAAAAAAAAGTGTTGGACCTTAAAATTGAGACTACCTGTATACTAAATAAAAAGAGCTTCTGTTGGATTGGGACAAAATGCCAGTGCTCTGATTATTTAAACCAGAAATAACCATTACTGTTTATTTTATATGCATAAATAATGACTGGACTAGAAGCATCATTTAATCCTTGACTGAGACATCCCATTGCTTATTCTAGAAACTTGCTTCAAACTTGGACCCTCCCTGGTCAAGTACTCTTTGAGGCATATACTTTGTTGAAATAGTGACTAAGCTAGGTATAAACCAGTCAATCTGAAGAGCAGAAATGGTGCACATTGATTTACTTAATTGCTGTTTCGTGTTGACTTAATTTGAATTGTTGTTAGACCTGGTAGAGCACCCCGTGGTTAAAAGTATGTAATTAATCATTGTCCTGTAAGAATATGAAGACTTAATAGATGTGAACAGCAGATATAGAAATGACCAGCTATTATGGGACATGTTTTCTCCTGCTGAGTTGCTCATTTCACATTTGTGGCACTTAAACTTTGCCATTACAATACTTACTGTAGAAAAAGTTTCAGTAGAAGTACCTAGTAGAAGAGATTTCATTGAAAAAATAATATAAGGAGCCTCATTAGTTTCATATAGGTTGTTCTAGGGATACAATGCCTGTGTCCAGCATCAGAACATTATGGGATATTCTTGAAATTTGGACTTAAAATAAGCACTGCTTAGAAGTTGCTCTTTTTTGCCAGGCCTGGTGGCTCATGCCTATAATCCCAGCACTTTGGGAGGCCAAGGTGGGAGGACCATGAGGTCAGGGGTTCGAGACCAGCCTGGCCAACTTGGTGAAACCCTGTCTCTACTAAAAATACACAGAATAGCTGGGTGTGGTGGCGCCTGCCTGTAATCCCAGCTACTCGGGAGGCTGAGGCAGGAGAATTGCTGGAACTCAGGAAGCAGAGGTTGCAGTGAGCTGAGATCATGCCACTGCACTCCAGCCTCTCCCATCTTCAAAAAAAAAAAAAAAGTTGCTCTTTTGAATTAGCTTTACAATTTTAGAAGCTGTGTAATATTCAACATTTTATTCTCTTACAAAGTACTTTTTTCTCCTCATTACCAGTCTTCTCCAACTTACTTGAAGGAGATCCTGGAGCAGCTTCTTGAAGCCATAGTTGTAGCTACAAATCCATCGGGACGTCTCATTAGCGAACTTTTTCAGAAACTGCCTTCTAAAGTGGTAAGTGATGCAATTAAAAACAGGTAAGTTACAGTGTTTTGTTTTCAGTACTTCAATAATTTTATTAGTTACTAATAAATAAAGTAAGTTTAGAAGGAAGATGTTGGGCCAGGTACAGTGGCTCATGCCTGTAGTCCTGGCGCTTTGGGAGGCTGAGGCGGGTGGGTCACCTGAGGTCAGGAGAGACCAGCCTGGCCAACATGGTGACACCTCGTTTGTACTAAAAATATGAAAGTTAGCCATACGTGGTGGCGGACGCCTGTAATCCCAGCTACTCAGGAGGCCGAGGTAGGAGAATTGCTTGAACCTGGGAGGTACCTGGAAGTTGCAGTGAGCTGAGATCACGCCACTGCACTCCAGCCTGGGTGACATAGTGACACTCCATCTCAAAAATTAAATAGAAGGAAGATGTTTGAGGCAGCCATGAGATCCTCTTCACAGCAGTACAAAAGGTCTATCATTTTACATGATCAGAAAGTTGTGATTTTTTTTTAATGTTTTTTGATTGATAATTATTTTTGTTTATGGTAAAAGATGCATATCATAAAATTAATCATTTTAGCCATTTTAAAGTGTATAGTTCTGTGGCATTAAGTACATTCACATTTTTATGCAACCATCACCACTCTATGGAACTTTTTGGTCTTACGAAACCAAAACTCCATACCCATGAAACACTAAGTCCACTCCCCTCTTCTCCCAGCTTCGGGCAACCACAGTTCTGTTGTATATGAATTTGACTATTCTAGGTATATCATAGAAGAAGAATCACACAATATTTGTCCTTCTGTGACTGCCTTATTTCTCTTAGCATATGTTCAGGATTCATCTATATTGTAGCCCGAATCAGAATTTCATCCCTTTTTAACACTGAATAGTATTTTGTTATTTACATATAATACATTTTGTTTATAAGTTTTTTTGGGGTGTTTCGTTTGTTTTGTTTTGTTTAGAGATAGGGTCTCACTGTGTTGCCTAGGCTGGCCTCAAACTCGTGGATTCAAGTGATCATCCTACGTCAGCCTCCCAAGTAGCTGGGTATACAGGCTTGTGCCACCATGCCTTACTACATTTTGTTTACTCATTGATCAGTCAATGGGTTGGACATTGGGTTGTTTCCAAGATTGGCAATTCTTCAATGATAAACACCTTAACTAAGCCTTTTTCTTTTTTTCTCTTTCTTTTTTTTTTTTTTTGAGATGGAGTCCTGCTCTCTTGCCCAGCCTGGAGTGCTGTGGCATGATCTTGGCTCACTGCAACCTCTGCCTCCCGAGTTCAAGTGATTGTCCTGCCTCAGCCTCTCATGCAGCTGGGATTACAGGCATGCACCACCACACTCAGCTAATTTTTGTATTTTTTAGTAGATTCAAGGTTTCACCATCTTGGCCAGGATGATCTTGAACTCCTGTCCTCAAGTGATCCACCTGGCTCAGCCTCCCAAAGTGCTGGGATTGCAGGCATAAGCTACCACACCCAGCCTACACCTTGCATTTTAAGAGTGGAAACTTTCTCTTTGTACAGAAGATAGAGTAAGAGGAAGATAAATGAGTTTTTCTGCCTTTTACTTCTCTTTGATCTCTTGGTGATTCTAAAAAGAGAAAAATGAGGGTACTCTTCTACCTGAAAAAGAAATGGGCTTTCTAGACAGGTGAGACCTTTAACAAGTATCAGAGCTCCTTATGCCTTTATACCCAAAAGATAATTAACATATATATTTGACTCACATTAGCCTATGAAACTGCAAATATTTTCATGACCTCAGCATTCTTGTATTTCTAGGTAAGGATTTACTTTCAGAAGTACTCTGTGGCAGCACTTAGCCCTATTGTGATCATTTACTCTTGTGTCTACCTTCTTTTCTACTCCCTGAGTTTCTTGAGGACAGTGACCATGCTGTATTTACCTTTGTGTTTTTGTCTGTAACTGGAACCCAGTAGGTCATAGGTATGCAAGATTCTTGTTGACTAATGATTAGCATTTCCTCATCAGTCATTGGAAAGACTGGTAATTTAAAGGTGTGCCTTAACGAGCTGTAGCATAGTTACAACATTAGAAATAAAGCATCTGACCACTGCTGTCCTATGTGTGAATCTTATTAGAAAGATCTAATTAGTATATAGGTCATATGACTTAAAATTTTAAGCAAAGTAGAAAACAGTGTGATGATTCTTTAAAGAATTAAACATGGAATTACCATATAATCCAGCAGTTTCACTTTGAGTATATACTCCAAAGAAAGTGAAAGCACAGTATTGAAGAGATATTTGTATACCCATATTCATAGCAGTATTCAAAATAGCAAAAAATGGAAGCAACTCAGGTGTTCATCAGTGAATGAATGGGTAAACAATATGTGACATATACATAGAGTAAAGTATTATTTGGCATTAAAAAGGAAGGAAATTCTGAAACTTTCTACGTGCATGAACCTTGAAGATACTATGTTAAGTGAAATGAGCCAGTCACAAAAGGACAAATACTGTATGATTTCTCATATAAGGTACCTAGAATACTGAAAATCTTAGAGACATAAAGTAGAATGGTGGTTGCCAGGGGCTGGAGGGAAAGGGGAGTTGTTTAGTATGTACAGAGTTTCCATTTTGCAAGATTAAAAAGTTCTGGAGGTGGCTGTTGATAGTTGCACAGCAGCCTGAGTGTACCTAATGCCACAGAACTGTACACTTAAAAATGGCTAAAATGGTAAATTTCATGTTACTACTTGAAATTTATTTTACTACAGTAAAAAGAATTATAAAAGAAGTACAAGATAGGTACAGTGACTCATACCTATAATCCTAGTGCTTTCAGAGGCTAACATAGCTGAGACTGTCTCTACAAAACAAAAATTTTTTAATTAGCTGGGCATGGTGATGTGCACCTGTAGTCATACCTGTTTTGGGGGCTGATTTGGGAGAATTACTTGAGCCTAAGAGTTCAAGGTTTCAGTGAGCTCTGATCATGCCACTGTATTCCAACTTTGGCAACAGAAAGAGACTGTCTGTTCTTCTCTCTCACTCTCTTTCACTGTCATTCATACATGCACACAATAGAAGAGAAGTACAGTCTTTGCTCAAGATTTATTCTTACTATGCAGAAGATAATAATTGATAGTCAACAGTGATTTGGGACAATGAAATATCAATAATTAGTTCCCCATTTTTACCTTCAAGGTCACCTTGAAGGAGCTGGTTTGGAAAAGCAGGTTTCTATTGGTTCCCCTGGGTGTGACAGTTTGAAAGACAACAAGGATTGAGACCTGAAGGAGCAGGGCAGTTTTCACCTTTCCTTAATAAGTTCATCCCAAGCAGGCTGCCTGTGAGGGAGACGTAGATTGGGAATATGTGGGATTGGATGACTTCTGGTTACTTTGTACACAATGCTGGGTGGCCTTGCCATATTTTGTCTTCTGAACTTACTCTCAGAAGTACAACTGGTGAAGAGAAGGGGCAGAAATAGAGATTGATCCAAGTAAAGGAAGGAGTAGGGTGAAGAAAGTCGTGGTAAGCTTAGGGGACAGATGTTCACCCTAGTAACTGAGTGAAGGCTGCTTTTCTTGTTGTTATTTGGGCTTCAGTAGGGTTTGAACAGGTTGGAAGAGCTGGGAGAGCACTATCTGGCTTCCCCTGAACCTCAACCACCCGAGAAGACCAACTTTTGGTATTTGGGCAACTATACTTATTTCCTCCAAGGAAGAAAATCTGTAGGAAAGCCTGAGGGCAGTGAGTAATTCTAGGTTGTTGTGAAAGCTTCAGTGATATTCCTCAATACATTCAACTTTTTGGGATGAGCTAGTGTTTGATAAATCAGAAGTTGATAATAATTTTGCCTTCATTCATTCACTCATTCATTCATGAGATGGAGTTTTGCTCTCGTTGCCAGGCTGGAGTGCAATGGCGTGATCTCAGCTCACTGTAACCTCCACCTCCCAGGTTCGAGCAGTTCTCCTGTCTCAGATACCCAAGTAGCTGGGATTGTAGGCATGCACCAATGCACCCGGCTAATTTTGTATTTTTAGTAGAGACAGGGTTTCCTCACGTTTGCTAGGCTGGTCTCGAATTCCTGACCTCAGGTGATCCACCCACCTCAGCCTCCCAAAGTGCTAGGATTACAGATGTGAGCCACTGTGCCCAACCTGCTTCATTTCTTTAACAAAGTTTCATTCTTTTTTTTAAGTTTAGTAATAATAATATATAACAAAGTTTCATTCAAAAGGTATTTTGTTTTGAAAAAACTTACTTTGATTGAAATAAGCAGAAGCATCAAGTTAAACATGAAGCTAACAAATTTTGCAATTTGACTTATAAATCCTATCAAATTTTATGTGAATATTATATAATTATGTTAGATTATAAAATTAAAACAGCTGTAACAAACTCTTGAAGAGCATTTTTTCTGCACCTTCAATGAAAAATTGTAGAATTCTGTGAATTTAGATTTTTTTTTTTTTTTTTTGAGACGGAGTCTCGCTCTGTTGCCCAGGCTGGAGTGCAGTAACGCAGTCTTGGCACATGGCAACCTCTGCCTCTCAGGTTAAAGTGATTCTCCTGTCTCAGCCTCCTAAATAGCTGGGACTACAGGCGTGTGCCACCATGCCCGGCTAAATTTTTTTTGTATTTTTAGTAGAAACAGGGTTTCGTCATGTTAGCCAGATGGTCTCGATCTCCTGACCTTGTGATCTGCTTGCTTTGGCCTCGCAAAATGCTGGGATTACAGGCATGAGTCACGTCTCCTGGCCTAGAATTTTTTAAAAACATTAAATTATAGTATGCTAGTTGCATAATAATTCTCAATACCAAGTGTTAACTTTTGTGTCGTGCTGTTAGGTCATGAAGCTTCTTAAAATCAAAATCTTTCTGCTTCAGATACAATAAACATGCTGTATAGCTGTGTCTTTAGCCTTGAGTCTCACAAAGCTGCTTAACTGGTTGAACAAGAGATTGTCAGTGTACTTCCTTCTCTTCCGATTGGCTGAATACTTTAACTTATTGAGCATGCCTGGCTTTTTGTCTTCCAGCAATATCCAGATTATTATGCAATAATTAAGGAGCCTATAGATCTCAAGACCATTGCTCAGAGGATACAGGTATGAAGGTGACCATATGTAAATGTGTGTGGTTTAGAGCAGATTGGCCTATGATCTTTCCTAGGAGCTTTTAGAAAACAGAGGAGCTAGATGCCTGTGTAAGTGGTTAGTAGCAAATCATGTAAACAAATTAAAATAGTGTTACTGATTGTAGTTTTGGATTGCATCTTAGGACAAAAAAAGCGTTGGTTACTGACATTTCTGATTATAAAAGATATATTGGCAATAAAAGCTTTGTTGTTTAATTTTTAAATTTTTATTTTTAGTTTTTGTGGGTGCATAGCAGGTGTATATATTTATGGGGTACATGAAATTTTGATACAAGCATACAATGCATAATAATCACATCAGGGTAGACAGGGTAACTTGTGGTCTATTTTTATCTGCTTCTAAATAGCTTTAGGGTACGTTAGAATAAAAGGTACCCACAATGGATGTTAGAGTGTAAGGTCAGTGGAATTAGATGCTACATTTTTCTCTTTTGCTCTCTTTACCCTCCCCTTCACTGTATCCCTAGCAGTAAATAGTGCAACTAATCACATAGACTTGCTATATAACTAGTACTATTTTAAGTGCTTTATGTGAATTAGCTAGTTAGTTCTTAAAACTCCGCAGGGTAGTACTCTTAGTATTCTCATTTTGCAGGTAGAAAACTGAAGCCCAGAGATGTTAAGTAACTTAACTAAATCACCACCTAGTAAGGAGAAGTAAGATTTGAATCCAGACAGTCTGACTCTAGTCTATATTCTCAACCCTTACACTGACTGTTTCTCCACAGAGTAGGTGCTTAATAAATACTGTGTGACTGACTAGGATTTAAAATTTGATGATAAGAAGTAAGGGAAAATATAGGGAGAAAGAGCTAAATTGTACAGAAATTTAGTATTTAGAGTAGAACTGATGTGGTTCTTTTTCTAGCTCTGCTACTTACCAGCTGTGTCACTTTGGTCAGGTGATTTGCCTGTTTCCTCTGCTGTATGTTGCGTGTAGCATCACCACTTTGCAGAGTCATAGACGTTAGTGATGATATAGATAAATCATCTCACATAGAATGTACAGCATGAGCCCCCCCGCCAAAAAAAATATGAGTCACTGATCTTTCCAGGATAAGGAGGGTCTGCTGCTCCCAGGAGGTAAGGCAAAAAGGAAAACAATGTGTTACATAGTCTCATTGAGAAATGAGAGTGATAGCAACTGTGGTTTGCCAGGAAGGAGAAACTTCCTTGGCTTTTTTTGATTTTTTTTTTTTTGAGATGGAGTTTCACTCTTGTTACCCAGGCTGGAGTACAATGGCACGATCTCGGCTCACTGCAACCTCCGCCTCCTGGGTTCAGGCAATTCTCCTGCCTCAACCTCCTGAGTAGCTGGGATTACAGGCATGCGCCACCATGCCCAGCTAATGTTTTGTATTTTCAGTAGAGACGGGGTTTCACCATGTTGACCAGGATGGTCTCCATCTCTTGACCTTGTGATCCACCCGCCTCGGCCTCCCAAAGTGCTGGGATTACAGGCTTGAGCCACCGCGCCCGGCGTTCTTGGCTTTAAATTCTAAGAGATTAGTAAAGAGTAGCAGTGTATAATCACTGGTACCACAGATAAATTTTCACAGAATGATAAAATGCGATTCCCTGATGTATCATCTGTTTTATTAATGGTGTTTTCTTTTGTTTTGAGACTGAATCTTGCCCTGTCACCCAGGCTAGAATGCAGTTATGTGATCTCAGCTCACTGCAACCTCTACCTCCCGAACTCAAGTAATTCTCCTGCCTCAGCCTCCCTAGTAGCTGGGATTGGATTACAGTTGCCTACCAACATGACTGGCTAATTTTTGTATTTTTAGTAAAGACTGGTTTTCAGCATGTTGGCCAGGCTGATTTCAAACTCCTGACCTCAAGCGATCCACCTGCCTTGGCCTCCCAAAGTGTTGGAATTACAAGTGTGAGCCACCATGCCCAGCCTCATCTGGTTTTTAAATCATCCCAATAACTAATACTGAGCATGACTCAAGTCTCCTAAATCCCTGGAATTTCTAACATCTGAGTAGGGGGATTATGTTTTCATAATCCTGGAAATCGAATCAGATCTTTAATCATCTGTACCTCAACCCCAGTCCTCTCTTTGACTTCTTACCTTATCTTGTCCTTTCTTCTTTCCAAAAGTCTCAGAGTCGCCTTTTGCTGTCACTCAATTCAAGGTCCTTGTCCTCTTATGTCCAAATCACTGGAATAATTTGTCCTGCCTCTCTGATGAAAAGCTTTCTAGTCCTTTCTGTATCTTGCCTCCTGACCTTGGCTTTCTTCCTACCAGTCCCTTGCTCAGAGACTTAATTCACTTGTTTTCTAATGCCTGCTAAAGCTTGTCACAACTCTTTGTACCAGTTGAACAAAACCAACTCTGACTAACTTAAGGAGAAAAAAAATTTTTGAAAAGCTTATTGGATAGCTCATAGAATTATTGGGAAGGAAGGTTGAAGAACTAGCATTTGAATACTAAGCAGAACTCAGGAACATCATGGCACAGCTGAAATTATGCACAGCCTCTGTGGTGCCATTGCTGTTACTACTGTCCTTTGCCACTGCGGTCGCTGGATATTTGCTGTTCCACTGCTAGACTCTCTTCCCCTTCAAGAGTCAGGAATGAATTCTTGCCATTGCAGGAGTCAGGAATGAATCCTGGCCATTGCATTAGTCCCTCTAGACTTAAGCATGAATTAGCTGACCTGTGGTTATTTCCCCTTGCCCTGGCTGCCAGGCTGCTAACAAAGTGACCATCTGCCCACTTTTATCCTCATTGTGGGAAGTAGAGCCCTCCCTACGCCTGTGCTGGGATTCCCTCGGTATACAAAGGTTGCATAGTTGTTGGGTAATCTCACATGATGAATAGCTACACTACTTTGCCTGGATTGTGCCTCTTGTTTTTACCCTGTCTGTGCTTATGGTTCTACTACCCTTCTCCATCTTCCACTTCACTCAGTTTGGTTTTCTTACTCTCTCTAAACCATGTTTTTTTCATTTCTGTGTAATTATCATTAGTCATGTGTGCCTCTTACCTAAAAATGTGTCCCTCTTTCATTTGTAAATTTAGGCAACTATATGAGTATTCCTGGGTCATTTTGGATTGAGTGAGCTTGGGATGTGACAGCTGTAGCAGACAGTAGGTGCTCACAAAATGTTAGCCTCTGTGCTGGACTGATTTCATATTTTACCCCAAGTGGTCCATGTAACTAGAGGGAGATTTGCTTCACACTACTAAATCCATTTGAAAGAATTAGTATTCATGAAGCACTTAGAACTGTGCTTGGCACATAGTAAGCACTATGTGAAATAAAACTTTTACCTTACCTGACTTTTTAAACATTGTAATTTATTTTTATAAGAATAGTGCAACTCTGGTTTTACCTATCTCAGAAACTTACTTATAAATGGGTACAGTAATAATTTATGAAAAAGAAAATGACTTTACATGTTGTTAATCTGTGTACTTTCCAATAAAGTCCTAGAATATGGTGACAATTTAGGAAATATGTGGAGGTTTTTTTTTAAAGGTTGTACTGACTTGTTAAAAGGAACTGCTGTATTTTGTTGTTTACTGTAGAATGGAAGCTACAAAAGTATTCATGCAATGGCCAAAGATATAGATCTCCTAGCAAAAAATGCCAAAACTTATAATGAGCCTGGTTCTCAAGTATTCAAGGTTAGTTTTTGTTGTTGTTGTTGTTTTCATTGGTAATAGTAGATAGTTTAATTTAAGGTCAATAATTTTTATATAACAGATTTATTGAGATATAATTCACATACCATCCACTTTACCCATTTAAAGTATTTAATAGTTTTTAGTATATTCATAGAGTTGTGCTGTGCAGCCATTACTCCAGTCAATTAACAGTCACTTTTTTTTGAGACGGAGTCTTGCTGTGTCGCCAGGCTGGAGTGCAGTGGCACAATCTCGGCTCATTGCAACCTCCGCCTCCTGGGTTCAAGAGATTCTTCCGCCTCAGCCTCCCGAGTAGCTGGGACCACAGGCATGTGGCACCACGCCTGGCTAATTTTTTTGTATTTTTAGTAGAAACGGGGTTTCACCGTGTTGGCCAGGATGGTCTTGATCTCTTGACCTTGTGATCCGCCCACCTTGAACTCCCAAAGTGCTGGGATAACAGGTGTGAGCCACCACGCGCGGCCAACAGTCACTTTTTATGTCCCCCCAACATCTCCAGCCCTAAGCCACCTCAAGTCTGTTTTCAGTCTCTATATGTTTGCTTATTGCCATATTATACATAAGAAATCATAAAATATGGGGTATGGATTTTTTTGCAACTAGATTCTTTCACTTTAGCATGTTTTCAGGGTTCATCCATGTTGTAGTATCTGTTAGTGCTATGTTCTTTTTATTGCTGAATAATGTTCTGCTATATGAATATACTGTATTTTTTTCACCCATTCATTAGTTGATAATATTTAGATAGTTTCTACTTATTGGCTATTATAGATAATGCTGTTGTGAATGTTCACATAGAAATTTTTATGTGGACATATAAATACATATATTATACATTTTTTTTTTTTCCTCTTGGATTCAAACCTAGGAATGATATTGCGGGGTCATGTGGTAACTGTATATTTAACTTTCTGAAGAACTGCCAAACTGTTTTCCAAACTATACCATTTACATTCCCACCAGCAATATCCAGGTGTTGCCATTTCTCCATATCCTCACCAACACTTGTTTTTCATTTTTATTTTTGTTCTTATTGTAGCTATCTCAGTGGGTATGAAGTGATATGGCGTTGTGCATTGTGGTTTTAACTTACATTTCCCTAATGATTAATGATGCTCAACATCTTTTCATTTCATTCTTTATTTTGATTTTTAGGTCATTCATATGTTTTTGGAGAAATGTCTGTTCAGATCATTTGCCCATTTTTAAAATTGTGTTACCTGTCTTTTTGTTGTTGAGTTGTAAGAGTTATATGTTCTGGATATTATACCCTTATCATATAAATGGTTTGCAAATATTTTCTCTCATTCTCTTGTCATTTGACTTTTGTGATTTTGTCTGTTGACACAGAAGTTTTTAATTTTGATGAAGTCCACTTTATCTATTTTTTCCTTAGTTGCTGATGCTTAGGTATCGTATCAAATAAACCATTGACTACTGCAAAATCACAAATACTTAGACCTGTGCTTTCTTATGAGAATTTTATAGTTTAGCTCTTAACATGTTTAGATCTTTGATCCAGTTTGAACTAATTTTAGTATGTGTGAGGTACATGTAAGGTAGGAGTCCAAATTCATTCTTTGACATGAGATATTATCCCAGCGCCATATATTGGAAAGATTATTCTTTTTCCATTGAATTGTCTTGGCAACTTTGTTAGAAATCAGTTGACCACAGATGTATGGGTTTATTTCTAGATTCTTGGTTCTGTTCCACTCACCTGAATTTCTGTCCTTATGCCAGACCTGGTTAGTTTTGAACCCATTTTTTAGTTAAATGCTGACTTACTCCCAGCATATAAATTTTATAAATATAAAAAGCAGTCTGTGTATATAAAAATACACAATGTAAAATGACTGTTTCATTGCTCTGCAAATTCCGTCTTAGAAGTTTTATAGTTCTGTAATGAATAATTGCTTGTAGAAACTTACTGAATTAATCATATATCATTGAGAATTTGCCAAAGGATGCTCAGAAAATCTTTTGGGAATTAAATCATTTAGATTTTCTGAATGCTGACTCAAATACTCAAAATTGCTGTTGGTAGTTAATGATAACTTTTATTTTTCATATTTTAAGAAATTCTGGGCAGGGCGTGGTGGCTCACGCCTCTAATCCCAGCACTTTGGGAGGCCGAAGGCGGGCGGATCATGAGGTCAAGAGACTGAGACCATCTGGCCAACATGGTGAAACCCCATCTACCAAAAATATAAAAAATTAGCTGGACGTGGTGACATGCACCACACTGCTTAGGGAGGCTGAGGCAGGAGAATCACTTGCACCTGAGGCAGAGGTAGCAGTGAGCCAAGATCACACCACTGCACTGCAGCCTGGGAGACAGAGTGAGACTCTGTCTCAAAAAGAAAAAAAGAAATTCCGAGTGAATATCAGGATAGGACATTTTGATAGTGTACAGTGCTAGTTGTTTGAGAATTTTACTTTTGGGTCTAATTAATTTTTCTAACTTAAGTTTTAAGGAAAAGAGAAACTTAAGCAAGTACATTCATTCTAAACTTATGTATATAATCTTTAATCTTAAAAGTGCATCTTTATTTTGATTTTTAGGTCAGTGTACACAAGTAGAGTTCATTGTCCATAGTTCATCACCTTATCTGCAGTTTTGCTTTCTGTGGTTCTAAGGTCAGAAAATATTAAATGTATTAAATGGAAAATTCCAGAAATAAGCAGTTCATAAGTTTAAATTGCACACCATTCTGAGTATTGTGATGAAATCTCATGCCATCCACCTCTGTCCTATCCTGTCTCACGCGGGACATGAATCATTCCTTTGTTCAGCCTATTCACGCTGTATATGCCACCTGCCATTAGTCACTAAGTAGCCATCTTGGTTATCAGATCGATTGTTGTGGTATCACAGTGCTTGTGTTCAAGTAACCTTATTGAACTTAATAATGGCACCAAAGGACAAGGCTTATGATGCTGGCAATTCAATAAGCTTCAAAGTGATTCCTTTTAGTGAAAAGGTGAAAGTTCTTGACTTAAGAAAGGAAAAAACAAAAAGTATGCAGAGATTGCTAAGCTCTATAGTAAGAATGAATCTCCTGGCTGGGCACTGTGTTTAGGCCTGTAATCCCAGCACTTTGAGAGGCCAAGGCAGGAGGATCATTTGAGGCTAGGAGTTTGAGACCAGCCTGTTCTGCATAGCAAGACTGTTTCCACCAAAAAAAAAAAGAAAGAAAGAAAGATGAATCTGCTATTCATGAAACTGTAAAGAAGGAAAAAGAAGTTGGCTGTTTTTTTTGTTTGTTTGTTGTTTTTCTTGAGACAGACTGTTGCTCTGTTGCCAGGCTGGAGTGCAGTGGCACAATTTCCACTCACCGCAACTGCCGACTCCCTGGTTCAAGTGATTCTCCTGCCTCAGGCTCCCAAGTAACTGGGATTACATGCACATGCCACCATGCCTAGCTAATACTTGTATTTTTAGTAGAGATGGGGTTTCATCATGTTGGCCAGGCTGGTCTCGAACTCCTGATCTCGTGATCCACCTGCTTCTGCCTCCCAAAGTGCTGGGATTACAGGCATGAGCCACTGCTCCTGGCCGAAGTATGCTAGTTTTATTGTTGCACCTTAGACTGCAAAAAGTTATAGCCACAGTGCATGAAAAGTGCTTAGTTAAGATGGAAAAATTATTAAATTTATGGCTGGAAGTCATAGACTGAAATGTGTTCCAGGTTTGGTACTGTCCAAGGTTTCAGGCATCTACTGGGGGTGTTGTTATATCTTCCATGGACAATGGAGCATTACTGTATTATACCATGAGATCTTTGTCTTAATATTACTTGACTAATCATGAAAGAACTAGGAGGCATTTTAACTTACATTTAGTTAGTGACAGCTTTATGAAGATAGATATTTTGGAAGCTTGCAGAAAGGTTAGATGATGCAGATTTGTGGGTATTGAATGAAAGTTTGCTCCAAGTGGAAAGAATGCCATAGAAGGTGCCCAGAGCATGAGTTGGGGATTTTAGCTGTCCTTTTATCTGTTCCTTTTTTAAGCCAAGTAATTTCGTCTTGACAGGATGCAAATTCAATTAAAAAAATATTTTATATGAAAAAGGCTGAAATTGAACATCATGAAATGGCTAAGTCAAGTCTTCGAATGAGGTAAGTTTAAGAAAATGTCTAGGCCAGGCGTGGTGGCTCACACCTGTAATCCCAGCACTTTGGGAGGCTGACATGGGCGGATCACGAGGTCAAGAGATTGAGACCAACCTGGCCAACATGGTGAAACCCCGTCTCTACTAAAAATAGAAAAATTAGCTGGGCATGGCGGGGCATGCCTATAGTCCCAGCTCCTTGGGAGGCTGAGAGAGGAGAATCGATTGAACCCAGGAGGCAGAGGTTACTGTGGGCCAAGATCGCATCACTGTACTCCAGCCTGGTGACAGAGCAAGACTCTGTCTAAATAAATAAATAAATAAATAAATAAATAAATAAATAAATAAAATGTCTAAAACCCCCTGCCTTTATATTTGCTGAATTTTCTAGGTAGTTAAATCAATAAACATAAACATGGTTGCTGTTGCATTTCAAGATGATACAGTTGATAAGATGATTCCAAAGATAGTAGTAGCTCTTAGCCAGCCCCTTCATTGTTGCTGAAGGGCTTTATTTAAAAGTAAGCATTTTTAAAAACTTAACATCACTATATACTTTTATTGCTTTGTACAGTATGAATATATATGTAATATATATTATACATTAATATACAGAATAAATATGTATTTAATAGTACAGTATTTATATATAATATCAGTTTATATTCATTTTTTCAGTAAGGCTATTTAGCTAGTTATCAGGAAATCCACAGTCTCATCCTGGCTTTTCCTTATACTAGAACTGTGATCTTGAAGTAGTCTTAGTTTTAGGATTGTATTTCCCCCTACCTGAAATGAGAAGGTTGGGTGACTACTTCCAAGGCTTTCCTCTAGCCTTAACATTGTTTCAGTACCAGGTGTTTTGGTCACTGCAGTGACCAGAAGCTCTCTAGGACCACCCCTGATCTGTTTTTCCCTGCAGAGTCCCCAGGGCCTGAAGCAGAATATGCTGCATAGTAGAAGTTCAGAAGTATTTTAGTATTTCTGTTTAGATGAGAAGAAAATGTGTGTGTGTGTTTATGTGTGTGTACCCACACATAGCTACCAGGTTTCTAAGCTTTTTTATCTTATCTCTGGATAGGACTCCAACAAACTTGGCTGCAGCCAGACTGACAGGTCCTTCACACAGTAAAGGCAGCCTTGGTGAAGAGAGAAATCCCACTAGCAAGTATTATCGGTGAGAAAAAGAGTGTTTAGTCTGAGAGCTGACCTGTGCTTATGAAGATATGCATACTAATATTTTCCCAGTGGCTATCTTGAAGGAATATTTTGGGTATAGTTGGGTTGTTATGAAAATTTGTTGTCAAATGGTTTATTTAAAAGGTTGAGTTACTAGGCCGGGCTTGGTGGCTCACACATGTAATCCCAGCAGTGTTGGGAGGCTGAAGTGGGGGATCACCTGAGGTCAGGAGTTCGAGACCAGCCTGGCCAACATGTTGAAACCCCATGGGTGTGGTAGTGGACACCTGTAGTCCCAACTACTTGGGAGGCGGAGGTGGGAGAATTGTTTGAACCCTGGAGGCGGAGGTTGCAGTGAGCTGAGATATGTCACTGCACTCCAGCCAGGGCAACAGAGGGAAACTCAGCCTCAAAATAAAAAAGGTTGAGTTACTAAAGTAAGCCATACATCGCCTCTCAGATAATGCTTAAGCATCATTTGTGAGGCAGTGTTTAATGTTAGTTACCAATAAAATGTGAAGTTAAATACTAATAGTTGGCTTTTTTTTTTTTTGAGACGGAGTTTTGCTCTTGTTACCCAGGCTAGAGTGCAGTGGTGCGATCTCGCCTCACTGCGGCCTCTGCCTCCTGGGTTCACACAGTTCTCATGCCTCAGCCTCCCGAGTAGCTGGGACTACAGGCGTGCACCACAATGCCCAGCTAATTTTTGTATTTTTAGTAGAGACGGAGTTTCACTGTGGTGATCAGGATGATCTCGATCTCTTGACCTCGTGATCCACCTGCCTCGGCCTCCCAAAGTGCTGAGATTATAAGCGTGAGTCACCGTGCCTGGCCTAGGTTTTTTAAATTCAGAATAAAATTTGTTTTGGGTGGGTTTTTTTTTTTGGTTTTTTTTTTTTTGAGATGAAGTTTTGCTGTCTTTGTCCAGGCCGGAGTGCAGTGACATAACCTCTGCAACCTTCACCTCGTGGGTTCAAGTGATTCTCCTGCCTCAGCCTCCTGAATAGCTGGGATTACAGGTGCCTGCTACCACACCTGGCTAATTTTTTGTATTTTTTGCAGGTTTTTTTTTTTTTTTTTTTGAGATGGGGTTTCGACGTGTTGGCCAGGCTAGTCTTAAACTCCTGACCTCAGGTGATCCACCCGCCTTGTCCTCCGAAAGTGCTGAGATTACAGGCATGAGCCACCATGTCTAGCGTTACAATTGAATTTGTATTGTAAAATACTAATGTCTTCGAAGAGAATTATCAGCAACTGTGACTGAATCCTTATTTTCCACTCCCTCTTTTCTAAGAGGAAAAAAGTTTCCTTGGCTAAAGATTGATTTTGAGGACCATTAAGTACAGGAAGAAACTAAGAAGGCAGTTGAATAGAAATTATTTTTCTTATACCTTAACACATTGTTAACAGTTCCTATTTCCTGTAAAGTAACCTAATTATTATAACATCCTTCCCTGTCTTCTGATGGCCTTTTTTTTTTTTTTTTTTTTTTTGTAGTAATAAAAGAGCAGTACAAGGAGGTCGTTTATCAGCAATTACGATGGCACTTCAGTATGGCTCAGAAAGTGAAGAAGATGCTGCTTTAGCTGGTAGGCATGAGGTTTTCAGTAGTCAAATGCCTTCTCAGTGGATCCTTCTGGCTAAAGGAAATTGTAGTGATTTTCTTCTAGCCTAGAGTTTGCTGGTTTGGGAGGTACATACTATTTTGTTGCATTAGATTGTACCCTGGTTGTCAGACTTATCAAACGCTTAATGCTTTATCTTGTCTTAAACTCATATTTGGGTAAATTATACTTCTGCAAAAGTAATTGATAATCTAGGAGATCCTGATTTAAAACCTACAATGATAGTGAGAACTAGTAAAAGCATCAGAAAATCTCAGAAATCCACATTCATACTAGATTTTCAGGCCTTTAGCTTACATTTTCGGTAGGTTCTAATTTCTTCTTGGCTAGAACTTATGATTTAAAGGTAGTTATAAGTTATAATCAGAAAGCAGTGTGGTAAATTGTCATTTAAACAAGTCCAAGAAAGGGCATTATTAGGCATTAGAAATCAATGTTACAGAGCACCATGTGTTAATAAATAACATCCTAAAGGACAGTAGTAGAGGTATATTTGATGTAATTGTCTTTCTCTTAAGTTTTATATAATATTTTCCCTTTTACCATAGTTTTTTTTTTTATGTGTAAAGATAAAATTTGTTTCACTAAATTATTCTGGTATATCTGTCAATTTTACAACTGAATGTTATACAACAGATTTCTCCAGTTGTATAATCTTCTGTAGAAGTTTTATAATCACTATACACCATTACTTACAAATTTACCTTTTTGACACATTGATCTACAGAATTAAGTATTTTTAAATTTAAATTGGGCCTGGTCTTATCAGAAATTGAAAAAAGTATTATCTTGTTGTTAGCCTTCTTTTTTTTTTTTTTTTTTTTTGAGACGGAGTTTTTGCTCTCGTTACCCAGGCTGGAGTGCAATGGCGCGATCTCGGCTCACCGCAACCTCCGCCTCCTGGGTTCAGGCAATTCTCCTGCCTCAGCTTCCTGAGTAGCTCGGATTACAGGCATGTGCCACTATGCCCAGCTAATTTTTTGTATTTTTAGTAGAGACGGGGTTTCAGAATGTTGACCAGGATGGTCTCGATCTCTCGACCTCGTGATCCACCCGCCTCGGCCTCCCAAAGTGCTGGGATTACAGGCTTGAGCCACCGCGCCCGGCTATGTTAGCCTTCTTTTTTACTGATTATAAAAGTGACACATGGCCAGGCACATTGGCTCACACCTGTGATCCCAGCACTTTGGGAGACTGAGGCAGGTGGATCACTTGAGGTCAGGAGTTCAAGACCAGCCTGGCCAACATGGTGAAACCCTGTCTCTACTGAAAATACAAAAATTGGCTAGGCCTGATGGTGCATGTCTATAGTCTTAAGTTACTTGGTTGGCTTAGTCAGGAGAGTCTCTTGATCCCAGGAAGCAGAGGTTGCAGTGAGCTGAGATCACGCCACTGTACTCTTGCCTGGGCAACAGAGCCAGACTCTCTCTAAAAAAAAAAAAAAAAAAAAAAAAAATAGGTTATATGGCTGGTTACGAGAGACACTTCTTAAATATAAAAACATAAGAAAGTTGAATCTGAAAGGATGGATAAGGCCAGGTGCAGTGACTCAGACCCATACTCCCAGCACTTTGGGAAGCCTGGGTAGGAGGCTTGAGCCCAAAAGTTCAAGACCAGCCTGGGCATCATGGCCAAATGCTGTATCTACAAAAAATAAAATTTTTTTTCGTATGTGTTGATGCATGCCTGTAGTCCTAGCTACTTGGGAAGCTGAGGTGAGAGGATCCTGAGCCCAGGGAGGTTGAGGCTGCGGTGAGCTGTGATTACACCACTCCACTCTAGCCTATGCAACAGAGTGAGACCCTTCTCAAAAAATAAATTAAAAAAAATTGAAATTAGCCATGTGTAGTTAAATAAAAATAATAAATTTGGGCTTTTGTCTTAAAGAAAAGAAAAAAAGGATGACTAAAAGATACACCAGGCAAATAATAACTGGAGGAGCTACATTGACATTTAAGAAGATGGACCTGCAAACAAAGATCATTACACAAATAAAAAGGATTGCCCGAGCCGGGCGCGGTGGCTCAAGCCTGTAATCCCAGCACTTTGGGAGGCTGAGGCGGGTGGATCACGAGATCAAGAGATCGAGACCATCCTGGTCAACATGGTGAAACCCCGTCTCTACTCAAAATACAAAAAATTAACTGGGCATGGTGGCGCACGCCTGTAATCCCAGCTACTCAGGAGGCTGAGGCAGGAGAATTGCCGGAACCCAGGAGGCGGAGGTTGCGGTGAGCCGAGATCGCGCCATTGCACTCCAGCCTGGGCAACAAGAGCGAAACTCCGTCTCAAAAAAAAAAAAAAAAAAAAAAAGGATTGCCCGATAGTGGTAGAAGGTTAATTTCTTCAGCAAGATAAATTGTGGAAGAGCTCAAAATTCGTAAAACAAGCAGATTAAACTTTACAGAGAAATTTAAAGCACTACCCTTAGTCTAAGAGCCCTCTTCCCTCTAGCTAAACAGAAAACCAATGAAGATAGAGATTTGAACACACTTCGTCATGTATGTATTTGTTCCTATTGCTGCTGACACAGTACCACAAACTTAGTGGCTTAAAACAATGCAGGCTGGTGCACTGGCTTGTGCCTGTTATCCCAGCAGTTTTAGAGTATGAGGCAGGAGCATCGCTTGAGTCCCGAAGTTTGAAACCAGTCTGCTCAACATAGAAAGACCCTGCCTCTACCAAAAAAAAAAAAATTTTTTTTTGAGACAGGGTTGCACTCTGTCACCCAGGTTAGAGTGCAGTGGTCTGATCTCGGCTCCCTGCAACCTCCACCACTGGGCTCCAGCAATACTTCCGCCTCAGCCTCCCAAGTAGCTGGGACCACAGGTACATTGCCACCATACCCAGCTAATTCTACAAGAAAAATTTTAAAATTAGCCATGTGTAGCCTCAGCTACTCCAGAGGCTGAGATGGGAGGATCACTTGAGCTTGGGAAGTTGAGGCTGCATTGAGTCAGAATCTTACCACTACACTCCAACCCTGTCTCAAAAAAATAAAAAGAAAAGAAAGGAAACCTTTAACAGGAAAGATCAATAAAGTCAAAAGTTATTCTGTCAAAACCCTTAAACAAATCTGAGGTGAGATTATCAAGAAGGCATAAATAAACAATATTGGTGGGGAGGAGAGCATACAGAATTTTTAAAAAGAATGTGTGAATAAGGCCAGGCCCGGTGGCTCACTCCTGTAATCCCAGCGTTTTGGGAGGCTGAGGCAGGTGGATCATCTGAGGTTGGGAGTTTGAGACCAGCCTGACCAACATGGAGAAACCCTGTCTCTACTAAAAATACAAAATTAGGGGGCTGGACATGGTGGCTCATGCCTGTAATCCCAGCACTTTGGGAGCCCAAGGTGGGCGGATCATGAGGTCAAGAGTTCAAGATCAGCCTGGCCAACATGATGAAACCCGGTCTCTATTAAAGATGTAAAAAATTAGCTGGATGTGGTGGTGGACACCTGTAATCCCAGCTACTTGGGAGGCTGAGGCAGGAGAATCACTTGAACCCAGGTGGCGGAGGTTGCAGTGAACCAAGATCATGCTATTGCACTACAGCCTGGGCAACAGAGCGAGACTATGTCTCAAAAAGAAGAAAAAAATACAAAATTAGCCAGGCATGGTGGTGCATGCCTGTAATTCCAGCTACTTGGGAGGCTGAGACAGGAGAATCGCTTGAACCTGGGAGGTGGAGGTTTCTGTGAGCCAAGATTGTGCCATTGCACTCCAACCTGGGCAACAAGGGTGAGACTTCGTCCCCCATACCCCCCTAAAAAATAGTGTGAATAACTTTATGAAAATAAATTTTAAAATTTAGATGAACAGATTCTAGAAAATGACAAATGTGTAAAATGGATTCCCGAATAAAAAGGCTGGCTCACGCCTGTAATCCCAACACTTTGGGAGGCAGAGGCAGGAGGATCACTTGAATCCAGGAGTTCAAGAGCAGCCTGGGCAATATAGTGAGACCTCATCTCTACAAAAAGAAAAAGAAAAATTAGCTGGGCGTGGTGTGTTGCGTGTCTGTAGTCCTACCTACTTGGTAGGATGAGGCAGGAGGACTGCTTGAGCCCAGGAGTTTGAGTTTACCTTAAACTATGATTGTACCACTGCGCTCCAGCCTTGGCAACAGAGTGAGACTCTGTCTCAAACACCAGGCCAGACATTTAAGGAATAGAATTTTGTATAAACTCAATGCAGAGAATAGAAAAAGAGCTCCCGAGTTCATTCTATGAATCTAATATAACCTGTGATTCTAATGAAACATAGACATCAAAGCCGAACAAAATATAAGCACACTGTCTAGCAGTGTATTTAAAAGATAGTATATAATGACACAGTTGGGGTTAGCATTAGAAAAGATAAAAAAGTAAATTCATACAAACCACAGTGCTTCATTAAAAATAAAAAATAAAAATAAAAATTTTTTTAAAAAGTAAATTCACCGAGGCCGGGCGCGGTGGCTCAAGCCTGTAATCCCAGCACTTTGGGAGGCCGAGGCGGGTGGATCACGAGGTCAAGAGATTGAGACCATCCTGGTCAACATGGTGAAACCCCGTCTCTACTAAAAATACAAAAAATTAGCTGGGCATGGTGGCACATGCCTGTAATCCCAGCTACTCAAGAGGCTGAGGCAGGAGAATTGCGTGAACCCAGGAGGCGGAGGTTGCGGTGAGCCGAGATCGTGCCATTGCACTCCAGCCTGGGTAACAAGAGCGAAACTCCGTCTCAAAAAAAAAAAAAAAAGTAAATTCACCACAGTAACAAAAGAGTAAAATCATATGATTTACTCAGCAGATGCATTTGATAACTATTTCAGTTTCCATTCAAGATAAAAATTACCTGATAATTAGTAAGAGAAGGGGGATTGATACAGACTATCTTTTTTTTTTTTTTGAGACAGAGTTTTGCTATTGTCACCCAGGCTGCAGTGCAGTGGCACAGTATCTGCTTGCTGCAACCTCTGTTTGCTGCAACCTCCTCCTCCCATTCAAGTGATTCTCCTGCCTCAGCCTCCCAAGTAGCTGGGATTACAAGTATGAGCCACTGCTCCCAGCCTCCATTTATCTTGAGACTGGGTCTCACTGTGTTGCCCAGGCTGGAGTGCAGTGGCCCAATCTCAGCTGACTGCCATCTTCACCTCCCTGGCTTAAGCAGTCTTTCCACATCAACCTCTGGCATAGCTGGCACCACAGGCATGTGCCAACACACCCAGCAAATTTTTTGTATTTGTGGTAGAGACAGGGTTCCATCATGTTGCCCATGCTGGTCTCAAACTCCTGAGCTCAGGCATCTACCCACCTCCACCTCTCAAATTGTCGGGATTAGAGATGTGAGCCACCATGCCCACCAAAGGTGTCTTCATTTTTAACTGAGAAAAGATAACAGCATTTTCCTTACCAGTAGAAGCAGGGCAATGCTGTTAGCTTTGTTAGTCATAGTACTAGCCAGCCTACAATGACAACAGTGAAGGTATAAGGATCAAAAAAGCTGTGTAAGGATTACAGTTGATAATTTTTTTAAAGATGCAGCTTACAGTAGCAACAAAATATATATCTAGGTGTAAATCCAACTCCAAGCTCTGTAGGGGAGAGATCAGAGGTAGTAGAGTCAGAAAAGACTAGTTTCAAATTCTTAACCTGCTTCTAGTTCCATGACTCTGGTTCCCAGTCCCCTTTAACTGCTTTATGTGGTGGCTGAACTTGTGCAATTAATTAACCTCACCTGCCCAGTTTTCTCATATGAAAAAGAGGAGTGCCTCAGCCTCCTGAGTAGCTGGAATTACAGGTGCACGCCACCACACCGAGCTAATTTTTGTATTTTTAGTAGAGATGGGGTTTCATCATGTTGGCCAGGCTGGTCCCCGCCTCCTGACTTTGTGATCCGCCTGCCTCGGCCTCCCACAAGTGCTGGGATTACAGGTGTTAGCCACCATGCCCAGCCTTAGAGACTGTTTTTTTTTTTCAAATAATTATTTTATTTATCTTAAAATTTTTTTTAAAAGGGTCTGGCTTGGTGGCTAACACCTGTAATCCCAGCACTTCAGGAGGCTGAGGGTGGTGGATCACCTGAGCTCAGGAGCTTGAAATAGGCCTGGGCATCATGATGAAACCCCATCTCTACTAAAAAATCAAAAAATTAGCCAGGCCTGGTGGTGTTCGTCTGTGGTCTCAGCTTACTCGGGAGACTGAAGCAGGAAAATTGAGCCCTGGAGGCAGAGGTCGCAGTGAGCCAAGATTTGCGCCATTGCACTCCAGCCTGGGTGACAGAGCCAGACCTTGTCTCAAAAATGATAAGAATAAGTCTCAAATATATATAATTCAGTCTAGAAGGTTGTTAAATGAACTTTAAAGTATGGTTCTTTCTTCATTTCATTCTTCCCCTTATAAATACTTTTTTTGTCTTTCCAGCTGCACGTTATGAAGAGGGAGAGTCAGAAGCAGAAAGCATCACTTCCTTTATGGATGTTTCAAATCCTTTTTATCAGCTTTATGACACAGTTAGGAGTTGTCGGAATAACCAAGGGCAGCTAATAGCTGAACCTTTTTTCCATTTGCCCTCAAAGAAAAAATACCCTGATTATTACCAGCAAATTAAAATGCCCATATCACTGCAACAGATCCGGTAAGATGTCTTCTACATTTTTCAGTATAATTTTATTTTCTTATGGTTGAGCCTGCACATATGTATTTCTTCCTAAAATGGATAAGGATAATAAAGGTAAAAATGGTTTTTTTAACCTCAAATTTTGACTGTTCATGATCTTTTTTTTTTTTTTTTTTGAGAGAGAGTCTCACTCTGTCACCAGGCAGGAGGTCTCAGTCCCCTGACCTCGTGATCCACATGCCTTGACCTCCCAAAGTGCTGGGATTACAGGAGTGAGCCACTGAGCCTGGCCTTAATTATTATGTTATCTTATAACTGAGCAAACTACAAACATCTTTCAGCTTACACCTGTTATTATTTTAATTATGGCAATTAATTTGTATTTAAGTTCTATATCTATAGTTGAAACCCCAGAATGATGATAGTTCCTGGAAATTTCATTAGCTAAAACCATACCAGAAAGATGATTCATCTTGTTTTCTTTTTCTATTTAGAAAATGTTAAAGTGATCATTGGAAATTCTACCAGAGAGCACTTAAATCACAGTAGTATCATTAAAAATAGTAGGAAGTCTCAGCCACAAAAAACAAACCAATTCAGAAATGGGCAAAGGACTTGAATGGACCTTTCACCAAAGAAAAATATACAGCTGGCTAATAAGCACATGAAAAGATGCTCAGCATCACTAGTTATGAGGGAAATACAGATCAAAACTATTCTGTGATACTGCTTCACACTCGTTAGGAAGGTTACTTTAAAAAATAAATAAATAATTACTGGTGAGTATGTGGAGAAATTGGAACCTCTTTGCAGATAGTGGGAATATGAAGTGGTATAGTCACTGTGGAAAGCAGTGTGGCAGTTCCTCAAAAAAAAAAAAAACAGAATTACCATGTGATTAAGAAATTCCATTTTGCATATATACTCGAAAGAAATCAAAGCAGGGTCTCAAAGAGGTATCTGTAAACCTGTGTTCACAGCAGCAGCGTTCACAATAGCTAAACCGTGGAAGTAATTGAAGTATCCATCAGGAGATGAATGGATAAGCAAAATGGTATGTCCATACAGTGGAATATTATTCAACCTTTAAAAGAAATTTTGATATGCTATATAGCATGAATGAAGCTTGAGGACATTATGCTAAGTGAAGTAACCCCGTCACAAAAGACAAATACTGTATGAGTCTATTGATATGAGTGTAGGTATGGTCAGAGTCATAGAGACATAGACACTGATCCAGAACATTTGAAAAAAAAAAATCAGAGACAGAAAGTAGAATGGTAATTGCCAGGGACTAGGGGAATAAGGAAACAGGAAGTTACTGTTTAATGGGTATAGAGTATCAGTCTTACAAAATGTAAAGAGTTCTAGAGATGGGTGGTCATGTGAATTACACAGCTTTATGGATGTATTTTATACTACTGAACTGTGCACCTTAAAAGGTCAAGGTAGGCTAGGTGCAGTAGCTCACACCTATAATCCTAGTACTTTGGGTGGCCGAGGTGGATGCATCACTTGAGGTCAGGAATTTGAGATTAGCCTGACCAACATTGTAAAACTCCAACTCTACCAAAAATACGAAAGTTAGCTGGATGTGATGGGGGAAGCCTGTGATTCCAGCTACTTGGGAGGCTGAGGTAGGAGAATTACTTGAACCCGGGAGGTGGAGGTTGCAGTGAGCCTGGATCATGCCACTGCACTCCTCCTTGGGTGACGGAGTGAGACTTCATCTCTTTAAAAAAAAAAAAAAAAAAGATCAGGGTGGTAAATTTTATGTTCTGTGTATTATACCAAAAATTTTCACATTGGAGGGGAAAAGTAACCTTTTCTTTATTGCCCATTTTCTATCCAGACCTCCCAATATCAAATTTGCTTTTTTCTTTTAAAGAGACGGTCTCTGCTCTGTGGTGCAAGCTGGCATATTCAACTCGAACCTCTAGGCTCAAGGGATCCTTCTACCTCAGCCACCCAAGTAGCTGGGACCACAGAAACATGCCACCATGCCTGGCTAATTTTTTAAAATGTTTTTGTAGAGACTGAGTCATGCTTGGTGCCCAGGTCTTGAATTTCTGGCCTCAAATAATTTTCTCACCTCAGCCTCCCAAAATATTGGGATTATAGGTATGAGCCACCACACCTGGCCTTTTAAAATCTCTTCTGTGAAAGCTAAAAAAAAATCCATAGTCTCGTGGAGTACATTTTTGGACTCTATATGATAATGTGTTGGACTCTCTATATCTGTGAAAATCAAACCCTGTTTTCCAGACAGACACAAAATTCATGAGCTTTTAATTTATTTTATTTTATTCACTTATTTTCTTTTGAGACAGATCTCTCTCTGTAGCTCTGAGTGCAGTGGTGCAATCTTAGCTTACTGCAACCTCCACTTCCTGGGTTCAAGCAGTTCTTCTGTCTAGCTTCCTGAGTAGCTGGGACTACAGACGTGCACCACCATGCCTGGCTAATTTTTGTATTTTTAGTAGAGATGGGGTTTCACCATATTGGTCAGGCTGATCTTGAACTCCTGACCTCTTGATCTGCCTACTTTGGCCTCTCAAAGTGTTAGGATTACAGGCGTGAGCCAACATGCCCATCCACTTTTAATTTATTTTTAAATAGATCCTGACCTAATGTTAACAATTACAAAAATTCAAAACATTCAAAAAAATAAATATCTTCAAAAAAAGTTAACCAACAGTCTTAGGTTGGAATCAAATGAATGTGTTCAAAATCACTTGGTTTGCATTCCATCCTTTAATCATTTGTTGTGAAACTTTTTTTGTTTTTGTTTTTGTTTTTGTTTTGAGATGGAGTTCAGCTTTGTTGTTGCCAGGCTGGAATGCAGTGGTGCAATCTCGCCTCACTGAAACCTCTGCCTCCTGGGTTCAAGCAATTCTCCTGCCTCAGCCTCCTGAGTAGCTGGGATTACAGGCACCCACCACCATGCCTAGCTAATTTTTGTATTTTTGGACGGTGTTTCACCATTTTGCCAAGATGGTCTTTTATCTCTTGACCTCGTGATCCACCCGACTCGGCCTTGCAAAGTGCTAGCATCACAGGCGTGAGCCACCGCTCCCGGCCTATTCTTTGTGAATCTTCATACTACCTAAACATTCCAAGCTCCTTTTTTATGTTACAAATTTTCAAAAATATTTATTTTTTTCAGGAAATCAATAAAAATTCTGAGACTTTTTAGTATAAAGAACGGAAAAGCAGAGTTTATTTGGTTCTGCTCTGCCTTCTTGTTTATTTAAATTAAAAATAAACTAAAAAAAGAAGTTGGCCAGGCGAGGTGGCTTACACCTCTAATCCGAGCACTTTGGGAGTCTGAGGCCAGAGAATAGCTTGAACCTAGGAGATGGAGGTTGCAGTGAGCCACGATGATGCCACTGGGTAACAGGGTAAGACCCTGTCTCAAAAACAAAAAGGAAGAAGTAGTATTATAAACTATGATACTTTATAACAAAATAGCCAGATAGAGTCAAGAAGCAGATAAAACCACCTTAGCTAAGTAACAGTATGTTGGCTTCATGGCAGATAATTAAGCTTCCAAATGGTAGGTGTTAAAATTCTTGTGCTTGCTGGATTCTAGAAAATAAAGCTGGCTAACAAAGTATGTTTCATGCTTTTGCCTTTGTAACTTTTGTTTTCACCATTTGATCAGTAAGAATTTTTTTTTTTTAAATAGACATGGGGTTCTGCCATGTTGCCCAGGCAGGTGTCAAATTCCTGACCTCAAGCAATCAGCCCACCTCAACCTCCCAAAGTGCTGGGATTACAGGCATGAGTCACCACACACAGTCTTGATCAGTAGGATTTATGGTGCAAGTAGGATACAGAAAAATAGTTTATTTGGTCTTATTAAATAACACAGAAATTAAGCCTGACATTTATTTGGAAAATAGCCTAGAAATACATCTTTTATATTCCTTGCCTTGGAAAAAGATGGTGATACTCTTGCAGATGTTGAGAAGTTTCCGTTCAAAATTTTTAACAATTTTTGTTCTTGGTTTCCTTTCTCCATCCTTTTTTTTTTTTTCGTTATTTAAATAGTCTTATTATATAGCTTAGTTCAAAAGAAGACAAAACCTTAGCCAGCTCAGTCCTCTGCCAACACAGCCTTCTTCCAAATTGAAATTTTCTAATGCAAACTTTGCTTTAAGTCAGTAGTATCTCCCCTCTGCTTTCTGATTTATAATGGCAAGTGTGTGGCACACGGGAGAGTAAGGAATAGGGAAGTTATTGAAGCCCAGCACACTTAAGTTCTGAAGGGTCAACTATTACGTCTAATATTGCTGCCTTCCAAGGACTGTGAGCCAGTGAGGCCTGACAGGAGCCTTGCTGTACCTAGGATCCCTTCCATTGTGCTCTACAGAGCAACAGGGAAGTCTAGGGTCAGTGCTATTCAACAGAACTTTCCACAATGATGAAAATGTTTTATTACCAATATTCCAATGTGATAGACACTAGTCATATGTAGCTATTGAGTACTTGAAATGTGGCTAGTGCAAGTAAGGAATTAGATTTTAAATTTTATTTAATTTTAATTTAAATAGCCACACATGGCTAGAGGCTACAATATTGTATAGTGTGCTCCTAGGAAGATCTATTGGCAGAAGGAATATAGTTTGAGTTTCCCCAAAAGCAACAAAAATGGAAGAGTAAGCAGAACTAGATATTGTGGGCTCCATATGCTGCCTTCTGCTGTACTGAGATTTGTCCCCACTATGGTTTTTCTTTTCTTTTTCCTCTCCTTGCTACCCTTGATTAATAGTCACCTCATAAATATCTGCAGGTTTACTATTTGTTGTCATTTGCAAGTTTGGGTTTTCTGTCTATTTGAGGGTGTTGAGACATCTAGCACTCCACCCTTTGAGTTGGCAGGAATAAGTCTGAGGCTGTAATTTAAACTCTAGGTACTAGCTATACAACCTGGTACTGAGAGCTGAATTTGTACTTAGTTGTTGTTTGCTTCTTCACAGAGATGTTCTCTAAGATTCCTCTGTTGGAGCACAACACAGAATCTGAATATGATTTCGGTAAATTTTGGATAAAACTTTACATGCAGATGCCATCCTAAGAGAAAATTCATTTATTCTCTGAAGCTGTTTATACATATTGTTGCTATCTTAGTGATTTTGATGGTTAACATGCAAATGCTATAATGAAAAGATTGAAAGTCTATCCTGTCTACATCCGTATACTGTTAGAGCAAATAGTGACTGTACTTTGTATAAAGTACATAAGGGCTTTATGATCATTGACATAAATAATAGTGTCTAAGGGAGATACTTGAATTCTTAAGACTTTTAAGTAAAAATCCCAACTTTAAAATGTCATATTTGTTATGTGTTTATATTGGAAAAATAGAAGTGAATGGAGTCTGACATATTTATCTCTCTTTTACCATCATAAGACCACTCTTTACTGCTTATAAATATTTCTTTGCACTGTCAGTACTGTCTCTTTAACCCTTATGAACTAGAATGGTCTTCTGTTTTCAGAAATGTTTAGATCACCATGATTCTTCTTTCAGGTCACTTAAAACTTCCCTCATTTTCATCCCTTCCTAAGGTTCACTTATTAACCATTACCAGGATTTTTCCATTAGGGTTTTTCCAAGTAGAATATTTTCTTTGTAATTAACCACTTTACTAGGTCCTCTTATTATTTCTTACAGCGTTTTAATTTATTCTTTTGGATTTTCAAGTAAACTGTCATACTGCCTTAATGTAATGGTGCTTTTGCCTCCTTTATATCTCAAGTCATTTTTAAGTTCCTAATCAGTATTACTAGTAAAGATACCATCTAGTCCTTGTAGAGATTTTGCATTGACTTTCAGGAAGAATGTTTTGTAATTTTTATGATGGAAAATTCTAGCAGTTTCTTTGTCTTTCACAGAACAAAGCTGAAGAATCAAGAATATGAAACTTTAGATCATTTGGAGTGTGATCTGAATTTAATGTTTGAAAATGCCAAACGCTATAATGTGCCCAATTCAGCCATCTACAAGCGAGTTCTAAAATTGCAGCAAGTTATGCAGGTGTGATTTATTATTTTTGCTGAGTTTGTTGTATATATGATTAAAATAATTTTGCATGTTTTGAATGTGTTCTAGTAAGATGTGTGATCCCCCCCACCATTAGCAATATCACATTGTTTGGCCGGGTGCAGTGGCTCACACCTGTAATCCCAGCACTTTAGGCGGCCAAGGCTGGAGAATCACTTGAGCTCAGGAGTTCAAGACCAACCTGGGAAACATAGCAAGACTCCCATCTCTGCAAAAACTGCAAAAAGTAACCGGTCCTGGTGGCACATGCCTGTAGTCCCAGCTACTCAGGAGACTATGGTGGGAGGATTTCTTGAGCCTGGGAGGTGGAGGTTGCAGTGAGCTGAGATTGTGCCATTGTGCTCCAGCTTGGGCAATTGAGTGAGACCCTGTCTCAAAAATATATATATACACATATATGTGTATTTTATACCCTCCTCCCTGGTTCAAGCAAGTCTCCTGCCTTAGACTCCTGAGTAACTGGGATTACAGGCGCATGCCACCATGCCCAGCTAATTTTTTGTGTTTTTAGTAGAGATAGGGTTTCACCATGTTGGCCAGGCAGGTCTTGAACTCCTGACTTTGTGATCTGCTTGCCTCAGCTTCCCAAAGTGCTGGTATTAAAGAGCCAATATGCCTGGCCTGAATATATTTTTGGAGTTGTCATGGCCATATAGAGTAGAAATAATAGTTTAGATGGGGTTAGCTTTGTGATTGGAGGAAGCAGGGACTGGTCCTTGTGCAGTAATTTTTGGATTCTCGTGAAGTCACCCTCCAATCATGAATGATATTCCATCATTTGGATTTTATTCCTTTGGTTCCAGATTTTGTCCCTGTTAAAGTAGGGCTGGTCCTATGAGAAAGGACAGCTGAAAGCTAATTATTAATCTTTGTATATTGTCTATGAATTTATCAGATCCTCTCTGAGAACCCCTTGAAAGGACATCTCAGGTCATTGTTCATCTAGGAGTTTTAAGATGAAAAGGTAGATAGGAAACACAAATTGGGTCTATCTGACAATTTTTGGTAGAATCTTTCTGGAAAGGCAAATCTCTGAACAAGGAAGCAGCAAAGGCATTTTTAGGTTACCTGTAGAATCTTCATTTTATGTGATTAACAGTGAACCTTAGTGCTAACTTTCATGTATTACCTTTTTAGTACTCTGTACATTCCCTAAGCCTGCTGTGCTTTTACTTTGAGCTCTGGCAGAAGGTCTTTTAAAACGTGTGTGTTGAAAAGTAGATCTTTTACTTCTTGCATTAAACTTTATTCTTAGCCACACTGCCCCTTAGAAGTCAGGAGTACCAAAGGCCCTCTTTGAGTTGGTTTTACTTAAATAGGGCAACCAGAGCAGGATGCTCCTACAGCTTGCCTCAGTGCTTTTAACCAGTCAGCACTCATTGTAGTCTTAAATGCTGTGGCTGGCACTGACTCCTCAACTCTGTAGATGCATTTTTTAACCTACTCTTTTTGTCATGCAGGCTTTTGTTAAAAGTGGTTATTGAAAATGTTTAATGGCTCTTTCATTTTGTACATCCTGCATGTGATTGTATTTTTCTGAATCTGGTATGTCTAGCTCTTTAAAATTCATATATTCAGAGGAGTGTTTGGCAGAGTGAGCTTGACTCCTGAGATCTGCTCTGTTTTAGGCAAAGAAGAAAGAGCTTGCCAGGAGAGACGAGATTGAAGATGGAGACAGCATGATATCTTCAGCCACCTCTGATACTGGTAGTGCCAAAAGAAAAAGGTATATACTCTTCGTTTAACTGGGGACATCTCAGTTCCTGTTTGTTTTGTTTTATATAAATGAAGAAAATAGTTTTTTTTTAAGCTATCAAGTTGTAAGTTTTAAATATATTGTAACGTGTTATCTTTTAAAAATCATTTGCAATTGGATGATTACCTTTTTTTGGTTCGAGTGCCATGTTACTTTTAGATGACTCAAATAAAAATGCCTACTACATATGTAGCTTGGCAACATGTGTTATTCTTTTTGCTGTCCGGGTTATTATTTTTAATGAGGCATTTTAAGAATGCCACTTAAATCTGACTTGGGTAATTTCTACATGGCAAATTACAAAGACGCAGTTTGAATTAGTAAAGGTAAGGAGAAGTTTGATACTACCACTGCAGTGAGGTAAGCCATTGCTCCTATCCCTTTATTTATCCTTGTTTACCTCATTGTTGTTTGCCATTTTAAGAATGTCAGATTGTAAGATAACAAATCATAACTTCCTATAGCTCATAAAAAGCTGAGCTAGATTTTTGGGTTTTTTTTTTCCCCCTTTCTAACCTTTCTCTCAACTTCCCTAACCTTTTCTCCTTCTCATGGGTTTTGTGGAAGGGAATCTTATTGTGAGATTCTGAAGATGAGATCCTATAAGGAATTGTGCAAAATTATCTCTTCTGTCTACACCTCCCACACAGAGTTTCTCTCGCCTGATAATTGTGGAACACTGTATTGTCCTTTAATCATGACTGCCTCACCGTCTTTGCAGCAACAGTCAGTCCAAGGAAGATACCTTAAATAAGGAATAAGCTAATCACTAATAGCCAGGCTTGGCTTAGTTGAATGAAGATTCAAAGTTGAATGAAGTCTTTGGTAACTGTTGGCACAGTCTGTACATGCATTAAAAGATCTACTAAGATCAGAAGAATTTAAGAAGTGGTTCAAAAAAAGAGAAGCTGTCCTGTCTTTCCTTCTTATAGATAGCATTTTGGATGATTTTTTAAGCTTTGCCATGTTAATCAAATTGATTGGTGTACCCTGAGATGTGAGTTTCCTCCATTACTGGCCTATGAATTTCATCCTTCCAAGTTCTTAATTCCTTGTTATACCAGGGACAACGGAGGAAAGGTGTGAAACCAGATCAAAGACATCAAATCAAGAACAACTTTGAGTGTAATTATGTAACTCTACTACAGCATCACCTGTGTTTTCCAGATCAGTCACCTGTCAAAGATAAAAACTTCTCAGGCAAAAGAAGGTAATGGAGGCAAAAGTGATGGTACAATTAGTGCCAACACTGGATGAACAGAGAGATCTTGAATTAGTTGAGCCTTAAGAAAACAGTTCCAACGAAGCATTAGCCCAGGCCAGATCCTCAAAATTATATATCTCTGTGGCTAGCTGTTTGTGGGACACCCAAATAGATTAAAAGAAAATTTTTGGCCCGGCATAGTGGCACACGCCTGTAATCCCAACACTTTGGGAGGCCGAGGCGGTTGAATCACCTAAGGTCAGGAGTTCAAGACCAGCCTGGACAATGTGGTGAAACCCCATCTCTACTAAAAATACAAAAAAAAAAAAAAAAAAAAAAAAAAATAGCCAGATGTGGTGGCGTGCACCTGTAATCCCAGTTACTTGGGAGGCTGAGGCGGGAGAATCGCTTATCTGGGAAGCGGAGGTTGCAGTGAGACAAGATTGCACCATTGCACACCAGCCTGGGTGACAAGATTAAAACTCCATCTCAAAAAACAGAAAAATGTTTCCCCTAAAACCTCCTATAAAAAACCATTAAGCTTTATATTCTTAAAATAAAAAATCTCACTTCAGACAAAGTCTGTTTATGATCAGATTTCTTAGAAAGTGTTTTATACAAATGAAGTGAAAAGCACAAATTAAGAGTATAAATCATCCACTAAAATAATAAAAGAAGCTGGGTTTCAAATGTAGACATGAGTGGACGTTAAAAGATTAAAAGAATTAAGTCTTCTACTTTGGACTGTGAAAAAGGAAATAACACGATAAAGGTTATGTTGAGAGGTTTTGGTCATAAGAGATTTCTTCAGCAGTCAGGCAGATGGCAGCCTAGAAGATTAAGCTAATCTTGGCCACAGAAGTCACGGCTAAGTTTTCCAAGTAACACTTAACTTGACTTCTAAGGGCTGTGTATGATTCTGCCTTTGCCATTTCTTTAAATACCAAATAATGTAAAAAAAATTGAATTCTCTTCATTCTGAGGGTGCCTTCTTTCCACCACCTTCTGTCTTCCTTGTTGAAATGTTTCAAATATTATCTTTGATACTTTGGACTGAATAATTTTCTTTTTCCTCAACCACGCATGGTTTATACATGACCCTCCAATGTTGCTTGTTTTGTTTCTCTTTACATGTAATGTTTGTTTCTGCTTTCCCAGGAACACTCATGACAGTGAGATGTTGGGTCTCAGGAGGCTATCCAGGTGTGCAGTCCTTTTTTATGTGTAAACATTCTTTTAAAGTGTATCTTCTGTGGCATGATCAGTACTGATTAGGTGAAAAGTGAAGCCTTAAGCATGTAAAAAAAAAAAAAAAAAAGTCTTTATTGGGGGTGCCAGTTTATTTTATGAATAAACAAAGTAGTACAGTTTTAAAAATCTTATTAGTAAAATAAATCAGAATTAGCCTAGTTCAGGAGTAGCCTTAATTTGTTGCTAGCTTTGCCAGAGACAGAAAGCCCCCTCACCAATCATTGTGGCTGTGTTTCTGTAGCAAAAGGTCGAAGGTGGCAGTGCTGGTGACCAGGACTGGCAGGTGCTGACTCCCTTTCAGGGGTGCCTTTTACAGATTGAGGGTGGTGGAGGGACCAAAATCAGCTTCACAGTCCAAGTGACATCAGTGCATGTGGACACTGTGCGTGGGTCAGTGCTTCTTGAGCATGAATACATTTCCTCAGTCTCTGATCTTGTTCATGTCTTTTATAAAAAGCATTTATTCTTTTGCATGTTACTTATGATTTCAAAACAACCTGTGAGTTGCCATGTCATAGTAATTGTAATAATTGTGTAGTGCTTTTGTTTTCACATTTGCCTTCTGATGTTCACAGAGTATCAGTTGCTTACAGAACACTAAACTCTGCTCTTAAACAGTTTGTAAAGGAGAACGTTTAGTCACCTCTTTAACCTGCCAGGAACATATAGGCCAAGGAAAGAGGCAGGTTGAAAACAAATGAAATTATTTGGAAGAAATGTAGTAAAGTAATTGCATAAGGTACACTATTAAGCAGTTGTATAGGATTGTTTTATGATTGCCCGGATAGCTTTAGGAAAGATTATTTCCCTACCATACTTTCCCTTGAAAGTTAAGTGTCCTGAGGTTACCTACGTGTTACTACCATATGTATTCCACTCAGTAAAATTGCTATGTTATCACTGTCATCTTCCTAATATTTTCCTAAAGAAAAATTTTCTTAATTAAATGGTAAAATTAAGAAAAAGACCATGGATTGTATTCTTTCATATCATTCATAATTTATGGCACTAAAACTAGGTGGTAGTAAAAATAGAAATGGAGGGGGCATCATGGTGTAGTGTTATAACCCTGAGCTCTAGAGCCTGGCTGCCTAAGTTCCAATCCTAGTTGTTCTTATAGATAATATTTGAAGTAATTACCGAATTACCTGGCTACTGTGAAGCTTATTACCTTCATAGGATTGCTGTGAGGACCCAAATAGTTAATATGTTTAAAGCCCTTAGAACCTGGGTCTGGATGCAGTGAATACTCAGTAAATGTAGCTGTGATTATTTTCCTGAAGTAGCATTAATGGACATCAGAACTTGGTAGATTTTGGTTTTGTTTTTAGTCAGATGTTACTCCTCTGGGAAGATTCCTTGGAAAAGATGAATGAAAAGGTTTTATTTCTTGAAGACTTTAGGTTAAATATAGACTGGCTTGTAAAAGCAAGAACCTTTGGGTTTACTTGCTAGTAAGTACAACTGAAGCTCTTAAGGCAAGGGAGTTAAATGCTGGGAGACCTAAAAGCCTGTGAACAGAGTTGACTTTGATTAGTGAGGCCATTGGTAAGTGCCACCTTTTTTTTTTTTAGGAAACAGGGCCTCGCTCTGTTGCCCAGGCTGGAGTGCAGTGGCTATTCACAGGTGTGATCATGGCACATTGCAGCCTCAAACTCCTGTCCTCAAGTGATCCTCCCACCTCAGCCTCCTGAGTAGCTGGGACTACAGGCATATGCGCCACTGTGCCGGGCTGCGCCAACTTTTGGGAAAGGAAGGGACATAAAACCAGTATGGTGATTATCAGCTGATTCAAATGTCTATTTTGATTATTTGCTTTATGGCCTTAGGTATCCATTTGCTGTCTCTACATCTCAGTTTTTATATCTGCATAGTTGGGGTAATAATTGTACTTGATTCTGAATTTGATGATTAAATGAGAGTGCACAGTGTTTAGCATTTGGTAGAAGTATTAGTAGCTATAGTTTATAACTGTAAACAGGACTTTGGTGTATATGTATTTGTAAATATTCGTGTATATATAATAATAAATAGTAGCTCTAATTAGAGGAAGATATTGATAAGGGCATTTGAGAAAGAGGTCAGCTACAAAGTATGAGGGCCAAGTTCTAACATTGTGGCATGAAACATTAAAAGGAAAACAAGATGTAGAAGGGTTGTGTAAGTCCTCTAGAACTTGGTTATCAGCCTGGGGGAGCAAAAAGTGACTGATTTAGGTGTTTCAGGTTGGATTGAGTTCCGGAGGATAGTGTTGATGGTGATCCTGGAAAATCAATTTGCTATCTCACATCAGGGATTCAGCATAGCCTCTGCTAGCACATAAACTTTGTGTAAGTTAGAATAAGCAGCCATTTCTCAAGACACTTGGCTTGCATGAACTGGAAAACTGTTATAATATACTTATTTTGATAGCACAGAACCCTTTATGTCCCATCTCCTATGAAATTCAAAAATTTTAATGTACTTATTACAGTAGTATCTATGATCTGAATTGTTGTCCTCTTAAGTATTTATTTGTCCTTTTTTTTTTTTTTTTGAGTTGGAGTCTTGCTCTGTCTCCCAGGCTGGAGTGCAGTGGTGCAATCTCAGCTCCCTGCAACCTCCGCCTCCCAGGTTCAGGTGATGCCCCTACTTCAGCCTCCTGAGTAGCTGAGATTACAGGCATGCACCACCATACCCAGATAATTTTTGTATTTTAATAGAGACAGGGTTTTGCCATGTTGGCCAGGCTGGTCTTAAAGTCCTGGGCTAGTGATCCGCCCACCCCAGCCTCCCACAGTGCTGGGATTACAGGTTTGAGTCACTATGCCTGGCCTTTTTGTCTTTTTTGAGACAGTCTCACTCTGTTGCCCAGGCTGGAGTGCAGTGGCAACATCATGGCTCGCTGTAGCCATGACCTCTTGGGTTCAAACAATCTTCCCACCTCAGTCTCATGTATAGCTAGGATCACGGTCATGTGCTGCCATGCCTGGCTATTCTTTTTTAAGAGATGGCATTTCACTGTATTGCCTAGGCTGGTCTCAAACTCCTGGGCTCAAGCAGTCCTCTCGCCTCAGACTCCATCTCAAAAAAAAAAAAAACACAGTAAGTTTTAGTTATTAAATTAGAGCAGTTTCTTATAAACAACTAGATTTCCACATTCTGAGTATGTCTCACTCAAAGCTGCCAAGTATCAGAATTACTGGCATTAGAAGAATGGACCACTTGCCGTTCTTTTACTTCACTGGCAAAATTTAGTTGAAAACTCTCGCCTTTAAAAATCTTATAAAAATCTGCCCTAGATTTACTCCCATCTGAGAATATTTGCAGCTTCATACAGAAAATCCTGATGATAATTGGGCTTGGTGTGCTGAAACCCAGATGGGAATGGGATGAGCACCTTATGGTCCAGGTCAGGGCCTTGACTGAACTGTTAAGCCTCTTGAAATTGCTGGAATGAGAACTGATTTTATTCTGTCCTGTTTATTAAAGAAATCTTGTAAGCTTAGAGCTTCAACACTGAATTCCTCTGTCTTCCTTTTAAAGTCCACCCTACATGCAAGACCTAATCAAAGCCAATCTGACTTCAAAGTCAGGTTCTGAAATTTTTCTTTAGACACCCCTGAAGGTTAAAGTCATCTGTGTTCTAATCTCTGCCCAAATGTGGAGCTCTGTGGTATTGGAGTTTTGTCCCAACTTCCCTTGTATTATCCACTTGCCAAAGACTTATGAGAGAACTCTTCCTGTTCCATCATTGTCCCAGGATGTCTCCTTGGAGAAGGAGTTTCTGCTAGATAAAATGTCTAGATTGCCATTATCTAACAAACTTATTTAACACAAAAAAAGTAATGAGGGGAGAAAATGGCAGGAATTGTCTAAGGTCTACAATGAGCAGGAAATAAGCAGTAAGAGTGAAGACACGAGTTATGAGGATGATCCCAGTTCTAGTAGGAAACAGGCTTTTGTCTGTTTCTTTCCTAATTAAACACTTTGTTTGCCATAGGTTCCATGATGCTAGGAAGATAGGCATTTCTGAGAAGCTTAAAAATCTTAAGGATAGGCCAGGTGTGGTGGCTCATGCCTATAATCCCAGCACTTTGGGAGGCCAAGGGGGCGGATCATATGAGGTCAGGAGTTCTATTGAGGTCAGGAGGTCACCAGACTGGCCAACATGGTGAAATCCTGTCTTTACTAAAAATACAGAAAATTAGCCCGGTATGGTGGCGGGTGCCTGGAGTCCCAGCTGCTTGGGAGGCTGAGGCAGGAGAATCCCTTAAACCAGGGAGGTGGAAGTTGCAGTGAGTCGAGATCATGCCACTGTACTCCAGCCTGAGTGACAGAGCTAGACTCCGTCTAAAAAAAAAAAAAAAAAAAATCTTAAGGATAGATATTTATTTTCTCAACTGTTATTTATTTTTCTTTCTGTGTTTTAAACGAGTGTATTCTGAACCTAGGAGAGGAAAATATCTGGCCTTTGGCTTCTTCATGACCCAGCAGTAGTGCAAGTAGTCAGCAGACTGGACCAGAAGACTTATACAGCCACATAGTTTGCTTGAAGAATGAACTTTCTTCTACCTACAGGATAGGAAACAGATAAAAAAAAATACTTACCTTTAAGTACAGTTGGCCCTCTATATTCATGGCTTCCACATCCAGGGGTTCAACCAACTACGGATAGAAAAAAATTTTTTAATTGTATCTTGACTGTACATGTACAGACTTTTTTCTTATGTCCTAAGCAGTACAGTATAACAAAACAAGCATATAGCATTTATAATGTATTAGGTATTATAAGTAATCTAGAGATGATTTAAAGCATACAAGAGGATGTGCATATGTTGTTTGCAAATACACCATTTTATATCAGGGACTTGAGCATCTGTGTATTTTGGTATCCAAGGGAAATCCTGAAACCAATTCCCCATGAATACCAAGGGATGAGTGTACTATATTGTAGGATCTTAGTAAATGGTTTTTTTTTTTAATAGAAATTAAGTCATAAGTCATTTCTTGTTATTGCTTACTTGACTGTTCACTTGGAGACTGCTGGTTAGTCTGACTAGAATTTCTTTGTCTGTCTAGAATTTATCTGTTTCCTGAGTATATAACAACAGTTAACCAGAAGTCATATTGGAAGAGCATCTCTTCTAATAATTTCCTAGGAAGCTCACCTTGGGCAAGTCCTTTACCCTCTCAGAGCCAGTTTTTTCAACAATTAAGAGATAAGACCGTCTGCTCTCTTGAAGCCCTTTTGAACTCTTTATCTAATCTATAGTCCTTTATGCTTTGTTCCACACTACTCAAATCAGTTTCTTAGCATCACAACTCACTGAAGGAATTTGGAGAACAAGACAGGGATTCATGCTCAAGGATAAAAATTTTACTCTAGAAAACTCAGATGAACCTTACCACTTACTCTTTAAAGTAGGTTGGAATTGTGGAATGATGCCGATGGAGAGAGCAAGGACGACCCTGACAGAAAGGCTTATACCCACTGTAAAGACACTAGTCTTGCAGACAGTCTCCTTTTGTTTTCAGACAACCAAAATTTACAAGTGTTCTGGAGTACTTGTCTTAAGAGATGAAACACTTCTCTTTCTAGTTTTTTTATTTTGTTTTGTTTTTGTGCTCAAAAGTGAGGATATTGCTAACAATAGGGAACTGCTAGTTTTATTGTACATTTGCTCTACTCTTCGTTAAACAAAAAATATATTTCAGTTGGTTATATAATTTCATTTTCTTTTGGTATCAGAGAGGATCTTTGTTTCCAACATTGCATTTCATGAAATATCTATATAAAGTTTTTTTTGGTATTCATTTGCTGCTCCTGCCAGGATCACTATATTTTAACTATTTTTGAAATTTTTCTAATATTTGCTTATAGCTTCCAGCATGTTTAGTGTTTGTAGCATATGTAATAAATAAATTGTAATCATTATAAAGCACCCGACCACAAATAATTTGTTTCATTTTATGGTTGTTCTTATATTAAGAAAACTGAACCTATTCTCATTTTTCCCTTTTTCTACCTTCCCCCTCAACAGTAAAAAGAACATAAGAAAGCAGCGAATGAAAATCTTATTCAATGTTGTTCTTGAAGCTCGAGAGCCAGGGTCAGGCAGAAGACTTTGTGACCTATTTATGGTTAAACCATCCAAAAAGGACTATCCTGATTATTATAAAATCATCTTGGAGCCAATGGACTTGAAAATAATTGAGCATAACATCCGCAATGACAAATATGCAGGTGAAGAGGGAATGATAGAAGACATGAAGCTGATGTTCCGGAATGCCAGGCACTACAACGAGGAGGGCTCCCAGGTGAGGGGCAGGGGTCCTGAAGTAGGCACATTTTGAGGGAGGGGGGTGCTTGTAAAATAATGCATTTTGAGAGACCAGCTCTAGAAGCTTAACGTAGATTATTCTTTTTGGTGACTAGGTTAATAGTCACCAAAATGATTTTGATTTGATTTTTCTTCATTGTTTAAAATCAGAGGCAGTATATTATAAAGGTTAAAAGTTCCTACTTTGTAATCTGACATCCTAGATTTGAATTTCATTCTGCCAATCTCTGTATAAGTGATTTATCCTTCCTGAGCCTCAGTTTCTTCATCTGTAAATTAGGATTAATAATAGTACTTGCATTAGGGTTGTTGTAGGCTTTAAAGAAATAATGTATACCGAGCATTTATCAGAGTACCTGGTACTGAATAAGCACTCAAAGGAAAACCAATAGCATTAAAATCTTTCATCATCATCATCATCATTTATATCCTCAACAACCATACTTCTCCAAAGACAACCTATATAGAAAATGGTATAATTATATACCAACATAATAGTCTCATAAATGCACCTCTAAATAATTGATTTAATTGATTTTACTATGAAGCATCTTGTTTAGTTCTTTTTTTTTTTTTTTTTTTTTTTTTTTGAGACGGAGTTTCGCTCTTGTTACCCAGGCTGGAGTGCAATGGCGCGATCTCGGCTCACCGCAACCTCTGCCTCCTGGGTTCAGGCAATTCTCCTGCCTCAGCCTCCTGAGTAGCTGGGATTACAGGCACGCGCCACCATGCCCAGCTAATTTTTTGTATTTTTAGTAGAGACGGGGTTTCACCATGTTGACCAGGATGGTCTCAATCTCTTGACCTCATGATCCACCCGCCTCGGCCTCCCAAAGTGCTGGGATTACAGGCTTGAGCCACCGCGCCCGGCTTGTTTAGTTCTTTATCAGCATAACTAAGATACCGTCTTCCTTCTTTGAAACATTTTCTATTTGATATCTTTTTATCCACTTTACATCTCCCAGAAATAACATAAAATTTTCAAGTTATTTGTTTCCCTCTGCAGTTACATTTGATTATAAAGTATGCATTGAGGATGCTTATAGATTAAAAAAAAATGATTTTATCTTAGGAGTTTACACAGTCTTCAGTGTCATTGGCCAGTGTATCACTTGTCTACCACTGGTAGAAGAAAAAGCCACCTTTAAGAGAGGTGGCCAAACAAGAGAGGTCACTTATTCCCTCAACTTCTCTGCTTTGGTGGGTGGCCAAGGGAGGACATAGCCTCTGCTGGGGAGGTAAGAGGAGGGAGCTTATGATCCCATCTCTACTAAAAGGTCATAAGATAAGTAACCTTGTTCTTGACTACATATTACCTCTTGGCTAAGTCCTCAGAGAGAGATCCCTAAGCAAGGATAATTTTTTTTTTTTTTTAATAGATTAAGCTTCAGACTGTGAACTCAGATTTGGGATTTAAGATATTGAGATAATTACTCTCCAACTATCAGATATTTTTAGTCTCTAATTTTCATTGGGCTAAAGTCTGCTACCTTGAGTGTCCAGTGAAAAATAAAGGTTTTTGAAGAAAACAACACATGTAAATGTGTTTCAAGACTTCTAGTAAAACCTGCAGTAATTCTACTACAGTGGTTCTCAAACATTAACATGCATGTCTGCGCATTAGAATCACCCAGGAAGCTTAAAAATAAACCAGTTAAGGCCTAGGCTTTCCCACAGATACAGTGATTTTATTGCTCTGTTGTGAGCCTGTTTTTGGTTCTCTTTAAGCTCCCAACTATCCTAAATTGTTTTTTTAAAAACTTCTTTATGGATGCATTTTATACCTTAATACAAAGTTTTTAGAAAATAATTTAAATATATGTTTGGAATGTAGGTATACAATGATGCACATATCCTGGAGAAGTTACTCAAGGAGAAAAGGAAAGAGCTGGGCCCACTACCAGATGATGATGACATGGCTTCTCCCAAACTTAAGCTGAGTAAGGCAGCCTCACACTTTTTATTAGTTTAGTCTATCAAGGAGAGATGCTGATTTTTCTGAAATAATATTTAATTAAATGATTAATATATTTGAACTCACTGTACTCCAGCATGGAGTCTTTTTCTTCTTGTCAAACACTCTTGTATACTGTACTTTAAGTAGCTAAGCTGTGACAGGCATGTGGGGAGTAAAATATTTTAGAGGTTTTGCTTACTTTCTTAAGTGCAGTGGACATTGTTAACTTTTAAATAGTAAGAATAGATTTTTTCTCTACATATAATGCTTTAAGAGTATAGTAGCAAATTTTCTTTTCTTGTTATGAGTGTATGACAATTACTAGAGTTAAAAATGAATCCCAGCAGTTCCAACTGGACAGAATTTGAGGACTTAGAGATGTCTAGCTACTGCATTATACTCATCTGTCATTTGAGTGTAGTCTGTGGTTGGTTGTTTTATTAAAAGTTGTAAGAGAAGGCCAGGGACAGTGACTCATGCCTTTTATCCCAGCACTTTGAGAGTCTGAGGTGGACAGATCACTTGAGGTCAGGAGTTGAAGACCAGCCTGGCCAACATGGTAAATCCCTGTCTCTACTAAAAATACAAAAATAAGCTAGGCATGGCGGCACACAACTGTAATCCCAGCTGCTTGGGAGGCTGAGGCAGGAGAATTGCTTGAACCCAGGAGGCAGAGGTTGCAGTGAGCCAAGATCACACCACTGCACTCCAGTGTGGGTGACTCTGTCTCAAGCAAAAAAAAGAGAAGAAGATTGGAAGATAAGACGGCAAAAGTCATTAGTACCATTAGATAAGGTTACTGCCTTCTTTAAAATATGTAAATAAAATAGATACCAAGCAATTTGGATAATGATATTCATTAGAGCAATATTTGCTGAAAAGGGGGATAACAAACACACTAGCTTTTGGTTTGTGTTTTTGTTTTGAGAGAGTCTTGTTCTGTCACCCAAGCTAGAGTGCAGTGGCATGATCTTTACTCTCTGCAACCTCGGCCTCCCAGGTTCAAGTGATCCTTTCCCTCAGCTTCCCAAGTAACTGGGACTACAGGTGTATGCTAGCATGCCCAGCTAATTTTTTGTATTTTTAGTAGAAATGGAGTTTCACCGTGTTGGCCAGCTGCTCTCAAAACTCCTGACCGCAAGTGGTCTTCCTACCTCGGTCTCCCAAAGTGCTGGGAGTACAGGCATGAGCCACCCCGCCTGGCCCAGACTAGCTTTTTTTTTTTTTTTTTTTTTTAACTGAAATGACTATAAATTAAATTTGATATTGGATTTAGATTTGGGTATGATTTACTGCTAAGTGATGAATCCTTTTTTTTCAAATGGAGTCTTGCTCTATATCACCAGGCTGGAGTGCAGTGATATGACCTCAGCCCACTGCAACCTCTGCCTCTCGGTTCAAGCGATTCCCCCGCGTCAGCCTCCCAAGTAGCTGGGACTACAGGCAAATGCCGCCATGCCCAGCTAATTTTTTTTGTATTTTAGTAGAGATGGAGTTTCACCATGTTGGCCAGGATGGTCTCAATCTCCTGACCCCGTGATCCGCCAGCCTTGGCCTCCCAAAGTGCTGGGATTACAGGTGTGAGCCACTGTGTCTGGCCAAATCCTTCTTGTTAAGGCATTTATCTTTTCATGGAATTGTAAAAGCATACAGAAGTTTTGCAGAAATGTAAAACTTTCATTCCACTTTATAGGAACACAATACCTTTTAACTAGAATTGATTTCATAAGAAACTAATAACAGTTTAACAATGACTATATAAATACACATTTAAATAAATAAATTCACATATGCATTTTTCAAAGTTCAGGCTAAAAGAGCTTTTTTTTTTTTTTTTTTAGTTTTTTTTTTTTTTGAGACGGAGTCTCACTCTGTCGCCTAGGCTGGAGTGCAGTGGCAAGATGGCTCAGCTCACTGCAATCTCCACCTCCTGGGTTCAGGCGATTCTTCTGCCTCAGCCTGCGAAGTAGCTAGGACTGTAGGCACATGCACCATGCCCAGCTAATTTTTTTGTATTTTTAGTAGAGACAGGGCTTTACCATCTTTATCAGGCTGATCTCAAACTCCTGACCTTGTGATCCACCCACCTTGGTCTCCCAAAGTGCTGATATTATAGGCGTGAGCCACCGTGCCCAGCCTAAAGGGCTTTTTAAGGTGGAATGTTAATTTCCTTTTTTATTTCTTCTGTTTTAAATTAATAGAGTCAGGGTCTCCTGTATTGACCAGGCTGGTCTTGAACTCCTGGGCTCAAGTGATCCTCCTGCCTCTGTCTTCTAAAGTGTTAGGATTACAGGTGTGAGCCATCATGCCTGGCCTCCTTTTTATTTCTCTATGTTTTTTAATGAAAAAGTTCAAACATACATAAATGTAAAGTACAGTGGCCAGGGGCGGTGGCTCACTTCTGTAATTCCATCACTTTGGAAGGCCAAGGCAGAAGGATCACTTCAGCCCAGGAGTTTGAGACGAGCCTGGGCAACATAGGGAGACCCTGTCTCTACAAAAAAATAAAAAATTAGCCAGGCATGATGGCATATGTATGTGCCTGTGGTCCTAGCTACTTGGGAGGCTGAAGTGGGAGGATTGCTTGAGCCTGGGAGTCAAGGCTGCAGTGAACCCTGATCATGCCACTGTACTACAGCATGGGCAACAGAGCTAGACCCTGCCTCCAAAAATAAAAGAATAGTACAATGAACCCCTGTATATACTTACTACTGATTATTTGTCAAAATTTTGACACACTTATTTCCTAGCCCCTTTTTCTTCTTTTTTTCCTAAATTATTTTGAAACAAATCCAACTATGTCATTTTACTTCTGCATAGTTCAATATGCATCTCTAATATATGCAGATATCCGCAACTTTGTCTTTGAGGATAAAACAAATAAAAATAAAATAAAATATGCAGACTTCTCATAAATAACATTAAAGTAATTGTCACACCTAACAAAATTAACAGTAGTTTCTTTGTTTCATCTAATACATGATAAATTGTCAAGTTCTACTGATTGTCTCACAAATATGTTTTTATAGTTGGTTAGTTGATTACTTCAAATCAGGCTCTCATTCAGTTCTATTTAATACATTTGATTATTATACTTTTTTTTTCCATTTTGAGACAGAGTCTCACTCTGTTGCCCAGGCTGGAGTGCAGTGGTGCAGTCTTGGCTCACTGCAACCTCCACCTCTCGGGTTCAAGTGATTGTCTTGCCTCAGCCTCCAGAGTGTCTGGGACTACAGGTGCTCGCCACCACACCCAGCTAATGTCTTTTGTATTTTTAGTAGACATGGAGTTTCACCATGTTGCGCAGGCTGTTCTCAAACTCCTGACCTCAAGTGATCTGCCCACCTCTGCCTCCCAAAGTGCTAGGATTACAGGCGTGAGCCCCTGAGCCTGGCCGATTATCATGCTCTTAAACCCATGATCTAGAGCAGTCTCCTTCCTTTTCTTTCCACATGCCAAACTCATTGAAGAAATCAGGTTATCTTTTCTGAACAGTGTCCCAAGTTCTGGCTTAGACAGGCTTGCTTCCTTGTGATGTCTAACTTTTTTCTTTGTTTCACTTATTTCTTATAAATGCAAGTTAACTTTGAAGGTGTGATTAGATTACGTTTCAGCTTGGTGGTGCTTATGATACTTCATAAGGGGTTCACTGCCATTATGTTGTATCATGTCTTGAGGTAGTGTCTGGTTAAAGTAGAATCTAGATAAAGTCCACATATTACAACTGATTGATACTCCTTTTTTTTTTTTTTTTGAGACAGAGTCTTGCTCTGTCACCCAGGCTGGAGTCAGTGGCATGATCTTGGCTCACTACAACCTCCGCCTCCCGGGTTCAAGCGATTCTCCTGCCTCAGCCTCCCGAGTAGCTGGGACTACAGGCACGTGCCACCACACCTGGCTAATTTTTTTTTGGTATTTTTGGTGGAGACAGGATTTCATCATATTAGCCAGGCTGGTCTCTAACTCCTGACCTTGTGATCTGCCCACCTCAACCTCCCAAAGTGCTTGGATTACAGGCATGAGCCACTGTGCCCAGCCCCAATACTAACTCCCCTCCACATCTCTCTTTTTCTACCCCTTACCATTTATCTGTTGAAGAAATTAGGTTTGTGCTGTAGTTTCCCATAGTCTGGGTTTTGCTAATTGCATTCGTGTGTGTGTGTGTGTTTTCTGGAGACAGGGCCTCACTCTGTCACCCAGGCTGGAGTGTAGTGGCACAATCTCGGCTCATTGCCACCTCCACCTCCCAACTGAGGCAGTCCCCCACTTTAGCCTTCCAAGTAGCTGGGACTACAGATACACACCACCACATCCAGCTCATTTTTTTTGTATTTTTAGTAAAGTTGGTTTTGCCATGTTGACAGACTGGGGTCAAGCGATCCACCCACCTTGGCCTCCCACAGTTCTGGTATTACAGGTGTGAGCCACCGTGCCCGGCCCACTATGTTGTACTTTAATGTGTACCTCTGTCCTTTGTATCTCCTATAAATTGGTAGTTGGAGCCAGAGGCTTGATCAAATTTAGGTCTGATCCCCTGTCTTCTCCCTTTGGCAGAAAAAGTGACTTCATAGGTAATATATGGTCTTCCATCAGGTACATGTTAAATCTATTTATGTCTTTCTGTTAACAGGTGTTGTTGGGTATTTCATTAATTATTAATTCATGAAAAGGGTGTAAAATTGTGATAGTTTTTAATTTTATTCCTTACTTATTAGCTGGAATACTTCTATATAGAGAAACTTTGCCTTATCTAATATTTGATTACCCAGTGGTACAGTGTTGTCTGTGTGTCTTGCTTTTTAAAAGGATAAAAGCTTATTTTTGTTTTGTTTTCCCCTTTATTTACAAGTTTTCAAAATAATGCATTGCTTTACTAACATCCTTCAATATTTACCCACTTTGTTGTTCGTTTTCATATATTATTAAGCACTACCAGACTTAAACATATGACTGAATTGTAATTGATGTTATTCTCCTTATTGATACTCAGGCTGGTTCCTATATTCTTTCTTTTTTTTTTTTCCCCCTGAGACAGGGTCTTGCTCTGTCGCTCAGGCTGGAGTGTAATGATGCGATGTCAGTTCACTGCAACCTCCACTGCCTGGATTCCAGCAATTCTCCTGTCTCAGCCTCCCAAGTAGCTGGGATTACATGTGCCCACCACTATGCCCAGCTAATTTTTTGTACTTTTAATAGAGACGGAGTTTCGCCATGTTGGCCAGGCTGGTTGAACTCCTGACCTCAGATGATCCACCCACCTCAGCCTCCCAAAGTGCTGGGATTACAGGTGTGAGCCACCACGCCCAGCCAGTTCCCATGTTCTTTTGACATGAAGTCAGGGTAAGAGGTCATTGAGATTCTTTACTGTCTAGTGTCTGAAGACATACCAGTCTGGGAATCAGCCATTTGCCAAGGAGCCGTACCTTTTACATATTTCTGCTAAAAGGTGAGGGCTTCTCAATATTAGTATTTGGAATTAGTATTTAAAACTCTAATGTAGGCTGTACTGCTACCGAGGTAGTTACTGTTTCTAGGATTTTCAGTGGATAGAGCTAGGAGATTTGTGTGCGTGTGTTTGTTTATATTTAAAGATAAAATATATCATAAATTCATAGTGTTACTTTCAATTGAGATTAAAGGCCTCACGGTAATTAGTAATGTCTTATGTTTTTAACATCTGTTATCTCTTATGTTGAAAATCTCAATTCTCAGGGATACTAGAGGTGATAAAATGTTACATAGGTACTCATTTGCTTTATTCCTCCTTAGTCACAGCTTTCTCAACCTTACAGTACTTAGTCTCCCATGAAAAATATGATTACTGAAAACAGTTAAAAATTTTTTTTAGTTATTTTTGGTCTGCAGGTTATATTTCACTATAGATGTGCTAATTGCTGGGTTTTACAGATTACTTGGAATAGTCTCTTGTGGTTATGCTACCATCTATATGCAAATTTAGGTTCATTTAATTTATTCATTTAACATTAAATCTCTCTCTTTAGGTAGGAAGAGTGGCATTTCTCCTAAAAAATCAAAATACATGACTCCAATGCAGCAGAAACTCAATGAGGTCTATGAAGCTGTAAAGAACTATACTGATAAAAGGGGTCGCCGCCTCAGTGCCATATTTTTGAGGCTTCCCTCCAGATCTGAGTTGCCTGACTACTATCTGACGATTAAAAAGCCCATGGACATGGAAAAAATTAGAAGTCATATGATGGCAAACAAGTACCAAGATATTGACTCTATGGTTGAGGACTTTGTCATGATGTTTAATAATGCCTGTACATACAATGAGCCTGAGTCTTTGATCTACAAAGATGCTCTTGTCCTACACAAGGTCCTACTTGAAACACGCAGAGACCTGGAGGGAGATGAGGATTCTCATGTCCCAAATGTGACTTTGCTGATTCAAGAGCTTATCCACAATCTTTTTGTGTCAGTCATGAGTCATCAGGATGATGAGGGAAGATGCTACAGTGATTCTTTAGCAGAAATTCCTGCTGTGGATCCCAACTTTCCTAACAAACCACCCCTTACATTTGACATAATTAGGAAGAATGTTGAAAATAATCGCTACCGACGGCTTGATTTATTTCAAGAACATATGTTTGAAGTACTGGAAAGGGCAAGAAGGATGAATCGGTATGTTTTCAAAGCCATTTTCATTTTGAAGATGTGTGCTATTTAATACAAAACATATGAAAGAATATTGCTTTGATGTATTATGTCCACTTACGTACATGATTATACTTGGTAGCATGCTATTCTGAATTCTTATTAGCCAGAACTACTTAAGAGTGAGTATATTCTATGGGGAAGAGAAGACACGCTACTAAGTCATCTAGATTATGGCCAATGAGGTGGAAGAGAAAATTGAAGATCTCTTGAAAAGCATAAATTTAAAATACAGCCTGTCACAGAATGTGTTTTTTAAAAAGATAAATGTTTTGTTTTTTTTTGAGACAGAGTTTCACTCTTGTTACCCAGGCTGGAGTGCAATGGCGTGATCTCGGCTCACCGCAACCTCCGCCTCCCGGGTTCAGGCAATTCTCCTGCCTCAGCCTCCTGAGTAGCTGGGATTACAGGCACGTGCCACCATGCCCAGCTAATTTTTTGTATTTTTAGTAGAGACGGGGTTTCACCATGTTGACCGGGATGGTCTCGATCTCTTGACCTCGTGATCCACCCGCCTCGGCCTCCCAAAGTGCTGGGATTACAGGCTTGAGCCACCGCGCCCGGCCTAAAGATAAATGTTTCTTTTTTTTTTCTTTTTTTTTTTTTTTGAGACGGAGTTTCGCTCTTGTTACCCAGGCTGGAGTGCAATGGCGCGATCTCGGCTCACCGCAACCTCCGCCTCCTGGGTTCAGGCAATTCTCCTGCCTCACCCTCCGGAGTAGCTGGGATTACAGGCACGCGCCACCATGCTCAGCTAATTTTTTGCACCATTAGTAGAGACGGGGTTTCACCATGTTGACCAGGATGGTCTCGATCTCTTGACCTCATGATCCACCCGCCTCGGCCTCCCAAAGTGCTGGGATTACAGGCTTGAGCCACCGCGCCTGGCCAGATAAATGTTTCTAATTTGAAATAGGAATTGGAAATAGTAACAGCATTTTAGCATTTTTCTTACAGAGCTTGGCTTCAATCCACGAATCCTTTAAATAAAATAGCTCTAAGGCATTGATCTGAGGTTAGACTGATAGAAATTTGGTCACCATTTTAAGTAATTCATGGGACTTTTTTTTTTTTTTGAGACAGAGTCTCGCTCCGTCACCCAGGCTGGAGGGCAGTGGCATGATCTCGGCTCACTGCAACCTGCACCTCTCAAGTTCAAGTGATTCTCCTGCCTCAGCCTCCTAAGTAGCTGGGATTACAGGCACGTGCCACCACGCCTGGCAGATTTTTGTATTTTTACTACAGACAGGGTTTCACCATGTTGGTCAGACTGGTCTCGAACTCCTGAGCTCGTGATCCACTCACCTTGGTCTCCTAAAGTGCTGGGATTACAGACGTGCGCCACCACGCCTACCCTAGATTTTTTTTTAAATCTCAGATTTCTCACTTTAAGAGCTTACTGAAGACATTAAATGTTCTATAAGAAGCAGTCAAATTTAGATTCACATTAAACTTAAATTTCCTTCTAATTTTGATCTACAGTGCCTCATACCTGTAATCCCAGCACTTTGGGAGCCCAAGCTGGGAGGATGGCTTGCATGCAGGAGTGCCAGATGAGTCTAGGCAACATAGCAAGACCTTCCTTATCTCTACTTAAAATAAAATTTTAAAAATCAGTCAAGCTTGGTAGCATGTGCCTATAGTCCCAGCTACTTGAAAGGTTAAAGTGGGAGGATTGCTTGAGCCAGGAGATTGAGGCTGCAGTGAGCCACGATCGTGCCACTGTACTCCAGCTTGGGCAGCAGAGTGAGACCATGTCTCAAGAAGAAAAAAAAAGTATTTCATGGGTGTCTTCCCTTGCTGAGTTTTATTTTTATTGCTTTCCTACAAGTACTAACATTTCCGTGACCCCAAAATATATTTAAAACCTTTCTAAGGCTGTGCACAGTGGCTCGCGCCTATAATCCCAGCACTTAGAAAGGCCGCGCAGGCAGATCACCTGACGTCAGGAGTTTGAGACTAGCTTCGCCAACATGGTGAAGCCCCATTTCTACTAAAAGTATAAAAATTAGGCTGGGCACAGTGGCTCACACCTGTAATCCCAGCACTTTGGGAGGCCGAGGCAGGAGGATCGTGAGGTCAAGAGATCGAGACCATCCCGATCAACATGGTGAAACCCCGTCTCTACTAAAAATACAAAAAATTAGCTGGGCATGGTGGCGCGTGCCTGTAATCCCAGCCACTCAGGAGGCTGAGGCAGGAGAATTGCCTGAACCCAGGAGGCGGAGGTTGTGGTGAGCCAAGATTGCGCCATTGCACTCCAGCCTGGGTAACAAGAGTGAGACTCCGTCTCAAAAAAAAAAAAAAAAAAAAAGTATAAAAATTAGCCAGGTGTGGTGGTGGGTGCCTGTAATCCCAGCTACTTGGGAGGCTAAGGCAGGAGAATCATTTGAACCTGGGAGGCAGAGGTTGCAGTGAGCTGAGATTGCACCACTGTACTCCAGCCTGGGCAACAGGAGCAAAACTCGTCTCAAAAAAAAAGAAAAGACTGAGCTCAGTGGCTCACACTTGTAATCCCAGCACTTTGGGAGGCCAAGGCTGGCAGATCACGAGGCCAGGAGATAAAGACCATCCTGGTCAACATGGTGAAACCCCATCTGTACTAAAAATTAGCCAGCCATGGTGGTGTGCACCTGTAGTCCCAGCTACTCAGAAGGCTGAGATAGGAGAATCGCTTGAACCCAGGAGGTCGAGGTTGCAGTGAGCCAAGATCATGCCACTGTACTCCAGCCTGGCAACAGAAGCACGACTCCATTTAAAAAAAAAAGAAAGAAAGAAAACCCTTTCCAGAAACACCATTTAGGTTATTGATAGTGTCTTTTAATTGTTTGCCAGTTCACCTTTGCTGATGGGGAGTGGCATCCTGGGGACTTCTCTGAAGTTTGATGCTCTAGTGGCATATATCAACAGGTGGCTAACTTGACCACACTCCTGACCAGAGTGTCTCTGTAACTGCTAAGACCTTTGTGGTTAGTTTTGTGAATACGTTTTTAGACTCTGGTGTTCTTACTTTTTTTTTTTTTTTGAGACGGAGTTTCGCTCTTGTTACCCAGGCTGGAGTGCAATGGCGCGATCTCGGCTCACCGCAACCTCCGCCTCCTGGGTTCAGGCAATTCTCCTGCCTCAGCTTCCTGAGTAGCTGGGATTACAGGCATGCGCCACCATGCCCAGCTAATTTTTTTGTATTTTTAGTAGAGACGGGGTTTCACCATGTTGACCAGGATGGTCTCGATCTCTCGACCTCATGATCCACCCGCCTCGGCCTCCCAAAGTGCTGGGATTACAGGCTTGAGCCACCGCGCCCGGCCTGGTGTTCTTACTTAACAGAATTCTATTTAAGCCAGCCAGGTGTGGTGGCTCACACCTGTAATTTAAGCACTTTGGAAGGCTGAATTGGGAGGATCACTCGAGGCCAGGAGCTCAAGACCAGCCTGGGCAACATAGGGAGGACCCTGTCTCTACAAAAAAATTAAATATTAGCCAACTTGAGCCCAAGAAGTTGAAGCTATGATGAGCTGTGATTACGCCACTGCACTCCAGTCTGGGTGACAGAGCAAGACCTGGTCTCAAAACAAAACAAAACAAAACACAATTACATGTAAACCTTTCTCAGACCACAGTGGACTAGAAATAGTAATAAAATTTCTTCCGGTCTAAATTCTAAAGTTTATATTGCCGATTCCCTGTATTTTATTTGTTCTGTTTTTTGGGGTTTTATTTATTTATTTATTTTAAATAAAAATAAAATAATTTATTTAAAATTAAAAAAAAAAAACCAGAAAAACAAAAAAAATTTTTTTTACTAAGATGGGGTTTCACCATGATGGCCAGCTAATCTTGAACTCCTGACCTCAGGTGATCCACCCACCTCGGCCTCCAAAATGCTGGGATTACAGGCACAAGCCAGCGCGCCCTGCCCTGTTTTGTTTTTTTGAGACAGAGTCTCATTCTGTTGCCCAGGCTAGAGTCCAGTGGCACGATCTTGCTTCACTGCAACCTCTGCCTCCTGAGTTCAAGCGATTCTCCTGCCTTAGCCTCCTGAGTAGCTGCGATTACATGGGTGCACCACCATGCCTGGCTAATTTTTGTATTTTTAGTAGAGATGAGGTTTTACCATTTTTGTCAGACTGGTCTTGAACTCCTGACATCAAGTGATCCACCTGCCTTGGCCTCCCAAAGTGCTGGGATTACAGGCATGAGCCACCACACCTGGCCTATTTATTGATTTTTTATTTTTATTTTTATTTTTTTTTGAGAGACAAGGTCTTGCTCTGTTGCCCAGGGTGGAATGCAGTGGTGCCATCATAACTTACTGTACCCTTGAACTCCTGGGCTCGAGCAACCCTCCCACCTCAGCCTCCCAGATAGCTAGGACTACAGATGTGTACCCGCATGCCCAGCTAATTTTTTGTTGAGACAGTGTCTTGCTGTGTTGCTTAGGCTGGTCTCAAACTCCTGGCCTTAAACAATCCTCCCACCTCAGTCTCCCAAAGCATTGGGATTACAGGTGTGAGTCACCATGCCTGGCCCCCTTATTTCATAAATGAGGAAAGAGACTCAAATGTTCTGGATACGACATAGATAATCTTTTTTCCATCTTTCATTATGTTGCCTTTGCCTGTTCTCCAGAATTACACAGTTATTTCTGGGAAATTAAAGTGGACACTAAATCTGAGGCCTGTAACCATTACAGAATTCCTTCATGGCCTTTTTTTAGGTTCACATATTCACAGGCTCTCACTAGCTTAGGCAACCACGATGTAGGACCAAAAGGAAGAAAATAGATAAAGCCTATTATGTAATAATATACTTGTCTGCTATTAAGAGAAAGTAAAGGCCGGGCGTGGTGGCTCAAGCCTGTAATCCCAGCACTTTGGGAGGCCGAGGCGGGTGGATCACGAGGTCGAGAGATCGAGACCATCCTGGTCAACATGGTGAAACCCTGTCTCTACTAAAAATACAAAAAAAAACTAGCTGGGCGTGGTGGCGCGTGCCTGTAGTCCCAGCTACTCAGGAGGCTGAGGCAGGAGAATTGCCTGAGCCCAGGAGGCGGAGGTTGCGGTGAGCCGAGATTGTGCCATTGCACTCCAGCCTGGGTAACGAGCGAAACTCCATCTCAAAAAAAAAAAAAAAAAAAAGAGAGAAAGTAAAAATCCAAAGAATAGATAAAAGTGTTGAACATACTGTGGAGTGTTGGTACAATTCTTGGTTCTGGCAGCCACCTTCCCCTGCTACAATCAGTTGATGCATGTGCCATGTATCTCCAAGGGAAAATATGTGAGGCCTTTCATTTTTCATGAGCTATACAAGAAGTGAGCCTTGAAGTAAAGGAAAATGGTGGGTATGAGACTTACCATGGTAAAATGACACTGGATTTTGTTCTAACAAACTTCAGAAAGATACCCTTTATAGATCCGTACAGAAATACCATTATATCAATTAAAGAAGCATTTAATAGAATTTAACATATAATTGAGGTGTTTAGAAGAAACAGCTTTTGTGTCAATGGATACTCTTGATACCGTTATAGGACAGATTCAGAAATATATGAAGATGCGGTAGAACTTCAGCAATTTTTTATTAAAATTCGTGATGAACTCTGCAAAAATGGAGAGATTCTTCTTTCACCAGCACTCAGCTATACCACAAAACATTTGCATAATGATGTGGAGAAAGAGAAAAAGGAAAAATTGCCAAAAGAAATAGAGGAAGATAAACTAAAAAGAGAAGAAGAAAAAAGAGGTTGGTTTCTTTTCATTTTATTGAATATGAAGAAATATACTGTCTTCTAACTGTTCTCATAATTAGCTGTGGAAAAGAGTCCTGTTTGTATGAATGAAAACTCAGGGTATTGACTATTTTTAAGTGGACACAATGAGATGAAAATGTTTTTGTAGTTGTCAATTTGGTTATCAGACTTAGGAAAGATTGAAAGTTACCTGGGCCACAGCTGTTATCCTAGTATTACAAGAAAAGAATCAGTTGATTCACAAGTGTGGGAACTTAATGCTCCTTTATATTATTGATAGATCACAATCTAAGGAGGCCAGCTGGAACTAGAAACCATTTTCAACAGTGAGTTCATCAAGTTTTTGCCATATCATACAGTAGCATTGCTTTCCTCATAGATACTCTGGGCCAAACAAGTAGATGACGTTTTGGTTAAATCACATACCTGGAGAAAAGCTTTATTTTAATTGTATCAAACTATAAAATGTTACTTTGGGTCACTTGACATAATTTAGAAATATTTTGATAACAGGACCTTGTTACAAATTGGATTATTTCTGATAAAGTTCAAGTTCACATAGATTCCTAGAATATGTGACTTTTAAGTTATGTTAGTCTTTGGCATCAAATTTCCTCCATAGATATTTTTCCCTTTGTCAAGAAAACAAAATAGATTAATAGATTAATTTGAAGCAAATTCTTCTAAGTGATGGCATACTCGAAAAAGAAGTGAAAGAAACATGGTTGGTGAGAATAGTAATTTTGCCAGCATAGAACTAACTGCAAAACCAACAGCTTTGCCACCAGAAGAGATATACTCATTCAGGAAGATAGTGAGTATATATGTGTGGGGTTTAGGAGAGGGAGGAATCTGACTTTGCCAGCTAAAAGTGGTTGATGCAGAAATGCATGGAGTAAAGCTGCAACTTTGATGGCCCAAGGTGATAATCCAAGTTAAAGAATATTCTCAGAATTAGACGTCTATAAAAGGAGTGAGATAAGCTCTCCACACATTCCCAGCCAACTGGAAAACTATACATGCTGTGGGGGAAGATGCAAAAGAACCTGGTGAAAAGCAAAAATCCAAGGGATACTTGAAAATTTGATGCAACTTTGAGTTCATCCCCCAACTATGCACAGATCTAGCAGCAGATGGTAATGCTTATGAGCTTGACCTTCACCTAAGTCATTTGCTGGAGAGAGAGAGAAGCAACCCCTAGTGTCAAGTTGCTTAGTAGACCTGTAATGGGAGCTCCAGAGGAAGGAAGAGAAAGAGGGAGAAAAAGGATTTGAAGACGTAATAGCTGAAAATCTCTCAAATTTGATGAAGAACATTAATCTACGCTCCACCTAAGAGAAACACAAAGAGAATCCTATTTAGATACATCATAATCAAACTGTTGACAATCTTGAAAGCAGCAACTGATTCATCACCGACATTATCTGCACATCCCATCCAGGGGCCTGGGGATTGTCCAGCCCAACTGACAACCAGTGATAGCTGAGTACTTTTCCCAGGGTCTGGGGTCAGAGCCACTCAGCCTGCCACTACCACCATAACTGGCACCCATCTTCATGTGCTACCTGTCCATCTGAGTACTAGCCCACCCATCATAGCCATTGCCAGCACCGTTGTATAACACTTGGGTCCCAGAGGGTTGTCCCAGCACTGCTACTGCCTTCACCCTTGCCATGTCCACTGCCCAGGGGCTCAGGAACCCACCACTGCCATTCCTGGCACTCCAGCAAGCCAGCCAGAGTCTCAAGAATTGGCCTACCTAGACCCACTTGACAGCCCAGTCCCCAGCAATACTTTACCATAGTCTCCACTATCAACTGCACCCCAATCCAGGGGCCTCCAGACCCCCACAGCCCATTAGGACCTGGGCTCCACAGGAGGCAGTGAGTGGCAGGCAAGCGAACATTACCACCTGAGCTCTGCTTCCTGTCAGAGCAGCAGTGGCAATAGATTCACCATATTGTGAACTGTGTATGTGAGGGATCTAGGTTGTGTACTCCTTATGAGACTCTAATGCCTGATGATCTGAGGTGTAACACTCTTATTCTGAAACCATCCCACCCAACCCTGAACCCCTACCCCCACAAACCCCACCACGATTCATGGAAAAATTGTCTTCATGAAACTTGCCCCTGGTGCCAAAAAGGTTGGGGGCTGCCCTAAGCCACTGAGGAAGTCATGGATACCACTGATTCTGTTTACAGTAGAAGGAATCAAACAGAGATTACACTACTGTACAACCCAGAATCAAAACCAAAATACCCTGCATAACCAACACCATAGGTACATCTTCAGGGAAAAGTCCTCTTCTATGAAAGTAAATTCAAAACACTGGAAGAAGTGACTGTTAAACCAAACACACACATATCAATGTAAGGACACAGAAATCAAGAAAAGCAAGAAAATACGATAACTCCAAAGGAACCCAATAATTCTCTAGCAATAGATTCAAATCAAAAAGTAATTTATTGGCTGCACACAGTGGCTTGCAACTGTAATCCCAGCACTTTGGGAGGCTGAGGCTGGGGGATCACAAAGTCAGGAATTGGAGACCAGCCTGGCCAACATGGTGAAACTTTGTCATTACTAAAAATACAAAAATCAGCCAGGCATGGTAGCATGCACCTGTAATCCCAGCTACTTGGAAGGCTGAGGCAGGAGAATAGCTTGAACCTGGGAGGCAGAGGTGGCAGTGAGCCGAGATCTCGCCATTGCGCTCCAGCCTGGGACAGAGCAAGTCTCCGTCTCAACAACAAAGTAATTTTATCAAATTCCAGGAAAATAATTCAAAGTTTGATATAAAAGAAGCTCAGTGAAATACAAGACAATTCTCAGAAATAATACAAAGAAATCAGAAAAACAATTTAGAATATGAATGAGAATTTTATCAAATAGATATTATGAAAAAGAACTAAAAAATTCTGGAACTCAGCCAGGCGTGGCGACTCATGCTTGTAATCCTAGCACTTTCAGAGGCCGAGGCAGCGGGTCACCTAAGGCCAGGAGTTTGAGACCAACCTGACCAACATGGAGAAGCCCTGTCTCTAGTAAAAATACAAAATTAGCTGGGCATGGTGGCACATGCCTGTAATCCCAGCTACTCAGGAGGCTGAGGCAGGAGAATTGCTTGAACCCAGGAGACAGAGGTTGCAGTGAGCCGAGATTGTGCCATTTCACACTAGCCTGGGCAACAAGAGCAAAACTCTGTCTCAAAAAAAAAAAAATCTGTAACTGAAGAATTTATTGAATAAAATACAAAAGATATTTGAAAGCTTTAAGAACAGACTATAACAAGCAGAAAAAATAATTTCAGGAGCTGGGCACCTGTGGCTCACACCTATAATCCAAACACTTTGGGAGGCCGAGGCAGGTGGATCACAAGGTCAGGAGATTGAGACCATCATGGCCAACATGGTGAGACCCTGTCTCTACTAAAATACAAAAAAAATTAGCCAGGTGTGGTGGCACACGCCTGTAGTCCCAGCTACTTGGGAGGCTGAGGTAGGGGAATCACCTGAACTGAGGAGGTGGAAGTTGCAGTGAGCTGAGATTGCACCACTGCACTCCAACCTGGTAACAGAGCAAGACTCTGTCTCAAAAAAAAAAAATATGTGTGTGTGTATATATATATGTGTGTGTGTGTATATATATATACACACACACACACACACATATATACATATATATATATACATATATATATACACACATACACTAATAACCCAGTCAGATAAAAATAAAAAAGAATGAGCAAAGCTTGTTAACGTAAGGGATACCATAAAGTGATTAAATATTCAAATTTTCAGTATTCTTTATAGTGAAGAGGAAATTTTAAAGGTTGAAAAACCTATTTAGTAAAATAATGGATGAAAACTTTCCAAGTGTATCAAGGAATTTAGACATCCAGTTACAGAAGACTCAAAGATCCCCAAATAGATAAAACTGATAAAGGTTTTCCCCATGGTACATTATTGTCAGAAGTCAAAGATAAGGAGAAAATTCTAAAAACAGCAACAGTAAAGTATCTAGTCATCTATCAAGGAGTGCCCATCAGATTAACAGTGGATTTCTCGGTAGAAACCTTACAGGCCAGAGAGAATGAGATGATATATTCAAAGTGCCAAAAGAAAAAGAAAAAATGTTGGCAAAAGATACTATATTCAGGAAAATTATCTTATGCAAATGAAGGAGAAGTAAAGTTCCAGACAAGCAAAAGCTGAGGGAATTCATTACCAATAGCTTGGTCTTAAAAGAAATGCTTAAGGGATTGCTATATCTGGAAGTATAAGACAGTAACTACCATCATTAAAACACATTGATAGAGGAAACATACCAAAAGGAAGAGAGAAAATTCAAATGTTACCCACTACAGAATGCTACCAAACCACAGTGATAAACAATAAGAGAGAAAGAAGGAACAAATGATATACAGACTAACCAGAAATCAAGTAATAAAATGACAGGAATAAGCTTTTACATATTAATAATAATGCTGAATGTAAATGGATTAAACTTACCACTTAAAACACATAGGCTAGGCCAGGCATGGTGGCTCATGCCTATAATCCAAGCATTTTGGGAGGCCATGGTGGATAGATCACTTGAGGTCAGGAGTTGAAGACCAGACTGGCCAACATATAGTGAAACCCCATCTCTACTAAAAAATACAAAAATTATCTGGATGTAGTGATACTCTTCTGTAGTCCCAGCTACTTGGGAAGCTGAGGCAGGAGAATCACTTGAACCCGTGAGGCAGAGGTTGCAGTGAGCTGAGATTGCGCCCCTGCACTCTAGCCTGGGCAACAGAGTGAGACCTCTGTCTCAAAAAAAAAAAAAAAAAAAAAAAAGACATAGGTAGGCTGGCTGAATATATTTTTAAAATATGGCCCAACTATATGCTGTCTACAAGAATCTTACCTCACCTGTGAAAATGTATAGACTGAAAATAAAGGGTTGTAAAAAGATATTTCATGGAAATAGAGACCAAAAGTGTGCAGGAGTAGCTATGCTTTTATCAGATAAAACAGTCAAAACCGTAAAAAAGAGACCCCAAAAAAGTTATTACATAACGATAAAGGAATCAGTTCAGCAAGGGGATCTAACAGTTCTGAGTATGAACACACCCAACACCAAAGCACCCAGATACATAAAGCAAGTATTGTTATATCTAAAGGGCAAGATAGACTGTGGTTGTGGACTTCAACATTCCACTGTAAGCATTAGACAGATAATCTGGACAGAAAATTAACAAAGAAACATTGGGTTTAAGCTGTACTTTAGTACAAATGGATCTACCAGACATCTACTGAACATTTTTTCTAACAGCTACAGAATGCGCATTTTTCCCATAAGCATGCAAAACATTCTTCAGGATAGACCATGTATGAGGACACAAAACAAGTCTCAACAAATTTTTAAAAATTGAAGTCAGGCTGGGTGCAGTGGCTCACATCTGTAATCCTTATTCTTTGGAAGGCCCAGCCAGGCAGATCACTTGAGCTCAGGAGTTCAAGACCAGCTTGGGACACATAGCAAGACCTCATCTCTATCAAAATTTTTTAAAAATTGAAATTATACGGTGGCTCAAGCCTGTAATCCCAGCACTTTGGGAGGCCAAGGCGGGTGGATCACGAGGTCAAGAGATCGAGACCATCCTGGTCAACATGGTGAAACCCCGTCTCTACTAAAAATACAAAAAAATTAACTGGGCATGGTGGTGTGTGCCTGTAATCCCAGCTACTCAGGAGGCTGAGGCAGGAGAATTGCCTGAACCCAGGAGGCGGAGGTTGCGGTGAACCGAGATTGCGCCATTGCACTCCACCCTGGGTAACAAGAGTGAAACTCTGTCTCAAAAAAAAAAAATTGAAATTACATAAAGTATATTTTCAGACCGCAATAGAAGAAAACTAGAAATCAATAAGAAGAGGAACTTTGGAAACTGTACAAATACATGGATATTAAACATGTTTCTAAATGACCATGTATCAAGGAAGAAATTTAGTAAGATAACAAAAAACATATTGAAACATAACCTAAAAAAACATATAGGATACAGCAAAAGCAGTGCTTTTTACAGTAGGGAACTTTACAGCAATAAATGCCTACATCAAAAAAGTAGGAAGATTTCAAATAAACAGTCTAATGATTCACTTCAAGGAATTCGAAAAGCAAGAACAAACTAAACTCAAAGATAATAGGAGAAAAGAAATAATGAAGAACAATTGAATGAAATATGCCTAAAAAAATGCAGAGGATCACGAAACAAGACATTGGTTTTTTGAAAAGAAAACAAAACCAGTAGCTTGCTTGCTAGACTTGCTAGACTAGCCAGTAAATAAAATCAGAAATAAAAAAGGAAATGCTAAACTCATACTACAGAAATACAAAAGACCGTTAAAGACTATTACGAACAACCATACACTAACAGACCCAAAAACCTAGAAGAAATGGATAAATTCCTGAATGCATACAACCTACCAAGATTGAATCAGGAAGAAGTGCAAAACCTGAGCAGACCAATAAAAGTCAGGAGATTGAATCACTAATAAAAAGTCTCCCAAGAAAGAAGAGTCCATGACTGAATGACTTCATTGTCAAACTTTCAAAGAAATTTCTACAAGACTTTCAGAGAACTAATACCAGTTATCCTCAAACTATTCCATAAAATCGAGGACTGGTTTTCCTTAACTGATTCTACAAAGGCCAGCATTACCCTGATACCAGAACCAGACAAGGATGCAACAACAAACGACAGGCCAGTATCTCTGATGAACACAGATGCAGAAATTCCCACCAAAATGCTTCCAGTATGAATCCAACAGCATATGGATTTTTAAAAATACACCGCAATCATGTGGGATTTATCCCAGCAATGCAAGGATAGTTTAAAATATCCAAATCAATAAACATGATATGTCACCTTAACAGAATGAAGGACAGAAACCGTATGATCATTTCAGTACATGCAGAAAAAGCATTTATGACAAAAACTCAACAAATTAGGCAGAGGGAACACATCTCAACTTAATAAAGGGACTGAGCACAGTGGCTCACACCTGTAATCCCAGTACTTTGGGAGGCTGTGGTGGGAGGATCACCTGAGACAAGGAGTTTAAGACCAGTCTGGGCAACATAGTGAGATCTGACTTTACAAAACAAAAAACCTGGCAGTATGCCATATGCCTATAATCCCAGCTGGCGACTCTGGAAGCTGAGGCAGAAGGAGTTCGAGTTTACAGTAAGACCCTGTCTGTAAAAATAAATAAGTTTTAAAACACGATAAAGGCTATATATTCCTGCTGAGCAGTCTAGAGAAAGCACACACACACACAAAAAAAAAGATAAAGGCCGTGTATGACAGATCCAGAGCTAACATCATGCATAATGAGGGAAAGCTGAAGAAAGCCTTTCTTCTAAGAACTGGAACAGGATAAATATTCCCACTTTTACCACTCATATTCAACATAGTACTTTAAGAGAATCAGGCAAGAGAATGAAATAAATTGGAGAAGTCAAATTGTCCCTCGTTGCTAATGATATGATCTTAAATCTAGAAAAACCTCAGGACTTTATCAAAAAAACTCTTAAGTCTGAGAAGTAAATTCAGTGACTTGCAGGATACAAAATCAGCATATAGAAATCAGTAGTGTTTCTATATACTGGTAATGAGCTAGCTGAGAAAGAAATCAAGAAGGGCACTTTGGCCGGGCGCGGTGGCTCAGCCTGTAATCCCAGCACTTTGGGAGGCCGAGGCGGGTGGATCACGAGGTCAAGAGATCGAGACCATCCCGGTCAACACGGTGAAACCCCGTCTCTACTAAAAAAAATACAAAAAATTAGCTGGGCATGGTGGCGTGTGCCTGTAATCCCAGCTACTCAGGAGGCTGAGGCAGGAGAATTGCCTGAACCCAGGAGGCGGAGGTTGCGGTGAGCCGAGATCGCGCCATTGCACTCCAGCCTGGGGTAACAAGAGCGAAACTCCGTCTCAAAAAAAAAAAAAAAAAAAAAAAGGGCACTTTGAGAGGCTGAGGCAGGTGGATCACTTGACATCAGGAGTTTGAGAACAGCCTGGCTAACATGGTGGAACGTTGTCTCTATCAAAAATACAAAAATTAGCTAGGTGTGGTGGTGTGCACCTATAATCGCAGCTACTTGGGAGGCTGAGGCAGAAGGATCCCTTGAACCTGGGAGGCAGAGGTTGCAGTGAGCCAAAATAATGCCATTGCACTCCAGCCTGGGCAACAACAGCAAAATTTGTCTTAAAAAAAAAGAAAGAAAGAAAAGAAATCAAGAAGGCAAACCTATTTATAACATCTGCCAAAAAAAAAAAAAATCTACAAAGAAATTTAAGGAGTTAAAAGATCTCTACAAGGAAAACTATAAAACACTGATGTAAGAAACTGAAGAGGACACAAGCAAATGCAGACGTCCCATGCTCGTGGATCTGAAGAATTAGTATTCAAATGAGAATACTACCCAAAGCAATCTACAGAGTCAGTCTCCAATTTCTATCAAAATACCAATGTCATTTTCACAGAAATACCAAAAAACATTTGGGCTGGGCATGGTGATTCATACCTGTAATCTCAGCACTTTGAAAGACCAAGGCATGCTGGGCGCGGTGGCTCACACCTGTAATCCTAGCGCTTTGGGAGGCTGAGGTGGGTGGATCACCTGAGGTCAGGAATTCAAGATCAGCCTGGCCATCATGGTGAAACTACATCTTAAAAAAAAATAAATAAAATTTTAAAAAAAGACCAAGGCAGGTGGATCATTTGAGGTGTGGAGTTCGAGACCAGCTTGGCCAACATGGCGAAACCCCGTCTCTAGTAAAATGGACAAATTAGGCTGGTTGTAGTATCTCATGCCTGTAACCCTAGCACTTTGGGAGGCGGAGGCGGGCAGATCACCTGAGGTTGGGAGTTCGAGACCAGCCTGACCAACATGGAGAAACCCTGTCTCTACTGAAAATACAAAATTAGCCCAGTGTGGTGGTGCATGCCTGTAATCCCAGCTACTCAGGAGGCCAAAGCAGAGAATCACTTCAACCCGGGAGGCAGAGGTTGTGGTGAGCTGAGATCATGCCACTGTGCGCCAGCCTGGGCACCAAGAGCAAAACTCCATCTCAAAAAAAAAATAATAATAATAAGTAAATACAAAAATTAGTTGGGCATGGTGGCACATGCATGTAATCCTAGCTACTGGGGAGACAGACAGGAGAATCACTTGAAATCGGGTGGCAGAGGTTTCAGTGAGCTGAGATCACACCACTGCACTTCATCTTGGGCAACAGAGCAAGACTCTGTCTCAGCATAACATAAATAAAATTTAAAAAAAATTTTAAATCCTAAAATTTGGATGGAACAAAAAAAAAGGCCTGAATAGACAAAGGAATCCTGAGCAAAAAGAACAAAGCAGGAGGCATCACACTGTCTGACTTCAAAATATATTAGAAGGGTAGGGTAACCAAACAGCACAGTATTGGTATAAAAACAGACACATAGACCAATGGAACTGAATAGAGAATTTAGAAGAGAATCCAGATATTTATAACCAAGTAGTTTTCAACAAGACCATCAAAAACATGCACTGCAGAAGGACACCATCTTCAATAAATGGTAGTGGAAAAATTTAATATCCAGATGTAGAAAATGAAACGAGGCTCCTATCTCTTACTATATACAAAAATCAACTCAAGATGGAGTAAAGACTTAAACGTAAGACCCAAAACTATAAAGCAACTAGAAGAAAATACTTCAGGACGTTGATCTAGGCAAAGATTTTATGGCCAAGGCCTCAAAAGCACAGACAACACAAATCGACAAGTGGAATTATATGAAATTAAAAATCTGCACAGCAAAGGAAACAAGGCAGTGAGGAGACAGCCTGCCCAGTGGGAGAAAATATTTGCAAACTATTCATCTGGTAAGGGACCTAATATTCAGATATCTAAATATTAGGTCCCTTATCAGATGAATATTAGGAATTCAAAGATCTGAACAGTAAAAAACTATAATAATAATTCCATGAAAAAATAGGCAAAGAACATGAATAGACATTTCTAAAATGAAGGTATGTAAATGGTTAACACATATAAAATGTTAGATATGACTAATCATCAGGGAAATGCAAATCAAAACTATCGTATTATCATCTTATTACCCAGATAGAATGGCTATTAATTAAAGAAGACAGTAAGTAGTAGATGTTGGCTAGGATGCAGAGAAAAGGGAACTGTTACACAATATTGGTAGGAATATAAATTACTACAGTTACTATGTGAAACAGTATGGAGATTTTTCAAAATACTAAAAATAGAACTATATGATCCAGCAAGCCTACTACTAGGTGTTTATCCAAAGGAAAAGAAATCAGTATATCAAAGGGATACCTGCATTAACCCGTTTATTGCAGCACTATTTGCAATAACAAAGATACGAAGTCATCCTAAGTGCGCATCAGTGGGTGAAAGCATAAAGAAAAGGTGGTATGTATACACTGGAATGTTATTTGTCCATAGCAAGAATGAAATCACGTTATTTGCAACAACATGGATGGAACTACAGATCATTACCTTAAATATGCCAGACACAGAAAGACAAATTTTGCGTGTTCTCACTTACATGTGGAAACTAAAAACGTTGATCTCATGGAGTTAGAGTAGAATGATTGATACCAAAGACTGAGAAAGATGGGTGGGGTACAGATGAAAAGAGCAACAAACATGGAGTTAGATAGAAGGTACAAGTTTTAATGTTTTACCGCAGAATATGATGACTATAGTTAGCAACAATTGTATTGAATGTTTCAAAGTAGCTAGAAGAGAGAACTTGAAATCTTCCTGACACATAGAAAGGATACTCAAGGTGATAGTTGCCCCAGATACCCTAACTTAATCATTACACATTCATGCAACAAAATGTCACGTCTCCTGTATTTATATCAATGAAAAAACAAAAATTGTGATTGCAATTAATATCACTGAAATGCACACTTTACATTGATTTAAATGGCAGATTTTATTAATTTTTTATCACAATTTTAAAATGTGTTTAAAAATATATCCATGAAATACTGTTTTTATAAAAAATATTTTTATCATATACAAGTGAGATTGACAGTAAAAATTTTTTTTAAATTTGATATGCATTTTATCATATACCTGTTGACCATCTATATGTTTATAGCTAGATAGGAAGAACAAGTTACTAGTGTTGAATACTACTATAGGCTGACTATAATTAACAATTTATTGTATATTTTCAAATAGCTAGAAGAGTAGATTTTGAGTCTTCTCAACATAAAGATATGATAAATGCTTGAGGTTATAAATATGGTAATTACCCTGATTTGATTGTTTAGTTTTTGATTTTTTAAGAGACAGGGTTTCTCCATGTTGGCTAGGCTGCTCTTGAACTCCTGACCTCAGGTGATCCATTTGCTTCAGCCTCCCAAAGTGCTGGGATTACAGGCGTGTGCCACCATGCCCGTCCCAACCCTGATTTCATTGTTATACATTGTGTGCGTATATTGAAATATCACACTGTACCCCATAAAATGTGTGTGTGTATATATATGTATGTATATACATATATATATATATATATATATATATATATATATATATATATATACACATACACACATAATACATTTTGGTGTGTATATGTGTGTGTTTGATGGGATCTCATTCCGTCACCCAGGCTAGAGTGAAGTGGCACCACGATCATGGCTCACTACACCCTTGACCTCCTTAGCTCAAGCAAGTCTCCTGCTTCAGACTCCTGAGTAGTTGATACTAGAGGCATGTGCCACACTGGGCTAATTTTATTTTATTTTATTTTAGAGATGGAGTCTTGCTCTGCTGCCCAGGCTGGAGTGCAGTGGTGCAATCTTGACTCACTGCAGTTTTCACCTCCCAGATTCCAGCAATTCTCTTGCCTCGGCCTCCTGAGTAGCTGGGATTACAGGCGTGCACCATCACACCCAGCTTATTTTTGTGTTTTTAGTAGAGATGGGGTTTCACCATGTTGACCAGGCTGATTTGGAACTCCTGACCTCAAGTGATTGGCCCACCTTGGCCTCCCAAAGTGCTGGGATTACAGGTGTGAGCCACTGCACCTGGCCTAATTTTTAAAATTATTGTAGAGACAAAGTCTTGCTGTGTTGCCCAGGCTGGTCTCAAGCTCCTGGGCTCAAGGGATCCTCCCTTCTCAGATTCCCAAAGTGCTGGGATTGCAGACATGAGCCACATGATGATTATGTGTCAGTGAAAAATAACAAAAGCCCAAAAAGTGGTATGTTCATACAATGGAATATTATTCTACCATAAAAAGGAATGACATTTATGCTATGTAAATGAACATTGAAAACCTTATGCTAAGTGAAATAAGCCAAAGTGAAAAGGACAAATACCGTATGATTATACTTCCTTGAAGTATATAGAATTGGCAAATTCATAGGGACAGAAAGAAAGATAGATGTTGCTAGGGGCCAGGTTGCAAAGTGGAGAAATGGTTGTTTAGTGATTAGGGTTTCTGCTGGGGGTAATGAAAAAGTTTTGGAAAATAGTTTGTGGTTATGGTTGCCCAACACTAAGTATAATTATTGCCACTGAATGGTATACTTGAAAGTGGTCAAATTGATAAATGTTTTGTATTATATGTTTTACTACAATTATTAAAAACTAATAATGTAATATACCAAAAACCATTGAACTTTAAATAGGTAAATTATGTAGTATGTGAATTATATCTATATGAAGTTGTTTTTTATTCAGAGAAATATTAGAATACAAAGTTGAAGAAGTCTCCCAAAAGTAGAACAACAGCAACAGAAATAAAGGAAGAAAAAGATAACTAAAAGATCAGACCAGAATTCAAGTAACTATAGGACATAATTCCACCAAGCTGTCTGCCATTGTATAATAATGTTTCCCTTCCTTTCACTTTTCAGTAACATCTTCGTCAGCCCTTCCGAGCCTTCAGATTGACAAATCTTAGGCCGGGTGCGGTGGCTCAAGCCTGTAATCCCAGCACTTTGGGAGGCCGAGGCGGGTGGATCACGAGGTCAAGAGATCAAGACCAACCTGGTCAACATGGTGAAACCCCGTCTCTACTAAAAATACAAAAAGTTAGCTGGGCATGGTGGCATGTGCCTATAATCCCAGCTACTCAGGAGGCTGAGGCAGGAGAATTGCCTGAACCCAGGAGGCAGGGATTGCGGTGAGCCAAGATCACGCAATTGCACTCCAGCCTGGGTAACAACAGCGAAACTCCGTCTCAAAAAAAAAAAAAAAAAAAAAAAAGACAAATCTTTAATGTCCAATTTTCTACTAACAGTCTAGTTGAGGCAGTCTAGGCTTTTTTTGTCATGCTTCTCAAAATTCTTCCAGTCTCTGCTCACTGCCTAATTTCAAAGTCACTTCCATGTTTTTTAGGTATTTGTTACCACAGCATCCCTGTAATAGGTACCAAAATCTCATCTAAATATTATCAGCTCAAAAGTTCCAAATTTCATCATCTAAATTGTCTAAACTAGGTATATGAGTCAGGATCTGGGTATGATCTATTCTAGGACACAATTCCTTTATGTGAGGAACTGAAAAGTTAAGAAAACAAGTTCTCTCTCTCCTTAAAATACAGTGATCAGAGATGCCTGAGCTAAGTTCAGGACATTTCTGTTCAAAAAGGAAAAATGGTAGAAAATATCACCTATTCCAAGCAATTTTGAAATCCAGATGGGCAGAATCCATTGGGTTTCTAGGCCTAATAATATTCCTCTGCGGCTTAACACTCTCTGAATCTTTCTTTTTCATGAAAGATAGCACATGTTTGCAACTAAGTAGTTTTCTCAACTTGTTTCCTATTTCTAGCATTTTGGGGCTTGGACAGCCTTCTTGTATTCTGTGCTCTCGTAGGTCAGCTGAAACCACCTGTAATCCCAGCACTTCGGGAGGCCAAGGCAGAAGGATCACTTGAGTCCAGAAGTTCAAGACCAGCCTAGGCAATAAAGCAAGACCTGTCTACAAAAAATAATAATAATTAGCTAGGTGTAGTGGGCACATTCCTGTAGTTTCAGCTATTTGAGAGGCTAAGGTGGGAGGATCGCTGGATCACTTGAGCCCAGGAGTTTGGGATTGCTATAAGCTATGATCGTGCCACTGCCCTGAAATCTGGGTGAACTCTGCCTGTAAAAAATAAAAAAAAAGTTCTAATCTCTCTTTCCCTTTCAGTACAACTGACAGTGTTACTGCTCAAATTCTCAAGAACCATATAGATCTGCTGTGTATTCACTTGATTAATCAATTGATAGCAAGTTTCACCAAAATTGGCAGAACTTTTAAAATATATGTATAATGCCAACAAGTAGGAGATGGAGCAAAATGGCCAAGTAGAAGCCTCCACCAATTGTCCTCCCCATAGGAACATCAAATTTAACAGTGTACACACATAAAAAGTACCTTCATAAGAGGCCGGGCGCGGTGGCTCAAGCTTGTAATCCCAGCACTTTGGGAGGCCGAGGCGGGTGGATCACGAGGTCGAGAGATCGAGACCATCCTGGTCAACATGGTGAAACCCCGTCTCTACTAAAAATACAAAAAATTAGCTGGGCATGGTGGCACGTGCCTGTAATCCCAGCTACTCAGGAGGCTGAGACAGGAGAATTGCCTGAACCCAGGAGGCGGAGGTTGCGGTGAGCCGAGATCGCGCCATTGCACTCCAGCCTGGGTAACAAGAGCGAAACTCCGTCTAAAAAAGAAAAAAAAAAAATCCTTAAAAATATTTATGTTAAAAATATTATATGTTAACAATCCTGAACAATAAAACAATCCTTAAAAAAGGCAGAAGAAGCAAAATTATACCAACCACTCTCTCTGACCACAACACAATAAAAATAGAAATCAAGACTAAGAAAATCACTGAAAACCATACAATTATATGGAAATTAACCAACCTGCTCCTTGATGACTTTTGGGTAAATGATGAAATTGAGGTAGAAATCAGGAAGTTCTTTGAAACGAATGAAAACAAAGACACAACATGCCGGAATCTCTGTGACACAGCTAAGGCAGTGTTGAGGGAAATTTATCACATTAAACACCCATATCAGAAAGGTAGAAAGGTCAGTGGCTGGGCACAGTGGCTCACGCCTGTAATCCAAGCACTTTGGGAGGCCAGAGAGTGGATTGCTTGAGGCTAGGAGTTTGAGACCATCCTGGCCAACATGGCAAAGTCTTTTCTCTACTAAAAGTACAAAATTTAGCTGGTTATGGCAGTGTATGCTTGTAGTCCCAGCTATTCTGGAGGCTGAGGCACAGAAATCACCTGAACCCAGGAGGCAGAGGTGGCAGTGAGCTGAGATCGTGCCACTGTGCTGCAGCTTGGGTGACTGAGCAAGACTCTGTTTAAAAAAAAAAAAAAAGCTAGAAAGATCTCACATTAACTTAACTTCATAACAGAAAGAACTAGAAAAGCAAGAGCAAACTAACCCCAAAGCTAGCAGAAAAAAAAGAAGTAATCAAAATCAGAACTGAACTGAAGGAGACTGAGACAGGAAAAAACATTCGAAAGATGAGCAAATCTAGGAGTTGGTTTTTGAAAAAAATTAGTAAGATAGACACACTAGCTAGACTAATAAGAAAAGAGAGAAGATCCAAGTAAACACAATTAGAAACAACAAAGCAGATGTTGCCACTGACCCCTCAGAAATACAGATAACCATTGACACTATTGTCAACACCTCTGTGCACACAATCTAGAAAATCTAGAAGAAATTGATAAATTCCTGGACACATACACCCTTCCAAAACTGAAACCAGGAGGAAATTGAATCCCTGAACAGACCAATAACAAGCTCTGAGATTGAATTAATAGTGTATAGCCTACCAACCAGAAAAGGCCCATGGCCAGGCGAATTCACAGCCAAATTCTAGCAGATACATGAAGAAGAGCTGGTACCATTTCTACTGAAACTATTCGAAAAAACTGAGGAAGAGGGACTCCTCCCAACTCATTCTTTGAGGCCAGCATTATCTTGATACCAAAACCTGTCAGAGACAACAGAAAAAACTTTAGGCCAATAGCCTTGATGATCACTAATGTAAAAATCCTGAAGAAAATAACTAGCAAACCAAATGCAGCACCACATCGAGTAGCTAATCCGCCATGGCCAAGTAGGCTTTATCCCTGCAATGCAAGGATGCAAATCAATAAATGTGATTCATCACATAAAAAAATAAAGATGGCCAGGTGTGGTGGCTCATGCCTGTAATCCCAGCACTTTGGGAGGCCAAAGAGGGCAGATCACCTGAGGTCAGGAATTCAAGTCCAACCTGGCCAATGGGGAAACCCCATCTCTACTAAAAATAATAAAAAATTAGCCAGATGTGGTGGTGTGCACCTGTAGTCCCAGCTATTCAGGAGGCTGAAGCAGGAGAATCACTTGAACCCCGCAGGCAGAGACTATGGTGAGCCAAGATCGCACCACTGCATTCCAGCCTGGGCAACAGAATGAAACTCTGTCTCAAAAAAAATAAATAAATAAAGCCATGCCTGTAATCCCAGCACCTTGCAAGGCCGAGGCAGGTGGATCATGAGGTCAGGGGTTCAAGATCAGCCTAGCCGTGATGGTGAAATCCCACCTCTACTAAAAATACAAAAATTAGCCAGGCATTGTGGTGGGTGCCTGTAAATCCAGCTATTCGGGAGGCTGAGGCAGGAGAATTGCTTGAACCTGGGAGGTAGAGTTTGCAGTGAGCTGAGTTGCTACCACTACACTCCAGCCTGGGCATCAGAGCAAGACTATCTAAAACAAAACAAACAACTAAAGACAAAATCGACATTATTTCAATAGGTAGAAAGGCTTTTGACATGTTAAAAACTCTCAACTAGGTATTAAAGGAACATACTTCAAAATATTAAGAGCCATCTATTACATAGCCATCCCCAACATCATACTGAAATGACCAAAACCTGGAAACATTTCCTTTGAAAACTGACACAAGACGAGAATGCTCTTTTCCACCACTCCTATTCAACACAGTGTTGGAAGTCCGCGCCAGGGCAGTTAGGTAACAGAGAGAAATAAAGGCATTCAAGTAGGAAGAAGAGAAGTCAAACAATCCATGTTTGCAGATGATATAATTCTGTATCTAATAAACCCCATAGCCTCAGCCCAAAAGCTCCTTCAGCTGATAAACAGCTTCAGCAAAGTGTCAGGATACACAATCAGTATACAGAAATCACTAGCATTCTTATACACCAGCAGCAGCCAAGCCAGGAGCCAAATCAGGAATGCAATCTCATTCACAATTGCCACAAAAAGAATAAAATACCTAGAAATACAGCTAACTAAGGAGGCGAAAGATCCCCACAATGAGAATTACTGCTCAAAGAAATCAGAGGTGACAAAAACAAATGAAAAAATATTCCATGCTCTTGGATATAAAGAATCAATATCCTTAAAATGGCCATCCTGCCCAAAGCAATTTACAGATTCAGTGCTAATCCTATCAAATTACCAATAACATTCTTTACAGTACTAGGAAAACTATTTTAAAATTTAGATAGCCAGGCCCAGTGGCTCACTCCTGTAATCCCCGTGCTTTAGGAGGCCGAGGCAGGCAGATCACTTGAGCTCAGGAGTTCAATACCAGCCTGGCCATGTCCCTGTCTCTTCTAAATAGAAAAAATGAGCTAGGCCTAGTGGTGTGGGCCTGTAGTCCCAGTTACACTTGGGAGGCTGAGCCAGGAGAATCCCTTGAACATGGGAGGTTGCAATGAGCTGAGACTGCACCACTGCACTCCGGGCTGGGTGACAGAGTGAGACTTCATCTACAAAAAGAAAAAGAAAAAAGGCATTTAATGTTGTTTCAGGAAGAATAAATAACATTTAAAATGCTTATTCTTAGCTCTTCCATTTATGGGAAGTTAACCTAAGGAAGTAATCAAAGATTTGGGCAAAGCTTTATCCTCAATAAAAACCCTATGATATTTGCAAATGATAGCTTGTACTGGAACTATTAATAAGTTTTACTTATCGAAAATGAAAGACACTTTGAAAAGCATTTTCTCTCAGGGCAGGTGTTCATGATATATTAAATATATGTAGTTTATAGTATATTGTAGAATATATGTATTCTATATTTCTTCAATTCTAAGACTACATTAAATGTGTCATATTCATATAATAACTTAGTGAAATGAAACATTCAGAAGCATTAAAGTGGAGATGAAATATACCAGAGATTATCTCTAGAATTACTTAATTTGAAAGGACGTATGTACTTCTTTGTGCCTTTCAATGTTACCCAAAACGACCACATGATCATATATTAGTAAGGTGATGTTTTTATTCTATACATCCTTTGAATACTTATATATTCATTTAAATTAATGGTGGCTGTAATTCAAAAATACAATTTTGGGTAGGGGCTGTTTGGAATGTGAAGATCATCCTATTGCTGATTCCTGCCTTGAATGTTGCAAATGGAAAATGTATTATTAGCATGTGTTGTTTGAATCCTACATCTGACTCCAGCATCTCTTTATGGAGTACTTTTTCATTTACTTATTTATTTATTTATTTATTTACCTAAGAAGCTGAAAAGAGTGAAGATTCCTCTGGTGCTGCTGGCCTCTCAGGCTTACATCGCACATACAGCCAGGACTGTAGCTTTAAGAACAGCATGTACCATGTTGGAGATTATGTCTATGTGGAACCTGCAGAGGCCAACCTACAGCCACATATAGTCTGTATTGAAAGACTGTGGGAGGATTCAGCTGGTAAGTTTGTTTTAAATCAAAAGACAATTTAGTGAGATACGAGTATTTGACTCCTCCTTGCTCCTCAGGGAAGAAAATTTTAACTCAGACGTTTTATGCCTTTCCATAATAATTGTTCAATATATCAATAAATGTAAGTAAGCACCCATCATATGAAAAACATAGGACCTATTGGGCAAGTGTCACAACTGAGTCAAAAGAAATACAACTTCCTAAAGTCTGGTTGAGATTCATTCATTCAATTGATACTTACTGAAAACATATTTTGAGCCAAACTTTAGGTAGAATGACAGAGATTCAGAAGAACAAAAAGCTCATGTTTTTTCCCCTGCAAAACTACTCCAGTAAGGAAGATTATGAATAAAAAATAAATTATTTTAGAATGACGTGCCTTGGCTTAGAATTTGTTTTCAAAAAGGCTTTCCAGAACAATTGCCTGTAAATTGAAAACTGGAGTATGAATAGAAATTAATGAAGCCAAAAGCTGGTGGAAATGTGATTCAGTTCTTTGAGCTGCCTATTAACATGAAATAGTTTTGTATTCCCTCACCAGAGAGCTAAATATGTGCTTCAGTAGTATATCTATATCCTTACTAAAGTGCACAACTCTAGGTATGTACTAACCATAGCTGAGTGGAGCAGGTCTCATCACCTGTCCTCCTCATTATATATTTTATATGGCTTTTAATATGAAGAAGAACCTGGGCAATATGGCAAGCCCCCTTCTCTAAAAATTAAGAAAATTAGCAGGGCATGGTGGCATTTGCTTATGGTCCCAGCAACTTGAGAGGCTGAGGCAGGAAGATTACTTGAGCCCAAGAGGTTAAGGTTGCATATATAGAGAGAGGAGGAAAGCAGCATTCATTTTTTAGGTCTCATTACACTTTATTATTTTTGTGTATTATTTCTCTTATAGATAATTATATTAAGAAACTGTAGCATAATAAGCACAGTGCTAGGTTCAGATCATGGCAGAATGGATTAATGGTGTATTTCCTAATTTTGCAAAGAATATGTGATTTCTGAGCTGGGAACAGTGATACATACTTGTAGTCCCAGCTACTCAGGAGGCTGAGGTTGGAGGACCACTTTGGCCCAGGAATTCAAGTTAAGCTTGGGCAACACAGTGAGACCCTGTCTCTTTTAAAAAAAAAAAAAAAGGTGGATTTCTGTTAACAGTGATTCTCTTTTTCTTCTCCCTCCCTCACTCCCCATTTTTGAGGTGAAAAATGGTTGTATGGCTGTTGGTTTTACCGACCAAATGAAACATTCCACCTGGCTACACGAAAATTTCTGGAAAAAGAAGTTTTTAAGAGTGACTATTACAACAAAGTTCCCGTTAGTAAAATTCTAGGCAAGTGTGTGGTCATGTTTGTCAAGGTAAGAAACTCATTAAACCCAAAAGTATCACTCATTCCCTAGGAATAAAATTTTAAAACACAGAAAATACTGATATTTACAAAATTAAGAATTCTGTTTTAAACTATTTTTTAAGCTGTGTCTATATAGCTGTATGTAATGATTTGGGAAGAAATTAACCTGAACATGGTTATGAAAGATGACTTACTGCTTACACTATTTGGCTATAATGCAATTAGGTTAAGTTTTTTATATTGCCAGGCTAATTTTTAAGTATGATGGTTTTTGAAAGATAATCATTACAAATTTTCAGTTTGGTTTGTAGCTAATAATGTGTGCTTTTTGTGTATATGTCTGATACAAACACATGATCCCTCTTCAAAGCTTTAAGGAACATTATAGCTATATGAAATGTTCATATATTTTCAAAGAGCATTTGTAAGCTAAGTGGAATTATTTATTTTTATAATTTAAAGAATTTGTATCTTAATAAGTCTATTCTGTAGCCAAGGAAATACTTCTAAATCTCTAGTCATTTATTATTTTTTGTTAACTGCCAGAAAGTCTGATCCAGGCGTCCCCAAACTTTTTACACAGGGGGCCAGTTCACTGTCCCTCAGACCATTGGAGGGCTGTGACATACTGTGCTCCTCTCACTGACCACCAATGAAAGAGGTGCCCCTTCCTGAAGTGCAGCAGGGGGCTGGATAAATGGCCTCAGGGGGCCGCATTCGGCCCGTGGGCCGTAGTTTGGGGATGCCTGGTCTGATCAGTTTAGCTTTTGTTTGTGTGGTTGGTTATTTGCTTTTTTCTTTTTTTTTCCTCTGATTGGTTTTCAGAAAATCCACCTAACTAGTTTTATTCTTATGTCTCCTCCACCCCCCAGGAATACTTTAAATTATGCCCAGAAAACTTCCGAGATGAAGATGTTTTTGTGTGTGAATCACGGTATTCTGCCAAAACCAAATCGTTTAAGAAAATTAAACTGTGGACCATGCCCATCAGCTCAGTTAGGTTTGTCCCTCGGGATGTGCCTCTGCCTGTGGTTCGTGTGGCCTCTGTATTTGCAAATGCCGATAAAGGTGATGATGAGAAGAATACAGACAACTCAGAGGACAGTCGAGCGGAAGACAATTTTAACTTGGAAAAGGTATGCAGATGCTCCCTTTGGCAGCACATATACTAAAATTGGAAAAGGTATGCAGAAAATAGCCACACAGAAAAAAATTTTACATCTCAAAATATCTATTCCGGAAAATAAATGAATAAAGTATTCAAACTCAGAAAGAATAACAACACAAAACCTTAGCCAAACAGAAGGAAACCATAACAGAAAGAAAGAAATTTACACTTTGAAAACAGTGCATTAGAATTTAAAAGTAAATCAGGCTGCATTGCATTGGCTCATGCCTCTAATCCTCTCACTTTGGGAGGCTGAGACAGGCAGATCACCTGAGATCAGGAGTTCAAGATCAGCCTGGCCGACATGGTGAAAACACATCTCTACTAAAAATATAAAAATTAGCTGGGCATGGTGGCGTGTGCCTGTAATCTTACCTACTTGGGAGGTTGAGGCGGGAGAATCACTTGAACCTGGGAGGTGGAAGCTGCAGTGAGCCGAGACCATGCCACTACACTCCAGCCTGGGCGGGAGTGAGACTCCATCTCAAAAAAAAGAAAAAAAAATGCCGGGCATGGTAGCTCATGCCTGTAATTCCAGCACTTTAGGATGTTGACGTAGGCAGATCACTGGGTCAGGAGATTGAGACCAGCCTGGCCAACATGGTGAAACCCTGTCTCTACTTAAAAAGCTACAAAAACTAACCAGGCTTGGTGGCGCATGCCCGTAATCCCAGGTACTCCAGAAGCTGAGGCAGAAGAATTGTTTGAATCCAGGACGTGAAAGTTGCAGTGAGCTGAGATTGCGCCATTACACTCCAGCCTGGGCAAAAAAAAAAAATAATTTAAAGGTAAATCTAAGAGCTATTTGCCAAGTCCAATGAGATAAACTGCCACCTATCGAATAATGAGAAAAGAATAGGGTTCAGCTCAGACATAAAATGTGGAAGGCGGCCAGGGAAGGTGGCTTACACCTATAATTCTAGCACTTTGGAAGGCCAAGGTGGATGGATCACCTGAGGTCAGAAATTCGAGACCACCCTGGCCAACATGGTGAAACTCCCCCATCTCTACTAAGAATACAAAAAATTAGCTGATTGTGGTAGCAGGCAGCTGTAATCCCAGCTACTTCAGAGGCTGAGGCAGGAGAATTGCTTAAGCCCAGGAAGTGGAGGTTGCAGTGAGCCAAGATTGCACCATTGCACTCCAGCTTGGGCCACAAGAGTGAAACTCCATCTCAGTCAGTCAATCAATGTGGAAGAAATATAAAGACTGTATATTTCTGCTGGTATGTTTGAAAACCTGAATAAATGGCTAATCGTCTAGGATATTACAAATTACCAAAATGGAATCAAGAAGAGATACAATACAGAAATGTACAACATCATGAAGAAATTTTTTTAAGTATCATAGAACTGACTCCAGAGAGTACTGAGGTCAGACAGTTCCATAGGTGACTTTTTTTTTTTTTTTTTTTGAGATGGAGTCTCACCCTTTTGCCAAGCTGGAGTACAGTGGTGTGATCTCAGCTCACTGCAACCTCCACCTCCTGGGTTCAGGCGATTCTCCTGCCTCAGCCTCCCAAGTAGCTGGGACTACAGACCCATGCCACCACGCTCAGCTAATTTTTGTATTTTTAGTAGAATAGGGGTTTCATCGTGTTGGCCAGGACAGTCTCGGTCTCTTGACCTTATGATCTGCCTGCCTCGGCCTCCAAAAGTGCTGGGATTACAGGTAGGTGACTTTTTTTTTTAAGGGTCCTATGATTATTAGGCTGTTTAAACTGTTTCACAGCATGGAGAACAAGAAATTTCCAGTTTGTTTTGCAAAGCCCGAATAATCTTGATTCTACAACATGAAAAATGAAAACAAAAAACTGCAACTCAGTCTTATTCATATGTATTGATGCCAGAATTACTTGGGGAAATAAAGTAAGTGAAATGAAATTACTTCTTTGATGGCCAGGCGTGGTGGCTCAAGCCTGTAATCCCAGCACTTTGGGAGGCCGTGGCGGGTGGATCACGAGGTCAAGAGATCGAGACCATCCTGGTCAACATGGTGAAACCCTGTCTCTACTAAAAATACAAAAAATTAGCTGGGCATGGTGGCACGTGCCTGTAATCCCAGCTACTCAGGAGGCTGAGGCAGGAGAATTGCCTGAACCCAGGAGGCGGAGGTTGCGGTGAGCCGAGGTCACGCCATTGCACTCCAGCCTGGGTAACAAGAGCGAAACTCCGTCTCAAAAAAAAAAAAGAAATTACTTCTTTGAGAACAACGTGATCAAGAAGTGGGAGTTTATTCTAAGGATGCAAGAACTGTTCAAAGTTAGGAAAATCTTTGAATTTCATTTATTATTTCATTAGATAAAGGAAAAATTATTTGGTGAAGAACCCATCTTGATTTTTTGAAAGTCTTTCAATAGGTATTTCCTCAAGTGTGATTTTTAAGTAATTCATATTTGTGTCTCAAGCCTAAAGCCCGTAAAACAAATTAGTTACACACTGGACAAAGGGGCTTGCTGTCCTACTGTTACTTAATTTTTTTTTCTGAAGTTAGCCAATGTAGTTAGATAAACAAAAGCAGTAAAAATATTGACAATAAAGAAGCAAGAGGACAGGTGTGGTGGTTGACACCTGTACACTACAAAAAGTGTGTAGTGCACACTCAGCGCTACAAAAATGAGCAGAAGCCCAAATAGCCCCAAATCCTAGCACTTTGGGAGGCCAAGGCAGGTGGATCACTCGAGTCCAGGATTTTGAGACTAGCCTAGGATTGTCTCTATTAAAAATGTGAAAATTAGCCAGGCATGGTAGCACACACTTATACACCCAACTACTTGGAGGGCTGAGGTGGGGGTATCCCATGAGCCCAGGAGGTGAAATCACACCACTGCACTGCAGCCTGGGCAACAGAGCGAGACTGTCTCAAAATAAAAGCAGGATTACTTTTTTTGCAGATAATTGGGGGAAATGAACTGGAAAGGTTTGGAAACAGAAAATTTAGCAAGTAGAAATTTCAAAATCCATATATAAATGAACAGTCTTCTTATATGAACAAGTAAGACTTGAAAGTAAAGTGAAAGTGTTGAATATGCTTTAGCAAATGTCAGAAAAATCTTACGGAAGAAAATATCCAATTCACACTAACAACGAAATACATTAAGAAATACCCTTAACAAGGAATGTATAGAACCTCTGGGAAGAAAATTTACTGAAGGACATAAAAGACTTGCATAAATTGTTTTTGAAACTTGACAAAATTATTGTAGCAATCTTTTTTTTTTTTTTTTTTTGAGACGGAGTTTCGCTCTTGTTACCCAGGCTGGAGTGCAATGGCGCGATCTCGGCTCACCGCAACCTCCGCCTCCTGGGCTCAGGCAATTCTCCTGCCTCAGCCTCCTGAGTAGCTGGGATTACAGGCACGCACCACCATGCCCAGCTAATTTTTTGTATTTTTAGTAGAGACGGGGTTTCACCAATGTTGACCAGGATGGTCTCGATCTCTTGACCTCATGATCCACCCGCCTCGGCCTCCCAAAGTGCTGGGATTACAGGCTTGAGCCACCGCGCCCGGCCTGTAGCATTCTTATTAGAATAAATATGTGACAGTCACCAGAAAAGAAGGGGGGTGGGGGGAAAAGGGCATGAAAGAGAGCTTTGCCCTTTGACAGTGAACTGAGGATTTTTTTTTTTTAATTTAAAAATTAGAGAGCTTTGCCCTACCAGATTTATTCAATTTTATAAAAGTACAGTTAAAAAACAAAATTGAAGCCTGGTACAGTGTGGCACGCCTGTAATCCCAGCATTTTGGGAGGCCAAGGCAGGTGGATCAGTTGCAGCCAGGAGTTTCAGACCACCCTGGGCAACATAGCTTGCAAGACCTTGTCTCTACAGAAAAATTTTAAAATTTTATTTTATTTAGAAAACAGTTATTTACCTATAATTTTTTTCAATAATTTGGAATAGACAAGGATTTCTGTGCATTATGTAAAACCATTGATTGTTTTATTGATTTATGATTGAAAATGTAAGGTTAGTGAAACAGTCTAGGGACTACTGTTTCTAATATGCAAAGAACTCTTTGGAGTCTGGTGGGGAAAGTAGCACTACACAATGAGCAGAGGCCCAAATAGATAAATTACAGAAAGGAGGCAGCCAAAAACATGTATAATAATTTGTATAATGCCTGACAGGATGGCAAGAGTTGAAAAGGCTGATAGGCCAGTCAAGGTGGCTCACAACTGTAATCTTAGCACTTTGAGATGCTGAGGTGGGCAGATCACAAGGTCAAGAGATCAAGACCATTCTGGACGACATGGTAAAATCCTGTCTCTACTAAAAAATACGAAAATTAGCTGGGCATGGTGGCACGCACCTATAGTCCCAGCTACTTGGGAAGCCAAAGCAGGAGAATCTCTTGAACCTGGGAGACAGAGGTTGCAGTGAGCTGGGATGGTGCCACTGCACTCCAGCCTGGCAACAGAGCAAGACTCCGTCTCAAAAAAAAAGAAAAAAGAAAAGATTGATAATATGTGTAGCCTGGTACAGGATAAGACCATACACACTTTTATCCTGTTGGTGTCTTTTTTTTTTTTTTTTTTGAGATGGAGTCTCACTAGAGTCTCACTGTTGCCCAGGCTAGAGTACAGTGACATGATCTCGGCTCACTGCAACCTCTGCCTCCTGGGTTCAAGTGATTCTGCTACCTCAGTTTCCTAAGTAGCTCAGTTAATTTTTGTATTTTAACGCTCAGTTAATTTTTGTATTTTTAGTAGAGATGGGGTTTCACCATGTTGGCCAGGCTTGTCAGAAATCCCTGACCTCCGGTGAACCACCTGCCTCGGCCTCCCAAAGTGCTGGGATTAGTGGCATGAGCCAGTGCACCCAGCGCTATTGATGTCTTTGACCCAGCAGTTTGATGGCAAAAAATGTGCTCCAATGATAGTAACTCAAACAGGTGCTCCAAAGGATTCTCAATAAAAGGCGACATCACTTATTTATAAAAGCATAAACCCTGACTGGGCACAGTGGCTCACCCTTGTAATCCCAGCACCTTGGGAGGCCGAGGTGGGCAGATTACCTGAGGTCAGGTTAAGAACCTTAGCTACTGAAAATACAAAAATTAGCTGGACATGGTGGCACAGGCCTGTAATCCCAGCTACTTAGGAGGCTGAGGCAGGAAAATCACTTGAACCCAGGCGGCAGAGGTTTCAGTGAGCCCATATTGCACCACTGCACTCCAGCCTGGGTGACAGAGCGAAACTCCATCTCAAAAAAAAAAAAAAAAAAACCAGAGAATTTAATGTGTTGTCATACAATCATATAATGCAATACTCTGCAGCCAGTGAAAGGAATAAAGTAGATGGCTGCAGCCATACCACCGTAAATGTGCCTGGTCTTATGTGATCCCAGAAACTAAACAGAGTTAAGCCTAGTTAATACTTGGATATGATTCTACTTGTACCAGGTGCTACAAGTTTAAGGGGGAAAAAAGTAATTCACATATACGAATGTGAAAACAACATAAAAAACTATGTACTATATACTAAACCAGGTGATTGTTTCTGAGGTTGGATCAGGGAAGACTTTTATATTTTAAGTTTTGCATGTTCTAATATTTTAATTATTTCAAACAAATATATTGTATAAAGTCAAGAAAAATGGAGTTGTGAAATTGTTAATGTGAAAACTGGAAAAATATGGAGTTCTTAGTGTTGTAGAGAAAACATAACATTTTAATGTCCTAACAGTATTGTGTTAGAAAGGGAGCATGGGTGCCGGGCGCGGTGGCTCATGCCTGTAATCCCAGCACTTTGGGAGGCTGAGGCGGGTGGATCACGAGGTCGAGAGATCGAGACCATCCTGGTCAACATGGTGAAACCCTGTCTCTACTAAAAATACAAAAAATTAGCTGGGCATGGTGGCGCATGCCTGTAATCCCAGCTACTTAGGAGGCTGAGGCAGGAGAATTGCCTGAACCCAGGAGGCGGAGGTTGCAGTAAGCCGAGATTGCGCCATTGCACTCCATCCTGGGTAACAAGAGCAAAACTCCGTCTCAAAAAAAAAAAGAAAGAGAGCATGGGAAAGAATGTGATTTTTAAAATTATTATACCAGTATGGGATTGTGTGGGAATCATAAAATAATTTCTTTTAAAATAAGAATTACCTGGTCAGGCTCGTGGCTCATACCTTAATCCCAGCACTTTGGGAGGCTGAGGCGGGCAGCATGGTGGCAGACGCCTTTAATCCCAGCTGCTTGGGAGGGAGAGGCAGGAGAAACACTTGAACCAGGGAGACAGAGGTTGCAGTGAGCTGAAATCACACCACTGCACTCCAGCCTGGGCAACAGAACAAGACTCTGTCTCAAAAAAAAAAAAAAAAAAATGATCAGTGGAAGCCAACATGATAATTAACTTAGATTTCTTAATCTGATATTTGGAAGTCCCTATGAACTCTTTGTATATGAGTTACTTGGTCTTTGTGGTCTCATATCTTTATTTTAATATTACATGACCAAGACAGGTCATTCAGGAACTCTTTTCTTTTTTTGGGATGGAGTCTCAGTCTGTCACCCAGGCTGGAGTGCAGTGGTGGGATTTCGACACATTGCAACTTCCCCATCCAGGTTTAAGTGATTCTCCTGTCTCAGCCTCCTGAGTAGCTGGTATTACAGGCACATGCCACCATGCCCGGCTAATTTTTGTATTTTTGGTAGAGATGGGTTTCTACCGTATTGATCAAGCTGATCTTGAACTTCTGACCTCAGGTGATCCACCTGCCTTGGCCTCCCAAAGTGCTGGGATTACAGGCGAGAGCCACTGCGTCCAGCTGGAACTTCTTTCAATAATAACTTTAGAGTAGAACCCATTCCTTAAAGGAAAAGGTATTATTAATCTCATGGGTTATTTTCTTCACAGCTTCCACTCTCATGTGTCCCTTTCCCGTCATATATATGGAACCTCTCTGATTTCTTTTTTTTTTTTTTTTTGAGACAAGGTCTGTCCTGGCTGAAATGTAGTGGCACAATCTCGCTTCCTGGGTTCAAGTAATTCTTATGCCTCAGTTTCCCAAGTTCTTGGGACTACAGGCACACACCACCATGCCTGGCTAATTGTTGTATCTTTAGTAGAGATGGGGTATTACCATGTTGGCCAGTCTGGTCTCGAACTCCTGGCCTCAAGTGATCTGCCTGCCTTTGCCTTCCAAAGTGCTGGGATTACAGGCATGAGCCACCATGCTCGGCCTTCCCTCATTCTTAATGATTTTCCAAGAATACCACTTCAGTATCACATTTGAAGTCATAAAGATCAGAATGTTAAATTACTTGGACATTGCAGGGACATTGGAGGGTTTTTTTTTTTAAGTGTGAAGTTGAAATATTCACCAGAAGATACTATAGAAACTTGGAGTCACTGGAGTTTTCTCAGCTATATATGTTTTGGAGTTTATAACATCTCATCCTGTGCCCATTGTCTGTTAGGTTCTCAGTAAATGATGGTTCTTCTTTACTATATTTACATTAGTTAAAAATATCTTCCTTTTGCTTTCTTTTTTAGTCAGGACTATAAAACAACAAAAATAATGATGTCTGTTAAGTGGTTGTTATGAGTCAAGCATTTTTCTATGTACTTGAGCATGGATTATGTCACTTAAGCTTCCTAACAACCCTATCTGGTGTCCACACTATCGTTGTCTTCATTTTACAAATGAGGAAACTAAGGCATAAGAGGTCAGGTCCCAAGGTTGTAGCAGTCAGTAGGTAACAGATGCTGTAATTTATTAAAAAACAGAACGTGTTTATGTGACAGAGGCTATGCTATTCCTTTCCATGTTGGAACAAATCAAAATAGTAAACATTTTAAATCTATTAGTTGTTTTTTTTGGTTTTTTTTGAGACAGGGTCTTACTCTGTTTCCCAAGCTGGAGTTCAGTGGCACAGTCTCGGTTCCCTGCAAACTCTGATTCCCAGGTCCAAGCAGTCTTTCCACCTCAGCCTCCCAAGTAGCTGTGAATACAGGTGCATATCACCAAGGGCAACTAATTGTTAAAATTTTTTGGAAATGAGGTCTCAGTATATTGCCCAGGCTAGTCTTGAACTCCTTGGGCTCAAGCAATCCTCCCACCTTGGCCTCCCAAAGTGTGGGAGTTATGACATGAGCCACTGTTGCCTGGCCTAAGTCTATCAATTGTTAATGTTAAAACATTAAGGGAACTCAGTAAATGTGATAGAGAGGAAGCATTTGTAGAATTTGCACCTTATACTCCAGTAATGCATGAATGAGTCTGCTTTTATTTTTGTTTTTTTTTTTTGTTTTGTTTTTTTTTTTTTTTTTTTTTTTGAGACGGAGTTTTGCTCTTGTTACCCAGGCTGGAGTGCAATGGCGAGATCTCGGCTCACCGCAACCTCCGCCTCCTGGGTTCAAGCAATTCTCCTGCCTCAGCCTCCTGAGTAGCTGGGATTACAGGCATGTGCCACCATGCCCAGCTAATTTTTTGTATTTTTAGTAGAAACGGGGTTTCACCATGTTGACCAGGATGGTCTCGATCTCTCGACCTCGTGATCCACCCGCCTCGGCCTCCCAAAGTGCTGGGATTACAGGCTTGAGCCACCGCGCCCGGCCTGAGTCTGCTTTTAAATACTGATAAATCCTCTCCAGTTTTTGTTGTTGTTCTTGTTGTTGTTGTTTTTTCTCCCTAAAGGCTGTGGGAATTGAAGACAGGAGAAAGACAGGAAAAAAGCATCTTGGGATAACATTTTAGGAAAATTAACTAGAAATGTAAAATAAATACTTGATAAGACTTAGTTTATTTCAACAATCTAATTTTTTGGTTTCATAGCCTCCTTCAAAGTTTCTAGTTATGTGTTTTTTTTGTTTTAATTTACTTTTTTGTGTGTGTGACAGGGTCTTGTTCTGTCACCCAGGCTGGAGTACAGTGGCGTTATCCTAGCTCACTGCAGCCTCGACCTTCCAAGCTCAAGTGATCTACCCACCTCAGTCTACTGAGGAGCTGGGACTACGGTTGTGCACTACCATGCCCGACTAATTTTTTATTTTAATTTCTCTTTTTAGTTGAGACAAGGTCTCACTATGTTGCCCAAACTGGTCTCAAACGCTTGGGCTCGAGCAATTCTCCTGCCTTGGCCTCCCAAAATGCTGAGCTTATAGATGTAAACTGTTGCACCTGACCAATGGTTGTTTTTTCTTTTTAGTTAATGTGAAAGAATGTCTGCTTTCCTTTCTTACCTTCTCTATTTCTTGATTATCAGCTACCTTTCTTCAGCCAGTTTTCTTTACAACAGGAAAAAGAAGATGTCCCTGTGGAAATGTCCAATGGTGAACCAGGTTGCCACTACTTTGAGCAGCTCCATTACAATGACATGTGGCTGAAGGTTGGCGACTGTGTCTTCATCAAGTCCCATGGCCTCGTGCGTCCTCGTGTGGGCAGGTGAGTATCATTCAAATAGGGAAGATGAGGTTGAATCCAAGAAATCGGGACCCAGTTGAAATTAATCACCCTTCCGATGAAGCTACAAGTCCTTCCTCTGGCAATTTCTCCAGCTTCTCACACCACGTTCCCTTCCAACCACACTTTCTTCTTTTAATTACTCCCATGGGCTCTTTTGTTTTCTTCCACTATTTACAGAACTCTCAGTTCAGAAATCTCCCTGCCTACATCATATGATAAACTCCTTTAACATAAATTTGAAATGGCATTTCCTTAAAAGGAAGTCTTTCCTGTCCCCTGCAGATGGGGTTAAGTCTCCCTGTTGCACACTCTCAGAGCACCACATATTTCCTTCTCCTTAGCATACATATCACATATTGGCATTCATTATGTTATTGTCAAATCATAGTGCATGAAACTTAGTAGGGGCTCAGATATTTGATGAACAAGTAAATGACAAAAGAATGACAGTATGGTTGGATGGCAAACACAGCAGAGTCGTGTAGGGTTGGGCAGGAGAGGATACTGGTTAAGAACAGTAGTTGGTTCCCTGAGTCCCAGCTCTGCTAGTTTTAGGTCCTTAAGTGAATGATTTACCCCTCCGGGCTTCAGTTTCCTTCTCATATCTGTTCATCATTCAGTAAGCATTTATTACTGTTTACCAGGCTCTGAGGATACATTAGTGAATAAATGTCTTGTGGAGCTTTTTTCTAGTATGAAGACAACAATAAACATCTTGAATAGGTAAAGTGTATAGTATGTTAGATTATAATACATGCTGTATTAAAAATAGAGCAGGACAGGGGGAGAAGAGTGTCCATGGTTGGAGCAGGGAGAATTGTTTATATAGGCCTCACAGAGAAGTCGGCAGCTGAGCCAACACTTGAAGAAACTGATAAGTAATGTGAATATCCAGGGAGAAAAGATTCCAGGTAGTGGGAACAGCAAATATAAATACCTGAGAGAGAAGTATGCAAGGCCTGTTTGTTGCTAGGAGAGTGAGCCATTCATGAGTTAGTAAAAGATAAGTGCCGAAGGTAGAGTCCATATCACATAGGGCCTCAGAGACCATTATAGGGACTTGAGCTTTTACTGAGTTTCATGGAGTGCCATCTGATTGTTTCAAGCACCAGAAGTGACATTTGATTTAGATCTTAGTAGGATTTCTCTGCCTATTTGCTGTTGAGAATAGACTATAAAGAGTCAAGGTAGGCGAGGCACAGTGACTCACATATGTAATACCAGCACTTGGGGAGGCTGAGGTTTGTGAATCATGAGGTCAAGAGTTTGAGACTAGCCTGGGCAAGATGGTGAAACCCCATCTCTACTAAAAGTACAAAAAAATTAGCCAGGCATGGTGGCACATGGGCTGAGGCAGGAGAATCACCTGAACCCAGGAAGTAGAGGTTGCAGTGAGCCAAGACCATGCCACTGCCCTCCAGCCTGGGTGACAGTGAGACTGTCTCAAAAAAAAAAAAGAAATAAAAGAAAAAAAGTCAAAGTAGAAGCAAGGAGATCCACCAGCTAGGAGGTGGTTGCAATAATCCAGGCAAGAATGATGGTGCTTGAGACCAGGGTGATTGCACAAGATGGTATTTTGAAGGTCAAATTAATAGTATTATTGAAAAATGGGATGTAGGGTCTGAGAAAGATAAGTCAGGGGTGACTTCTGTGTGTAAGCCTGAGGATCTGAAAGGGTACGGTTATTATTAACTGAGATAAGTACAATACTTCATATCAGGACTTAAAAGAATATGGGACAATAATAATGTCATCTTTTCGGGTTGGTTGTCAAGAATACTGGCTTTCATCAAATTCTCAAGGGATGAAGGGGTACTAGATCTCTTTTTTATTTATTTATTTTTTTGAGACAGTGCCTGGCTCTGTCACCTAGGCTGGAGTGCAGCAACATGATCTCAGCTCACTACAACCTCCACCTCCTGGCCTGAAGCCATCTTCTCAGCCTCCCAAATAGCTGGGACTATAGGTGTTCCCTACCATGCATGGCTAATTTTTATATTTTTAGTGGAGATGGGGTTTCACCATGTTGTCCAGGCTGGTCTTGAACTCCTGAGCTCACAGGATTTGCCTACCTTGGCTTCCCAAAGTGCTGGGATTACAGGTGTGAGCCACTGCGCCCAGCCAGGGGTATTAGATCTTGACCTTCAAAAAGATTATAAACCACTATCTTAAAGAAATGTCTGCCACTCATGTAATCTGACCCAAAATATTGATGGTTTGTGTCTTTGTTTGGTTTATAAGCCTAATGACAGATGCTTAGTTCTGTTTTCATCATGAACATCTCAGAAAGAAAACCTGGTTGTTACATAAAATTATTAAGTTTTGTGCCTTGATATTATGTTAAAAAAAATTTTCCCTTGGACTTACAGCCAAATGTTTCTCTCTCTTTTCTTAGTATCTTTTCATGTATTTAATGGGGGAAAAAATTAATAACATCTTATCAAAACAGCCAATGAAACTTCTCTAAATGGTACACATTACTAAGTTTTGGTTAATGGAATTTTTGTTAATCTTTCAAGAAAGAAGCTATTTTAATGTAATTTCTATATTTTTCTCCCCAAGAATCGAAAAAGTATGGGTTCGAGATGGAGCTGCATATTTTTATGGCCCCATCTTTATTCACCCAGAAGAGACGGAGCATGAGCCCACAAAAATGTTCTACAAAAAAGAAGTATTTCTGAGTAATCTGGAAGAAACCTGCCCCATGACATGTATTCTTGGTAGGTATTTGTGCTTTTTTATTTAATCATGTTTATTCCATCAAAATTGATTACTACTTCTGTGCTAGGTGCTGTTCTAGATGTTAGGTATATAGCAGTGCCTAAATCTAAATCTCTGTTCTCTTATGTTGGGGCAAAGGTTGGGGAGTCAGTAATATAGAATATCTGGTAATTAGGGTACAAGCAGACCTCTCACCTTACCTTTCCAAAGGCATGCTACCACACCCAGCTAATTTCTGAAGGATAGTTTTGCTAGGTATAGAATTCTCCATTGATAGTTTTTTTGTTCATGTCTTTTTTTTTCTTGAAACAGTCTCTTCTGTCACCAGGCTGGAGTGCAGTAGTGCCGTCTTGGCTCACTGTAACCTCCGCCTCCCAGGTTCATGCTGTTCTCCTGCCTCAGCCTCCCAAGTCACTGGGACTACAGGTGTGCACCACCACGCCCGGCCAATTTTTGTATTTTTAGTAGAGATGGGATTTTACCATGTTGGCCAGGATGGTCTCGATCTCTTGACCTCATGATCCACCTGCCTTGCCTTTCCAAAGTGCTGGGATTACAGGTGTGAACTACCATGCCCGGCCTTGTTCGTGTCTTTCATCAGATTTGGGGAGTTTGGGGCCCTTATTTCTTCAAATACTCTTTCTGCTCCTTTCTCTGCTTCCTTCTGGAACTCTCATTATAGTTGTGTTGGTATATTTAATGGTGGCTCACAAGTCTCTCAGACTCTTCATTTTTCTTTACCTTTTTTTTTTCCTTTCTGCTCCTCAGACTGCATAACTTCAAATAACCTGTCTTCAGGTGTACTCATTCTCTGCCTGCTCAGATCTTCTGTTGAACCCTTCTAATAAATTTTTCATTTCAGTTATTGTACTTTTTAGCCTTAGAATTTCTATTTATTTTTTATAATTTGTCTCATTTGTATTCACTATTTGCTAAGATATTTTACTGGTTTCCTTTAGATCTTTGGGTATATTTAAGACAGTTGCTTTAAGGTCAGGCATGGTGGTTCACACCTGTAATCCCAACACTTTGGAAGGCCAAGGTGGGCAGATCACCTAAGGTCGGTAGTTTGAGAACAGCCTGCCCAACATGGTGAAACCTCCTCTCTGCTAAACAACAGCAACAAAATTTCAAAAAATTTAGCTGGGCATGGTGGCACATGTCTGTAGTCTCAGTTACTCAGGAGGCTGAGGCATGAGAATTGCCTTGAACCTGGGAGGTGGAGGTTGCAGTGAGCCAAGATCATGCCACCGCACTCTAGCCTGGATTATAAAGTGAGACTTTGTCTCAAAAAAAGAGACAGTTGATTTAAAGTATTTATGTAGCCGGGCTTGGTGACTCAAGCCTGTAATCCCAGCACTTTGGGAGGCCGAGGCGGGTGGATCACGAGGTCAAGAGATCGAGACCATCCTGGTCAACATGGTGAAACCCCGTCTCTACTAAAAATACAAAATTTAGCTGGGCATGGTGGTGCACGCCTGTAGTCCCAGCTACTCGGGAGGCTGAGGCAGGAGAATTGCTTGAGCCCAGGAGACGGAGGTTGCGGTGAGCCGAGATCGCGCCATTGCACTCCAGCCTGGATAACAAGAGTGAAACTCCATCTCAAAAAAAATAAAAAATAAAAAAATAAAATAAAATAAAGTATTTATGTAGTAAGTCCAGTGTCTGGACTTCCTCAGGAACAATTTCTATTCATTTTGTTCTTTCCTATGAATGGACTATACCTTCTTGTTTCTTTGCATGCCTCATAATTTTTCGTTGAAAACTGGACATTTTGGGTATTACAATGTGATAACTCTGGAAATCCGATTCTCCCCATCTTCAGGCTTTGTTCTTACTACTTGTTATAGGTATGGTGGTTTGTTCAGTGACTCTTTTTTTTTTTTTTTTTTTTTGGTATTCTTGGCTGGGCACAGTGGCCCACACCTTTAATCCCAACACTTTGGGAGGCTGAGGTGGGCAAATCACTTGAGCCCAGGAGTTCGAGACCAGCCTGGGCAACATGGCAAAACCCTTTCTCTACAAAAAATACAAAAATTACTCAGGTGTGGTGGCCTGTACCCATGGTCCCAGCTACTCGGGAGGCTGAGATGGTAGGATCAACTGAGCCTAGGGAGGTCAAGGCTACAGTGAGACATGATCATGCCACTGTACTCCAGCCTGGGCAACAGAGTGAGACCCTGTCTCAAAGAAAAAAGATTTTTTTGTTGTTGTTTTATGTGGTCACTATATTCTCTGTTCAATAAGCTTAGTGATCAGCCAGTGATTTTACAGAGGTTTTCGTAAATGCCTGGCGCCAATAAAACCACAAAACTCCCCATCTTCACAGCTGATTTCTCTGTGTATGTTGGAGCACACCTTCAACACTCAGCCATGCAGATTATAACTCTGCTTTGCCTTTACTTTCTGCTTGTACGGAACTTGAAAGTCAGCCAGAAATGAGATCTTAGGGCTTTCTTAGGTCTTTTCTGAGCACATACACTATTGTTGGCATGTTAAATGGAGGAGTGGCAAGCTCTAAGGGCCATTCGTTCACAGAATGGTCCTTTCTGAGCATGTACGCTATTGTTGGCATGTGTATGGCCTTCTAAGCTCCCAGTGATATATGGAAACTTTTCAGAACCCTTATTCCCCTAAGCATCTCACCTTTTCCTCTGAGGCCTTTTGTCATATCTACTGTTGGCCCCAACTCATACCCTTTGCCCCAGCTGGCAGCAGCTGGTTCATTTGACTTTAAATGTGCTGTGGTTTGAATATTTGTGTCCCCTTCAAAATTCATGAGTTAAAATGTAATCCTTAGTGCAACAGTGTTGGGAAGTGGGGCCTTTTAGGAGATGTTTAGATCATGAGGGCTTGTCCTTATGAATACAATATTGCTGTTATAGAAAGGGCTCATGTAGGCCCAGGGCAGTGGCTCACACCTGTAATCCGAACACTTTGGGAGGCCAAAGCGGACAGATCATGAGGTTAAGAGATGGAGACCATCCTGGCCAACATTGTGAAACCTTGTTTCTATTAAAAATACAAAAAAAAAAAAAAAAAAAAATAGTTGGGCACAGTGGTGTGGCACCGGTAGTCATAGCTACTTAGGAGGCTGAGGCAGAAGAACTGCTTGAACCTGGGTGGTAGAGGTTGCAGTGAGCCAAGATTGTGCTACCACACTCCAGCCTAGCGACAAAAAAAAAGGAGGGGTGGGTGCTCATGTAAATGGGTTTGCCCTGTCTTATGAATGGCTCTTGGACTTTCCAGTTTCCAGAACTGTGAGGCAACTGTTCTTTATAAATTACCCAATCTGTGGTGTTTTATTGTAGGAGCACAAATAGACTAAGACATAATGTTTTTGACAAAAGAAGTTTAGCCACTTCTCCATCCTGAGAGAATTCCAAGTTAAGCAAAATAAAGGCAAGCACTTTGCATTAGTGTTTAGAAAGCTGCCTGACAGGTCAAAACAGATGACCACAGTTCTTTGAGCATAGGGCCACATTGCTTCCTCTATCACCAGAATCTCACAACAGGATTGGAGGCTGCCATCTTCAAGACTACCACTGGGACAGAAAGTAAGGGATGGAGTGAGGATAAGTTAAAATGCTACAAAGCTCTCCTGCCAAGTTTCAGTCACTTTTTTTTCTTCCTTAAGCATTTGCTTGGTTGCTGTAAACCTTTGACTATCTTCCAGAGTTTCAATAAAGCTTATTCTGCTTTTTCACTGTTTCTCTGAAGGAAATGGTCCTTAGAGCTCACCATTTTCACTGACAGAAACTGACGTAATTTCTTTCTATAGATTCCTGTTAGAACGTATTGCATTCTGGCCTGGCACAGTGGCTCATGCCTATAATCCCAGCACTTTGTGAGGTCGAGGAAGGTGTATCACCTGAGATCAGGAGTTTGAGGCCAGCCTGTTCAATGTAGTGAAACCCCATCTCTACTATACAAAAATTAGCCAGGTGTGGTGGCATGCACCTGTAATCTCAGCTACTAGGGAGGCTGAGGCAGGAGAATCATTTGAACCCAAGAGGCAGAGGTTGTAGTGAGCCAAGATCAAGCCACTGCACTCCAGCCTGGGTGACAGAGCAAAAAGAAAGAAAAAAAGAAAATGTGTTGCATTTTACAGTTTATATACCAGTTTTATATCTAGGATCTCATTAAATTCTCAACATGACCCACGCCTGTAATCTCAACACTTTGAGAGGCTGAGGTGGGTGAATCACGAGGTCAGAAGTTCAAGACCAACCTGGTCAACATAGTGAAACCCCATCTTTACTAAAAATACAAAAAATTGGCCAGGTGTTGTGGCAGGCACCTGTAATCCCAGCTACTTGGGAGGCTGAGGCAAGAGAATCGCTTGAACCTGGGAGGTGAAGGTTTCAGTGAGCAGAGATCATGCCACTGCACTCCAGCCAGGGTGACAGTGCAAGTCTCCATCTCAAAAAAAAGAAAGAAAGAAAGATTATGATATTCTCAGAAAGGCGAAGTTACTACTCAAGGAGTGGGCCAGAACTAAAACCTAGGTTTTCCTACTACATTTTTTTTTTTTTTTTTTTTTTTTTTTTTGAGACAGAGTTTTGCTCTTGTTACCCAGGCTGGAGTGCAATGGCGCGATCTCGGCTCACCACAACCTCCGCCTCCTGGGTTCAGGCAATTCTGCCTCAGCCTCCTGAGTAGCTGGGATTACAGGCACGCGCCACCATGCCCAGCTAATTTTTGTATTTTTAGTAGAGACGGGGTTTCACCATGTTGACAGAATGGTCTCGATCTCTTGACCTCGTGATCCACCCGCCTCAGCCTCCCAAAGTGCTGGGATTACAGGCGTGAGCCACCACGCCCAGCCCTCCTACTACTTCTTTAGCTGGTCTACAGCTGGCTGGGACACTTGTGATGATCAAAGGAGATGCCAGCAATATTAGGTAGGACAACAGGCATACAATGAAATATAAGGTAAAACCTAAAAGAAAATGAATCTAGTAATCACAAAGTGGGATTTCAGTCTAGCTTGTGGAATTCACTGTCCCCAAGCCCCCAAGGAAAAAGGGTTTGTTACATAAACTTTAGAGAATTTATAATTTAATTGTATTAACTTTACACACTATTAAATATAAATCATATTTTTGCACTTCTTTGTCTCTGAAATAGAAGTTTTGAAGATAATTAGATGAGGTATCACTTTTTCATCTTCTGTTACATATGCAGAAGACAATCCTGTTTTTCCAGCAGTTATGTTCTTTCATCAGTTTTGTTAAAGAATTGTTTTCATGCCGGGCGCGGTGGCTCAAGCCTGTAATCCCAGCACTTTGGGAGGCCGAGGCGGGTGGATCACGAGGTCGAGAGATCGAGACCATCCCGGTCAACATGGTGAAACCCCGTCTCCACTAAAAATACAAAACATTAGCTGGGCATGGTGGCACGTGCCTGTAATCCCAGCTACTCAGGAGGCTGAGGCAGGAGAATTGCCTGAACCCAGGAGGCGGAGGTTGCGGTGAGCTGAGATCGCGCCATTGCACTCCAGCCTGGGTAACAAGAGCAAAACTCCGTCTCAAAAAAAAAAAAAAGAATTGTTTTCATTAACTTAAACAGTAATCAGGCTGGGCACAGTGGCTCATGCCTATATTCCCAGCAATTTGGGAGGCTGAGGCAGGTGGATCACTTGAGATCAGGAGTTCAAGACCAGCCTGGCTAACGTGGTGAAACACTGTCTTTACTAAATATACAAAAAAAATTACCCAGATGTGGTGGCACATGCCTGTAGTCCCAGCTGCTCAAGAGGCTGAGGGAGGAGAATCGCTTAAAACTGCAAGGCAGAGGTTGCAGTAAGCCTAGATCGTTCCACCACACTCCAACCTGAGTAACAGAGTGAGACTCTGTCTCAAAGAACAAAAACAAAAAATAATTTGGCTGGGCGAGGTGGCTCACGCTTGTAATCCTAGCACGTTGTTGGGATGCCAAGGTGGGTAGATCACGAGGTCAAGAGATCAAGACCATCCTGGCCAACGTGGTGAAACCCTGTCTCTACTAAAAATACAAAACTTAGCTGGGCATGGTGACATGTGCCTGTAGTCCCAGCTACTCAAAAGGCTGAGGCAGGAGAATCACTTGAACCCAGGAGGCAGATCCAGCCTGGCAACAGAACAAGACCCTGTCTCCAAAAAAAAAAAGGAATTTAAACAGTTATCAGATGGCCACATCTGGCAGACAGTACCTCTACCCGTAACCCCTTAGGTGATAAAATTTCTAGGAACCTGGCCTCTTGAAACATACCAAGTACTAATTTATTTGCAGATTCTGTTTCCTTCACAATAGATTTTTATAACATTTCATTAATTTAAAAAAAACTGTCCTCATTAAGGCAAGGAAAATACCTAAAGCTTTAAAAGGAAAAACAAGAGTTAGTTTTTTTGAAAAATATTAGTTATGTAGAAAATCCAAGAGATATTCAGATAAACTATTAAAATTAGTAAATGAAAATACAAAGTTGTTTCCTTTTTTTTTTTTTTGAGGTAGGATCTCACTTTGTTATCCTGGCTGGCATGCAGTGGTGTGATCATAACTTACTGCAGCCTGCAACTCCTAGGCTCAAGCAATCCTCCCATCTCAGCCTTCTAGGTAGCTGGGACTACAAGCATGTACCACCATTCCCAGCTAATTTTTTTTTTAATTTATTTTTTGTGGAGATAAGGTCTCACTGCTTCCCAGGCTGGTCTGAAACTCTTGGCCTCAAGCATCCTCCCTGCTCAGCATCCCCCAAAGTGCTGGGATGATAGGTGTGAGCCACCTCACCTGGCCCCAATATTTATATTTCTGTATCTGTATCCCATCAATGGGCAATTGGAAAATTATTACCAGCCAGGCACGGTGGCTCACACCTGTAATCCCAGCATTTTGGGAGGCCGTGGCGATGCAGATCACAAGTCAAGAAATCAAGACCATCCTGGACAACATGGTGAAACCCTGTCTCTAATAAAAATACAAAAATTAGCTGGGCATGATGGCACGCACGTGTAGTCCCAGCTACTTGGGAAAATGAGGCAAAAGAATCTCTTGAACCTGGGAGGTGGAGATTGCACTGAGCCAGGATCACACCACTGCACTCCAACCTGGTGACAGAGTGAGACTCCGTCTAAAAAAAAAAAGAAAAAGAAAACTATTACCATTTGCATTCAAAACCTAGGAATAAATCTTTAAAAGATAGCCAATGTAGTGGCTCACACCTGTAGTCCCAGCACTTTGAGAGCCCAAGGCAGGAGAGTCACCCGAGACCAGGAGTTGAAGACCAGCCTGGACACCAGAAGGAGACTCTTCCTACCAAAAAAACAAAACCAAACAAAGAAACAAAAAAGATGCATAAAGCACCTGCACACGCGTGGGTGCGTGCGCGCACACACACATGTCTCAAAGAAAATTTTTGAGAAATTAAAGACAAAGTTATCCATCATGTTTATAGCTGGACAACTCAGTATTATAAAGATATCAGTTCTCCCCAAATTGATCTGTAGGTTCATTGCAGGTCTTGATAGGTCTTGATAATTTTTTTGTACTTTATTAAATTAAGTTTTCTAAACTTTCATCTTTTCCCTGTCTTTTGGGGGGCTTGGTAGGAGCCTCAAGTCAGGACACAGAGACACCACCTCCATTCCAAAGCCACTAGTCACTTTTATTTTCTGGCTGTGACCAGAATTATTTTTTCCTAATGTCTATTTTTCTTTCTATAAAATATGAAAAATATTAATTGCCCCTTTTCTGAATTAAAAGGCCTTTGAATTATGCAAATAAAGTTTTGTGTGCATTCAAAGCAGTGATAGTAATTGTAGCTATTTTAAGTTTCGGAAATGTTTCTGACCTGTTTTTCATGTACATGTTTAATAAGTGTTAGCTATAAATATTCGTGTTAAGGTCAAGAGCGAAATAGGGATGTCCTGGCTGTGCATGGTGGCTCATGCCTGGTAATTTCAGCACTTGGGAGGCCGAGGTGAAGCAGATCACAAGTCAAGAGATCAAGAATTCGAGACCACCTGGTCAACATGGTGAAACTCCGTCTCTACTAAATATTAAAAAATTAGCTGGGCTTGGTGGTGGGTGCCTGTAATACCAGCTGCTGGGTAGGCTGAAGCAGGAAAATCGCTTGAACTTGGGAGGTGTGGAGTTTGCAAAAAAAATAGGGACATTCTTATCACACTTATTTAACATTGTTCTAGAGGCACTAGCCAGTGCAGTTAGAAGAAACAGAAGTCTAAAATAAGAAAAGTAAGGAAGTGAACATTCAAGAGCATCAACTAAGAAATCATGGCAAACAGAGAAGTAAGGTGAATGAATATAAAATAAACAATATGGCCGGGTGTGGTGGCTCATGCCTGTAATCCAAGCACTTTGGAGGCCAAGGCAGGTGGATCACCTGAGGTCGGGAGTTCAAGACCAGCCTGACCAACATGGTGAAACCCCGTCTTAAAAAAAAAAAAATAAAATAAAATAAACAATATATCTATTTTATTAAAAGATTCAGTACTAATAAGATAAAATACCTTGGATAAACTTAACAAGATATGTGCCACATCTGTATGAAAAATGTTTTAAAATGTTATATAAGTAATGTTTGAACACATTGTAAAGCATATCATATTCTTAGATAGGTTTCAACATCATAAAGATGTCCATCCTCCCTAAATTAGTCTTTAATATCCCATTAGATATACCAATGAGAATTTGCTTGTGAAGAAATTTATACTACCTGAACTCATTTTAAAAATCTTATGGAAAAAGAAACTTAGGACTGGGCACAATGGCTCATGCCTGTTATCATTCCCAGCACTTTGTGAGGCCAAGTCTGCAGGATCACTTGAACCCAGGAATTTGAGACCAGCTGGGACAAGATGGCAAAATCCCATTTCTACAAAAAGTACAAAAATTAGCTGAGTGGCACTCGCCTATAGTCCCAGCTACTCAGGACAGGGAGCTGAGGTACGAGGATTGCTTGAGTCCAGAAGATTGAGGCTGCAGTGAGCCATCATCTCACCACTGCACTCCATGCTGGGCAGTAAAGTGAGACCCTTTCTCAAAAAATGAAAAAGAAACTCAGGAAAATTCTAAAAAGTAATAGTGTAAGGGGGTCTATCCTTACCAGATATTAAGACATTATTGCACTACAATAATTAAAACTATTTATATGATATATGAGCAAACAGGTTATTTAAACAAAATAGAAAGTTTAGCAAACATGTAACAGTGGCATATCAGATTAGTGGTAAAAATTGTATTTTTCTCTAAATGGTTTTGGAAACTCAACCATTTGGAAAAATAAAATTGTGGCCAATTCCACATCTTAACTTCAGGATAGATTCCCAGATGAATCATAAATTTAAATAAACATAAAATTAAACAACAAAGATCAAAAGAAACCATGGGAAAGAAATTTTGTTAATCTCTGACATAAAAGCCAGAACTCATACAATAAAATACTGATAAATTCAATAAAATAGAAAATATCTACGTGACCAAAACTGGCAAAAACAAAAATGAAAATTTGAGAAAATATTTGCAGTGTTTATTATAGACAGAGAACTGATTTTTCTTATATATGAAGAGCTCCTATAAAGCAATTAGATAAAGATAAACATCCAGCAGGAAAATGGGCAAAAAAGATAAGAGAGCAGAAAGAAATTACTAGGGCCCAGTGTGATGACTCATGCCTGTAATGCCAGCCCTTTGGGAGGCTGAGGCGAGCGGATCACAAGGTCAGCAGTTGGAGACCAGCCTGGCCAATATGGTAAAACCCTGTCTCTACCAAAAATACAAAATTTAGGTGTGGTGGTGCCTGCTGGTAATCCCAGCTGAGGTAGGAGAATTGCTTGAACTTGGGAGACGGAGGTTGCAGTGAGTCGAGACCATGTCATTGCACTCCAGCCTGGGCAACAGAGCAAGACTCCATCTCAAAAAAAAAAAAAAAAATTAGCCGAGTGTGATGGTAGGCGCCTGTAGTTTCAGCTACTCCAGAGGCTGAAGCAGGAGAATCACTTGAACCCAGGAGCCAGAGGTTGCAGTGAGCCAAAATTGCACCACTGCACTCCAGCCTGAGTGACAGAGTAAGACTCCATTAAAAAAAAAAAAAAAAAAAAAAAAAAACTACCAGTGATTCTTAAACAAATGAAAATATAGCTAACCTCAGCCATTAGAGAAATGCTAGTTAAACTACCCAGATGATTTTTCTTTTTTGAGATTACCTGTCAAATTGTCAAAGATCCAGAAGACATTTCTCACTAGTTGACGAGAGCATGAGGAAATGGTATTTACCTACTTTGTGGTAGTCTGCTAGTTAGGACACCCTTTATGGAAAGTAATTGTATAATACCTATAAAAATTTAGCTGGGCGCGGTGGCTCACGCCTGTAATCCCAGCACTTCGGGAGGCGGGTCAATCACCTGAGGTCGGGAGTTCGAGACCAACCTGACCAACATGGAGAAATGCTGTCTCTACTAAATATACAAAATTAGCTCGGTGTGGTGGTACGTGCCTGTAATCCCAGCTACTGGGGAGGCTGAGGCAGAAGAATCGCTTGATCCCAGGAAGCAGAGATTGTGGTGAGCCAAGATCACGCCACTGCACTCCATCCTAGACAACAAGAGTGAGACTGCATCTTAACAAATTTTAAAAATGTACATATCCTTTGACCCAGCTTTTTTTTTTTTTTTTTTTTTTTTTCAGACAGAGTTTTGCTCTTGTTGCCCAGGTTGCAGTAGTGCAATGGCACAATACACAATCCACCTGCCTCGGGTGATCCACCTGCCTCAGCCTCCTAAAGTGCTAGGATTGTAGGCATGAGCCACCGTGACCCGCCCTGACCCAGCTTTTATACTTCCAGAAATTTATACTTCAGATGTATTCACCTATGTGAAAATTGATGTCTTGAATTATTTATTTCAGTGCTGTTTAGCATCAGTAGAAGAACAAAAATTGGGAACAACCTAGTTATTCATCTATAGGGAACTAGTTGAATAATAAAAGCCATGATCTCCAAGCCATGTTATTTTGTGACAAAATTCAGATACAAAACAGTTTTAAGTGATAATGCTGCCATTTATGGGAGTTTATTGTTTTAATATATGACATAAAATTCATCATCTTAACCTTTTTTTTTTTCTTTTTTTCGTCCTGAGATGGAGTCTTTCTCTGTCACTCAGGCTGGAGTCAGTGGCACAATCTCAGCTCACTGCAACCTCTGCCTCCTGGGTTCAGGCAATTCTCTTGCCTCAGCCTTCTGAGTAGCTGGAATTACAGGGGCACACCTGGCTAATTTTTGTATTTTTAGTAGAGATAGGGTTTTTTCTTGTCAACCAGGCTGGTCTCAAACTCCTGACCTCAGGTGATCCACCTGCCTCGGCCTCCCAAAGTGCTAGGATTTTATAGGCATGAGCCACCACACCCAGCTTCAACCATTTTAAAGTGTACAGTTCAGTGGCTTTAAGTCCTTTAACAATATTGTACAGACATTACCACTGTTCGTTTCTAGAACTTTTTCATCATCCCAAATAGAAACTTTGTATCCATTAAACAACTCTTTATTTTCCCCTTCCCCCTGGCCCTAGTAATCTCTGTTCTACTTTCTGTTCATAATATAAGTGGAATCATGTAATATTTGTCCCATCTGGCTTATTTTACTTAGCATAATGTTTTCAGGGTTCATCCCTGTTGTACCATATACCAGAATTTTATTCCTAAGGCTGTATGTTCATTATATGTATACTACATCTGTTAATGGAGTTGTAAGTTGTTTTCACATTTTATCTATTGTGGATAAAACTGCTCTTATCAGTGTTGCGTAAGTATCTGTTTGATCTTCTGGTTTCTTTTGGATGTATACTTAGAAGTAGAATTGCTAGGTCATATGGTAACTCTTTAATTTTTGGAGAAACTGCCTATTTTCCACAGCAACTGCGCCATTTTACAGTCCCTTCAACAAGATACAAGGGTTCAGTTTTCTTCACATCCTTGCCAACACTTGTTTTTTTCCATTTTGGATATATATATTTTTTAATATAGCCATGCTAATGGGGTGTGAAGTAGTATTTTATTGAGGTTTTGATTGGCATTTCTCTAATGATGAGTGATGTTAAACATTACTTCATGTGCCTATTGGACATTTGTAGGCTTTAGAGAAATGTCACTTTAGATCTTTTGCACATTTTTTAATTGGGTTATGTATTTGTCCTACTGTTGGGTTGTAGGAATATATATTCTGGATAGTAGACTCTTAGTAGATATATGATTGGCAAATATTTTCTTGTATGGCTTATCTTTTCACTTTCTTGATAGTATCCTTTGGAGCACAATGAGTATTGCTCTATTGTCCAGGCTGAAGTGCAGTGGAGCACTCTTGGTTCACTGCAACCTCCACCTCCCAGGTTCAAGCAATTCTCCTGCCTCAGCCTCCCAAGTCACTGGGATTATTGGGGAGTGCCATCACGCCCACCTAATTGTTTTTTGTATTTTTATTAGAGATAAGGTTTTATCATGTTGGCTAGGCTAGTCTTGAACTCTTGACCTCAGGTGATCCACCCACCTCAGCCTCCCAAAGTGCTGAGATTATAGGCATGAGTCACTGCATCTGATGCAGCCTATTTCTTTTGGTTGCTTATGCATTTTTTTTGGTGGGGGGTGTGGTTTGAGGAGGGGGTGCAGAGTCTTGCTCTTGTCACCCAGGCTGGAGTGCAATGGCTCAATCTTGGCACACTACAACCTCTGCCTCCTGGGTTCAAGCAATTCTCCTGCCTCAGCCTCCCGAGCAGCTGGGATTACAGGTGCCCACCACCATGCCTGGCTAATTTTCGTAGTTTTAGTAGAGACAGGGTTTCACCATGTTGGCCAGGCTGTACGAACTCCTGACCTCATGTGATCTTCCTGCCTCAGCCTCTCAAAGTGCTGGGATTACAGAGCTATCACACCCAGCCCATTTTGAATTAATTTTTATATGTGATAGTAGGTAGGAGTTCAACTGCATTGATGTGCAGAAATGGAAATCTAGTTGTCCTGGTACCGTACTATCTTTTGAAAAAAGTATTCTTTCCCCCTTTGAATTATCTTGGAACCCTTACCAAAAACCAATTGCCCATAAAAGCCCTATTACACAGGTTTATTTCTACACTTTCAGTTCTATTCCATTTACCTGTATATTCTATCCTTATGCTAATACATATCCTTTTATATCTTTTTTTTTTTTTTTTTTGAGACAGGGTCTCACTCTGTCACCCAGGCTGCAGTGCAATGGTGCAATCACAGCTCACTGTAGCCTCAGCTTCCCAGATTCAGATGATTCCCACTTCAGACTCCTGAGTAGCTGGGACTATAGGCATGTACCACATGCCTCGCTAATTTTTTGTGTTTTTTGTAGAAGTTGGGGGGCTCACTATGTTTCCCAGGCTGGTCTCGAACTCCTGAGTTCAAGAGATCTGCCCACCTCAGCTTCTCAAAGTGCTGGGATTACAGGCATGAGCCACCACAACTAGCCCCTTTTATTTATTTTTAATTTTTAATTATATGAATGTATTCATCCAAAAATAATAAAATGTTGGTTGGACACAGTGGCTCACACCTGTAATACCAGCACTTTGGGAGGCCAGGGCAGACAGATCACCTGAGGTTGGGAGTTCGAGACCAGCCTGGGAAACATGGAGAAAACCCCATCTCTACTAAAAATACAGAATTAGCCAGGCGTGATGGCACATGCCTGTAATCCAGCTACTTGGGAGACTGAGGCAGGAGAATTGCTTGAACCCAAGAGGTGGAGGTTGTGGTGAGCAGATCACCTCATTGCACTCCAGTCTGGGCAACAAGAGCGAAACCCATCTCAAAAAAATAATAAATAATAATATGTAATAAAATGTTAAAACAATTATTAACTATGACCATAGTTTACTCCTTTAATTTCTTTCTAATTTTCTCTTTCAGGAAAGTGTGCTGTATTGTCATTCAAGGACTTCCTCTCCTGCAGGCCAACTGAAATACCAGAAAATGACATTCTGCTTTGTGAGAGCCGCTACAATGAGAGCGACAAGCAGATGAAGAAATTCAAAGGATTGAAGAGATTTTCACTTTCTGCTAAAGTGGTAGATGATGAAATTTACTACTTCAGGTAAAGCTTGAAAAACTAAAGAAAAAGGAGCACTTCCATTAACTTATGTCAACGTAGTGTAGTCCAGTGTTTTTAGTTTTTCATTAGATCTTAAACTAGAATAGTAAATATTTCAAATAGAAAATATTTATTGATTCAGTTAAAGATTAAAGGAAAAGCTTCATAATCTGCTGGGTCCTGGTAGCTACTTAGCAGTGCCCTTGGCTTAGACATCAGTAACTGTGGGATGAGGTAGAAATGCTTGGTTCTGGTTCATATCCTGTCTGTTAGGAGATTTCTCAGTTCCACAGACTATGAAAACTTTTTTTTTTTTTTTTTTTTTTTGAGACAGAGTCTTGCTCTGTCACCTGGGCTGGAGTGCAGTGGCCTAATATCAGCTCACTGCAACCTCTGCTTCCCGGGTTCAAGCAACTCTCCTGCCTTAGCCTCACCAGTAGCTGGAATTACAGGCATGTGCCACCACACCCAGCTAATTTTTGTATTTTTTGTAGAGACGGGGTTTTACCATGTTGGTGAGGCTGGTCTCAAACTCGTGACCTTGCGATCCACCTGCCTTGGTCTCCCAAAGTGCTGGGATTACAAGTGTGAGCCACTGCACCCGGCCAAAAACTCTTTTTGCTGTAGGCAAATAGATCCCAACCTTGGACACAGTGCTTTTATAGGTATTAGCAGAATTCGTTAAAAACAAGCATCTCTAAGTAGAAATAATTTCATAAATACACGTTTAAACTCTTTCCATGCTGCCTTTAGAGTGTACATTGCAGATTGCCAGAAGTTACTTCTAGTGGTTAAGGTGGTGGAACGCTGCTTTCTGACTCATTCTGGGGGAGCATTAGCTAATTTTAGGTTTTTTTATGTCACTTTTTTCAGAAAACCGATTGTTCCTCAGAAGGAGCCATCACCTTTGTTGGAAAAGAAGATCCAATTGCTAGAAGCTAAATTTGCCGAGTTAGAAGGTGGAGATGATGATATTGAAGAGATGGGAGAAGAAGATAGTGAGGTCATTGAACCTCCTTCTCTACCTCAGCTTCAGACCCCTCTGGCCAGTGAGCTGGACCTCATGCCCTACACACCCCCACAGGTGAAGGTGACAAGTTCCTGTTACTTGTCTTATTCCCACCTTTGGTTTGCAGGAGACTCAACACCAAAGTGAAGAGACATCCAGCCCCCCGATATGTGAGCTCTAACTTAGAATTCTACAAGAAGGAATAGATTTTAATTTTTCAATGCTATGATTTATTCATTTATGTTTAATTGACAACAATTATATCATGTTACTGTGCCATTAATAATTTATCTATCATATTAATGCCATTAATAATTTAGAATTAATATCTCTTAAAAATTTCATAATGGCAGGCTTAGTTAGAAGACTCTTCCTGGCCGGGCGCGGTGGCTCAAGCCTGTAATCCCAGCACTTTGGGAGGCCGAGGCGGGTGGATCACGAGGTCGAGAGATCGAGACCATCCTGGTCAACATGGTGAAACCCCGTCTCTACTAAAAATACAAAAAATTAGCTGGGCATGGTGGCACATGCCTGTAATCCCAGCTACTCAGGAGGCTGAGGCAGGAGAATTGCTTGAACCCAGGAGGCGGAGGTTGCAGTGAGCCGAGGTCGCGCCATTGCACTCCAGCCTGGGTAACAAGAGCGAAACTCCGTCTCAAAAAAAAAAAAAAAAAGAAGACTCTTCCTTGTGCTAAAGAAAAGCAATAAGGAGCAACATCACCCTGTTTGTCTTTAGCTTTTATTACCCATGTCTTTTTAATCTCTTCTTCTGTAGGACCTCATCTTTTGGTTGAGGTCATCTCTGTTGACATTTTTTTCTCATTCAGAATTTTTTAAAGAATTGCCCAGGCACCGCAGCTCACATCTGTAATCCCAGCACTTTGGGAGGTCAAGACAGGAGGATCACTTGAGCTCAGGAGTTCGGGCAACATAGTGAGATCTCATCTCTACTAAAAATTTTTAAAATTAGCCAGGCATGGTGGTGCACACCTGTAGACCCAGCTACTCAGCAGGCTGAAGCAGGAGAATCGCTTGAGCCTGGGAGATCAAGGTGCAGTGAGCTATGATTGCACCACTGTACTCTAGCCTGGTGACAGAGCAAGACCTTGTGTCAAAAAAAAAAAAGAATTTTCTCAAGACTTAATTGTGAGGTCACCAGTACAGATTGCAGCCATGGAATTCAGTGAAACTTTCATTTATTTCTTACATGGTAATAGGCAAAGAAAGGGTGTGTTTTGACCTAGAAAATAGCCAGCTATAAACCAAATGTGTCTATAAAGCAGTAACTATTGAATCACATGTTCCTGGCTTCTGAAATTTTGAGCAGTTAACCAAATGTAATGTTCTGATGCACCATAAGAGCTTTCTGTCTTACAGTCTACCCCAAAGTCTGCCAAAGGCAGTGCAAAGAAGGAAGGCTCCAAACGGAAAATCAACATGAGTGGCTACATCCTGTTTAGCAGTGAGATGAGGGCTGTGATTAAGGCCCAGCATCCAGACTACTCTTTCGGGGAGCTCAGCCGCCTGGTGGGGACAGAATGGAGAAACCTTGAGACAGCCAAGAAAGCGGAATATGAAGGTAAATAGAGCCTGGGCACAACTGTCTTTCTAAGCAAGGGGGTGTTTTCAGGAATGCACGTGCATAGACAGGTTTTACTCTCTTGTTCTTACTACTTGCACATGAACTTTATGTTGGGGACTATTCCAAATGGCACCCAACCAGTAATTTAGATGCCAGCCTTGTCCTGACTGAGCAGAGCACTGCCCCTGACTTGGCCTCTGATCCTGGTGTTGGATTTTCCCCTGCAGATTTCTCCAAGATATTTTTTTTTTCAAGATCTCATAGTTTTATAATCTCCAAAATATTTTGCTATTAAAAATTGCATGATTTTTTTCTTTCATTGAGCCCTGTAAGCACACATGCTGAGCCAGGGAATGATTGTACAATGATGTTAAATATAATTTTAATTAAAATTCATCTGAAAAGGGCCTCTTAAAATCAGTAATCTTCTGTTACAGCTCTTGGTAAGCCATATATTTAAACTCCAAGCTGAGTCTTTATACTAAAGTGCTTGGTTTTCTGGGTCAGTCCTAGCCTATACTGTATCTGTATTTATAGCTATTTTTAAGGTATTTGGGTCTTTTTGATAAAGCTCAACTGCCTTTATGTTCCTTTTATTCTAATTAAATCACTTTGGGCAATGAGCTTTCATTCAAGCCATTTAGGGACAAATACTTGAAATTTTTTTGTTTTTTGTTGTTGGGTTTTTGTTTTTGTTTTAATATCAGACATGGATTTAGTAAAGAAATTAGTAGTAAACATTAGATTAGGCAGGACTATTACCCTTTGAGCTGTATTTTTTCCATCTGGAATTTTATATATTGGTTCATTTTGCCAGTTTAGAGCTATTCTCTCTACGATGGCCAACTACTACTCTTCTTAGGTGGGTACAGTTCTGTTATCTTCTGGCAAACATAAATTATTTAGGCTACTCCCTTTATTAAAATTTATAAAGTCTCCAAAAAAACTTAAAAAAAAAGTTTTACTTCTTTCATTTATTATAATTGATTGATTATTATGAAATTATCTGACAGGCTTCCCCAAGGATCTTCTGCAGAGAATTCTAATCCTGCAAGATGTTTAGTCAAAAAACATTTTGTGGCAAAGCCAGTTTGAGTAGCATTCCAAACTCTCTCTCTTGGGAACTTATGGTGCCTATTCCCACATTAAAGACTTTAAGACCAACAGTAAATAACCTGTTTTTTATTATCTGGCATTTTCTGAAATTTGACCAGGTATTTATGTAGTACCTATGAATATCTTCAAGAACTAATATTTTGAAGAATATTCTTTCAGAAACCCTAGTCAGTTCCATAAGAACCTAGAACTTTGTGGAGCTTTGATATTTCTGACCTTAGTGGAAGTTAAGACCTACTGTACCACTCAGCTGGAGGAGCGTTGGAAGTTAAGCTCACATGGATGTTGCTGAGCAAGCAGCACAGCAGCAGCAGCAAGGCAAATGAAGCCAGTGCTGGGTGGTTGGTTATTTAGAGTGTGGGCAGGAGAGAGATACCTGAAGATACTGTAAAGGTAAAAACACTGGATCAGGAAGAGAGGGAGAGGTGATGGCATCTGGAACCTGGAACATTCTTCCAAATTCAAAGGGGAGTCTGAAAATGAGTGAGAACTTAATGAGGTAAAGTTATATGATACAGCAGCATCTTCCTGAGACATAAAATCTGAACTTTTCATGTTCTTTCCCATTGAATTCAAAACCCGAAGTTTGGAGTTTGGGTAGCCAGACCAGTATTCAATCCGCAGGCCTTATTTTTTGTTTGTTTGTTTTTTTTTTGTTTGTTTTTTTTTTTTTTTGCTTTCCCGCTTTACTGTGTCATTTGTATAATTTGAAGTGGGACTTTATATTGATTTTTTTTTTTCCCGCTAGCTCAAGAAAATAGTTTGTTCAAATGGCCTTCGTCTGTCATACTCATCATACAAACAGTCTGTAAACTAGGACAGTCTTAGTAATGATAAGGTTATGCAGGCAACTCTGTCACAGCGAAGAAGCCTTTGATTGCTTGACTTTCACGTTCTTGCTTTGAAGGAGGACTGGAGCTGTAGCTTCTTGATTCTCTGTAAAGTCATATGACCTCGCGCTATTTTCCCCCTCCTAAAATCAGTGGTGTTGAGTTCCATGTTGGAGGGTTTATGTATGGCAGTTGGAGTGTGATATGAGGAGTTAGGGCCATAGGTTGCTGGTTCTCTCTGTATCCTTGGACAAGTGACTGCCTGTCTCCCAGCCTCCATTTGCCTATGTGATGAGTGGGGGTGGATTTTCTATTTATGAATGGTGAAACAAGAAGCTCTATATGGTGAGAGCTTTAGAAATACATTTCAGGAGTTCTTCAGTAGGGGTCCAGTCCACTAGCTCCTCAAAACACTGGAAACATGATCATTGGAGCTGCTGGCTCTGGAGATGCAAACAGAGTTGCTCAGGGCATGGAAGGGGGAAGGTAGCAGGGTGTATTCTACAGCCCAGAACTGCCACAGCAAATGCTCTTTTTGCATTTTGAATGAAATAAGAAGGATTCTAGAATTTTCACTGATTTAGGGTGGTTTATGGTCAGTATCGAACTGCTCAGCTTCGGGAAACCTGGTTCTTTCAGTACATTGTCCATTGCTACATACATGTATATATATGTAATTCTCTGCTTCTGTTGATTGTAGCCGGAAATATAATGCATTTTTTTCCCTTGGGGTTTATTAAACATGACTTCTTTGCTTCATTAGAATGTAGAAATTAGTTGTTACCCTAAAACCTTCTGGAGGAGGCAGTCAGCTACTTTTCCCTTACAGAGTTAATTTTCTTCAGCTGCTAAACCCCATGACACTCAATGATGAGTCCTCAATTCTTAGTAAAATTGGGTACAAAGAATCAGGAAATACATATAGTAAGTAACAATTGTACAAAAAAATATAATGGGCCATGGAATTGCTTCATGTTGAAATTATAAATAATCTGTAATGCTATTAATACTAGAATAATGGTAGCGCTTCTCATCTTCAGGGTGCCTCGTGAGATTAACCATGGTGGTTATGCTGGTGACGTGTTTACATAAAACCTGTGCTTTCTGAATGTGTGTTGCAGTCTTAACATTCTTGAAATCTTTGCAGACCAGTTCTCAAGATGGGATAGGAAAGCTGGACTCTAGGTTACCAAGTGAAATCGGCCCGACTCCTCCTGTGTTGAGACTAGTCATCTACTGTTCCTTCCATTGAGACAGAACTGTTGCCTGTGTTTTTACTAGTCCTGTTGAATGCAATGGATGGTATTTTGAATTCCTGGGTTAAAAACAGAATTGAAAATCTGAAATGCCTTTACAGAGCGGGCAGCTAAAGTTGCTGAGCAGCAGGAGAGAGAGCGAGCAGCACAGCAACAGCAGCCGAGTGCTTCTCCCCGAGCAGGCACCCCTGTGGGGGCTCTCATGGGGGTGGTGCCACCACCAACACCAATGGGGATGCTCAATCAGCAGTTGACACCTGTTGCAGGTAAAAACAGGAGCTAAGACCATTTTTTTCCACTTTAAGAAATTCCTTCATTTTTTTTTTTCTCCAATAAGGAGTAGGCCACAGTCTATTGCCTTTTCTCATGACAGATTCAAAGTTTGAAGTCATCCATGTTGTCCTATATTGCCTTTCCCATACAGGCAATGCCTCCCCTCTGCCCCAGAAATGGGCCCTGGGCCCAACCCTGGGAATTGGTAGGGAGCAGCTCTTCCCTTGGCTATGGACATGGTCTGGTGATGTTCTCTACCCCAGACTGCTCTTGATAGAGCACTATAGCAGAAAATATGAAAGTAGACCCTTAATTCTGTTCTAGAGGGACTCCCAAGAGAAAACACAAAACCAATCTTTAGGTGGTGTTGATTTTCCCGTCTCATTCCAGTATTCAGTTTGCCTTGTTCTGCTGCAGCCATCCTTAAAAGACTGACCATTTAAAAGGATTTTTTGACAATGAATTGTAAATCCTTTCTTGGTCACCAATGTGCATGACTGCTAAATAGAATACAAAGTCCTTATTCAATTCATTGTGCCCACTCTGTAATGCTTTTCTCTTTAATTACATTAAACTGCATTTTCTGTTAGTATCCCAGTCACATATTTAAGAAAAAAAAAAAAAGAAAATGATGAATGTGGTTTGCCTGTGTGTGTTGTCTCTGGTTCTGGTAGTCATAGCAAATCTGACTCTTCTTGAATTGAATATCTTTGTCTGACATGTCTCCAATGAGAAGCCTGCAGACCACTTCTCGGGCCCCTTCTTTGAGATCTCTCCAAGCCTGGTGAGGTCTGTACCAGCGACCTGTGTTTCTTCTTAAGTCTGACCTTTTCACAGGGAGTCCAAGATAGTGTTGTTCAAGGCAGGCTTGGTGAGATGCTGTTTTTGCTGTTTTTGTTTTTGCTTTTTAAGGAAGAGTAGCATAGGATAACTTTTCCATTGTTGCTCCTAACTTTTGTGATGGCAAGTTCTATAATGCACTGTCGCTGAACTCAGCAGTTGCACTCGCCAAAGCACATCTGAATCATGGCTTTCGGTACTTTCAGTGTAACTGATGTTGATCTAACAAATCTCATAATCGCCTGCTCTATTCCATGGCCCATTTTGGTTAATGGGGTTCCAGAGGTTTTTAGAAATCAGGCCTTGAACATGGGGACTTTGAAAGTTAGAATTCCCTCATTGACATCCTGTTTTGTTCTATTTGATGTGTGACATTGTGGCACTGTGCCCTTGACTTCAAAACCCAGGGACACATTAACAAAATGAATACAAACAGCTAAAAACATTTTTTAAAAAACAGCAGCTGCAGCATTTTAGCTCCCTGTTGGGGAATAACATTATAGAACTCTATGGATGAGGAAGTTGGGCCCTCCAGAAAGCCCCTGCTCCATTATTTAGGGTATGCTGGCTAGACTTCTGGGCCCTGGGAGTGAAAAGCAAGCATGCTCTACAGTAACCACTCTTTGGTCCTCAGGGGGAATTCTGCAGCTAAGAGGATGATTTTTCATGGTCTTACAGGTTTCTTAGGGCCTGAGTCTTACTTATTAGCCTGGTTGCTGTCTTGAGACCAGCTTTGCTTACAAGCATTGAAGCTCATTTGAACACATGTGACTGGGATAATAAATGCCAAAGTACAGTTTAATGAAGACAAGCGTCATGTCTTTCAGTTCTTAATTTCTTCAACCACAGCCTGTGAAGGCTGCGTTCAGATGGGCTTTTGTAATTGAAAGCAAAGCCTCTTAACATCCTTAAATTTCCCACCTATTTATCCCTAAAAGCTATAACTGGTGGTGTGGTTAAAAGGTATATTGGTAGCATTGGATCTCATGTTTAAGATGATGGTGTCTGTTCAAAAGTAGTTTTTACTCTCCGAACTCTCATTTAAAAAAATAATAAAACTTATAATTCTATTTTATGTATAGAGAGATTACTATTCAGATTTTTGTTATTTGGTTTAAAACATGTAATTTTAAGTTTATCAGTCAGCTTAGGTATGAATAATGAAGCAGGGTGAATCGATCTCAGAATTTTTAGTAATTTCATAACCTTGAAAGACTAAACTTCTATAAATAAGTATCTTTGAAATCTTCAGGGAAAGTCAAAGAGTAAAATTCTCAGAATCTGAAGTTTTCCACTGTTTGACAGAGTCCCTCTATAGAGTATTTTATAAAAATGAGGTTTGGCACCAGTCCCTCAACCCTCCCTTTGCAAGAAGCTGTGACCAAAGGTGACTGCATTTTGGGGGAGCTTTGTGCTCTTGTTCATAATGATCATTACAAATCCCAGAAAAGTCAAGTTGTTTTTCTTGTTTAAAAAAAAAAATGCCATGTGGTTTTAAAGGTCTTTTGATAGGTCCTTGACAGTTTGAATTTTTTTTCTTAACGTTCATTTCTTCTGCCGAAAAATACTTGTTTGCTGAAACTTTTTTCTAGCCAGTAGAAAATACTTTGTCATGTATAGGTACACTTTGAAAATAAAGAAATAAAAGCCTCTCTGTTCACAGAAATTGTGTACCTCAAATTAAAATGCTCCCTATTAAGTTTTATATGAGGACATTTGAGCTTGGAGACTGATGACATTTGGCATTTTCTCATATCAGCAGAGCCTGATTCTCCAGCCATTCCTCTGTAAGGTGTGTGTGTGTGTGTAGGCTCTTGAGTGACCTGGGCTTGGTTTGTTTGGGAGGGTTTAGGTTTTATCTTTATCACATTTTTAGATCTAAAGAATGAAATACCATTCACTGTGATGGCTCTTAGAAGCTGTTCCCCGGCTCAAGGCCAAACACAATCCATTCTTACCAGTAGTAGTAAGGCTAGAAAGGAGAAGGAGTAGATGTAGAAGTCTTGAAAAATTCTTGCCCCTAAGCTGGAGAACCATGCTTTGTGATCAGGACTATGCGCCTCATTTCACTCCATTCCTGTTTCCCCTCATGTGTACCCATGATAGGCATATGAGTGTGGGCAGAGTGGAATGATGGGGTTTATACTATTCAGTTAGAACTGCAGTCGGCAGAACTGGTCATTCTGTTTGAACAGCTTGCAATAATTTATGACTTTGGGAAGGCTGTTACTAGCACTTATTACAGTTATTTAACTGAAAACATACAGCTTATTTACCCCAGGGAAAATAACTACAAATAATAGTGTACTAAGTACTAATTTATCTCAAAGTGTTGGGTCTCATATTTGTAACTTTTTATTTTGTTCATTATTGCAACAAAATAATTGCACTAATTGCTGTTATATCATGCAGTACTAAGGGTGCTTTATTCATTGGTAGTGCATGTGGGGGGTGGTTGTTATTACTTAGCTCGTGTTGCATGTTAATGATGCATGTCTGAAATTTGTTGTGTCCTTCAAGGCATGATGGGTGGCTATCCGCCAGGCCTTCCACCTTTGCAGGGCCCAGTTGATGGCCTTGTTAGCATGGGCAGCATGCAGCCACTTCACCCTGGGGGGCCTCCACCCCACCATCTTCCGCCAGGTGTGCCTGGCCTCCCAGGCATCCCACCACCGGGTAAGAACTTCATCCTCATTCACTCATTAATCTCATCTTCATATTCTCTTTTTCCTCTTTCAACCAGTTGTTCCAGGAGGCACCCGTGGCTCATTGTTGCCAGGCCTTCCTTCCCTGAGAATCCCAAGGTTGTCATCAGTGGGGCATGTGCTGTGCATTGAGCAGGTGGCCCAGCACTTATGCCTTTGTGTACCTGGCTACCTGGCAGCAGCATAGTACACATGGCAGAGGCCAGACTCAGCAAACCAAGGGACAACAGGCATACTGTATCACCACTCAACTAATTTGGCGTATCCTCAAAAAGCCAGACAGCCTAGAAAGCTGTGCCCTCTTATCGGTGAATGAAGTTTCCCAGATTGCTGGTTCAGAGTAACATATAATAGCACTTTTTGCTCTTGAGTTGCATTTTTCCCTCTGGTGCAATTCTTATCTCACAGGGTATAGAGTACCTGTTCCATCTCCTACTTCTCTCAAGCAGCCTTTCTAAGGAGATCGCAGAGCTGCTAATATAGAACTCTTCAGAAATCTTTCACTCAGTCTGTCTGAGAAACAAAAAGGAGGGAGGGAATGAATTTTCACTGAATTAGTTTTCTGTTCTGTATGTGAGTTCCCTAAGAGGCATGACATATCAGGTGCAGTGGCTTATGCCTGTAATTCCAGCACTTTGAGAGAATGAGGCAGGTGAATCACTTGAGCCCAGGAGTTCAAGACCAACCTGGACAACCTGGTGAGACCCCATCTCTATAAAAATTAGCCAGGGGTGGTGACATGTACCTATAGTCCCAGCTACTCAGGAGGCTGAGGTGGGAGAACTACCTGAGCCCAGGGAGACTGAGGCTGCAGTGAGTGGTGATCACACCATTGCACTCCAGCCTGAACCACAGAGTAAGACCCTGTCTCAAAAAAAAAAAAAAAAAAAAAAAAGCCTGACATTAAAGAACAGCCTAGTCTACCCTCCTAGCTCTAGATATTGGTTTGTCTGCCAATAGAAACTTAGAAGTTCCTTCATATAGAAATACATAAATGGAGGCCAGGCGTAGTGGCTCACACCTGTAATCCCAGCATTTTGGGAGGCCGAGGCAGGCAGATCATGAGGTCAAGAGATTGAGACCATCCTGGCCAACACGGTGAAACCCTGTCTCTACTAAAAATACAAAAAATTAGCCAGGTGTGGTGGTGCACACTTGTAGTCCCAGCTACTCGGGAGACTGAGACGGAAGAATTACTTGAACCAAGAGGCGGAGGTTGCAGTGAGCCCAGATTGCACAATTGCACCACTCCAGCCTTGGCAGAGTGAGACTTTGTCTCAAAAAAAAAAAAAAGAAATATATAAATGGAGTCCAGAAATAGCTACATTCATTTTCACTTTATAATGAATTAGCAAGTTTTAAATTATTTTGAAGAAAAATGAAAAGAAAATCACATGTTCCCATATTAATTGCCATCATATGCAAAAGAACTCTTAGCTATAATCTGGATGGAGGGAATGTGACCTTTGGAAGACTTGGAAAGCATTGGGTCCATTACCTAAAACATCAGCTAAGGACCCAAACCAGATGGTAAAATGTGGGTGGAAACTTTATTAAACTTGCTTATACCTGTGTTGGACCTACCAGCGATAGGGTTTTGGAGGGTACCAAATGATGCTTTGGAGGGTGCATCCAGCAGTGTGCAGGGTGAGCAAACTTCGTGGCCTGGCCTGGAGCCTCCAGCCACACTCTTTGTTGAGTGTTGCTTAGAATATGGCCATAATTCCACAGAAGCATTTGCTCCAGGTGTTCCCAGAGGAGGAATTGTTTGTAGAGTTAGGTGCTTCATATGAAAACAGTGAACTGTGTGTGAATTGCTGTTGCAGTAGGAGTCAGTCATAAGATGAATGTTCCCATATGGCAGGTAGACTTGGCCTTAATTCTTTGCCCTCTCACCTTGACACAGGGTATCACTGAGTCAGTAAGACCAGGCTGGAGTTGACACCTTCTAAGTGCACTTAGTCTAACCATGACTTAGAGCCATGTCTAAGGCCAGTACCCTCTAGGTTGCAGATGTCTTTTGGTGGATGTTGTGGCATAGCTGTCTTCCTTTCCCCTTTCCTGAAATTCTAAATTGAATTTGAGAGAAGCCCAACACACCTGCTTAGAATTGAAGAGACAGGGTCAGGCGCGGTGACTCAGCTCCTGTAATTCCAGCACTTTGGAAGGCCAAGGTAGGAGGATTGCTTGAGCCCAGGAGTTCAAGACCAGTAGGCAACATGATGAAACCCATGTCTATTTTTATTTAATTTTTAAAAAGAGAGAATTGAGGAGACAGGGAAGACCCCCTCTTAGTGCCTACAAATGCACGTCCGAGCAGGCTTAGAGGAGTGGGGGATTCAGTGAGCTCTTCTGGTGACTCAGCTCACATTCTCACCCCCTGCCCCAGAATGACATTTGTAAAGAGAGGAAGCAGAAGAGTTTGCTGATTTGTTTTTGCTGCCCTGCAAAGCAATGATTTAAGCATTTTAGGGAGCCACACCATGTTGTGGAGTCTAAGGTGGGTGAGTATCCCAGGGCGCAGGGAGGGGATAGGCACAGAGGTTAATAATAATTGCTGGAGCAGCAGCTTACCCACCACAACCTCTTCATGAAGCTCTTCATTCATGAATAATCATCAGGATCCTCCTTTGGTGATCCAGGTGCACTTCAGGGTACTTAGAATATAAAACTTCCTGCTTTTTAAACAGCTTTCTTACTTGTTATTTTCTAACAAATAGGCTCTCTTATGCTTCCTGGAAGTGGCATTTAACAGTTCTGAACCGGCCAGGCGCGGTGGCTCACGCCTGTAATCCCAGCACTTTGGGAGGCCGAGGCGGGTGAATCACGAGGTCAAAGAGATCGAGACCATCCTGGTCAACATAGTGAAACCCCGTCTCTACTAAAAATACAAAAAATTAGCTGGGCATGGTGGCACGTGCCTGTAATCCCAGCTACTCAGGAGGCTGAGGCAGGAGAATTGCCTGAACCCAGGAGGCGGAGGTTGCGGTGAGCCAAGATCGCGCCATTGCACTCCAGCCTGGGTAACAAGAGCGAAACTCCGTCTCAAAAAAAAAATTAATTAAAAAAAAAAAAAAAAAAACAGTTCTGAACCTTAGTGCTCACTTCAGTAGCATATACACTAAAACTGGAACAATTCAGAGATTAGCATGGCCCCTGCACAAAGATGACATGGAAATTCATGAAACATTTCTGAACTTAATGATGAGCTGCTTCTGCCTGGACAGTATATCATGATCTTTAATCCAGAGGGACTATACACTATGAAGTTACCTTCTCTCGATCCTTCTACACTGCCAGCAGGATTTGTTTACATTTTCAAGAACAGTTCACCACAGTTGTAAGTTTATTTCTTTTTAATTAACTGGGTTCCTTGCCTATTTCTGTATTTTATCAGAATAGCAAATATGTGCCCTGAAATAAAAAAGCCTTGGACACTAAATTTAGTACATCTCGTTATTATCAACTAGTGCCTGTGAGACAACAATTGCTCATGAGCATTCACTGAGGGAAGCTTACAAAATTATCATCAGAGATACAGAACAAATATAGTAGGGCCATGAAGTCTCTCTTTCCTTTGTCATTTTGCATATAAAATCATAGCAACAAGGTTACTTCACTTCAGATCATTCCTTTTCTTTCTTTCTTTCTTTTTTTTTTTTTTTTTGAGATGGAGTCTTATTCTGTCGCCCAGGTTGGAGTGCAGTGGCAAGATCTCACTGCAGCCTCCACCTCCCAGGTTCAAGCGATTCTTCTGCCTCAGCCTCCTAAGTAGCTGGGATTACAGGTGCACACCACCACCCCCAGCTAAATTTTGTTATTTTTAGTAGAGACGGGGTTACACCATGTTGGCCAGGCTGGTCTTGAACTCCTGACCTCATGATCCACCCACATGGGCCTCCCAAAGTGCTGGGATTACAGGTGTGAGCCACTGCACCCGGCCCTTCAGATGATTCCTTTTCAGAGTGATATTCTATCAGATTGAGGTGTTCTCTCTCTGCCAACACTAGTGACTCCACTTAGAACTAGCTGCTGGTGGTCTGGAAGGGGATAGCAAGGCTGTGCCTTCAGCCTTCACAAAGCTCATTTAACTATGCACTTCCACAGCCTCTTCCCTTGTGTCCCTACTATCCTAGCACATTGCTTACTGCTGAGCCTGATTCCAGTGTCATTCCTGCTGAAATTAAATACAGGCCTCAATTGCAGGAGAATGTGTTATCAGAAGAAAAACACCTTCAGTTTAGGGGAATATTCTGACAATAGCTTACCTAGAGAAATACTAGAATTTTATGCAGGGTTCGAATCATTTCTAAGCCATAATAGATGTACATCTGCAGATCGTTCTAGTATTATACTTTTAAATACCTAGAAACAAAAGAACTTTCTATTAACATCCTGTTGGGGTGCTTAGGATTCCTAGCCACAAAGATTCAAGGGCAGAGGTACATAGGTTTGAATTATGAATGGCATCATTTCTCATCAGACAGTAGTTTTTTAGTCATTTCAACCCAGAGCCTCTAACTGTGCCATTGCATTCTGAATTATAGGTGTGATAAACCAAGGAGTGGCCCCTATGGTAGGGACTCCAGCACCAGGTGGAAGTCCATATGGACAACAGGTGAGCCTCCCAATTTGATTTTCTAGGACTTGACAGAATTCCATTTATCCTCAGAGCATGTGCAGAGTATCTTTTTGCCTCACCATGTGGCCCTGTGCTCTTTCAGGTGGGAGTTTTGGGGCCTCCTGGGCAGCAGGCACCACCTCCATATCCCGGCCCACATCCAGCTGGACCCCCCGTCATACAGCAGCCAACAACACCCATGTTTGTAGCTCCCCCACCAAAGACCCAGCGGCTTCTTCACTCAGAGGCCTACCTGAAATACATTGAAGGACTCAGTGCTGAGTCCAACAGCATTAGCAAGTGGGATCAGACACTGGCAGGTAAGGAGATTCCTTCTAAATAAGCCTTTGTGAAATACATGCTTCCTTAAAGCTGTCTCACTGCTATTAGTATATTATTTCATACAATAAACATCCCTTTTTCTTACATAGTTAAATTGCATAGTTCATAGAATGATTTGGAGTTTTTTTGCATGTTGACATCACACGCAGTGGTGCAATCTCAACTCACTACAACCTCCACCTCCTGGGTTCAAGTAATTCTCTTGCCTCAGCCTCCAGAGTAGCGGGGATTACAGGCATGCACCACCATGCCCAGCTAATTTTTACATTTTTAATAGAGATGGGGTTTCACATTATCAGCCAGGCTGGTCTTAAACTCTTGACCTCAAGTGATCTGTCCGCCTCCCAAAGTGCTGGGATTACAGGGGTAAGCCACTTGTGCCCAACCTGAAAATGGTTTTTGGGTTTTTTAAATTGTTTTTTGAGACAGTCTCAGTGTATTGCCCAGGCTGGAGTGCAGTGGTGTAGTCTCGGCTCACTGCAACCTCTGACCCCTGGGTTCAAGCAATTCTTTTTTTTTTTTTTTTTTTTTTTTTTTTTTTTTTTTTTAAATCAAGCAGCGTAAGAAGATCAAGCAATTCTTGTGCCTCAGCCTCCTGAGCAGCTGGAATTACAGGTGTTCACTACCACACCCGACTAATTTTTGTATTTTTGGTGAAGACAGGGTTTCGCCATTTTGGCCAGGCTGGTCTCGAACTCCTGACCCCAGGTGATCCACTGACCTCGGCCTCCCAAATTGCTTGGATTATAGGCATGAGCCACCAGATCTGGCCTAAAAAAAAAAATTTTTTTTTTTTTTTGCCTAGTGTTCTCATAAACATCCCTGCCATCTTTTTAAGTATATTTTTATTTTTTTCCAGGTATTTGGACATTAGTATAGATGCATTTGGGTAAATTAAAAATTATTGGCCAGGCACAGTGGCTCCCACTTTGGGAGGCTTAAGTGGACAGATTACTTGAGCTCAGGAGTTTGAGACCAGCGTGGACAACATGGCGAAACACTGTCTCTATAAAAAAAATTTAAAACTTCTCCAGATGAGGGCTGGGAGCAGTGGTTCACACCTGTAATCCCAGCACTTTGGGAGGTCGAGGCAGGCAGATCACTTGAGGTCAGGAGATCAAGACCAGCCTAGCCAACATGGTGAAATCTCATCTCTACTAAAATATAAAAATTAGCCAGGCATGGTAGCAAGTGCCTGTAATCCCAGCTACTTGGGAGTCTGAGGCATGAGAATCCCTTAAACCCAGGAGGTGGAGGTTGCAGTGGGCCAAGATTGCACCACTGCACTCCAGCCTGGGCAACAGAATAAGACTTCTGTCTCAAAAAAAAAAAAAAAAAAAAAACAACTATTTTACCTCAGTTTAACAAAAGGAAAAAAATATTAGAAACCTATTAGGCTCTTCATTTAGTGTAACATACTTAATGTATTTTCAGTTAAGTACTAAAGTACTTGTGTAGTTTATGGAGAGAAGTTTACAAGTTTCTACTTGTTCTTAATTTCTAAACCAACTTTGGTAATTTCATTTCTTTTCCCTTTCTTCACATTTACCTTTTTAGGAATTTTTGTTAACATTGAAGTGATTATTAAATATCAGGGGTGCCTACAAAAAAATTTTAATGATCATGCCAGGAACGGTGGCTTATGCCTATAATCCCAGCACTTTGGGAGGCCAAGGTGGGCAGATCACCTGAGGTCAGGAATTCGAGACCAGCCTGGCCAACATGTTGAAACCCTGTCTCTACTAAAAATATAAAAATAAGCCAGGCATGGTGGCGGGCACCTGTAATCCCAGCTACTTGTGGGAGGCTGAGGCAGGAGAATCGCTTCAACGCAGGAGGTAGAGGTTGCAGTGAGCGAGATCTTGCTACTGTACTCCAGCCTGGGCAGCAGAGTGAGACTCCATCTCATATATATATATATATATATATATATATATATATATATATAACATCAGATCTTTTAGTGCCTAGTAAAATGATGTAAGAAATGTGCCCGGAAATATTCTGCAGTTAAAATTTGTAATATTTAATAAATATCAAATATTTTGTGTTTCAATAAGTCTGTCAGACCTTAGACTGAGGGAAATTTTGTGAACTTAAAATTCCATTTTCTATCTCTCTGTACTTTAATTTTCAGCTCGAAGACGTGATGTCCATTTGTCAAAAGAACAGGAGAGCCGCCTACCCTCTCACTGGCTGAAAAGCAAAGGGGCCCACACCACCATGGCAGATGCCCTCTGGCGCCTTCGAGATTTGATGCTCCGGGACACCCTCAACATTCGCCAAGCATACAACCTAGAAAACGTTTAATCACATAATTACGTTTCTTTTTTATAGAAGCATAAAGAGTCGTGGAACAGTAGCCATTTTAGTTACTGGGGGTGGGGGGAAAGGAACAAAGGATAATTTTTATTGCATTTTACTGTACATCACAAGGCCATTTTTATATAAGGACACTTTTAATAAGCTATTTCAATTTGTTTTTGTTATATTAAGTTGACTTTATCAAATACACAAAGATTTTTTTGCATATGTTTCCTTCGTTTAAAACCAGTTTCATAATTGGTTGTATATGTAGACTTGGAGTTTTATCTTTTTACTTGTTGCCATGGAACTGAAACCATTAGAGGTTTTGTCTAGGCTTGGGGTTTTTGGTTTTTTTGGTTTTGGGGTTTTTTTTATATATATATAAAAGAACAAAATGAAAAAAAAAAGTACACACACGAGTTTACAGATTAGTTTAAATTGATAATGAAATGTGAAGTTTGTCCTAGTTTACATCTTAGAGAGGGGAGTGTACTTGTGTTTGTTTCATGTGCCTGAATATCTTAAGCCACTTTCTGCAAAAGCTGTTTCTTAAAGTTGAAGTGCATTCTTTGAAAGGTGGTTATTTAGGTTTTAGATGTTTGATAGACATGGCACATTTGGTCTGTTAACTCAGAGGCTCACTACAGAAATCTGTAATCAGTGCTGTGCATCTGTCTGCAGATAATGTGCCTCCTGCACACCAGGAGGGGAAAAAGCACCTTTTCTTGTGCTGAATTAGGCACCTATGAGGTAGACGATGGTGTCAGTGATTTTTGCAGAACATGTGCACAACCCTGAGGTATATTTAGTCTGGGCAGGTACGTTTAAGGGTATTTTGATCTATTTATAATGAATTCACAATGTATGCCTATAAATATCAGATGATTTAAAATTTTAAACCTGTTACATTGAACAACATTGAAGTTCATCTTGAAGAAAGCATTAAGGTATGCATGGAGGTGATTTATTTTTAAACATAACACCTAACCTAACTTGGGGAAGTGAATATGTAACTAGATATGAGCTGTGTAAGAAGCATAATTGTGAATGGGTAGATTGCTTTCATATACAAGTATGTTTAGTATTATTTCCTCATTATCAGATGTTTTTTTTTTTCTAAGTTTCAACGTTGTAATTCTCAACCAGAAATTTAATACTTTCTAAAATATTTTTAAAATTTAGCTTGTGCTTTTGAATTGCAGAAGGGAATCATAATTTAATAAAATGCTCATTAGAAGGACCATTACAGATCCCAGACACTTGGGTTTGGTGACCCTCTTTCTTATATGACCCTAGAATAAAACATTTGAAGGCAGCATAGGATGGCAGACAGTAGGAACACTGTTTCACTTAGCGGCATGTTTTTGAAACCTGCTTTATTGTAACTGGGTGGTTGCCATTGTGGCAGAGCTTCCACTTCTGTGTATAAGCTGAGAGTCACTCTCAGAGGATGCTTTTTTCCTTTTAATCTGCTATGAATCAATACCCAGATGTTTAATTACTGTACTTATTAAATCATGAGGGCAAAAGAGTGTAGAATGGAAGAAAGTCTCTTGTATCTAGATACTTTAAATACAGGAGGCCCTTTAACTTAATTGCCTTTAGTCAACCACTGGATTTCAATTTGCATCAAGTATTCTAAAAATTTTTGAATTTAAAAAAATGTATTGCAGTAGTGTGTCAGTACCTTACTGTTAAACTGAGTCAGATAAATCTTCAGTTCCTGGTTATTTGGGCAGTTGAATCATCATGGACTGTATAATGCAATCAGATTATTTTGTTTCTAGACATCCTTGAATTACACCAAAGAACATGAAATTTAGTTGTGGTTAAATTATTTATTTATTTCATGCATTCATTTTATTTCCCTTTAAGGTCTGGATGAGACTTCTTTGGGGAGCCTCTAAAAAAAAACTCTTCACCGGGGGCCACGTGGGTCATGAGAAGCCTCCAGGCTCCTTCCCAGTGCCTAGAGGTGCTGTAGGAAACAGAGATCAAGCCAGGGGCTTCCCTAAGGCAGTGCGGCGCTGGCCCAGGGCATCACTAGACAGGCCCTAATTAAGTTAAAAAAAAAAAAAAGCCTATGTATTTATTTAAGAATCATGTCTTTCTGTATATTAACTTGGAGGATATCCATTAATATTTAGGATATAAGATTTGAGGTTGGCCATCTTCAAAAAAGAAAAACCAAAAAAAAAAAATTCTGACTTAAGAAAGTACAAGTAAACTATACATCTTTTTTTCATAAGTTTTAGGAACTAGTAATGTGGCTTAGAAAGTATAATGGACTAAATGTTTTCAAAATGTAAGTTCCTGTGGAGAATTGTTTATATTTCGGGTGGGGGGACAGAGGGGAAACTATAGGTTTAAAATAGTATGTTTCTCAGCCAACTGATTTAAAAGGCCTTTAACTGTTTTTTTTAAAACGCACTCTTCCCTTCCTATGAGGAAGATTTGAGGGGGGCACTTATTTCTGTAAAATCCCCAAATTGGTGTTGATGACTTTTGAGCTTAAATGTTTTCAGACCTGATTAAAACTTGGTTTCTTCTAATTTCTGTATCATATCATCTGAGGTTTACGTGGTAACTAGTCTTATAACATGTATGTATCATTTTTTGTTGTTCATCTAAAGCTTTTTAATCCAAATAAATACGGAGTTTGCAAAGTGATTTGGATTAACCAGGTTTGGTTGTTCTGTTAGCTGTGTCAGATATTAGTTTCAAGCAGATTTAACTCCTGCAAGCCCTGATCTCATGCTGACACGGATGTGGCTGCCAATTTAAGAGAATAAATCTCCACAGGTGGAGAAGAAAGGCAGTGTCCAGACCCCTGGTTCAGGGCTCAGGCCACATTAACACAGCCACATGTACTCAGACTGCAGCCTGAAGTGCCCCACACCACACCTTAGGCTGGCAGTCAAGGAATTCCTAACATGTCCCAGCATGGGCAGAAATGCAGGTTGAAGTTAAAATTGGAGAGAGTTACTGAAGGCGGAAAGTATCATAAAGCAGTGTAGCCCACTTCAAATAGCTTTTCTGTGGCCAGAAGAAACAGGTGGCCGAGGTATCTTTATCATCTTTTTTTTTTTTTTTTTTTTTTTTGAGACGGAGTTTCGCTCTTGTTACCTAGGCTGGAGTGCAATGGTGCTATCTCGGCTCACCACAACCTCCGCCTCCTGGGTTCAGGCAATTCTCCTGCCTCTGCCTCCTGAGTACTCAGCTGGGATTACAGGCACAAGCCACCATGTCCAGCTAATTTTTTGTATTTTTAGTAGAAATGGGGTTTCACCATGTTGACCAGGATGGTCTCGATCTCTCGACCTCGTGATCCACCCGCCTCGGCCTCCCAAAGTGCTGGGATTACAGGCTTGAGCCACCGCGCCCAGCCTAACATCTTTATAAGCTCTTAAAACATGACCACGCTTTCAGTAGAAAGTGTTGGTAAAATCAACCAACTGTTTTCCTCTAATATCACTTTGCAAATCCCTGTGGTTCTGTTCTCCTGAATTTAGGATAGTAAAACTGGCGTCTGTGCCCCTGAGCATATTTTGAATAATCAGTTGCTGTATAGCTAGACATCCCATCTGAACACTGAGCAAATACTGCTATTACTCTGTTCCTTTTTTCTTCTTCTTCTTCCTTTTAGGCAGAACGTCACTCTGTCGCGCAGGCTGGAATGTAGTGGTGCGATCTCGGCTCACTGCAGCCTCCACCTCCTGGGTTCAAGCAATTCTCATTCCACAGCCACCTGAGTAGCTGGGACTACAGCCATGTGCCATCATACCTGACTAATTTTTGTATTTTAGTAGAGACAGGGCTTCTCTATGTTGACCAGGCTGGTTTAGAACTCCTGGCCTCGAATGATCCGCTGCCTCAATCTAAAGTGCTAGGATTATAGGTGTGAGCCACCACACCTGGCCTACTCTGTTCCTTTTTAGCCTGGAAGTATGCTAGATCAGCTGAATGAAAGTTCAGAATTAAACAAATTAATGGACTGTCCTTTTTTCCTGTTTTAGCTATTTCATGGTATTTCTATCTTGCATATTGCACATAAATGAGACAAACTCCAGATTTAATACATGCGTGAAGATAAAGCACTGATATGCTTTACTAGGGAGATAAGTTACTTTGGAAAACACAAGGTCCAAGAGCTTTTATTTATTTATTTATTTATTTGAGACGAGTCTCACTGTCTCCAGGCTGGCGTGCAGTGGTGCAAGCTCAGTTCTCTGCAACCTCTGCCTCCTGGGTTCAAAGGATTATCCTGCCTCAGGTTCCTGAGTAGCTGGGACTACAGGCACGTGCCACCACGCCCAGCTAATTTTTGTTTTAGTAGAGATGGTTTCACCATGTTGGCCAGGATGGTCTTGATTTCTCCACCTCGTGATCCGCCCACTTTGACCTCCCAAAGTGCTGGGATTATAGGTGTGAGCCACTGTACCAGGCCCAAGAGTGTGTATCTTTTTTTTTTTTTTTTTTTTTTTTTGAGACGGAGTTTCGCTCTTGTTACCCAGGCTGGAGTGCAATGGCGCAATCCCGGCTCACTGCAACCTCCGCCTCCTGGGTTCAGGCGATTCTCCTGCCTCAGCCTCCTGAGTAGCTGGGATTACAGGCACGCGCCACCACGCCCAGCTAATTTTTTGTATTTTTAGTAGAGACGGGGTTTCACCATGTTGACCAGGATGGTCTCGATCTCTCGACCTCGTGATCCACCCGTCTCGGCCTCCCAAAGTGCTGGGATTATAGGCGTGAGCCACCGCGCCCGGCCCGAGTGTGTATCTTTTTAAAGAGTTAATTCAGTGTGAAAAATTTGAACACATGCAAGAAAGGGAGATTAAGTATCATATCAAGGATTTAGGTTAAGACTTCCAAAATAGAACTGCTAGATAAACAAAAATAACTAATTTATTAGGTGGTTTTTGTTTTTTGCTGTAATACCCTTGTACCATTTATAGGTACTTTATTAATTCAGATGATAAAGTAACACTCAAAATCCGATGTTCTTTCCCCAACACCGTGGAGGTCGAGTTGTAGCAATAAATGCAAATTAGATTTTCAGCATTCTGAAAAAAGTGCTGTAGTTTTTGAAATTTATTAAAATTTTATTTTCTGTAGTTTATAGTTGGTGGCACTGCAGTTTTTTGTTTTTTGTTTTGTTTTTTGTAGACAGGGTTATAGCTGTGACTACAGGTGCACACCACCATGCCTGGCTAATTTTTTGTACTTTTTGTACATACTGGGTTTCGCCATGTTTCCCAGGCTGGTCTTGAACTCCTGGGCTCAAGCAATCCTCCCACCTCATCCTCCCAAAGTGCTGGGATTATAGACATGAGCCACCACTCCTGGCTTTAAGTTCCCATAAGTAGGATAGAGTCATATTCCTAGTAGGAGAGTTAAAAATATTTTTGAGGGAAAATTTTTTTTTTTTTTTTTTTTTTTTTTTTTGAGACGGAGTTTCGCTCTTGTTACCCAGGCTGGAGTGCAATGGCGCGATCTCGGCTCACCGCAACCTCCGCCTCCTGGGCTCAGGCAATTCTCCTGTCTCGGCCTCCTGAGTAGCTAGGATTACAGGCACGCGCCACCATGCCCAGCTAATTTTTTGTATTTTTAGTAGAGACGGGGTTTCACTATGTTGACCAGGATGGTCTCGATCTCTTGACCTCGTGATCCACCCGCCTCAGCCTCCCAAAGTGCTAGGATTACAGGCTTGAGCCACCGCGCCCGGCCAAGGGAAAATTCTTTTTTTTTTTTTTTTTTGAGACGGAGTTTCGCTCTCGTTACCCAGGCTGGAGTGCAATGGCGCGATTTCGGCTCACTGCAACCTCCGCCTCCTGGGTTCAGGCAATTCTCCTGCCTCAGCCTCCTGAGTAGCTGGGATTACAGGCACGCGCCACCATGCCCAGCTAATGTTTTGTATTTTTAGTAGGGACGGAGTTTCACCATGTTGACCAGGATGGTCTCGATCTCTCGACCTCGTGATCCACCCGCCTCAGCCTCCCAAAGTGCTGGGATTACAGGCTTGAGCCACCGCGCCCGGCCTAAAGGGAAAATTCTTTACCTTAGCTGGGCACAGTGGCTTACGCCTGTAATCCCAACACTTTGGTAGGCCAAGGTGGGAGGACTACCTGTGCCCAAGATTTTGAGACCAGCCTGGTCAACATAGCAAGTCCCTGTGTCTACAAAAACTTTAAAAATTAGCCAGGCATGGTAGCTGGCTAGTCCCAGCTACAGGAGAAGGTTAGGAAGGAGGATCACTTGAGCTCAAGAATTCAAGGCTGCAGTGAACTATAATCAGGCCACTGAACTCCAGCCTGGGTGACAGTGAAACCCTATCTTAAAAAAAAAAAAAAAAAAAAAGCTTACATCTTGGTTAACAAATGAGTTCTCACTCATAGCATCCAAACTAATGTGCTCTGAAAAACTGTCTTCCATCGAATACAGTCATTGCTTTGGTAGTCTACCTGCCTAAAGTCAGAAGCTGTCCAGTCTTTCTTTTTTCTTTTAATAGAGATGGAGTCTGTGGCCCTGAACTCCGTGCCTCAAGCAGTCCTCCTACCTGAGCCTCCCAAAGTGCTTGGCTTACAGGTGTGAGCCACCATGCCTGATCGTCATTTTCAAAGTCTGTTGTCCTTCAATAAATTAACATTCTAATGAAAAGAAAAAGAAATGGAGAGGAAAGCCCTAGGGAAAGCTAACATGAAATTCAGTCTAATGGTTCTCGGTGGGGTGGAAGCAGAGGGATGGGCCAGGGAATGAACCCACAGCAGGAACAGAAGTTAGCCAGTAGTTTTATTAGTGTTTACTATTACTATTTGTAAGAGGTATGACATATTCTCTACCTGTGTCAACTATTAAACTCCTAAAGCAAGGTGGGTGAGGGCAAACAGAGAATATGGCCATGTAATTATTACGAGAGAATGATATATTTTATACAGCAGGCAAGTCACTAAAAATGGTTCATCAGGTTTACCAGGAATCCTAGATGACACAACTGGGCATGAGAATACGATGAACCACTGTCCCCTCCCTGGTGGTGGATAGGTAATTACCGGCCTTTCACATTGAAGCTATCTTGCAGCCATGACTAAGGGCTTGCTGTACTGTAGTGTAGGTAGTGCTTTAACGAGATCTGAGTAGTTAATGGTTCTTTACTGAATTGGTTCTAATGTAAGTGGACTAAAATTAAAAATCTCTAGAAAAAATTAGAGGAGACATGTTTGTGGCAGAGATCATTAACTTGAGGATATCCTTTGACCTTAAGCATCAACTTTATTCTCCTGCAATAGAAACTATTCTGAAACTTAGTTTTTAGTGTGTACGTATTTTCTTGCTTGAAACAATGTTGGATGTGGTTATCCAAGCATGGAAAGGTGTCTGCTTTTTCTTTTTCTTTTTTCATTTTTTTGAGACAGAGTCTCCTCCGCCAGGTTGGAGTGCAGTTGTATGATCTCAGCTCACTGCAACCTCCACCTCCCAGGTTCAAGCAATTCTCCTGCCTTAGCCTCCTGAGTCATTGAGACTACAGGTATGTGCCACCATGCCCAGCCTAATTTTTGTATTTTTAGTAGAGACAGGGTTTCACCATGTTGGCCAGGATGGTTTCAAACTCCTGACCTTGTGATTCACCCACCTCAGCCTCCCAAAGTGCTGGGATTACAGGCATGAGCTACCATGCCCGGCCACCATCTGCTTTTTCTACCAGGCTGATCCAAACTTACACTGGGTCAAATTGCCAAATCACTCAGTAGACTGAGCCTCTGATTTAGGTCAAGTCTGGGATTGCTTTAAACTGTATAGGTTCACTTTCTCAAAGAAGGAGCAACTGTTTCTAGCAGCTGAATGGAAGCATCTTCATCACAGAGTGGGGTGAAACCTGTTGCCCATGATCCTCATGAAGGTCCAGCCCTTGAAGTTTAGTGGAGCCAAGCAAGGGAGGGGCTTATTTCTGTTCAAAAGAATATTAGCGCCGGGCGCGGTGGCTCAAGCCTGTAATCCCAGCACTTTGAGAGGCCGAGGCGGGTGGATCACGAGGTTGAGAGATCGAGACCATCCTGGTCAACATGGTGAAACCCCGTCTCTACTAAAAATACAAAAAATTAGCTGGGCATGGTGGCTCGTGCCTGTAATCCCAGCTACTCAGGAGGCTGAGGCAGGAGAATTGCCTGAACCCAGGAGGCGGAGGTTGCGGTGAGCCGAGATCGCGCCATTGCACTCCAGCCTGGGTAACAAGATCGAAACTCCGTCTCAAAAAAAAAAATACTAGCATGAGAAATGTATAGTCAGTAATTTCCACCACCCTAGCAAAAAGTTTATAATCTAGTAGCTGGCAGAAATGTAACCTGCATAATGATCTTGGTTTAAATGACCTTGCATTGGAGAATGTGTCCATAATTTAATTTGAATTCTGCAAAACAGTAAATAAGGTTATTAGTTGCCTAAAATAATTCGGGCTGCACTGAAAAGCATCCTGATTGATCCTTGAATTGTTTAAGAACTATTTCATGGACTTGATTCATTGAATAAGTGTTTTAGGAGGAAATAATTTTCCTACAAGTGCTGTCCAGCAGTGACTTGGGAAGTACTCAAGCAGAGACAGAATTATAAAAATTCTTTGCAAGGACAGTTACTGTAATATTGTGCAGCTGCTAAAGGACAAGCTGTGTCAGAACAAGAAATCTGAAAAGGCACTGAAACCACTAGTAAAAATTCACATTGACTTTATTGACTGCTGAAGTTCAGTCTCATTCATCTTCCAGCCTTCTCTGATACTGTCTTTCTGAGGCTTTTCTACGGTAGACATCATCTGTATCAAACAAAAAATTGCTTAGATTTTTAAGAAACATTTAAAATTAAAAACAATCTGCGTAATTTAATCAATAGTCTAGGTCTGCCACTTATTTCTGAATCTCGGCATTAATGTTTAACTCAATGCCAAAATAAATTTAAAGCAAAACTTGAGTTAGATGAGGACTACATTAATGGAGTTCTAGACCTAAATAGGGTAAAAGTGGGTGTCTTGAAAGATAGAATCATGTCTTAGCACATCTCTTTTTTTTTTTTTCCTTTTTTTTTTTTTTTTTTTTGAGACGGAGTTTCGCTCTTGTTACCCAGGCTGGAGTGCAATGGCGCGATCTCGGCTCACCGCAACCTCCGCCTCCCGGGTTCAGGCAATTCTCCTGTCTCAGCCTCCTGAATTCTTTTTTTTTTTTTTTTTTTGAGACGGAGTTTCGCTCTTGTTACCCAGGCTGGAGTGCAATGGCGCGATCTCGGCTCACCGCAACCTCCGCCTCCTGGGTTCAGGCAATTCTCCTGCCTCAGCCTCCCGAGTAGCTGGGATTACAGGCACGCACCACCATGCCCAGCTAATTTTTTGTATTTTTAGTAGAGACGGGGTTTCACCATGTTGACCAGGTTGGTCTCGATCTCTCGACCTTGTGATCCACCCGCCTCAGCCTCCCAAAGTGCTGGGATTACAGGCTTGAGACACCGCGCCCGGCAACATTTCTTTAAGATGTGGGTTGGCGGCCGGTCGCGGTGGCTCACGCCTGTAATCCCAGCACTTTGGGAGGCTGAGGCGGGTGGATCACAAGGTCAAGAGATCCAGACCATGCTGGTCAACATGGTGAGACCCCGTCTCTGCTAAAAATACAAAAAATTAGCTGGGCATGGTGGCGCATGCCTGTAATCCCAGCTACTCGGGAGGCTGAGGCAGGAGAATTGCCTGAACCCAGGAGGAGGAGGTTGCGGTGAGCCGAGATCGCGCCATTGCACTCCAGCCTGGGTAACAAGAGCGAAACTCCGTCTCAAAAAAAATGTGGGTTGGCAATTCACAAGTGATATTGTTTCAGGAGAGGGGCAAAGCAGAAAGGGCCGACGGGATGGGGAAGTCCTCCTGAAAGGAAATGGCCTGTCCAGAGTTAATGGTCAGTAATGCATTACCACCGTTTTTTGTTTTTTGTGTTTTTTTTGAGATGGAGTCTCACTCTCATCTAGGCTGGTGTGCAATGACGCAATCTCAGCTCACTGCAACATCTGCCTCCTGGGTTCAAGTGATCCTGCCTCAGCCTCCCAAGTAGCTGGGATTACAGGTGCCCACCACCACGCCCAGCTAATTTTTTGTATTTTTAATAGAGACAGGGTTTCTCTATGTTGGTGAGGCTGGTCTCAAACTCTTGACCTCATGATCCGCCCACCTTGGCTTCTCAAAAGTGTTGGGATTACAGGCATGAGCCACTGCGCCCGGCGCATTACCACTGTCTTTACAGTGCTGATCATCTGGACCCACACCAAAGATCTGATGCCAATGACTGCCCTGTAAAGACAATGGTAGTTAGCAAAGCCAGACAGGACAGCTTCCTCCAGAGTTTGGACAGAAGAGTCCAAAGAGAACTAGCCAGTTAGGAGTTTCCCTGAACCTTCAGATCCACCCCCTTATACAACTGTCGTGAGCAAGTCTGTTCCTTAGGCCCAAACGATGTCACCGGCAGGGGTGAAGGGCAGGACTGGAGGCACGTGATCTTTACTAAGTGCAGGGAAGGTCGCCAGGCTGGACGGCAATGTGCCTGGCCTACAGGAGAGCCGGGCCGCCCTGACTGCCAAGCGAATGGGACTGCACTTGCCCAGCGCTCTGAGTGCAATGCGCGGTCTGCAATCTGAGAATATTCCCCAGAAAAACGGATCCCTGCCGCCTCGTGTCTTCCTGAAAGAGACTGCTACCCCCTTACTTACAGAAAGTCTCCTGGCCCACGCGTATGTTAATCATGATCCACTCCATCGTTCCTCCCAGGACAAAAAAGAAGGGCAGGAACCGGTAGATGCCGAATCGCCGCTTCCCGGGCACCCGCTGCAGAATCCGTCTCACCTGGGCCTTGGGGAACATGCTCGAACGAGGTCCCGGAAAGGGGTACGGCGGAACCAAGCACTGGATTGCCCGGACGCAGCCGAGGCCGCTCCGCGCGTTCTCGCCGTGTACGGCGGCCTGGACAACAAGCGAGCGCCGCCCTCCGCCACTGTCTGGTAAACGCACGAGCGCCGGAGCTGGGCGGTGACCTTCGACAGCGAGGCGTAGCCGCCAATCAGAGTACTGCAAGGCGCGCGTGCTCCGTGAGGCCGAGCAGGGCCTGAAGCAGCTGCGCAGGCGCCTCAGCTCTGGAGGTGGGGCGGCCCAAACGGGAGGGCAGCCCACGTGGCGCCGGCCCGGCCCCGCCTCCTGGCCGCCCCGGTGCGGGAGAGAGTTTAAGAGACTACCCTCTACTCGGCCACCGCCATTTTTATTCCTAACATCCTGATAGAAGTGATGACCCTCTCTCATGGACTAAGTATGTACAGCACCATATTCCAAAATGCAGTTATTCACTGACTTGCGTTTATTTCGGAGGCGTGATTGGTGCCTAGACTTCTTTTTTTTTTTTTTTTTTTTTTTTTGAGACGGAGTTTCACTGTTGTTACCCAGGCTGGAGTGCAATGGCACAATCTCGGCTCACCGCAATCTCCGCCTCCTGGGTTCAAGCAATTCTCCTGCCTCAGCCTCCTGAGTAGCTGGGACTACAGGCGTGCACCACCATGCCCGGCTAATTTTTGTATTTTTAGTAGAGACGGGGTTTCACCTTGCTGACCAAGATGGTCTCGATCTCTTGACCTCGTGATCCACCCGCCTAGGCCTCCCAAAGTGCTGGGATTATAGGCGTGAGCCACCGCGCCCGGCCGGTGCCTAGACTTCTAAAGTAACAGAATTTGATATAGAGTGTTGAACGCTGAACTTTGTCAATTATCACAGCAAAAATCTAAGTAAGCGCCGCTTGAGATTCCCAAAATTAACAAAAGCTACCTTGTATGGGGCACTTACCGTTCCACAGGCACCTGTAGGTGCTTTAGTCACAATAATCGCCGAAGAGCACGATAATTAAGGAGCCCAAGCTCTGTTGTCAAATCACATCCCTGCTCTATAGGTGCTCCCTTAACCCATGTGTGCCTCAATTCTCTAAGCCGTAAAATGGAGGCCTTCCTTGCTCTGACGCTGTGAGGATTTAGTACGGTAATATAAATGATGCACTGAACACAGTCATGGAGCATAGTAACTGATTAACATTAGTTATAATATTCATTATGATGATGATAATGATTGGCAGCGCCCCTGTTCTCCACATGTATTCCCAAACATGGTTTTCGTTTGTTTGTTTGTTTGTTTGTTTGATACAGGATCTCACTCTGTTATCCAGGCTGGAGTGCAGTGGCGCGATCTCGGTTCACTACAACCTCCTCCTCCCAGGCTCAAGCCATCCTCCCACCTCAGCCTCCCTAGTAGCTGGGACTACAGGCACACACCACCACATCCAGCTAATTTTTAAATTTTTTGTAGAGATGAGGGATTGCCCAGGCTGGTCTCAAACTCCTGAGCTCAAGAGGTCCTCCTGCCTTGGCCTCCCAAAGTGCTGTGATTGCAGGCGTGAGCCACCATGTTCAGTCTGAACGTGTATTCTTTTTTTTTTTTTTTTGAGACGAAGTTTCGCTCTTGTTACCCAGGCTGGAGTGCAATGGCACAATCTCGGCTCACCGCAACCTCCGCCTCCTGGGTTCAGGCAATTCTTCTGCCTCAGCCTCCTGAGTAGCTGGGATTATAGGCACGCGCCACCATGCCCAGCTAATTTTTTGTATTTTTAGTAGAGACGGGGTTTCACCATGTTGACCAGGATGGTCTCGATCTCTTGACCTCGTGATCCACCCGCCTCGGCCTCCCAAAGTGCTAGGATTACAGGCTTGAGCCACCGCGCCCGGCCTGAACGTGTATTCTTTACATGTATTCTCTTAATTGAAAATTTGAGAGACTATGCCAGGTAGAAGCAGGGCTCTGGCTTAAGAAACTTCGCTTGTCATTTCGTCCTCTCATGCTGCTGTGCTTGCTGAAGATAACTGAAAGGGGCAGTCATCCCATTACCTAGAGATAAGATAACAACTGCAGGAACAGCTTTGAGAAGGGAGACAACCATTAGACAATATAAGGAAGGTAAATGAAAACTTAGAACCAATGAGACGATTTGGCGATATGGACACAAAATATACAAAAGCAGACTGGAGGAGAGAGCAAGCAGGGCCCCAGAAAGTGTCATAGGGCCTGCAGTGTGAGCAGCCTGAGCTGCCGCCCATACAACCGGCTTTAGAGAGCCAGCCAGGAAGCCTCTTTCTCCTCCAGGTCGACTCCATCCAAGCAGGCACACACACACAGGTTTGATGCTCGCTCCCATTTCTGCAGGTGGTTTTGACGGCTGGACTGCAGGCAACCCCTCTCCTGGAGGAGGTTCACGTGTGGCCAGATTCCCAGCACACCCACTAGCTCACTGGGGCCCTGGGGGCACCACCCTCTAGCGCCTCCTATGGCCTCATTCTTTACCAGTTCCCGGGCCATGGGCTGCCACACTGTAGGTCTTCAATCAAGTTTCAGTGGAGTTTCGAATATACCCACACCCTGAAAGCCAGCGAGGCCACCTGAGGAGACAACGGGTGCCAGCTGGCTGGCTCCTCTGCGACCTGGGCCGCGGGTGCTGCGTCGCCTCCTCCGGACCCGAAGCACAACCTGGTATGCGTGCGGGCTCAGAATACGGATCCGAGCAAAAGAAATGCGAGTGAAGAGGGGCTCTGAGCAGGAAAGAAGAATTTCATTGGAAAGCCTGGCAACATAGCTAGAAAATACCGCAGAATCTCACGAGGGTCCTGCACTGGGAAACGGGGAGTTGGCAGGTCGGTGCAGCCAGTTACCGCGGTCAGAACCAAGTGGGCACAGTGACCGCTACCCACAGCCCTGCAGCGCACTGCCAAGTCACCTGGTTGAATTAGAAGGGGTCACCCTGGCGGGAGAAGAGTCTGCCTTAGTGGACATCGGCTGCCCTGCGGGCCCCTCGGTCTCCCCCGGCGTGGGCCTGGCACCGGGGAACGCGGGAAGGGCTCTTTGTTAGATTAGTGAGTGATCTGGCCCGGGCTCTGGTCAGTGAGCAGTCAGTCCAAGCCCGGATTCGGGAGACCAGGACCCCAGGAAAGGAGGGCACAAGAACTAGGGGGAGGGGCGGATGATCAGGGGTCAGAAGCATCCAGAGGCGCAGGGAAGCGGGCGGACCCGAGAGCGGAGAGGAAGGCAGAGGACCAGGGGGTCGGGGGAGACCCGCCGCTCTCCGGCTGTCTCCTCTCGGCGCCTTGGCCATCCGGAGCCTCTCAGGGACGGCCACTCTTAAGCCCTCTGACTTCCAGGGCTGGGGTCGGGGAAAGGCGCCGCCATCGCCGGCGTGACGGCCGAAGGGGGGGCGCAAAGTCCTCCAGGGCCGCGCGGGAGACTGGGGGAGGGGGCTGGGGAGCCCGTCCCGCCCCGCCCCGCCGGGTCCGGGGCCTCCCGCCCCCCGGCCCGAGGGGCGCGCCCATTGGCAGGCCGGGCTCCGCGCACCGCACCCATTGGCCGGCCGCGGTGAGGAGCACGAGGCCACCGTGGCGGGCGCGCAGTCGGAGGGCGGCGGGCGGCCGGAGGGCTGAGGGCAGCGCGGGCTGCTGGCGGCGCGCAGTGGGCATGGCGGGTCCGGGGCTGCGGGCGGCCGCTCGACGCTGGCTACTGTGCGGAGGCCACGGCGGGCCGCGAGCTGCCTCGTCCTCGCCCTCCTGCCCTGGCTGCGGCCCCCCAGGTCCCAGCGCCCCCTGCCCGAGCTCTCCGGCACCCGCCGGCGGCGCCGACCTCAGCGCGCACCTATGGGCTCGTTACCAGGACATGCGGAGACTGGTGCACGGTGGGTGAGCCGGGGCGGGACGTGCGCCGGGGTGTCTTTGCGTGGACGGACGGACGGAGCCCCAGGGCTCCGGAGCCCAAGGGCCCGGCAGCTTTTCGCGAGAGGCTTCTGCCGGTCATCCCGGGGGCCTTTGGGGCGCCTCGACGGCCAGGGGCGGGCGGGAGGTTGGGGCTCCTAGAGCGGCTGTCGGAGTGCTGGGCCCTCACCGTCTTCCTTCGGGGTCCCGCCCGCCGTCAGGCTGCGGCGGAAACTCCCCCAGCCTCTTGTTCCCGGCGGGCTCTTAGTTGGGGCAGGAGTGCGCTGTGGACAAAGCCAGCGAGCGGCGCTAGGCGGAACTGGCTCCTAGGGACGGCCGGACCGACGGGGACCACCGGCTGGACGTCCCAGACACACTTCGATGTCGCCCAAGAGGTCCGGCCCCCTCTCAGCCCGGGAAGCGAAGGTTGGGAGGAACCAAGTCACCCCCGCCCCCTGGAGCTCACACCAGGGCCGCACAGGGCACTTAACCTCCCTGCCTGCTCTCTCCCTCTGAGGAGCGGCTTGGGGAGGCTGAGTCCTCTTCTCGGAGAGGGCCGACCGGGGCGCACTAGTGAGGCCCCAGAGCTGAGAGTGCCGGACATCGGCCCGCTTGTCTCCGTGGCTCTGGAGCAGGCGATGTGGGTTGTGACCCTATCACTGACCAGCTGGGTGGCCCCCCTGCAGGCCTCAGCCTCTCTCAAACATGAAACGGGGGCCTCTCTGTCCCAGGGTTGGGTGACGACTGGAACCAGGCCAAGTGGGGGCAGGGGAGCTTCCGGAGGAACCCCCAGGGGGTGACATGGCTTTCATTGCCTGGAAAGACAAAGTGGCCCTGTCTGGAAGATTCCAACTGGCTAGACGGGGGCTTTCACTCCGGCTTTGTAGGGTGGCAGAGACTCACTTCTTGACAAGTGAAAGCAGGAGGGTAAAGGCCACTGAGGAATGGTCATTTTGAAGCCTTGGGCATCTGTCCACCCTCGAAGTTCTGGGTTGAGTTTGTGTCTGTGGAGGGGCGCCCCAGCGCTATTTAAGAAGTCTCTGCTCTGGGCCTGGAGAAGACCCTCTGAGTGGCCTGAGAAGCCTGCCTTGGAGGTTTCAGGGAGGAGCATGGGGATCTACTGGACATTGGCCTCCTGGGCCTGCCTGCACCTTTGGAGCTTCACAGCCCTCTAAGCTCCTCGTATGCAAGGAGCAAAGTCATTTCCACTGAGATCCCATGGTGGCCACCAGCCGGAGCCAGCTTCACACCTCTGGGCACCAAGGTTTGCTTTGGGCTAATGCCCATGGGCTGAGAGGAGCGAAGCAGGCCCCCAGCCCCCACCCACCTGGTCTCAATGTGCTGATGTTGAGCGGCTAGGCTGAGGGGGCAGAGTGATTAACGCAGGTGGGGTAACTTGAATGGTGATCAGCCCCGCTGCCTGTTAGTGGTTTGGAGCAAGTGACTTCATCTCCCTGAGCCCCCGTTTCTTCCTCTGGATGATGGGGGAATAAGTGGGACTGCTTCAAAGGATTGGAGTGCGGATTGAACGAGACAGCCCTCTAAGGCAGGCGTCCCCAAACTACGGCCTGCGGGCCGCATGCGGCCCCCTGAGGCCATTTATCCGGCCCCCTGCCGCACTTCAGGAAGGGGCACCTCTTTCACTGGTGGTCAGTGAGAGGAGCACAGTATATGGCGGCCCTCCAACAGTCTGAGGGACAGTGAAGTGGTCCCCTGTGTAAAAAGTTTGGGGACGCCTGTTCTAAGGCATCCACAGGTGTCGTGGTTGCTAGAGAGCAGTTGGCCCTGGAACCTGGAGCCATGGGCAGGTGTGGGAGCTGGGGCTGAGAAAGGAGGGCAAGGGCTGGACGTGCTGGGTGGGCCACACCCTCAGCTGGCCCCCACACCACCACCACCTGTGGAAGGGAGCAGGCCACTGTTGCCCTGGACCTAAGGTTTTCCTAGTCCAGAAATCAGGCCAGGTGGCCAGGCCCTGTGGCTAGTTACCCATCCTGATTTGTTCCTGGGAGGACTATCTGCCCCTTGGCTCCTGGGAATATCCTTAAGGGCAAAGGTGAAGGCCTGGACCTAGCCAGGACTCTGTCAGCAAGGGACTGTACTGGGAAGATCACCAAGAGTCACAACCACAGTTGGTAACTGAGGGCCATGGGGAGGGCAAGGCCTAGGGTCCTCATGACACCAGGACCCTGGGCCTTGAAGGGCAGCTCAGAAGCAGTTCCCCAGAGGGCTGCAGCTGACAGTCCTTACTTGCATCCATGTGAAGACTCCTGTCTTTACCCATGGATCTGTGCTGGCCTGGGAAACCAGCCACACCTGATCCCCCACCCATACCCTGAACTTGGCTCCAAAGGAAAGGGGTGGGGATGGAGCCCTGTGTTCCCAGGGTGCATGAAGCACATCAGTGGGGTGTCTGACTTGAGCACAGCCGTTGCCAGGCACACTGTGGGGCTCCCCTGGCCCTCTGGCCTGGCAGCTTCTGCTTTGTGATTGGGACTGGAGTTGTGGCTGAGACAGGGATCCCCTGGAGGCTTAGAGCTGGGGCCCCTGCAAGGCAGTGTCCTGTGTACCTAGTCCTGCCTGCTCCCTTCTCCCTGCAGCCCCTGCTCCTGGAGGGACACTGGGAAATTGGGGACAAGATGCTCAGGAGCTCAGGAAGCATATCACCCATTTAATCCTGTATATGTGCAGGTGCAGAGTGGGATTGCTGCACAGAGCAGCACCTTCTTTATGACCTTCTTAGTAATTCTCTAGGTTGGTACAATTTTTTTTTAATGTTTGCAGAGGCAGGGTATCGCTATATAGCCTAGGCTGGTCTTGAACTACTGGGCTTCAAGCAATCCTCTCACCTCAACCTACTGAGTAGCTAGAACTATAGGTGTGCGCCACCATGCCCCACTTCACACAATTTTTCCTACCCTTTTAGAAAAAAGGAAACTGAGTCCCAAGAGATGAGGTGATGTTTCTGAAGTCACAGCCATAAGAGGGAGGGCCTGGTCTTCCTGCCTGACTTCATTTGCACACGGCCTTCCCAGCACATCTTCTTTCCCTTCCACTTTCCCCATTGTACAGATAGGGAAACCAGGCGGGTAACATGGGGCCCCTCAGCCTCATCTGCTTCCTTGGGACCCAGAGCCCATGCTGCACAGTGACCTGCTCAGCTTCCGGCTGTGGGCCTCCAAGCCACTGCAACCTCCTGGGAGCAACAAGGGACTTGGGGTGGCCACGACCACATCCCCAGAAGGAGCAGCCTGGATAATGGCCCAGAACCTGACATCACGTCCTGCATGTTGTAATTACCAATGTTCCCTGGCTAGAGCCAGCAAATGTCATTATATGGGCTGTTGGGCAGCTGAAATCTGATTAGAGGGGCCTCACTCTCCCCAGGCTGTGGGAGGTGCACAGAGCTGGCAGTCTGACAGCAGAGGGGCTTCTCATCCTACTAATGTTCCTGAGCTCCAATCCCAGCTCTGGGCAGGGTAGAAAGTCAGCATCCATGGCCTCAGCCCCCTAGTCTGGCCGTACAGAGCCAGCCATTCTGGGTTGGAGTCCTCAGTGCCTACCTGCTATCCTCACACATAAAAACCCCAGGGAGGCTGAGAGATGAGGCCAGAGGGCAGGGCAGCACAGAGGAGCTGAGAGGAGCAGAAGAGCTGTTGGATTGTAGGGGGCCACACAGTGGTGCTCCTGCATGGGTGTTGAGCAAGTGGGAGGATTTGCACTATAGAGCATCCCAAAAGCAGCTATTCTGGAGCTAGGCAGTGAGGAGTTGAGTGAGTGCTGCCAGGGTTCTAGCACGGCCCTGTGTCTGATGGGGCTAGGTAGTAAGATCCTGGAGTAGTCATGGGCTCAGTGCACCTGGTGGGCTGCAGGGGATAGTGTAATGCAGGCAGGTGTAACCATGGGGAGGAGTGCCAGCCATGGGCCCTGCCCACTGCCAACTCCACCTTACCCTAACCTTGTGACCCTGGGCCTGTTTGACCATCTGCAGCACTGGAATAAGAGCTGCCATTGCGGGGTGTTTCTGAGGCTCACAGGGCTGGGCCCCCAAAGCATCCCCAGGAGCCACAGCTGCTGCAGTGCTCATCATTCCATCACTGCCTCCCTGCGTCTCCTTCCACTAGACCTCCTGCCCCCTGAGGTCTGCAGTCTCCTGAACCCAGCAGCCATCTATGCCAACAACGAGATCAGCCTACGTGACGTTGAGGTCTATGGCTTTGACTATGACTACACCCTGGCTCAGTATGCAGACGCATTGCACCCCGAGATCTTCAGCGCCGCCCGCAACATCCTGATTGAGCACTACAAGGTGAGAGGGGTTCTTGCCACCAACACAAACCAGGGCCTGGAGGCTGGCAGGACCCGCCTTGGCCTAAGCTCAGGGCTGAGTCATGGGGCTCCCCTGGCCCTCTGGCCTGGCAGCTGCCCTGTACAAGTGGCTGGATGACCCCCTGGGGTGGCCACCCAGCCAGCAGGTCTGGCAGTGCTGTTGGCTTAGGCCCAGCCCTTTTCCCCCAACAGTACCCAGAGGGGATTCGGAAATATGACTACAACCCCAGCTTTGCCATCCGTGGCCTCCACTATGACATTCCAAAGGTGAGTGGCAGGACCTGCATAGGGGCTCCCTCCTTGGTGTCCTCTTGGTATGGTCATTACCCCTTAGCACCATCCAGCTGGGGTTCTGAAATGGGCTGAAAGAGGCTGGCTTGGGGTATGGTGAAACTGAATCCCTGGTGCCCCCAGAGCCTCCTGATGAAGATTGACGCCTACCACTACGTGCAGCTGGGGACAGCCTACAGGTCAGTTGGCTCTGCCCTGTCCCCAGCCCTGCCCCACCCTACGCTGCTGCCTGGGACCAGGACTGCCTTGGACTGATGGCGTCTGTGGGTCTGCTCAGGGGCCTCCAGCCTGTGCCAGATGAGGAAGTGATCGAGCTATACGGGGGCACCCAGCACATCCCACTGTACCAGACGAGCGGCTTCTACGGCAAGGTACTCCATACCCCAGCAGTAGCCAGCCCGCCCCATGGGCCATGCCCATGTCCCAGGGCAGATTTGGGGCCTTCATCTCTAGCACTGAAGGGGGTGTGGCCCCAAAGGGTGGCTGAGACCATGTCCTACGCCTGCTCCCCCGCCCCAGGGTCCCTCCATTAAGCAGTTCATGGACATCTTCTCGCTGCCAGAGATGGCTCTGCTGTCCTGTGTGGTGGACTACTTCCTGGGCCATGGCCTGGAGTTTGACCAAGCACACCTTTACAAGGACGTGACGGTGAGGATGCCGGGCCTGCCCTCAGATGGCAGGAACGGCTAAGTCCAGCCACAGCGGGGACAGGTCTACCTGGGCCCTGCTGCACCTTCACTATTCCCCACTGCCCCCAGGATGCCATCCGAGACGTGCATGTAAAGGGCCTCATGTACCAGTGGATCGAGCAGGACATGGGTAAGGGTGGGCAGAAGCCCTGCCGTGGCCGGCCTGAGCAGGTGGGAGGGCTGGCCCTCACAGTCCCGTCTGCCCCATTAGAAAAGTACATCTTGAGAGGGGATGAGACGTTTGCCGTCCTGAGCCGCCTGGTGGCCCATGGGAAACAGCTGTTCCTCATCACCAACAGTCCTTTCAGTTTCGTGTGAGTCCAGCCCCCTGTGGACGGAGGGACAGCAGGGCTAGGGCCCTGGGTGGGGAGGGTAGGCACAGAGCCACCCTCAGACCACTTGCCACCTGAACCTCCTCCGCACAGAGACAAGGGGATGCGGCACATGGTGGGTCCCGATTGGCGCCAGCTCTTCGATGTGGTCATCGTCCAAGCGGATAAGCCCAGCTTCTTCACTGACCGGCGCAAGTATGGGCCTGGAGGGTGTCGCAGGGCCAGGCAGGGTAATAAAGCAGGAGGCCAACGTGGCTCCTGCCCACTGCCCAGTGTGCTTGGGGTGAGGACACCCCCTTGCTGGCATGGGTCCACTTAAGCAGGTGGGCCTTTACAGAGGAGGGATGAGGGTTGCCCGGCCTGTGGCCCTGCCACAGATTGGAAGTCAGGCACTCTACCTGCACCCCAGGCCTTTCAGAAAACTCGACGAGAAGGGCTCGCTTCAGTGGGACCGGATCACCCGCCTGGAAAAGGGCAAGATCTATCGGCAGGTGAGAGCCATCTGGGGAGAGCAACACGTGGTGGGGCACAGGGCTTAACCAGGTCCCCAGGTTGTGCAGAGGCAGCCTCTGAGGAAGCAGCACAGCTCCTCAGCCCTAAGCAGCCCCATACCGTGGGGCTGGAGCCAGGGACTCCCAGCGAATGGCCGGCAGGGAGCAGGTCTGGGTGGCAACAAGAGCTTGACCTCTGGGTCAGGCTGCCTGGTTCTGAATTCCAACTCCACTACTCAGCACAGGGAGCCTGGGCTGGTTGCCTGACCTCTGTGCCTTGCTTCCCTTGTCTGCAAAAAAGTGTAATACTCTACTGAAGCTATGGTATAAAGCCCTCAGGATGGCCAGTGAGCCAGGCACAGAGGCTCAAGCCTTTAATCCCAGCAGTTTGGGAGGCTGAGGCGGCAGGTTAGTTTCTTGAGCTCAGGTGTTTGAGACTAGCCTGGCTAACATGGCGAAACTCCATCTCTACTAACAATATAAAAAGTTAGCAGGGCATGGTAGCATGCAACTATGGCCCCAGCTATTTCAGAGGCTGAGGTGGGAGGATCACTTGAGCCCAGGAGTTCAAGGCTGCAGTAAGCTTTGAGCACACCGCTGCACTCTAGCTTGGGCAACAGTGCAACACCTTGTCTTCAAAAGACAAGAATGGTCAGATTGTGAAATGCCTGATGAATGGTGTCATGTGTTGGGGCTGAGCACTCTCTGCTGCAGCCAGAAAACGTCTGGTTGGGGGCAGCTCACTGGGTGCTCTAGGGAAACTCCTCCTTCCTACCTGGCTAGGAAAATGAGAGGGACTGGTGTTGGGGGATTGGGTGTCGCTGAGCAGGCAGTGATTAAGGTTTAGCCCTGGCTGAAATGCGGAAATCCTGGCTGAGCTGGGCTTCTTCAGGCTAGGGGTTCTAAAGGCCTTGGGGCTGAGGGAGGGAGAAGCCAGCACCTAGCCAGGAGAGCAGTGTGGGGTGGCCAATACCCAGGCCTGACTTGCAGGAAACGCTCCCACCCTCTCAGCCCTGCCCATTGTTCCACCTCCCACCCTGCTGTACCCAAACTCCACGGCCCTCAGGCTCAGGTGTATCCCCTCAGCTCTGAGGGCACTGCTCTCCCCGGCCTTGGCATCTGGCCCCAGCTGAAGAGAGTTGTGCACCTTTGTGGGAAATGCATGACTTTCTCCCCTGGCAGCTTTCAGGTGATTCTTTATGCCCAATATTCTGAAGCTGCCTTACTCTGTGTGTTGGATTTTTGCCTGTCACTAAGTCTCTCAGACTCCTGTCCCTTGAGATTCTTTCTCTTGGTCCAGGGCCTGCCTGGGCCTCTGCCACTCCACTTGAACTTAGTTTAGCAATTCGATTCTCGCACCCCACCTGTTTCCCCCAGCACTTCCACTTCTAAGGCTTTGGATGCACAGACTGCTCTGAACTGTGCTTCCTGGGTGCAAATTCCTCGCTTTTGGGGTGTGGCCTCCTGCCCTGGTGGCTGCAGCCTTAGCACTGGTCTGCTGATTCCTGCTCTGGGCCCCTCGGTTTCTGCTGCCCTGTGAGCTTCCCCAGTTATGTGTGGGCCTGGCTGAGCTTCTCCAAATTTCTACGGCTCCAAGACATTGGTGTCCCTGGTGAGGTCTGCCATTGTTCTGCTGGGTCCCTCTGTGCTGAGGCAGGGGAAGCCAGCAAGGAGTTCAGGGCTGTGAAGTCTTCCCTACAGTTATTTTCTTATAAACAGGGTCTCAATCCCTAGCCTGGCATATGTATGAGACCACAGGGAGGATACCTCGAGGCATGGGTACCACATCAGCCTACAGGGTACCTTCCTGTGGCAGGCAGATTCCCCTTCCCAAGTAGGAGGGGAAAGGCCCCAGGGAGGGAGCAGCAAGGCCACGGGAAAGGGCAGCCAGCATCCGGCTGGATCTGGGATTCGGGAGGGAGGACGGGGACGACAAGGCGCTTGACTCAGCAGCATTCCCCTCCTCTCCCCAGGGAAACCTCTTTGACTTCCTACGCTTGACGGAATGGCGTGGCCCCCGCGTGCTCTACTTCGGGGACCACCTCTATAGTGACCTGGCGGTGAGGGAAGCAGGGCTGGGCTGCAGGTGGGGAGGACCAAGAACACCCGCCACCAACTGGTGCTCAGCCCAGTTCCGCTGCCCCACCCACCAGGATCTCATGCTGCGACATGGCTGGCGCACAGGCGCCATCATCCCCGAGCTGGAGCGTGAGATCCGCATCATCAACACGGAGCAGTACATGCACTCGCTGACGTGGCAGCAGGCGCTCACAGGGCTGCTGGAGCGCATGCAGGTGCAGGCCGGGGTGGCTGTGGGAGGGCCAGGACTGTAACCTCCTGGGTGCACACGCCCAATGCACACCCGGTGTCCCCAGACCTATCAGGACGCGGAGTCAAGGCAGGTGCTAGCTGCCTGGATGAAAGAGCGGCAGGAGCTGAGGTGAGCATGTGGGGCCAGGGCAGGCGTCCCGGCCAAGCCACCACCCCAGGCCCACCCCTCTAGTGCACCCTGTCTCCCTCACCAGGTGCATCACCAAGGCCCTGTTCAACGCACAGTTTGGCAGCATCTTCCGCACCTTCCACAACCCCACCTACTTCTCGAGGCGCCTCGTGCGCTTCTCTGACCTCTACATGGCCTCCCTCAGCTGCCTGCTCAACTACCGCGTGGACTTCACCTTCTACCCGCGCCGCACACCCCTGCAGCATGAGGCCCCGCTCTGGATGGACCAGCTCTGCACCGGCTGCATGAAGACCCCCTTCCTCGGCGACATGGCTCACATCCGCTGAGGGTACCTTTATTGTCCCAGACAGGCTTCCCACCCGTCCTGCCCCATCTACCCAGGGCATCCACCCAGACAAGCAATAAAAATGGTCTCCTCCCTGCATGTGCCTCTGCTTTCGGCCCCAGCCTTGTCACTTGACTGTGAGGATCCTCTGGGTGTCAGGGAAATCGTCCTCTAAGAGCGAGTCCTAGGAGAGCAGGGCTGTTGGTGGTGGGCGTGACCAGGGCCTGGACCCATCCCACATCCACCACACTTCCATGCTCACGTCAAAGGGTTCACAAAAGGTGTCATGGCTCCCAAAGATAGGGTTGGGGACAGAGACCAGGGTGGGGTTGGTCCCTTCTTGCCATGGTGAGACGCCATCAGCATCATCTTCCGCCTGGGAGCAGCAGAGGGGTGAGTGGTGAGGCTCCTTGAGTGAGATCCAAGTACCTACCATGGAAGCCCCAACCCAGCCCTACCTGGAAGGCAGAGAAGCCAAAGCCAGTGGGCTTGCCTCGGGTACGGAGGTAGAGGGCTCCGGCCACCAGGCCGAGCAAGGCTCCAGCAGCAAGCACAGCCCCCACACCTGCTGCCACAGGTGGGGCTTCAGGTGCCAGCAGCAGCCACTACAAACAGAGTGTGTTGAGGACCTGGTGGGAGCTCTCCCACCCCGTTCCCCAGATACACAGGTTGCGGGGGTGGGCAGGAAAGCCTCTGCCTCCCCCTTCCCCAACTCACGGGCTGTGGAGGTGCCAGGAGAGGGCTGGCCAGAGCATGGATGATGCCATTGAAGGCCATGATGTCCCACATGATGACATGGCTAACCACAACTGTCCCTGGAGCCTGCAGGGAGACCAGAGTCAGGCCCCATGGTGAGGGCCAGCGCCAGCAGGGTGGGACGGTGGCCACACTCACCACAGGGGCCCAGGAACTGTTGTCAGGGCCCACGTCCCTGATGATGAGGCTGAGGCCTGAGTGGGCCAGAAGCAACTTCCCCTGGCTGGCGTTGGCACTTAGGAAGGTGACGTTGGAGGCATGCAGCTCCAGGTCTGGACCACTCAGCGTCTGTGGGCAGAGCAAGGCCTATTGGCCTGGACCAGCTGGAGGCAGCTGACTCGGACTCTGGTCTCCCCACACCCCTGCTGGTTACCATGTTGTCCCCAAAGCCCTCATTGACAGGGACGAATAGTGTCTTATAGGTGAGCTCATCCTCCAGGAAGTCCAGGAAGTCGAGACCACGCTGGGTGGCATTGGCATAGCCCAGCAGCATCTGGCTCGGAGGAGAGGCAGAGCTGTGAGCAGGGTTCCTCCTCAGGGACACCTGCTGCTCTGCACCCCCCACCCCCAAGGCCGGGCCCCACACACCCCATAGAAAGTGGAGAAGTTGGCCGTGGCAGCCAGCACATCCAGCAGCTTCCCGTTGCATGTGCTGATCCCGTCACCCACGAAGCCGTCTCGGCATTGGCAGGCCACATCTGCAGGAAAGGCAGGTCAGTGGCTCAGTGGATTGGTGGGAAGGGGCAGAGCTGGGGAAGTAGGGTTTGGCCGGGTGGACGCACCTTGCACGCGGAAGCAGTAGGCGTCCCAGCGCTCCGAGAGGTTTTTTCGAGCACCCAGGCTGACTATGCCCACCCGCCCACTGCCACAGTCGGCCGTAGGGAAAACCACAGGGTGGGCAGCAGAGCCGTTGGCCAGCCAGCCCATGAGGCACAGGTGGAAGCCCAGCTGTAGGAACAAGAGGAGATGCTGAGACCCCCAAGACCCAGTTAAGGCCTCCCGCAAAGGCTCGGCCCCAACTTCTGGGCCCCACACACCTGCTGGGCAGCAGAGAGCTGAGGGAATGAAGCAAGGACAGCTCCCTGGGCTTCACATGCCGCCTCAGCCTCCGAAAAGTTCAGACCGTAAGGGCCGCTGGTGGCCTGGAGGTGGAAGACGCCAGCCCGTTTCTCTGCAGAAGGGAGGTATGCAGGGTCAGCGGGCTGGCTCTGAGGGATGAAACAGGGGTATTGGGAATGGGTAGGGAACACACCCTGGAAGTGCAGGTCAGTGCACACGGCATCTGAGTGGCAGGGCGGTGGCTGGCCCAGGCAGCGGTCCACAGGTGGTTCCGATTCCTCCAGACACTGCAGTCCATCACCCACGTAGCCTGAGTGGCACTCACAGCGCCGTGTGTTCTGGGTTGGGGAGAGCAGTGGGTGCCCTTCAGAGGCCGAAAGGTCTGCTGAGCCTCCCCACCCTGGCTGCTCAGCTCCCCCACCTGCTCACCAGGCCGGTGCTCAGGCAGTCGGCATGCTCGCTGCAGCCCCCACGGTGGCCATCTGCGCAGGGGTTGCGGGCGCGGCAGCTCCAGCCATCGCCCTCGTAGTTGGGCAGGCAGGTACAAGTGACCACTGTTCCCACCTGGCTGCAGTTGGCATGCTCACTGCAACCACCATGCCCATCCTGGCACAGGTCTGCCACTGAGGGCAGGGAGGGAGTGGTTGGACCTGGTGGCTGCAGGGGAGTGGGGGCCTCCCACCTCCATGTCCCTGCCCACCTGCCTACCTGTACACATGCGGCCGTCCCCTTCGTAGCCCAGGCTGCACTCGCAGCTGTTCCCTGCACGGCACACGGCCTCAGGTGCACAGGGTGGGGTACACACAGGCTGCAGCTCTGCCCCCCAGGGCCCAGCCCCCAGAATCAGGTTAGTAGTTGCCTTCTTGGCCTCTGCCTGTTCCACCCACCCTTAGTGTCTTTACTGATGTGTGCACATGTACATAAGTGTGCAGGGTGGGCAGGAGCACGGGGCTACTCACCCAGTTGCACTTCACAGCGTGGCCCAGTCCAGCCCTCATCACAGAAGCAGGAGCCAGAGCCCCCAAGGCCCTCATCACAGCGGCCATGCACGGTGCAGCGGCAGGCTGGGTAGAGAGTCAGTGGGAAGATAAAGATTAGCCCATCGGGGCCAAAGGAATCGGGGTGTGGGGTGGGGCGGGGGATGGCCCACCTTGACAATGGAGCCCAAAGGCACCGGGAGCACAGAGTTCACAGGCTGTCCCCACAAAACCTGAACGGCACAGACACTGGCCACTGCCACTCATGCCGTCCATGCACACGCCATGGTCACTACAAGGGCTGCTGGGGCCGCCAGGGCAAGCTAGGGGATAGGGTGGGAGAAGTGAGGTGGGGCCAGGGGCTCTCACCAGGACTGCTGCACATGTACCTCCAGCCTAGCCCTGCCATCTGTCCCTGACCCATGTCACCACACTGCTAAGATCCCTCCAGGCCCGTGACCTGGAGAACGTCCAGATCCTCCAGCACTGCTCCCCAGGTTCTGCACCATCCACTCTTCGGCCCTGCCCTCTCCCAGCACTTCCGCTAGTAAAATCTAACCACCCAGAGCTCCTCAGCCCCAAATACCCCAGCACTCTCTTAGGGACAATGGCCAGAGCTGTGCCTTGGCTCTCTTGGGGAATAGAGGTGCAGGTCAACAGTGTCTTAGGGCTCACCTTGGCACTCACTGCCATAGTGACCAGGGCAGCAGCTGGGTTTCCAGGTGGTGGTGACACAATTGCGGCGGCAGCCCCTGCCCACGCTTCGGGGCCGAACCCAAACATGGGGCTGGACCCAGACACTGCGTAGACCCAAAGAGTGCAGCGAAGGGGACGTCCAAAACTTGGAGGATAGGCGCCAGCAGGCCTCAGGTCTGCCCTGGGCCGAAGGATCGAGGCCGCAGTTTCGTGGTTCTGAGTTTAGTGGTCCTTGGGTTCTGCCCATCCCCAATCCATCCCCCACCCGATTCCCTCAGCCCCCCATCTCTCTACCTGCTCCTGTGACCCCTGAGGACAGGGTGGCTCCAGCCCGCAGATGCTGCAAGTGTTCTGTAAGGGAGTGAGGCCAAGACAGCAAAGTCAGGTGGACAGACACCACAGGCAGGGTGGCCTCCCGCCCGTCTGCCTCTGGCCTCCCTCACCAGTAGCAGGGCCCGGGTCTCAAAGCGGTCACAGCGAGCACCAAGGCCAGGTGGCTCCAGCAGCTGGTCGATGCCGTAGGCCAGGCCACCCTCAAAGGGCAAATGCCGCTGCACAATGTGGGCATCATCCTCACCCACCATGAGCTCACCCTGCAAGGGGAGAAAGTGAGGTACTCGAGGGTCACAGGTGCACTCCAGCCCCCACTGCCCGGGCCCCTGCCTCCTACTCCCCTCATCCAAGCCCTTTCCCCAGACTCACGGGCCTCATTCGGCTGCAGGAGAAAGAGATGGGGGTCCCATGCATAGTTCGAAGTGGGCCCAGATTGGGCAGGTCAGATGCCAAGGCCTAGCAGGTGGAGTCATGGTTGGAGGTGGAGAGGCAGGCTGAGCTGCAGACAGCGAGACCAAGGCTGGGGGCTGCACCCACCTCGACATTGCGGATTATGTGGCCCCGCAGAATGGCTGCTAGCTTGTCACGGTGGTCCTCATGGTACAGCCAGGCCTGACGTTCCAGAGGCAGGGCTTGCAAGGTGGCATCTGTGGGCCACAGCATTGTGAAGGGCCTATGGGATGGGTCTCGAAGCAGGGGCAGGAGCCCAGCCATCTGGTGGGATACAGCAAAGATGCGGTAGTTGCAGCCCAGTCAGAGACTAGTGAGCCAAGGCTGGGGGCTGTGCCACAGAGTGGAAGGGGCTCCAGAGGCACCCACACTCATCTGTAGCTGTCCCAGGCAGGCACGAGCATGCACACATCTCAGCCGTGCACACTGCTATCAGGAATGCAGGCACACACTTAGCACACCCCTGTGCTCACTCTGGGGGGCTCATGCACATAGATGTGGCCTGTACACACGTGAGTTCATACATACAGCCTCACACAGGACAGTCTGCACACAGGTAGTGTGACCCAACTGCAGCGGCAGCCCCTGGTCAGGCTTTGGAGCATAGGTACGCACACACATGCGCAAGTGTACATGTGCATATATGTTCACAAAGACGGGCCCACCAGTACCTTCAGGAGGCTGCCGACGATCTTGTAACCAAAGCTCTGGGCAGCGGCGGTGACGTTTCTCTGGGGAAAGGCACTGATAAACAGCTGGGCCAGGCAGGAAGGGAGGATGCTAGGCCCCCAGCTGCCTGCCTTCCAGCTCCTAGGCCTGTGCCTATCATACCCTCAGGACGGGCGCATCACCCGGCTTCCAGTGCAGTGCCTCAGGGGGCAGCAGGACACGGTCGATGAAGTGCAGTATGCCATTCACCGCCTCATGGTTGCTGCTCACCACACGCGCGAAGTCATTGAGGTATATGCTGCCCTGGGGGCGGGGCACAGGGCTGATGAAGCCAATGGGTGGGGTGCTCGGGAGCTGCCTGGGCCTGAGATGGGGCGGAGCCTGGGTTGGGCGAGTCTTAGGGTGCAGGCAGTCCAGGGTTCGGGTTCGAGACCAGGACTGGAGGTGGGTGGGATCCAGGGGGGAGTCAGGGCAGGGGGCAGGGCTCTGTTCTCAGAAGCACCCAAGGGCTCTGTAGTAGGCGAGGCACAGATCGTGGGTGGGGTCCCGGCCTGGCCTCAGCTCCCTCTCTCGGAGATGCCCCCTGGCTGGGGGAGGTGAGGGTCCGGACCTCGTGGGTGAGTGCCAGGCACAGGCATGCAGCGGGGGAGCCGGCAGGCGGGCGGGTTGGGGCAGGCCAGGGCCGGGGCTCACCTCCCTCTCGCTGAAGCGCAGTGGGTGCCCCGAGAGCGCTGTGGCGTACTCCTGCTCCAGCAGATCCTCGCTTCGCAGCCGCAGGCAGCCAATCACATGGTAGCGAAACACCAGCTGGCGATGCGCGCGAATCCGGGCCAGCTCATCCTGGAGCAGAGTCGCAAGGGGAGTGGGGGCCTTGACTGCCCCCTCCCAGCCTATGCAGGGCTGCCACCGGAGCGCCCAGCCCTGCCCAGCCTGGCTCTGGGGGCTGCATACCTGCGACAGGTTGCTCATTAGATAGGCGTGAGGCACGAAGATGGTGAAAGGCCCATCGCCCTTGAGCTCCTTGTATTCCTGCGGGAGGGGGTAATGGCATGAATGGAAGGGGAGCAGCCTGAGGCCTCCATGGATCTCCTGGGGAGGACTTGAACTCAGAGAAAGCACACTGGCCAACCCCCTGACAAGATGGGAACAGAAGCCCAACGAGGGGTGGGACTTGTAGGTCACAGAGGCCCAGGCTGGCCACTCACCAGGAGGTGGAGGCTGAAGAATGAGGCATGCTTATCCTTCTGGAGCTCCTGAGGGGGCGAGGGTCAGCTCAGATTTGGGGCGGCCCCCATTCAGGGCCTGGTGCCTGTCCCGGCACCTGCGCCCCAAGGTCTAGCCAAGGCAGACATGAGGAAAGGAAAGCCGGGGGGGGTCTGAGTTGGGGTCAGGGGTAGTTTCATGGGTCATAGCTGGGGTCAGACCCAGGTAGAGTCAGGGGTCAGGCTCAGGGTCATGGTCAGGGCCAGGATCAGGATCAGGTCTTTGCCAAGACCATGGGTCAGGCCCATGGGGCACAGCCAAGACCAGATCAGGGGTCTGACTTAGGCATCATTACCAGGCCGACTCGGGTACGGCAGGTGAGGCCGTCCCCCACGTGAGCTGTGTCACAGGTACAGGTCCTCTGGCCATCCCCTGTGCTTTTGCACGTGGCATAAGGGCTGCAGCCTCCATTGTTCTGAGGCAGGGACAGGAGAGGAAGGTATCAGTGGCTTCCGGGACTTTTCTATTCCACCCAGCCCTGTGGAAGAGGCTTGAAGGCCCCTTCTCAGTCCCTCACATCCTCTTTCCCACTGATCAAACTCGAGCTTGAGGGAGGATGGCCCACCCTGCAGAAGCTCTTAGGACCCTGCTGGAAGTGAGGAGGGCTGGTTCCTGCCTCAGTCCCCTCTCCCTGTGAAGGAGGGCAGGACTAGGGGCCCAACCTTAGAGCAGGGGTCCAGGAGGTCGCAGGTCCGGATGCCATCCCCACTGTAGCCCTCGAGGCAGCTGCAGGAGACCTGTCCCCAGTTTCAATCAGTGGGGCTGCTGGGAGCCAACAGCTGTCCAGCACCCTGGGTAAAAGGGTCACCCCTCCCCAGGCCTGCCCTGAAGGGAGGCTCCACCCTGTGAGGGCACGGCATGGCCCTCATGTCCACCCCTGCCATGCTGACCTGCTGGGGGCCCGTGGGGATGCACTCGGCATGAATGTGGCAGCCCCCGTGGTGGATGAGACAGCTGTTAATTTCTGAGGGAAGAGACACTGGGATGGGGCTGGCCGTTAGCAGCAGCACCCCCTTCATCTGTCCTTTGTACCTTCAGGTCCCACCCCTCCTCTGTCAGCACCCCCAGTCCCCACATGTCCCCATGCCCCTCAGCCCTTCCTAGTCTGACTAGGATCACTGAAGCCAGACCCCTAGCCCCACATACAACCCAGGCTGGGGTCCCAGTCTCACCCTGGCACAGCTCCCCATCGCCTGTGTAGCCATCCTGGCAGGTGCATGTCCGCTGCCCAGGTGCCACCTTGGTACAGTTGGCATGGGGGGAGCAGCCGCCGTGGCCATGGGCACAGGGGTCCACCTCTAGAGGAGATGGTCCCAGAGAGTCGTAAGGAGCAGGCACAGGCCAGGTGGGGACAGGAGAGGAGGGCGTGAGAGAAAGGAAAAAGTCAGAGGGAAGGGTGAGGCCCGAGATGGGACAGCGAGAACAGCTGGGCCTACAGGGAGTGAAGGGGCTCTGTGGGGACGGCCACCCCAAAACTTCAGGGAGGGCCCCGAGTATCCATGTGGCTGGACCTGAGCAGAAGGTGCCACTGCCGGAGTATCCTGCGGCGCAGGCACACGTGGGGGCTCCGGCCAAGTCCTGCACGCAGCTGGGAGGGGTGGCAGCGGCTCAGCCCATGCCTGTCCAACCGCGCCTTGACCCCCAGGGACTCCGCCACTCGCCCACCTGCCCCAGACTGGGCCCACTCACTTGGCATTGGGGTCACACTTCCTAGGGCACTGCGGGCCGGCAATTTCTGGGGGGCAGGAGGATGACTCTGGTCATTCGGACCCAGGAACTGCCTCCTTAGTAGCCACCTGCCCCCTCCCCCTGGGGACCCACTCACTCTGGTCACAGTGGAGGCCCTGCCAGCCCACATTACAGACACAGCTTCCGTCCCCTTGCAGCCCCTCCTGGCACAGCCCATGGGCACAATCACACACTGCAATGGGACGAAGGAGGACAGGAGTTACCCAGTGCCTCTATCCTGTCCTGGCTGGGGTCTCCAGACTGCTCTCTGCTGCCAGGAACCCACCCCTGCCCTTCCCTGTCCTCACCTCCGGTGCAGTTGGGTCCATAGCGGCCCAGCTCACACATCTCACAGGCTGTTCCGTGGAAGCCCTCGTGGCAGCGGCACTCCCCGCTGCCCAAGAACCTGTCCTGGCACTGCCCGTGGCCTGAGCACACACCTCCCAGGCCCCCTGGGCATGGCTCACACAGCGTGCCAAAGAAGCCAGGACAGCAGTCTGGCACCTGTTGGAGGGGGTGTGGGAGAGAGGGTGAGAGAGGCCGAGTATGGATGTCAGGGGGAAGGGGAACAGGGGCATCTCAGGGCCACAGAGCCATGGAGCAAAGCCCCTTGGAACCCCAGACTCAGAGATGAGCACGTCAGAGCCAAGAGAGACACAGAGATGCCTCCTAAAACCCTCCCTCTGGCAAGGTGGGGAAACAGGCTCAAGTAGGGAAGGGCTGCACCCAGATCCCACAGTGAGGGGCCGAGCAGGTCCAGTTGCTGCCCCTGGGCTTTGGCTGATGGAGCCAGCTCTGGACTGCCCTTTCTTCCTCTCCCTGTCTCCGCTCCCTGGGGAAGCAGATACAGGGACAAACACTCGCCCTCTGACTTCAAACCTCTCTCCCCTCTCCTTTGTCTGGGTTCTGGCCTCAACCTAGTCCCAGCCCAGCCTCTGCCCTTAAGATCCCAACTGGGCTCCTCCCTGGCCCTCCCCAACTCCCACCTCCCTCTCTCTCTGGACAGGCTTGGGGTGGGGGCTTCAGGGCAGACCTGAATCTTCTTGGCACATGTGTAAGAGCAGCCCCGGGCAAAAGAGAAGCCAGATCGGTAGACACAGCTTTTCCTGGGTGTGTCCTGGAAATGGTGACAGGCAGGAGTCGTCAGCCAGTGGCTTGGGCAGGGGCAGGGCAGTGAATAGGGAGACAGACAGATGGACTACAGGTATCAGGCAGATGAGCAGGACAGCAGAAGGGTCAGGCAGGGACCAAGACAGGCTGACCGATGGGAGAGGGCAGACAGAATCGAAGCCTCGGGCTGCAAGTCTGAGGGAGTCTTCTAAGAAGAGCAGACCAGCCCTCCAGGCCTCTATGGGGCCATCTACCACCCAGTTCCCTGTGCCTGGATGCCTGGGCCAAGCAGAGCTGGGCTGGAAGGTAACAGGATTGGGCACCCTGGCAGAAGTGAGGGCAGGCAGCACAGGGGCAGAGCTGCGCTAAGCCAGTCTCACCTGAAGCTGGTAGCCCTGAGTGCAGCGGAATTTCCTGGTGCAGTTTACACATTTCTCCTAGGCCAAAACGGGTGGGACATCAAGCAATCCAGGCTGGACCCCTGCCCTTCCTCGAGGACACCCTGACCATGTGCTCCTCCAGTCAGGCTAGCCAGCAGCTCCCAGCTCTGAACTCCCATGCCAGCCCTCCCCTGGCCCCAGCCTCTCACCCGCAGGGCCTCAGCATGGCTATGCAGGCAGCGGCTTGAGCCCACTGACAGGACCCCCGACAGGCCGATCAGCGAGCGGCCGGGGGCCTCCAGCATGGGGCCTTCCAGCGGTACATGGTTTACCTCAGGCTGGGGAGAGAGATGGAAGCTGAATCCACCCTCCCACCACCCTCACCAGGCAGGGCTGTAAGGTCAGGTGGCACTCCAGGGCCACGTGGCTCCCGGAGCAGAGATTAGAGGCTCCCAGATGAGGGAACTCCAAAGGGAAGGAAGAGATCTTCAGGAGTAGGAGCCCAGGCTAGGGTCTCCCTGCTCCCTGCCCCCCAAACCTGGCCACTGTGGTTGTAGAAGACGATCCAATGGGCAGGGCCCAGGAGGGAGTTGCGGTGCCCACCCTTCCCCAGGGCTTCCAAGGAGAGGGCCTCCCCCAGGATCACGTGGTGCCGCACTGTGTCTGCGTCCTGGGAGGGAAAGAGAAAGCTCAGGGGACTCCAGGATAACCAAGTGCCCTGGACAGACCGCCACACCCACTGCGTCCCTTCATGGTGGGATGGGAGGCTCGCCCTCTGTGCCTTTTCCCCCCTGCCATTGCCCCATCTCCATGGGCTCACCAGGCGGCTGCTATTGCCCTGGGCCTCCAGGGAGTGGTTGGTGGGCACGAAGATGGTGTAGGCAGTGGCAGCCTCAATCTGAGGAACCAACCTATGGTGCTAGGGATGGGGTGGAGGTCAGAGATGGGCATATTAGTTGTCAGTCTTGACACTGGGAGCCAGCCAGCTTCCTCTGGACCTGGGGCACAGTGCCCCGTGAGCAAGCATGTCCCCTCCTGCCAGCCTTCCTTACCTGCAGCAAGTCCCGGAAGAGGCTGAAGGCAGGCACCAAGTCCAGCTGCTGCAGCAACCCCTGCACACCAGGCACATCCCCTCGAGGGGGCAGTAAGACCTGGTACAGAGCACAGGGGCCTGGTCAGCATGTCACTGCTTCATGGCCTGCCTGCGAGGTTCCCTGCACACACCCTCCTCCAGCCATACCTGGCTGATGATGTGTAGGACACCGTTGGTGGCAAGGAGGTCAGCTACGTCCACACTGGCATTCTGCACCCAGACCCTCTGGAAGGCAGCAGCAGTGCTCAGCCACAGGTGGGCACAGATAGACCCTTAAAGGTGGGGCAGCCCCAACAGAGAGCCTGCCAGGCACACAGGTACCCACAGGTGGTCCCCAGGGTGGCCCAGAGGCTGGGTCCTGCGCAGAAGCTCCTCCCAGGAGCCGACTCTGATCCCGAGTCAGACTCAGGATCCACCAGCTAAGCACACAGACTCCACAGGGCATGTAACGAGAAGGGTGGGTGTGCACGGGCAGCTCACATGGACAGATGGCCCCCAGCAGCCAGTCATTCTTGGCCCAGAGACTCAGCGCCCATCAGCAATGTGTCCTGAGCACGTCCTCTGAGCCCAGCTCTGGGCAGAGCAAGGGGACCCCAATCTCATCCCTGCTGTGGGAGAGCCTGTAGCCACTGGGGCTCCCTCCCATGCACCACCTGGTCCCCTTTGTGGCCCAGAGTTCACCACATACCCCACTAATGTTGCGAATCTCCCAGTGTGTGCTGGGGTCCAGGGTGGCCGCTTCCTGCCCATGCAGCCGGGCCAGCTCCTTTTCGAAGAAGGCACCTTGGAGAAAGTGGGCCCTGAGGGGGCACAGTTTGGGAAGGTCATGGAATCAGTTAGTGTAAGTTATGGAGACCTTTGGTACTGGGCCCATCCCAGTGGGTAAGCGCCTGCCAGGCTGACGACTTGCCAGGGAGGGGCGGGGTCCTGCAGGAAGCCCCTCCTGTAGCCTGGCAATGGTGGTCCCACCTGACCAGGTTCGGCAGCATCCGTGGCTGCAGCCAGAAAGCTTGGTCCTCGGGGCTCAGCCGACGGATGGCAGCCTCAGAGGGCACCAGAGCTGTGACTTGGCGGTCGGCAGGAAGCGTGATGCCGGCACTCTGCATGCACACAGGGAGCAGGGTGGGAGTGACAAAAGCAGCCACCATCTTCAGATCCCCTGCTCTAGGCTCCAGGCCTGCCCCCGACCTCCTGCTCTTGGAGATGTTATATGGCACCCCTCCATCCAGGCAGGCCTCCTGGATTTGAACTCCCAACCCCAGAATTCTGCCCTGTCCTACCTTGAACCACTGGTAGAAGACGGAGAAGTGGGCATTTGCCTCCAGCTCCTAAGGGAAGGGAAAAGGCTGAGGTCACAAGACCAAAGGCAAATTCAAGCCCCTTCCCCACCACCGGTCCTGAGCAGCGCCCCTTTCCCACCTGAGGTGCTGGAGAGGGCTCCTCCCCAGCCAAGCACAGGGAAGACAGAAAATGAGTCTGAGCACCTCTTACCTGGAAGATGTCTCCGTAACAGCTGAGGCCATCACCCCCAAAGCCAGGGGGGCACGTGCAGACCCGCTGACCTCCCCCCACTGCCTGGCAGGTGGCCTGCAGTGGGAGTGAGAAAGGGCCTCCATTCAGACCCAGATGGCAGCTGGGCCCTCCCTCCCCCAACTCTCTGCCTGTCCAGCCACCCAGCCCCAGCCCCACCCCTTGCTCTGCAGCCACTCGGTCTGTGTTGGTGGCACTCCTTCGGTGTGCCTAGCCCTGCCACCCAGGATCACTGGGCATCTGACATGAGCATTACCCATGCCAGGTGAGTTCTGGGAAGCCCAGGGTTGTGGGAGCACCCAGGAGGCCCTGCACTCTCAGGAGCCCAAGCTGAGAGCAGGAGGAGCAAGCCAGGCCCAGGTGCCGCTCACAGAGGCAGGGGTGTGGTGGGGTGGAGCAAGGGCAGGGGACAGCGAGGAGTTCAGCACAGCTAAGGACTGTGGAACAGGGGCAGGAGTGGAACAGAGAGAGGAGACTGGGCAGGGGCGGCGCCCTAGTAAGGAGAGGTGAAGGGGAAGAGGAGTGACATGGTTGGATTTGAAGTTTAGAAAGCTCTTCATCCTGACAGGATACAGAGAGACACCCAGAGATGGGGAGGGAGGGAGAGCTACAGCCCAGGCCCACCCAGAAAGCCTCCCCAGGGCTCTGAGCCTTGCACCCCCTTACCAGGCCGTGGCAGCCGCCATTGCCTGCCCGGCACGGGTCGATGGGACTGCACTGGTAGCCGTCCCCGGCAAAGCCCGGCTTGCAGGTGCATCGGCTCTGGAGAGGTTGGGAACAGACAGCCTTGTCTCATGATGAGCATCCGACCCTTCCTTCCTCCATTACTTGGCTCTCACTGGGCACTGCCCCTGGAGAGGCCTGCCAGACCCCAGAGGAACTTCTCCCAGCCCTACTCTCGGAGATCTGTGCTCTAGATGGGGAGACAGAGGCCCTAAGGGGAGACTGGCTCTCAGGGTGAGTCCCCAGAGGTGAGCGCATTGGCAGAGAAACGTCCATGGAGACTTGCTGCCCCTATACTTTGAGCTTGCGGCTCTGTCAGAGTCATTGAGGCCAGCAGCTAGCTTGTGGCAAGTGGGCAGGTATCTGCCAAGGCCAGCCCAGGAGAGTGGCTCAGATCCCACCTCCACCCCTGCCACCCTGTTCAGCTGCTCTGGTCCCTCCCACCAAATGCTAGTGCCCCTGGGCCTGCATACACTGCAGGTGAGTGACCAGAGAGACCCCTCAGATCTCAGGTGCCCTTGTTTGCACATTGGGGGTATCTCACTGGCGCATTCAACACCTCCGTTCTGAATTGTAAGGCCCTTATGGGGTTTGGAGCTACCGCTCTTACACCTGTCAGTACTTACTGCTAAGGCTCCACATGCTGGTACCTAGAGGCCACCTTGGAGTTGGGAGGACAGGGAGCCCCATAGGCCTGGCCATGCAGAGGCTGACCCTGAGCAGCCAGGCCTGGGCCAAATGCGGAGGCTGACCCTGACCAGCCAGGCCTGGCCTCCCAGCTGACTCATTAGACAGTCTTCAATGCCTGTTCAAATGCAGACTCACCAGTTCTGAAATGCTCTGCACGGAAGGCTCCAGGTTCTGAGCTCCCGTAACTAGACTCAGACACTGCAAAGCTCCAGGGCTGGATTTCCATGAGGCTAAAGTTTTGGGGAAGTTACTCCCATGGGCAGGGAGCTCTTCTTGCTTTGTTCAGTATCGAATTCCCTACATCTAGAATAGGGGCTAGCACGGGACACTTGCCTGATAACACCTGGGAAAGCAGTGAGTGGATGGAGGAAGAAGCGAATCCCAGCTGCTACTACTCAGCATTTCAGCACTGGGTTATCATCTGCACCTGAGGTTCCAGACCCTGAGCACCTGATTCTGTGTTCCAGGAGTCAGATGGGGCAGGGAGAGACTCCCCCAGCACCAAGGCCCCCACCCCCTCTCTGCTGCACCTCACCTGCCCAGGGCCAACATAGCTGCAGAGGGCGTCAGCGTGGCAGCCACCTCTCGTGTCCAGCTCACACTCATCAATAGCAACACAGATGTGGCCATCCCCACTCCAGCCTTTGTGGCATGTGCAGTTGTGGGTGCCCCGGGCTCCAGGGACACACTCAGCCTATGAGAGCCAAGGATAAATAACTCAGGGACATAGGGACGTAGCCAGAGGGCCAGGGCATCCCACCTCCTGCCTGTGGGTCAGAACTTCAGGGCAGGAACAAGGGGACTGACATTCTCTGAGCAGCCGCCACGGTCTGGGTGGGAGCAGGGGTTGCTGGGTGTGCAGGAGAAGCCATTGCCCTCAAAGCCATCAAGACAACGACACCTGGGGGTGGGCGAAGGAGGGGCCTCCAGTGAGCCTCAGGAGGAGGCTAGAGGCTGCAGACAGGTGTGAAAGGTCATGGGTGGGGCAGAGAGAAAATGTGAGTCCTCACCTGGCAAAGCCCCCTTGGGTAACACAGTGGGCATGCAGGTGGCAGTGCACAGCCATCTCTATGGGCCCACAGTACCTCACGGTCTCATTGCAGAAGCGGCCGCTGAAGCCAGGGGCACACGTGCCCTGCTGGCACACCCCCCCACTGCCTGGACGGTTGTCGCAGAGACCATGGACACAGCCGCAGTCTGTAGGTAGTAGATGGGAGCAGGGAAGCTGAGGAGCAGGAGGCAGGGCTGGCTGGATGGGCTTGGGAGATACAGGGAGCAGGGCAGCCAATACAGGTTGGACTTCCGGGACGAAAAATCAGGGTTTCTCAGACTTGATAGGCAGATGAAATGTGAGGGGGGCATTCTGAGCTTTCAGTCACCCCATTCCAGCTGCCTTAATCCCAACACCACCATCAGGAAGTTCTTCAGTGTGTCTGACCTAAGTCCCACATGTTTTAAATTAAGCCACAATTTCCTTCCTGGAATGGGTGAAAGGGACTGCATCTCCTTCTGTTCCCAAATCTTCCTCTATTCCCTCTGGCCTTCATTCCTCCTCCTGGGGCCTCATTTCCCTTCTTGAGAGCCCCCAGATCCATTTTCAAGCAGAACGTTTTTCTCCCTAGGAGGTGGCCTGGGCCAGGACAACCCACCTTCCTGGCACTGATCTCCATGCTTGTTTGGGTTGGAGCAGATGTGGCAGGCAATGCCCTTGTAGTCTGGGAAGCAGAGGCAGGCCCCGTTGCCCTGGATCCCATCGCTGCACTAGAGAGTGAGCAGAAGGCAGGATTAGTCATGGGGAAGGGACTCTCTACATCCCCTCTCCCAACACTCCCTTCTTTCATGAGCTGGCTCTGATGCTCCCCATGAGAACTCACCCTGGAAGGGCTCTTCAAAATCACTGATGCTGCCAAAGACCTAGCCCCTAAAAGGCACCTGGCCCTGGAGGCTTTATGAGTGACATTTGCTCAATCCAGAAACACATAACTCTCGTGTTCTTCTATAGCTGGGTGCTAAAGCAACCCTGATATTACAAAGTGGTAAAAACAGAACACAAAAGAAAACTACTGCCAAGTAGCTTTTTGGAAATAAATGACAAAAAAATCTAATTATTATTATTATTATTATTACTTGAGATGGAATCTCACTCTGTTGCCCAGGATGGAGTATAGTGGGGCAATCTCAGCTCACTGCAACCTCCACCTCCTGGCTTCAAGTGAGTCTCCTGCGTCAGCCTCCCAAGTAGCTGTGTCATGACACCAGGCTAATTTTTGTATTGTTAGTAGAGATAGGGTTTTGCCATGTTGGCCAGGCTGGTCTTGAACTCCTGACCTCAAGTGATCCACCCACCTTGGCCTCCCAAAGTGCTGGGATTACAAGTGTGAGCCTCTCTAATTATTATTATTATTATTATTATTATTTAGTTTTTCTTTTATGCCCATGTTTCAGAGGAGCCTCTCTATTTTTAATTGAAATAGAAATAATTTCATTCAACTTTCCATTGCCTAGATGTGAGGACCCCAAGGCCAGAGCGTGGCAGGCTTGACCCAGACACACAGCCAGTCGCTGGCCAACTTGTGGAGGAGTCCCTGCCTTCCCCATTCCTCACCCCAGGAGAGGATGGAACTCACGTTGCCCTTGCCGTAGCAGGGGCTGGAGAAGCCCCCAGGACACTGTGTGCAGTCAGGCCCGAAGAAACCTTTGCAGCAGCCTTGTTTCTGGAAGAGACAGCAGGTCCAAGAGGCCATCTGGGGCCATGCCCTCCCTGCCCAGGCTGCCTGTGCTCCCTGGCCCCATCTCCAGAGCCAGGGAGTCAATGAGATTTCTCTAGGCCCCCCTTTTCCATTGTTAGTCTGCAGTCACCCATCCAGCCCCAGCTTGGGGGCCCCTGTGGAGCAGCAGGTGCCAAGGTGACCATGGAGTGGGCACCCGGGCCCAGGCTTACCATGATGGTTTGGTTGCAGTAGCTGGCACAGCCCTTCTTTAGCACATTGAGCCCAGCTGGGTCATGGACGTAGACACACTCCTTGGGTAAGATGTCCTGGGTGGGCCGTGCAAAGCCAGTCAGCAGCTGTGGCTCCTGGGCTGGCCCCTTTGCTAGGCAGCCCTGGTCAAGGGTCCTCTGCTCCCTGGGTCCAGAGCTCCCACCTGGTCCAGTGGGGCTGGGCAGCACTGAGCCTCCAGGTCTGGTCTCGTCCCCCAGCCTCTGCTTCTCCCACCCGCCCCCTTGACCCAGGGCAGAAACCTCGACAGGCAGTCAGGAGGCCCTGAGGGCTGGGCCAAGGGATGCTCACCAGCTTCACACTGTTGAGCGGGCAAGTGCTGGTGTTCAGGGCTTGGCAGTCCACACAGGAGCCCTGGGCAGGGCAGGGGCAGGACGGGGAGAGGCGTTAGTCATTATTTACTTGGCAAACCCAGAGAAGGGAACATTGAATGGGAATTAGGGGATGAGAAGAGTAAACCACAGAAATCCCAGGGCTGGCGTTTCAGGCAAGGGAGAGCAGGGGCAGGGGAGAGCAGGGGAGAGCGGGGGAGGACGGGGGAGGGTGGGGCAGGTTGGGGGGGAGGGCAGGGGAGAGCAGGAGCAGGGCCCTGAGCTGGGGAGAGCCAGCATCTCTGGAAAACAACAGAGAGACCAGAGGCAGGCACAGAACAAGTGAAAGGGAACAGAGTGGTGGAGGATGCAAGAGTTATCTCAGGCCGTGCACAGTGGCTCACACCTGTAATCCCAGCACTTTGGGAGGCCGAGGTAGGCAGATCACCTGAGGTCAGGAGTTTGAGACCAGCCTGCCAACATGGTGGAAACGCATCTCTACTAAAAACACAAAAATTAGCCAGGTGTGGTGGTAGATGCTGTAGTCCCAGCTACTCAGGAGGCTGAGGCAGGAGAATCTCTTGAACCAGGATTCTGAGATTGCAGTGAGTTGGGATCGTGCCACTGCACTCCAGCCCGGGCAACAGAGCAAGACCCTGCCTCAAAAAAAAAAAAAATTATCTGGGGCCGGGCGCGGTGGCTCACGCCTGTAATCCCAGCACTTTGGGAGGCCGAGCCGGGTGGATCACGAGGTCCAGAGATCGAGACCATCCTGGTCAACATGGTGAAACCCCGTCTCTGCTAAAAATACAAAAATTAGCTGGGCATGGTCGTGCGTGACTGTAATCCCAGCTACTCAGGAGGCTGAGGCAGGAGAATTGCCTGAACCCAGGAGGCGGAGGTTGCAGTGAGCCGAGATCGCGCCATTGCACTCCAGCCTGGGTAACAAGAGCGAAACTCCGTCTCAAAAAAAAAAAAAAAATTATCTCAAAGGTGGAATCAGTCCCGGTGAGGGTGAGGGTGAGGGTGAGGGTGAGGGTGAGGGTGGGGGAAGCACAGGTGGGCCCCTGGCAGTCTGCTGGCAGTGCCTCAGAACCGGCGGTAGCCCAGCCCTGACTTGGAGCCTCTCCCTGGCAAGAGGATCAGCTGCTGCAGTGCTGGGCGGGGTTGGGGGGTGGTTGGCGAGCAGGGCCGTGGCTGTGCAGGCGAGGCTCACCACCACGATCTTGTGCTGCTCCTCGTTGCAGTGCTTGGGCAGGATGGGCAAGATGGTCGGGGGCAGCAGGATGCCATCCAGCATGTGGATCACACCATTGGAGGCCAGCAGGTCCATCCTCTGCAGCGGGACCCCTTCAGGTCCCAGCAGAATGCGCCCCTGTGGCAGAGACCCATGGTGCCAACCCCTGGCCCAGCTGACCTTGGCTGGGTGGGGCTGCCCACCTCCACCCCTGCAGTTAGAGCAGGCAGCTCAGTGAGATGCTGAAGGCCCCGCCAGCTGTGCCAGCCACCTCTCCCTCAGCTCTGGCCAATGACACTCCTTCAGCCCTGGGACACTTACCTACATGGCTTCTGCCACAGGGAGCCCTACCGTGTGTCCCACGCTCCTCTGTGGAGTCCTCCCCCTTCGCCCCCATTGGGCCGCAGCAGAGGAATTTGATCTCTGCCTCCTTCCTTCCCCATGACCGCACCAGGGCCTAGCACTGTCCTGCCTACCACGGGGCTCTGAGCACACAGGGCTGAGAGGTCAAGTGGGCAGCTGGTCCCCGCCAGCCCCACCATCCACCCAGGTGTCCGTGCGCCTCACCTCCTCAGAGATGTTCACGGCCAGGACCTGGTTGGCCATGGTGAGGATCCGGCCCTTGGAGATGAGCTTCTCAACAGTCAGCTGGAGTGAGGGAGACTGTGGCATTAGGCTGGCCTCTGGCCACACCTTGGGGCCATACCCGGTCCTACCCAGGAGGCTCACAGCCACCCCCTTGGTCCCCAGGCTCTGCTCTGTGCTACAGCAGGACAGATGGGAAGGGGAGAGGAGGGGAGGGAAGGGGAGAAGAGATGCAGGCAGCCCTAGTCGGTGCGAGCTGGGCACCCCCCAGAGACAGGTCTCGCACCTGGCCGTGGTTGTAGACGTGGTACCTCACCAACTCCTGCAGTTTGGAGAGACCCTGGCAGGGGAGAGAGGGTTTGGCTCCCAGAGGCCCTGTTGGGGGGGCGCGTGGAGGCCCTGGTACCCCCATACCTGCAGCCCCTTCTCCCACCGAGCTTACTGTTGTGAAGAGGTAGATTAGGCGGCCGTCACGCAGGCTGTCCACAGCCTCATTGCTTGGGGCAAAGACTGTGAAGGGCCCAGGTCCGTCCAGGATGGAGGGCAGCCCACAGTTCTGTGGCGGTGCAAGGGAGGCTCAGAGGGCTGCATGGCCAGCCTCCACCTCTGAGTCCTGCCTGGGCCCTGCCACCTTTGGCCTGCAGGAAACTCCCACTGAGTAAAGTGGGAGACATGGGTAATGGGCCCATGTTACCGCAGACTTGAGAATGGGACAGGGCAGAGGCCACGCTACTTCAGAACTCCAGGTCACTGTGGGGTGGGTTCTAGGATAATGAGTCCTGGCCCAGAAGCCCAGAAGCCCAGAAGCCCAGATGGGCTGGGGCTCCTCCCACCAGCTCACCTCCAGGATGGTTTCAAAGCGGCTGAAGGCCTCGGTAGAGGCGAGGATCTGACTGATAGTTCTCTGCAAGGAGGGATGAGTGTGAGGGCCCCAGGGAAGGGGCTGAGGCTGCTTCAGTCCGGGGGAGGAAGCTGTGCTCCAGCCCTGAGCAGAATGGCTCCTGCCCACTCCCTGCTCTCCGCAGGGGTCTGAGGTCACCCAGCAGCAGAGGGGAGGATTCTGGCTCACCTTGGGATCCCCCGAGATCCCAGAGGGGGGCTGCCACCGCAGGGCAGTGACTACGTGGAAGATGCCATTGGCTGCTGCGTTATTGGGCTTGTAGATGTTGAATGTCTGCTGGGGCTGGTCTTTGTACTTGTAGGAGTATTTCTGGGGAGACACAGGAGGTCTGGCCAGATCCCATAGGACAGCCCCCTGTCCGGAGGCTGCCTCCCACCTGCACACCCTTGCCAGGCTGTGACTCCTCTTGTCCCCAGGCTGAGCCTCCTCCCTCACCGTGAATTGGTTGAAGGCGACAGTGATCTCCTGCCCAGCCAGCGTCCACCACCTTCGTGTCTGCTGGGTCTTTGTGTCCTCTAGGACGTGCTGCCCTGCGATGATGTGCTGTCGGCAGAGCTGCTGGGCGAGGGACGCCTGCAGACGCAAGGTGGGGAGCCAAGTGAGCCGGGGTGGAGGGGCCGGTCCTCTTCACGTCACCCCTACTCAAGCAATGGAGAGGACAGGATGCCTCCCAGTCCCTGATGCCTCCCAGGTTCTCAGGCCTTGAAGACTGGGCTGTATCCAGGGGAGGAGGCGAGGGCTGGGGGCCAGCTCCGCCAGGGGGAGGGGCTCACGTTCATGGTCCTGGAGGAGGAGGAGGATATGGACGGCACCAGCACGGTGAATGGGCCTGCTGTGGTGAGGATCTCCCGGCAGCCCTGGTCTGGGGGCAGGGTGAGGGAGCATCAGAAGGGAGCTGGGGAGACCCTGGGGGTCTCAGAAGACCCTCGGGCATCAGTCCTAGGTGTGGGGGAGTTGGGGTGGGGTACTCGGCCTAGATTTAGGGTAGATGGGGGCCTCAGGGTTGGAGGGCAGCTCCCACCTGCTGTGTGCACTCCCATAGCCCACCGTTTGTTCCTACAGCTCTGGGGGAATCTGCAGAGGCAGCCCCTCCCTCCCTGCCAGCTGTGCTGGGAGTGAGGGGTAGGTCATGGGCAGGCAGTGGAGTCACGCACCCATCATGGTCATGGCGACCCTCAGCTGCAGGAACACCCGGCCTGTCTGCATGGCCTTCTGCACCTCGTGGAGCAGGTGTCCGTAGCAGGCACGCCCATCCCCCACCTCGCCCTGCTTACACACACAGCTGGGAGCCCAGGGAGAGCCAGTCAGGGCAGAGGCTGTGCCCCCCAGCCCCTCCCCCCACGCCTCCCCACAGGGGCACACTTGTCCAACCCACTGTCTCTGCTCTGAGGCCCCCCATGCTCACCTGGTCTTCCCATCAGCGGTCACCTGGCAGGTGGCCGACCGGTCGCACGAGTAGGGGGAGCAGAAGGCTTGGCAGCCCCCAGAGGCATTGCTGTTGATGCTGACCAGGCCTGACCTGCAGACGCAGGAAGCCTGGCCCCCGACAGGGAGGGAGGGGAATACCACGTCCAACCCCGAGAACCACAAGCATCTGCCCTACCCACAGAGCCCTGCTCAGTCCCTCCCCGAAGAGGACCGTCATCCTCTCCCCATTTTACAAATGGAGTAACGGAGGCTCCCAGAAGGCCCGTGACTTTCTCAGGGCCCCTCAGCCAGTGTGAGTGGGTACCCTGTGGGGCAGTTCCAGCCTGAGACCCTGGCTCACCTGGCCCGGCTTCTGGTACACACACAAGGTAGAGTTGCTGGGGCAGCCAGCAAGGTTGTCGGTGCACGGGTCCTTGGGCAGACACACCATCCCATCGCCATGGTAGTTCTCAGGACAATGACACTGAGCCTGCCCCGTGGGGCTTACCGAGCACCGGGCCAGTGGTGAGCAGGGTGATGGCCAGCAGGGGTTGGGGGCTGCCAGGGCGGAGAGAGAACCCAAGTGAGCCAAACACCCAGGAGCCCTGTCTCCACCACAGCTTCCACCGAGGGTCAGCTCCCTCGGTGGCTTGAGGATAGGCTCCCCTTAGAGACGGCTCTCCCTCCCTGTGAATGACATTGTACCTGCTGGGTTAAAGGATGCTCTCCCAGCCCCTGCCCACCCTGAGCTGAAGTCCCTGGCTTCTGAGTCCAGGCTCACCTTGGCATTCACTGCCCTGCTGTGTGTAGCCGGGCAGGCACCTACAGCTGGGGGCCTCTGCAGTGCACTGGGTGTTCTGGGGACAGCGTAGCTCCTGGCAGACGGGCAGCTCTGAGCAGAGGGGAGAGAGCACTGATGGGCCCAAGCCCAGACTGGGGAGGAACACAGGGGCAAAGGGACCCTGCCTGTTCTGTGTGACTCGGAGCAGGCCCTGCCCTTGCTGGGCCTCTGGACAGTGGACGTCTCAGATGACACCCCTTCCCCAACAAGGCTGCAGGCAGAAGTCCTGCGGAGGCTTGGGTTCCATCCTCAACCAGTCGGCCTCTTTTGCTCGGGCCATGGGGCACCTGCTGCCCCAGGCTGTCCCAGTGGCACTGCTCACCTTGATCACAGTGGGGGCCAGTATATCCAGCAAGGCACCGGCAGCTTCCATCTCCACGTGGCCCATGGTTGCACACACCGTGCACACAGCTGCACACTGGGAGGGACACACAGAGACAGATGGAACCCCAGCCTCACCCAGGCACACATCGGAATGTTGGGTCCCTGTTCTCTGTATTTTTAGAACTCAGTTCAGGCAGGTACAGAGCTGAGTACAGAGTATAGAGCTGTACTTAAGAGTACAGAGCTGTGGGCCGGGTACTATGGCTCACGCCTGTAATCCCAGCACTTTGGGAGGCCAAGGTAGGCAGGCGGGTCATGAGGTCAAGAGATCTAGACCATCCTAGCCAACATGGTGAAACCCTTTCTCTACTGAAACAAAACAAAACAAAACAAAACAAAAATCAGCTGGGTGTGGTGGCACATGCCTGTAGTCCCAGCTACTCCGGAGGCTGAGGCAGGAGAATCGCTTGAACCAGGAGGCAGAGGTTGTGGTGAGCCAAGATTGCGCCAAAAAAATAGAGTACAGGACTGTAATGCAGGACCACAGGGGTGGTGGGAGCCCAACCTGGGGCTTCCTGGGGAAGGCCTCTCAGGGCAGCAGCATGTGCAAAGGGCTGGAGGTGTGACAAAGCAAAGCACATGTTCCTGAAAGGGACGTGCAAGGCTAAGGACCTGGGATAGAGGCTGAAGGGACAGGTGGGCGCCGGTTGCAGGGACTGCATCCTCCTGGGTCCCCAAGTGGGTGCGGCCCTCCCCTCCTGCCTTGCAAGCACTCACCTGATTGGCAGTCAGGCCCGAACCGGTTGGGGTCTTGGCACTCCTGGCAGGCTGAGCCACGGAAGTTTTCCTGGTAGTGGATGCAGTGAGTCAGCGTGGCCCCTCCGAGCCTTCACCCTACCCTGCCCAGCCCTTACCTGGCACACACAGGTCCCGTTCCTGTCTATGCCATCCAAGCAGGTCCCGTGGCCATTGCATGGGGTCTCGGCACCGCCAGGGCATTCTGTGGACCCGGCAGAACCCAGCTCTGTGACTAGAACCCAAGCCCAGACATGGCCCCTCCTCCAGGGCAGCAAGAGTGAGGAGGTGCTCTGGGAGTGTTCATGAAATGAACAAGTTGAAGGGGAATGCAGGTAGCTCCTGTGGAGGGCTTGCCCAGAGCTGGGGGTGGGTGTGAGGAGCAAGTCGGGTCCCCCTGTCACCCATACCGTAGCACTGGGAGCCCCAGTAGCCAGGGCAGCAGGCCTTCTCCACCATGTACTTCCAGCACTTCCGTCTGCAGCCGCTCATGGACACCACAGAGCCCCCCAGCTGTACTTCGTAGCTGGAAGCAGAGGGTGGGTGGGGTGAGGGGGAAGGCTCCCATCCACAGCCCCCAAGCCTCCCCACATTGGCTTCCAGGGTTCCCCCACACCCGCTCTTCCTGGCCCAGAGCCGAGCACAGGGCCTAGCACATAGCAGGTGCCCCATACAGCCCTCCTGCCCCCTACATTTACCCCTTCCTCCCCATCTGTCTCTGCCACCCAGAAGGGGCCACAGGGGTATGGATAAGTGAGTGCCTGTCCTCATGTTGTGGGTCTGTCAGGCTCCCCCAGCCTCTGCCACCCCACAGGACACTCCTGAACACAGGCAAGTGGGGGGGTGGCCCGCACCGGCAGTCCTGGGCTATCTGATCCGGGAGCTCCCGAAGCCAGCCTGGGGGACACGTCTGCTTCTTGACGGCCGCGCACGAGGTGCAGGGTACGTGAGTGGCAAGCGTGGTTTTCACATCACAGCGTTTGGACGGCCCCTGGGCCACAGTCGGGATGTGGTCAGGGGCCTGGACTCCGTACCCAGCCCCGACTCTGTCCTCGTTGCGGTCAGGCCTCATACCCCTCCAGCCGCTGCTTCCCATGTGCTCAGTGGGAGTGCAGTGCTGTGGGGAAGGCCCTGAGAACCCTGTCTGTCACAAGTTGTTAATGTCACAGCAAGTCCCTATGTGCCTGCCCAGAAGGCTCTGACTGCATGCCCTCTGACACTGGAGAATCTAGCCACATTTCAGGTGAGGAACAGGGTGTGAACCAGGGACTAGAACTGACTCCCAGCCTAGTGCTCACTTTGGCCCTTTGTTTAAAGATAAAGAAATAATACATGGGCTGGGCACGGTGGCTCAATCCTGTAATCCCAGCACTTTGGGAGGCTGAGGCAGGCGGATCACGAGGTCAGGAGATCGAGACCATTGTGGCCAACATGGTGAAATCCTGTCTCTACTAGAAAATACAAAAATCAGCTGGGCATGGTGGCACGTGCCTGTAGTCCCAGCTACTTGGGAGGCCGAGGCAGGAGAATTGCTTGAACTCGGGAGGTGGAGGTTGCAGTGAGCCGAGATTGTGCCACTGCACTCCAGCCTGGCACCTGGCAACAGAGCCAGACTCTGTCTCAAAAAAAACCAATAATAATAATAATACCTGACAGAGCTGATGCTGTCTTGGAAGCACATGGTGACTCCATCCTCAACTCATGGGCACAGGCACGATGCCAGCTCCAGCCATGTACCGTGGGGCTGGGCCTCCAGCCACCATCTGCTCTGAGCATTTTCCCACACTGCTACCAAATAACCCTCTCTAACTGAGCGCTTTCTCCGCTGCCCAGAGGGCAGAGACTAAGGGCCCGGCCCTGAGAGGCTGAGCTCATGTGAGCAGCTATGTGCAGGTCTCTGGTCCACATGTGTTTGGGCTGGGCAGTCACAGGCGACAATGGGCCATGCTGGCCTCTGAGGAAACCCAGGGCACCCTGGCTGGGGCCCAAGGTGGCTTCCTGGTTGGGGTGATCATTGACTTGGGACCTGAAGGATGTTTTCGAATTGGCCAAGGACAGCGCTTCTGGCTGAGGGGACGGCAGAAGCCAAGTCTGGGAGCGGAAAGAAGTAAACAGATGTGTGACAAAGCAGGTCGTGGCCCAGTGGGGACTGGAGAGGGTCTGGCGGCCCGGGTGCAGGAGTTTTGTAAATCTGGGTGAGGCAGAGTCCAGGGCAGCCCCGTGACTCAGTTTGTCGTTTTTGTTTGTCTTTGAGACAGGGTCTCACTCTGTCGCCCCGGCTGCAGTGCAGTGGTGTGATCCTGGGCTTGGGCAATCCTCCCGCCTCAGCCTCCCAAGTAGCTGGGACTGCAGGCATGTGCCACTGGCCAGTTTGTTCTAAATTGGCCCTTGGGCTGCTGCATGGAGAACAGAGTTGAGGGGCAGGTGTAGGTGGGAAAGAGGCCATCACTTGAGGGTGGCCTGGGCCAGCCAAGGCAGGGACAGTGGAAATGGATCGGGAGAGATTTGAGAGGGCTTGAGGTGGTAAGATAAATTGGGAGAAGGTCTCAGCAACTGGGTGGGGCACGGAAAATGTGAGGAGTCCAGCCTGCCACCATGGCATGGGCGCAGGGATGCTGATGAAAGCCCCAGCCCTGGAGTCCCACTCACTGGCCTCCCACAGCTCCTGGAAGTCCACCAGTGGGGCTGCCTTCTATGGTAATGAAGTCCCAGTAAACTTCAGCACTGAACCCAGGAGGAGTGGAACTAAACTCCTGGTTATAGTGGGAGGAATGGGCATGGTGGGGAGGGGTCAGGTGTTTGGGAGGCTTAGGGCACAGGCTGGAGAATCGGAGACATTCTCATCTTGAAAAATGCTGACCACAGTGTGGTCCAAAGGGAGTGACCCCAGAACATCCTTTTCCAAGAATAATTTACAGATGTGTGCTTTCTCAAAACAAGAGAAAAGGAGAAATGGTGCCCTCAACGCTTTCTTCTGGCAAACACCAGGGCCCCATGGCCTCTGTGCTACTGTGATTTGGCCTTTTCCGTTCATGCCTCTGCGGTCTGCAAACAGGGAAGTTGCTGGGAGCAGTCTGCGTGGAGCAGCGGAGCTGGGATGTTGTAGGCTTGTTCCCTATCCTGAGGCTCGCCTTTGCTGAGCCAGGGAGTGACTAGGAAATTGGGTAACTTGCAGGCTGAGCAGCTGCTGGCTCAGGGCAGAGGCTTGGCAGGAGGCAAGCTCCCCTCAAAGCCACCTGGCCAGCTGGGCAAAGCTGCCAGTGCGGTCGCCATTCTGGATGTGGACCAGCTCTTGGAGGAACAGTGGTCAGCTCTGGATTAAGGGCCCGGGCTAAGACTGTACTGTCTGCACCCTGGGACAGTCAGGGCGCAGAAGGTAGCAAGAGCTTTAGAGCCTGGTATGGCTATCTGCTCACAGGACCTAGGTGTTTGTGAACATGTGTGAAATGCTGATGAATGGTAAGCTGGCTGCCACATTAGTGCTTCTCCGGGACCACACAGAGGGGCTCTGCCTCCGCCCTGTGGCCTGGAAGGAGCATCTGCGGTCTGAGCCCACATCTTGCCGGTAGTCCGGCTGGGTGGAGTGAGGCTGGATCACAGCCTGAGTGCTGAGTCAGATTCCCTCCTTCCTGGGGGCACCTCGGGACTCAGCCAGAGCGGGTGCTGTCTCTCCCCCGCCGCACCCCTGCAGACCTGATTTTGCAGCGTCGGCTTACCACAGAGCCGCTGCTGGGGGAAGTTGAGGAGACATGAGTGTGAAGCCTTTGGTGAGAAGGTGGATGAAATTCTCCCAAGCTGGGACCTGGCTCATGGGAACTTTTTAAGGCTGAGACTCCAGAATCCAAACCCTGTCAGAGAGGAAGGAACCACAAACTGCTTCCCCTACCTTTGGTCAGATCAGGGAGGGTGCAGGGCTGGGTTCTGGACTGCGCTCCCCTCCTGCTGCAGGTTCCACTGCACATGTCTAGCCACGTGCCCTAGCTGAAAAGCTGCTGATCGGGCAAGTGCTAAGACCCTTCCTGGGAAGCCTTCCTGCCTTGTTGCCTAGATCCATCTGCACTCCTGTCCTGCTGCCCCCGCTTATGAACATGTGACCCGGGACCTCACTTCCCCCTCAGAGCTGCCATTCCTAATACACAGTTGTCCCTTGGTGTCTGTGAGAGATTGGTTCCAGGATCTTCCTCGGATACCAAGATCCACGGATGCTCAAGTCCCTGATATAAAATGGCATGGAGGCTGGGTGTGGTGGCTCATGCTTGTAATCCCAACACTTTGGGAGGCCAAGTGGTGGATCACCTGCGGTCAGGAGTTCGAGACCAGCCTGGCTAATACGGCAAAACCCCACCTCTTTTAAAAATACAAAAATTAGCTGGGTGTGGTGGCGTGCGCTTGTATGTAGTCCCAGCTACTTGGGAGACCGAGGCAGAAGAATCCCTCGAATCCGGGAGGCAGAGGTTGCAGTGAGCTATCATGCCACTGCACTCCAGCCTGGGCAACAGACAAGACACCATCTCAAAAACAAAAAAATGGCCGGGCGCGGTGGCTCAAGCCTGTAATCCCAGCACTTTGGGAGGCCGAGGCAGGTGGATCACGAGGTCGAGAGATCGAGACCATCCTGGTCAACATGGTGAAACCCCGTCTCTACTAAAAGTGCAAAAAATTAGCTGGGCGTGGTGGCACGTGCCTGTAATCCCAGCTACTCAGGAGGCTGAGGCAGGAGAATTGCCTGAGCCCAGGAGGCGGAGGTTGCGGTGAGCCGAGATCGTGCCATTGCACTCCAGCCTGGGTAACAAGAGCGAAACTCTGTCTCAAAAAAAAAAAAAAAAAAAAAAAAATGGCATCAAAAAACAAAAACAAAAAAAAAATGGCATCAAATTCACATATAACCTATGCACATCCTCCCATATACCTTAAGTCATCCTTAGACGACTTATAATACTGAATACAATGCAAACGCTATGTACATAGAAATGTCTGAACATGGGGCTGGGCATGGTGGCTCACGCCTGTAATCCCAGCACTTTGGGAGGCTGAGGCAGGTGGATTACCTGAGGTCAGAAGTTAGAGACCAGCGTGCCCAAAATGGCGAAACCTCGTCTCTACTAAAAATACAAAACTTAGCTGGGTGTGGTGGCACGTAACTGTAATGCCAGCTACTCGGGAGGCTGAGAGAGGAGAATCGCTTGAACCAAGGAGGCGGCAGTTGCAGTGAGCTGAGATTGTGCCACTGCCCTCCAGCCTGGGCAACAGAGCGAGACTCCATCTCAAAAAAAAAAAAAACAACAAAAAAAGTCTGAACATGTTCGGCACTTTTTCCCTGAATATTTTCTTTGTTTCTTTTCTTTTCTTTCTCTTTTTTGAGACAGAGTTTTGCTCTTGTTGCCCAGGCTGGAGTGCAATGGCACGATCTCGGCTCACTACAACCTTCACCTCCCAGGTTCAAGTGATTCCCTGCCTCAGTCTCCTGAGTAGCTGGGATTATAGGCATGCATCACCGTGCCCAGCTAATTTTTTGTATTTTTAGTAGAGACAGGGTTTCTCCATGTTGGTCAGCCTGGTCTTGAACTCCTGACCTCGTGATCTGCCTGTCTTAGCCTCCCAAAGTGCTGGGATTATAGGCGTGAGCCACTGTACCCGGCCTTCCCTGAATATTTTCAATCCGGGGCTGGTTGAACCTACGCACAGAGTACACAGATACAGAGGGCCAACTGTATATACAGTGGCTCTTAGTTACTCAGGGTGCTGGAACAGAGGCCACCTGGCTGTGTTAGATGGGCCAGCACTGCTGCAGCCCCATCCACAAGGAGTGGCCAGAGCCACAGGTCTCTGACAAGGAAAAACCTCTAATCTGAGGCCCCTCATTGACCTCTGTCCTCACTGCCCAGAGCATGAGGAGGTGGCAGAGGCCTTTGAAATTCCCTTGCATGGTATATGGGGAAACTGAGTTAAGGGGAGGAAGCTCCTGTAGGAGCTCACCTGCAGGGCGCTCAGCACAGTCTTTCCCCATCACTGTTGCCTTCTCAGCCTCCTATCTTCCTGTCCCCAGCCCTGGCCTGGTCTTGAAGCTGGTGAGGCCCCTCTCCCTGCTGGCTCTCTGAGGGACCACAGGCATCCAGGAGAAAGCACCTGATGGTGGCAGGAAGCCTGGGTCCCTGGCTGGACTGCCTGTGGGATCCTGGGCAGGTCTTTCCCTCTGGACCTTTGTCTGCCCAACTGTGCCATGGGGATGGTGGTAGCTGCTCCAAGAGGCAAACACACTTGGCCTCACAGGAGAGAGACTACCTCCATCACCAGAGTGGGAGACTCTTCCAGAAGCTCCAGGAGAAACACTGCCTCTACCATGAGGCCTGGGCAGACCTGCAGCCAAAAGCCTATCACAGGGACCTGATCAAGGGGCTGGCTGTGGCTGTATCCCAGCACCCTGCCTGGCCAGCACGCACGGATCGGAATCATAGGCAGGAGTTTGGAGCATGACTTCAGAGTGGGAATGGCCTGGCCCTGTCATCCTAGGGCTTTGGCTTCCTCATAAGGAGGACAGGAGGAGTGGCCCTGAGGCTGTGAGGATTCGAGGGGACCTGCCAGGCTGCGGCTGCTCCATGGCAGCTCTGAGGCTGGAGTGTGTCCTTGTCAGCTGCTCATAACCCTGGGCACTGGGGTGAGTGACTCATTCTGCCTCCCAGCACTCGGGGCTGGACATAGGCACACACACGTGCACATACATGCCCCACGTCAATCTTTGTTGTCCTCAGGGGTTGGAGGTGATCACATCACCAACCCCCAGGTGAGGGCCACACAAGACCTGGGCCTCCATCTGGGCTGGAAGGGCAGTAGAGACAGGAAGGGCCTGCCTCTGTACCCTTCAGCTGCAGGCTGGGGAGCCCTGGCCCGGCATAGTCAGAGGAAGGTGGCCGACACACCCCTGCACCCCAGGTGGCCAGATGCAGACCTCAGCCTGGGGAGGTGGGCACAACAGCTGCCCCCTGGGCCTGCTCAGAGGTCAGAGAGGCACCAGCTGTGGTCTCTCCAGGCCCATGCCCCTCCACGTCCAGCTCCTCCCTGTTCCCACCACCGGCCAGCAGGGCCCAGATGCTGTGTGCTCCTGCGACTGGCTCACACTCACCTGCCCTCTGATGAAGCTGAAGGCTGCCAGGTAGAAGGCCAGGAGGCAGAGCGGGAGGAGGCCCCGGGGTCCTGCCATAGCTGGCGGGCACGCTGTCCAGGACAGCGTCAGGCAGCCAGTGGCGTAGGGAATGAGCTCTAGGAGGCAGGCACAGTGCAGGCAGGCGGGACGGGGCGGGCAGAGGCCTTAAAAGCAGCCGGGAGGCCCCGCCAGCTCACCCCCACAGGAACCCGCCAGGATTTCCTCCTGCGTATCAGCAGCCTGCAGGCGGAAGGGAAGGTGCTGGCCACTGACCCCCCATGGATGGCCTGGGCCCTGCTCAGGGCTTCCCGGCCCAGGACCCTCCTGGCATCACAACCTGAAAGCCCAGGCCACCATAAGCCCCTGGGACCTGGGCTCTTATCAGAAGTTCTGAAGCAAATCCAAAGGCACATGTGAACGACCACCCCGCCCCACCGCCCCCTGCCTGGGAGCCCAGTGTGTTTCATCCAGAGACTCTGGGGGCTCTGGTTGGCGGAAGGCAGGGTAGTCCCTGGATGGGTCTGTTCCTGCCTCCACCTTCCCAACTCCAGGGCACACATGGGGCTCTGACTCACTGCCAGCACCCTGCTAACCCGCCAGACCCGCATCCCCTCACCAGCTCCCACCACTCCTGAGCAGCTGGTCCTGCCAGCCAACCCACATCCCCCTTCCCTCCTTCCCTATCTGCCCGCAACTCAGCCCATGCTTGGCAGCTTCTGGCAGCACCTCCAAGCCCCTCTCCAGCCAGCTGGTCTCTCGTGACTCTCCCCAACTAGGTCTGCTCCAGCCACACAGGCCTGTCTGCTCCTTCAAAGTGAGCTCCCCTGGCATGTGCTGTTACCCCAGATTGTCACACACTGGCTCCTTCTCACAGGCCCAGTCTCAAGTCAAGGGCTACCACCTCAGAGTGTCTCCCTGGTCTCAGCCTGCAGGTGGCCCTGAACCTGGCTCACCTCCTGGCGGCACCGGCCACCAGCTGCGATTGGGTTTAGTGTCCTTTGTCTCCCCCTGAAACATCAGCTAAGGGAGAGCAGGGACGCTATCTGGCTGGTACATACAGTGGATGCTCAATTCAGATATGCAGAAGAAATAAATGAATGGAGGTGGCTCCTTGTACTATCCCTATGTTACTGGTGGGGAAACCAAGGCTCAGAGGGGTTGGGGAGCTTGTCTGAGGTAATCAGTGTTTCAAATCCATCCCAGGGATCCTGCCTGCAAAGCCACCACTGTCCACGTAGCCAGCTCCCAGGAGGTGCAGTGGACTCAGGCTGAGGGCCTCTGTGTGCCAGGGCTGTGTGTGGTGGGCCTTGCTCCAGTTGTCACTACCCCCACCTGCAGATGGTGTAACAGTTGGGGTGAGACAGGAGTGGGCCAGGGCCCAGTGGCCATCTGTAAATGCTTTGGGAAAGGCCAGATTGGCGGGGGGACTTTCTTCTCCCCAGCACGCCTCCACTCCCATCAGGTTGGAGGGGTCTTTGGCAGGCCTCTGAGATCTGGCTGGGATGGGGGTTGCAAGTGGAGACCCTCCTCCCATCCCCCATACCCACAGCCTTCCTGAGGGTGAAGGGTCCTCCAGGTAGGACCCCTACTCTTCTGGCACTGAGGGAAACTGGGGAGCAGAAGCAGGCTTGGGAGCCAGGCTGGCCACTCCACCCACCTCTCCACAGCCCTGCTTGGCCTGGGAGCCCCAAGGTCCTGGGAACTGAGGCTCCTGGCTAGGTCAGGATGAGTTACGTGAGGCTCATGGGCCCTGCTCTGGCGGCAGGAGTGGGGTTGGGGAAGAGTGGAGCATGGGGCTGACTCCCAAACAAGTCCCAGGTCCCACCTCAGCAGGTTCCCTGACACAACCCTCAGGGAGGGGCCCACGAGCCTCATGTTTCAGGGATGTGAAGACACAGATGGGCATGCGCCCTCCCTCCACTGTCCACCACCTGGGTCCACCTCCCCACGGGCCTCCCCTACTGCCATTCAAGGGCCACCTTGGTGAGATGCCCTGGCTCCCCCATCAGCCATTCAGAGTCTGGGCTCTCTGTCCCCCTGACCCCTCCTCTGCTCCTCACAGGTGTGAGACAGGTGGGGTCCGGTGTAGGGGTGACTGACACAGACCTGCAGGACAGCCTGAAGTGGGTGCATGCCCTACACCCAGGCAGAGGGGTGGTGGCTGCTGCATCAGGGCTTCCCTGAGGAGTTTCACAGATTTCTTGTTTGCCCTGGGCTTGCAATTTAGCCACAGTCCAGCATGGCCCTGTCCAGAGAGGCCATGGCCCTGTCACGCCTCCCGTGTTCCAAGAAGTACCTGGCTCCTGGAGGCTGCTCCCTCCTTTCCCCCAGCCCTTCACCCTTCTGTGTCTCCAGGGTACCCTCTCCCCTATCAACCATGCCCTGGATGGAAGCCCTGCTGGGACCACCGTGACCCGTGATTCAGAAGATGCAGATGGTGTCAAACTCTGCTTTATTGGAATAGAGAATACAGGCAGCAAGAATCACGCTTGGTGCTGGCAGTTCCTGGCCCCCTGCTCCCACGGGCTCTCCCACTTGTCTGGACCAGGGAGACTCCACAATCTGAGGTGGGAGCTTCCAATGTGCATTCTGCTACCAGCCTCAGGATTAGCAGCAAGATGCCCACAACGACAGCAACAGCAACAAAGAACTGGACTTGACACTTCAGGAGAGTACGTGTGGAAGAGAAAGACCCACAGCGCCACACGCTAACAACAGTCGCACAACAACAGACACAACACTGGTGTGCATGGCCGCGCCACCCTTGGGAGGCTGACGGCACACGGACAGCCCTGGAAGGGCCCGGCATTCTCACTCCCAACATGAGAAAGAATTAACACAACACACACGCATGTTCACATTCCCTGTGAGGACAGTCAAATTAAGGTACCAAAAGGGAGGAGAAAACATTTTAAGAGAACAAAAAAGCCTGCTGCCCGGCCCCAGTAGGCGTCAGGCTGGACATAGCAGACGGTGAGGGCTGGCTGTGGCCTGGGCTAGCCGGTGAGCTCAACAGGCAGCTCACGGCCACACAGGGCCTCCCACTGGCGAGCCAACAGTGAGATGAGCTTCTCTCGGCTCTCCGCACTGGGGACAAACACCTGCCACTGGACTTCATGGCCCTGGCCGGCTCTAGCCGGGCTACCTGGCACCTCCCCAAAGTGGTCCAGGGTGACATTGCCCATGAGGTCATGGCCCTGCACATCATCGAAGACAAGGGTGAGGGCCTGCGGGTAGGGCTGGTAGCCCATGAGCACTCGGTCCAGGTCCCGGACGCGGCGGCCATCATCCAGCCGGTACCTGTCTCTCTGCGGCGGCTCTTTGGCAAACTCGGGCAGCGGGTAGTGGATACAGTCCTCATCCAGGAGGAAGATCTCAGAGCTGGTGAGCAGGAGTGTCTTGGGGCGCAGGGGGCCCCTGCAGCACCCAGAGGGTGGTGTGCCCACCTGGAAGGCCTGCACGTACAGCAGGATGCTGAGGGCTGGGGCCTTCTCTGGCTCGCCCATCTTCTGGGCCACAATGAACGTCAGGTCCCCAACCTCCTCCTCACTGGGATAGGTGAACTTGACACGACTTGAGTGGATCAACTCGTAGTTCTCCATCTTCCCTGCAGAGAGATGCCACCAGGGCTATAGCCTGGAACTGGCCCACAGTGGGGCTGGGAGTGCCAAGGGCCCCAAGCCAACCAAGAGACCCCAGCACGAGAGAGGCAGGAGAGGATACTCGAAGTGCGGGGCCCACAGGCCAGTAGCCCAGAGCAGGCACTGGGGCTGTGTCTGCCAGATGGTTGAGGGACTGCCAGGGTGGAGACTCTGCCATCTGAAAGTCCCACATAAAACCCTGGCCAGCTAAGTGAGAAAAGAGAAAAGGGAGAGGCAGAGAGGGTTCTGGGGCACAGAGAAGTGCCCTGGGGCCTGTGATGTCTGTCCAGACAGCCTGTCTGCAGCCTGAGGTGGACAGGGGTACCTGTAGTCTTGTTCCCAAACTCGGAGTAGAAGTCCTTGTCAACAGGCTCTGGCGAGGGCGTGCGCTCCAGAGAGGACAGCACGACCATGAGATGCTGGAGGAAGCAGTGCGTCAGATAGCTGTCTCGTGTCAAGCACGTGACCACCTGTACTGGGTTGGAACCTGCAAGAGGCGTGGTGGGGGCTGGTCAGAGCCACAGGCTACTGCTCCCCTACCCTGTCCCTGCTCCTTAGAGCCAACTTAAGTCCCCAGCAAGCCTCAGCCCAGAGGCCAGGGCCAGGAAGGCCCACATAGGAAAGCATCATGGGGTGTGGGAGGAGGCCATTCCTCAGGCCGGAAGAGCTGAGGGATTTTTCTGGAAGGGGAGACAGAGGTATTAGGCAAAGAGCTCAGCTTTCTCTCTTCAGGAAGTATGAGTCAGAAACATCCTGCCCAAGACCAGGGCCTACTCTGCCTCTGTCCGGGCCAGTGCTGGCTGCAAGTGCTGCCTCCTGCCCGAGCCCTGGAGACTGAGTTCTGCTCTCTCAGCAGTTCCTGAAGCTGCTTCCTCCCACCCTGGGTAAGAAGTGGCTCTTGAGGACAGAGATAACTGCCTACGATAACGCACCCACGTAAGGAAGGTGGAAGCCCACTGGTGACGCTGGCCTTCACCCGAAATAGGACAAAGCGCAGAAGGTCACTCACCCGTCAGCCGGAAATGCTGGTCAAAAAGCCCCACGTTGACAGACTGCAGGTCACTGAGCTTTAGCACGAAGCACTGGGAGATGTGGAAGGGACTATTGTTGTAGTCGGTGTTTTTCTGATGCCAGAAATCTGTGTGATGGAGACAGGGACTGAGGGAGGTGGGGGCAGGCAAGGACAATGGTCCTAGGTGTGTAGCACATACACCAGGAACAGGTCCTCTTGGCTGGCCTGGCCTGGTGAGGCCTGGCAAGGAGCCATTCCCACTTCCACCTACGCAAGGCCCAAGGGCAATGCGGGCTGGAGTCTGAGCCTCTCCCAGGCTCACGGGAGTCACCAGGTCACTGGCTAAAGCTCCCTGTGTGGCCCCAGCAGCAGAGGTTGCCCAACCCCTTCTCATCACAGGCCATTCCCAAGCAGTCACTGGGCCCTGGCTCAGGGCATTCTGTGTTCACATCTGGCCATGGACCCCTCCCTCATGGCAGCGCCTTTTCCTCAGACAAGGACTCCCAGCCCACTGCAGTCAAGTTGCTGACTGCTGCCTGAAGCCACACAGCTGGCTCCAGAAAAGGCCCCCAGCCCACCACAAGCACACACTCCAAGCTCCTCCCCAGCAGGCCCTGTGCCTACCCTGCAGTGGCTCCGAGAAGTATCGGCGGAGGCCATCATGGAGCACGAAGTACACAGCCTTGGTGGAGAGCAGAACGCAGGCGGTCACCTCCAGCCCCGGGGTCTGGTAGAATACCACTGAGGACCACATGAGGTGTCTCAGCTCCTCGTTTTCAACCTGGAGATGGGGGGCCTCCTGTCAGCTCCACCACCCCAGCCACCTGCGCATCCCAGGGACATGCCCACCGTTCCCACAAGGAGACATGTGAAGCTCCCCTCCGCTCACCAGTGCATCCATACACTTCAGAGGCAGAGAGGAAGCGAGGGGTGGGAGATGGCTGTGGGGAGTCTACCTGGGGCTGGAAGTAGCACAGGAGGTGGTGACAGCAAAAATGGCCCAAGGAGGGCAACTCAGGACTGTGAGCAGCTCAGCTGAGGACTCCCTAGCATCCGAGAAGTCCAAGGACCTGAGGCTGACCCGAAGCCAAGCCTGCCTGGCCTTGCCCTCAGGACTGGCTGTGCATCCGCACCCGGACGCTACCTCAGCAATGCTGCTGTGGAAGAGCTCGATGATGGCGCTGCCCTGCAGGCTGGCGATGTGCCGGAGCGACGGGCAGGCAGGCAAGTGCGAGGGGATCTGATTCTCCTCCGAGGTGGCCTGGATGAGGTGCTCACTCGGGTACTGGGCAGGGGCCTCGGCCGCGGGTGGGGCTGGAGCCTCCACTGTGGTCTCCTCTGGGACCAAAGCTGAAGCTGAGGCCTCTGCTGGTGCTGGAGTCTTCGCTGGGCCTGAGGCTGAGGCTGCTGCAGGGGCCGAAGCTGGGACTTCCACTGGGGCTGGGGCCAGAGCCTCTGCTGGGGCCTCCTGGGGACACTGGTTATTGCTGTAACCCCCAAGAAACACCATGTTAACAGCGGACCCCAAATGAAGATTCACATCGCACGTGCGGCTTCAGCGTGAGGAGACTGTGTGTATCACACATCATCCATGGGTCACCTGGGGACTTCATCACCAGCTTCTCTAAGGGAGAACAAAACGGCATGGCCGGGCACAGTGGTTCACGTTTGTAATCCTAGCACTTTGGGAGGCCGAGGCATGAGAATTATTGGAGCCCAAAGTTCGAGACCACCCTGAACAACACAGCAAGATGTTGAGGTGGATGAAGCCTAAAGTATATCCTGGCCCACAGAGCTATTCATGGGACCGTGACCCTGGTGGGAGCAGTGCCCAGAGGCCATGCTTGGGCCCAGCAGAGCACAGCAGCCAGGGCGACAGCTCTCCTGGCCTTGGTTTGCTGCAGCCTGTGGCTCTCCCACTGGGCAGGCAAACCCCCTTGGCCGGCCCTGAATGAGTGCCAGGAGCCTGGGGCAACCCGTTTGGTGAGAGGACTGCTTTCCTGGGCTGGTGATATAGAGGAAGGCTGGGGGCAAGTGGCAGGAGGGGGCCCCGAGAGAGCTGGGCCAACCCCCTGGCCCACACATGAGCCGCAGATGCTGAGATCACACACATGCCAGACCCATGGCCCCCGGCTCCTGAGAGCTGTGCTGGGTCTCACCTGGCCCTGCGCTTGGCAGGCTGGGCATCGGCAAAGGGGCCCTGAGGGCTGGCCCCTGTGGCAGGGGTCTTGGCGATGACCACAGTCTTCAAGTCCTGCAGTGAGGCCCGCAGCTGGTTGTAGATGCGCAGGAAGTGGAACTTCTCATGGGGCAGCACGAAGATGGCGGTGACGAAGCGGTACCCCACCAGCAGCTCCAACACATGGCCGTCAGCAAAGGCACCCCGAGGCTGGGTGCAGCTGCGCGTGGGGTCTAGTAGCACGGTGGAGAGCGGCACGCGGCTGAGCTTGAAGCTGTTGCGGTTACGACAGTTGTGGGTGCCTCGGTTGGGCATGGGGTTGAAGTCGGCCTTGATGACGTTGAGATGCTGGGGCGTTAGCAGCAGCCAGTAGGGGATGGCAGCGGACTTGACAGCCTCAGAGGGTGCGCAGCAGGAGCGCCGCACAGCAGAACAGAGTGTGCAGCTGGCCCACTCGATGTTGCCCGAGTAGTCCCCAGCGGCAGTCTGCACCATGCGCTTGTCGCTATAGACCAGGTAGACGGGGAAGCAGCCCTGGCTGCGCTCCTGGCAGCCGCCAGCCACCTTGTAGAAGGTGAGCAGCTGGCGCAGGAACTCCTGCAGGCTGGTGTGGCTGCCGTAGAGGATGGGGCTACACAGCATGGCCATGTGCTGCGGCGCGAAGCATGAGCGCAGGTCTGCATGGAACTCGTGCAGGTTGGCAGCATCCGAGATGATGAAGAGTGTGTTCTCGCTGTGCCGTACCTTCAGCACCAGACACAGCTCCGGCATGAGGAAGCCGAACTCTGTGAGGTCACCATGCGGGAAGCAGAAGACAAAGCGCAGGGACGAGAGGATGTGCTGGCTGCTGCCCCGAGACTCCTGGTGCGGGATCTCGAAGACAGCGATGCCGAAGTCGGTGAGCACAAGGCAGGCGGCGAACTGGCGGATGCTGCCCTGCACATGGATCAGGAAGCACCACAGCACCTTGAGGATGCGGATGTGCTCCAGCAGAAAGTCCTCATCCGCACCCAGGGCCCACTCCAGAGCCAGGCGCTCCTCCTCAGCCTCTTCATCCTCCTCTTCCTCCTCCTCCTCTTCCTCCCCCTGGCCTCCTTCCTCCTCCTCCTCCACGTCCGGGGGCCCCATTTCAAAGTATCGATTCTCAGCAACATCCTCCTCTTCCTCCTCCTCTTCGTCCTCCTCCTCGCCCTGCTCGCCCCGGCCCTCCTCCCGCTGGTTGGCGGCCTCGATCCAGGCAGGCAGCTGCCGCTCGATGGCCTGTCGAATCAGCGTGCTCAGGCGCTGGATGAAGTCTTGGTTGGTGGCCGTGTAGCCAATGCAGGTGAAGGGCAGAAAGATGATCTGGCCAGATCCAGGCACCACCTGGACCTCTGGCTCGGCATGTTCTGGGCTGTGCAGGGAGAGGCCATGTCAGCGGCATGCTGGGAGGGGCCCTTCCCATATCCCACATCTGAAGCCTGCTGCAACGCCCTGACCCTGAGAAACCAACCCATGGGTCTCCCAAGCCTCCCATACAGCTGAGTCAGCTCCCAGGATGAGGGCCCTGGTGGGAGCCAGTGCTGCCTGCTGGAAGGCTGGGTCACCAGTTTGGTCAGAGTTTCTGCTTCCAGGGGCTTGGACCATAGGTGCCCAGCACAGCTATACCCAGACCATACGGGTTCCCACGACAGAAGCACTCCCATGGACTGGTAAGTCATTCAGCTGCTGCTATAAGCCCTGGAGGGAATGAACACTCCAGGGCATGAATCTATTTGTTGCCCCTGGTGGCCTCTAGGGCAGGGAAGCGGGACGGGGCAGGTCTTAGGACCTTTATACTTAAATTCCAGCTCTTCTTGGCCACTGCAGCCCTTGCATATAGAATGGGAGTTGGTGAACTTCTGTAAAGGGTCAGAGTACACATTTCGGGATTTATGGGCTACCCTGTCCATACGATCTCTAATAGCCCTTTAAGAAAGTAACTGTCTAACATGGTGAAACCCTGTCTCTACTAAAAATTAGCCAGGCGTGGTGGTGGTGGGTGCCTGTAATGCCAGCTACTTGGGAGGCTGAGGCAGGAGAATTGCTTGAACCCAGGAGGTGGAGGTTGCAGTGAGCTCAGATGTGCCATTGCACTCCAGCCTGGGCGACGGTGCAAGACACCATCTAAAAAAAAAAAAAAAGTAAACTGTCATTCTGGCCGGGTGAGGTGGTTCAAGCCTGTAATTCCAGAACTTTGGGAGGCCGAGTGGGAGGATCACTGGAGTTCAGGAGTTTGAGACCAGCCTGGCCAACATGGTGAAATTCTATCTCTACTAAAAATACATGCCGGGCACGGTGGCTCACGCCTGTAATCCCAGCACTTTGGGAGGCCAAGGCGGGTGGATCACACGAGATCGAGACCATCCTGGTCAACATGGTGAAACCCCGTCTCTACTAAAAATACAAAAAATCAGCTGGGCATGGTGGCTCGTGCCTGTAATCCCAGCTACTCAGGAGGCTGAGGCAGGAGAACTGCCTGAACCCAGGAGGCAGAGGTTGCGGTGAGCCGAGATCGCGCCATTGTACTCCAGCCTGGGTAACAAGAGCGAAACTCCGTCTCAAAAAAAAAAAAAAAAAATTAGCTAGGCGTGGTGGTATGTGCCTGTGGTCTGGGCTACTCAGGAGGCTGAGGCTGAGACAGGAGAATTGCAGAATTGCATTAATCTGGGAGGCGGGGGTTGCAGTGAGCAAAGAACACGTCACTGCACTCCAGCCTGGGCAACAGAGTAAGACTGTCTCAAAACAAAGAATGTAACTATCATTCTTAGCTCCCAGGCTGTGAGCCACACACAGGCCTTGATGTGCCAACCCCTGGTGTAGGGTAACGTGCTGGGCAGACTTTAGGTATCAGAATTTGGAAACAGATTGAAGAGTCCATCTTATCTGTGTCTCTTTAGAGGAAGAAAGAGTTCTGCAGAACTTCTGTGAGCAGATTTTTAAAAGAAACTGACTGGCCACCCCTGGTCCACAGTGGAGTATGTGCAGAAGGCTGTGCAGCCAGGCCGGGGTCCCTTTCCAACCTCTTCCTTACCTTGCACCACCAACAGCTCCTGGCACATCCCTTAAATCATCGGAGGCTGCCTGATGGAGAAAGAAACGCAGTCAGTGCCCACCTGCTGCAGCCAGCCCTAGCATTTACTGGGTTCCAGACCCTGAGCTGGGCATTCTGCTCTCCATCTCTGCCCTGAGGAGGCTCCTCCCCATCCCATGCTCTACCCTGGGCCCCCACTCTGGGACCAAGAAGGGCAGAGACCCACTTGGTTATCCCACCAGCACACAGCAGGGCTGGGTTTCCCACACTCACAACCCAGGGCCACAGTCTCTTGCCACTCTCCAGGGATTTGGCATCTGACTGCTCCTTATGCCACCCAAGGGTCCAGGTAGATAGTCTACAAATTCAGTCCGACCATAACTGGCCAGTAGTGGACACAGCCCTGAAAAGTCCCTCCCAATGGTCTCTATGCACTGGGGAAGACCTAGGGCTTGGAAATCTCTTGCTGTGTCACCCTGGGAAGGGTGGTGGGAGAGTACCGTACAGTGCTGAGGACAGACAAGGACTCCGCAAACTGTCCCAGTGTCACAAGGCCATAACCTTGTACTGCTGCAGGGACGGGGTTGGAGGGAGGCCCAGGCACCAAGCACATTCCCCAAGCACTCAGCAAGCACCTTTGCTTTCCTCCTCTCTTTTCTCAGGACACAGGAAGGGGCTCCGAAACTCTCAGTAACAACCACAGAGGAGGTGCTGGAGTTATCCTGTTTCCCAGATCACCAGGGTGACATGCGGGAAGGGGCTGAGTGGCCCCAAGGGTGCCAGGAAACAGAGAAGAAACCCAAACAAGTCCCTGCACAAGGGCCTTTTGAAATACCTTCACCAGGAGAGCCTGCTCACAGGGTCAAGGGCCACCCTCTCCACCTGCCCCCTCGTGCCCTGGGCCCAGTGACAGAGAACTGCCTGTTCCCATCAACCAAGAGGGTGGGGAAGGGAAGGAGGGAGGCCGAAAATAAACCCTTAACCACTGGATTTGTCAGGAAGACAGACTCAACTAGAGAAAGGTCCAAGAGAAAGACAGTGGGGCAAAGCAGAGGACGCCAAACCCTGGAAGCAACTGCCTCAGCTCCAGCCAGGCTACTTCCTACTGTACACAACCCCAGGTGGAAGAGTCCACCCATGGCCATATGGTCCCCAGAAGCAGGAGGAGGGCATTACCTGTCCTGCAGGGATGGACTCCAAGGAATCAGAACATCCCCGGGCAATGGGCCGGTCCTCAGGAGTCAGACTGTCGGTAGACGAGACGCTGCTGGCCAGGGCCTCCTCCTGAACGAACATGATTCCTGGAGAGACCAGGGTGGGTGGGCAGGCAGGAGGGTGGGCAGGGCAGGGAGAGTGGCCGTTCAACAAGTGGGGTTGGGCTCCTCAGGCTACCGGCATGGCCGGGGGCTAGCCAGACCCCAAAACCCAGCCATATGGATTATAGAAGAACATGTTAAAACTGAAATTTCAAAATAACTCAAGAAAAAACAAATGACTGCTTATCTAATCTCAGAGCAGGGAGAGGTATTCTGAGAATAAATGCAATGGAAAAAACTGATGTGTGACTACATAAAAATTAATCTTCCATAGACATATTTTTTAAAAAAAGGATAAATTAAAACCAGATGAAATGAGAAAAAAGTGTTTGCAGTATCTGACAAAGATTTAGATCGCTAGTCTGTAAAAAGTTCTTACAGATTACAAAAACGGGGGAAGGTTGGAAACCCCATTCACAGACTACAAGGACGTGAACACACATTTGCAGAATGGCCAGAAGACAGAACATGAAAAGAATGCCCACTCTCAGTAGTACACAAAGAAAGGCAAGCTGAAACAAGACACCAGTACTGCCTCTCAACTTCGGCAAAACTCAGACTGACTGTGTGGCCTGCCCCGACCTCACTGGACAGCCGGCACAGGCATGCGAGCTGGCCCACCCATCCAGAGAGTAGTTTGGAGGTATATCTATTAAGAGCCCACAATGTGTTCACCCCTGGAGCATCTTATGACTGGACATCACTCTGTCCCCTGATCTGTCATCTCTGCAGGACTCACAGACATACGGTGCACGGGACGATTCACCAGGGGGCCAGCCCTTGCAGGCCTTGGTCTCCAGCAGGGATGCTGAGTCCAGCCTGAGCCCGCATCCACAGTCCCACTTACTGCAGGATGCACCCACTGACCTGCCCTGCGGCCACCTCCCATAGACAGCAGCACTCTGACCCATGCACCCTGTAAATGCACAGTGTTCCTAAACCCTACTGAAGCTGTTTTATGAACATAGCCTATCTGGACCTGTGACTCCACTCCAGATCACTTCTAGACCACTTGAAGGGAAAGCCTTTGTGAACACTTTCCTGACTGCAGCCAGCAGGGTGAACACGGCATCGGCCACCAGTCTCACGGAGGCCTACAGGAGCCCCAGCTGCCTCCACAGACCAGCGTTGCCATGGTCCAGTGAAATGACTCCAAGCCCTCTGAGCCCCACAGGTCAAGACCCCTTCCAGCTCAGCTGCTCCCCAGGACAGGACAACTCACACAGCCTGGGTCCTCTGCCCACAGCGAGGAAGGCAGGTGGGCCCAAGCTCGGATGCACCCCCCAAAGTGAAGCAGCAGGGGCTAGGCAGGCAGGAATAATGGCAAGCAGACAGCCATGCATGAAGCACCATGATGGGCCACCCTGGTCACCTGCCCAGGCTGCTGCTCTCCTGCAATCCACCCTCTGCCCGCTGAACGTTCAACTCCTACCCATCCTTCGATTCACCTCAGACATCGCCTCCACTGCAGACCTCTGCTCTAGAGTCTATAGAAGCCCCACATCATCCTGCCTTGTTCTCCTCTGGCACATGGCTCATCCTCCCTCATGGCTCCAAGCTCCCCAGGGGCACCATCTGGGTCATCTTGAACTCCCCACTAAGGATGTGGGAAAGGGCAGCCTTCATTGACCACCCCTGTGGAGCTCTGAGCAGTGCCAAGCGCCTCCCCAGCATTCGTTCATGCATGCCTCTCGTTATTTACCACATTTCATCAAATCTAAGATGCGGCAGGTGGAGCCATCTTGGTCCTAGCGGAAGGTGTCCACGGATTTTCCATGACTCCATCTCGAATACCAGCTGGCTGACAGCAACTATGAGATGCCACTGACTGAAAGACGCACCTCAATTTCAGAGAAGTCACAAGGTGGAAATGTGTGCTTCTTAGAATGAATGAAGTAGGGTGCGTCCACTTCACAGTTGAGAAGGTCCCACAGCTAGGAAGCTGGGACACAAACTCAGCTGACAGAGCCCTGGGTCCTGACCACCTCTCCACACAGCCTTCTCTCAGTTCCCAGGCCTGGCTGGACAATCAACTCCGGCACCTCAGGCGACCACCCCTATCAGTCACAATCATCCATGGCTCCGACAGCACCCACAACCACGGGAGGCTGGGTGTTCTCTGGACAGTGCCCCCTTCAGGCAGGCCCCTGACTACCCAGTTCATTAGCAACTAGGCTCCCTTCTGGGGAACCAGGCTGGGAGCAACAGGCATGGGTCAGCAAAGCTGCTCCCCTCCACTAAAAAGCCCTGCCCATCCAGGCAAGACCCAGGAACGCGCGGCCGAACAAACACATAGGAGGCCTCCGAATCAGTGAGAAAAAGACCAACATTTTTTGCCACTACCCACCCCCCAAAGCCCTGTCTGGACACGAGGAAATGTGAACAGGGACAGTCTATCTGTTCCCATCCCGGACCGTGGCCTGTACCAACAAGTGGTCAGAAAGGGCACTCAGTGGATAGAACGGGAATATCAGGAGAGTCCTTAGATGGGGGTCCGACCTTTGCTGTTTCTCACCAAAAGGAAAGAGAGGTGCACACAAAGACATCCACTGCAGTTTTATTTAAGAGGTGCAAATCTGGAGGCAACATCCAGAAGTCCAGTGATGGCAGGGAGGGACAGACTGCAGAGTGCCCCTCTGCAGAGTGTCCCCAGGGCACGAGGGGAGTGAGGAGGGGGCTGAGCTGGTGCAGAGGCTTCACCGACAATGTGGGGGCTGCCTGCAGCTGCAGCCTGGGGGGACAGTGCACCCCTGCACGCCCAGGGCCTGCTCCTCACCGGCTCCTGCTCTGCCTGCCCACACTCACTCACTGATCAACAGATGCCGGCAGAAACGGCTATGTCCCTGACCCTGAGAAGCAGATGCAGCTCCCTGTCCCCAGAAGCCTACAGTCATATGATGCCTCCACAGGCTCGCTTGACCCCCCTGTAGGAGGCGGTGTCAGGGAAGCTTCCTCACCGTGATAGAACCTCCCTGGTTTTTATGTAAGAAAATGCAACCAGAAATCCTCAGTCAAGAGTCTGACAGAAGCAAAATGGGCAATCACCCTGCCACCTAACCCCATCGCTCTGTGCTCAGGAATTCTCTTCCACATCTCATAGGTGTGACCTCTGGGCTGCTCTGCGTCGGGCCTTTTGCCTTAATGCGAGTGCTTCTCCCCTCTTCCTGCCCAGTCTTCCTGTCCCTGCTGGGAGGGCACACACAGCCGACTCTCCCTCTCATCCACCGACGTTGCAGTTGCAGCCCGTGTTTTGGCAGTGATGAGCATTTCACCTCCCCTTCCCGGTATTTTATCCCTTTAAGAGAAAATCCCCACCAGTGGGGTTACCAGGTCAAGGGATGGGAATGTTTTTCTGGCTCTTAAAACATCGGGTTGAACTGTTTTCCCAAGACCTCACACCAAGTTCTGCGTCTCCAGGAGCCCGGGCAGGCGGCGTCCTTTCCTGCGTGTCCCGAGCCTCGGCTCCACTCGGGACGGCACACCCTCCCCTCTTCCGCGGGGGCCGGGCCAGCAGACACGCTCATGGGACCTGCTTCACTCACTCATCTCCGAGGATGCCTGGGTTCAGAGGTGAAAGCCCTTTGAAAACGCTAAGACAGTGGGCAGACGAATGGGCCTTGTCTTCCATGGGTCCACAGGGACACAGATGGCCCATCCTGGCCCCACAAACACAGTATTCTGAGGCTGGGTCACGCCACAGAGATGAGGCAATGATAAAAGCAAGGTTTTCCCCGTGCAGGGATTCAGGCTTCAGACTCAGTAAAGTCAAAGGCCCGGCTTCCTGTAACCAGGAATCAACAGCCCCAAGCCTGTTCAGAGGGCAGCCTCGGGGCCCATCAGACACCCTGCGGTCTCCTAGAGGAGCTCGATGTGGGCGTCAAAGCAATCGGGAGTCCTCACCAAGCAAGCAACAGCTGGCATCAGGCCGGGCACCCCTGCCATGTGTTCCCCTGCGAGGACCAGCCTACAGAAGGCACCGCCCTCCCTGTGTCTGACCCTGTTGGAAGCAGGCGGTGGTACCTCTCCCCCAACCCCAGCCCAGCCAGGGGACCCAGGCAGGGCTGTGTGGCTCCACTAAGAGCAAGACACATACACTATTACCTTGGTTGGAGAGGATGGGCTGGGGCAGGGAGGCAGATGTGGGAGCCACGGTGGGAGGGGAGCTGCTGGGTCTGACACAGGGGACAGCTGAAAGCCGAGAGTCCTCGCCACCCTGAGGACAAGTGCTTGAGTCAGCCCAGGAGAGAAGAGGAAGCACAGAGCTCCCCAAGGCCAAGGCAGTGAGGAGGGAGCACAACAGTTCTCACAAACTGGGTGCTGCAGAGTGTCTCACCCGACCCTTACAGCAGGAACTATTACTGTCCCCAACCCACAGAGGAGAACACAGAGGCTGCAACTTGCCCAAGGTCATGCAACCAGGGAGATGCAGCGGGAACTCAGTAGCCCTGAGCAATCCCAAAGCCCAGGCCCCCCGAGCTGGCTCTGCACCACTGCCCTCCCACCTGCCATACCCACCCACCTTCTTCTCTGGGTTGCTCAGTTTAGACTTGACCTCCTTGGCTTTCTGAATTGCTTTCAGCACTTCCACAGTGTCCAGCTCCTTCTCTGTGGTCACTGTGTCATCTAGACAGACCTAGAGCATCCAGAAAGTGGCTATCAGCATGGGGACTAGCAAACATGGCAGGAGGATGGCAGGGTCCTGCTGAGGATGGGGCGTGAGCACCTGCTGTGGGATAGGCCCTGTGAGGACACCACAGGCTGAGGGAGGCTCAGCTTGCTTGGAGGTGGTTCTTCACCACTCACAGAATTGACCTGGGAGTGCCTTGGAGGACCCCAGGAAGGTCCCACATCTGTCTCTGGAGTCCCTCACCAAGAACAGGAGGCAGCAAGCTCTTGGGCAGCTGGGACTAGGGAAAGGGGACAACTTGAACTAGGCCCCCAGTTAGAGGCAGGAGCCAGACTAAAGAGCAACGGGTAAGGTAACCAGCGGTGGGAGAGGTCAGGGCTCCCACCTGCAAATGCAGGAGGGAGTGGTGGCTGGCAGGCAGTGGGGGTTGGGTGGAGTGGTTGAATGAGGGAAGGTCCCAAGGACATGGGCAGGAACAGATACTCTGTGGACTGGGAGCTTCCCAAGGTCTGCAGCCCAGGAGGGGAGGAGATGACATCTCATGGTCTTGTGATTATGTGGAGGAAGGGGCACTTGGGGCCAAAAAGAGGGAGGTGGACACAAATAGACTCCTAAGTATTTTCTGGCCTGGGATTTCGCGAGAACAGAAAGTTCAACAATCAATGAGAGATTTAGGGGGCCTGCTTGAGGCCCAGGCAATGGGTGAACCTGGTTAAGGAGTGTCTGCTCAGCATCGTGGCAGGTGCACAAACACAGCCAGGGGCAGCAGACACCGGGCTGGGCTATACTAGCAAAGGCAAATCCTTTGGGTTTACAATCAGGCACTACGGCCAAAAGTTGTCCAGGAGACAGGAATATTTTAAGGATCTTGTTTCTGACCCTTTCCTAGAATAAACAGTGTTATCCCAGACAGGAGGGGCAGGAGACGCAAGGGAGCCTTTTCCTGGGGAGATAGTGGACTTCCCAGAACCGAAAAGCCCTCAAGGGACAGAACGTCCTTCTGAGGCAGGGTAGAACAATGGACATATATCCCTACCGCCCATGCAGACTTGACTATATCCCAAGGGTCTCCCTGGGCTCCTCAGGCTGCACTGGGGCTCACCTCTGAGGCCCTCTCTCCGAACTGAGCCAGCACCTTGGTCCGGTAGTCGGGGATGATGCTCAGAGGGTTGTTCAGCAGAAACACGTGCTCCAGACACGGGAGGCTACCTATGCTCCGGACCTCCTCCATCTGCAAGGTATGAGTTCCATCCCCTTTGGTCCCTTCTCTTAATACTTCGGCAACATGCTAACACATTTCATGGCCTCTTTTAAATGAAAGGAATCTTAACATTCTTCTTTAACATGATACACACCAGGCACACAAGTCCCAGAACCGTGAGGTCCTTGGGCTCACCTGTTCGATCCTGTTGTCCCGGAGATCCAGGTTGACCAGTGAGTAGAGCTTGTGCAGGCCACTCAGACTCTCCAGGAGGTTGCCTGCTAGGTTCAAGGTCTTGATGTTCCCCAGCTTGGTGTGAAGCCCTTCCAAGGAGGAGAGCTTGTTGTAGGACAGGTCCAGATGCACAAGATTATACAGGTGCTGCAGCGGCGTGGAGAACAATGTAAAGTGGCTCAGGTCAAGTCTCCAAAGATAGGGGCCTGACACTAATGGCAAGATGGGCCTTCCAACCCAAACTACCCACTTCTGCAAGTCACTCTGACAGGTATTTTAGGAAGGGAAGTCCCTCTTCTCTGCTGCACATGTCACGGCACAGTGGCACCCCTACAGACAGTTGGGGTGGCGGTTGCAAACATAGCTGTCCACCTTCAGGACGGAGATGTGTCATCATGCCTGGTTTTTATTTACTCATGTTTCCTAATTCTTTGGAACTAGAGCAACAGTCACTCAGTGCATTGCTGGGATCCTAAAGGGAAGGCAGCAGCCCCTGCCCTTCAACCCCTGGGTATGGACAAATTCCCAAGGCTGCGTCAGCCTCCTGAACTCTCAGAATGAGACCCTGGGAATGCGGGCAGGCAGTACCGGTCTCCAAAGGGACTACCTGCAGATTGTCCACAACCAGCAATCCATTGTGACTCAGGTCCAGGAACTCAATCTTTGGGATCAGTTTCTTGTGGGGGGGGGAGAAAAAAAGGAACACTCAATGTTACTGTAGGAGGCTGGACCCCAAACACAGCCCCCTACATGGTAGAGGGGCACCCCAGGACACTTTCTCCCGACCATGGACTCCCATGGGCCATCCCTGCAGGACCACTGGTGGGACACCTCCCGCTGCCCAGCCAGTAGCATATCCAAAGGCACACACAGGGCCCCCAATGCTGGGCACTACCCGTTGTTTTCATGGAACACTTGCCTTGTGAAAATGACACACGGCAAGGTCCCAGACAGAAAGGAGTCTGTCCTTCTTTAATCCCTGCCCACAGTCCCTGAGCAGCGCAAACACAGGAACGACACTCTTACTGACCAAATGTCCTCTGGATGTCATTCTTATATGGGCACATCTGTCATCTATGGAGTGATTGTTCTGCTCCACTCTTTGGAGTAAATGTCATCACTTAGTGTGGCTATAGTTTATTAAATTTACATGAAATTAATGTTTTTATTTGGTTCTAAGCACTATCTCACCGATTTTAAACGATTTCATTTGTTTTTTCTTTTGCAATGGAGTCTCACTCTGTCGCCCAGGTTAGAATGCAGTGGCGCGATCTCAGCTCACTGCAACCTCTGCCTCCCGGGTTCAAGTGATTCTCCTGTCTCAGCCTCTCGAGTAGCTGGGATTATTACAGTGTGTGCCACCACGCCCAGCTAGTTTTGTATTTTTAGTAGGGATGGAGTTTCACCATGTTGGTCAGGCTGGTCTCGAACTCCTAACCTCAGGTGATCCTCCCACCTTGGCCTCCCAAAGTGCTGGGATTACAGGTGTTAGCCACCATGCCCGGCCCCCATTTTGAAATTAACTTAAAATTGCAGGCACTGCGCAGAGCACTAGATACAGGTTTTCTGTGATCCTTCCTGAAAAAGCTGAGTTAAATACTCAAACTCAGGGTTTGGTGGGTCCAGAGAAACCCCTGGCACCTGCTGCTGAGAGCATACCACAGACTCGTCGATCTCGGAGATGCTGTTGTGGCTCAGGTCAAGCGTGGTCAATGCCTGCCAAGTGGGGATGACGGCTGTCACAGGGCCTTCTAGGGCCGTGCCTTCAGGCTCCCACTCATCAAATTCTGAGGCTTCAGGAACAAGGACTTCCTGCAGAAAAACATCTGTTGAGCACCACACTTGGGCCCTCACACAACACTAACTGGGAACACAGTAGTTGCAGAATTTAAGGAAGGGTTGGAGCATATTTAGCACATGGAAGTAAACTTGCATTAAAGCAGACCTTTGGTTTGTATGTCTTTAAACGATTGTGAAATCATTCAAAGCTGAATTTTGAGACACATATTCACTCTGTTACCTAGTCTGGAGTGCAGTGGAGCCATCATGACTCACTGCAGCCTCGAACTCCCAGCAGGCTCAAGCAAATCCTCCTGCCTCAGTCTCTTGAGTAGCTGGGACTACAGACGCACACCACCTTGCCCAGCAAATTAATTTTTTTTTTTCTGTAGAAACGAGCGCCGGGCGCGGTGGCTCAAGCCTGTAATCCCAGCACTTTGGGAGGCCGAGGCGGGTGGATCACAAGGTCAAGAGATCGAGACCATCCTGGTCAACATGGTGAAACCCCGTCTCTACTAAAAACACAAAAAAAATAGCTGGGCATGGTGGTGCGTGCCTGTAATCCCAGCTACTCAGGAGGCTGAGGCAGGAGAATTGCCTGAACTCAGGAGGCGGAGGTTGCGGTGAGCCGAGATCGCGCCATTGCACTCCAGCCTGGGTAACAAGAGCGAAACTCCGTCAAAAAAAAAAAAAAAGAAAAAAAGAAACGAGGGCTCCCTACATAGCCCAGATTAGTCTCAAACTTCTGGGCCCAAGTGATCCTCCCGCCTTGACCTCCCAAAGTGCTGGGATTATGGGTCAAGCCACTGCTACTAGCCAGCCATCTTTTCTAGCTTCTCAGAGGCTGAAGGTCAGAATTCAGTTTCCAGGCAACTGAGCTTTCCAAGCTGATGATGTGGTCCTCACTGTGGACACCAGGTCTTTAAAACCATTATGTTAGAGGGATGAAGTCAGACAATGCTAAGACAAGGGGAGGAGAGACCATCAAAATGGAGGAAGGCAGGCCTATTCATTTGATGAGACCTCTCTTCTCACAATGGGTTGCCCTGGGTTCCTTCAGCAAGACAGCGAGACATGCTCGGAGAGGGACTGGATAGTCCAACACTCTCTCCGCAAGCTTCAACAGGAAAATTTTTCACCAAACCCAAGTCTTTTTTTTTTTTTTTTTAAAAGAGACAAGGTCTCCCTATGTTGCCCGGGTTGGTCTCGAACTCCTGGACTCAAGGAATCCTCCTGCCTTAGCCTCCCAGAATGCTAGAGCCATTATACCTGGCCCAAAGCTAAGTCTTGATCAGGCACCTTAAGTCACAATACTAGCTGCTACATCCCTTTTCTATACCCAGAGCAGAATTTTAACATTAGCAAGATATAATCCATAAAAAGGTAAACAGAAACCTACATTCCCAATTTGAATGTTTCTGCTGCCCACATGTAAACAGTCTAGCATTTCTACAACCTCACCCTCTAATCAATTCCATGGAGAAAAAGATACAAATGAGTATGAAGCCAGGGATTGTTAAAGCTTAGAGGATCCATCTAAGCTTAGTTATAAATCTAATTAATAGGTCCTGCCACTTGCCACAGCTTAGCAATTTGTGCATTAAAAAAACCAATGACAGCCGGGCACAGTGGCTCACGCCTGTAATCCTAGCACTTTGAGAGGCTGAGGCAGGCAGATCACCTGAAGTCAGGAGTTTGAGACCATCCTGGCCAACATGGTGAAACCCTGTCTCTACTAAAAATACAAAAATTGGGGCCAGGTGCGGTGGCTCACACCTGTAATCCCAGCACTTTGGGAGGCCGAGGTGGGTGGATCACAAGGTCAAGAGATCGAGACCATCCTGGTCAACATGGTGAAACCCCGTCTCTACTAAAAATACAAAAAATCAGCTGGGCATGGTGGCGTGTGCCTGTAATCCCAGCTACTCAGGAGGCTGAGGCAGGAGAATTGCCTGAACCCAGGAGGCGGAATTTGCAGTGAGCCAAGATCGCGCCATTGCACTCCAGCCTGGGTAACAGAGCGAAACTCCGTCTCAAAAAAAAAAAAAAAAAAAAAAAAAAAAAAAAAATTAGCCAGGTGTGGTGGTGGGCACCTATAGTTCCAGCTACTCAGGAGGCTAAGGCAGGAGAATTGCTTGAACCTGAGAGGTGAGGTTGCAGTGAGCTGAGATCACACCACTGCACTCCAGTCTGGGCCAAAGAGTGAGACTCTATCTCAAAACAAAAACAAACAGACAAACGACATTTTGTTTGACCAATAACATTTTTTATTTTTTGGCGAAAAAAGCCAAGTTCCTTAAAATGTCTCGTTAACAACACAGACTTTTATGCAGATGTGAACTGAAGTGTTCCAGGGGGTGTCAAGAGCTGAGAGGCCCCCTGTGAGTATATGGCTACCCCACAGAAAGTCCAACTTCTGAATACTGACAAACATAGCAGTGTCTACACCCATTCTCAGTGGCTGAAGACCACAGCCCAGGACACTGACCTACAGACCCTGCCCCAGGCAGAATACACGTGAAGCTTACTTACCTTCATGGAAGTTGCTGAGAAGCGGACACTCAGAGTGGCTAAGGTGGGCTTCGAGGAGACCAGCCCTCTAATGTGCTTAGCATCACAGTGACTTATCTGGAACAAGAATGGCCACATCTCAGAAACAGCATCCTTGCTCCATCAGAAGTCCCTAGACACAGGTGTTCCCTACCCCCATACAAAAGAAGCACAAGGGCCGGGCGCGGTGGCTCAAGCCTGTAATCCCAGCACTTTGGGAGGCCAAGGCGGGTGGATCACGAGGTCGAGAGATCGAGACCATCCTGGTCAACATGGTGAAACCCCGTCTCTACTAAAAATACAAAAAATTAGCTGGGCATGGTGGCGCGTGCCTGTAATCCCAGCTACTCAGGAGGCTGAGGCAGGAGAATTGCTTGAACCCAGGAGGCGGAGGTTGCGGTGAGCCGAGATCGCGCCATTGCACTCCAGCCTGGGTAACAAGAGCGAAACTCCGTCTCAAAAAAAAAAAAAAAAAAAAAAAAAGAAGCACAAGGATGGGCAACCCAAATCCTCAGAGACGGGAGGCCACTCAAGACTGAAGTCTCTCTTCTTCCCAGTGTCAGTGCTGACCAAACATTTTCTCAGGAATCTAGTAAGAAAGGTGCCTGGCCTCTCAGACTCAAAACGGACCACAAATTCCATTTCCTCTGTAAGAGCTGCCTGGGGCTTGGCAGGTGAACATGAAGTGTGGGTCATGGAAACTGCTCGGGAGAACAAGGGGCCTCCACAGCACAGTGAGTGGGGTGGGTCCCCCGTTTGCCCAGCCCCCACTCCACAGAACTCAGCTGTCCTATGGTAAGGAGGGGCGGGGCACAGGCCCAAGCACACCCACAGACCCGGATCCAGACCCTCAGGCTGCTCGGCAGGGCTGAGTCCGGGTTCCCCTTCACCTCCCAGCCCTCACTCAGCAGCAGTGGCCAAAGCACTCCTTGAGGGAGTGGTCCTCCAGCCTAGACCGCTGCAGGCAGAAGAGCCCAGGGCACAGCAAAGGCTCTAGAGGGAGACTTGGCTGAATTCAAACCCCAGCTTTCCGCTCACTAACTGTGTGGCCCTGGCCAAATGTCCTTATTGGCCCAAGCCTCAGGTTCCCCAACTGTAAAATGGGAATAAAAATATCCTTTTCACAGGGCTGCTGGAAAGATTCAATCAAGGAAACATGGGGACACAGGGGAGTACACAAAAGTCATGCTCAAAAAATTATGTTTTGAAACATGTTTTCGTTTTCATTACTGACTCTCCTTTTTTTAAAAAAAAAATGGTAAAATTGGTGTTACAAACCAAGGAGTCCAGTAGTAACGAATGCAAAGCATTTCTTGTGTGGGCGCCCCAGAGGGCAGGGCAACCTCGAAGCTCTTTGCCAATCGGTCTTGGGAAATACAGACTTGTATTTGGCTCTGTATGACCCTCGGGATGACTTCCCAGGACTTTAACTTGAAGTTAACATGCCCCCTGCCCCTATAAGGAGACCCAGAAGGAGCCAGGTGCTGGTGCTCCACCTTGGCTAACTGCCCCTATGCTCATGCTAGGGTAGAGACGTGCAGACCAGCCAGGGACAGGACAGGCCTCTCTTCCTCCGCCTTCACAGGGCCTGGTTACCTAGGAAGAACCTGTCACACACTGCCAGACACGAAAGCACAGCACCTTATGATTCAATCAGGACACCCAACATCACAAACACTCCCTAGCCACAGAGCTGGGAGCGAGAGGATGCCGCGCGGGCCTCAGCCCTCCTTGCACTCCAGCAGCCCTGGGCCTTACCTCCACCTGATGCAGGGACTTGAATATTGATAGGTCAAATGGCAGGAGCTGCTCCTGAATGTTGCTGGTCCCAAAAGGTCCTTCTGTGCCAGAAACCTGAGGCCAAAGATAAAGCTTGAATTGGGAACAGCGCTGTACACCCATCGGACAGTGCTGCAGCATCTAACAAGTCAAAGACAACTTTGACCACTCTGCCTTCAACAAAGCAGGCTCAGGCCAAGCTTTAATGTAACAGGACACTGGGTCACGACTGCCCCCTGGTGCCCACAGCTACAAGCACAGTGTCAAGAATAACCAGGCAGCCTTCCTTCCACCAAGAGTTTCCCATGGTCTCCCTCATACACACTGCCAGCCAGTCCCCCGAAGGCTGCAACCCCACCAACTGAGGAGCTTTCCATGACTGAGCTGCTACAGCTTTACCTTAAGGTACTTAAGGCGACAGGTGAAGTCCAGAATGTGCCCAAGGTCAGTCTTGGCATCCCCGCTGGCGCATGTTGGCTTTCCCTGCTGCAGCTGCTCCGTGACGGCATACAGCTGCAGGGGTCCAATGGCAAAGACCTCGCCAGCCCCCAGGAGCTGTTCTCCTGCAAGAGCCATGCCCTGAGGGATAAGTGTCCAGCCCCAGCCCCAGCCCCAGCCCTTGTGCAGACGGGACTGCCACATTTTTTTTTTTTTTTTTGAGACGGAGTTTCGCTCTTGTTACCCAGGCTGGATTGCAATGGCGCGATCTCGGCTCACCGCAACCTCCGCCTCCTGGGCTCAGGCAATTCTCCTGCCTCAGCCTCCTGAGTAGCTGGGATTACAGGCACATGCCACCACGCCCAGCTAGTTTTTTGTATTTTTAGTAGAGATGGGGTTTCACCATGTTGACCAGGATGGTCTCGATCTCTCAACCTCGTGATCCACCCGCCTCGGCCTCCCAAAGTGCTGGGATTACAGGCTTGAGCCACCGCGCCCGGCCGGGACTGCCACATTTTTTCTGTCAACAAGCAGTTGGCAAGCACCCACTGTGTCAGGGCAAAGCCATGGCCCTGAGCGTGCAGGAACTGCTGCCCTTCTGGGTGCACGCTAGGCATGGGGCAACCCTAGATAGTTGATGACAGAGGAGGGCAGGGTTGTAGGGCTGTGTAGCCACCAAGGAGTGAGGCTGAATCGAGACCAAAGGCACTGAGCCAGAGTGAGGCTGCCGAGAGAGAACATTCTGGGTGACAGACCTACGCTGCAACCTCCGAAATGCAAACATCCAGGTCAGGTGCAGGCCTAGGCTGCCAGCACAATGCAGAGCCTGGGAGCAAGATGGGTTCTAAGCCCAACTGGCGCTTGGTCCTGGCTCCACTCCCCCCAGCCAAGTGCCCTCAGAGTGGTAACTGGGCCTCTGACCCTGTGTCCTCACCTATACCTGTGGCTCCTGAGGGAAAGCAGTAAGATGCTAACAGGAAGCATTCATCACACATTAGCTACTGTAACTGTGCTCTCTGGCAGGGATGGGGCCTAGGCTCAGCTTCTATCTGCCATCTGAGCCCTTTCAGGCAAGCACAAACCAGGTGTGAGGGAGCCGCATGCTACCCAACTTCCAGCACCCACCACAGGGCTCTGGAACACAGCCCAAGTCTAGACTGAGCCCCTGACACAGGTAATCAAGAGTACTGACCACAGCTCCTCTGACCTGGCCACCTATAGGGCAGGCAGGTGGGCAGATTTGGCTATGAACAGGTCAATGGATCTGAGTAACTCTAAGGAGGCGGGACCCTATAAAGCTCCAGAATGACTTCTGTGCCACCCTGTGTGTCTGGCCACCTCATAAAACTATACAACTTATGCCCAGTATTTCAAGGACCTGTGGCCACATACCTTTCTCAAACAGCTCTTCAGCCAGCGCCGCGGTGATGCCATTTATCTCCTGCAGAGAACACAAAACCTGCCCTTAGAAAGGCCATCTGCTCCCAGTCCCTGGGATTTGCACAGTCCCTGCTATCTACCCTCTTTGTTGTAGCAGTGCCAGCTCTCTGGAAAGTTTAAAGAAAGAAGAGCATATAGCCAGGTGCAGTGGCTCACACCTGTAATCCCAGCACTTTGGGAGGCCGAAGTAGGCGGATCACAAGGTCAGGAGATCGAGACCAGCCTGGCTAACATGGTGAAACCCCATCTCTACTAAAATCACAAAAATTAGCTGGGCATGGTGGTGTGCACCTGTAATCCCAGCTACTTGGGAGGCTGAGGCAGGAGAATTGCTTGAACTCGGGAGGTGGAGATTGTAGTGAGCCAAGATTGCACCACTGCACTCCAGCCTGGTGACAAAACGAGACTCCATCTCAAAAAAAAAAAAAAAAAAAGACAGCATAGACCTACAATGAAGCAAGAAGCTTAGAAAGGGAAACTAAGGCTGGGCGCGGTGGCTCACACCTATAATCCCAGAACTTTGGGACGCCGAGGCAGTCAGATCACGAGGTCAGGAGACAGACCCTCCTGGCTAACATGGTGAAATGCCTCTCTACTAAAAATATAAAAAATTAGCCAGGTGTGGTGGCATATGCCTGTAGTCCCAGCTACTCAGGAGGCTGAGGCAGGAGAACTGCTTGAACCTGGGAGGTGGAGGTTGCAGTGAGCCAAGACCGTGCCCCTGCACTCCAGCCTGGGTGACAGAGTGAGACTCTGTCTCAAAAAAAAAAAAAAAAAAAAAAAAAAAAAGGGGAAGAAACTAAATATTCTAGTTATATGGACACCTGCAACATCTCCTCCAAAGTAGAAGGGAAACCAGCCTAATGCTATGACTCCAGTCCATAGGGCCAAGGGCACTGTGGCCCAGTAGAGCTGTACTATGCTAAGGGCTTTTGGGAAGCCAGCAGCTCCCAAAACTGGCTCTGGGTGTTCCTAGGAGAATGTGTGGCAGAGAGGAAGTCCAATTTTTTTTTTCTGGAAAAGAGGCTCTTATCACCCTGGTGGGATGGACTGCCTAGAGCTAATTCTTCCTGGGAATGACCATTTCAACTTTCTCTCATGTTTTATATGTATGTCAGGAAAAGAGTGAACATTTTTTCTTCTTGTGCTCATCCCTTCCAGATTCACCATAGTAACACTCAGCCCCGGGGTCACAAGAAGTGGGAAGAATTTCCTTTTTAAATTGATGTGGTGAAGGAGGCAGGACGAGGCCAAGCCTCCAGCCATACAAACAACAGGCTGAGATCCTAATTCATACTGGGTCATAGCCTAAGCCACTAAAGGCTCCTTAATCCTCCCCAACGTCCTACAAGAGGAAAAAAGAAAACTTTTTTTTTTTTTTTTTAAATAGAGACAGGGTCTTGCACTGTCACTCAGGCTGGAGTGTAATGGGATGACCATAGCTCACTGCAGCCTGGAACTCCTGGGCTCAAGTGATCCTCCTACCCCAACCTCCCAAGTAGCTGTGATTATAGGCGTGTGCCACCATGCCTGGCTAATTCTTGTATTTTTAGCAGAGATGGGGTTTCACCATGTTAGCCAGGCTGATCTCAAACTCCTGACCGCAAGTGATCCCCCTGCCTCAGCCTCTCAGGGTGCTAGGATTATAGGCGTGAGCCACCATGGCCGGCCAACCCATTATTTATTTATTTATTTTTTTTTTTGAGACAGAGTTTTGCTCTTGTTTCCCAGGTTGGAGTGCAATAGCACAGTCTTGGCTCACTGCAACCTTTACCTCCTGGGTTCAAGCAATTCTCCTGTGTCAGCCTCCCGAGTAGCTGATATTACAGGCATGCACCACCACGGCCAGCTGATTTTGGATTTTTAGTAGAGATAAGGTTTCTCCAAGTTGGTCAGGCTGGTCTTGAACTCCCAACCTCAGGTGATCCACCAACCTCAGCCTCCCAAAGTGATGGGATTAAAGGCATCAGTCACGGTACCTAGCCCAACCCACTAATTTTTAAGAAAATATTTTGTAGAGACAGGGTCTCACCATGTTGCCCAAGATAGTCTTGAACTCCAGGCATCAAGAAATCCTCCCACCTCGAGAGAGATCCAAGATGGCTGATCACTAGCAGCTCGAGATTGTAGCTCCCAGTGAGAGCACAAAGAACGAGCGGACGCCACACCTTCACATGAATTCTTGTTGCTCACGCACCAGGAGATTCCCAGCGGAAGAGCCCCACAGGTCGCCAGCGCAACTCTTGTGATCGGCAAGGTGGTTTTGCCGGCGCCTTGGAGCGTCGGTTCTTGGTGCAGAGTCAGACAAGCACCATCAATCTTAACGCCGCTGATTTAGTCGGCGCAGTGGGTTGCTCAGATTTCGGCGCTGACAATCAATAAGTTGGACGTCCACTCAGAAACCCAATTACAAAGACGGTAATTATAAAGACCACAGATGGATAAATCTACAACGAAGGGAAGAAAACAGCCAAAAAAAGGCTGATAATACCCAAGATCAGAATGCCTCTCCCTCAGCAGGGGATCACAGTTCCTCATCAGCAACGAAACAAGGCTTGATGGAGAACGAGTGTGTTCCAATTACAGAAGCAGGCTTCAAAATGTAGATAATAAGAAACTTCTGTGAATTAAAATAACTTGTTCTAACCCAATCCAAAGAAACTAAGAACTTTGAAAAAAGGTTTGATGAAATGTTAACAAGAATACACAATTTAGAGAGGAAAGTAAGTGAATTGATGGAGCTGAAAAACACAATACAAGAACTACGTGAAGTATGCACAAGTTTTAACAGCCGAATCGATCAAGCAGAAGAAAGGATATCAGAGGTTGAAGACCAACTCCATTAAATAAAACAAGAAGACAAGATTAGAGAAAAAAGGATAAAAAGGAACGAGCAAAGTCTCCAAGAAATATGGGACTATGTGAAAAGACCTAATCTACGCTTGATAGGTGTACCTGAATGTGATGAAGAGAATGAATCCAAGCTGGAAAATATGCTTCAGGATATTATTCAGGAAAATTTTCCCAACCTAGTAAGGCAGGATAATAATCAACTCCAGGTAATACAGAGAACACCACAAAGATATTCCTCAAGAAGAGCAACTCCAAGGCACATAATCGTCAGATTCACCAGGGTTGAAATGAAGGAGAAAATACTAAGGGCAGCCAGAGAGAAAGGTCAGGTTACCCACAAAGGGAAGCCTATCAGAATTACAGCAGATCTCCCAGCAGAAACCCTACAAGCCAGAAGAGAGTGGGGACCAATATTCAACATCCTTAAAGAAAAGAACTTTTTTTTTTTTTTTTTGAGACAGAGTTTCACTCTTGTTACCCAGGCTGGAGTGCAATGGCGCGATCTCAGCTCACCGCAACCTCCGCCTCCTGGGTTCAGGCAATTCTCCTGCCTCAGCCTCCTGGGTAGCTGAGATTACAGGCACGCGCCACCATGCCCAGCTAATTTTTTGTATTTTTAGTAGAGACGGGGTTTCACCATGTTGACCAGGATGGTCTCAATCTGTTGACCTCATGATCCACCCACCTCGGCCTCCCAAAGTGCTGGGATTACAGGCTTGAGCCACCGCGCCCGGCCCAAGAAAAGAACTTTCTACCAAGAATTTCACATCCAGCCAAACTAAGCTTCATAAGTGAAGGAAAAATAAAGTTTTTTGTAAACAAGCAAGCACTCAGAGATTTCATCACCACCAGGCCTGCTTTACAAGAGCTTCCGAAAGAACCACTACACATAGAAAGGAACAAACAGTATCAGCCTTTCTAAAAAATACCAAAAAGTAAAGAGCATCAATATAATGAAGAATTTACATCAACTAATGGGCAAAATAGCCAGCTAATAATAAATGGCAGTATTAAACTCACATATATCGTTAATTCTAAATTTAAATTGACTAAATCCCCCAATCCAAAGACAGACAATTTGGATAAAAAACTAAAACCCATCAGTATACTGCATCCAGACCCATCTCACATTCAAGGATACACAAAGACTCAAAACAAGGGATGGAGAAAGATTTACCAACCAAACAGAAAGCTAAAATAAATAAAAAGCAGAAGTTACAATTTTTGCCTCTGATAAAATAGTCGTTAAAGCAACAAAGATCAAAAGAAGCAAAGAAGGACATTATATAATGATAAAAGGATCAATGCAACAACAAGAAGAGCTAAAGATCCTAAATATATACGCACCCAATACAGGAATACCCAGACATACAAGACTAATAAAGAGACTTAGACTCCCACACAATAGTAGTCGGAGACTTCAACATTAATATTAGACAGATCAATGAGACAGAAAATTAACAACGATATCCAGGACTTGAACTCAGATCTGGAACAAGTAAACGTAATTAACATTTATAGAACTCTCCACTTTACACAAAATACACACTCTTATCAGTACCACATCATTATCAACTTAGAAGTTTAAACGAAATGTTGGTTGGCTCCTTGTTTTTCTCTTCCCTCATTTTCTTTTATGTCTCCATTATTAAGGACAATTATAGGCATACCCATATTTAGACTGCATTCTAGCCTGGGCAATAAAGCAATACCCCCATTCTCTCTCCCTCTTCCTCTTTCTCTTTCTTCCTCTTCTTTATTCTTTTTCTTATTTTTTTCTTTCTCAAAAAAAAAAAATAATGCTTAATACACATTAAAAAATATATATATACATATGTGTGTGTGTGTGTATATATATATATATAAAGAAATCCTCCCACCTTGACCTCCCAAATTTTGGGGATTACAGGCATGAACCACTGCACCCAGCTCTGGAAACTTCTATCTTGAACCTTGTTTCACAAATGAACAAACTGAGGTGGACAAGTGCTGAGAATCTCAATTTTACATAGATAAAACCCAGCAAAGCCACACTCAAGCCCTTGGCCTGGCCTCTCTGTATACAACCAGTTGCCTCAGCATTTCAGTGGTGTAATGGTAGGGTTGGCAGGGCCCCTCAAGGCCCTCAGTCCCACACCCCCACATCCCATAGGTAAGAATTTTAACTCATCGACAGAAGGCAGCCAACAGGCCTTTTTGTAAACAGCTCCAGATGGAGGCTGCATAATCCTCATAACTCACAGGAACATTGGGTCCATCCTTTCCGCCAGGACAAGGGATTCATAGGACATGCAATTCATGTGTTTATGGGATTCTAAAGACACAGGAGACAGGGTGTCCTTTTCCTGTTTTTTCTCTTTGGTTGGTTGTCTGTTTTTCATTTTTTATACATTGTGGCCATTTTAATGGTAGTTTATTTGTTGCAAATATTTCCTCCCAGTCTGTGTATACCTTTTACCTTTGTTCACGGTGCTTTTTCTGACAGAGATTTTTCATTTTTACATTGTTTAACGTTTTTTTTTTTTTTTTTTTTTTTTTGAGACAGAGTCATGCTCTGTCGCCCAGGCTGGAATGTAGCTGTGCAATCTCAGCTCATTGCAACCTCCGCCTCCCAGGTTCAAGCCATTCTCCTGCCTCAGCCTCCCGAGTAGCTAGGACTATAGGTGCACATGACCACACCCTAATTTTCTGTATTATTAGTAGAGATGGGGCTTCACCATGTTAGCCAGGAGGGTCTTGATTTCCTGACCTCATGATCTGCCCACCATGGCCTCCCAAAGTGCTGGGATTACAGGCATGAGCCACCGCACCCAGCCCTAATTTTTTTTTTTCCTTTATGACTTCTTGGGCCTCTTCTCTAACTCCAAGATCATAAAACTATTACTTTTATTTTGGTCCTTTATGGTATCTTTAAAAAGTGTGTTTATTCATTTAATCTGCTTGAAATTCAGTTTATATACAGTGTGAGGATAACTCCTCCCTGTACCCCCTGGACAAAAAGGGAGCAAAATGAGCACACAGAGCCTCAGCTTTAAGGGACCCGCGGGTGCAGGGCCAAATGGAAAAGGGCCGAGAGGGGCAGAGCAGGCTCAGAGCAGGACAGGGCTCCAGCTGGAAGTGAGGACAGAGGTGGCAGGTGTGCTCTGAAGTTCAACTTCAGTCTCCTGCAACTACTTAAACTCAATGACATTTTCCTTGGCAGCTGTGAAGAAGCGAAGATTAGGAAGAGCCTGGAATGATCCAAAGGCTTGTTTCTCCACGGATGGTTTGGAGAACCACGCCCTGTCTACAGATCTGCACTTCACAATCCTCCCTGCTGTCAGACCACCTGGAGCTGAGCAGGTCCCAGGGGCTCCCAATCTCTGCCCACCTCAATTCCCCAAGAATAGCTCCAGGGCCTCTCAGGACACAAGGCTCTTACAGTTATCTAAGGGGAAAGGGTTCCTCACAATCAGTACTGAACAACCCTCACTTTCAACAGCACATCTCTCTTTTTTTTTTTTTTTTGAGACAGAGTCTCGCTCCATGCCCAGGGTGGAGTGCAGCGGAGCAATCTTGGCTCACTGCAACCTCCACCTCTAGGGTTCAAGCGATTCTCCTGCCTCAGCCTCCTGAGTAGCTGAGATTACAGGCCCCTGCGTCACTATGCTTGGTTAATTTTTGTATTTTTAGCAGAGACAGGTTTTACCATGTTGGCCAGGCTGGTCTCAAACTCCTGACCTCAAGTGATCTGCCTGCCTTGGCCTCCCAAAGTGCTAGGATTACAGGTGTGAGCCACTGCACCTGGCCAATGGCACATTTCTTCAGGTAGCTGGTGTCAGTTCAGAAAGAGCACAGAGAAAAAAAATCACCCTGGGCTAGGCATGTAGTCCCAGCTACTTAGGAGGCTGAGGCAAAAGGGTCGTTTGAGCCCGTAAGTTCAGAGTCAAGCCCGGGTAACACAGCAAGACCTTGTCTCTCAAAAAGGAAAAAGAAATCACCCTGGATGCTAGCCCCTCTAAGGGGATAGGGCTGGAATTGTGGAACACACAGAAAATTGAGGGAGTATAAGGGCCACCGGCTCCTACGAAGCAAAAAGAAAGCTTTCTCTTCCAAGGAATCTCAAAGCAATTTGTGTAACAATTTTGCTGTCTAAGGTACAGGAAGTATATACTCTGCAACACTTTCTACTTGGTTTTCCAGGCTGCCCTGCACCTTGGGGACAGAGACTGAACCAGAGAAGAACACAGAAATGCCTCAGCCCTCAAACTTAGCACACGGGCCTCCTCAGAGGGCTCCCTGGTCAAATGGTGGGCTTATGAGTAAAGGTGGTAGGAGTCAGTCCTCCCCACGCCAGGAGGAGGCAGGTGGGTTATCAGTGGCCAGAGCCCACATGCCCTACCCCATCTGTGCTGAAGGGACTTGAATTGCTTTGGGGTGCTATAAATGTCCGAATTGAAATGTATTTCTTTAAAGGGCATTCTTGGCTGGGCACGATGGCTCATGCCTGTAATCCCAGCCCTTTGGGAGGCTGAGGCAGGTGGATTCAGAAGTTCAAGACTGGCCTGACCAACCTGGTGAAACCTCATCTCTACTAAAAATACAAAAAATAGCTGGGCATGGTGGCACACATCTATACCCTCAGCTACTCTAGAGGCTGAGGCAGGAGAATCGTTTGAACTCTGGAGGCGGAGGCTGCAGTGAGCCAAGACTGTGCTATTGGGCTCCAGCCTAGGTGACAGGGTGAGATATTTTCTTGAAAAAATAAAGAAAGAGAAAGAAAGAAGGAAGGAAGGAAGGAGAAAAGGAAAGGAAGAAGAAAGAAAGGGAGGAAGGACGGACAGACGGACAGATGGACGGACGGACATTCTATTCTTTATACCTCAATGTAAGTTTTTCAATTAAAAAAAACAAAAAACAAAAAAAAAACATAAGGCTGGGCATAGTAGCTCATGCCTATAATCCCAGCACTTTGGGAGGCTGAGGTGGGTGGATCACGAGAGGTCAGGAATTTCAAACCAGCCTGGCCAACGTGGTAAAACCCCATCTCTACTAAAAATATAAAAATTAGCTAAGCATGGTGGTAGCCTGGAATCTCAGCTACTTGGGAGGCTGAGGCAGGAGAATCGCTTGAACTGGGAGGTGGAGGTTGCAGATCCCACCACTAGACTACAGCCTGGGCAACGAGAGCTAGACTCGTTTAAAAAAAAAAATGTTTTAGAAACTTAGTATCAGCTATGTTTACAAACTGTAACACTCACCCTCCCAATGTGTTACTGATCAAGGCAACAGCTGCACCACCTGCCGGGATTCTGTGCTGGTGTGCAGCCCTAGGCAGAGGTTTGAGCTTCACCTAAACACTAGCTGGGCTTCGTCCTTGACTGAGCGTGCCTGCACACGTGCCCTGCAACCAAGTGTACCTCAAAACATGCACATCTGCACTTGATGCAAACCCCAGGCCAATCCCAAATGCTTCGGCTTGGCACACACCCCAGCAGTGTGCTTATCTGTGGGGCACTAACCAGGGAGTGAATTACATGTCACTGAGGCCATCCCCCAAGCATGTCTGAAACACACATGCTAAGGGCTGGAATCCTCGTCTCACTTTATGCTGGTGATGAGGCATTCTAGCAGGAGTCAGGCATAATACGTATGATTCAACTTTAAGCTAAAATTCCCCACTGATGGATTCAAATCTCAACTTTAGCTGAAGAGAGTTGCAAAACTAAGTTGAAAAGAATATCGGTTATAATTTACAGCCTCAGTACTTTGCAACTAAAACAAATCATGGAAATAAATTGGATGCTAAAGCCAATGTTAAGACTAACAGTTCAACGAAGCCTGATTCCAAATTTTGAAAAGCATCTTTGTTCTAGCCAACTAACTGTAAAAGAAGACAACAATATAAACACCTTTCGAGGGAAATGAATCCGCTGCCTTTCCCAAACCACCTAGTAATGGCCAGCATGTGGTCAACTCTAACCTCAGGCTCAACACTCTTCTAAGCCATTGACCTTCACTGCACAGTCTTTTGCAGGCCTCACAAGGGCCCCGGCTCACCAGCCTCCAGCTCAGAGACAAGTTAAATGACTGACTTGGGGTGGAAATTTACCTCGGCCTGCCTCCAAATCCACCACTGTTGGATGTCCTGCCCCACATGGTGTGCTAGAATTCCAGGTGGGATTCATTTCACTGAGTTTGAAAACCTCTGTTCCAGGGAGAACTGGGATGAGGCCTGTCACCATGTGTTCAGGAGGGTCAGGACACAGCAATCTGGAGAGCAGCACAGTAACAGCCAGTGTCACAGTGTGTCTCTCAATCACACAGGTAGCAGCCCCCTGCACTCCCACCTAAAGCAGACTGGAAAAGAAGTAGTGCTTTCTTTCCATGTCATTCAAATTCACACCGCAGGCTGGGTGTGGTGGCTCACTAATCCCAGCACTTTGGAGGCTGAGGTAGGCGGATTGCTTGAGCCCAAGAGTTCAAGACTAGCCTGGGAAACATGACGAAACCCCATCTCTACAAAAAGTACAAAAATTAGCCAAGTACAGTGGCATATGCCTGTAGTCCCAACTCCTTCAGGGGTTGAGGTGGGAGAAGCGCTTGAGCCTGGAAGGTCGAGGCTTCAGTGAACCGAGATGGCACCATTGTTTTCCAGTCTAGGCAACAGAGCAAGACCCTGTCTCAAAAAACACCCGCCTCAGCCTCCCAAAGTGCTGGGATTACAGGCATGAGCCACCGTGCCCGGCCAGTATTTCTTAAAATACTAACCAGTAAAGTTTATCTGAAAGACTTGCATAAGGAATGCAAATTTTTTCTCACATAAGTTTAAACACAGGTTTACAAAAGGGTATGTTGCTAACCCTATACTTGCTGGTTTACGCTGAATAAAATCCAAAGCATACACACAGGTCCCATCTATGAATGCTATCCACTTTTCCACCTGTCCGTGACAAGCTCAGTGGCCCAAGGTTAGCACTGCCACCAAATATCTAGGCTCTTTAGTGATCCAAGAAAGGTTCAGCCATCTTACTCTGAAAAGACTTTGAGGAAGTTGCTTTTTTTTTTTTTTTTTGAGACTGAGTCTCACTGTGTGTGGCCCAGGCTGAAGTGCAGTAGTATCATCTCGGCTCACTGTAACCTCCCCTGCCCAGGTTCAAGCAACTCTCATGCTTCTCTCCTGAGTATTTGTGACTACAGGTGTGTGCCACCACATGCAGCTAATTTCTGTATTTTTAGTAGCAACAGGGTTTCACTATGTTGGCCAGGCTGGTCTCGAACTCCTGGCCTCAAGTGATCGGCCTGCCTTGGCCTCCCAAAGTGCCAGGATTAGGCGTGAGTCACTGCACTCAGCCAAGAAACTTGTATTTTAAATACAGCTGGGCTTTTAGGACCATTACCGACAGGTTACTTCAAGGTGAGCCTGAAAAGGGAATGGATTCTTCTCTGTCTTCATCATATAAAGGGAAAACAAGTAAACAAATGATCTGAAAATCATTCACTCAGAGAAAACTACTCTTAGCATTCTGGTGTACATAAACTTACTCCTAGAGTTTTCCTAGACAAGTATGTCCATATCAACTTGTTTCTTATAAAAATGAGACCATAGTCAGCTGGGTGCAGTGGCTTATGCCTGCAGTCCAAGCACTTTGAGAAGTGGAGGTGGGAGAACTGCTTGAGCCCAGGAATTTGAGGTCAACCTGAGCAATATTGCAAGACTCAAACTCTACAAAAAAAATTTTTTTAATTAGCTGGGCGTGGTGGCATGAACCTGTAGTTCCAGCTACTTGGGAGGTTGAGGCAGGAAGATCACTTGAGCCCAGGAGTTTGAGGTTGCAGTGAGCCATGATCAGGCTGCTGCACTCCAGCCTGGGCAGTGGAGTGAGCAGTGAGCCTGTTAAAAAAAAAACACAAAACAAACATATATATATATATATATATAAATTTATATAAATTATATAAATTTATATACATTTATAAATTTAAAATGTAAATTTATATACTTATAAATTTAAATCTCTATATATAAATTTAATTTAAATTAAATATAAATTTAAATCTCTATATTTTATATAGAGAGAGCAAGCGAGCGTGTGAGTGTGTGTGTGTGCGTGTGTGCGTGCGTGCGTGTGTGTGTGTGTGTGTGTGTGTGTACAGCCATACAACTGGATACTGCTTAAGAAAGGTGAATTTTTTTCAGTGTCTGCTGGGAAGACTGGTGTGCTGCTGGGAAAATGATGGTGAAGCTGCAGATTTGTTTTTCGTTTTCTTTTCTTTTCCCAAACAGCTGGGATTATAGGCATGAACTGCTGTGCTCAGCCTGGCTGTACCATTTTTTTTTTTTTTTTTTTTTTTGAGACAGAGTCTTGCTGTTGTTCAGGTTGGAGTGCAGTGGTAGGCTCAATACAACCTCTGCCTCATGGGTTCAAGCAATTCTCCTGCCTCAGCCTTGGGATTATAGGCAGCCGCCACCACACCCTGCTAATTCTTGTATTTTTAGTAGAGATGGTGTTTCACCATGTTGGCCAGGCTGGTTTCAAACTCCTGACCTCAAGTGATCTGCCCACCTTGGCCTCTCAAAGTGGTAAGATTACAGGAATGAGCCACTGTACCTGGCCTGATATTTTTTTTTTTTTTTTTTTTTTGAGACGGAGTTTCGCTCTTGTTACCCAGGCTGGAGTGCAATGGCGCGATCTCGGCTCACCGCAACCTCCGCCTCCTGGGTTCAAGCAATTCTCCTGCCTCAGCCTCCTGAGTAGCTAGGATTACAGGCATGTGCCACCATGCCCAGCTAATTTTTTGTATTTTTAGTAGAGACGGGGATTCACCATGTTGACCAGGATGGTCTCGATCTCTCGACCTCGTGATCCACCCGCCTCGGCCTCCCAAAGTGCTGGGATTACAGGCTTGAGCCACCGCGCCCGGCCTCTGATTTTTTTTTTAACTTCTTCCTCCTATACTTTAGGGTTGTCTTTACTATCTTATTACAATCCTAGAATGACTATCTTTGTTCACATATCCTTTTTGCTACTGCCTGGTTTTCCTTAGAAGAAATTCTCACAACAGAACTGCTATTTAATATTACGGTTTTGGCCAGGCCTGGCGGCTCACACTTGTAATCCCAGCACTTTGGGTGGCTGAGGTAGGCAGATCACTTGAGGTCAGGAGTTCAAGACCAGTCTGGCCAACATGGCAAAACCCCGTCTCTACTAAAATACAAAAATTAGCTGGGTGTAGTGGTGCACACCTTGTAGTCCCAGCTACTTGGGAGGCTGAGGCAGGAGAATAGCTTGAACTTGGGAGGCGGAGGTTGCAGCGAGCTGAGATCATGCCACTGTACTCCAGCCTGGGTGACAGAGCAAGACTCTGTCTCAAAAACAAATAAAAAAATTTTTAAAAATGTGATCTCACACTGCCAAAGCACCCTTCTTGAAGTCTAACAACTTGCTCTGTCTCCAGCAACCCATGAAAGTTGTTTGTCTGTCCAGGACAGAGCACAGAGCTGCTTTACAACACACTCTCCCAACAGAGAAAGGTGTCTACCCTCAGCCTTAGCACCCTGGCAGCCTGGACCCTGACGACATGCCCGGAGATGGTGATATTCCACCATCACAGACTAATCCTTTAATTAGTTTTGAGCTGTGAACCAACAACTCAACAATAGTCTCTGCCAGGTGTCAGCTGTTTCTAATCCAGCCTCATCCATCTGGATGGAAACCTAGCTCAAACACCCACAGGCCATTTTTGCTAAACAAAACGCCCTGTGGTGGAGGAAAGTGTCTCTGTAGCCACACTAAGTCTAATTTAAGGCAAATCTGTCAACAAACGTGCTTCTGCCCACAGCCCATCCCTAACCAGGGTGAGGTTCCTCCATCTTCTAACCTAGGGTCTAACTCCGGCCCACCTCTCCTCACAGCTGAGGTCTACCCTGCTTTGCTGCCTCAAGCTTAGCAGTTGTGGGTTTGCAAACAGAGGTGAAAACCCGATGAGGAACTTACATAGAAGTGAAAATGCAAGAAGTGGGCCAGCACTCTGGGGGTCACGCCAGGGAAGGCTGCCAGGAGTTTTTGGAGGTAGACCTCCAGATCCTTTTCCCTCTTCTCCACCAAGCTTCTTGAGTTTTTCCCAATTATCTTTTTGGGCGGAAGCAGATTTTTATCAATCTTTCTCTCTGCAACGAGCTGTAAAAAAAACATAAGCACATCAACCACAGACTAAGAGGGCCAAGGCAAGAAGCCTGAGGGCAGACGCTCCTCAGCATTCGCACAGCCCCACTCTGAAGCAGTACCGGGATCAGTGACCAACCAGTGCACCTGGGATCTGACATCCTCAAATCCAATTAGCTTCAGAAATACCAATACAATTCCAGACAAGGAAATTCATCTGGAGTCTTTGGAGACATTCAGAGAAGTAACACCTTGCGCCCCTAAAAATGCCATCTTTTCCAAGCCAGAGTAAAAACCTAACAGGGCAGTGGTGTGTCTTTCAAACACCTACGCTGCTAATGACCCAAAGAAAGACAACATTTCCAAAAGCAAAGAGCAAGATGGAATCACAGCCAGATATTAAAGTACAGGCTTTGGGATAGCTATAGCTGGTCGAACAAGTTCAAACCTGTCCCCTCCCCAGGAAACTGTCTCAGCATCTCATATCCAAGCTAGGACTGGAAAAATTAAAACTGAAATTCAAATATGCTCCTAGCAGACTGGCTTATGCTAGAGCTGAAGACTAACATTTACATGCTATACTGATGAACACAGTTATATAAACAAAGTAGTTTATATTAAAGAAGTGAACTATAGACATGGAGCCTGTTTTGCCCTAAAACTAACGTGCGGCACAATGGAAACTGGGCCTAAAGGCCGCCTCCGGCCCTGAGATACATGCTTCTAGCTCTTAGCAGTTACCTTTTCATGCAGGTCATGGAAGTCGCTGTAGCGGTGCTTTACTGTCCACTCATGGTTGCCATCAGTGACCTGGATGATGTAAACCTAAAAGGGGAAACCGACAGTCCTTGTGACAAGGGAGCCGGCAACAAGGAGTCTCCTCCCCTCCTCCTGCAGCAAAAGCTTCAATTATCTTTCCCAATTATCCTTTATCAGTCTTTCTCTCTGCAACTCAGATCCAAAGCAGGCTGCCCTAGCCCACCAGCCTCTGCACCTGGCCCTTGCTGAGCAGCAGGTCCCCTCTGAGCCTCCTCCATGGCCCAGGCACTAGGGCTGGGAAGCACTCGGGACAAGCTTGTGGCTCCAACCATCAGTAAGGAATGAAAAAGGTGATTACTGTCGGCCAGGTGCGGTGGCTCAGGCCTGTAATCCCAGCACTTTGGGAGGCCGAGGTGGGTGGATCACAAGGTCAGGAGTTTACGACCAGCCTGACCAACGTGGCGAAACCTCGTCTCTACTAAAAATACAAAAATTAGCTGGGTGTGGTGGCCCACACCTGTAATCCCAGCTACTCAGGAGGCTGAGGCGGGAGAATTGCCTGAACCTGGGAGGCAGAGGTTGCAGTGAGTCAAGATCGTGCCACTGCACTCCAGCCTGGGCAACAGTGAGACTTCGTCTCAAAATAAAAGAAAAAGGTGATCACCACAAGTCACCTCTTTAGTTTTTTACCTCCTGCCTTCTAGGTAACTCAGAAGCCAGCCTGAGCTGCAGGCAAGGCCATTTCTTCCAAGGGAGGCAGAGCAGGGCCAGTTCTAGCCTGAGCATCTTCTCTGTTGTACTTCTTTCCAGGCGCCTTGACTACCTCCTGGAAGCAAGTCCTTTTCCAACTCTTTCAACTGGTTCATGGCTGTGACTTCTGCTACTGAGCCAGCAATCAAGGCACAAGCAGCCGATGTGGGGAGGGAGTGGTGGCAACCAAGCTCTAACAGGAGGCAGTATGGCCTAGAGATTAAGGAAGGCCTAGGTTCGAAAGCTGGTTCTGCCACTTCCTGGCTGCAGCTTATGTGTCACTTACGTAAGTAACTTGGAGCCTAAGTTTTCTCTGAGCCTCAGTTCCTCCATCTTAGAATCAAGGACCAAGTGAGGCAATGCATGTAAAATGCTTTGTACATGGGCCTGACCCACGGCAAGTGTTCAAAAGGTAGGTGTGTTAATAATATCCAACTCGGCACACCCGGAGACAGAGGATGGTAGGGTCCAACCTAGATCACCACTTCCCCCGACATACCTGCAGAGGAGGGGCGCAGCCCAGAATAAGGAGAGCTTTTTGAAGATGGCCCTCTGGCTGAATGTGCCCATAGCTGGTGGCCAGCCAGCCATCAGCTCAGAGACCTCACCCGCCTCCGTTCCCTATCCTCTCTGCAGCATGGAGCTGAAGCCTCCTTCAGCCCTGAGGAGCAGCCATTTCTCCAGGCTGGCCTGTTGCTCCAGGATCCACCCCCTCCTCTTCCCATCCGGCCTGATTCCCTCCCCTTGCCCTCAGGAAAGAAGAAAAGAGCCAGCAGAATGGCCCTCAGAGGATAACGTTAGGATGAGGGACAGGGATGCAGGGAGGGCCAAGGCCCCAACCCACTCCCTACCCTGCGGGAACAAAGGGCAGGAGGCAGGGAGGTGCTCAAAGCGTAGCCCAGGGCCATTTTTTTGCCAGGCAGCCCTCCAGGCTCATAGGCCTGGCATCCAACCCCATCAGAGACGAGGACTACCCCCCATTTGTCCTGTCTCCCCCATAGCCTAGAGGTGTGTGGGAGCAGCTTGCTGCCCCTTCTCGCTCCCACAGCCCAAAGTCACGAAGATTCCTAAGGTTTCGGGGGCCCGCGTTTCAACACTAAGACCATCCCCATTTCTCCATAGCTGGGCTCCACCCCTCCTCCGTTCCGGTCTCCGCCCGACCCCCAAGGCGTCAGGTCCCCAGGTCGCTCCGGCACTTCTCAGAGGAAATCTCAACCACGACCTCAGACTCTCCAGACCAGGGTCGAGGCTCCTCTTTCTTCAAGGCTTGCGGAGCCTGACCCCTTTCCCTGATTCCATCCGTTAGAGACCTTCTCCCCATCGTCCTCCTCCCGGACGCCAGTAACGGTCTTCCAGACCCGGGCCCCTCCAGTCCTAGAGGGATTCCGTCTCATCTAGACACTCCCCCTCTTCAGGCTCCTTTTTATCCCCAGATGCCGCCCCCAACCCAAGCCTCCCTTTCTGATCGCGTATCCCTTTCCAGACCGCCTCCCCGGGCCCCAACAACCCTTCTCCCGGACCTGCGGGGCCCAGCCCCCTCCTCGCAATCGCAGACCCCTCTACCCTCTCCTCCAAGCTGCGGATGCCGGACCCCTCACCAAGCCCTCCGAGTCGGACTCCCAGTTTTATCCATCACTCCCGCTGCGGGTGCCCGCGCCCCCAACACACCGTGTAAGTGTCCACGAGCTCGGAGCCCACGACGCGCGCTTCCTTGGCCGGCTCGGCTTCCCGCTCGGGCCCGAAGCTGCGCGCCGCCGCCATGTTCCGGGCTCCGCCGCCACCACCGCCCGGCGCAGACAGGCCGCAGCAGGGGGCGGGGTCAACGTCCCACCGCCCCCCGGCCCCCGTTGCCCCACGCCCCCACCGCGCGCCGTGCCGCCATCTTAGTCCGGCCGCCTCCCAGAGCCTTCGCCCCGCCCCTCTTGCGTGATTGACAGGCACCGCCCACGGCGCGCGTGCGCAGCGTTCGCTTGCGTAATCTCTACCTGCGTGGCGTCACCAACGGTACCCTGCGCAGCCTGCTGGAAACTGAGATCTCGGGTGGTGACCGCTCTGGGAATCGCCCCTTAGTCCCTCGGGAAGAGAGGACAGAAGGCCCCGAGCCTCCGGGCAACACGAAGCAAGTCACTGCTCCTCCTGGCCTCAGTTTACTCCTCCTGATAAAGGAGGCCATAATGGCGCCTGACTTGGGTGTTGGGCTCTTTCTCTTTAGGGCAAGGCGGGTTGGAGGGAGTAATAGGACCTGTGCTTATCGCCAGAGCAGGGCGAGAGTGATTCTGGGCCAGTTGCGAACCTCTCCGAGACTCGGAGAGCTCCTGTCAGTGGGGCTCCTTGGCAACGGAATGGGTTGATTCATGCGCGGCCTGGCATGCAGTAGTGCTGGAAGCAGGGAGTGTGTTTATCAAGAGGGCAGAGATGGAGGTGGGAGGGGTGTGTGCTGCCAATGAGCACAGGAACCCCACGGGGTGGACTGCCGGAGTTCAAAACAAGAGGGAGACAGGTTGACCTGGACCCATGAACTACAGTGCTGGAATAGAGAACTGAGTCCTAAACCAGGGGAAGATGAGACCTAGAAGAGGGAGGTGGTAATCTGACTGGAGGGTGAGGAGGAAGAGAGCCTGGCACAGATGGGGCGTCTGTAGGGGTGCTGTTGAATAACTGAGAGCAGCTGACTGAAGCCCGAAGGGGGGGGCACTTCTCCCTGGGCAGATGGAAGGTCTGGGGCAGGGACCTCTGGCAGAAGGGCTCCTGACCACCCTATCCTAAGGTGGGTCAGTGACTTCCTACTTCCCCAGTTCCACAACATCGTACTCTGAGCTTGGCATTTGAGGCTTCTCTTGGCAGGGTCCTGTACTCCCAACCCCTCCTTACACGTTGCACCCCTATTCCAGAGAGGCTGAGTTAAAGGCAGGGGCTATCTTGGGCAAGCCACCCACCACTCTTCCGGAGCCTCAGCTTCCTTATCTGGAAGGTAGGGGTCATAGCACGTGCCCCCCTGGTTGGATGGGAGCTTGAGCTGCTGTGTTGCAGGGGCTTCGCCTGGGGCCCACTACTTTGTGGCTCCTGTCCTGCCCTGGGCTCATGCTTTCATTCATTCCAGAAACCTTTTCAGAGTCCCTTGGGGAGTGTGGGGGCAGGAGGGAAAGAAACCTGGTTCTTGTAGCACTTAATCTGCTCCCTGCCCTGAGCTGAGGACACAGGGACTCAGGCCAGCCTGACATCACTGGGCCCAGAGGAGGGGCTGGAGGATACTACACGCAGGGGTGGGCTGGGCTGGCTGGGAATGCGGCCTAGGGGGGCAGGACTATTTAAGTCGTGGGCCGGCTGGCAACCCCAGCAGGCTGTCCTGTGAGCCGCCAGCATGGATGACATCTACAAGGCTGCGGTGAGGGACAGGGCTGGGTAGGGCTGGGGTGGGCAGGCCCACTGGGGGCTTGCTCAGCTCAGAATGGGGGGCTGTAGCCCAGGGAAGCAGTGGGGACCCAGAAGAGAGCCTCTGCACCTTCAACCCAGGCCCTCACAGGGACAGTGGTTCTGATGTTTGAGGATGCAGAAGGGGTAGGGGCTCAGCGTCTGAAGGGAAGCTGGTGTTTGAAGATGCAGAAGGGGTGGGAGTTGAGGCACGCAGGGTGGTGGAGGAGGTCACTGCTTTCAGCATCATGTCTCACTCTGTTTCCAAGTGTCTGTGGTCTGTGGCACTGTCTCTCAGACACATCTCTGCATTTGTCTCTGGGCATCTTTGCCTTTCTCTTTTCATCGCTCTTCCTCCTAAGCTGTCTCTATGAGTCTCTGTGACTGTCTCCCTGTCCCCAACCTCCATTTCTGCCCCTCACATTCTGCTTCTCACACACGCACAATCTGCCACCCAACTCCAGCCCTTTGGCTGGTTGAAGATGCTTTGGAGGGTGGAGGGTGTGCGAGGAGGGGCCTGAGTCCTGGGCTGGAGATGGGGCTTTGAAGTTCCAGGCAGGGAAGTTTTGGACATGAGGGAGAACCAAGGGAGAAGGAACAGAACTGCGGCCCCAGCCCCATCGTGTCTGGCAGGCTCGGGGCTCAGTGGCTTCGCTAGGGGTGAGAATGAGGGAATGAGGGCTAGGGAGTGGTCACCCCAAGCCCCTGCAGCCTCCTGGGTCACTGAGGGATTTCAGATGCTGTTACATCCCTCGATGGTGGTGACCTCCCACTACCCCAGAGCAAGGACATCCTGGCCTGGATAGCTGTCCCAGGGGAACCCCTCCCTCAGTCTCGCTCACTTCTGGGCAGGGAAGGGCTACAGCCAGCTCTGGGGGCATGCCTGCTTATCCTGTGGGAGTCCATGAAGCTAGGGTGGGGGCAGCCCTCCATCCAGTGCCCATACAAGGCCTGGCGGAGCTGGGGACTAATTTTGGCTCCTGAGGCGGCACTAGCAGGCCAGGGGGCCAGATAACACCGCCCCACCCCCTGCATGCCAAAGTCCCCAGAACAATCACCAGGTTTAACTTTGTTCCTCGTTAAAAATAGCCCAGTGGCCACCGTGGTCAGGTTACAGCGGGTAGCTTGCCTACCCCCACGTTGGTTTATTGTCCCAACTTGAGGGACAGCTGTTCCTTGGGCCACCCAGCTTGAGTTTCATCAGGGGCCAAAAGGGTATTGAGTGGTCACTGACTATTGTTACTGAGGGTCACCTTGGCCCTGAAGAGGGTGCCCACCTGTCACACTGGCCCTGAGCCCAGTCTTAGGCTAGCTGGGGCACATCAGGGCTTTAGCGGGAGGGAGGGAGGACTGAGACCTCTGCTCTGTGGCCTGGAAATAGCTTGCCTTCCCTGGCTCCAGCTCTCACCTGTGGAATGGGTTGGTTTCAGCAGCAGCAGCTATGCGTGAGGCTGAGCCCTGAGAGTCCCTTTCCTTTCTAGGTAGAGCAGCTGACAGAAGAGCAGAAAAATGGTGAGAACCCTATCACACATGCGGGAGACCAGCAGGCTAGGCTGGGAGACCAGGCTGGGGAATGTGGGGACCCCTTACTGAAAGAGGACCCCAGACGGGAGACCAAAGGCTAGGTCCCTCTTGCTCTGATCTCAGAGAGGTCTCCAAGGGAGGTGGGCAGGTTGGCAGGTGGCCCCAGGGGTCTGGCCCTCTGAGGTGCTGGCTATTGAGCCGTGGCTACTGTGCCCCCCAACCCCTGAACACAGAATTCAAGGCAGCCTTCGACATCTTCGTGCTGGGCGCTGAGGATGGCTGCATCAGCACCAAGGAGCTGGGCAAGGTGATGAGGATGCTGGGCCAGAACCCCACCCCTGAGGAGCTGCAGGAGATGATCGACGAGGTGGACGAGGATGGTGAGCCCCTCCTCCCCAGGCTCCAGAGGAAGCCCAGCCGGCTGGGGGCTGGGATGCTGGCTCTGCTTAGCCGGAAGTGATTTAGCCCCTCCAAGCCTCTGTTGCTTCATCTATAAAATAGGCATAATGGCCACAGAAGCCTGGCATTTGGTGTGAGGATGCAAATGCCAGGCTTCTGTGGCCACTCTTTGGGCTTGAGTCACTTGCAGTTTCCAACCTGGCCTCTGTAACCACCATGCCACCCGCCCCCCAGGCAGCGGCACAGTGGACTTTGATGAGTTCCTGGTCATGATGGTTCGGTGCATGAAGGACGACAGCAAAGGGAAATCTGAGGAGGAGCTCTCTGACCTCTTCCGCATGTTTGACAAGTGAGCATGTGACCCTTGACCTCTGATCCTGACCCTCACTCAAGCCCAGCTGGAGATAGGAGGGCAGTCTCAGATTCTAGGCCTGGGGGACCCTGCAGCCTCTGCTTGATGGGGAAGAGGGATGCCCCATCTCCCAGCGTCCCTGCTCTGCCTAGGGGGCATGGTTGTGCTGCCTCATGCCCTCCCTGCAGCCCTACCCTGGGCCCCCTCCACACAGAAACGCTGATGGCTACATTGACCTGGAGGAACTGAAGATGATGCTGCAGGCGACAGGCGAGACCATCACGGAGGACGACATTGAGGAGCTCATGAAGGATGGAGACAAGAACAATGACGGCCGCATCGACTATGACGGTAAGCGGGTGGGTGGGCTGACCCCCTGCCTCTGTGCCCTGCCAGCCCCACCCCTGACCCACACCTGCCCCTCTTTCCACAGAGTTCCTGGAGTTCATGAAGGGTGTGGAGTAGACGCTGACCTTCACCCAGAGCTGCCCATGCCCAGGCTTCAACATCAGCCGAGTCCTGGGGCTGGGGAGCGGGTCGGGGTCCCAGGACCTGAGTCTGGTCATGTTCTCAACCCCAGATCCCTCGACTCCCTCCCCAGCCCCTTCCTGGGGGATGCAAATAAAGCCTGCTCCCTGGAGGCCTGCTGTCTGGCTCTGGTGTCCCCGGGCCATGGACTTCTCCCCAGGGCCCACTCTTACCCAAGGGCCACTTCCTTCCCTGTCCCAGGCACGGTGACTGCAGAGCCTGGTACCTGACCGCGGCTCCACACTGCCTTCTGCGGCGGGTGACATGAGATTGGAGACTGCTGTGTGGCATGCCCTCTATAACTCCTCATGCCCAGGTCCTATCTCCTGGGAGTCAGCATCTGGAGTCTGGGGGTGTCTAAAACCTACATTTTAACAAGTTCCTGGGGGTCATCACTTTGGTCAACCACTCTGGCAGCCTAGGAGTCCTCTACTTGGAGAGAGGGTTCACTGTGGTACACAGCTAGGCCCTGGGTGCTCTCTGGCACAGCAACCACCCACTGCCTCTCAGCCATGGCTGGAGTGGAGCTGAGCCTGTGCGGTCCCTGCAGGCCCACAGTGCCAGTCCACCTGCCCTCTGACTTATATTTCCTGCCAGCAGCATTGACTCCCAGGGACAGAGGGGCACGGACTCGGCTCTACCTCCCCTCACCTGTTTGACAGGTGAGGACTCTGTGGCCCAGAGAGGTGCAGGGAGCTGTCAAGGTCATCCACTGAGTGTGGGAGAGAGCAGAGCCACCTGGCTGCCAGCCAAGGGCCCTGTTGGCTGGGCCGCGTCCAAATGGGCCTGATTTCCAGTTCCTTTGAACCTCAGAGGCTTGCTTCCTGTGGCCCAGTCTCTCTCCCTGACAGGGACGGAGGCCCAAGGGCCTGGCAGCTCTCAGCTTAGTGGGAGCACCCAGTCCAGAGCTGCAGCCAGACAGTGATGCTGCCTCAGGGTCACGAGCATTGGGGGCTGCAAGGAAGTGGAGGTGTCAGCGGCGGTGCTCGCAGGAGGGACAGCTGCCAGCAGTGCGCAGGCTGCAGCCAGAATGCTGCCAGCTGTCCTTGCCCCACCCAGCCACTCCACTCTCTCTGCACCTGTGCCCCAGCCTTGGCATTCCCCAGACAGGCCCGGCATTCCAGAGATGGTCTTGGAATTCTAAAGATGCCTCTCGTGGAGGCCAGAGCTAGCAAGAGCTTTCTGGACTCTGGAGAGACCTGAGGGGAGAGGAGAGGAGTCCCTTCAGGCCTGCTCTTGAGCTGGAGAACTGGGGACCTCTGCAGACACCCGGAGTGACCCAAGAAGGGCGACATCCCAGGAGAGAAGGAAAGGCCACATTGAGCAGCACCACCAGCCAGTGTGCCACTCAGTGGTTCATTCATATACCTACCATGTGCCCAGCGCAGGGCTGGATGCTGGGGCGTCACAGTGAGGCCCAGTCCCTAATCTGATGAAATTTTTTTTTCTTTTTCTGAGACAGACTCTTACTCTGTCACCCAGACTGAAGTGCAGTGGCATGATCTTGGCTCACTGCAACCTCCGTCTCCCAGGCTCAGGTGATTCTTATGTCTCGGTCACCTGAGTAGCTGGGATTACAGGCCCCTGGCATCATAGCCGGCTAATTTTTTATTTTTAGCAGAGACAAGGTTTCACCATGTTTCCCAGGCTGATCTTAAACTCCTGAGCTCAAGTGGTTCGCCTGCCTTGGCCTCCCAAAGTGCTGGGATTACAGGCGTGAGCCACTGTGCCCAGCCAATCTGGTGGAGTTTTAAGGAGATGAGTACAGTGGGAAAACCAGCACGGGCTAGAGTGGAGACTGGAGGCACGGTGGGCCCATGAGTGAGAGTGGTCTGGGAAAGCTCCCTAGAGGAGCTGACACTGTTGAGATCCGGGGGAACCACAGGGAACCAGCCATGGGGAGAGACTGGGAAGATCTCAGGAGCAGAAAGGCAGTGTTGGGCTGGAAGCCAAGCCCCACCAGTCTTGGGAGACATGAGCAGTGCCAGGCCTCTTGAGGACCCAGTTTATATGAGGGGTGAGGGCTGCAGAGGACAGAAGGGGTGGGAGAGAGGGAGCCAGGAGCTGGCCTGAAGTGGGGGCAGGCTCTGGGCAAGAAAGCCTGGTGGCTCCCAGTACAGTGGGGTGCTGGGGAGAGAGGGCTAGGGGTGCACGGATTCAAGGCACATTTTGGAACTAGAATGGACTGCATTTGCTGAAGGCCTGAATGTGAGGGGTGAGAAGGTAGAGAATCCAAAATGACCCTTAGCTTTTTGGCTCAGCTGCCATTTCCTGAGGTACGGAAGCCTGGAGGAGGCACAGGTTCAGCCTCGGGGTATGGGGAGGTGAAGGCCACTTCCCAACACTAGGCCTTAGTAGGGTTTTTTGTTTTTTTCTTTTCATTTTGAAATTCCAGACTTGCAAAAATAGTACAAAGAATTCCCATTTACAGGTCCCCAGCTTCCCTAAATGTTAACGTTTTAAGCAAAGAAGGATCAAATAGGGAAAATGAATGTTAACATGAAGCCGTTCATGAATCTGCAGAGTTTATGGAAGTTCTGTCAGTTGTCCTACGTTCTTGTCCTGGAGACGAGCCAACCTCAGACGGCACTAGCCTCACTAGTCCTCCTGTCTCCTTACTCCCCACCAACCTGTGACGGGCCTGTGTTTCCTCATCACATCTGAAGAGCTCAGGCCCGTTATCTTGCAGACTCTCACTTACGTTGGCTTTGTCCAGACTAGATTCCTTTTTGGTGGTTGATCACGAGAAAGATGGAGTGTTTGTTGGTTTGTTTGAGACACGTCTTGCGATGTTGCCCACGCTGGAGTGCAGTCACAGGATCGTGGCTCACAGCAGCTTTGATCTCTTGGGCTCAAGCAATCCTCACACCACAGCCTTCCAAGTAGCTGGGACGACAAATGGGTGCCACCGTGCTTGGCAAATGTTTATATTTTTAGTAGAGATGAGGTCTTCCTGTGTTACCCAGACTGGTCTCAGATGCCTGGGCTCAAGCAGTCATCAGGCTTGGGCCTCCCAAAGTGCTGAGATTACAAGCATGAGCTGTTGTGCCTGGCCTGGAGGGTTTTTTGGTTTTTTTTTTTTTTTTGGTCTGTGTCAAAGTTGAGATGCCCCAGAGACAGGCTGATGGTAAGGTCAAAGCAAGACAGGAGCTAAGGGAAGGGGCAGAGTGAGCCCTGTGAACGTAGATGCCATCAGAGTAGGAAGCCGTTTCCTGGCCGTGGTCACAAACAAGGGCCCTGGGTTGAAAGTTTGTGGATAGGTGGCATCCTGCGTGGGCAGGCCGGGAGAGTGCCCTGGGAGCCAAGAGGGAAGGAAGAGGCATGGGTGACAGCTGATGTCCCCAGGATTTGGGAACTTGCAGGCCCCGAGGCATTGGCCGCCTGAGCAAGAGGGTTTCCGTGGAACAGAGGGATGGGAGCCAGACAGGAGTGAGCTGAGATACAGGGGTAAAGGCGGGTGTGGGCAACACCCCAGGGAACAGAGAAAGGGGCCCGAGCTCAGGCAACGTGGGGTCCAGGGAAGCTTGTTTAAGAAGGGGCAAGGAAAAAAAAAAAATCTGCTGGGTGTGGTGGCTCAAGCCTGTAATCCCAGTACTTTGGGAACTGAGGCAGGCAGATCACCTGAGGTCAGGAGTTCGATACTGGCCTGACCAACACGGTGAAACCCCATCGCTATTAAAAAAAAAAAAAGGGGATAAGGGAGAGCCTTGTATGCTGGTGGAATCAGCCCAGTGAAACAGGAACAGGGCCGCGTGAGGGGCAGGGCAGCTCTGCAGCAGGCCGGTGGCTCCTGGGCCCCTGGGCAGTGTCTGCAAGGGCCTGGCTCTAGAGCCAGTCGCAGGCACAAGCTGGGCCAGGACAAAGAGGGGGCTCAAGGCAAAGAGGGGCAGGCAGACAGTCCTCAGTGAGTGAAAGATGTGGCAGTGGCAGTGCGGAGCTGCTGATGGTAATGTTCAGAGGAAGGGATTTTCCATGTAGACAGGCAAAGGGTCACACCCATATTGGTGGTGACCTGGAGGGTGGGTAGCTGAGGTGGACAATGACTGACAATGAGGAGGACAGTGACCCAGGGGACTGGGAGGAACCCAGGGGATGTGGGCTGTTGATGGGACTGGGGAGGGGAAGAGAGTGAAGCCCTCTGTGAAGGAAACAGGAGAGTGGCTGGGCCAGCTACAGAGAGGGTGCATCTTGGGGGCAGGCTGCTGCCTCAGACAAGGGCCACGTGTGCTCGGGTTGAAGGGAGTAAGGACGGTCAGGAAGGGGCAGTGGGAGAAGGAGGGCTCTGCCGTGTCCTGGCTCTCTCTTCATTAGCTGTAGGGGAGGGGGACAGGTCCCGGGACAGGTGGAGATGAATGGCCCTGCTTACAGATGGAAATCCCAGAGGACACTGTGGGAGGGCTGGGGTCGGGAGGTAGGAGCTGTGAAGGATGGCCGATGGGAGGTGGCGGGGATGAGGGTTCACCCTCTGCAAGCAGCTGGAGGTGCGTAGGGGTGGAGGGGGTATGGTATTGTCCCAATATCCCTGTTCCATCCATGAAATTGGTGGGGAAAGGACTGGGGACATCCATTCCTTCCAGGCATACCCACTCCAGAATTCAGGCTGGGAGAGGCTGGGCTGTGACCCTCCACATACCCACCTGGTGGCACCTGCTGCATGAACACGTACTTCACATAGGTGTCAGCCCAGCTCACCATCTCCCACCAGTACATGGCATTTTGCACCCTGCATGCATCACCTAGTTCTGCCTGTTTCACTGCGTCCTCTCTGTTTCTGGGCTGGGTCATCCTTTGCTTGGATAGTGCTTCCTCCATGAAGCCTCCCTTGATTTCCTCCATCAAAAGCAATCACTGGAGCATCTTCTATTGCTTCTACTTCTTTATATTGTGGTTGCCTGGTTACTGCTAGCATCCTCAAGAGGCTGTGGTTTCTGCTGGGTGGCCCTGCTACCCCAACACAGGGCCTGACACAACGAGCAGTTCTGGGGTCTCCTGCAGTTTCCTCTTTGTCCACTAGATGGCACACAAAGTCCGTGTCAGGGCCTATTGTTCCACTAATTCACAGCACACCTGGTGTCTCCCACCTGCAGCTGGCAGGTGGAGGTGGGGGTTGCTTCAGAGATGATCCTTATCCCCTGCCCCTCAGCCTGGAAAACTGAGTCCCAGAGAGGGAAAGGATCTGACTGAGGCCACATATGTTAACAGGAGAGTTCGGACTCCCAGCCTGCCACAGGCTCTTTCCGCAGCGTGGAGCAGGCTGCCCCCACACCCTGCCCCAATAGACCCAGGCCTCCCTGCAGCCCCTGCTGGGCGTCTGGCTGAGCTGAGACCCCAGGGTGGGCTGGCAGGCTGAGGAATGTTTGGCCGCCTGCCTGTCGCTGGTGGCTACACGCTAGCTGAAGGGCTCCCAGCTCAGTCTCCAGTTAGCTTGGGCAGTGCGCTGGACACACCTCCCCAGGGAAACAGAAGCAGGAGCACTCCATCCTGGGAAGTTCCCTCGGCATGGGGTCCTCAAACACCTGCCTAGGACATGGAGCCGCTTGGGCTGGGAATGACCCCCCACCCCTAGCCAGGGGAGCTGGGGAGTCTGGCTCAGGTTTCCGGGGAATAGAACATCCTGGAATTGGGGCAGGGCCAGTTTGGAGGGGTCTCTGCTGTGGGCACTGGAGGGTCAGAGAACAAGGCAGAGCCCAGCTAGGCCCCTACTCAGCCCATCAACCTTGACCTCTGATCCCTGACCTCGCTTCCAGGCTCTCTCCCACCTTGTCACTTTGCTGGAGCCAGAGGACCTGAATGTGTGGACATCTCTCTGTGCACACTGTCCACGCCCCAGCTGGGAAGGCCTTCCTGATGGGGAACTGGCCAGGATGACACAAAGGCATGCGCCGGGCCAGCGAGGCAGAAGGAGAAGCGGCCTCACCTGGCTGAGCTTCCTCTTTTCTTCTGCCTCTGAATTCACCCACCTCAGCCACACACTCACTGCTCCTTGCTAGGATAAGATCAGGGCTCCAGAATGAGTGTGTGTTGGGGGGGCGGGGGTCTGCCCTCAGGGCCGCTGGGGGAGGGGAGAGGATGGGGAGGGGGGTGGTGGGCAAGAGAGGTCATGCCCTGGGCCCCAGCACATAGAGGGCAGGGACCAGACACCCTCCCTCCCGCTTTTGTCCATTATCTTTGGGCAATAAACCAGGCCTCAAACTCACCCCCCCACCTCCTTCTGTCCCCCGCCCCTCTTCCCGCCCAGGACTGGGTGGAGCCACTGCCTTATAAGTGGTGGCCTGGTGGCAGCTGAGCCAACGACGGCAGCCAGTGGGACCAGAGGGTGGCTCGGCAGGCAGGCGGCAGCAGTGCCCTCGGTTCTTCAGCATGGCCCCCTCGGCCTGGGCCTTCTGCTGGCTGCTGGGGGGTCTCCTGCCCCATGGGGGTAGCTCCAGCCCCAGCCTGGGCCTCAGCGTGCCCCGCCTGCGGCTCTCCTACGAAGGTACTAGCTTCTGTGCGCCCTGTTTGTGTGCATGTGCCCTGTTTGAGTGCCCTGGGCTCTTGGGCACCTGGCCAGCTGTAGGGGAGGCAGCCTCTCCCTGTGCAGCTTTCAGGGAGTGGGAGGGAGGCAGGTCCAGGGTGGTGGGAGGGACCTGAGGGGGACTGCTGAGAAAGGGGCAGATGGATACCCTGAGAGAGCTCAGTAAAGATGGGGAGGGGACAGAGGGAGGGACAGGGCAGGGGAGAGGGACAGACAGGGTGGGGCTGCAGGATCTGTCTGGGCTCAGCTGGCACTTTTTGCCCAGGGCGGCCAATAGGAGAATGAGTGGGCAGCACGCTGTCCCTTGGTCCCGGGGCCACAGAGAAGGGGAGGACCCCCCTTGCGGCTCACTTGCCAGAGTGGGCTTTCCTTCCTGCACCCAAGAAGTGCCTCAGATCCCAGGGGCACTTTCACCTCCCCTCTTTGCCCATCTCAGGCTAGGGGTTCCCGTGTTCTCCCCTAGATGTGTGAGCTGGCTCAGGCCTCCGAGGACGGGCCCTGGGGAAGGCCAGGCCCTGAGACAGGTTCTTGGCAGATCCTTCCTGGGGAAACCAGAGCGGGGATCACCTTCCCCTGGGAAGCCCCATCTGAGAGGGGAGATGCCTGGAGAGGCTGAGGGGAATGTGGTCTTGTCCTGGGAGCTGTGGTTTTGGTGAGAGGTCAGACTGCTAGAAGCTCCAAATAGGGAAAGTTCCCGAGGTACTGTCAACCAAGGAGGTCTTCCTGGAAGAGGCTGTTGATGAGTTTTGGGGTTGGAATGGGTGTTGGGCGGAGGTGCTTCTGTCGGAGGGGCATAGGACACTCTGGGGCTTCCTGAGGGTGGCCAGCGCCCCCTTCCTACCACATCCTACTGCCCCCATTACCTCCAGCTCCCCAACCAAGCCTGGAGGACCCTACCTCAAGATCCTCAACTCCTGGGACCAAGGTCCCCAGGCAGCTCCTGCTCTCACCTCCGGGCCGAGATGGCCAGCATCTATGGGGAGAAATTCCTCTTCGGCCACATCCCTAGACTGGAGGTGGGAGCCCTTCCTGCCACACCTGCCCTCCCCTGCACCCAGGCTGTTGCCAGGGGTCCCCTATGCTGGGAACAGTTTCCCCTGCTGGCCCACCCTCCAGCTGAGTCAGGCCTGCAGACTCCCGCCCTTCCTCCAGGCTCTTCCAGCACTTTGCTCTAGTTTCTGCTGGTTGGCACCATCTTCCCTGGGTCCCTGGGGACTGGGCAGGGCACAGATGGGACAGTGGGAAGATGTTATCTGCACAATGAAGGGCTAAGGAATGGAGGGCAGGAGGCAGGGTACCTACCCTAGGGTAGGCTGGGCCAGGTGGGAGGCTCCGAGCCTCCTGTCCCACCTGCCTCCAGGAGCCTTCTAGCACCTGTGGATGGAAACGTTTTCCAGATGTGAGATGTGAGTGTGTGTGGTGGGGGGCGACAGGGGATGCTCGGCGGGGCCTCCACCTCCCCTCCTTGGCTGAGGAGCTCGGCTGAGCTGTGGCCCTGATCCGCCTCCCGGTACTCCCTCCTAGACCTCCTTTCTGCCAACCGTTCTGCCGTCTTTCTGGGCCCCCGGGGCTCCCTGAACCTCCAGGCCATGTACCTAGATGAGTACCGGGAACGCCTCTTTCTGGGGGGCCTGGACGCCGTCTACTCTCTGCGGCTGAACCAGGCATGGCCAGACCCCCAGGAGGTGAGCTGAACTGGCAGGGAAGAGGGTCTATTTGAGAGCTGGGCACCTCCAGGTGGGAGGCCAGCTGGGGAAACAGGCTGTGAGGTCAGGGAAGACCTGAGATGAGCCAGGCTGTGTTCCAGGTCCTGTGGCCACCGCAGCCAGGACAGAGGGAGGAGTGTGCTCGCAGTGGAAAAGATCCCCTGGTGAGTGCTGTAGTGAGGGATGGTCCCCCAACCTGATGCCCTGACCTGACATCCAGGACAGTCTGTGGCCACACCCCCTGGTGCCTCTACCGGGGGCATTTGGAGCAGTTCCTGAGGGCCTTTGAAGGTCTGCTGAGAATGTCACACCCACCCCTTTTGCCAGAGCCAATTGCCAGACAAGGCTGAGCCTTGGGGCCCAAGGAGATGGTGAGCACCCCCTCTCACCCCTCAGCCACCCCTCCTTCTCCCCGCAGACAGAGTGTGCCAACTTCGTGCGGGTGCTGCAGCCTCACAACCGGACCCACCTGCTGGCCTGTGGCACCGGAGCCTTCCAGCCCGTCTGCACCCTCATCTCAGTGGGTTACCGTGGGGAGGTGAGCCTGGGCCGGGCCCCACAGGGGACTGGGAGGCAGTGACATTTCCTCCCGGCTGCCTGAACGTTCCCATTGAGCCTGGGCAGGGACAGAGGGGCAGGGGCCTGAAAGGCGCCTTTGTGTTGGGGAGCTGACCCCATTAGAGGGGCCCTGGATGAGGACGCCTTCTCCTGCCCCCGCCCTCCCGCCACATGCACATGAGGGCTGCTGCTTGTGTGTGGGCTGCTGGTGCTTCTCTCCCAGGTGACGCCCCTCCCTCCCTCCCCATAGCATGTGCTCCACCTAGAGCCGGGCAGTGTGGAAAGTGGCCGGGGCCGATGCCCTTACGACCCCAACCATCCCTTCGCCAGCACCTTCGTAGGTGGGTGATGCCCAGGCCAGGGCGGGGACAGGGATGGTGGGAGCTGGCCTATGTCACTGGGAACGGGGGGGACCCGGCTGCTGGGCCTGGGCCTCGTCCCCGACTCTGTTCCCTGACCTCCACCGCAGGCAGGGAGCAGTACACGGGTCTCACCGTTGACTTCCTGGGGCAAGAGCCCACGATCTTCCGAAGTGGCGGTCCTCGGCCGGCCCTGAGTTCCAACCCTGACCAGAGCCTCTTGCACGGTGAGACCTGCCGCTGGAACTGGCAGGGGAGAGGAGGCTACTTTCCCACTAGGACACCAGCCTCCAGTGGGGGCCCCCGCCATCCCCCTCCCCACTGGCTTCTGCTCCCATCCTGCCCTGTGCAGCCCCTCCACCAGCGTGACCCTGTCCCCCTTCCAGATCCCCGGTTTGTGATGGCTGCCCGGATCCCTGAGAACTCTGACCACGACAATGACAAGGTGTACTTCTTCTTCACGGAGACTGTCCCCTCGCTCGATGGTGACTCAAGCCACGTCACTGTGAGCCGCGTGGGCCGCGTCTGCGTGGTGAGGGCTGGGAAGGGGTGGTGAGGTTCAAGTCCCCTCTGCACCCTCCCATTCCCAGACCTTTCTCCCCCGCACCCTTGGCCAGCAGTAGGGAAACTGAGGCAAGGATACACAGCTGACATGCATGCCTCTGCTCTAGTGGGTGAGGGTGGCAGAGTGGATGGTGGGACCCATCCTTGTAGGGCCTAAGGCTGACTCTGGCCCCCTATCCCACAGAATGACGTCGGGGGCCAGCGGGTGCTGGTGAACAGATGGAGCACTTTCCTGAAGGCCAGGCTGGTCTGCTCGGTGCCTGGCCCTGGCAGTGCCGAGACCCACTTTGACCAGCTGGGTGAGGGCATGGCCAAGCAGGCTGGGGGCTCGGGAGTGAGGAGGGCTGAGAGCTGGTGAGTTGAGGCATCATCAGTGGCCATGACACTCATGCTCCCTTCTGTACCCCAGAGGACGTGTTCCTGCTGTGGCCCAAGCCTGGGAAGAGCCTCGAGGTGTATGCGCTGTTCAGCACCATCAGGTGGGCATACCCAGCGTCCCTGCACCCGCCACCCCGGCCTTGCCATAGGCCCTGTCTGTCCCTGACTCAGTGACCTGGGACTGTGTTCTCTGACTCTCTCTGGCCTTTGCCTTTGCCTTGGTGCCTCTGCTTTTCAGAGTCTCTGCTTGCTGCAGGCACTGTCACCCTCTGTCCTGCCCGTGGAACCAGGCTGTCCCCTTCTTGTCCTTGATGGCCACTCTGGCCTGACTGTCCTGTGTGCCTGGCAGTGCCGTGTTCCAGGGCTTCGCCATCTGTGTGTACCACATGGCAGACATCTGGGAGGTCTTCAACGGGCCCTTTGCCCACCAAGATGGACCTCAATACCAGTGGAGGCCCTATGAGGGCAAGGTGCCCTTTCCCCGCCCCGGCGTGGTGAGTATCTGCTGGGGCCAGGCCAGGGAAGCGAGGCCTGAGCAGATGTGGGGAAGGGCCGCTTAGAGCAGCCCCACGTCCCCAGGCAGCCCCACGGCAGCAGATGTTGGCTGAGCCTGAGCTGCAGAGGGCCTGGGTGGGGTGGGCAGGGGTGGGTGTGGGGGGAGAGGAGAGGCCTCCTGCATTGAGAGAGGGCTCCCTGGTTGGGGTGGAAACAGAATGGCAGTGGGGGGTGTGCGCCCTCTCAGGATGCCTCAGGCACTCCTTTCCCTGCTGCCCACAGTGCCCCAGCAAGATGACCTCGCGACCAGGACGGTCTTTTGGCAGCACCAGGGACTACCCGGATGAGGTGCTGCGGTTCACCCGGGCCCACCCCGTCATGTTCCGGCCTGTGCGGCCTCGGCTTGGCCGCCCTGTCCTTGTCAAGACCCACCTGGCCCAGAAGCTGCATCAGATTGCGGTGGACCGCGTGGAGGCAGAGGATGGAAGCTATGATGTCATCTTCCTGGGGACTGGTAGGACAGCTGAGCAGGGGTGGCCAGGCTGGAGGGGTGTGGGGTCCCTGGCTGTCCCCTCCTGTCCCGCTGATGCCTCCTCCCTGGCCCCAGACTCAGGCTCCGTGCTCAAAGTCATTGCCCTCCAGGAAGGGGCCTCAGCTAAACCTGAGGAGGTGGTTCTGGAGGAGCTCCAGGTGTTTAAGGTGAGCAAGGGGCTGACGGAAGGGTCCCTCCAAGCCCCATCTCTGGGTCTGAGCCTGGCTACAGGGATACAGGAGCAAGCCTGTCGTTACTGAATTTGCAGCCGGCAGGATGCTGGAGAGGGGTGCAGAAAGAGATGCCCCCCCAACCCTGCTGTGGCAGAGGCCTTGTAGCCACTTTTGAATGACTCCAGGCCCAGAGCTGCAGCCTGTGAGCTGGATGGGCCCCAGGTGCTGGGAGGGCTGGTCAAGGGGAGCAACCCTTTGCAAAACCCTGTTGGGCTCGAGTTGCAAGGAGGAGATGGTTGAGACCAGCAAGGTCCCCAGACATTCTATTGGCCCCTCTAGAGACTCAGGCAGGGGGTCGTTTGTGTTTGGGGGCCTACTGTACCCCCAGGACCTGAGCTGGGTAATTTAGGACAGCTGCCTCATTGCTGGGGAACAGGCTGAGGGAAGAACACTCTAGCTCTGTGCTTTTAGCGAAGTCTCCTGTTTGGAGGCCAGCCAGGACCGGGGGCCTTTCTTGAAACCTACCATCCGGGAAAGACTGTCTCGCTTTAGCTGCCAGGGAGTGCATGACCCAGGCTGGGAGCTAGGTGGTTCCCACCCTAAGGTTGGAGGAGACTGAAAGTGGGGTTGCAGGGGAAGGTCTTGGTCCACACCACCCACGCCGAGACCCTACTCCTTCCCCAGGTGCCAACACCCATCACTGAAATGGAGATCTCTGTCAAAAGGGTAAGAGCAGCTGCCACCCTCCCTTGCGCCCCTCTTCTGCCCTGCTCCTCAGCCTCCTGTAGTCTGGGGAAAGCTGTGCTGAGGCAGGCCCGATGAGCTCCTGCAACAGTGGCCAGCGGGCATTGGAGGCACCGCGTAAGCCACAAAGGCCAGTTCCTAAGGGAGGCAAAAGTGTGCTTGAAAACAAAATCCAGCCAGGCGCAGTGGCTCACACCTGTCATCCCAGCACTTTGGGAGGCCGAGGCAGGCGGACCATAAGGTCAGGAGATGAAGACCATCCTGGCTAACATGGTGAAACCCTGTCTCTACTAAAAACACAGAAAATTGGCCGGGCGTGATGGTGCATGCCTGTAGTCCCAGCTACTCTGGAGGCTGAGGCAGAAGAATGGCTTGAACCCGGGAGGTGGAGGTTGCAGTGAGCTGAGATCATGCCACTGCGCTCCAGCCTGGGCAACAGAGTGAGACTCTGTTTCAAAAAAAAAAAAGACAAGAAAACAAGATCCAGATGTTAAATCCAAGAAGGCCACTTTTTAGAGGTGTGCTATGTTTGTCAGGTGGCAAATCAAGTCTCCCCACATGTATCTGCCCCAGTGCATCTTTGTGTAAATCCTAACTTTTGTATCGGAATTGCTCAAAGCAAGGTGTGCCTCTAAGATCAGAGGCAAGTCAGAAGAAAGGCCCCTGGATAGAGGGCCACAGTCAGCAGCTGGGAGGGCTGGCGAAGCCCCTGAGGGAAAACGTCTCAGGTCTTGATTTGCCTCCGTCCTTTCTGTGCCCTGGCGCAGAATCTGGTATGCAGCAGGTGGGTAATAAACATTTTTTATTTTGTGAATGAAGACTTCCTGCAAGCGGCGAGGGTCTCAGGAAGCCGAGGGGCTGAGAGCCTGGCTGCGTGTGGGGGAAGCCTGGGCTCATCCCAGTTCACCTCGGCCTCACCTCCAACTCTTGCTTCTGTCCCTCCCCAGCAAATGCTCTACGTGGTCTCTCGGCTGGGCGTGGCCCAGCTGCGGCTGCACCAGTGTGAGACTTATGGCACTGCCTGTGTGGAGTGCTGCCTGGCCCGGGACCCATATTGTGCCTGGGACGGTGCCTCCTGTACCCACTACCACCCTAACCTTGGCAAGCGCCGGTCCCGCCGCCAGGACATCCGACACGGTAACCCTGCCCTGCAGTGCCTGGACCAGAGCCAGGAAGGTGAGTGGCAGCAACGGGGAGGGCACAGGCTGGGCTGGAACTCACCCCTGTGGCCTGGGTTCCACTTCTGTGAAGTGTGTCCTCCAACTGGTCTTGTCATGACAGACAGTCCTCAGTTTCCCTATCCATGTAGCTCTTGCTAGTGCGTGGAAGGAAGCAGGGTCTTTGGACACAGTGACTGGCTGGGGGCTCTCTGGTTGTCTAAGTTCTTGTCATATAGTGGGGCTCCTGAGCTGTGGGGGTCAGGTGGTGGCATGGGGATCTGGATCCCATAGTTCCCAAACTGAGCCAACCTCTGCCTCTCTCCAGAGGAGGCGGTGGGACTTGTGGCAGCCACCACGGTCTACGGCACGGAGCACAACAGCACCTTCCTGGAGTGCTTGCCCAAGTTTCCCCAGGCTGCTGTGCGCTGGCTCTTGCAGAGGCCGGGGGATGAGGGGCCTGACCAGGTGGGTGAGGAGACCCCTGCTTCCAGCCTCCATATGTCCTGAGGACACCTCCCATCCTGAACCCCAAGACCTGAGCCCTAGGAAGGGTTCTGTGGGGAACCAGCCAAGATCAACCTAAGAAAAATGTGTATTAGGCTCCTGGAGTGCTAGAAGGAGGTGCCCAGGCCAGATGTGGCTGCAACTCCCCGAGTCTGAGAGGTGGGCCATGGAAGAGAGGAAAGGGGGTCTGAGCTGGCCAGTAATTCTTCCATGTTTACACACATGGCTCATGTTGGAAGGATTCTCTTCTCTAGGGGTTCTTGGTTCTCTTCTGCCCCAGGCAAGGGAGAGGGCAGTGCCCCCGGGCCCAGGACTAGGCTTCAGAATCTTGCTACACACACACAACACAAGAGAACCTTCAGGGTCCCTAACCACTGGCCCTCACCCTCCACTCTTAAAACCTGGCCCCAGACTTCCTCCCTGGAGTCCAGCTATCTGCTCAGGCCCTCTCCTCCCCTATCTGAAAAGGCCTGTCAACCCCATGGATGGTTTAAGTCTGGGGCCTGAGGATGGCATTGGCCGGGCAGGGAAGGGGAGGGACAGGAGTGGGTTGATTACAGGAGGGGCTCTCCTTCCAGCCTGGGAACTGGGGGAGGCCAGCTGCTGGGCTGGGCATGGAGAAGATTCCCCAGGGGAGGAGGGGAGAAACAAGATGGTGTTTCACAACACTAGCTGATGGCCCAAGCAGTGCAGCCTCAGCACACAGATGTGCAGACTAAAGCCCGCGCCGAGTCCAGGCCAGAGGCGGGCTGGGATCAGAGCGGCTCTCCCACTTCCCACGCTGTGATGGGTGCTCAGCCCACCCTGTTCACACCGTCAGGGGAGTGAACAGCACAGACCTGGACGGGAAGGCTGTGTGTGTGGGGGGGAGTGTATGTGGGGGGGGGGTATGTGTGGTATATGTGTGGTGTGTGTGTGGTGTGTGTGTGTGTGGGTGGGTGTGTGGTGTGTGATGTGTGTGTTGTGTGTGTGTGGTGTGTGTGGGGTGTGGGGTGTGTGTGTGTGGTGGGGTGTGTGTGTGGTGGGTGTGTGCAGTTTGTGTGGGTGTGTGTGGTGTGTTGTGTGAGTGTGTGTGTGGCGGTGTGTGTGGGGTGTGTGTTTGGTGTGTGTGGTGTGTGTGATATATGTGTGTGTGTGTGTGGTGTGTGTGGTGTGTGGGTGTGTGTGTGGTGTGTGGTGTGTGTGGGTGTGTGTGGTGTGTGTGCAGGTGTGTGTGGGGTATGTGTGTGTGATGTATGTGTGTGGTGTGTGTGGTGTGTGTGATGTGTGTGTGGGGATGGTGTGTGTGGTGTGTGTGTGTGTTTGTGGTGTGTGTGTGGGGGTGTGTGTGTGGTGTGTGTGGTGTATGTGTGTGTGTGGTGTGTGTGTGTGATGTATGTGTGTGGTGTGTGTGGTGTGTGTGTGTGCTGTGTGTGGTGTGTGGTGTGTGTGTGGGGGTGTGTGTGGGTGTGGTGTGTGTGTGGGTGTGTGTGTGGTATGTGTGTGTGATGTATGTGTGTGGTGTGTGTGGTGTGTGTGTGTGGTGTGTGTGATGTGTGTGTGGGGATGGTGTGTGTGGTGTGTGTGTGTGTTTGTGGTGTGTGTGGTGTGTGTGGGGGTGTGTGTGGTGTGTGTGGTGTGTGATGTATGTGTGTGGTGTGTGTGGTGTGTGTGTGTGTGGTGTGTGGTGTGTGTGTGTGGTGTGTGATGTGTGTGGGGATGGTGTGTGTGGTGTGTGTTTGTGGTGTGTGTGGGGGTGTGTGTGTGTGGTGTGTGTGGTGTGTATGGTGTGTGTGGGGGTGTGTGTGGTGTGTGGTGTGTGGTGTGTGTGATGTATGTGTGTGGTGTGTGTGGTGTGTGTGTGTATGTGGGTGGGTGTGGTGTGTGTGGTGTGTGTGTGTGTGGTGTGTGGTGTGTGTGTGGGTGTGTGTGGTGTGTGGTGTGTGTGTGTGGGTGTGTGATGTATGTGTGTGGTGTGTGTGGTGTGTGTGTGGTGTGTGGTGTGTGTGTGGTGGGTGTGTGTGGTGTGTGTGTGGTGGGTGTGGTGTGTGTGTGTGTGGCGTGTGCGGTGTGTATGTGGTGGGTGTGTGTGGTGTGTGGTGTGGTGTGTGGGTGTGTGTGTGTGGTGGGTGGGTGCAGTATGTGTGTGGTTGCATGTGGTGTGGGTGTGGTGTGGTGTGATGTGTGTGTTTGTGCATGCGTGTCCAGCATAGGGAAGTTTTAAAGCCTAGTCCTGGGCCCAGGGGCACAGCCCCTCCCTTGAGAAAAGTCTGTAGATCAGAAGGTACCTCCAGAAGGGCTAAGGGGCTGAAACATCTTAGCCCCTCTGTTCCTTGGGAATGCGTGCCAGGGGCCTCCGAGGCCAAGATTGGTGCCCTCTGACTAGGGGAGAATCTGGCCAGTCAAATCCTTGAGAAGGCCCCTTCCTGGGCTATGGGAAAGCGAGGCCCCGCCTCGTGGTCTAGAGGAGGCCCGGACTGCCAAGCTACTGGTTCCCTCCTGGGAAGCGAACAGGGCAAGGAGAAGTGCCCAAGCACTGGGTCCGAAGGATGGCAGAAAGGCTGGGGCAGAGAAGCTAATGGTTCACTCCCATTGCACCCCACTCATGCCCTCCCGCCCCTGGCAGGTAAAGACGGATGAGCGAGTCTTGCACACGGAGCGGGGGCTGCTGTTCCGCAGGCTCAGCCGTTTCGATACGGGCATCTACACCTGCACCAGTCTGGAGCATGGCTTCTCCCAGACTGTGGTCCGCCTGGCTCTGGTGGTGATTGTGGCCTCACAGCTAGACAGCCTATTCCCTCCGGAGCCAAGGCCAGAGGAGCCCCCAGCCCGTGGAGGCCTGGCCTCTGCCCCACCCAAGGCCTGGTACAAGGACATCCTGCAGCTCACCAGCTTCGCCAACCTGCCCCAGGTGGATGAGTACTGTGGGCGTGTGTGGTGCAGGGGCACTGTGGAATGCTCGGGGTCCTTCCGGAGCCGGAGCCAGGGCAAGCAGGCCAAGGGCAAGAGCTGGGCAAAGCTGGAGCTGGGCAAGAGGTTGAAGAGCCGGGTGCAGGCTGAGCACAATCGGACGCCCCGGGAGGTGGAGGCCACGTAGAAGAGGGCAGAGGACGGGTGGTCAGGATGGACTGGGGGGCCCCTAGCAGCCCCCAGTATCTCCCACCCACCCAGCTAGGGCAGAGGGGGTCAGGACGTCTGTTTGCCTCTTAGAGATGGGTGTCTCTGTCCCCACAGTGCTACTGGGTCACCTACAGAGAAGACTAGGGCCTGATGGAGGGGCCGAGGCCGGGTCCCTGTCCCTCCCTGTGCTCTCAGACCTGGCAGGAGCTGGCACCCTCTGGCCACTGGCAACCCCAAGGGATCTGCCATTTGTTCTCAGAGATGGCCTGGCTTCCGAAGCACATTTCCGGGTGTGCCCAGAGGCAAGAGGGTTGGGTGGTTCTTTCCCAGCCTACAGAACAATGGCCATTCTGAGTGACCCTCAGAGTGGGTGTGTGGGTGGGTCTAGCGGGTGTCCCAGTAGGGGGCCCTTGGGGAGCCAGAGGAGGATGGAAGTGGCCTCTAAGCCACTAGCACCCCTTAAGAAGAGCCTACCTGACTGACCTGGGGAGGGAACATGGGGGTTCTGGGGAGGTAGAGCAGCAATGCACCTCCCCTCCTGTGGTGCTGTGATATCTTGGTGGCTCCCTGCCACTGCCCACCACCTCTTCTCCATCTGAGAATCATGGAGAGGCATAGAGAATCTAGAGGCATAGACTGCTAGAGCCTCCGGGATCTGGGGTGGTCAGGGCTCAGGCCTCACTTTGTAAACCAGGTGGGGCATCTCACAGCCTGACTTCCCTTCCCCAGGCCAGGGTTGCCCGGACGCCTGCCCCTCCTGTGAGGACCCCCTCCCCACCGTCAGGCCAACCATGCCCATGATCGGGGAGGGGTGGGTTCTGGGGCATTGTTGCCCCTCCTGTCTGTGGACTAGAGGGAGGGCGGGGGAGCTGGGGAAGTGTGTGGGCGGGAGGAGTGGGCTGTCTTTCCCGGGGCGACACAAGTGCACCCTAGCCCTGGAGTCTGGGAATGTGGAGGCTCTGTGAGCCCTGCAGTCCTCAGAATCAGGGCCAGGCATGCAGACCATGGAGAGCGGCTGTGGAGATGGGAGAGGGCAGGAGACCCTTAGGATGGGCTGTGGGACCCAGGCAGGAGCAAGTGTCCACAAGGACTCAAGGTGGCATCAATTAGCTCAGAGGCCACCAGGAAGACCCAGCGTTTCTCTGGACATTCATGCCCACTCATGGGCATGGACAGCCTGATAGTGGGGAGGGGGTCCTCTCAGGAGGGACTGGCATCCCAGCAGGGGCAGGCTGGGGGAAGGGAAGTCAGGCTGTGAGATCCCCCACCTGGTTTACAACGCAAGGCCTGAGCCCTACCCGGAGGCTGTAGCAGTTTATGCCTCTTCTGAGCTAACCAGGAAGACCTGGAATCTCAGTTTTGTGCTAAATGGATTTAGGAAGACTGCTTTTCTTTTAAGGGGGAACCAAGGTAGAGGAAAAAAGCGAAGACGCATTGCCGATTCTTGGGGGTGAACTCGGATGGCAAGGACGCGTTCTGCCTGGGCGTGCAGGGGAGGTGTTTTGCCATCAGCAGTTTCTCAGGCTGGGAGCACAGAGGGGAGGAGGAGGACTCAGTGAAAAGTTGTTCCCGGCCTGCACGGGAACACATTCATGACGCACAAAACTGACTGGAAGGAGCTGAGAGCGCTGGGTTTGAGATTCCCTCCATTAAAACAACCAAGACAAAGAAAGGAGGGGAAAAATAAAAGATGAAAAGCAAGACAGGCTTCCTGCCCCACTGAAACTCAAACCCAAACTGCCTTGGGTTTTACCTCCCCCCTACCCCTGGCACCTCCAGAGAACTGAGACCTGACATAGCTCCCGCTTTTCTCCTTTGACTGGTAGTAAGTGAACCAGAAGCACCGAGATTAACCTAACATCCTGAGAAGCCTTCCTGCCTGCGGTGCTGTCTGCCGGGAGGTCAGCTGGTTAAGGCAGAGGAGGAGAGGAGGAAATGATAGAGGCTGAAGAACAGAAGGCAGGGGAGACAGACGGGATTAAAGAGGGAGGAGAGAATGCGGAGCTCCTGGAAAGGGTGTCAGAGCTGCAGCCAGCTTTGCCTTCTACCCTAGGGAGGCCAGAAAGAATCAGCCAGTCCTCCGGGGCCTTTAGGCTGGACCCCGGCTTGGCAGGCTCTAGGCAGGGTCCTCTGAGAAGTTACCCCAGAAAATGAAGAGAAGAGGAGCACAAGATCCTCAACAGCTAACACTTGCACTTGGAAAAAGTGAACAGCTTCTGCCAACCCACTCCACCCATGGTACTGTACCCTACTAACTCCTGGAAAAGCCTGTATGTGCGAATTCTGTTTTTGTATTTGTATGTTGAGATGGGCCTTGTGGTTTCTCTGTCCTCAGAGCACATTTCTTGTGATTACTATTGTTATTTTTATTATTATGCCTGCCCCTGAGCTCTGGTTGAGAAAAACTGAATTTATAAGGAAAGGGATGAAGTTAAAATTTACATCACATAATTATATCATTACTGTGTGTCTGTGTATTTCTGTACTAAATGGACTGATGCTGCACACGTGAGCTGAAAATGAAGCGCCTTCCCATCCATTCTGTGAGGAGGAAGGTCACCCCCAGTGACCTCTGTTGCCTGAGTTCCGAGTTCCCAAACAGGTTATGGAGCTGGAAAGGGACTTAGAGAAAGAGACTGGGTGGTGCTTTCTAGAGGAGGAAGATGGGTATCAGGGGAAAGAAGGCACTGGAGGGCTTTGTCTACAAAGCGGAGATTGCTCATTAAATGAGAAACACCCTGGCCTGTGGGCTTGTAACTTGGGACTTCAGGAGGATCTTGAACCAAAAGGAAAAAGAAAATTCACTGAAAAGGGCAGCTGGGCACGTAGGCAGCTCTGCTCCTTTTTCACAACAACACTTGACATTTGTCACAGTGACACTTGGCATGGTTCCTCCTTCATCCCAAGCCACATACCAATGGATATTAAGTCCTCATGGCTGGGAGACTGGGGCCGTGCTTGGGGGACCGTGGCTTCTGGAAAGGAAGCCCGGAACATCTGACCTTTGGGCACACTGCAGGAGGTCCCTCTGGACATGGCTCCCACTCCCCAGTGACATTAAGATCCCAGCCCAAAGAGCAGACTCTACTGGTGCTGGAGGAAGATAGAAGGGACATAACCCCACCTTCCCAGGAGATTTCCCTGGGTCTCTTGCTTGGATTGACCCCTCAATCTGGGCTGTAGAGTGGGGGTCTTAACGGGTCAGTCATAAGTCTCATTTTGCAGCCGGGGTCCTGGAGCTGGCCCTATCCTTTTGTTCCTTGCCCCCTCCATGATCACTTAGGCCTGACAACCTGAAACCCTGTCATCCCACCCCAGGAGGCATCATCACCTCTGACTGAGAAGCGTCACCGGGGCACCCACCTGGCACAGAGTGCTGGGCTTGGAGGGGTGTGCGACAGTGGCCTCCAGAGCCCCCTTCTTCTCTCATGCACCACTCTCCCCAGGGTGGCCTGGGAGACGCCTCTGGACCAGACTTCTCCCTGGTCCACGCCACCTCCCCTCCCATCTCGATCCCTATTTCCTGCCTCGGTGATTTTACCTTCTCTCTGTCTTTCGTCACAGCTCTTTCCTCTACATCTCGTGCTTCCTCTGCTCTTTGGGCCTCTGTTCCATGACTTCCCAAACAGGTTTAGAGCTGGAAAGGGGATCAGACAGTGAGACTGGCCCAGGGGTTCCAAGATATAACTGTAATTGCGTGGGACCCTCCACGATCTCGTGGTCCCTGCGTTCTGCACCTTTGGCCTTGACAGAACTGGGATGCTGCCTGCTGGCTTGCCCTGTGAAGGCCCTGAGAAGTCCGTGATGATCTCTTGCTAATGTGCATGCCTACTATGTACTGTGTGCTTTTCCAAAACATTTGGTTCTCTTTTTTCCCATGGAGAAGCAAAGATCTCATGTTTCTAACATTTTGAAAAAAACACTTTGGAAAAAAAACACATTTAGGAAAATGTTGATTAGGTTAATCCCTCCCTTAACACGTGAGACTGATTAATTAGTAATTGCCTTCTCAGCCTGTAGGCTCTGGAAGCCTCCACCTCCTTATAGAATAGCCACATCTTGCTTTCCTATGACCGTCGCCGGACTAGACTCTGCCACCCTGGGACAGGGCTGCCAAGTGGCCAATCTGCTGCCCCTTGAGCCTGGATTGTGCTCTGTCACCAGCTCTCGTCCTCCCATGCCCAGCCTACTTCTGGCCCCTCCTGTGTCTGGCATGGTCCTCAGTGAAAGGCTAGCATTCACCCCTGGTCTGTGGCTATCCTGCCGTTCAACAGACTCATTTCTAAGAAGGTGGGGGGCAGGGAGGAGTCAGAATAAGAGAGGAAAACAGCAGTTTCCGCTTTCTCAAATGACTCTTGGGCGTCTCTTTCATTGGCTAAGCTCAGGGTGAGGTCCTAGACAGCCCTAGAATCCCCTGCTTGGAGGAGTGGACAGGTAGCGGCCCCTAGGAACCTGGTGTGCCTCCTGCCAGGCTTTTTGTGGGCTGGCAGGGGGTCCAGCTGCAGCTCCAGCCAGGTGGGCCCCAGAAAATTGACTCATGTGCTTCTCATCTTAGAGCTAGGAAGTAGTTGCTCAGAAATAGCCCAATTCCTATCCCAGTTAAGGTCCCATCCTAGCCTCGCCTAAGTCTTGGATTGCAGAGGGTTCTACAAGAAAGTTCAATACACATCAAGAACAAATCCCCAGGGTCTTCTAAGACTCTAAACTTGGAGAGAAGGACAGTGGGTTCAGACACAATATCTGTTAAAGTTGCAGGGCACAGTGGCTCATGCCTGTAATCCCAGCACTTTGGGAGGCTGAGGTGGGTGGATCACCTTAGGTCAGGAGTTCGAGACAAGCCTGGCCAACATGGTAAAACCCGGTATCTACTAAAAATACAAAAATTAGCTGGTGGCACACACCTGTAATCCCAGCTACTCGGGAGACTGAGCCACGAGAATCACTTGAATCCGGGAGGCAGAGGTTGTAGTGAGCCAAGATTGCACCACTGTACTCCAGCCTGGGCAACACAGTAAGACTGAAAAAAAAAAAAAAAAAAAAAAAAAAACTGATAAGGGTGACTGGAAATTGTTGGGCCCCACCTTGGCTCTCCTTCTGTACTCAGCCATCCCTTGGGTACACAAGAGACAAGGCGAGGCAGCTGTGACCCTGTGCCTGTTCCCACTGCCCAGGCCCTGGCCACCTTTACTGCGGGTACCACTACTGGGCCCTCTCCCTTAGAGGCTGCATCCTAATGAAGCCTTTCACTTTCCTTGCTGGATTTCCATTAAGGAAACTCCTGGTTCCTCATGTAGCCTTTTAAAAAATCACTCTTCCCTGAGGACAGGGCTGCTGCAAAGTCTCCAGGGAGGCCATGTGAGGCTGTCCTTGGGCCCGGCCTCCCAAAGCTGGCCAATAGCCTGCATGCAGGGACTCGGCTGATGGGAGGACTCAGCTGATCTGTCTTGACCTCTTTACCCCAGAGAGGATGATGACCAGAGTACCCCCCAATCCACCCAACAGGGCCTGTTTCACTGCTGTGAGGGATGACCAGGGCAAGGGGACAGTTGTGGGCTGATAGGATTCCAAAATGACTCAACAAAGGTCTGGAACAGAGCCCAGGTGTCCACCACCAAATGGAGGGGACTGGACTAGGGACACAGGAAGCCTGGATTGATGGAAGGTGAGGTGGGCTCTGCTCTCACAGATGAAGGTGTAGGGAATGACGTGCCACACCAGCCACTTGCTCTATGGACATGATCTCATGTGTTCACCCCCCCCGCCACTCCACCCCCCCCCCACCACTCCTGCCCCCAGCTGATAAGAATCTGGTGCTGTTTCCTGTAGTCCAAGGGTCTTAGACAATGGTGTGAACGGCTGGCCCTACTGAAAAGCACATTGTTCAGGGTAGAAAAAACAACACACCAGCACAAAGCCAGGGCAGGACCTGTCTAAATGTAAGGGGCTGTTTACAAACCCATGATTTCCAAGGGGAGGAACACAATGGAGAATTGTTTTGGTGAGGTTGGTGTCTCCTCCAGTATGCTCCTGGGGGCTGGAGATGGCTTTGATGGTTCAAACAGGTCTCAGATGCTCTGAAAAGGATGGACACTAATAGCGTGGGTCCCTTCCTGTTTATTGAGTGTGTGCAGGGAAGGGTCAAGAAGCCAGTTTACACCAAAACAAGGAGAAGGGGCCCCTGGCCTTTCCCTGTCCATCTGGACTTCATACTGTCACGTTGCTCAGGGATCCCAGGGTTAGGGCAGGTTTGCTAGGGAGAAGTGAGGGCAAGGGTTTTTTGTTTTGTGAATAAATCAATTTTTCAGTTTGTGGCTTCAAATTGCCATGCCATTTTTTGGAAAAATGTGACGGGGCTGTGCGGACACCTAAAAGAAAAGTTTGTGATTTTTGTAATTTAGTGTTTGGTTAAGTCATTGGAAGCATAATAGCTTTAAGATGGGGGGTGGTGATGAAGGCTTGGTCCAGGGTAGGGGGTGATCCCAGAAGACTTGGATGGAAAGGGATATGTGCAGGTTAGGTTGTATTTTGACAGTAGTCGAACACTGCCTGGAGCTCACGAGTGATGGGTTGGTGTATCTGGTTGTTCCTGGAAGGGTGACGGCTGTGAAATAGGGCTGGGGAGATGACAGGCAAATGAACGGGGAGGGTTGGCAAGGCGTTTTGCTTTAAGCAGCTGAGAGATCCTGGGCCAGGGGGTGAAATTGTGAGGTTGTTAAAAGTCACATTTGCCTTATAGAGTGATTAGTGATGGCCTGGATAAGTTATTTATTTATTTATTTATTTTTTGAGACGGAGTTTCGCTCTGTCGCCAGGCTGGAGCGCAATGGCGCGATCTTGGCTCACGGCCACCTCTGCCTCCCAGGTTCAAGTGATTCTCCTGCTTCAGCCTCGCAGTAGCTGGGACTACGGCACCTGCCAACATACCCAGCTAATTTTTGTATTTTTGGTAGAGATGGGGTTTCACTATGTTGGCCAGGATGATCTCTTGACCTCGTGATCCACCCGCCTCGGCCTCCCAAAGTGCTGGGGTTACAGGCGTGAGCCACTGCGCCCAGCTATGGATATGGTGTAGGAATTGAGAGACTAATTGGAAAATGCAAGATCCAAATAAAAGAAGAAGGAAGATGGGTATTAGGGGAGTGAGGATTGGAAAGAGCCATGACATCCAGTTAGAAAATGGCCAGGTGGGGTCAGCATAGTTACTTGCCTGATTAGCAAATTTTTGGACCTTGTCTTTGAGCCTTTTGATATTATTATAAACTAGGCCGAACTGGTTTAAGTAAAAACAGCATTCCTTACTTAGACATCTGCAGAGTCCTCCCTTCTCTGCGGTAAGTCGAGGCCACATCGGTTCTGGAGGACGACTGCAGCTAGAGTAAATCTGAGCCTGAAGGACAGACAAAGTATTATACATGTCTGTAATGCTGGCAGAGAAGTCAGTAGCCAGACTGCGGAATGTTGTGAGAGGTGGTGACCCTGGCTATGCCAGTTCCAAGGCTCACAGTGGAGACTGCAAGCCCTATTCCCACGAGTAATGGAATTAGCTGGATGACTCTTTTTTGATGAGTAGGTATTATTTGGGGGACAGGCAGTTGTTTATTACCATGTGGCAAATTGAATTTTAGGAATAAGGAAGACTAAGGCACAGGTTCCTGTCCAGTTAGTGGGTAGACACACATAAGTGGAAGAGCCACATAAAAAGAAGAGGCCTGGGGCAAGGCAGAATTGAAAGTGTAGGATGAAAAGGTGGGAGGAATCTTTGCAAGGGGAGTCAGATACTCAAACTCCTAAAGATCCAGCAAGAACGGCAGCAGTTAGGGGTTGAAAGAGAGATTGATGAGTTAACTGTGTGATGGGGGCGGTTTGATTTTCATAATGTATGAGGAAGCGCGTAGTATCAACAAATAGTCTGTTGCTATCATTTGTAGGGCTGGGTATGAGTAAGCATGAAGATGGGCTAGGAGGAGAGTTTGAGGAACAGGGAGAGGGTGGCCAAGGATGGAGTGAGAGACAGGGAAGGTGTTGACCTAGACAATAATGACTGTTACTATTTTGGGCTTATTAGTAGTGATAGCTGATTGTCCATGAAGCAAAGTGAGTATGCTCCTAAAGTCATATTAACATGTGTGTCAGGGCTTTGGAGATGAAGAGTAAGGAGTATTTAAACCTTTCTTTCCTGCCTCTGAACACTCATGACCCATTCATTTATACTTTTAATTTACCAGACTTCATCCATGAGAGCTTATCCCAATGTTGCTTCCATCCCTCCATTCCCCCTTCCACACTCACAACCCTTGTGCGACATTCCTTTTCTCTCAAGTCAACCAGACCACATGTTTCACTGCATAGCTATCCTTCATGTCCTCACTTGTAAAGGAGCACTTAGAAGGTGGAAGATTACCCAAGGGAATTCCAGTGGTTTGTTGATGGGAAATACATAGAGGAGCAGGAGTAGGGATGGTTGTCTGTGTCGTAAGGGGTCCTAACATGCGTGGAGTGGAGTTAATAGGAGGTGAGACTTACTGCAAATAGTTGAGAAGTATAGCAGCTTGTTGGTATGAAATGTCTGGGGAAGTTTGCTAAACTTATCTAAGAAATAGAGAAGCTCTATGGGAGGTGGGGACTGTTAAAAGAGGTGCAGAGGTGGAGGGAGATGGAAGAGGTCGCCCAGTGGCTGGCAGGGCAGGAATAGCAGTGTAAAAGGAGGAGGGAAGGGAGGCCCAGAGCCAGCAATTCTTTGCCAGCAGTGGGTTGGAATTAGTTAGGCAGCTGGGTGCCTCTCAATGAGTAATTGGGAGATATTTTTGGTGGGTTAGGAGGGCCGCTTTGGGTCTGGAGAGACTATGAAGGCTGTCTTCCCTGAGGATTTGACCTATGAGAGGGAGGCATCAATAGTATGTTTCTTTTTTTTTTTTGAGACGGAGTTTCGCTCTTGTTACCCAGGCTGGAGTGCAATGGCGCGATCTCGGCTCACCGCAACCTCCGCCTCCTGGGTTCAGGCAATTCTCCTGCCTCGGCCTCCTGAGTAGCTGGGATTACAGGCACACACCACCATGCCCAGCTAATTTTTTGTATTTTTAGTAGGGATGGGGTTTCACCATGTTGACCAGGATGGTCTCGATCTCTTGACCTCGTGATCCACCCGCCTCGGCCTCCCAAAGTGCTGGGATGACAGGCGTGAGCCACCACGCACGGCCAATGGTATCTTTCAAACTCATGTGTAACTTCAACAGGAACATGCTTTATGAATAAACTCAAACAGATGTGTTTAGAATAAGTGAGAAGCAGTAAGTCTTACACAATCTCAAAACAGAAGCAAGATTTCCATAAGCCATTCCCAGCCTTCCCTGTCTGAGGGTTTATAATTGTGATTTCCATAAGCCATTTCCACCCTTCCAGGTCTGACGATTTATAATCGTGATTTCCATAAGCCATTCCCAGCCTTTTAGGTCTGACAGTTTATAATCGTGATTTCCATACGCCATTCCCAGCCTTCCCCGTCTGAGGGTTTATAATCATCTTCATCAACATGCTAACAGTGCCATCTGGTGTTTTGCAGCAAAACACAGGCTTATGAATACAGGGTATGGAGCATCCATCGATTTTGTAGACATTAAACTGCCTCTGAACATGGGCTCCTGACCAGGTATCACAAGGGGAAGAAAGGTTAATAAGACAGACGGTCCCTGTTAGTAAGGAGCTTCTGATCTAGCAGGAAAGACAGACCCACAACTGTAGTACAGACAGAGAATGACATGGGCTATAACAGGGATATAAACAGAGTCAGTAAGTGTTTCTAGGGCTGAAGAAGTAGCCCTTATATTGTGTTTAACAAGTTGAGGATGGATGCCAGTATTCTGAGGTAATCAGGACAGAATGCCTGTGGGTGGGGTGTCCTGGGAGATGCAGCTATGGAAGGCCCTATTTGTAGAAGGTCTTGAATGCCAATCTCAGCAGGGCCATTTCGAGCAAAGAGTTAGCAGATGTTTTATGGTAATTTGCAGAAGGGAAAAGGGTGGATGTGTCAGAGAAGCAAGTGGATACAGAAAACCATGCAGACAGAAGGCTTTTGTTGCCATCCTATGAGGCACAAAGGTCTGAGCTGAGCACTGACAATGGGAAGGAGAGGAAGGCAAACATTTGAAAAACAGTCAAACTGATAAGAAGGAGGCTGGCTGAGCAGAGAGGGAAGCCAAATGAAATTCTGAGGTTTCTGTTCCTATAAAGTTAAGGACTAGAAGAGGAGCAGGTGCTTTGGGAAATTTTTATTTAACATCTATTTCTACTCTCCCCAAGTGAACTAATTTGTCCCAGCTCCTTAGTGATAAAATAGTAATTAATTCTAATAAGACACATCAGTTATGAAAATAGGTATTAAAATTTTTAAACATGTATTTGTAACGAAACAGGCATTTAAAATAAGATGAGCTAGGGGTATCTAGAAGTGCCAGAAAGTAAGAAAGTGCTCAAAAACCAAACCAAATGAAACACACAATGATGGGGATGTGTGAAAAGGATACATGAACACCCAACGACCAAAGCAATTTGAGCAACAAAATGAAGTATTATTGCATTGTAACCCCAAGTATAAAATACATATCCAGGAGTCCATACTAAATGATCAAATAAACAAATAAGCAGGAGAGAATAAATCTCCAGAACCATTCCAAATAATTTATGTAGCTACTCCAACCTCAAGGAGGGGTTGCATAAATATTCCTATTTAAACTGTAGGCTGCACATAGTGACTTCTCTCTGGAAGGTACAGTAGGATAAGAGGGAAAAGGCCGGGTTCAACGGCTCATGCCTGTAATCCCAGCACTTTGGGAGTCCAAGGTGATTGGATCATAAGGTCAGGAATTAGAGACCAGCCTGGCCAACGTGGTGAAACACTGTCTCTATTAAAAAAATATATATATATATATAAAGGCCAGGCATGGTGGCTCACATCTGTAATCCCAGCACTTTGGGAGGCCAAGGCGGGCAGATCACCTGAGGCTGGGAGTTTGAGACCAGCCTGACCAACCTGGAGAAACCCCATCTCTACTAAAAAATACAAAATTAGCCAGGCATGGTGGCACATGCCTATAATCCCAGCTACTTGGGAGGCTGAGGCAGGAGAATCGCTTCAACCTGAGAGGCAGAGGTTGTGGTAAGCTGAGATTGTGCCATTGCACTCCAGCCTAGGCAACAAGAGGGAAACTCGTCTCAAAAACAAAAAACAAAAAGCAACAAAAAACTAGCCGAGTGTGGTGGTACACGCCTGTAATCCCTGCTACTCAGGAGGCTGAGGCAGGACATTCGCTTGAATCTGGAAGGCAGAGGTTTCAGTGAGCCAAGATCATGCCACTATACTCTGTCCTGGGTGACAGAGTGAGACTGTGTCTCAAAAAAAAAAAAAAAAGAAAAGAAAAAGAAAAAAAAGAAAAGCTGGGAGTGGGGATGGGGAAAGAGTGACTTCACAGTGGAGGAATCTGACAAAGCCTACTTCAACCAAGTGATCAAAGTTAAGCTCAACAGTGCCAGATCATGTTGTTACTATGTAACTTTGATATGATGTGATAAAAATGACACTTCACCTGTGTCTTCCTCCCCAAAACCCATAACCCTAATCTAATCATGAGAAAAATATTGGAACAATCCCAGTTGAGAGACACCCTGCAAAATACTTGACCAGTATACCTCAGAACTGTCAAAGTCTTCAGAATCAAGGGAAAGTCTGCCACTCTGTCACAGCCAAGAGGAACCTAAGGAGATATGACACAGTGCAATGTAGCGTCCTGGAACAGAAAAGAAAAGGCAAGAAAATCGGAATAAAATTTGGGCTTTAGTTAATAATGATATATCAATATTAGTTCATTAATTGTGACAAATTTGCTATAGTAATGTGTTAACAGTAGGAAAAATTGGGTTTGGGATATATGGGGACTCTATACTATCTTTACAATTTTTCTATAAGTCTAAAACTATTCTAAATTAAAAGCTTATTTAAGAAAGAAACGCCGGACACAGTGGCTCACACCTGTAATCCCAGCACTTTGGGAGGCCAAGGCTGGTGGATTACGAGGTCAGGAGTTCAAAACCAGCCTGGCCAAGATGGTGAAACCCTGTCTCTACTAAAAATACAAAAATTAGCTGGGTGTGGTGATGGGTGCCTGTAATTTCAGCTACTCTGGAGGCTGAGGCAGGAGAAGTGCTTGAACCCGGGAGACGGAGTTTGCAGTGAGCAGAGATGGCACCACTGTACTCCAGCCTGGCGACAGAGCAAGACTCTGTCTCAAAAAAAAAAAAAAAGAAAAAAGAAAAAGAAAAAAAAAAAGAAGAAGCTGGCTGGGTTCGATGGCTCATGCCTGTAAGTAATCTCAACACTTTGGGAAGCCAAAGTGGGCAGATCCCTCGAGCCCAGGAGTTCAAGACCAGCCTGGGCAACATGTTGAAATCTCGTCTCTAAAATAATTTTAAAAATTAGCCAGGCATGGTGGTGCATGCCTGTAGTATCAGCTACTCAGAAGGCTGAGGTAGGAGGATTATCTGAGCCCAGGGAGGTCAAGGCTGCAGTGAGCTATGACCACACAGAATGACACCCTATCACAAAAAAAAAAAGGGAAGGAAGGAAGGAAGAAAAAAGCAAAAAGAGGCCGGGCATGGTGGCTTCATGCCTATAATCCCAGCACTTTGGGAGGCTGAGGCGGGTGGCTCACAAGGTCAGGAGTTTAAGACCAGCCTGGCCAACACGGTGAAACCCCTTCTCTACTAAAAATACAAAAATTAGGCCGGGCGTGGTGGTTCACGCCTGTAATCCCAGCACTTTGGGAGGCCGAGATGGGTGGATCACCTGAGATCAGGAGTTCGAGACCAGCCTGGCCAACATGGTGACATACCATCTCAATTAAAAAAAAAAAAGTAATTAAAAAAAATTAGTTGAGGGTGGTGGGGCATGCCTGTAGTCCCAGCTACTTGGAAGGCTGAGGCAGGAGAATCGTTGAAGCCAGGAGGTAGAGGTTGCAGTGAGCCGTCAAGATCACACCACTGCACTCCAACCTGGTGACAGAGCAAGACTCCGTCTCAAAGGAAAAAAAAAAGAATAAGAAATAAGCCAGTTACTTACTGGAGAATGACTGATTATGCCCAGATGAAGAATAGAACATTTCAAAGTTGGACTTTTCAGCCTATAAAAATAGGATTGGCTGTTAACATCAGTGGAGAGTAAAAGTACAAATAATAAGGAATAGTTAATAGGGTGTGTGTGTGCGTGCACATGCACTGTCCTGTTAACTAAGCAAGTACCCACAAAGCCAACTGTATGCAGAAGTAGGGCAGCTGAACATCTGGGTAACAAAACTGCCCCCTCCCAAGCTCCCCTTCCACCCAGTGAAGCTGAAGTCGAGAGGGCACTGTTAGGGGCCATTACACTCAGTTAAGATAGTGTTTCTCACACTTGAGTATGCAAATAGACTTCTTAAGAAAAGATATTAATACTACACAGATCCCTAAGACTGTGCCTGGTGCCCCAAGTTACAGAAATTAGGTTTAGAAACTAAAGTCTCAATCTAAGGAACATCTTTCAGTTGTGAATTGTCACTGCAAGAGTTGAATTTTTAGAATGGGTTAAATATTGTGTTTTATATGAAGGCTCACATTTAAAAATGTTCCTGTCACTTACAGAGCTCTGACAAAATCTTCTTGGATGCCCAGATAAGCAAGGATAATATTTAGTAGTCAAACCCACAAGAAAGGAAATTAAGAAAAAGTGCATAATTGTGGGGAGTCCTAGGAGGACAGCTGGGCAGGAGGCCAAGGGGCTACCAGCCCAGGAGGTGGTGGCTCCGGGAGGCAGGTCTTCAGGAAAAGAAGTGCAGCTGATAGTGATTTGATTACCTGGCCTATGAGGAAAATTGCATTTTGAGACATTTTGTTGATCATTTGCAACATTTGAGAAGAATTAGCAATAGGTATATACCGAAAAAGGAGCAGTTATTAAAAACATTGTGCAGAAGAGGAAAGGTAATCATAATGTACTGCCTGACTCTGTGGTAACCAGTATTTCTATCATCATATTAATATAAACATTGAAAGTTAATTTAACAAAAATCGTGATGCAATCATCTGAGGTGACTGAAAATGGGAAGATTCTGTTTTTTAAATTAAATTTTTTTTGAGACAGTCTTGCTTTGTCAACCAGGCTGGAGTGCAGTGGCACCATCTCAGCTCACTGCAACCTCTGCCTCCCGGGCTCAAGCGATTCTCCTGCCTCAGCCTCCTGAGTAGCTGGGATAATAGGCACCTGCCACCGTGCTGGGCTAATTTTTGTGTTTTTAGTAGAGACGGGGTTTTGCCATGTTGGCCAGGCTGGACTTGAAGTCCTAATCTTAAGTGATCTGCCTGCCTCGGCCCCCCAGAGGGCTGGGATTACAGGCATGAGCCACCATGCCTGGCCAAAACCGGGAAGATTCTGAAGTTGCTAAATCGTTATGTGACATAATAGAAAGTCAATAATGTCTAAGATTAATAAATTAAGAAACAGCTTTAAAAAAATGGAAAGTAGTTGCCTTTAGAGAGTAGGAATGGAGGTAGGGAAGGGTAAGTCAAAACTGTTTTTCATTATAATCCCTTTAGTACTATTAGACTTTTAAAAGTCTATGTTACTTTGTCTGTATACTTTGATAATGAAAAGACACAGATACTCTCCATCTGATTTCAAGTGGATTTGCTCAAATCTGAAGGCACTCATTGCATATACACCTTGGATGTAAATCTTCATGGTCTGCAATGTTTGGAATGAGAACATTGTCTTCCACCATTAGTGGCAATGATTCAGTGGTGAGATGTTGATAACTTACTATCTGGCAATGGTTCTGAGTTCTCCCCACTAACCCAAATCCCATGAAATCATTAAAAACATACAAATGTAAGACAGGCTTTATTCAATTTCTCCCTAAGGCTTCTGCCAAGTTCCCATCCTAGTTGTCTTGCCTGTTTTTTGTTTGAGATGGAGTCTTGCACTGTCACCAGGCTGGAGTGCAGTGGCATGATCTTGGCTCACTGCAACCTCCATCTCCCTGATTCAGGTGATTCTCCTGCTTCAGCCTCCCAAGTAGCTGGGATAACAGGAGCCCACCACCATACCCAGATAATTTTTGTATTTTCAGTAGAGATGGGGTTCCACTATGTTGGCCAGGCTGGTCTCAAACTCCTGACCTCAAGGGATCTGCCCTGACCTCAAGTGATTGGCCTCCCAAAGTGCTGGGATTACAGGTGTGAGCCACCATCCCTGGCTACCTTGCCTAATTTGAATGTCCAGGTATGCAAATTCAGAGTTATACTCTGGACAGAAATGCTCGAACTACCAGAGTGAGAGTTTGACCATCACTCATGCTGTGGAGGTGTGCTGAAGCCCACACCAGCCTGGAAAGAATGGAATCCCTTATGACCCGTATGAGAGCATGCCTGTCCCTGACCTATTTGGGAGTCCTTGACAGGGGCCACAAGCCTTGCAACAAAAGGGCCTATTCTCCGTTCAGTGTGGACTGCTATGCTGGCTCACCTCCCTAATGAGAATCTGTGTACTTATTATCTGCACAATGATTGATGAAGATTCTCTGCCTCTGTAATGCCAATTTCTGTATAAACAGGTTTCTTTCCCTCTAAGCTGAAAGTTCTACACTAATTCCCTGAATTTTATGGATTAGGAGGGTGTTTTCTTATTCTCATACTCTACCCTCTAGAATCTTTACTACCCAGACAAATTTCAGAATGAATTTATAAGGAGACACCAATGGAGAGAAAATCTTTATTTGTGTAACAAACATGGGTGAAGTAACAAGAGGCATATGAGAACCAGATTAAGGTGGAAGAATCCTGGTGGGAGGAGAGGAGAAAGGGCCTTCTGGAAATCCAGGAGGAAGAGCAGAGGCACTCTTGTGGCCATACACGTGTTTCCTTGTTGGCATATGGACTGCTCCCTCCTCACGCTCCCCTGAGACTTCTCTTTTCTTGGCTCATAGTCTCACTGCTGGCCTGGCTTCCTTGTCTCACAGTCTCAGAGTGCTCCCTCCCCAAACCAGATGGAGGAGCACAGCTTCATACCCTATTGTGCAGGATAGCAGCTACTCAGAAGGTGTTACTTGGATTTTTTGCAGCTGTTAGTGATTCTGACACCTTTGGACTTCCAGGAGCGGCTCCTACTGCCATGAGAGGACTCTGGCTTTTCTAATAAGGAAGGTTCTGGCCAATCAGTCCAAGAAAGGCCTGGATTTTCTTCCAGGCTGTTGTCTCTGCAGAAATGCTCCTCAGGGTGTAAGGTGCTACTGCAGCAAGGCATGTCCCCTGAGTTTTCAGGTATGTAGTCTGTGGTGAGAAAGGCAGGAGGGGAAAATTCAAGCCTCTGCTTCTCTCAGGTGCAGGTCCTTAAGCCCCACCCTAGCCACTTTTCTTCCAAAGTCAAAGGCACCAACTATTAATCCCCGTCTGGTGACATGCCTTCCTCCTTTCCCAGGCACCACAAGTCCCTATAGCCTCCTCCCTGCTCTGAGGCCAGCTCATCCCTCCAGCCTCACCTGTGGCTGAAGCAGAAGGTGAACATTCCTCACACTCCCATGTCTTACTGTTGGATCTAAGAGAGGAGCAGTCCTTGTGGGTTCCGTGGGATCCACATGTAGCACACAGAATGAGGCACCACCTCCTACAGGAAGAGCCCAGGACGGGTTGTGGAGACATGCAGAACACTAACTGCCATTCTTGGATATTTGCTATGGGCCAGGCATGTTTTATAGCACATTTTACCCATGATGAACGTATGGCACAGAGGATGAGTACTGATCCCAGAAGCCTGCCATCAGTCATAGCCCCTTGAAAGGTAGATTAGGAAAGGAATTGGCTCTGAGTGTCTCTCCACTGGGCACAAGGTGAAGCAGACCTTGCAGGAGAGACTTGTTCACTTACACACAAGAGAGTCAGGGGCTGGCCAAGAATGAGATTTGGCAATTGTGTTTACCCTGAGTTCTGCATGCAAGAGTGAATTTCTTGCTTCTCATAACTGTGTCAAGGTCTAACTCTAAGATAACACTGATGAGAGTTCTTTCTAGCCAGAAGCCTTCCCTTACCCTTCATCCTCAAAGCTGTCTCTGCCTTGTTCATACAGACAGATGGGGGCATCACAGTGCTGATAGCGCTGATATAACTCTGAGAAAGCTCCTGGCTCAAGTTCCCAGGCAGCATCTCTGCAGTAAGAGAAGAAACAGTGAATAAGAACAAGATGGGTTGGTGAAACTTTTGTCCATCAGGGAGGAGCTAGGAAGAACCCAAGTTAAGCACAGTAATTGTTCAGCAGGCTACCTGAACACTTCCAACAAGGCTTGTCAAGTGGCCTTGCAGTGGGAGTGGGTTGAAGCAGGATGAATGGAACATGCATGCTGGTTCTTTAGTTCCACTCTGGAATTCAAGAATTCAATCCTCTAGGGAATTCTGATTCTCCAAATGCCCTTTTTAGCAATACGCATCCCTGCCCAAACTTTTTCCCCCTCCCTTCTGTTTTGATAACTGAAAAGCATTCCCTCTTCCCCTTCCTTCTTCACTATCAGTGCCTCTGCTGCTCTCATTCTCTGCTATCCTCTCACAGCCTCTCTAGAAATCTAGGCAACCCAATCCCTGGCTCCATTTCTGCTTTGGAGTTCCCACTACCTGTCTGGGATATGAATTCCCATTCTCAGCATTTCTTGAGGAAACTCTTTTCGATTGTTACACTGTGGACATTTGAAGAAATGCTTTGCTGATGTGTGGGCATATTTCTGTAAGAGAAACAGGGAAGAGCTTTGTGTTTGTAAAAACCCTTTGACTACCTTCTTTCCCCTCCCACCCTCAACCCCACAAAGAGGATGTTGCTAAGAGAGCTTGACTGAGGGTACAGGAAAAGGAGTTTGGCTGGGCTAGGTTGAGGGCTGCAAATTCAGGTGTCAGACCTAGGACCAAAATACTTTCAAGAGAATTCCCAGGAGTGCCTCAGCCGTCAGCTCTGGCCATGCGGCTCTGCAGTACTAAGTAGGGGTCAGGTACCTGGGTACATGTTTCCCCTTTTCTTTTTTTTTTTTTTATTGAGACAGAGCCTCACTCTGTCACCAGCTGGAGTACAGTGGTGCGATCTTGGCTCGTTGCATCACTGCAACCTCCACCTCCCACGTTCAAGTGATTCTCCTGCCTCAGCCTCCTGAGTAGCTGGGACTACAGGCACGTGCTACCATGCCCAGCTAATTTTTGTATTTATTTATTTTCTTTCTTTCTTTTTTAAAGATGGGGTTTCACCATGATGGCCAGGCTGGTCTTGAACTCCTGACCTCAGGTGATCCACCCACCTCGGCCTCCCAAAGTGCTAGGATTACAGGCGTGAGCCACTGCGACCAGCTAATTTTTGTATTTTTAGTAGAGACAGGGTGTCACCATGTTGGCCAGGATGGTCTTGATCTCTTGACCTCGTGATCTACCCGTCTGGCCTCCCAAAGTGCTAGGATTACAGGTGTGAGCCACTACACCCAGCCTTTTTTTTTGAGAAGTCTTGCTCTGTCACCAGGCTGGAGTGCAGTGGTGTGATCTTGGCTCACTGCAACTTCTGCCTCCTGGGTTCAAGTGATTCTCCTGCTTCAGCCTCCTGAGTATCTGGGACTACAGGCTTGTGCCACCACACCCAGCTAATTTTTGTATTTTTAGTACAGACTGGGTTTCACCATGCTAACCAGGATGGTCTCAACCTCTGACCTCGTGATCCCCCTGAATCTTGGCCTCCCACAGTGCTGGGATTACAGGTGTGAGCCACCCTGCCTGGCCATTTCCCTTTTCTTTCATCCCAGGAAGTGAGGCTGACATGGAAGCTCCTCAGCTCATTCTGGGATAAGCCCATTTGCTCTAGCAATGCCAAGGATTTTGCTTAGTCTAAGTCTTATGAGTGAGGTCCTATAGGCCAGGGATAACCAGAGACTGGACTGACTTTAACTACCTGAAACCAGCCTTGCATACTGGCATCTAGCATGGAGTACCAAAGCTGAGGCATGCTTGAGGGTGCTCTGGTACCAGGCAGAGAACAAGGGCAATCATGGAAGGACCTCAGGGCAGAAAAAGCCCTACCTGTATGCACTTGCGGTGGTAGATGGCTTGACTACAACACGGGCTCTGGATGTTCTCAATACTCTGTTGGGATAAGTCTTCACAACACAAGATGCAGCTTTCCTCCCCTACATTCCCCTGTTGGATGTTCTGTGTTGGGCGATGTTTTTCACAAAATGATCTGTGGCAGGTAAACAGACTTGGTTTCGGGGTTGTCATCAATGCAGTTTCCCAATGGCTCACTCTAGGAGGGGCAGTCAGCCACCCAGGCTGGTGCCCAGTGAACCTCCACACTTATGGGGAGGAGGAGAAGCAGGGTGAAGAACAGCCACATGCCTTCTCAGGGCTGCTTTCCTACTGAGCAAAGCTCCCAGGAGTGTCTCCATAGCCTATAGTTCCTGAAAGCCCCACTTAGTGCAGAGCAGCTGTCCAAGAACCCCAGCTGTTTGTAATTTAAGGAGGGGGCAGGAAGCAAGAAGAAACCCCTGTGAAATCTCCAAGTCAAGGCACTGTTTCTCATTATTGAATGGAGGGACAGAATCACTGGTGAATCAAAACAGGCCTGCTTGTGAGAACTGGACTCTGATTTCACTAATGGCTGAATAGTAAGTTGCAAAATGGAAGCCGGGCTTTTCCCCTTCCCCACTCACTTGTACTCTCCAAAAAATTGTGAAAGGCAACCCCTTTCTTGGCCACAAGGCAGATGGAAGTTTCTGATGCACTGATCCTTCTGGCAGTTGATAGCAGCTCCCTTTTTCTTGCACACAAAGCAGATCTGCAAATGAGATCCCAGACAGTGCTCAGGACCCCAAGAAAGGCAAAGAGACACAGTGTGGCACATCTTTCTATTAAATGGGAGTTATATGAAATAGCCATTCCCTTTCCTCAGTGGTCCTGAATGCTCTGGGGCACTCGGAAGCTGAGCTTCAAGCAGCACTGAGTTCTTCCCTGTTTTCTCAAGATGTTTCTCCCTCTTCTCACTTAGGACATCATATCCCAGAGAAATATGGGACTTAAGAACTAGCTGAAAATCTAAGAGTCCTCTGACTTCTAAACTAGGAAGTAGGGAAGAGAATAGAAACAGGAATGATGGGTGAGGTATAAAAAGAGGTTCTCGCTTCAAGGGATTCTAACCTTCCTAGAAGCCCGGGCTACCTCCTTTTTGATGTCTTCAGGAAGGAATCCATGGAAACCTCTGTTGGACTGGCCCCTCTGAGGCAGCTTACTAGATAAGATCTGGAGGCAGTAGTTAACATCCGTGATCAGTGAAAGAATGCAGTGAAGTAAGAAGAAGGACAGGGTAAGAGAGCTAAATAGCACTTAGTGGAACATATATGCATTGATAGGGTAATTTATTTAATGAATGCTTATATAGCACTAACCATGTGTTGAGTACTCTGAGTGCTTTTTTTTTTTTTTTTTTTGAGACGGAGTTTCACTCTTGTTACCCAGGCTGGAGTACAAGGGTGTGATCTCGGCTCACTGTAACCTCCGCCTCCTGGGTTCAGGCAATTCTCCTGCCTCAGCCTCCTGAGTAGCTGGGATTACAGGCACGTACCACCATGCCCAGCTAATTTTTAGTATTTTTAGTAGAGATGGGGTTTCACCATGTTGACCAGAATGGTCGTGATCTCTTGACCTCGTGATCCACCCGCCTCGGCCTCCCAAAGTGCTGGGATTACAGGCTTGAGCCACCGCGCCCAGCCTCTGAGTGCTTTCTAATATTAATTCATTGAATCCCCCAACAGCTCTTGGATGTAGGTACTCTATTACTGTTCTCCTTTTATAGGAGAGATGCTGCAACTTGCTCAAGGACACAGAATTCTGGAACCTGGACTCTTACTTTTTGCTCAAGGCTGCCTCTGATTTACTGAGGGCTGCTATGGTGTGCTGGCACTTTGGGGAAACACTGCCTTTGTATTTACTCATTTTATGCTTAAAATCTTTGGTCAGGCACAGTGGCTCACACCTGTAATCCTAGCACTTTGGGAGGCTGAGGCGGGCAGGAGTTCAAGACAAGCTGATCAACATGGTGAAACCCTGTCTCTACTAAAAATACAAAAATTAGCTGGGCATGGTGACGGGTGCCTGTAATCCCAGCCACTCGGGAGGCTGAGGCAGGAGAATCACTTGAACCAGGAAGGCGAAGGTTGTACTGAGCAGTGATTGTGCCATTACACTCCAGCCTGGGTGACAGAGCGAGAGTATCTTAAAAAAAATCCTGTAATGCAGATGCTATTAAGACCTTCATCTTACAGAAGAGGCCACCGAGGTGCAGTGTGGCAAGTGACACTGCCCGCCCAGGTCACAGGGCAAGGAGGAACAAAGCTGGCTATTTACACCTAGGCCCACGGAATCCACACTCTTACCCTTCCTGCTGCATCACCTCTTAGTACAGGATAGAAACTCTTTTCAGAGTACTACAGGAAGAAAAATAGGTTTTAATATCTTTTGATTATTGTTACTATGTCACCCAGGGTGGAGTGCAGTGGTGTGATCTTGGCTCACTGCAACCTCTGCTGCCCAGGTTTAAGTGATTCTCCTACCTCAGCCTCCCAAGTAGCTGGGATTACAGGCACCTGCCACCATGCCTGGCTACCTTTTGTATTTTTAGTAGAGATGAGATTTTGCTGTCTTGGTCAGGCTGGTCTTCAACTCCCAACCCTGTGATCCACCCACCCCAGCCTCCCAAAGTGCTGGGATTACAGGTGTGAGCCACTGCGCCTGGCCGGAATTGGACTTTTAAAACACACTTTAAAGGACCTTTTGTTTCTGGAAAGCTCACAAAGCAGAATCTGGAACGGGAAATCAAGAAAAAAAAAGCTAAACTGTTCTGTTACATACATTGGGAGAATGTCAGTACCCTACGCCTACTCCAAGAATCTTCCAAAAATACTAGGGAGGGTGTATTCTTTCTGCAGTAATTACGCAGAATGTGTAATGACAGCTCAGGTCATTTTATCCTAACATTATAAGAAAAGATGACTGTACAATATTGGATAACTTAGATTATGTGTGCTTCCAATTATAGTTGAAACATATATATTTTAAAACATTATCTCAGGGCTTTAGGATAATATAAGTGATTTGATTTCTTTATACTTTTAAGTATCATTCATGTTTACTGCAATAGGCATGTATTGATTCTATGAACAAAAATCAATAGGGAAGGATCAGAAACAGTCTAAATGTCCTTGAAGAGGGACTTGTTTTGATACTTTTTGGCATACCTATACCATGAAATACCAATTAGCTATTAAAAAGAACACACTAAACCTCTAGGTTCTATACAGAAAGATCTCCAAAATATATATGATGGGAAAAAACCAAGATACAAAGCACTCTGTATAATTTTTTATATAAAAAATGTATATGCCTGTAAATACATCAAAATTATAACTAAGCCCTGACACCTGATAGGACTTAGGAGAAAGGAAAATCACAGACCAATCTTTCTCATGAGCATAGATAATAAAAGCAAACAAAACAGATGCAAACTGAATCCAGCACTGTATGAAAAGGACAATACGTCATGACCAAGTAGGGTTTATACCAATAATGCAAGATTAGTTTAATATTAGAGAATCTAGTTGATGTAACAAACTACATTAAAGAGAAAAATCAAAATAATCTCAACACATACAGGAAAGGTGATGAAATTCAATACCCATTCATGATACTCTGGGCAAACTATATAGGAATAAAAGATCTTCAACCTGACAAAAACATCTATGAAAAAAACCTACAGCTAATATACTTTAATAGTGAAAAAGTAGATGCTGTCCCCTGATGTTAGGAATAAGACAAGGATAACAACTCACACCACTTCTAATTAATGTTAGGTTGAAGGTCCTAGCCAATACAACAAGGCAAGAAGAAATAAAAAGGAAAGATTGAGAGGAAGAAGTAGAACTGTCTTTATTCACACACGACATGGTTATGTGCATAGGGAATCCTGTGTACACAAGGCATTCACAACAAAATAAAAACAAAAACAATGAATTAAACTGATTTTAACAAGATTACAGGATACAAATCAACATACAAAAATAAAATGCATTTCTATATACCAGCAATAAACTTAAAAATGAAATAAAAATACTATTTACAATAGCATAACCACAAAATATTTAGTAATATATTTAACAAAAGATGTGCAAGACTTCTCACTGAAACTACAAAATATTGCTGAGATATATTTTAAAAGACCCAAACAAATGAAGAAATATACCATGTCCATGGATTGGAACGTTCAATATTATTTCTCAATTCTTCCAAAAATTGACCTATAAATTTACTGCAATACCAATCACAATCCCAGCAGACATTTTTTTTTTTAAAGAAAAATTGACAAGCTTAATATAAACTTTATAAAGAAAGGACCTGACAGTCAAAACAATCTTGGAAAAGATTGCAGAACTTAACAATGCTTAATTTCAAGATACTATAAAGCCACAATAATCGAGACAGTAGGGATTAGTGTAAGAATAGATACACAGATCAATGACATAAATAGATCATCCACAACCACAGATATATGGTCAACTGATTTAGACAAAGGTAATTTTATGGGTAGGCAAAGATTTCTTGAGACAACCAAAAAGCACTGACCATAAAAGAAAAAATGGATAAACTGGGCTTCATTAAAATTACAAACTTGTTCTTTGAAGTACACCATTAAGAAAATGAAAAGACATCAGATATCAAGTGGATATTAAAAAACAAAAAATTTGGATCTAATTCTAATGAGGTAGTATAAAAAAAAAAAAGAAAAAAAAAAAAAAAGAAAATGAAAAAGCAAGCCAAAGACTAGGAAGAAAATAGTCTCAATATATATATTTGAAAAAGAATTTGTATCTAGAATATATAAGCAATTCTTACAACTCAATACTAAAACAACTCAATATTTTAAATAGGCAAAAATATTTGTACAGATACTTAACAAAAGAAAATATGTGAATGGCCAATAAGCACATGAAAAGAAGCCCAACATCTTTAGTCATCAGAAAAATGCAAATTAAAACCACAAGGAGATACCAATACACATCCAGTAGAATGGCTAAAATTAAAACCACTGACAAAACCAAGTTTTGGCAAAAATACTGTCCAACTGGAATTCTTATAAATTGCTGGTAGGAGTGTAAACTGGTACAATAACTTTGGAGAGTGACAAGAAAACCTCACATAAAATTAAATATCTAATTAGCATACCACTAGTAATTCCACTTCCAGGCTTTTGCACAAGATAAGTGAAAACCCATTTTCACAAAAAGACTTGTATATGAATGCTTATAGTAGCTTTATTCATAGTACTCCTCAAATGGAAACAATTCAGATGTTCATCAACAGGTGAACAGACAACCAAATAGTAACTTATCCATGCAACAGAATACTACCAGGTAATAAAATGGCACAAGCTACAAATGCATGCAACAACATGCATGAATCTCCAAAACAGTGTGTTGAAAGAAAAAAGCCAGATACAAAAGATGATAAACTGTATGATTTCATTTATATGAAGTAAAAGAATAGCCAAAAATAATCTATAGATCAGAACAGTGATTATGTCTAGTGGGATTGACCGGAAAAGCAGGCAGGAGGAAACTTTCTGGGATGATGAAAATGTTACTTATTTTGATTGGGGTGGTGGTTATATGAGAACAGGCATTTAACAAACTTAACAAACTGTGTACTTAAAATTGGTGAATTTTGTTCAAGATCAGCCTGGCTAACATGGTGAAACCTGTCTATTAAAAATACAAAATTCGGCCGGGCGCGGTGGCTCAAGCCTGTAATCCCAGCACTTTGGGAGGCTGAGGCGGGTGGATCACGAGGTCAAGAGATCGAGACCATCCTGATCAACATGGTAAAACCCCGTCTCTACTAAAAATACTAAAAATTAGCTGGGCACGGTGGCGTGTGCCTGTAATCCCAGCTACTCAGGAGGCTGAGGCAGGAGAATTGCCTGAACCCAGGAGGCGGAAGTTGCGGTGAGCCGAGATCGCGCCATTGCACTCCAGCCTGGGTAACGAGAGCGAAACTCCGTCTCAAAAAAAAAAAAAAAAATTAGCTGGCGTCATGGCAGTTGCCTGTAATCTCAGCTGCTTAGGAGGCTGAGGCAGGAGAATCACTTGAACTCGGGAAGCAAAGGTTGCAGTGAGCTAGGATCGTACCACTGCATTCAGCCTGGATGAGAGTGAGACTCTGCTCTCAAAAAAAAAAAAAAAAAAAAAAAAAAGGTGAATTTTACAGTATGGAAGTTATAACTAATAAAAAAGAACATTAGGGACTGGGCGCAGTGGCTCACGCCTATAATCCCAGCACTTTGGGAGGCTGAGGTGTGTGGATCACAAGGTTAGGAGAGTGAGACCATCTGGCCAACATGGTGAAACCGTCTCTACTAAAAAAATTACAAAAATTAGCTGAGAGTGGTGGTACAGGCCTGAAATCCCAGCTACTCGGGAGGCTGAGGCAGGAGAATCACTTGAACCAAGGAGTTGGAGGTTGTAGTGAGCAGAGATCACGCCACTGCACTCCAGCCTGGCGACAGAGCAAGATTCCATCTCAAAAAAAAAAAGAATAATTCAAAGTGGAAGGATGCTAATAATTTGACAGCATTTGTTTCTGGGGAGAGAGAGAAAGGACTGGGAATATTATTTAGGGAAGAGACTTTTTTACTGTATTTACTTTACACTGTCAGGATTCTATAACAGACACATATATTTTTTCTTTTGTTGAGGCAGGATCACGCTCTATCATCCAGGCTGGAGTGCAGTGGTATGATCACTGCTCACTGCAGCCTCCACCTCCAGGGTTCAAAGCAATCCTCTTGCCTCAGCCTCCTGAGCTGCTGGCCTCCTGAGTTGCTGGGATTACAGGCATTTGCCAGCATGCCCAGCTTTTTTTTTTTTTTAAGATTTTTTTTGTAGAGATAAGGTTGCCCAGGCTGGTCCTGAACTCCTGGGTTTAAAAGAGATCTTCCTGCCTCAGCCCCACAAAGTGCTGGGATTACAGGCATGAGACACTGCACCCAGCCTAAGCTATTAAGACTATAATCCCAGCACTTTGGGAGGCTGAGGCGGGTGGATCACGAGGGCAAGAGATTGAGACCATCCTGGTCAACACGGTGAAACCCCGTCTCTACTAAAAATACAAAAAAAAAAAAAAAAAAAATTAGCTGGGCATGGTGGCCTAGCCTGTAGTCCCAGCTACTCAGGAGGCTGAGGCAGGAGAATTGCTTGAACCCAGGAGGCAGAGGTTGTAGTGAGCCGAGATCGCACCATTGCACTCCAGCCTGGGTGGCAAGAGCAAAACTCTGTTTCAAAAAAAAAAAAAAAAGCTATTAAGAAAAAAAAAGCCGTGGATTTGAGGATGGATGTAAAAACAAAGAACAGTCAGTACATCAAAAGCCATAGGATATTCAAAGCAAAGGAGGTCTCATACTCACAAGACAGAAATAATGCACGCTGATACTGTCTTTCTGAAGAAATTCCCCCAATTTTTCGGGATCCCCAGGTTCTTGAAGGCATAGCCAGCAAACTGGAAGAGAGGACACTCAGACTTTGGCTCAAGTTGACCATTAAGAATGGAAGAGAAGGGTGAAAATGTAACCACTCCTCTAAGACAGGAAGGAGCAGAATACTAGGAAAAGGGTAACTTCGGCAAAGAGGAAGGTTGGGATGAGGTCTTATTTGGTATTAATTAGGCTTACATAATTCTGGTTACATTGAACAAGTTGGCCACAAATGCTCACTTAATTTTTTTTTTTTTTTGGTCCAAAGTGACTTTAATAACTTGTTTCTTGAACTTCAGACATGGTAATTTAAAATGATGATTCCTAAGTCTTCAGGATCTTAGAGAATCTGGGAAGGAAGTAGGGCTGAGAATGAGAGAAGCAAGTGTACTGCCCCACACAGGTGGCCTTCTTTGCTGAGGGCTGGAGGCCGTGGCTGAACACAAGCTCCAGTCTTTCTTACCAGGCCCTGAAGACGGTTTCCTCTGGGTTACCCTCCTAGTCTTGGCAGATTTTCTATACAAGAGAAACAAGAAGCATGAGGTGTTCTTTGGGGACCTTGTCTATAACCTTTGTAGCATTTCCCTTAAAATGCCATTCACGGGTCCAGTAAAGGACCAAAATATCAAAAGCCTAAGACATTAGTTTCTTTTCATATTTCATATATACATATATATTTTTTTGAGATGGAGTCTTGCTCTGTTGCCCAGGCTGGAGTGCAGTGGCACAATCTCAGCTCACTGCAACCTCTGCTTCCCAGGCTCAAGTGATTCTCCTGCCTCAGCCTCCCGAGTAGCTGGGATTCCAGGCACATGCCACCACACCCAGCTAATTTTTGTATTTTTAGTAGAGACAGGGTTTCACCATGTTGGCCAGGCTGGTCTCAAACTCCTGACCTCAAGTGATCCACCCGCCTAGGCCTCCCAAAGTGCTGGAATTGCAGGCATGAACCACTGCACCTGGCCATACTTCATATTTCTTTTTAAAGTGCAAAACATACTCACTGAGTTATTTAAGGGCAGGAACCAGACTGTAAGCATCTTTCTCTTCCCCAATGCCTGTACTGTCTATGTTGACTGAATGAATGCAAGAGCAAACCCCCTTTTACTTTTTTACTGTTTCTTCTGCCAACTACTCTGAATCTCAGGTGGCACTACCTTTACAAAGCATATTAAAATAAACCAAAATTGATAAAAGCATTTCCCGTTGTGAGGCACTATTCTTGGGACTTTACATGTATTGTCTCAATAAATCTACAGAACACTCTAAAACGTGTGTGCCATTATTATGTAATTTTCCAGATGAGGAAACTGAGGCATAAAGAAATTGAAGTGGCTTCTGTCACAGTTGTTGGCAAGTGGCAGAGCCAGGATATGAATCTGGGAAGTAAGGTTCTAGAGTCAGCATTTTGCTACTGGGGACAGCACTGAGAAGACAGGTACGACAGCTTCCAGGAGACCACTCATGTATGCTTCCACACAGTCCAACCCCAACCCCCAAGACTATGACAAAGGGGGCAAAAAGTGCAGCAGATACCACAGGCCTTTGGACAATTTATCCCAAACTCCCTATGTTTCTACCTCAATCTTTGGCATTCCTTTTCTTTTACAGTCTTCATTCGCTGCTCTCTCTCCTATCTTGAATTCTTCTATACTACGGTGAAGACAACACAGGCTCTTCCAGCTATAATTATAAATAGGGCTTGATAAGAAATTTAATTATATATTTGGTTACCAAGTCCCCCAGGGTCAAGGCAATGGTGCACTTCACCTCCCAATCCATGTGATGGAATAAAAGGGACTGTTCTAGGTACTTGACATGTGTTAACTCATAAAAATACCATGCAGTAGGTACCATTATTATCCCCATTTTCAGGATGAAGGCCCTGAGGCACAGAAACGTTTAAGTATCCTGCCCAAGGTGAGAGTTAGTGATATAGGTGGGATCTGAACTCAAGTAGCCTGGCTCCAGAGGCCAACGCTAACTCTCAGGTTATACTGCTATCACACAGTAGCAAAAGAACTTAGAACCATTACGTGACTAGCTAAATGGTTCTTTTTTCTTTGTGTCTACAAAGAAATACATGAAGTAGCACTCAGGAAAAAAGTCTTCTTTTGTACCTAAGTATGGGTGCCTTAATTCTACCCAGTAGAAGTTAGATAAGGTGGCGCGGTGGCTCAAGCCTGTAATCCCAGCACTTTGGGAGGCCGAGGCGGGTGGATCACGAGGTCGAGAGATCGAGACCATCCTGGTCAACAAGGTGAAACCCCGTTTCTACTAAAAATACAAAAAACTAGCTGGGCGTGGTGGCGCGTGCCTGTAATCCCAGCTACTTAGGAGGCTGAGGCAGGAGAATTGCCTGAGCCCAGGAGGCGGAGGTTGCGGTGAGCCGAGATCGTGCCATTGTACTTCAGCCTGGGTAACAAGAGCGAAACTCCGTCTCAAAAAATAAAATAAAATAAAATAAGAAGTTAGATAAGGTAGCTTTTACCTAGGCAAAGGAGCCTGTGTGTGAGATTTAGGCTGCCTAAAACCAAGGGCTCCCTCTAGTGAGAGACAAGAAGTAACACTGACAAACACCCACTAAGCTCTATCACTTTGTTTTGTTTTGTTTTGGACTGAGTCTCTCTCTGTCGCCAGGCTGGAGTGCAGTGGCATGATCTCAGCTCACTGCAACCTCCACCTCCCAGGTTCAAGCGATTCTCCTGCCTCAGTCTGCCAAGTAGCTGGGATTACAGATGCCTGCCAACATGCCTGGCTAATTTTTTGTATTTTTAGTAGAGAAGGCGTTTCACCATGTTAACCAGGATGGTCTCGATCTCCTGACCTTGTGATCTGCCCGCCTCGGCCTCCCAAAGTGCTGGGATTACAGGCGTGAGCCACCACGCCCAACCTTTTTTTTTTCTTTTGAGACAGGGTCGCACATCGTTGCCCAGGTTGGAGTGCAGTGGTGTGATCATGGCTCACTGCAGCTTCCACCCACTTCCCCAGGCTAAGACGATCCTCCTGACTCAGCCTCCCAAGTAGCTGGGACCACAGGTGCCATGCCACTGCATCCAGCTAATTTTCTATAGAGATAGGGTTTTGCCATGTTGCCCAGGCTGGTCTCCAACTACTGGGCTCAACGATCTGCCTGCCTCAGCCTCCGAAAGTGCTGGGATTACAGGCATGAGCCACCAGGCCTGGTCTCTCCCATCAATTCTTTTCACCTAGGCTCAGGTGCCCACTGAAATTTGGTCTGTCCCCAATCTTTGTCTCCACCTGAGCCAAGTACAATACCCAAAAGTGCAGAAGATACCTTGCCTCCTCCTTCCAATGTCAGCCAACTTTGGCTGTTACCTGTTTTCAGTGGTAAACAAACTGTAAAACAAATGTATAGTTTTCACTGGTAAAGGGGGAGATCCCTGAAAAAGGAAAGAGATCCTGTCTAGTCAGGGACAGCATTTCTTAGAACGAGCGCTGGGTGAATCAGATCACTCTAGAGACATTCCAGTATGATGGGGAATATCTTCAGGGACTTTTTAAAAGATGGGGTCTCACTCTCTCGCCTAGGCTGGAGTGCAGTGGCATGATCTTGGCTCACTGCAACCTCCACTTCCCAGGTTCAAGTGATTCTCCTGCCTCAGCCTCCTGAGTAGCTGGGATTACAGGCATGCACCATCATGCCTGGCTAATTTTTGTAATTTTAGGAGAGACAAGGTTTCACCATATTGGTCAGGCCTGGTCTCGAACTCCTGACCTTTTGATCCACCCGCCTCGGCCTCCCAAAGTGCTGGGATTACAGACGTGAGCCACCACGCCCAGCCCTCTTCAGGGACTTTGAACTATTCTGCATGAATAAGGACGACTGAGGAAACGAGTGCTCAGAAAACCAAAGCCACCCTGCCCTCTCCTTCTTCGTGCTTGTTCTGTCTCCTCCTTTAAGCCATGAGTTGCAGATGCAATGGCATCTGATGTCTTCTTCCTCAAGCGAAAGCTGGACAGGCTGGAAGAGGAGGGAGAAGGGCGTGTCCTGACCTTGCTATTCCCACAGGGGTCCACGTGAGCGGATTGCGGAGCAGTCCCCAGTTACTGGGGCTACCCCGACCATCCGGCAATAGAAATAAAACCTTGAAACTTCAGTGCTTTGCATCGCTGGGCCAAGACGTTCCTTGAGTAGGATTCTGTGCACACACGGCTAGTCACAAGACGCCACGATCTTCAGAACATCTGAGCGGGGCGCTGCAAATGCGGCTTCCACGAGTCGCCAGGCCGTGGCCTCCTAACCCGGCGGAGGCTCCTCGAAACGCTTATCAAGTTGTTTCACTGGACAGGTGCTGGGTAAGTGCTTGTTGAGAAAATAAAAAATAAATCAACGTGTTCGGCCCCGCCGCCGCAAGAATGATTTATTTGGAAAATACGTGTCGGTGTGGCCGCAGCCGTCCCCCGGAGGTAACAGCCAGAAAAGGGGCTCAAGGAGCATCCCGCGGATACCGCACCAGGCTCATGTCGCGCCGGCCGGGCGGCTGGTGCGGGGCCGGGCCGAGGTCGCCTCCGCCGCTCCTCCTCGGGGTAGCTCACCGGCCGCCGCTCTCGGCCGGGGCCGCCCTCTCAGCTGTCGCTGAGGGCGCCGCTGTCCGGAGCTTTAGTCGTTGACACAGGCCGTGGTAGCTACCTCCGGGCGGCCGCCCCGCGCGGTGACTGCGCCGGCGAAGGGGGCGAGCGGCCAAACCGGGGGGGGCGGTCCCGCGGACTGTAACCCTCGGGAACGGCGGCGACGCCGACCGTTGGTAGGACAGGACTGCTAACGGCCGCGCGCCGAGCGCGCCCCTCCTCCAGCGCCTCAGCGCCCAGCACCGCCCCGCCCCTCCGCTCGCGCCTCTAGGCGCAGCACCGCCCGGCCCCTCCTTTTCCCGTCGCCCGCCCCGCCCCTCCGCTCCCACTACCTCCGGACAGCACCGCCTGGCCCCGCCTTCCCCCCCCGCAACTCACCCGCCCCGCCCCTTCTCTCGCACCACTGGTGCCCAGCACCGCCCGGCCCCGCCTTTTCCTCTTGCTCGACCGCCCCTCCTCTCGCACCACCTGCGCCCAGCACCGCCTGGCCCCGTCCCTTCCCCGCTCGCCCGTCTCGCCCGCCCCTCTGCGCGTGCGCGTTTGCCTTCGAACGCGTGCCCTCTTTGGCAGTCTGACCAGCGGAAGACTAGCCCAAAGGCGGAGCAAGGCCGTCGCGCCTTGGTGACGCTATTCCGCCGGCGCGGGCGGGTGACGCGGCTGGGCCCGTTGTCTGTGTGTGGGGCTGAGGGGCCCCGGGGGCGGTGGGGGCTCCCGGTGGGGGCTGCAGTGGGGCGGGAGGGCCTGGACATGGCGCTGAGGGGCCGCCCCGCGGGAAGATGAATAAGGGCTGGCTGGAGCTGGAGAGCGACCCGGGTGAGGAGGGGGCCGGGAGGGCCAGTGGCAGGGGAGGCGGGATGGGCCCGGGACGCGCCTGCCTGACCATCACCCCCTCCTCTTGTCGCCCCACCCAGGCCTCTTCACCCTGCTGGTGGAAGATTTCGGTAAGAGCCTCTTCTACCTGCCGGACCGGGGCTGTGGGGGCCCACCCCTGCTCCCTCGCTCGAGGACCAGGGTCTATCCTTCCCGACTGCTTTCCTTTCCTGATGCAGGTGTCAAAGGGGTGCAAGTGGAGGAGATCTACGACCTTCAGAGCAAATGCCAGGGGTGAGTGGCTGTACGCCAGGGCCACCCCTTACACCCAGAATGCTGGGAAAGGTCTCAGAGAAGAGGGCCCCTTAGGGAAGGCAGTGCCAAGAACGCTACGTTATAAAACCTCACGTTAAGAAGCAGCCCGCTCTCTGGGTGCTGGCCTCCTGATCAAACTGGTATTTCCTTTTCTCCCAATCTTTCCTCAGCGCTTCCCTTTTTGTAGCAGCTTCCTTCTACCCCTAGCCATCCTTTGGTTCAGCTGCTTTTCTGGCCTGGCAGCAGGAAGACCCCGGTCACACAGTGCCTTTTGTGCATTTGTGTAATGTATTAATTTCAGTGTGCCCATGTGTGCCTGGCTTTAATCCTGACACGCAGTCATCCTGTATTGATTGGTTGGGGTGACAAGGCCCCTCCTGGGTGCCCACACTTAGGGTCTTGTCTGGGTGATCCTGCAGAATAGAGGTGTAAGAGAGACTGCTACAGTGACTGAACCAAGAAGTCTGCTTTAATTTCCTGTAACAGAAGAGACTGGTGTGGGTGTTCACTGATGTGGGCAGTCAGTGCTTTCCTGACTGCACTGGGGTCCCCAAGAGAGAATTAGTGCCTCAGTTCCTCGTCAGTTTTTGTTCTTGTCTTACTTTGTGTTCGTACCCTATCCCATTCTTGACCATTGGTAGCAGCTTTTCTTCTCTTACCCGGAACCATAGACTTCATAAGGAGACTGGGTGGACTCCTGAAGCATCACAGCCAGAAGCTTATGTTTTGCTCTGCCTGCGAAAGGCCTTTGGTGTTTGAGGGCACAGGGCCACTTCAGAGAGTGTTGGGAAGAAGTCAGGGAGAGGGAGGATCACAGCAAGGACACTTGAGTGATGACGAAGTGCAAAGGATTAGGGGGAGAAAGAAGGGAATGCTGATTGCCTTCTGCCCTTTGGCTGATTTAGCTCTGCTTCTTACTCCCCCCAGCCCTGTATACGGATTTATCTTCTTGTTCAAATGGATCGAAGAGCGCCGGTCACGGCGAAAGGTCTCTACCTTGGTGGATGATACGTCCGTGATTGATGACGATATTGTGAATAACATGTTCTTTGCCCACCAGGTCTGCTAGGCTCTGTGCTTTGTTTGGAGGGTGGGATGCTGCCTTTTTTTTTTTTTTTTTTTTTTTTTTTGCTTGGGAAGTGGAAGTGGAGGAAGACAGAAGGAGGAGATAAGCAGATTCTAGGCATGGTGGCTACAGGAACCCTCTGGCAGAAGGAACTGAGCTCTAATTCATTAAAGGGAACAGCTCTAGAGTAGGGTGGTGTCTGAGTCCACTCTCTGTGTCCTCAGATACCTGGTGGGTACTTGGTAGGTGCTTGTTAAGTGAATAAACATTAGGCAAAGATGAAGGGAGCTGAGAAAGGGGAGTTGTCCAGATATGACTGACCTGTTCTGGATCCCTGCTCCTGATGTATATGGGCTTGGGGCTTGCGGTGAGGGTTGCTGTGTATGGGTGACTATTCTTGTTTTCACAGCTGATACCCAACTCTTGTGCCACTCATGCCTTGCTGAGTGTGCTCCTGAACTGCAGCAATGTGGACCTGGGACCTACCCTGAGTCGCATGAAGGATTTCACCAAAGGCTTCAGCCCTGAGGTAGGTAGGCTGCAGTGTGTTCATCCTGGCTCATAGCCAGCTGGGCAGACCTGACCCTGAGGGCCACTGGTAATGCTACCACATGATATTGGCTACTATTGGGCTGTTTCTTTTTCAAATGATTGTTATTATGTTTGACCCTTTAATTTGACCCTTTAATTATGTAAGGTCATTGTTTTTAGGCCCAGTTGTGGGGAAAGGAGATAGGCCTAGGGAGGGTGGAGACTTTCCTTAAGTCACCATGTCAGAACCTTCTGTGTCAGGACTTTTTCTCTCAGGCCATGTTGCTTTCTAGTGTCCCAATAATTACCATGCAAGGCCAGCATAATCCATCTCTTTGGGGCTCTAGAGCTCTTTTCCTCCACCACCAGCCTTTTAGGAAAGTTCGTGTGTTTTCCTTCTGATTCCTGGAATGCCTCCAGGCCTGCTGTCTGAAGCTTTGTCTTCAACCCATAGTCCTACCTGAGGAGAAATTATTCTGATATGGCCTTATTTTCTTCCCCGTAGAGCAAAGGATATGCGATTGGCAATGCCCCGGAGTTGGCCAAGGCACATAATAGCCATGCCAGGTGTGTGGGAGCTGTGGGAGCTGATGTGGGGTGGGAGTAGGGGGAGTATCATTTTGGGGGCCCTGACTCTGTCCTTCTCCAGGCCTGAGCCGCGCCACCTCCCTGAAAAGCAGAATGGCCTTAGTGCAGTGCGGACCATGGAGGCGTTCCACTTTGTCAGCTATGTGCCTATCACAGGCCGGCTCTTTGAGCTGGACGGGCTGAAGGTCTACCCCATTGACCATGGTAAGCATCATGAGCTGGAGGCCTGTTGGATGTCTCTGCCTACCTCCTAGGGAGCTGGGGATCAGGGCCCTCTGGTGTGTGGGACCCAGTGGCAGGGGTCGTGGGTACTGACACCCGGCCCTGGCCAGTGTTTGACCCTCTACCCTATTTCCCGACCAGCTCCTGACTCCCTGGCTCAACTACTCTTCTCTGTCTTCCTTTCCACTCCTGGCCTGCCCAAACTCAGGGTTTCCTCCTCACTGATGCCTTGTTTCATCTCCACTAGGGCCCTGGGGAGAGGATGAGGAATGGACAGACAAGGCCCGGCGGGTTATCATGGAGCGTATCGGCCTTGCCACTGCAGGGTAAGGGCCCTTTGCCTACCCTCTTCTACCCTCTGGAGCTGTATCTACTTTGGGAGGGACAGAGAGTGTCCACGTGATTTGTAAATTGCAGGGCCATATGGTGAATCTGGCAAGACCAGGCTTAGATCATGGGTTCTCAACTCCTTGTCCCAGTTCCTGCCTAGGCTGCCTGTGGCCTGTTCCTGGGTGGGCTGGGGGAGGGGCAGGCCCCAGTGGAGCCTTAGGTATCCCAGGTCTGCTGGTTCACTTCCTGATAGGCCCTTATACAGTTTGTTGGAAGGTACCAGCTGAGGTGCCTGGCGTGCATGGCTAGTCGCTGCCCACCTGTTGGGGTGGGGCCTATACCTACAGCTGCAGATGTGACTGCAGGGAACCCTGACAGGATATCTGCTTCAACCTGATGGCGGGGCCAGGGCGGGAGCTGCTCTCACGGCTGCGGCTGTGACTGCAGGGAGCCCTACCACGACATCCGCTTCAACCTGATGGCAGTGGTGCCCGACCGCAGGATCAAGTATGAGGCCAGGCTGCACGTGCTGAAAGTGAACCGTCAGACAGTACTAGAGGCTCTGCAGCAGGTAGGTGCCCCTTCTGCCTGGCCCCTGCCCAGCCCAACCCTCCCTGCACTCCTCCTTACTTCCCCCACAGCATTTGTTTCTGATTCCTGAACACTGTCTCTTGTAGATCTGGGCTTCAGCTAACCATTCCTTTTCTTTGCTCTCCTCGTGGGAAAGGTGGGATTTGGAGTGGGGAGGAAGAATAGCTTCTAAAAGGAAGTTTGGGTTTGGCTGTTTTATTTCCCTGTGAGTGAATGGGTAGAGCCAAGGCCATTATTTCTTCAGGCCCTCAGCCCTTAGCTGTTTAAGGTAGAGGCCTGGGTCTACCCTTCCTCCTCTGAGCCTTGGATTCTGTTGTTAGCTGATAAGAGTAACACAGCCAGAGCTGATTCAGACCCACAAGTCTCAAGAGTCACAGCTGCCTGAGGAGTCCAAGCCAGCCAGCAACAAGTCCCCGCTGGTGCTGGAGGCAAACAGGGCCCCTGTAGCCTCTGAGGGCACCCACACAGGTACTGGGGGGTTTGGGATCTTTCATGGGCCTCAGAGCCACCCCCTGATAGTTTGACCTGGGAGGCCCAAACAGGGCAAGTGTTTTTCTGGGGAGGTTCTTGGGCAGTGTTCTTCCCCCCTCAGAAGGTAGAGGGAGAGCAGTCCTTCGCTAAAGAAAGGTACCTGTAAAGGGCTGCTGTTACCGCAGGCCCCTGGGCCAGTCTCTGTAATGTATACTCCCTTTCTTGTTTTCTCTAGAGGCTTTTTTTTTTTCTGCCTCCTTTTTCCCCCATCTCATTCTTTTCCTTGTCTCTTTGCGGGATCACGACTTAGAGCTTGCTGACTCCCATTCCACCAGCTGGTTCAGCTGTTCCTCTCTGGGAAGTGCTATTTCACAGGGCTGGGGAGACTGTGAGCTTTTCTTGGAGACCCTACTGGAGGTCCTGCTTGTGTTCTTACCCTGTCTCAGATGGTGTGGAGGAGGCGGCTGGTTCATGCACACAAGCCCCAACCCACAGCCCTCCCAGCAAACCCAAGCTGGTGATGAAGCCTCCAGGCAGCAGCCTCAATGGGGCTCCCCCCAACCCCACTCCCATTGTCCAGCGGCTGCCGGCCTTCCTAGACAATCACAACTATGCCAAGTCCCCCATGCAGGTAAGCTGGAGGCTCCCTTGCAGGATTCTCTTCTTGAGTCTGTTGAGAGGCCGCAACAGGCAATTTCCCCATGTGGTTCCTTGGTATTCCCCCTTGGCATGGCTGGGTCGAGCTGCCTGGGCCTGAGTTGCTAGCTTCCTCTGCCTGATATGAAAAGGCCCCCACAACAGCAGGGGTTAGGGAGGCAGGGAGAGCTCCTTCCCCTTTGAATTTAGTTACACGGCTGTGGGATTAAATGTTTGGGGCACGCTCCTTGGTACAACTTGATGGATTGGGTTTTACTGACAAAATAAAGGCATGTGTTTCAGGGCACTCTGCTTCTCTTAGAAGCCCTCCGTGGGCTTCTATGCAGTGTAAGTGGGTGGCAGCCTCCCTACGAGCCAAGGACAGCCCTTGGAACACCCGGAGGAGTTCAGCTGACTCAGTCTGGAAAACCATGTTGGCTTTCTCTCTGGCTGTGTCTAGGCTCAGCCTGGGCTGAGCAGTGCTTGTTTGTAACTGCCCTGGTCTCTGCCCCAGGAGGAAGAAGACCTGGCGGCAGGTGTGGGCCGCAGCCGAGTTCCAGTCCGCCCACCCCAGCAGTACTCAGATGATGAGGACGACTATGAGGATGATGAGGAGGATGACGTGCAGAACACCAGCTCTGCCATTAGGTTAGCCCCAGCTTTCTAAGGCTACCAGGCTCTGGGTGCTTCAGATCCCATCCTGAATATCTCAGTCCGTGTCTGAGAATGCCGTGCAGCAGATAGTGTTGAGCACCTGCGGAGTATGGGGCCCTGGGGGACGCTGGCATGATAGGGCTAACCCCAGGTCCCCAAATAGTTTTTGGTGGACTTGGGGGCAAGGCTGAGTACATAGCATATATCATGTCCTATTGGAAGTGACCTTTTAGCCAGGCCTTGAAAGATTGGTTGGAGCAGGGATGGAGGAGATGTGGGTGGTAGGAAGGCAGCTTTGCTGGAACAGAAGACATTAGCAAAAGGCCACGAGTGAGATAGCTGGAATAGAGGAGGTATCCTTTGAGGACACTTGACTGCAGCTGACAGAGCTTGATGCCAGGCTTTGCATGGCTGGGTCAAGCTGCTTGGACCAAGTATAAGAAGTTTTTGGGTCAGTCTCTGGAGGTCAGGATGCGTTCAAGCCATTTTTGGGCACTGCTGGGTATGGTCACCTGGCCTATTCCCTTGCTTCACATCTTCTTGTGCCCCACAGGTATAAGCGGAAGGGAACAGGGAAGCCAGGGGCATTGAGCAGTTCTGCTGATGGGCAGCTGTCAGTGTTGCAGCCCAACACCATCAACGTATTGGCTGAGAAGCTCAAGGAGTCCCAGAAGGACCTCTCAATTCCTCTGTCCATCAAGACTAGCAGCGGAGCTGGGAGTCCGGCTGTGGCAGTGCCCACACACTCGCAACCCTCGCCCACCCCCAGCAACGAGAGTACGGATACGGCCTCCGAGATCGGCAGTGCTTTCAACTCGCCACTGCGCTCGCCCATCCGCTCAGCCAACCCGACGCGGCCCTCTAGCCCTGTCACCTCCCACATCTCGAAGGTGCTTTTTGGAGAGGATGACAGCCTGCTGCGTGTTGACTGCATACGCTACAACCGTGCCGTCCGTGATCTGGGTCCTGTCATCAGCACAGGCCTGCTGCACCTGGCTGAGGATGGGGTGCTGAGTCCCCTGGCACTGACAGGTGGGCCTTGGACTGGCTCACTGGCTACTTGGTGCACCCAGGAGGGAGGAGGGAAGTGGCTTAGTGACCACAAAATGTCCTGCTTTCTGATGATTTTCTCGTGAACTCTCTTCCCAGAGGGTGGAAAGGGTTCCTCGCCCTCCATCAGACAGATCCAAGGCAGCCAGGGGTCCAGCAGCCCAGTGGAGAAGGAGGTCGTGGAAGCCACGGACAGCAGAGAGAAGATGGGGCTGGTGAGACCTGGCGAGCCCTTGAGTGGGGAGAAGTACTCACCCAAGGTGAGCCTTTGTGGCTTTCTCCTTTAATCCTGGAGCAGGATAGGGCCTGAGCTCCTGCTGCCCAGGTGCTAGGTTCTTGATTGGAACTTTGGTGTGAAGATTGGTGGCTGGAGCTAGGTGCCAGGAAGACTTTCTGGGTTGGGTGGTGGCAGGGGCCTCTGTAGGCATGGACTCGCTGCTCATCCTTGCCTCTAGCTGCCTATTGCTCATGGGGCTTTGTTGCTGGCCAGCCCCCATCAGACGTGCAATGCTGGGTTTTGGCAGGAGCTGCTGGCACTGCTGAAGTGTGTGGAGGCTGAGATTGCAAACTATGAGGCATGCCTCAAGGAGGAGGTGGAGAAGAGGAAGAAGTTCAAGGTGGGTGATCTCTCCAGTCCCCTGATCTGGCCCCTCCTGAGGTCTGCTGGTAGCTGCTCTGGCAAGATGGGTTCCAGTGCTCTCAACCTTCTTCTCTCCTACAGATTGATGACCAGAGAAGGACCCACAACTACGATGAGTTCATCTGTACCTTCATCTCCATGCTGGCTCAGGAAGGTGAGGGGATGCACTGTGGTCTTAACTGGCATGCCCTGCTGAGGGCCATGTTCTTCAGCGCCCCTCCCCTGGCCTCTCCTGAGGCTTGAGCAGACTTGGGGCACAGGGAGAGCCCTGAGAGCCTCAGCTCCTGGACTGAGGCAGCCAGCACCTGCTCTAGGGTCTCTGCTTCTCTGCAGGCATGCTGGCCAACCTAGTGGAGCAGAATATCTCCGTGCGGCGGCGCCAAGGGGTCAGCATCGGCCGGCTCCATAAGCAGCGGAAGCCTGACCGACGGAAACGCTCTCGCCCCTACAAGGCCAAGCGCCAGTGAGGACTGCTGGCCCTGACTCTGCAGCCCACTCTTGCCGCGTGACCCTCACCAGGGTCCTTCCCTGCCCCACTTTCCCCTTTCCCAGTATTACTGAATAGTCCCAGCCAGAGAGCCCAGGCCCTGGGAATAGGAGGAACCCGGCCATATTCCCTGCATCATGCCCTGAGGCCTGGCACAGGGCAGATCAGCCCCTTAGTGCTCAGGAGGCAGCATATGGAGTTGGGGCACAACGAGGTACTGTAGCTTCTTCCACAGCCGGCTGTGGAGCAGCAGGACCTGGCCCTTCTGCTGGGGCAGCAGAATATATATTTTACCTATCAGAGACATCTATTTTTCTGGGCTCCAACCCATCTTGCCACCATGTTGACATAGGTTCCTGCCTGACTGTGCTTTCTTTCCTAACAGCTGTCCTGGTTGGCCCAGGTCCTTGTATCATGCCAGAGTCACAGCTATAGGGTTCCAGCTGGGGGCCTGGGTGGGCACTGGGCCCTGCTGCTCTAGTCCCAGCCACCGGCCTGTCCCTGTTGTAAGGAAGCCAGGCCTACTCTCTTCATTCCTCTTAGGAGAGTGCCAAAAACTCAGGGACCCAGCACTGGGCTGGGTTGGGAGTGGGATGTCCCAGTGGGGGTTGGGCGAGCAGCCTGCTGGGATCCCATGGCCTGAGCGGAGCATGTGGAAATTGTTCAGTGCCCTGTGAACTGTCTTCCTTGTTCTAGCTAGGCTGCTCGAGACTGCTCCACAGCAAGGTTCTGGGGCTTTTTGCCTTCAGTGTTGTGGCCCTAGCTATGGGCCTAACTTGGGCTCTGGGTCTCTGTCCTTGGAGCTTGGGGCTCAGAGGAGCCTCTGCCCAGCCCCTCAGTATTACCATGTCTCCTTCCTCTTAGGGTTGGTAGAGACAGGGCTGTTTGTAGGAAACTGGCACCACTCAGCTCTCCCTGCTACTCCAGCTTCCTCAGCCTCCGCAAGGCACTCAGGGTGGGGGACAGCAGGATCAAGACAACCAGTTGGAGCCCTGTGTTCCAGAGGGCCTGATGCCAAGGGGTAATGGGCCCAGCCCTGCCTCTGGAGCCCAGGCCCCAACACAGCCCCATGGCCTCTGCCAGACGGTTTTGAAGGTGATCCAAGCAGGCCCCTTATCTGTACATAGTGACTGAATGGGGGTGTTGGCAGGTGTGACAGCTGCCTCTGGGCAGAGCACAGCCTGACCCCTCTAGCCCCTGTAAATAGTGGATCAATGAATGAATAAAACTCTCCTAAGAATCTCCTGAGATATGAACCCTCCTGTGGTTGCTGGCCTGATGTGGAGGCTGGGCTACATGTGGGTGGTGGGAGGGAGAGACTAGACCTTGTGGGTCCAGGGCCCTGGGACCAGAAAGGCAAGAAGTATATGATCCTTGAGTGTCCAGCTGTCTTGGGCCAGAGATCCTTGGGACCCTAGACGTGGGATTTAGAATCTGAGCTAAGGAGGGGCTTCAGGTGGGCTGTGGACAGGGTACGCTTTCTAGGGAGAGGGCTTCCACCAAATCTGTGGCTTTGCAACCTGGAGAGGTGGTGGGACTCCTGCTCAAAGAGGCAGGGCTGCCTCTAATCTTGCCTGGTGTGTTTTCCCTGGCAGGGCGCTGGGCGTCTCTTCCTTGTGTTTGTACAGGCATAGCAGGTCAAAGCTGCCACCTCTGTCCTGCTCTCCCCTGCTGACTGCATTGTCTGCTGAGGCTGCTGTAGCCCCTCACCACCCCACTGGCAGTGAGTCCAGAGGGGCCGTCATGCAAGCAGCTGAGGCACAGCTGGACTGCTTAGAAAATTCAGCTTTAATGGCCTGAACCCTTCTGTCTGAGTCTAGTAGTCCAGGGCACAGATGAGGGCCACACCACGCTTTATCCAGTGTCGCTGGGGCTGATGGGTGGGGATCTCCACAGCAATGACATAGTTGGTGGAGTGGCCTGTGGTTGATAGTGTTCCTGGAATGGGCAAGGAGGGGGACAGGTTAGGTCATGCCCCGTTACTACTAGAGCAGGGATAGTGTAGGGGCAGGGTAGTGGGCAGACTAAGATGAGAACAGGGAGGGGGGCCCTGACCCAAGAGGAAGCCTGCCGGATGAGCTGGTCTGGCCGGGGTTCAAGCCTACCCAGGGTTACTGTGTTGGGGACTAAAGATAGAGATGGCAAAGTTGATGCTACTTTTCATTCTCTGATGGACCCAGCCCAGACAAGTTCCTGCTCTGGGCCTCGGTTACCCTTTTTACTCTCAGTAACAGGCTTGGGCTTGTACGCTTCTAGGACCCAAGGTAGGCCTGCTGAAGGATAGGAGCTCAGGGTGCTCCCCACAGCTGGATGGCAGGCCTTGGGCATTAACCTGCTTGCAGCTTGCTGGTCTGGCCCAAATCTCTATATTCATTCCTTGTTCAGCTAACCTGGGTCAGTCTGACTGGCTTGGGCTGGGCTGGGCTGGGTTAGTCCTGGGTCCCCACCTGTAGTATAGGCTCCCACCCCAGGCCTCATACCAGCACGAGTCAGTGTCTTGTAGATGGGGCACAGGTAAAAGTCCTGGTCTTGGGCCTTGCGGTTGGGTGTTGGCAGGAGCCAGATAATAGCCATCTCTGTGTACAGCTCTTTGGGCTGAGACTCGGCCAGCTGGAAGGCCTCCGGATCCCAGCGGGCACCTTCCAGGAAGAGTCCATGGATATAGCACCCTACTTGGGGTCTTTGTGTTAACTGCGATGATGCCTCAGACATCACCTGTGGGTAGACACAGACACACCCCACATACATACCAATACCCAGAATCTGGGTTAGGATTTTGATCAGGAGACACAAAACTCCCTTCTGAGAGCTGACTGTTGCCTAATGCTGCCTGCCTGCTAATCATCTTATCTACCACTTTAGCCCGGGGTCTGTGGTCTGTGCCCTGCCCCCGTGGATTTTTGATGGACCCAGCCCAATCCTGTTCCTGGGACTCATGGCCTCTTCTGGCCTGGGTCTTCCCAGGCCCTGGCTTAAGGATTCCCCAAGTGCCAACCAACTGTGGCCTCAGTCTTTTCTGCCTGGGGTGTACCCTAGCCGGTCACCTGACCTGGCCCTGGCTGTGCCCAGACCTTGAAATCAAAGGAGATGGTGTCGATGGAGATGACAAATTTGCGGGCAAAATTCTGCAGAGTGCCTGTCAAGAAAGCCTGGGGGAAGAAGAAGCCGCTGATCCAGAAAATGGCTGGGATGCCACCTTTGATCCAGGCCTGCAGAAAGTCCAGGCGTTGCAGCAGGTCCATGACCCACGAGGACAGAGGCTTCAGTGATGGGTAGGCCTTGGCACTCCAGAGCTCAGGCACAGTATTATTGTACAGGCTGGCAGCCATGAGTTCCAGCTGTGAGGACATCACCACCAGCCCCTTGAGTGCCTTGAGCAGGTCTTGCAGTGTCTGTGTGATCACCTGCAGCAGCCGATTGTACCTATGAGGCCAGTGGCAAGGGAACAGGCAATGGGCTGGGGTCGTGTGGCAGTGGCTATGCTCCCCAGTTCAAGGCTACAGACTGAAAAACATTGGCAGAACATAGAGGCTAAGAGCAGAGAGCTGTGTCAGGTGGACTGTGTACAATTCCAGCTCTGGCCCTTAGTAAATGTGTGAAGTTGAACTTGGACAGCTTACTGAACATTTTGGGGCCTTAGTTTATTGATCTATAAAATGGGAATAATAAATGGCACCTGGTCCATAGTAACTCCTGCTGTCATTTCTCTACAGTCCAGTGGCCGCTGACTCGGGGCAGGTGTATGGCAGGGTGATTACCTAATGACCTCTTGTACTAGCACTGTGTTCATTGATTCCTCATACAGCACTGGGTATTTGGCCGTCACCAATTGCAAGTTGATAGGCTCAGGCACCTTGAGCAGAATGTTTTGGGCGACGTCTTGCACTATCTGCAGGGGCAAAGGAACACTGGGGGTCAAGGCTGGCCCCCATTATCCCCTGTGGGATTCCACATGCACAGAGCGCATCTCACAGGGGAGTGGGCAGAATGGTGGAGCTCAGCCCATCCAGCCCTTGGGCCCCTTCCTCTGACACCACCCACCTCCTCCCGGCCCTGGCTGCCTGCAGAAGATGATTTGGGTTGCAGCTGGATGATGGCACCCAGCAGGGCAAACGTCTCGTTCTGGGCAAAGGTGATGTTGGCATTGTCATGCAGGCCAAAGATCTCAGGCATATCATTGAGTGGCAGGCTCTTGATGTAGGAGAGGTAGCCCTAGGAGGGAGGAAGCCAAAATGGAAGGCCCTGGCTTGCTCCACCCCAGCCTTGAGAGTCAGCCTCCAATGGAGCACATCCCCACTTGTCACATCCCTCACTCGTCACCCCTACTTACAATCCTTATGCATGTCCCTGCTCTTGGGACTCCAGGCCTCTGAGGCATTATATGGTGTTCCCTCCCAGCCCCCTTGTTACCGCCACCCATTCCCTGCCCCTTTATTCAGTGGCCCAAACCCATCAGGCTCCCTCCTGGTGCAGGCCCTTTACACTGATGACCCACGCAACCCAGCCCCAGCTCATGGCTTCCCACACATCTTAGGGGAAGCATCATTTCTGTGGCAGCCCTCCCTGACTGCAGAGTCTGGGCCTGGTTACCATCTTGGAGGAGCTGCCTCAAGCCCTCACTGAGTAATTCCACCTAGGGAGTGGCTGACCAGGTATTCACCCACAGAAGCAAACCCCAGCGGGCAGGGACTGACTCCCTTGCCAAGGCTGTCTTTGTGGGATGGATTGATCAATGAAAAGAAAGTTGATGGAGGGTGGGGGCTGCGTCTTCTCTCACCCAGAACCCCAGCCTGGCAGACCCCTCCTGTGCAGCCCTTTGGGCTGGACTCACGTGGAGGTCGTTGGTGGGCGGGATCTGGTGGTAGATGCCCGAGGCACTGTAGCTGTGCTCAGGGGAGAGCACGTCAGGGTTGTAGAAGTCCTCTAGGATGTTCATGATGCAGCGCCGGTCCCAGTCGTCAGTAACACGGCCCCCATAATTGATCTCCCCTGCCGTGTACTTGAGGACCTAGGGGGTGGGTGGGTGAGGGCTCCCGTTAAGTGCCCAGTCCCCAGGTCCCAGTCTGCCCAGGCCCACCTTGTAGGGGATGTCATCATATTCGTCCAGGAACATCCTGAGCTGGCTGATGCAGATGCGCAGGTCTCCATCTGTGAACTCATAGGGGATGTTGAAGCCTAGGGGTCCAAACTTACGGCGTTCCAGGGCATTCCCGTGGAACAGGCACAGAGACAGCAGCAGAGACTTGAACTCTGTCACCTGCGGGAGGTGGGAGGCAGGGGAGGTGAGGAGCGGGGCCAGGGGCCAGGTAGGGCAGGCCTGCACCGAGTGTGCCTCACCTTGTGGCAGGAGTTGAGGAAGTCTTCGCTGAGGCTGCTGTAGGACTTCAGCAAGTTGGCCTTGACACCGCGTGGCGGCTCAATGGTCATCTTGGAGCCGTTCTGCAGGATGGACACTGGGAACTTGTTGCTGGGCAGGCTGGTGAGCCAGAGGCGGAAGTCCCTGTGCACCTAGTGGCCATGGCTCCCCGTGAGCATTGAGACCCATACCTGGTGGCCACCACGACACCAGGCTCCCTCCTGCCCAGGGACCCTGGGCCCACCCTCAGCTGACTGCACCCCTGAGGCGGGCCAGCTGAGGCTACGCAGACAACTGGTTAAGAATTGGGCTTTAGCAGGCCAGGCACAGTGGCTCACGCCTGTAATTCCCAAACTTTGGTAGGCCAAAGTGGGTGGATCATGAGGTTAAGAGATCAAGATTATCTTGGTCAACATGATGAAACCCTGTCTCTACTAAAAATACAAAAATTAGCTGGGCATGGTGGTGCATGCCTGTAGTCCCAGCTTCTGGGGAAGCTGAGGCAAGAGAATTGCTTGAACCCGGGAGGCAGAGGTTGCAGTGAGCCGAGATCGCGCCACTACACTCTAGCCTGGCAACTGAGTGAGACTCCAACTCAAAAAAAAAAAAAAAAAGAATTGGGCTTTGGCAAGTCCCAGATCACTGATCTGTGCTAGGTGGCCCTGGGCAAGTTGCATCACCACTTGTACCAGTAACTGGGGGTGGGGGATGGATTGAGAGGATTAATCCAGTCGATGTGTGGCATATGTCAGTTGCTGAGCACTTGCTACACGCTGGAGGCTGGGCGGAGTGGTTTGCATTATTCTCTTAATTTCTGGCTCATTAGATGCTGATGGATGCAGAGGAGGCCCCAGTGGGTCTGTGATGGGCAGGGCAGCACACCTTATCTGGGTTGATGTGCTCGATGAGGCGTTCCAGGGCTGGCATCCAGCTTGGTGCCAGGTGGCAGTTCTGGAAGAAGACCCACTTGCCCCTCTCTATGGAGCTGCGCATCATGGCTTCTGCCCGAGGGCCCTGCAGGAGCAGGAGCACTGAGCAGTGGGGCCAGCTGGCCCAACCCCAGCCCACTCCCTTCCTCCCTGCCTAGCCCTCACCTGTCCCTGGCCCAGGGAGATGGCAGAGAGCTTTTTGGAGAACTTCATTTCTTCAGCAAACTTGTAGAGGTCGGCAGCAGGGTCTGTGCCAGGTGACAGCACAAAGATGAGGGGCGTGGTGGAGTTGGAGTCTTTGAACACCACTGACAGGTTGGCTGTCTGCAAGGGCAGGGAGAGATGCTGAGACCACCTGGGGCTGCAGAGAGATCAGGGCAAGGGAGGGGGATCTGGGGTTCTCAGAGTGGTCCCTGATGGGCTTTCTGGTGGGGGCTGGAACCTCTCAGAGCCTTTAGGGAGCAAGGAGGTGTCCTGACCTGGCCAAGCCTGCAAAGTAGTCTATCCAGGTGCGGCCAGGGCTCTGGGACTAGGGACAGGCATGAGCCCAAGGTGCCAGTCCTGCCAGGGGGCCAGCACTTGCCTGGGGCTCAATGAAGCGTGGCTCCAGGTTGGTGGCCACAAAGTCCTGCATGGCGTTGGTAACCTTGTCCCCGCGCAGGCAGCGGAGGACTAGGAGCTTCTGGAACTGATCTAGGTACTGGTCCCAGATGCCAGGCAAAGGCTCCCTGCAACAGTGGCCCATACCTTACTGAGAGCCAGTCTGTTGGAAGGAAGTTGGTGACCCTAGGGATTCTGCCAGCTGGGCAGGGGAAAGTGGGCTATCCCAGGGGTGTGACACTGGAGGCACAGAGGAGATGTGTCCACAGCCACAGGGAAGCCCTGTGTGGCTCCTTAGAGAAGGCTCCCAGACAAGCCATTTCCTAGGGGCTCTTCCCCTTAATGTGCTCATCCTGCCATATTCTGGGGCCCAGCTAACCGGTGGGGCTCAAGGCTGTCGAAGATGACTCGGAATTCTGAGAGGTGCTTCATGAAGTCGGAAGAGAAGGAGGAAAAGGTTGCCAGGTTCGAGAGTGCTAGGATGTCTCGCCAGGCCCGGTCTGACAGCCAGTCGGGTGCTGGATTCTCAGTCACAATCTGGATGGAGCCCCCGGACAGGAGGTAGCGCCACTCACTCTGCCAGGAGACAGGAGGAGGCTGGTGCCCAGGCCCTGGCCAGCTCCTCCTTCTCTGGGCACCCCCACCCAGTAGTGCCTCTCTTAATCCCCTCACCTGGAGAAACTGAGTCTCCCTTGGGGGTGGTGGTTGAACAGGTCTGGGTTAGTGTTCCCACCCTGCCTTTCCTGGCTGTGTGACCTTAGGGCAAGAGATTTGACTTCTCTGGGCATCTGCCTCCTCATCTGAGAGTAGGAAGAATCAGAAGGCTCACTGCTTCCCAGTCCAGAGCCCTGTGCCAGGCACCGTCTAAGGCTCCAGCAGTGGTGGCTGTCACTCTCACTGTCTCAGCAGGGCTTTCCACTGCACCACAAAATGCATAGGGCTTCCTGAGAGTGTGAGCTCCTGGCCAAGCAGGTGTGGGAGGCTCAGGGCAGTCTGTCCCTGGGGACAGTCTTCATGCTCACCAGCACACTCAGGGATTGAGAAGGCCTGTGCTCACAGCATTGGCCTTCTTGGGTCTCGAGCCATTGGTTGGACCACAATTAACCCAGGGTCTTCTGGCTGTTTTATTTATTTATTTTGAGACAGAGTCTTGCTCTGTCTTTCAGACTGGAGTGCAATGGCGCTATCTCACTCACTGCAAAGTCCATCTTCTGGGTTCAAGTGATTTTCCTGCCTCAGCCTCCTGAGTAGCTGGGATTATAGGCATGCACCACCATACCCAGCTAATTTTTGTATTTTTAATAGAGACCAGGGTGGTCTTGAACTCCTGGCCTCAAGTGATCCACCCGCCTTGGCCTCCCAAAGTGCTGGGATTACAGGTGTGAGTCACTGTGCCTGGCCCTGACTTTTTTTTTTTTTTTTTTTTTTTTGAGACAGAGTCTTGCACTGTTGCCCAGGCTGTATCACAGTGGCACGATCTCAGCTCACTGCAATCTCCAACTCCTGGGTTTAAGCAATTTTCCTGCCTCAGTCTCCCTAGTAGCTGGGACTACAGTCACGCGTGCCACCACACCCAACTAATTTTTTTGTATTTTTAGTAGAGATGGGGTTTCACCACGTTGGCCAGGATGGTCTTGATCTCCTGACCTCGTGATCTGCTTGCCTCGGCCTCCCAAAGTGCTGGGATTATAGGTGGGAGCCACCGTGCCTGGCCCTAGCTGTTTTTAATCAAGGAATTGTTTCCTCTGCCCCTTTACTTTTGCGGTGCCCTCATGCCTGGCTTTCTCTTTCCTTCGGCCCTGTTCTCAGGCCCTGCACAGGGCCACCCCTCAGGATGTCTGTCCTGGGCGTCTCTGCCAGCACCTGGTTGATTTTGCCCTCGTTCATCATGATGCGAACACATAGCAGGAAGGCAAACATCAGCTTATGCTTCTCAAAAAGGCTTCGACAGACGTTGCTGTAGAGGCTGTAGGTCAGGTAGCGGTTGATATTGGAGATGCGCTTCTTCAGGTTGTCTATGGGTGGAGAAGTGATGGCGTGCGGAGAGGTGAGAGGAAGGAAGCACCGCGGGTCCAGCCCAGCCTAGCCAGTCTCTCCAGCAGCCTAGGGGCAGCCTGGGTCTCCCTTTGGGGCAGTTGGTGTTCCCAGTGAAGGGGCTGGGAGGAGGGTAGGCAGTGCTGTGTGCATTCTTACGTATTGTGAGTCTGATAGGAGAGGGCATGCCAGTGAACACAGCTGAGTTTGTGTGTGCCCCACAGTGGAAATGTGTCCACATGGCTCATCTCTGTGCAGGGTTAGGAGCCTGGCATCCCGGTGCTACCTGCTCTCTCTGAGTTGGCGATGCCCGAGAGGAAGATGTTGAGAAACCACTCGAGGGAGTACTGGTACATGGGGTCCACGTTGGCCAGGTCAGACACACAGAAGAAGAGGATCTGGGTACGGACGGCCACGGGTATGTACTCCATGCGGGTCAGGTCAATGTCCTTTTCCGTCTGCTCTGCAATCCTGACCTTGGCCTGTGGGTGCCGTGGGTGGGGGAGGGGTCAAAGAGAAGGCAGGGGGCTTGGGGGGCAGGCAGGGAGAGGTGGGGGCAGGCCCGGGGCAGGCCCAGGGCAGGTGGGTGGGCAGGCAGTGCTGACCTGGATCTCAGCGGCCTTCATCTTAGAGGCTTCCAGCACCTTGATGAGTTCCACGTCATCTACGGGGTTGCCCTCGGAGGAACTGAGCCGGTACAGGATCTGGTCCTCAATGTCCTTCAGCTCCTGGCGCATCTTGGCATTACTGATAATCAGCTGGTTCTTGGCCTCCTCCAGGTCGGGTCGCTCCTCTGCCACTACCTGGCCCAGTAGCTGGTCCTCTAGGCCACTGCCAGGGGCAAGGGACAACAAGTCTGTAATACCTGGTGGGCCCTGGAGGACTAGCTGTGAACTTGCTCACCTATCCACCTGTGCTTCTGCGGCTCCAAGAGCCCAGCATCCTTGCCAGTGTTGGCCTAGGAGGCCTAGCCTCCATCTCAGACTGCAGGGCTACTGCAGGGCCTGCCCTCGAAGACACCAGTTCTCAGTGAGCCCTTGGGTGGCAGCCTGGAATCCCAGAAGGGGCTGACCAGCTGAATGTGTGACCTGCTAGGGTCTCCAGACAATACCTCCTTGGCAGGAGGGGGCTGTGGGTGATACACAGAGACAGGGTGTTTTCATCTCCTGCTTTGTGGAGAATTTTACACTGACCACTGAAATGGAGGCCTTAGCACAAAGCAGGCCTATGGGCTGTGGGCTGTTTATGGATGGCCAGCGAAAACCACAGTGCCTGGACTCATGACAGCAAGGATAGGAAGCAGGACACTTGGGTTCAGGGAGCCAGAGTGTGCCCACCTCAGGGCTCTGGGGCAGCTCTGAGGATGAGGGTACAGGGCCCGGCAAGGGCTCGGCAGGAGAGAAGGGGTCCCTGGAGGAGGTGAGGCTAGTACTAGACATAGAGGCTGGGGACCCTGACCAGGGATCTGGATGAGGTGGGATGAAGATTCTTAGGTGGAAACAGTGGCAGGTAGGAGGAGCTGGTAGAGGGGCTAGAAAGACTTGGAATGTGAGTGCCCGGCGAGGGAAACTGGCAAAGACTTTGAGTGGGGGAAAGCCCCACTGAGTCCCAGCCTGGGGCTGGGAGAGGGGCAGCTTGGCAGGCAGAAGCAGAGCTGATGTGTGGGGGTCCCCAGCGGCGGGGCTTACCTGGGCGACAGGGTGAAGTTGATGAGGGTGAGTTTGGTGGAGATCTCAGGCGTGTAGTGTGGATTGGGCAGCTTGGTGGTGATGTACATCCTGAAGTCCTCATGATAGGGGATGACTGTGTCCCCCAGCTTCAGCACCGTGTTCCCCTGCTGCTTGTATGTCTGTGGCAAGTGGGACCAGTGGGTGCTGTGGACTGAGCATCACCAGTGGGGCAGGGGAAGGGCAGTGCCCTATTCAGGCCTACAGCCACCCTACCGTCACCTCTGCAGACCCACCTGCTTGAGCAGCACGGGCTCCAGGGCTGGGTCCAGCTCCTCGCCCACGTTCTCCAGGAGACATGGCTTGCCAAAGCGGATGGCGTTCTCCATGCTGCGCAGGAAGTCGCGGTCGCTCAGCTTGAACACATCTAGCCCATTGTCCTTCTCCTGCAAGGGAATGGGGAAAGGGAGGGCTGTGGGGACTGAGAGCCAGCCTGAGGCTCTGCTGCTCACCACTGCCCTTGCTATGCCTGGCTGGGGTGGGGTGGTGGTGCCTGGTGGGTGGGCTCACCATGTTCTTGATCCATTTGTTGGCCTGGCTCTGAGGGTCAATGAAGTGAGTCCAGCGCTGGGAGAACTGGTTGATGACCCCGTTCTCCACTGACAGTGTGTCATTGGGGAGGCCAGCAATCTGTGGAGACCCAGGCACTGGACTGGGTCAGGGCTTTCTTGCAAGGAGGGTCGCTGGGGTCGTCAGCCTCTCCTGGCCTTGTGCTTTGGCTATGGACTTTCCTCTCCTTACTGCATCCCCTTGGAGGCTCAGGGCAGGTGACAATGTGGGCAAGGCCTCACCCCCAGGACTCTTGCCTCTCCCTGCTCCTGAGCTAGCTACCTAACCATGGCACAGCCTCTGAGAGAGCACATGCCTAAGGACACTGATGGCCCCAGATGAACAAAGAAACCCGCAGACAGAAAGGTCCTCTTTCACCTTTCTGTCCTCTTGCCTACCAAGCGCTCGCTTGGTGAGACCGCCTTCATGGAGCCCATACCTCACTGACCCCCCTGGCCTCTGCCCACACCTGGCCTCTGCCTACAGCCTCTTCATTCTCTCTTTACCAACTCTCATTGCCCTTTGGAGTCTTGCTCAGATTCTTCCTTTAGAACACCTTACTTTTCTTTTTTTGGCAGTGATATGATTTTGGCTCACTGCAGCCTCTACCTCCTGTATTCAGGTGATCCTCACACCTCTGCCTCCCAAGTAGCTGGGACTACAGGCATGCACCACCATGCCTGGCTAATTTTTAAATTTTTAGTAGAGATGGGGTTTTGCTAAGTTGCCCAGGCTAGTGTTGAACTTCTGGGCTCAAACAATCCACCTGCTAAGGCCTCTCAAAGTGCTGGGATTACAGGCATGAGCTACTGCATCCAGCCAGACAACCCTTCTAAACCCTCACTCTGGACACAGCTTCTCAACCTCCACCCCACGCTCTTGAAAGTACCCCTAATCCCTCTCCCCACATTTAGCTAGCATCTGTGCCACACTCAGCCCAGCTTTCTTTTCCTCTCCTACCCACCACCTGCTTGTTGGCCCAGCAGGGCTCAGCAGAGGCAGCTCCAAGCCAGGCCCCAGAAAGCAGGGTAGGAGGGAAGCAGAAGGCTCTTGGCCCTGCCTACACCATGCCATAGGCCCTGTCCCTGGGGTGGGCACCTGCCATGAGCGGATCTTCACAGGGTTTCCCAGCGTCCCGATTAGCGTGGGCTCGGAGGTGTGCGGGACACTGTGGCTCTTGAGCTGCTTGACCCAGCTGTCGTAGAGCACCGTGCGGTACTGGCCCTGGGGAGATGCCGAACTCAGGACCACCCCACCACGACACCCACAGAGACCTCCCAACTCCCACTACACCACAGCGCTGGGCAGTTGCAGAGATCTGAGTCAGACACAGAGCCAGACACCTGCATTCTAATTCCACTTTGGGTGATTTCCTTGGCCTCCACAAACCTCAGCCTTCATCTGTGAAATGGGCAATGCTAACGATGCCTGCCTATAACGGCGGCTATGAGGATTAAATGAGACATAGATGGCATGTTCAGAACGGTGCCTGGCATGCAGCAAGTGCAGAAATGTGAGCTCTTCCATGTTCCCACGAGGTGGCTTTTCTGGCCGTTTTGTACACTGCTGTAACCCCAGGTCTATAGCGCCTGGCTCAGAGAAGGTGCCTGAGAAGTGCTTGCTGAATGACTGAGTGAGGGAAGAGTCGCCTGTAGGCTGCCTGTCATGGAGGCAAGGCCTCAAGGAAGAAGGGCCTCTTTGGGAAGGCGAGGCTGTTTAGAGACAGAAGTGGGGACTCCTTACCGTGAAGGGGCCCAGGTAGGCCACAAAGCCAGCGGCTACCAGGACATCGCCGGATATGTTATCGAGCATGTACTGTAGGTTCTCCACCGTCTCCTGCCAGCGCACCTTCTCATCTGACAGCCCGTTGATGAGCTGCAGGGGCAGCCATGTGGGATGGTCTCTGGAGACTGGGCTGGGAGCCTGGGGCTGGCCCTACCCACTATAACACCTGGGGTTGCCAGGGAGGGGGTGTGGACAGCCACCCCGGCCACCCCCCCCCCCGCCATGACACCCTGGTCCCTTCTGGCCCCTGTCTGGGCTGGGCATAGCTGAAGCCCTTGCGGGAGGAGGGTTCGCACCTTGCCAGCACGGCCCAGCCGCTGCCCACACTGCTCACACTTCAGCTCCAGCTCCTCCTTCTTGGCGATGCATTCCCGGTACTTGGCTTGCATTGTGGCGATGCCATCCTCCACCTCACGAAGGCGCTGCTTTGCCTCATCCAGGATCCGCTGCGTCACCTCCAGGTCTTCCTGGGCCTCCCGCAGGGCTTGCTGCAAGGTGGAGGACACAGGGCTAGCTCGCCAAGTACCCCCAGGAGGGGAGCCCACCCCCACCCCCACCCCCACCAGCTCCACTCAGCCCTCACCCGCTTGGGCTCCACGGCTTTGGCCACGAAGTGGTACTTGTGCATGGCGCGCACCCACTGGCAGATGGAGGTGCAGGCCTTGGACACCTTGGCAATGGCGGCTGGCTGGAACTCTTCATTATCAATGTACGGCTGGATGGCTTTGATCACCGCATCCCCAATGTTGTCCTGAGGTGGGAAGCCTGGGCCTCAAGAGGGTGCTTCTCAAGGGTGACAGGGGAAGGGCTCTGCCGGGAGGTGGGGCCTGCTGAGGGACACCCTGGCTTTTATGCCCTGTGCAGGCCTCAGTATAGATTCTTTCTTCTGAAGGAACAACGTAGCCTAGACAGCCTGGCCAGAAAGGAAACTTCGGTGCCCAGGATTTTAGATAAGATGATTAGGGAGGTCTTGGGACACTGTGGCAGCCTAAAGATTTCATAATACAGAAGGCTCCACTTAAAAGCTCATTTGAGGCCGGGTGCGGTGGCTCATTCCTATAATCCCAGCACTTTTGGAGGCCTAGGTGGCCGGATCACGAGGTCAGGAGATGGAGGCCATCTCGGCTAACACAGTGAAACCCCGTCTCTCTTCAAAATATAAAGAATTAGCTGGGCGTGGTGGCATGCACCTGTAGTCCCAGCTACTCGAGAGGCTGAGGCAGGAGAATCATTTGAACCCGGGAAGTGGAGGTTGCAGTGAGCTGAGATCGCACCACTGTACTCCAGCCTGGGGGACAGAGCAAGACACTGCCTCAAAAAAAAGAAAAAAAAAAGGCTCATTTAAAGGCAAGGGCTACTTCCTGAAAGCAAGACCATCAGCAGGTATTGAGATGAGTGAGTGGTTCTGATGGCCAACCAGGCCCAAGTTCAACCTCAAGAGCCTACCCTATGCCCTGGGGCTCTTGTCCCACCCAGGGAGAGTCCAGCCCTGTAGTTCATAATAGGCCCAGGTATTTGCATTGCTCATGAGTTCCCAAAGGTCAGAGCTTGGGCCCAGGGGAGCCTAAGCACTGGCTTGAGCACTCCTGACTTGGGTGCTTCTCTCAGAAGGACTTGATTGGGCCTGTGGGGCCTCTAGTTTCCTGTCTGATGGGAGAGAAGGAGGGATGGAGTAGCCCATAAGGGGTCCAGATGCTGCTGAAATGGGTGTGGGATGTGCCCAGGGCCTGATACTGACACACAGTGGATGGTGGCCTGTGTGGGACAGGCAGCTGTCCCCTAGCTAATTTCTGGGCTATAGAGGAGCCCCCCCAAAGGGACTATGAGCTCCAGGCTACTTAGCCATGGCACAGCCTCTGAGAGAGCACATGCGAAAGAATACTGATGGCCCCAGATGGACAGAGAAACCCAGAGACTGGATAGCTGAGCCCAAGTGCTGAGGCTGAGGGAGAGAGGGGATGACTGGGCAGATGGCAAAGGTCTTGGCCGAGGCCTGGGGGTTGCTGGGATGAGAGGGCATGAAAGACAATTTGCAGGCTGTGGAGCCTTGGAATGACCATGGGTGACATCCTATGGGGCACAGGGGCCTGTCCAGGTCCCAATTTCCTCAATATCCTTCTGTGGGTGGGTCTGTCACCTACCAGACTGAGAGCGCCTTGGGGCCAGACTCTGGTTCCAGCCATCTGTGTGGCCCTTGGGGCCTTGTGTGGTGATGGTGGTGGGAAGACAGACAGAGAGAGATGGGACAGAGAGCACTGCACATGCAGATGCTGTTGTTGGGGGCAGACTCCTCTCCAGCTTCACTGTCCTGCCGGTGGGCTCTGTCCTCACTCACCGCCTGGCCAGGGTGTGGCATGCTTACCTTGTCAAACTTGAAGAGGCTCTCGAGGAAGCGGCCTGGGTCCTGCAGCAGCCCCTTGCCGGGCTCCCAGTAGTCGTCCACCTTGGTGCCTGGCTTATCTCCAGGCACTTTCTTGGGCTTGACGCCTTTCATGATACACACAGCTTCTATGACCAGCTTCACACCTGGGGGTGGCCGCTGCATGGCACGTACCTGCGGGACCAGCCACCATGTGGGGAAGACCCACACTCAGTGGGCACCCCTGGGCAGGGACCCTGCCAGAAAGATTGGCCCTACCAACCAAGTCCCTACTACCACAGGACACAGGCACATCCAGAGATCCACAGAGGTTGGCCTCAGCCCTCAGTTCCTCCTGCTCCCCCACCCAGGTACCCATGCTCCTACCTAGGCCCTGCGAACTGGAGCAAGGAGGGTGGGGCAGGCAGCTGGGTCCCAGGGGATGTGCAGAGGGAGGGCCTGAGGACAGGCGTATGAGAGAGAATGCCAGGAGATGCCCTGCTGCTCACCTCGGTCACATCGTTCTTGTTGAGGTTGCGCAGGCTGGCCAGTGCCGCGTCCAGGGCTGGCAACGCCTCATCCAGGTCCTTCTGAGCATCATCAGCAATAGCTTGTGCCTTCTTGGCCTTCTCATTGGCTTTGATCTCCTCTGCCTGCACTGAATTCCGAGTCTCCTCGGCGATGGCCGTATCCACCTGGGGATGGGAGACACAGGCATGTCCTCCTCCCTTTTCTCTTCTGAATCTGTCTCCCCAGATGGAAGGAAATGAGCATTGGGGTGCCCTGTCCTCCAAAGGCCCCCTAGCTGTGACAGGCCAGAGAGGTCTGGAAATACCAGAAGCCCCTTCCACTTCCTGAGTGCTCACCATGGGCCTGGCATGTGGCTTGGGGACTTACAAGTTTGGATATAAATGCCCCACAGGCAGGGCCCCCTAAGCCCACAGGCACCTTCATGCAAGACAAAGACCCTCCTCCTGCCTTTCCTCCAGCTTCTGTCTATCTGCTGGGAAATTTTGCAGTGCACTGACTTTGCAGAGCAGGACACTTGACTATTCCTGCCAGAAAGCTGTAATGAGGAATATATAAACTGCAAAGTCTGCTGTGGGGATCAGGCCCTTCAACGCAGGGCCCTGTGCTGGGCAAAATCTTGGCTGTGGTTATTGGCATCATTTGGATTCCTCTGCCTTGCTCCTCACTGACCCCCTGCCCAGTGCAGTGCCTGGTGTAGAAGAGCTCCTGGGCAGACATTCCATGACTAAACAGATGGCTACTGACTGAGGAAGCTGGGGCACTCGGAGGCCAGACAACTTGCAGTGGCCAGGCAGCTAGCGAGCCTGTGCCTGCGTGGGGATGCCAAGCTTCCTCAGACAGAGTCGGGCATCGGAGAGGGGCCTGGGAGTACCCCAACCTTGATCTGCTCCATGGTGAGCATGGTGTCCTTGGCAGCCTCCTCCAGCAGGGGGTGCATAATCTCCAGTTCCTCCTGCATCTTGGCTATGTCCTCAGAAGTGCGCAGCAGCTGGGGGTCAGGGCACAGAGAGGAAAACAGGTGTGGCAGGGCACAGACAGCACACCGCACACCGGGCCTGCTGGGCCGCCCTCATTCATGAGAGAGAGGCTGTGGGGCCAGCAGCTTCTGTGGCCTCCAGGTTGCCCAGCCAACTCCAGAGGAAGGGTGTCAGTCCCCCAAGAATCTGTGGGGTGCCCTGCTTTGGTCTGGCCCTTGACTGGAAACTTTTATTCTTTTGACAAGGAGGGAAACCACCCACTTCAACATTGTGGCCTGTGGTTTGAAAGGCTGAGTGCAGTGTCACCTGGCATCGGGGCTGCGTGAGTGGCCAGCCCGCAGGCAGCTGGCCTCGTCCACAGGGTCTTGCTTGAGACCCACCTTGTCGAGGCCACTCTTCATGCGGTTCTTGGCAGTTTTCAGCTCCAGTTTCTTCTGCCCAATGAGGATGGAGAAAATATGAAGCAGCTCCAAGTAGCTCTTGGGGGTCACATAGTTGTGACGGGCCAGCTCTGCCAGGTACTCAGTGCACTTCTTGGACACTGACTGGTGGATGTACACACAGACCTGGATCTGGAGGAGGGAGATCACAGGTTCTGGCCTGGTGGAGGCCCCAGCAAAGACTGGGACTGGGTGCCCACAGCCACTGCAGCCTGGGCCGAGGAGCGGGCCACGGCAGGAACCTCCATGTCTCGCAGACTCACTCTGTGAGCCTCACGACTTCCAGGTCGAGGTCATCTTTTGTGCAGATGAAAAACCCCAGGCCCAGGGAAGTCCAGGGATTAGTTCAAGTTCACACAGCTGTCAAGGAAGGGCTGGCTTTGAACTTGGACCCAGCTCTCTCCCAGCTCCTGGCCCAGTGTTCTTGTCACAGCCCCATGCCCTGCCTCTCTCTGAGAGGCCTGAGGTGTTACTGCCTCAGAGGCTGGATCTAGGGGGAGAGAGGGCCCAAGGCCTCAGCACAGCTGGGTAGGGAAATGTTGGGACTGTCGCTGTCTCGGGTTGGACCAGGCAAATCTACACCCCCACCTGTGGTCTCTGGTGTTCTTGGAAGAAAGAGTCATGAGGCCCCCAGGGAATAGGGAAACAGTACCCGTGCAGCTGTGTGCCCAGCACCCTAGTCACTGTGATGACCTATGGCACTGCCCATTGACAGATGAAGAAACTGAGGCTTAGACAGGCAACACTGCCTGACCAAAAGCTTACCCTTGGTGGTGAGCCTGGGACTCTTATCCAGACCTTGGTGACCCTGAGCCCATGCCCCAAACCAGACAGTTCTCCCCAAGGGCTTGAGCTTCACCAAGACACCCACCAGTCCTTGGATTTCTTCGTTAGAGGATTCCAGTTCTGGGATCTCATTGAAGAACATGGTGGCCACAGACTTCAGGGCCTCTGCCGGCCACTCGTTAAACCAGTCGATGGTACAGCAGTTGACCAGGGATGGAAACTGCCTCAGACGAGCTCGAAAGACCTCTCCAATAGGGCTGGGAAGCCGGGAATCCAAATGAGGTCCAGAGACACTGACTAGCGCCCCCAGGAGCCCAGGATCCAGGGCCTTTACACAGCCCTGTGGCATGGCAGCCAGGACACAGCAGCACAGCAGCCTGGGCCTGACGGCATGATGGCCAGGCCCAGGCCGCGTCTCCTCATCTCGGGCCCCAGTGCACAGGCATACGGTGTCCCTGGAGCCAGCCCCTGCACACACCCGCCTCTGCTGCCTGTACCTCATGCACAGCACCATGTGGATGTTGCTGCGCACGCGCCCGGTGTAGGCAGCCATGAGGTTGGCCTTCGTGGGCTGCAGGCCCTGCTCTTGGATATAGGGCCGCATGGCACTGACAATCTGGTCCTGTTCATCCGCGTTATAGAGGTTGGGAATGTCACCAGAATTCAGGACGTTGTTGATGTCCTCCAGGAAGGATTCGTTCTTGATCTGAGGAGGAGTGAAGGGTTGGGGAGCTAAGCCCCTGCATGTTAGACTCTGTGACCACAGTCTCATTGAACCTTCACAACAGCTCCATTTGACAGACTGTGCCACTACGGCTCAGAGAAGCCAGGGCTCACACAAGTGACCTCATCAGAGACTAGCCTGTAGCCATAGTCTAGGACTTGCACCCAGTAGGGACTCACCCCCATGCAGAAGCTCTGAAAACCACTGGGCTGTGGCAGGACCCTGGGTCCTCAGTGGGGGATTTGGCATCTTCCTCTTCACCCCTCTCCATGCCTCAGTTTACTCACAGGAGGAAACCATAGCTATAGGCAGAGAGAGGTCCTTGCCCATCTCATCCAGCCTGAGCCTGGCTTGTGTTAGAGGGCATCCTTCCTTTCCTGCCTCACACAGTGACTGTCTTGAAGGGAGCTCTGGGGTTGGGACAGGGCTGGGAGCAGAAGGGCCTTTGGTCCAGGGTGGGGCATATTCAGGGGCTTTAGGCTGGGCCTCTTGGCCCAACCCTGGACCACCAGCCAGGGTTGGTGGCCTGCTCTGTCTTGTGACCCCAGACAACCTCTTAGAGGTCTAGGGAGAACCCTCATGCCTAGGGAGCCCCAGAGGGAGCAGGGAAGCCATGGATCCCCAGCACTTCGGGGACAAGTCCTGTGGTCCTTGAGGTGGGACACCATTGGCCAATGAATGGGGTACTATGCTACCAGGGCCTTCTTTCTCTCGGGGAATGAGTGATGATCTATGCTCCACCTTAGCCCTGAGAGGTTGGGTTTGGCCTTGTGCTCCCAACCTGCCCATCTGTGGCCCCACCTGGTCCTGGTGGTCCCTCTGAGATCTGCCCTGACTGATAGTGAACTGGGAGTGAAGGACAGACCACCTTCCGGTGTGCTACACTCAGATGGGGCTGTGTCCAGTCCCCCTGGAGCCCTGCCCTCTGTTGTAGTGGTGGCACCTGGGTGTCTGAGAACAGGAAGGTGATGGGTAGGTTCTGCAGGCCCGCCTTGAGCAGGACCTTCTTGACATCCTCTCGCCATTCAGACATGCCGTAGTTCTTGGATAGTTCAATCTGGAAGCATTCATATTCGGCCCTAGAGGCAGAAGTTTGGGTTGAAGCATGCCAGGGGCTTGGGGCCTGGCGCTGAAGGGTGGCAGGTAGACACACCCTATCCCAATCACCTGGAGTCCTGCTCCCACCTGGGTGGACCTGCAGACCCTGTAGGTCCTGAGCCTATTCTTTCACCTCCAGACCTTTGCCCAAGCTGTTCCTTCAGTCCTAACACCCTTACCTTCCATCGTCCCAGCTCTGGTTCTGAGAGCGGCCTTGGCCCCTTCCCCTAGTATCCCTCTGAGATGCTCGCACTACACTTCCCTCCCCACGGCACTTCAGGGCACTGCTGCTGCCTCTCCTTGGAGCCCAGGTCCTGCTACCAGTCTTTCCAGAAGCTTGTGGGCTGTCCAGGCCTGCTTCAGGCTTGCCTCTACCACTGTGCAAAAGCATGGGTCTAACTGACCAGCCAGCCCCAGCCACCCACTGCCCAGCACGCCCCGGAGTTCCTCACATGTGTGAGGCGAGACGTGTGAGGGAGCTGCGGCCACTGCCACCCACGCCCAACAGGAGTGCGTTGCCCAGCGCCTGGCGCAGGGTACGGCTGATGCGGCAGATGTGGCTCATGGCATCCATGAAGAGGACCAGCTTCAGCTTGGCCGTGTTGATCTGGTTGTAGTCCTCCATGTACTCCTCGATCACCTGTGTCATCTGAGCACCAAGGCAGGGGTGGGGAAGGTGAGGTCTCTCTTACTATAGGGTCTCCTGGCTCCCCCTCCCTGACCCTACCACTTTCTTTTCTGTCCTGACCGAGAAGCACAGGGTGCCTTGACTGCTCTGTGACCTGGCCAGCTGCATGTTTCCACTGTAGGCTTGAGCCCAAGCTGAACATTCCCAGACATTGATAAACTTGCTTAGGTGTTGCTCAAAACACTAAGGGACTGGCCTAGAGTGGTGGCTCTTTCGAGTAATCCTGTAATCCCAGCACTGTGGGAAGCCAAGGTGTGAGGATCACTGGAGCACAGGAGTTCAAGACCAGCCTGGGCTACATGGCGAAACTCTGGCTCTACCAAAAAAATATAAAAATTAGCTGGGCATGGTGGCGTGTGCCTGTGGTTCCAGCTACTGGGAAGGCTGAGGTGGGACGACTGATAGAGTGCATGAGGTGGAGGCTGCAGTGAGTCAAGTTCATGCCACTGCCCTCCAGCCTGGGCGACAGAGCAAGACCCAGTCACACACACACACACACACACACACACACACACACACACACACGAAACCCACTGAGGGATCAATCATGTTGTTAGACACACAGAAGCTAGCCCCTAGCCCACCCAAATTCCTTCAGCCCGCATGTGAATGCCATAACTCATATGACCCCCTCATCACAGACATACTGAGCTACGAGAACATCTCTGCTCTCCCCTGTATGAGTTCCTCTAATAATGCTCAGGAATGATTACCCTGGCGTGTCGTGCTTCTTTCTTTGGAATCTCAACCAGTCCAATCTAGTCATGGCTTGGGGCAGTCCCTTGTGGGAACCTGCTTGCTGCCACTTTTGGGGCAACTCCAGCCATGGGCTCGGCTGATCAGAACATCATGTACCTCCCTCCCCTGATGGGGAGCTTGCCCGCCATGGCATACCCTGCTCCTCCTGTGCATGGGGAGGGACACTGGGCCTTAAGAAGCCAGGGCCCCCTGCATGAGGCCTGACCCAGGGACACATGGAGGCCTGAGAGTCAGGTCAGAGCCCTGCCTGCTCCTTTTGGGGCTCACCCGCTATGCTGGCCCTGGGCCGCTGGCAGGAGCTCTGGGAACTAGGAGAGGATCGTGTGGAGAGAAACTGTCAGGAGGCCTGCTTCAGCCATGCAGCTCTCGGGCCACCAAGTCAGTCCTCTACCCTGCCTCCCTGGGGTCCTGACTGAGACCTGTGGCCCCAGGCTCCTCCTTTGGCCCCCTGTGGAGGGATGATTGCCCCTGTGTCTAGAGCCCGTCTCAGTTGGACCACAGGCTGGTCCTCAGAGACAGGCGAAGAAACTGGTACCCAGAGAGAGCACGAGTATGCCAGAAGTCTCCTGGAGCTGGCCTTCTTGCCCCGCGTTCTGGTCCTCCGGGTGTATTGTGGTGGTGTGTTAGTGGTGACTGCAGGGGCCTGGGTCCCAGGGGGCAGGTTGAAGGAGAACTCACCAGGGGTAGGGCGCCTACCTGGGCCCCTCACCTTACTCTCACTGGTGATGAGTTCGTAGGACTTGACATCGGAGCCTGGTGACATGAAGTCCCCATAAAGGATGGGCTGGAAGGGGCAGACCTGGTTGAAGGTCACCTCCCACTGCTCCATGCAGCGCTTGAGGAGCTGGTCGAACCATCTGCGGTCCTCTTCATTCACCAGTCGGTCGCGGAACACGCGGCAGTCCTCATGATACCACAGTCGCAGCAGCTGCACTTTGTCCTGTGGTAGCCCCAGCATCAGTGCCTGTCCTTGGCCCCCGTGCCCTCAGCCATCTCGCAAAGCAGCAGGCATGGGAGCGTGGACCTGGCTCTCCCACCATGGCCCAACCACCGTGTGGGGGCTGCTGGCAGGTGCAACTGCTGGCCAGCTGAGGATGGGGTGGATGGCACAGTGCCACCTGGGCCTTCTCATTCCCAGCTCCAAGTCCAGCTGGCCAAGTGCCCTGTGGGCATCCGGCTCTGCTAGCTGGTCGCGAGCATCTCAAAGTAATCACTTCCACCTTTCAGGCCCCTGTGGCTCCCCTCACCCCAAGCCTGGGAGGGATGCTTGATGCTCCTAACACCTTCCCAACACCCCAAATCTAACCACTCAGCAGGCCACACTGACATGACCCACAAACCTCCTCTGAACCTGGCCCCTCTCTCCATCTCTGCTGCCGCCTCTGTCCTGGCTTCCCTGCATCTCCCTGGGGGGCAGGACTGCCCTGTGGAAGCCCCCAGTCTTTTCTGTAGACTTGGTTGGCTATAAGGGTGGCTATAAGGCGAGGGCCAGCTTCCGTCCTGCTCACCCCATCTCTTCAGCCCTGGGCCCCACACACACTGGCTGCTCAGTCCCATTCCAAAGTGCAGGTCTGTCTCCCGCCCGTCCCCATGGCTCCCCATTACACCCAAAGGATAAATGTAAGCTCCATGCTGGTCTGCCCACTGCGCCTAGCACCTGGTCCCACCTCTACCAGTGCCCCTGACACCTGGCTCCCTGCTATACTTCCTCCTCCTTCCACCTGAGTGTTCTGGGTTCCCAGAGGGCACCCTGCTCCCTGTGCCTCACATGTTCTCCTGTGCACTCCCACCGGAAGCCTCCCTTCTCCCTCACCTTGCTTTGGCTCCCGCGTGCAACCCCCATCTCACTCAGCACTCCTGACATGGGTTTAACCCACAAGACTGGGCTCAGCTGTACCAAGGCTGAGCTCTGGAAGGCCTGGCACCCCTGTGTGCCAGGAGGCCCCACTCAGGACCTGTTTGGGCAGGAAGGCCTGAACTCCATGGGGCTGGGGAGGATGGCGAGACAGTGTGGACGTTGGGGAAGGTGCCTGTCCGGTCCTCACCTCGACCTTGGCCGGGTCAGCCATGAGCATGCCTTGGAAGACCTTGGAGAGGTCCCTCAGGTTGAAGGTGTAGTGGGACTTGGCTGGAGTGGGCAGCAGCTGGGAGGTGATGGTGGCATACACTGTGATGGTGGCTTCCACAAGGGGCTCCGTGAGGTGGGCAATGTGGGGGGCTCCGGCTGGGGGAATAGGAGAGTGGCCTGGGTCACACAGCCAGGAGCTCCCTCTGTGGCCTCTGCAGGTCCTGACCTCCTTGCCTTTGCTGTGCTGTGCCCCCCAAGCCCCTCCCCAAGCCTGCAGGCTTGGATTCTATGGCCCTGTCTCAGATGCCCCCAGCTTGGGGGAGTTGAAGAATCTCCTGCTCTGCACCCCCTTATATCTTTATGCTGACATGGCCTGTTGGAGCACTGGGACTCATCATGGAATTCGGGGCGCTCATGGGGTCAGTGCTGGGTGGGGCCATTACTGCCTTGTCCTGTGGAGGCTGTGCCCAGACTTGAACATTCTACCTCTGAGCCACATGTGGGGAGGGTTTCTTTTTTTTCTTTCTTTTTTTTTTTTTGAGACGGAGTTTCACTCTTGTTGCCCAGGCTGGAGTGCAATGGCGCCATCTCGGCTCACCGCAACCTCCGCCTCCTGGGTTCAGGCAATTCTCCTGCCTCAGCCTCCTGAGTAGCTGGGATCACAGGCACGCGCCACCATGCCCAGCTGATTTTTAGTATTTTTAGTAGAGACGGGGTTTCACCATGTTGACCAGGATGGTCTCGATCTCTTGACCTCGTGATCCACCCGCCTCGGCCTCCCAAAGTGCTGGGATTACAGGCTTGAGCCACCGCGCCCGGCAGTGGGGAGGGTTTCATGGTCCACACAGGCCTCAGGATGCCTAAGCAGTGGAGGCCTGGAGGGCTCACTGACCTTGAGGGCTCACCACTCACTTCAGGGCTGGCTACCCCCAGCCTGCATTTTCACCGTTCACACATCTACTGGCCTGTTCTTTGAAAACTATCCAATTCTGTGCTGGGAACCCAAATTCTGTCAGTGGAAACTTGGTGAAGTGGAAAAAATGGAAAGAAAGGGCAGGAGAGGGCTTGTTTTGTTGACACAGCAACCGAGCACAGAGTGACCCAAACAGACACACTCCTCACCCTCAACAAGCAGACATTCTTGTCCGGAAGGGTGACAATGAGTTATTAGCAAGTAACGAAGACAGCCAACAGGCGGCAAGGGCTATGGGCAGCCCTGCAGCAGGACAGGGGCCAGGGGAGGGCCAGAGTTGGGCTTGGGGGCGATTTTATAGGAGCGCTTGGTGGGGCCTCACTGAGGAAGGGGCCAGTCAAGCAGAGAAGTGAGATGCAAGCTCGCACATAACTGGAGAAAAATTGTTCCAGGAAGAGGGGACAGCAGGGCAAAGTCCCGGAGGTGGGGGCAGGCCTATCGTGTTAAGGACCAACAATGAGGCAGTGAGTGGGAGGCGGTGAGATCAGAGGGCCGTTGGGGGGCTGAAGATGGCTTTGCCTGCCACTGTCAGGGCCTGGGCTCTTGCCTGAATGAGATGGGTGAGAGAGGAGGACTGTGGCCTGGTGGGATGTTTTCATGGGTCCCTGCGGCCACAAGCAGAGGATAGACCTCAAGCAGGTGAAGGCAGCCGCCTGGAGACCATGGCGGGGCTGCAGCACTGGCCATGTGGGTGAGAATGGGGTGGTGAGCAGTGGCTCATTGGGATGGGTTCTCAAGGGAGAGCCCCTGGGACCTCCTGACAGGTGAGCTGTGGGTGAGGGAAGGGGGACGCAGGATGGCGCCAGGGTTCTGTCTTGCTGGGAGCACCTGGAAGGATGGTGCTGCCAGCACCTGAGATGAGGAGTGCAGGGCACTCAGGCGTTGGATCTGGTCAGGTTCAGCCTGAGATGGCCTGCGGACAGCCCAGGGGAGGTGTGGAGTCAGGCGTTCAGGGGACATGGCTGGGCTTAGGACATGGACTTGGGAGTTGCCAGCACAAAGATGGTTTTTCCCCATCAGAGGCGGATGGGACTGTCTGAAGACAGTGTGGTTGGAGGGAGAAGAGGCTGGAGACCAAGCCCCAGTCCATCTGAGAATGGGAGACCAGGGACCGGGCAGGCCTGATAGAAGCCTGCTGCAGGAAGGGGTCATCTGCCAGCCAGCACTCGGATGCCCGGGAAGGTGAGGAAAAGGGCTGAGCACTGATCTGGCCACACAAAACTGCTGGTGACAAGAGTACTCTCAGGGGGTGGTGAGCGGGCATTCATAGGAAAGTAGGAGGTGAGTAGGGGTACAGCGGGAAGAGATAACACTTTGGAGGTGTTTTGCTATCAAGGTGAGCAGAGAGACAGAGCGATGGCCCGGGACAGGTGGGAAGGGGGCCCAGAGAGGCTGTTTTGCATTTGCTGGTTAAGATGGAGAATGGGGCCTGTTTGTGGAAGGCCAAATGGAGAAAGGAGCGCTGGTGGCGGGGAGGAGCCACAGGAGGGAAGGCAGGGCCCCAAGGGCTGGATGCAGGTAAGCAGGTGGGTGTGGACGCAAAAGGGAGCAGTCTCCTGAAGGCCTCTTTCAGCTGAGGACAGGGGGAGGAGGTGAGCCTGGGCAAGGACAGGGACTGAAGTGGTCAGCCGCCCTGCGCATCGACGGGCAGATTCACCACGATGCCTGCCCACACAAACCTCCCCCGGCTTTCCTGCGCGAACCTGCTCCTTCAAGTTCTGTTCTTCACACAGAGTGGGAGTTTGCTGGAGTCCCTTATTTATGCATTCATTTTGCATTGACTTTGCACCTATCATCAGCTAGACACTACCGCAGGCATGGAAGGGCCAACTGACTATAAGAATGGCTGAATGCGCCTATGGGGCAGCCAGTGCCTTGTGTCAGCCTTCGCTCTGCCACCTAGCAGCCCAAGGTCCCTGCATGAACCTGAGGATGTTTCACCATGGCGCCTGGTCCCAGCCTCAACACACCCAACTAGAGCCCAGAGCTCACGCTGGAGCCAGTGCCCCTTCCCGCCCAGGCCCTCACTTACGCACAGGCTCCCGGTAGCTTTTCTCTCCAAGGAGTCCAGCTAGAGGGTGGAGGGAGGGATACGGGCTTGGGGTTAGGCGGACTTCTTGCTGCTCATCCTGGCCTGGGAAGCTCCCAAAGCAGCCACTTGCCACTCCCCAACCCCTCCTCAGAGCAGCGTGCCCCCACTTCCAAGCTGGACATGCAGGTAGGTCCTGCCTAAGCCCCTGGAGGCTGGGCAGGCCAGGCCAGAGGACAGGAGGCCTGAGCTCTATCACCCATCATCTGGCACGTGCCAAGCAGAGTTCAAAAGTCAGAGTGTGCATTGGGAGGGAGGTAGGATGGTGGGGAAACAGCATCTTGGGGTAAGCTTTTCCCTAAACCCCGTAAAGGATCAGAGACACTCTGTCTATCCTATCTTGTGGCTTTTCCTGATTTCCAAAAGCAACATGCCTCCACCAGAGTATCTGGGCAAGTACTAATGTATATGTATGTTCGTATGTGGGTGAGTGCATATGTGTGTATCATACATCTGGCAATCACCATGTGCCGGGCTTCATGCTAGCTGCACTACATGCAATATCACAGTTAACCCTCATGACTTGGAATGGTAGGTACAGATGAAGAAACAGGCTCAGAAAGATTCATGAGCTGCCAGAGGTCGACTTTCCAGTGGCCACTAACTGTCCTTGGTGTGGCCTCCCTGGCCTGGGCTTCTGCCTTTGACCGTGCCACCCGCACCAACACTCACCCATCCAGTTGCCCAGGATGGTGGAGAAGATGCGTTTCTTGCTGACCTCGTCCATCTCAGTGAAAGACAGGTAGTTGAAGTGACGCGTCAGCCGAGGGGTGATGTTGTTCCTCCCTCCACCTGGGGGGCCCATGGCGCAGACAAAGTTGATGTCCACTAGGTTCTTGAAGGCGCCTGGAATAGGGGCAGGAAGTCAGGAAGGGCCCTGGCCAGGGCTGTATGATGACCTCGTGGCCCCTTCTCCATATAAAAATTCAAAATTATACTTTACACCAGTATTGGAATAAAGACAAAACATCAATATTACACATGAAAATTTTTCTTCGTCCTAAAAGTTCATCCTCCTCCCCTTTAATTTTAAGAGAAATTAAAACATGTTTGTAGTGCCTTAAAGTACTGTAGGTCTTCAGCGCTACGCCTCCTGTGCCCCTGCACAGCACTCCCTGCCCTTGCCCTGTGAGCGAGGCCGGCCACACTCACCGATGACCTTGCGGTCGTACCAGCCGCCGTGGTCCATCCACTGACGCAACAGCTCAATAGGTGGCTGCGCGCCGTACGTCTCCAGGGCTGGCATGTTCAGGTCATCGATGAAGAAGATAAAGTTGCGCCCCAGAGGTGGCCCAAACACACCTTTCCGCCTGAGGGGAGGGGCTGTGTGAGCCCAGCACCCACAGGCACCAGGTCCTCTGAGAACCCAGGGGCAATGGGATGGCAGCTCTGCCTCTGGGAAGCTCTTGCTAAATTTCAGCCTCCTCCTAATTGCTATATGTCTTGACCCACCCTCCGCCTTATTCTGAGTGTCCTGGGACAGTTGGGACTGGCTGACCTGAGTCTGAGCTCCGTCAAAGTGAATCTTGCCTCCCAGGCAGACGTACAACAGGCTTCTCACAGATAGACCCAGGGCCCTGCCCGAGGTCCCAGCCAGGGAGACCACCTGCCCGCTGACCGGCTCAAATAATTTGGTGGAGAGGCGAGACACAAGCTGGGTGGGCCAGGCTAGGGGGATGCGGGGCTGAGAAGGAGGGTGGGGTGTCCTGCCTCTTGTCCAGCTTGCTGTCGATGAGGTCCTGGGTCTGGTTGGCTGAAGTGCGGGCTGAGAAGGTGAGAAAGTGGCTGACATACTCCAGTGCCAGGTTCTTGAGGAGCTTGTTGGAGATGGTGAGCGTCTTCCCCGTGCCTGTCGGCCCAATGCACAGTACCTGGCAGAGTGGGGAGGGCACAGAAGGAGCGCGCAGTAGGCCGGGTGCACAGGAGGAGCTGCCCCTGAGTCAGTATGGGAGGCTGGCCAACCCCCACATGGGTCTTGGGGAGGGTGGATGCAGGGCCTGGGGGTGCTCACGGGCTTCTTATTGGTGAGCAGCATGTCCAGCAGGTAGGACATCTGCACGGTGTCCATGGTAGGCACAATGATGTTGCAGTAGCTGGTGTCTGGTACTATGGTGAATGGCGCTGAGGAGTCCATCCACTTCACCCAGGCAACCTGGAACCACAGGTGGCTCAGTGGTGGGCCTGGAACCCCTCCCTGCCCCACTCCTGGCTGCAGCCCTATGGCCAAGTGTGGCAGGGCCAGGAGCTGCACTGCTGGGCTTTGGCAAGAGGGTCCAGGTGCAGGGCTACTTCCAGCGGAAATGGAAAGTCCTGTGCCCTGCCTTCTCATCGGGAGGGGGACACAGAAAGCAGGGCAAAGGCCAAGAATAAGGGACTCTGAGCACAGCTGCATAGAAGGGGTCTCCCTGAATGCAGCTGCCCAGGTTGGGGGCTCCCTAAGGACTGCCAGGCCCCGAGTCTCTGCAGAAAGGAGACGCTCTGGGAATTGAACAACCCAGAATGCAAAGGTGTTTGCTGTTTAGTTTCAGGCTACACAAGAAATGTGGGGGCCAGAACCATGGGCGCTGGTGTCAGCTGGAAGCAGAGAGGCTGCTGGGTCCAACACCATCCCTGCCTGCAGAAATCCCTCCACTCACAGCCATCCCTGAGCCAGCTTGCAGACAACCCCGGATGGGGGCCCACTGTGGCCAAACCAACACATCCCATGGGGCACAGTCCTAACCATTAGACCCAAATGTGCCCTGGGACCCCCCAGCAGGATCCTGCACAGTAATGGACAGGTCTCTGCAGATGCCTTTCTACCTCTGTCCTCCTGGGCTGGGGTCTTGACCTTGGGATGAGGATGGGCTCCTGGAGCCATTGCTAGCTGATAGTGGGGATGAGGACACTGAAGCAGGCATCAAGAGCTTGCCCCCCAACCCTGGGGAGCCCAGGCTCTGGGAAAATGGGGCTTTTAAATGGAACTGGAGTCGCCAATCCCTGGGCTCAGCATTAATGTGGAAGAGGCAGTGTATACACGGCTGGGAAGGGAGGTACACAGACGTCTCCCCTCAGCCCAGCTTGTAGACCCAGGTTCAAGTACAGCTCTGCCACATCTGGAAAACAGGCACCGTAATAACCGCTCTGCAAGGCCATGAGGATTCATGAGATGATGCATATAACCCCGCCTGAGACCTGGTGGCCATCAACATGACTGCTCCCTCTGGCCATAATTCATTGCAGGAACAGCTGCCACCCAGTGGTCCCTCCCTGTGCAGTCTCTGGGATGGGCCTGTGGCCACCTGTTTGCGCTCCTCCTCTTCATCCTCATCATCGTTGGTGCCGCTGATGCCCGCGTCCTCCAGCCTGTAATCGAACACCAGCCCCTCTTCTGGGAAGAGCAGAGTCAGCTGCCGGGAACGAGGAGAAGCAGGCTGTGAGACCCAGTAGCACTGAGGCTCCCCCTCCCCGGGGGCTGTAGGCTCTCACCTGTTCATTCTGCATCTTGAACCTTAGCCAGTGGCTGAAGCTGGCACGGCCATTGCTGTCCCCAGTGGCACCCACGCTCCAGATCAGGGAGAAGATGAACCAGGGCTCGATCAACTCTACGATGCGACTCAGCTTTTCAGAGGGTATTTTCTTAAGGCCCTGGGGATAGAGGGAACAGTATCAGGAACAGTAACGACACCTGAGGAAGTGGGGCTGGGGCATGTCTTGACCTCTGCCACACAGCTTTGTTTCTCTACAGCCACTTGGGCAGGTAGTCTGGTGACCCATGTTGCACCAATCCGAGTCTCTCTTCCAGGCCCTGGAGAGCAAGGAGAATGGTGGGTGTAGAGGCACCAGGTGCATCCAGCCTCACTCTCAGGGCTGTACCTCTCTAGGCAGAAAGGGCTTGAAGAAGCAGTCCAGCAGCTTCAGGAGGCTCATGGTCAGGTTGCCATTGGTCGAGGTGATCACCTCCTTCACTGAGGACCGAACGAAGGAGATGGATTCCTGCAGGGGGCAGGCACCCAGTTCTCATGGCGGGCTGCCACAGTGCCCTGCTGCCCCGCCGGGGTCAGGCATACCCATGGCCTCGCTCACCTCCAGGAAGCTGACAAAGAGCACCTGGAAATGCTCCTCATAGGGCTTCAGCAAGGGGGGCAGCTTCCTCAGCCAGCACTCGACGAAGGGCATCAGCCCCAGGATGCTGGGCTCCAGGTATACCATACCACAGCGGGAGACCGTGGCTGGTGAGGCCACTGCCAGGTCTTGCACCTCGAACATCATGGTCATTGCCTGGTGCCAAGATGAATGGCATGAGTGGGCTGGCTGCCAGTCCCCAGGCCTGGAGAAAGGGCTGCAGGGCTGTGGGGAGGGGTTGCGTGTCCTGCAAGTGGGAGGTGTGGGCAGGCTGTGGGGCAGTGGCAGTGCTGGGTGGGATGCAGGAACCGCTGGGTCCTCAGCTAATGCGGCTCTCCCTGGAGCCCTGAGGAAGACCCCAGGTCAGGAGATTCCTGGGCTTTGCTGGCCAGACTGGGGTCAGGGCATTTGGGGATTCCTGGAGGCCTGGGGACATCTGATGGAAACCGTGTATTTTGCTCCAGAACCCCTACCCCTGTGCACATGGACACAGGTCCACACTGGCTGCCAGGTATTTGCTCTTAGAAGGATTCAAGAGCTGGACTCAGTGTATACCCGTGAGCTGCTCTTGCACCCAGGCCACAGCCCTCTTTCCCTGACAACTGCCCCTCACACACCAGGCAGGTCCCTGTGGTGGTCTATACCACCCATCCCCCAGACCCCGGGCACACTACGAGGGCCAGGCGCATACCTAACCCAATAGGGCGACATGGCTGAAAGTGGGCCTAGGAGGTAAGAGGCATGGTCAGCCAGGGAGCAGTGGGACAGTCATCCTTATGGACTCAGAGCACAACAGAAAGAAGTTCTGGGCTGGGTGGTGGCTCATGCCTATAATCCCAGCACTTTGGGAGGCCGAGGAGTGCAGATCACAAGGTCAAGAGATTGAGACCATCCTGGCCATCATGGTGAAACCTTGTCTCTACTAAAAATGCATGGTGGTGTGTGCTTGTAGTCCCTGCTACTTGGGAGGCTGAGGCAGGAGAATCACTTGAACCTGGGAGTCGGAAGTTGCAGTGAGCAGAGATTGTGCCACTGCACTCCAGCCTGGCGCCTGGTGACAAAGCAAGACTCTGTCTCAATGAAAGAAAAAGAAAGAAAAAGAAAAAGAAAGAAAGAAAAAGAAAGAAAAGAAAGAAAGAGAAAAAGAAAGAAAGAAAAAGAAAGAAAGAAAAGAAAGAAAGATAGATCTGTGTAAAGGGTGCTCTGAGCAACAGTGGGGACCTCCTGAGGTGTGGGAGCTCAGGCCAGGGAGGGACACTGGGAGCTGAGCCTAAGCTCCTGCTGAGTCATGGTGACAGCCTGAGATGCACCCATGGCCCTGTGAGACAGGGGTGAGGAGGCAGAGCCTGCCAGTGTGGTGCAATCTCCAGACCCACGCAGCCTTGGAGAAGAGCGGGCAGGCGGGCGCACCTCCGTGAGCTTGATGATCTCCCCGGAACTGAGGCACAGCTTCTTGTTGTCGTCCAGCACTGTGTTCATGTTCTCAATCCAGACAGCGTCCACTGGCCCATCGAACATGTACCACTTCTTGTTAGTGTCGGAGGCGATGGCCCCCACCCGGATGAGCGAGGAGAAAATCCCATCTGTCCTGCAGCGCCGGGGAGGAGAGGGCTGGAGACACCAGGGAGGCGGTGCTTCCCACATAGCTGGCTCCCAGGGAAGCCTGACCATCAAGTGGGCCAGCTCTGCTTTACGTTTCCCCACAATATCTTTGCTCTTTTAAAAATTGTAATAGTGGCTGGGCACGGTGGCTCACGCCTATAATCCCAGCACTTTGGGAGGCCGAGACGGGTGGATCACGAGGTCAAGAGATCGAGACCATCCTGGTCAACATGGTGAAACCCCATCTCTACTAAAAATACAAAAATTAGCTGGGCGTGGGTGCCTGTAATCCCAGCTACTCGGGAGGCCGAGGCAGGAGAATTGCTTGAACCCAGGAGGCGGAGGTTGCAGTGAGCCGAGATTGCGCCATTGCACTCCAGCCTGGGCAACAAGAGCAAAACTCTGTCTCAAAAAAAAAAAAAAAAAAAAAAAAAATTGTAATAGTGGTACTCAGAGACCAGACCAAAATAAATAAATAAATAAATAAAAATTATAATAGGAAAAATGTGACTGTTTGGTGCCACACGGTGTAATGAAAACATGTGCTTATGTCCCTGCCCTGCTGAAGCCCCATCAAAGGTGAAATCCCAACAGTGAAAAGGGAGCAGGGGAGGAGGCCACAGCAGAGATGGAGACAGCACAGCTCCGGGAGACAGTGGACAGAATGGAGGAAGGTAAATGGTAAGTAGGGCAGAGAAGGCAGCATGATGAGAAGTGGCCAGATCCTGCCTCAGCAGAACCAGGGGTGGGGAGGACCTGCAGGGAGGGGCGCTCAGAACTCAGACCTCAGAGGCAGCACATGCCACCAAGTAAGGGGCCAGTAGGGCTGAAAAAGATGCCCTGCTGGGCCCAGCCTTAGGCTCCCGAGCCTTCTCCTAGGCCCACAGGCACACTTCCTTGTAAAATCCACTTTCCGCAAAGACCCTGCAAAGTCAGTTTGGCTAGAATCCTTCATATCTGATCACTCTTGAGACTCCTCCCCTGCACACCCCCAGGCAACACGTCTGGTTACCCAGAGGCCTGTCTTCAGTTACATCCTGTTAGGCTGGTTTAGCGGGAATCCCCACCATCCCTGATGTTTCCTCTGGATTTTCTACCTACTGACGCTCATCCTGCCCCTTGGCTAGAGATTCCTACTTGCCCCTGCTGTATTCAGAGACCAATCTCTCCCCACAACTACAAGGCCCTGGTGCAATGGACCCTGTGCCTGTCATGCTCCTGAATACGTTCTTCCCCGGCATGCTTTAAAAAGAATGTGAGAAGTAGAAAAGTTCCTTTTTAAAGTTTCCTTTCTTATTAAAGAGTAAGTGTGCTGATAACTTTGTTAAGCCCTATCTTATGTAGCTGTTAGACATGCCTTGCTTACAGGCACATAGTACATTCTACGTCCTTGTATTTTAACCAAGATATCTGTGCTGGACGTGCTCATAGGCATGTCCCAGCTCTCCATTGCTTTTGCCTGTTTAAAAAAGTTTTCAGTTATTAGCCAATCAGGTTTTAGTTTAGACTGTGAGGTCTGATTCCAGCCAATGGAGATCAGACACAGCAGTAAGGATAACCCCAAATGTGTAAGGAATAAATTTTTTTTTGTTTTCCTTTGTTCATTGTACTCTTGTGGCACGATGACGTGGCACATTGGCCAATGAGAGTAACCTTCCTGCAGCCCAGGAAGTAAAAATTGCGTTGCTGAAAGATCCTTTGTCTCAGTGCTTTTTTTTTTTTTTTTTTTTTTTGTGGCACAAAGCATCTATTTCCAACAAAGAATCATTGAATATATATATTTTTCTTTAATAGGGGACGTTTTTCTGGTCTGACCCCCACGCTCCCCACCTATCTACATAAGAGACTGGAGTGGATATGGGGGAGACTCTGCACCAGAAATGAGGGAAGCAATACAGGTCCACATTGCGGAAGATGGGAGACTGTTCCTCCCCAGTGACTATCCCCTACAGGGCTCCCAGAACACTGGCACCAAGCAGACACCCCTAGCAGAGAACTGGAGACTCTTCTCTGGACAAACAGACTAGCCTTAGAGAAAAGCCCCTCAGGTGCTGATGTTTCAGCAGTCTCCTTCCATCTGCTCTTCTCACATCTCAGTGCACTTCCCCTAAACTGCACACTCTGGCCTGGGAGCAGGGGCTGAAGAGGGCCCACCGGCTTCTCTCAGGTCATGACAACCACCAGATACTTCTGAGGCACCCAGCACATTAAGTCATTCTCGCCTTACCATAATCATGGTGCCATTATTGTTCCCACTTTGCAGAGAGGGAACCATGGCCCAGGGGGTGAGGAGGATCACTCAGTGAGGAAATAGAATGGAGAAAAGAATCTCAGGCGTGGGGCTGTAGAACTCAGCCTTCCACCGGGCTGATGGAGGGAGCGGTGCTATGGCCCACAACCTCCAGAGCTGGGCATCACTGGCGGGGCTAGGGGGTTACTCACCACTCATGGGTGAGCAGGTCAAACTCCCCGTACAGCTGACCCATCGTGATGGACTTGGGGTTGAGAACATAGTAATTGACAGCCTCATAGACACCACCACTGATGGATGGCTGCCCTTTCAGTGACGTCATGGCAGCTGCCAGGACTCTGTAACACTGGGGAGATGGACTGCCTGAGATTGAGCCTCTGGGCTCCCGGAGAGTCGGGTTGGAGTGGGCTGGGGACCACAGGGAAGGGGAGGGATATTATACAGGGCGAGGGGCACAAACGGTGTCCAACCGCTGTTGAAGCCGCACCCCCCGAAGGCCCCCTGCCTGGGCACTGGCTGCCACGCTTGGCTCTGCTTACAGTACTCTTGCCGGAGCCTGTGGGGCCAACGAGCATGAGGCCGTGCCGCACCACTGTGGTCTCGTAGAGCTGGATACACTTGGTCAGGAAGCCTGGGGAACATGACAGGGGGCCCAAGGGTTAGAGCATGGGCTTGAGTTCTGGTCACACCACTAGCTGTGTGACCTTGAGTGAGTCACCACACTCCCTGAGCCTCAATTTCTTCATCTATAAAATGAGGACAGTGGTAGCACCTACATTATAGGCAGGGGCAGGTGAAGCCCGAAGCACAGAACTTGGCACAGAGTAGAAACTCTGTACATGCCAGCCATTATCTCCACTGTGACCACCATTCCTTCACAGCCGTTGGTCAGGTGGCCCGCCACCACAAGCTTGCTCAGTGCCAGTTGTCACAGGCCCCAATGTCAGCCCCAGCCTGCTGAGAGCACCGCCCCAGGTGCATGCTGGCTCCTATGGGCAAACTCTGAGGAACAAGATCTACAGAGACAGCTGCCAACAGGGAGGGGCCAGGCCCACAGGGGTAGGAAATAAGTGCCTCACTTTGGCCCAAGAAGAGTGGTGGTGGCTATGGCCCTGCAGGTCCGGGGGTCCCTGCCAAAGGGACAGGGGCCAGTTAGTCAGGGCCGGCGAAGCTGACCTAAGGCTGTGAGGGAAAGAGTTTGAGGCTTCATTCAACAAGCCTGCTGGGTCTGGAGTGTGGAGGTGACCAGAGAAGGAAGCATTCAAGCCGCATGTGGAATTGCAGTACAATGCAAGGCACTGGGAAGAGGCAGGAGCAGGTCAACTGCCCAGGGCTCATAGGAGGGCCCTGTGTGGCCAGGGTGACTGGGCATGGCTTCCTGGAGGAGCTCCTCCCGCAGCCCCACCAAAGGACCAGCTGGAGGGGGTGGCCCAGCTGGGAATGAACTGAGACCCTCATCCTACTACGAGGGGCAAGGGTTCCGGGTGAGAGGGAGTCTATTTGAGGGCAGTGTCCCCCACAGCCCTCCCAGGCACACGGTGGCCTTTGCAACAAGTCAGTGAAGAAAGGGCCCAGATGTTTTTTCTTTAGCACAATGACACCAGGGGTGTCACTTGACAAGGAACATGGGCAAGTCCTGCTAGTGGCATGGAGCCAAGAGGCCCCTGGAAGAGGGGAGAGGTGGCTGTGGTGAGGTGGCCTGGGGTGTGAGGAATGTGGCCTTGAAGCTCCAGTCACACCCCACCAAGGGCCAGGGCCTGATGAAGCAAGGCCCAAGAACAGCCCAGGACTCTCAGCCCACGCAAGAAGGAGGGCTCGGGAAGGGGACTGCGCCTGGTTCCCCACCACCAGGCAGATTCTGATGGAGACCCGGCTGGACACCTGCCCTGCCCCTGAATTGCTCGGCTGAGAGCCCGAGCTGCAGCGTGCTTGGCCAGGTGTGAGGGCCCTGGGGCTGGACTGTCCTGTCTCCATCTTCCTGACCTGGGCTCCAAGGTGGCCAGGGCCAGCCCCTCTGCAAACGCCTAGGACCCGAGGCTCACCCTCCACATCCTTGAGGCTGCTCTTCCTGCAGGCCTCTCGGATGGCCTTGTCCAGGATGCCGTAGTCCGTGTCCTCCTCTTTGATGGTGGGAAACAGGTCAGACACAATCCCAGAGAAGAGCTTAAGGTCCTCCTGCAGGAACTTGGGCACGTTCACATCACGGATGGCCCGGAGGCAGATCAGCTCCTGCAGCAGGTGCCAGCCGAGCCTTCAGGGCGGGTGGGCCAGCCGCCCTCCAGCTGCCTAGGAGTCCTCCTGGAGTTCCACTCCCAGAGCCCTGATGGGTGGAGCTCACCTCATTCATGCTGGGGTTTTCTCGCTTGAGGTTCCCAGCAGCCGAGATCACAGTCTTCACGGCTCTCATCCCGAAGTCATAGTGATCCTTTTGCCGTACAGAAGGAGGCGTGGGTGAGCACTGTCCCTCTCTGAGGCTTCTGCCTGGAACACTCTGCCTCCCACCTAGCAGCTGGCCAAGTCTCATCACCAGCTTCACAGCACTTCCCTTGCAGACTCTTGGGGACCACCTACATGCCCAGCCTGGGCAGTGCACCTTCTTTGGGTTCCTGGGGCACCCTCTGCTTTAGTGTCCTGATAGCCCTCTCCTTTACCTCATACCCAACTTGCATCCTTTGGTTACGGTACCAGCACATGGCCAAGGGCAGGAAGGCACTCTAGTTGTGTTGGAAAAGTGAATGAAGGAGTTTCCCATCTGTGCAACAATCAGCTTGTCCTCGGTGGCCCTTGAGCTTCCTTCTAACATTCTCCCATAACCTCTCTCCAGACCCATCTTTTTGGCCATACCACCGTGGTTTCCCCCCGAGTCTCTTCGTTACACAGCAAGTGAGTTGGAAATAGTTAAATTAATCATTCTGTCCCCTGATGCTCAACCAAGAGGGCTCCATCTTGACCCAATCCACAGGCTAGCATATGTTCCAGAAATCTTGGACTTGGAGCTGCATGAACAGGCTGGGCTTGACTCTGGGTCATTTCTACTTGGGAAGGGCTGAGTGCATTTCCAAAACCATGTTGAATAGTTGCTCTGATGGGGGGTGGGGAGCATTTTGGAAAGAAGGATGTGTGGGAGTGCTGGCAGCCAGGCGTGCACTGTGATGAACTGCTGCTGCTTTCACTGGTGACCCACTACATCTCTTCCAGCTCATAGATTTTGGTGGACTGCATCTGGCCAAAGGTATGACTGATTACACCTGGCCACAGTGATTAGTGTTCATGGATGAGCACATGACCCAGAGAAGGCCCATTAGGGTGACACCAGGGATTTTTTTCTGAAATCATGATGGAAGAGAAACTAAGTTGCTAGCATGTCAGCCCAGAGGTGGGACTCATCTCTGCTGCTGCAAAGTGGGGGCCTGCCTGGGAACCAAGCTGAACAGCAAAACTTGTCCACCAGCACTGGTGCCTGGGCCACCCCATCTGCCCTTGGAATCTGGGCTCAGCATGCTGCGTGGAAGGACTGTGGTGCTGGGAGGTTTGGAGGGCCTGGCTGTCTTGCTGTGGTCCCCATGAGGCCCAAGTGCACTCGCTCCCCAGCGTGGGGTTCTTGGCTCCTGGTGCCCTAATGATCAAGGCCCTTGCACCTGAACTAGCCACATGGGTGTCATTTCCAGTTCTGCTGTGTACTGTGTGAGCCTGGCCAGACCCTAGGACCTCAGTGTCCTCAGCTGAGAAATGGCATGTAACTCCTATCTCTAAGGGTTGCTGGGAGGAGCCCACAAGGTAATGCCTGTAAAGCACTGGGGACAGAGCCCAGCCCTCAGCAGGTGCCCTGGGGGCTGGGAGCAGGCAGAGGTTCTCAGACCCTGGAACCCCATCAGGGCAGGAACATACCTGGGAGCTGAGCTGTTCAGAGGACAGCTTGAAGGTGGTTGTGATCTTCTTCGCCAGCACATTGGCCTCATTAAAGCCAAAGGAATAGAGGGAGATCTCAGCGATCATGGCATAGTCCGGAACCATCATGGCCACGGGTCTGAAGAGTGCCTGGGGCACATGGTGCATATGTGAACAGCAGACAGAGCTCACCCCCAGAGCACCCCCGCTTCACCTGGCCCTCTTCCCCAGTGTCCTGGGACTCCCTACGGCACCAGGCCTGCCACGGTTGAGGCTTCCACTCCCCCAAGGTTGGCATCTCTGCCATTAGAGTGCATCCTTTGTGTTGATCCAAACCTGCCCCCACACAACTCCCAGGAGATGCCCCTCTTGGTTCCTGTTTTCCTGTTTCTCCTGAAGGCCCAGGCCTAGCAGGTCTCATAAGAATCCCCCTCCACACCACATTTGTAGGCAGCCTGACTTCTCCCATGCACGAGCTGAGGCCTCTCCTCCACGGCCAGGGGACTGCCATAGGGAATCATAGTCCCTGGAGTCCAAGCAGTTGTGTCCTTGCATAAGTGACTTGGCATCTCCAACTCAGGCCAGAGTTCCGGTGCTTCCTGGGCCACTCTGGGCCTGCACTTGCCTTCAGATTGTCAGGCAGCTCTGTGCGGCCAGCATAGCCTGGGTTCATGGTGATAAACACAGCACAGGATGGCACCAGTGGGATCTCCACACCCTCAAACATGAAGCGTTCCACCTGCAGTGGGGAGGGTCTGACTCACCTGGGACTAGGGTGCCCAGCCCTGTCCCCTCCTCTGTGTGGGCCCCTTGCCTCCTGTTGATGCCTCTGTCCTGGCTGTAGCTGGTTGGCCAGGCCTGGACCCCTGATTACGGGTTGGACCCTCTCTCAGGATCTGGCCAAAACTTCAGGCCCCAGTGGCTACCCATGGCCTTCCAGCTCCTGGCTTCAGGCCCTCGGAGGTCTCCACACATCTCCTGCTTCCCACTCGCTCCACCCCTAGTTCCTGACATAGAATCTCCCCAGCCACAGGCAAGCTCAGCCTGACTAGGGGGCAACTGCCAGCCTCTCAGCTCTTGTCCCCAGAACAAGGTCCCTGGCTACCCTGCACATGGCTAGAAAGAGGACCAATGCCTGGGGCTTTCCATGAAGGTCAGGATGTAGTGACCTTCAAGGAAAGCCCCAAATTTCATCCCCCACAGTTTGGTCTGGGAGCTGCCCACAGACTAGGGCATGTGCCCACTAGACAAGGGAGGCTGGACCCAGGGCAGCCCCCAGAGGCTGGCTTCTCAGCCTGCAATGGGGAGCAGTATGGTGGTGCGAGCATGGCAGGTCCAAGGGAGTAGGGCGGCGCCCCGGCTCACCCGTTGCTGCTGCGCCTTCTGGATGGTGGTGATCTGCTGTGCCACCACAGACAGCACCTCAATGTCGATGCGATTGAACTCGTCGAAGCAGGCCCAGGCCCCGGCACTGAGTGAGGCCAGAACATTGGGTGGGGCACATGCATTCAGAGCCCAACCTGGCACCTCCCTCCAAGGGCCCGCTCCGACTCCACTTGGGAGGAAGCTCTCAGGAGCGATCTCCATCAGCTGTACTCAACCCACTGCCATTCCACACCCCAATGCCCCCGGGACCAAGCCCCAATGCCTATTACCCCCTCTGTCCCCTCCAGCAGCCTGCCAGACCCCTCTCAAGCAGTGCTCTCACCTAGCCCTCCCCAAGGAGAGCCTGGCCGTCCTGCCCCATCCTGTGCCAACCTCACACCCAGCCTCACCTGGCCAGGCCCTTGAAGAACTTGCCCATGGCCATGAAGTCGAGCTGGTCAGAGCAATTGAACACAACGGTCTGTATGGCCAAGGCCTTGCCCAGGTCTTTGGTGGTCTCAGTTTTGCCTGTGCCAGCTGGGCCAGCTGGGGCACCCCCAAACTTGAGGTGCAGGGCCCCAGTCAGCGTCAGGTAGCACCTGCAGGAGACACAGAAGGTGGCCTCGGGCCATACGCGGCTTGGACATCCAGACCTGGGGAGATCCTCCTCCTCCAGGGTCCTGTGGACAGGCACCTCTCGCCCCATCCCCTTTCGGGGACCCTGGGCATGCCCAGCCCTGGCACTGGGGTCAGGACTGGAGCCTACGGACACTATCCAGCGCGTTCCCTGTCCCATTTCGCCGCCAGGCCCAGCTTTGCCCAGGGACCCACAGGGATGGCTGATCTGTGGCCACACTTCACTTCCCTCACTCAAAACACAGCTTGAAAATCCAGCTGGTGCTAGATACGGGCGGCAAGATGAAATGACTGACTGAGCTAAGAGAGGACTGTTAGAAAAGGACTCACCCATGATGTCTGTCAAGCTCAGCTCCTCTGGCACATTAAAGGAGGAACTGACATAAAATCAGGAACTCGCATACCCATTAGATGCTCACTGAGTGCCACACGTGTGCTGAGAGCTTTACGTATATCAGCTCATGAAATTCTCATTACCACCCTGAGAAGGCCTCAGAGGAAATTCAGGCACAGAGGGGTCAAGTCACCTGCTCAAGGTCACTCCACCTGTGACAGGCAGAACTGAAGTCTAAGCCCAAAGTCCTTGGTCCCAGCCCTGCACTGCTCTGATAGACTAAATCACCCCAGAGTAGCCATGGTCCCTGGACTCCTGGGCCAGAGAGAACTCGAGGGAGGGTCTCAGTGTGGGAAGGAGCAAGAGGGGGACCCTCACCTGTCGGTGAGGGGCGTGATCACCAGCCTCCCACTGTTGCCCAGGTACTCGTAGCCATAGATGAACTCGGCATTCACAGCACGGATGTATAAGTCATTATTCGTCCAGTAGTACCTGGTGGTACAGGGAGATGGGGGCCTAGTCATGGGGCCATGGGCCACTGGGCAGGGCATATAGTCAAGGAAAGGTTCTTTTTGGGAATGAGGGCATCAAGGCACCCATGCCCAGCCTGTCCCAGAGCCTCGAGGACAGGGCCATCTTATTGCTGACTTTCCTCTTTTCCCCTGCCCCCTCCTGGCAGCTGCTCTGGCTCTGGGGGCATCCCCCATGCCCTCACCTCAGCTGCGAGATCCATTCAAAGTCATTCACGCTGACCACGTTCTCCTGGATCAGCTTGCTCACTACGTCCTTGGCGTGGACCTCAATGACGATTAGCGCTGAGAGCACTGCCCGCTGCATGCGGGACAGCTTCCCCCGCACCAGGGCCACCAGGTCACTGAGCTGCGGGAGTGGGGGACACTCAAAAAATCAGGATGCCACGAGGAGGCTCACCCTCCCCTTTCACAGAGGGTGGGCTTTCGCCACAAACAGTCCCTGTATCTTGGGGAGCTCTGATGGTCCAGGATGGGAGGGGAGTGGGGACCGGGCAGGGGGAGGGAAGGAAGTAGAATGGAGGCATACGCCTGGCATCTGCCTCCCTGCAGCCCTCAAGGTCAGGTGGGAGAGCCTGACGAGCTGGAGCAAGGGGTGCCTGCAGCACCATGCAGGAGGGACCAGGTACAGGGCTCCCTCACTGACCCTTAAGGACAGGACATCACCTCAGGCCCATCCCTCCTGCTGGTGGCTGGTTGTGAGACACTTCAGGGGTGTCTGATCTTTTTAGACCCAATCCCGGGCCTCTTTCAGGCTCAATATAGGGGAAAGCTCCTGGAGGGCCTGGGCCCTCCTGTGCAATGTAGCAGGTGAAGGGGGACAGACAGAGGTCCTCTTGACTCCAACCTGCTGGCAGAGCTGGGGGAACAGCCGGCTTCTGAGGTCGCCAGCCTCCAGAGCCTCTGCCACCTCCATGGTCCAGTAGGTCTGGCACCCAGCGATGGTCACCTGGCCAGGCCAGTTCAGAACCCACTGGGTCCTGGGCATCTGGGAAGACAACATGGGCAGGCTGACCCGGGCAGCCGCAGCCTTGATCCCATTCTCTCTTCTTCCTTTGAATGCTGTCTGTGCCTTTCAGACTTGGCTACAGTTGTTGATGCCACCAGTCCCTCCAGAGCAGGGAAATCCTTATGCTCTGGGCTTCTCTGGGTGGCAGAGATATCTCTGAACTGACTCTGCAGGCCAGGGCTTCACCTAGAGCCCATCTGCCGGTCATGGGGCTGACAGAAGGACTGCAGGAGAGGGCACAGCCTGGAGCCTGGCACCCAGTGAGTGCTGGGAATGGAATAGCCATCCCAATGATCATTAGGAGTGAGTCTCACTTTCTGGAGTGTATGTGGAAGGGAAAGACTTCAGATTCTCGCCTGAGCCTCCAGGGACCTCATGGCTGCAGCCTGAGGATGAGGCCGGCTGCAGCAGGAGGGGCACTGAGAGGGCGCAGCGGGCGCAGGGGCAGAGGCTGCATGGGCTTCGGGCGGCTTACCGTGGGGTAGGCCTTGATGGCCCTCTCGATGATGTGGCGCACACTGGCCTTCATGCTGCGCTCCACCTCCCGCAGCCAGTCCTCCACGTTGCTGGAGGGGTAGATGGAGAAAGTCAACTGCACCTCCTCCCCCTCGGCCGAGTACATGTGCGTGATCTCCAGGTCCTCCTGGAACAGCAGCTGCAAGCAGCAGGAGAGCATGAGTGGGGTCACCCCCGGTGTCCCCAGATGCCCTGCCCACCACAGCCCCAGCACTGAGCCCGCCTGTCCAGGGCCCACCACCTCAGGAAGAGAGCCCTGCCTTCCTACCCCCTGAGAGTCTCTGTTGGCTGGGCCTTCCCAGGCTGCATGGCCTGCCTTCTCCCCAGCATGGCCTGGCCCCAGCCCAGGCCCAGCAAGACAAAGGCCTTGGGGAAGGAGGCTGATTGCCCTGCATGTCCCCGGCCTCCTGCATAGATGAGGGAGGACAAGGCGGGTCACAGGCCTCTGGCCTCACGGGTTTCGCAGTGTGCCGGAGGAAGAGGGAGCCCTGGTGAGTTGGAAATCCAGGGCCCCCAGCCATGAGCTGGGCATTCTGCAGTTGACCTTCCTCTCACAGGCCCCGCGTGTGTCTCCAAAGACTAGGAATGTCATTTGCCACCTAATTTCCTGCTAAAAGCGCTTGTCACAAAAGGAAAGACGTTCTCCCTGGGAAGATGCCCCATGTTCCCGGCTCTGAGCCCAGGGCCCAGCTGCCCACCCGGGCGATGTTCTCGAAGCACTTGCGCAGGTGTGGCTGCACAGCTGTGGGGTCCTTTGTCTGCGACAAGATCTCTAGGAGTTCATCATCTGATAGGAAGTAGAACCTGCCGGGGGAACAGGGGTGAGGAAGCGGGTCACGCAGGCTCCCTGGGCCCCAGCTGCCCACCACTACTGACATCCCTGCACCCTAGCCTGAGCAGGGCCCTGGGTGCCTCAGCCTTATGGGCAGAAACTGGCAGAGCGGCTATGGGCCAGGTGGTGCCCACCTGGGGAAGGCACTCCGCTTAGTCTCCAGGTACTCGCTGAGGCCCTTCTGCACCAGGTCCAGTATCTTGTTACAATCCCGCAGGCTGTCCAGCATCCTCACGTCTGAACACACATTGATCACCTGCAGGGCCAGACCATACATGGAAATGGGCGGTGAGCATGGGCCAGATAGCAAGGCAGGCTCAGCCCAGAGCACCCACACCAGAGTCCCTCAGCCGGGCCTGGGAAGGAAGATGCAGAAAAATTCTCCTGAGCCAGCAGCTGCATCCATCAGTCCCACAGAAAAAAATTCTATGGTGAAACAAATTAGAGTTAAACAAATTTCATGGTCAAACAAATTAGAGTTAAACTCCTTAAGCTAAGGAGTTTGCTTTGCTGCAGAACTTGTCAGGGCCTCTAAAATGCTAATGTGGGCCAGGTGCAGTGGCTCACTCTTGTAATCCCGCACATTGGAAGGCCAAGGCAGGTGGATCACCTGAGGTCAGGAGTTCAAGACCAGCCTGACCAACATGGTGAAACCCCCGTCTCTACTAAATACAAAAAAATTAGCCGGGCAGGATAGCGCATTCCCGTAATTTCAGCTACTTGGGAGGCTGAGGCAGGGGACTAGCTTGAACCTGGGAGGCGGAGGTTTCAGTGAGCTGAGATTGTCCATTGCACTCCAGCCTGGGCAATAACAGCAAAACTCCATTTCAAAAAAAAAAAAAAAAGATAAAGTGGGCTGTGGATCTCCAAGAGAAAAACTGTCAGTGACAGTGCCTCTAAGGAGTATCTCTGAGGCTGGGGAGCCCACTCTGGAGGACGTGGGTCAAGACCAAATCCTCAGGCTTGTCCACCAGCCTTTTCTGTGTAGGGAGGGAATAGACTAGATAGACTAGGAGGCTTCCAGCAATGTGACCAGGGCCCTTGGGGGCCCCAGCTGCCCCTCCCACCCCGTCGAGCTCACCTCTCGGTTCTCGTAGGCATGCTTCATGATCTTCTTCCAGATCCGCTCCATGGTCTGGTAGCGCTTGCTTTCCACAGGCAGCTGCCGGTTGATGTCCTCAGAGCTGAAGATGGGCTCCAGGTAGAGCCAGGACCGTTGGCAGTTCAGCCACTCCTCCAGCACCTCCTGGGGAGGGGAGGGGCAGGGAGGGGTGTGATACAGACTGTCAGGGTCCAAGCTGGGGTTTGTCTGCATGACTGAGACATTTCACCCCACCAGCATGCTGGGCAGAGCACTGGACAGCAAACCCTGTGTCTATAGGGAGATTTCTAGAAGGTGCTGTCATCCGTAATATCCCAGGGAACAGCCAGGCGCGGTGGCTCAAGCCTGTAATCCCAGCACTTTGGGAGGCTGGGGTGGGTGGATCACGAGGTCAAGAGATCGAGACCATCCTGGTCAACATGGTGAAACCCCGTCTCTACTAAAAGTACAAAAAATTAGCTGGGCAGGTTGGCGCGTGCCTGTAATCCCAGCTACTCAGGAGGCTGAGGCAGGAGAATTGCCTGAACCCAGAAGGCGGAGGTTGAGGTGAGCCGAGATTGCGCCATTGCACTCCAGCCTGGGCAACAAGAGCGAAACTCCGTCTCAAAAAAAAAAAAAAAAAAATCCCAGGGAACAAAAAGGATACAGGGATGCCTGCCCTCAAGAGAAGTCCCACATCCTCATGGAACGCCCAAGCCTCCAAGGGAGTCGGGGGAGCTGCTCTCTCAAAGGGAGGAATACGCCCATGCCAGCAAAGCCTGCAGCGACAGGAAAGACTCAGTGCCTGGAAGACGAACCCAGCAAACCCAGCCTCCTTCCTAGAAGGACTTCTGGGTCCATGACCCCAGGATTCTCTGAGGTTCAATGGGTCTTGAGTGTGAGAGTCCTAAAATACTCTCTGAAACATCAGTCCAAGAGTGAGGCATCTTCAGAATAAGCCATTTCCCCCTTCTGCCTCCATATTCCCCATTCAGGATTTATCTCTGGTCTTCTCCCATCAGCACAAACTCACATACTCATCCACTTCTTCCTCGTGGGATGGGGGTCACAGTCAGCAGTGTCAGGACTATGCCAAGCCCTGGTGGGCACCAGGGGAAACGGGGGGAAATGGGGCCTGGTCCCTTCCCTTGAGGGGTCCACATCCCACTAAGGGGTTAGTTCTGCCCCTGAATCATGGACCCAGCATGTGTGGTGGACTCTGTAAGAGGCACCAACCAATGGCCTCGGTGGGAACCCCTTGAAGGAGGGTGAGGGAAAATCGGTGATGCTGCTTGGTGCTGGACCTTGGAGGAGATGGAAGGTGGGTGTAGAACTCCAGGTCAAGTGGCCAGCATGAGAGAGGGAGAGCTGGGACAATGCTGACCAGCTCAGGGAGCTCTGGGTAGTCCAGGCACACTGATGAGTCCCCTTCACCTGCTTCTGGCCTTCACTGGAGGTCTCTGAACAGCTCACACAGAGCTGGCCCCGGGTCTGCCCTCCAGGGCTCTCTGGGCAGCTCTTGTCTCTGGCCTTGAGAGCCTGAGACACGCGTAGGCCCTGAGTGTGGCCTAGTCCCTCCAACTAAGGTAGCTTTGAATGACATGGGAATGGAAGCTCAGGACAGTCTGGGAAAGGGCACTGAGGTGCTTTGGGGCCTTGGGGCAACCAGCCCAGAAAGTGTCAGTACTGGAGGTCCTGGTTGTCCCGAGCTCAGGCAGCCCTGGGGAGGCCAACTGGCAGTTCTCAGTCCCTTCCTTGGCCACATTTTGGGACCAAATGCTGCCCTTCCACATCCTTAACTGCCTGGTCCAATAGCTGAACTTCATGTCTGGAGAGCCCATCCTAGTTGACTGCCTCTGAATGCAGTGAGGCGGGGCCTGCCAGAAAGCCAGGGGCTGTGTGAACGGGGGCAAGGTGCTGTGATGCTTTGAACCCTACGCGGAGACCATCAGTGACAGCCATGGGCCGGGGCTGTCTGGGTGGTGGAGTGATGAGGGAAGCACTCGGGGGAGGGCTGACCTGGGTCAGCTTCAGTTTGTTCTCCCAGGAGTTGATGCGCTGCTCAAAGGGCTTCTTGTAGGGTGAAAAAGACATGCTCTGGGTCATGACGATGTGGTCGTCCAGCAACTGCGAGGCCTCATCTGGGCTCTTCAGGATGTAGGTGTCTGTCTCCTTGTAGGGCAGGACGTTGAACAGGATGGTTGACCACTCCTTCTCCATCTTGTCCAGTGCCTGGAGTAGGGGACAAGCCAGGTTGAGTCCCAGGAGGGAATGGTCCTGCTGCTATCTGACTAACCCTGACCAGGGAAGCAGCAGACAGCACCTGACCATGACCTTAACATGGCCCCTCTGGCAGACAGTCTCAGCTTGTCTGTCAGCAAGTCCCATGTGAGCCCTCATCTGAATTCAGGGCCAATGCACTCTCTTTTTTTTTTTTTTTTCCTGAAATAGAGTCTCGTTCTATCACCCAGGCTGGAGTGTAGCAGCGCAATCTTGGTTCACTGCAACCTCTGCCTCTTGGGTTCAAGCAATTCTCCTGCTTCAGCCTCTCAAGTAAATGGGACTACAGGCATATGCCACCACGCCCGACTATTTTTTGCATTTCAGTAGAGACAAGGTTTCACCATGTTGGCCAGGCTGGTCTCGAACTCCTGACCTCAGGTGACCCACTGGCCTCAGCCTGCCAAAGTGCCGAGATTACAGGTGTGAGCCACCGCGCCTGGCCCAATTCACCCTTACACATGTGCTGCATGTGGTTGTACCTGTGTTGGGAGGCAACTAAGGTGAGGAGGAGTGTGGGTGCTGGTCTCACCTCTGGCATTTACTGTGTCACCCTGGCCAGTTGCTGAACCTTTCTGAGTCTTAATTGATTATCTGTTTTTTTGTTTGTTTTGTTTTGAGACGGGATCTCACTCTGTCTTCCTGGCTGGAGTGCAGTGGCATAATCACCACTCACTGTAGCCTCAGCCTCCCAAGTAGCTGGAACTATAGGCATATGCCACCATGCCTAGCTGGTATTTTAATTTTTTGTAGAGACGGGGGTCTCTCTATGTTGCCCAGGCTCCTGGGCTCAAGCGATCCTTCCTCCTCAGCCTCCCAGAGTACTGGGATTACAGGCATGTGACTGCGCCCAGCCTAACTCATCTGTTAAATTGAGGATAATGTTATCAGCTCCTTCCTGAGGCTCTTGAGAGGTGTAACTGAAGAATAATGGCAATGGCGGACCCTGTCAAGAACTTTATGTGTATTATTAACTCACTTAATAGAATGCATCTCAACTCCTGGGCCTCATGACCCCAGGCATGGGGCTTATTACTGTCATCCTCCCAAGTGGCTGTGGCTGCCAGAGCAGGAGGCCAGGCTGTCCGGCAGGGCCTGGGTGGGGTAGGTGGGCCTGCTGATGGCTGCCCACCTGCTCGATGGCATACTCCTTGCCAGCCACCTCGGCCACCTTGCTGATGCTCTCAATATGGTCCTGCAGGTTCATCTCAAGGCAGCGAGCAAAGGTCAGGTTGGCCTTGGGCCTGACGTTGATGTTGATCTGGTTGGACAGCACCTCCCAGTGCCGGTTACGCATGCCAGGGTTACGCAGCCCCTGGATCAGCGGGATGTATGGTTTGAACTCCTCGATGCGGGCCCGGATGTCCAAGGCCACTTCCTGGCAGGCTGCAGGGTAGGACAGAAGGGCATGAGAGGCAGCCAGTGGAGGCAGGGAAGGAGGGGACCCACTGGGGTGGCTCCTTACCTGGCATGTCCTTGAACTGCTTCACACACTTGTGCATGGTCTTGAAGGCCTCAATCACGTTCTTCTCTAGCTGCTCAGCATCGATGGCGGACAGGGGGTCATTCATCCAGCTCTCTGACCAGCGCAGCCAGTCAGAGGCTGTGGTCCAGAGGTCCAGGTAGGGTTGGAACTCCTTCACCATCCTGGAGAGCTTGTCGTACTGCAGGGACAGGAGGGCAGGATTGGGGCTGACTTGGGGAGCTCCCCAGTCTCTCTCCATGCTGCCCCTTCTGGGCAAGGTCCTCTCCCTCTCCCTTGTTCCTAGCTGCTGTCCCTGCCCCTGCCCCCACAGACCTGGGCCTGGTCTCCCTTCTTCTCTTCCCACCCGAGAGCTGGGCTCTGAGCTGTTGCACCAGACCTGGGCTGACCCTCAGACCTTCTGCCTGGTCCCAGGGGCCTCCTCAACCTGAGGGCCAGGGTTGGGCTGTCTCCAATCTGCAGCTTGCTCTACCCTGGCCCTAAATGCCAGAGCCCTGCCACCTGGCAGCTGCATCTACACGAGCTGCTTCCTCGAGCCAGGGGGCTTAGGGGCAGGGCGCCTGCGGGAGGCCTACGTTGGTGATGGGCAAGCCGAAGATGCGCTCGCGGTTGTTGTAGAGCACAGCCTGCTGCTGGCAGTCCTTCAGCTGCTTCTTCATGCGCCGCACCTCGTTGGCAATCTCATGTGCTCGCGAAATCTCCACGTGGATGGAGAAGCCAGCTACCACCAGCTGCAGGCCAAGGAGCAGTGGGTCAGGTGCCCCTGCAGCCTCATTTGTGTCCACGCCTTCCCATGCAAACCCCAGGGAACCAGAGGTCCCAGGACATCCACTCCTCCCAGTGTAAGGAGGCTGTTCTCCTGGAGTGAGCAGATTCCTAGCCCATCACAGGCAGGCTGACTGCCCTGTGGTAACATAGCAGGGCCAGGGGAGACCCAGTGCCCTGACGCTGGGCCCACTGCCCACTGGGCCACCATGGTCACAACAGAAGAGCTGGGGTCTTTACTACTCTGAATCTTTCTGGAGCTTGCTGCCCAGGCATCTCTTTGGCCTTTAGGTTCATTCTTTCAGCCATGTATTCATTCATCTATCTGCTCACCCATCACACGTTGACTCAGCACCTCCTGAATGCAAGAAGTGAGACTGAGCCCTAGAGAACTGTGCGTGTGTGTGGTGGGATGGAGGGTGTGTCCAGCACCAAGCCTGCAGCTGTGCCCCACCTGTAGCCCTTCCAGTTTCTCCTGGAAGTTGTTCTGATCCATGATCTGGATTTTGTGGAACTTCTCCTCATCCTCCATATGCTGCTGCTGCACCATCTCTATCTGCCCGAGGATCTTAGAAGGCCAGTTGCTGGCAATCCATCTGGCCAGGATGGGGATGGGGATTGGGAGAAATATCGCAGCTGAAGTGGTGGGGTGGCAAGGCCAGGCAGGGGCATCCCACCAGGTACCCAGGCAGCCAGAGAGAAGGGGGAACCGGGAAAATCCAGGCAGCTGTGGAGGCCACTTGGGGCCGGACAGCTGGGAAGTGCAGGTGAGCTGGGAGGCAGCTACCGCCACCATCAGGGAGGCTGCTCTGCCCCCTGGGAGCTGCAGTCTGCATCTAGTGAGATGCAGACCCAACATGTCCAGTGCAGTGACCAGGACCAAGGGGAAGTGAGAGGAGTGGGGTCGAGTTCCACTCTTAAGCCTCAGTGGCCTTTCCTTGGAGGAGGCAAAGCCGCAGTCTCTAGCCAGGGCCCTCATGCCAGCTGCCTTCATGTCAGACCTACTCCTTTTGCCCAGCTGACACCGGGGACCTGTGGAATGTGAGGCTTTCCCCTGAAGCTGGCCTATGGATGCTGACCCTGGGGAGTTCCCCCTGGCACCCAGGTGCCCTGTCTGCCAGTGTCTCCGGGCTCCTGGGCAGGACCCTGATGGTCCTGACTGCCCCCACCATCTGTGAGGCAGTGCTGGGTGTGGGGTCTCTGGCTACTGACGGGACAGAGACAAGGTTGGGGAGCACCTGAGGCCAAAAGGCCCAAATGAATTCCTTCTGCTTTACTGGCCACCTAGCTCTGCTTGGTCCTGGCCCATGTGTGGAGCCCTGGCCTCTGGAATCTCGGTGGGGCGTTTCTGGGGAGACTGCACAGGCTGTGGCAGGTGGGGCATTTGGGAGCCTCTGCAGCTCAGCAGCTCCCCTCACACTCCACCCTGCACCTGGCATGGGGGCCCAGCTCCCACTCACTTGTCATTGAAGTCATCTGAGCTGAGGTTGTAGAGGAATTCATCCATGACCTGGTAGTCATCCATGACCTTCACAATCCGCTCCTGCACAGACGGGTGGTAATGAGAACTGCACGTGTACCGGGGAGCAGGGTGGGTAATTGGGACCTGGCTCCCCAAAGAGACGGGAACTAGAGAGGGGCTGCTCTGTTTCAGAGTAGAAAGGCCTGGGCCAGAGGGGAGGCCCAGCGTGCAAGGGCAGCATCAGGCTCAGGACTCCAAGAGCCATGGCAGCCACACGTCCAACTTCCAGCCCCCAGCACCCAGACAGCAGAGCTCTGAAGCCCTGGCTCACAGCCCCCAAACCCCATCTGTGCTCTGTCCACCTCCCCCTCAGCCTCCTGGGTCCTGACCTCCCAGGCCCTGCCTGCCCCAGCCTTCAGACTCTAACACCGGCTCTGTGCCTCCTGGCCCCCGTCTCACCTCCAGGCCCACCAGCCTTTCCGGGATGCTCTTCATCCACTCTCGCAGCTCAGCCAGCTCCTCAATGCTGTTGGGCTTCTCGTAGATCTTGCGGCTGATGCTGCGGAACTCCTCGCAGATCTGGCAGTGGGAGGAGGTGCTGGGGAGGGTGGCGTGCTGCTCCTTTGCTTTCCCTGGCCTGCTCCTCCTCCTTGGTCTCCAGCATCTCCTGACAGGGAACTGTTCCCCCTACCCCAATACCCTGCAGCACTTTCCAAGAGGGGTGCTCCTGGTGGGCTCCCTGGGTTGCTGAGGGCTGTTAGTGGGCCAAGGGTGTGACCTGGCACACCTCAACCTCCCAGCCTCCTCTGGCCCCACCAATACACGCAGGGCTTCTGAGACTTGCACTCATACTCCCCAGCTCCATGAAACAAATCCACCAAGGGTGTCCTTTGTGAGGCTTCCCAGGCCTCTGCAAGTCTGGGGAAGGAGGTAGAAACTCCTGTTTCCTGGGACCTCCCATATGGGACAGCTCCCTGTAGACAGGCGGGGATGGGACAGGGTTTCCAGCTCCTTCCCTTGGCAACTGAGCTCTGCAGACACCCCAGACCCTGACTGGGGACATCTTGCTGGGTATGTGAGGGTGCACGTGTGCTGCTGTGGTCACTGAGGCGGGGCGGGTGGGCACTTACGCTGTCCACCTCCTTGTGCAGGTTCTTGGCAAGGATGTCCAGCATGGAAGTGGCCAGGGCCTTGCGTTTCTTGGACAGGCTCTGCTTGACGTTGTCGGTGTTGATGTAGAAAGGCCCAATGATGATGCTGCTGGGCAGCGAACTGTCCAGGATCTCCTTCTCCCGCAGGTGGGTGAGCACCACCTCCCGCACCTCCTGGGCCGACAGGCCCTGCGTCTGGTAGGCTCTGAGGACAGCAAGCACATGGGAGGGAGCAGAGGACAGTGAGCAGGGTTGGCAGGGAGTCATGTGCGCTGGCCGACACACGGACACCCTTGGACGCGCAGGGGCACACGTACGCACTTGAGGAAAGTGGCAATGTCGTTGTTGCTCAGCTCCAGGTACTTTTGGTACTCTTTGGCGTAGGCCTGCAGTGGGATCATGGCCTTGGCCATGGAGCTGGCGATGGTGGCCCGTAGCTCCTCCACCAGTGGCTCATGAAGGCCCACCGACTCCAGCAGGGGGTCACCGCTGATGAAGATGTCCTCCATCACCAGCTGTGAGGGAAGGCATGGGAGGGGCAGTGCTGGATGAGCCAGGTGGCGAAGAAGCAGAGGGGCTGGAGGTGGAGATTCCTCCCGAGGAGCAGGGCAAATACAGGCAGGATGTGCCTGAAGCCTGTGGATGGCACGGTGGCTGCAGAGAGTTGGGGTGCTGGGGAGGGGGTTTTACTGTGCTGTCTCTTTATAAGGTCAGAAGGCCCTGTGAGGCCCACTAATGAGCAGCATCTTCCCCTGCCTGGGCCTGACTCAGCCCAGGGCCAAGGAAAGGCGCAGAAAAGACAACTGGGTCGTGAAGGCTGTGACTGACCAGCAGGGGAGACAAGAAGGGCTAGGGCACGGGGCTCTTGGACCTGGAAGTGGGCTGTGTACAGCTGGGGGTGTGCAGTGACAGTGACTAGTTGGGGCTTTGGACAGAGGTTCTGTATTAGAAGCTGGCCCGTGACCCCCTCCGGAGATGAAGAGAGGGCAGGAGCTGGGTGGGATCAAGAACGTGGGGTCTGCGTCAGATCTGACCGTGGCAGCAGAGGTCCAGCAAGCCCAGAGTTCAGATCACAGTTCCAACACTTAGCAGCTATGCAATCTTAGGGTATCACACTTCTCCAAGCCTCACCTACAGAATGCGGGTGTTAATAATAGTTCCCAGTGCAGCCTGTGATGAGGATTAAATGAGATACTTGAGAGTTACAGGGCTGAGCATACTGCCTGCCGGACAGAAGGCCTGTGATACAGCTAAACTGCAGCAGCACCCTGAGACGCAGAGAGCCATCAGCAGCCAGGGAAGCCAGGGCAGCCAGGGCAGCCAGGGCAGCCAGGGCAGCCAGGGCCTGGGACCTGCTCAGGCTGCAGCGTGTACCTTCTCCAGCTGGGGCACGGCGTGGGTGGCCAGGATGCCCTTGTCGAAGAGGTTCAGCAGAGATGCCTCGAACTGCTCCAGTGGGGTGCTATAGTGCACCCCAGAGCTGTCCAGCACCAGGTCCACGATGAACAGGGGATTCTTCCGGGGCCTGCAGGCAATGGCGGTCTGACTGTGGGCAGAGGCCTAGGAGGCCTGTGTGTAGGGGCGGCCCTCTGCCCTTCCTCAGCGCTATGGCTCTTGGACCTTCCGTACACAGTCCTTGACTTTTCTTTCTTCCCAAACACCTCCAAGTTGCCAGAGAGGAAGACCCAGGCTGAACAAACAGATTCCTCAGCTCCTGACATGCTCCAAGGTCCACAAGCACCACAAGAGAGGGAGGCCCCCCCACCCCTGTGTTGAGGTTGTCAGGACCTAGCGTTGTGGCCCCCACACTCTCCCTGGGAGCCCATCTTCCTTGGCTTCCGATCTCTGCTATGCAGCAAGAGCCAAGACTGGAGCTCAGCTGGGGCCCTCTGATGGCTTCTGACTATACTTAGAATGAATCCAGCCCCAAGCTGAGACTTCAGGAGGCCCCGTGAGATCTGGCCTGGTCCCTGCAACCTCTCCCACTGCATTCTGAGCAGCCCTCCCTGACTCCAGCCACACTGGGCAGCCTTTCCTTCCTTGACTGCACGATGACCTCGAGCTGAGTGAGCAGTGCCAGGCCTGTCTTCCCCTCAGCGTCTCTGCCCATGCTCTCTCTCCGCCTGTACCTCCCTCCACCTCGCATCCCATCACAACTGGGTTCTTCTTATGTCTCAGGTCTTGGCACAGATGTCATCTCCTCCCTGACACCCTGGCAAAGGCCCACCCCCAGTGTCTATCATGGCCCCTGCCCAAACTGGCAATGACTATGTGTATTTATTTATCTGTTTGCTGCCTGTCTCCCCCATGAGACCAGGGACTGGGCCTCTCTTGTTCCCTTAGAACCGTGCCTGGTTCGTGGAAAGTGCTCAAAGAATATTTCTCCATGGAGTAACTCAATGACCGAGTGAGTGAAGGTCACCGGAAGCAATGCAAACCAGGGCTGGCAGGACACTGCCCAGCAGCCTACAGGGAGCTCAGCTCTCCCTCCTGCCTGGGACCTGGCACAGATGGGCACCCTGGCCTTTGTCCTCCACCCTGCTCCATCCCAACCACTGGGGCCTAGCAAGGAACAGCTCCACTATCAACAGGTGCCTCTGCCCAGCCGGGCCCCACCTGTAAGGGCTGTTAATTAAGTCGTCACCCCAGACCATGTCGTCGGTGCAGTTGAGCACGCTGTAGCAGGCATCACTGATGAACTGTGAGAAGCTGGCGAGTGAGTCCTGCACCAGGAAGCGCAGCGTGTCCTGCAGCATGTACTTCACCAGCTCCATCAGCTTGCGCAGCTTGGACATCAGGTACACTTCCCAGTTGGTCTCATAGAGGTTGTACCAGCCCTTGCTCATGTCACGCAGGCTGCTGCGCATGGCCACCTTGAGGGAGTTGACCCAGCTGTCCTTGAGGAACATCTGCACCTGGAGTGGCCGCAGGCATCATCACATGGCCGCCCTGGCGACCCATCACCTATAGACACACTCAGAGACTCAAAGCACCAGGGCACTTGAAGCTCAGGGCTCATCTGACTGTGGAGGGATGTCCCCTACCCCAACTACTGCCAAGCCCTGCCAACCAACAGCCTCACGTGACCCTGGGGGCTCAGGGCTGCTGGGATCAGGGGAAGGAGGGAAGAAAGGAGAGAGGGAATATGGGGCAGCAGAAGCAGGACTTTCCCTCCAGCCATGAGAGACAGAGACCCAGAGAATGAGACAAGAGAGAAGCAGAGAGACAGAGAACAAGACAAAAACAGACTGAGAGGGAAAGACATAGACAATGAGGCAGAGAGACAGAAGAGGGGCCCCACCCCATCATACCCCAATCTGCAGGTCAACACAGGGGTGCCTGAGGTTCCTGCTCCCCTTCTAAGACAAGGGGTCTGCTTCAGAGGCAAACAGAGTTGGGATGGAAAGGGATTGGAAATAGAGCCCACCCTGGTTCTCCCTTTCTCTCCAAGATGAGCTGTCAACCTCAGTCCCCACCCCAGCCTCCAATAACGTCTAGGAAGAGGCTGAGGACAGGTTTTGAGAAAAGGAGGAGCTCACAGCCTCGCCACGTGGCCTGTTGACCTAGGCCTTCCACTGCAGCCCCGACCTGTGCCTGCCGGCCCTGAGGGTCTGCCCTATACTTGCCCCTCTGTGTCCTTGATGCCTACAAACCTGGGAGAAGGTCTGTGACTGGATCTGCTCAAACTCCTCCAGGCGGCTGTACTTGGAGAGGTTTGAGTGGAACAGGGACATGGTGGTCACACTGTTGCACTGGGCCCTCACCTTGCTGAGGGCCGTGATGACCTCTGGCCGTGTGAGCAGGGACACAAAGGTGAAGTCCTCCTTCTGCTCCCGGAAGGGGTACTTGGGGACACTCACCAACCCTGCAGGGGTAGTGGCCAAGGGCCAGGATCAGACCCTGCCTCGCCACACCAGGACACAGGACAAATCCACAGGCGCTTGATGGAGGGCCGTGACTTCTGCCTTCTCCCCGGAAGAGGGACTAGGGTTCCCGGAGCCCCACTTTTCCCATAGTTTGCCAGAGTGGTGCTGCAGCTCTTTAGTGAGGTGCCCACTCTGAGATGGATAAAGGAACTCCTTCTAGGACTCCTTAGTCACAGACTCCTCTGAGAAGTAGATGAGAACCGTGGACCCTCTCCTCATCTACCCCTGCCTGTGCTGCAAACAAGCTCAAGGTCTGTCCACAGCCTGCCCTGGAGCACCGAGGAAGGAAGATGTGGGTACCAGGACCTCTTGGAATGCCCACTGTCCACACCCCAGCCTGCATCCTGAGTACATGACACACAGGAAGCTGAGTCTAAGAAGACTGGCAGGGGAGCTCAAAACAAGGAGCGTTCTCGGGCCCCAGGATCCTGCTCTGAGACTCAGTCTCCTCTTGCTACTGTAGGAAGGACTGTCCTCTAGGTCAGAGCAGCAGAGCCCCTTCCATCTACTGTGGAAACATTGTTTCCTAGTACACATTCACCTTGCCACTTCTGTGCAATTCCCACTAATATGTTCAAAAAGAGCCTTCTTCCCCTTCCCCTGGTCCAGAACCCTCCAGGCAGCTGGGAGAAGTGGGACAAGTGCTGGAGACAGGGAAGGTGCAGGGAGTGTCGGGCTGATGATGCCCACAGTGGCAGAGCAGACGATCCTGGAGGGGAGGGTTGGGGGGTAGCTCCGGCCACGTGGACGGCCATGGGGCCCGTCTTGGTCCAGTGACCCTCACCTTGCTCAGGCACCTGCTCCTCCTCCTTCTTGGGGAGGGTCACGTAGGAGAAGGTCTCAGGCTTGGAAGAGACAATGTGGTCAAAGTTGATCTTGTTCATGCTGCGCTCATAGTCCAGGCTCACTTCTCTGGCGAGACTGCTGAGGTGCTCTAGAACCCTGCCCATGGAGACAGGAGACGGAGGCGTCAGGGGCTCCACATCCTGTGAATCCCAGCCGGGGCCAGGCTCTGCTCTGGCATGGACCTGGGGACATGCATTTAGGGCTTTCCCTCTGGATTCATGGCCACACCCCTACCTGGCCCTGAGCCACTAACTTCCAAGTGCGCTTCCCCTGCTTCTTTCATGCCCCTTGTCCCCATTTTCTGTGGCCAGTCTCTGCAAGCCAAGGCAGGCCCCAGAGCAGTGGGACGGGGTGCAGGAAGTCCTGGGCCTGGAAGCCTCAGAGAGCTGCCCACTCACTGCCTGCACCTCCCCTGCAGCACCCCCGCCCGCTGCCCATGGCTCAGTGGAGGATGCTTGCCACCGAGCTCCTTTGCTTTCACCGAGCAATCATGGCAGTGCCTTGAAGGTGCTGAGAGCTCAGGCTGCGCAATACCACAACTGGGCCCGAGGGTGGGGGACCCCTGCACTTCACCCTGGAACTGGGCTCTGAGATTGGAAATCGCCAGACCTGGGGTGAGCTTGCATTTAGTCCATTGCAGCTCTCGCTGGCTCTACCTCTGAGGAAGCCTCAAATATACATCTTTCTCCCCTGCTGCTCAGCTGCTATTCTGGTTCAAGCCACCATCATGGTCTCTGGCACGATTATGGCATGAGTCTCTTCACTGATCTCCCTGCTTCCACACTTGCCCCCTTACAACCCATTCTCCACTTGGCAAGGGGGAAAGATATATTTTAAACATGTACATGATCAAGCCACTCCTCTGCTCAGTAGCACCCATGGCGAGCAGAGACTGTTGGCCCGTGGCTGCATCTCGGCCCTGGCCTGCGTGTGGTCCAGCCTCCCCCACCAACATCTCTCTTTGCATTCCAGCCACAGTAACCCTGTCCTGCTCCTCAAGTACCACAAACTTGTCCCTACCTCAGCCTCTGCACTTCTGTTCCCTCTGCCAGAATCCTCTTCTTCCCTTACTGTTTTAGACCTCAGCGCAAATGACAGCACCTCTGTCAGGGAGGCTTTCCCTGAGCACCTAATAGAAAGAAGCCCTTCTGAGACATCTTTATTCCCTTCTCTCGCTTGGTCTTCACAGCACTTATCGGAACGCTGAATCACCCAGATTTCTCATTGTCTGTCTTCCTGGCCAGGCTGAGTCCCCAGGGTGCAGGCTCTTTGTTGGAAATGTTCACTGCAATGTCCCCAGTGCCTGGCACAAGATGGGTACTTCCACACATGGCTGCTTGCTGGCCTGAAATCCACTCCCTCCCTTCTTCCTCAATTATGTTCCAGAATTCAGTACTTCCTCACTAGACTCAGGGGAACATGACACAGCCCCAGCTCCAGGGGTACATCTCAGCTAGTTCGAGCCAATCTTGTGGAGCTTGCCCCGACTGCAGTTGGTTTAGCAAGGGGAACACATCCCAGTTATGATCAACCACTTATGCAGAGATATAAAAGTCAAGCCCTCTGCAGTCAGCTAAGATTGCTCCATTGCACTCTAGCCTAGGGGACAGAGCAAGATCCTGTCTAAAAAAAAAAAAAAAAAAAAAAATCAAGCCCTCTTATTCTGGCTCCCTCCAGGACAAATTCGGTGGTGTCATGCTTGCTCCAGAGTTTCCCACAGGATCAGGCTGAGGCTAGACTTCTAAAATCATATTTCACCAGCAGCTTCTTCTATTATATCCTGCTTCCCTTACTTCCTTATAGATTTCTTCTGAGAGGATTTCATCAATCGCTTGCACAAGAATCCCCAAATCAGGGTCTGCTTCTAGAGAACCCAATCTAAGACAACCCTTACTGTGCTCATGAAATTGCCGCTGCCCTCTTGCCTGAAGATAAAGCCAGCACACACTGGAGGCAGAGCCCTGAGGCACCAAACCGGGGACATACTGCAGTGCTTTTCCTGCTGCAGGTACAGTAACACACTTCCCTGCCATCTCAGCCAACCCGAGACCAGCATCTTTGATACTTAAAGCCAAAAACATTATAAATTGAATAAAATTCAAGAAACAGAATTCTGGACAGCAATGGTAAGGTGGCTACATTGATTCAAATCTCCAAATATATCCTTGGAAGGAAGGAAGGAAGGAAGAAAGGAAGGAAGGGAGGGAAGGAAAAACTAACACTACCAAAACCTGCACCTTTAGCACAACTAGAATAAGAAGACTGCCTAAATTTCAAATTGTCTTTAAATTAAAAAATAAACATTAATCTCCAGTGAGCTGTCTCTCATACTCTTGTTGCAAGTTTTCACAGAGAACAAGGGCAGGCTAAGGAAAACTGAAGAGGGAAATAGTGGCAGGCCTAAGTCAGATCTAAAATCCTACCTGAGGCTGGGTAGGGTGAATCACACCTGTAATCCCAACACTTTGAGAGGCCGAGGCGGGTAGATCACCTTAGGTCAGGAGGTCAAGAGCAGCCTGGCCAACATGGTGAAACCCTGTCTCTACTAAAAATACAAAAGTTAGCCGGGCAATGTGGTGAGTGCTTGTAGTCCCAGCTACTCGGGAGACTGATGCAGGAGAATCATTTGAACCCAGAGGGCAGAGTTTGCAGTGAGCCGAGATCACACTACTGCACTCCAGACTCGATTACAGAACAAGAGTTTGTCTCAAAAAATATATATAATACATACATACATACATACATACATAAAATCCTACCAGAAAGAGAAAGTAACCCAGGCCAGGCGCAGTGCCTCACGCCTTTCATCCTAGCACTTTGGGAGGCCAGTGTAGGTGGATCATGTGAGCCCAGGAGTTTGAGACCAGCCCAGACAACAGAACGAGACCCCATCTCTACAAAAAATTTAAAAAATGAGTGGGTGTGTGGCATAGGCCTGTAGTCCCAGCTACCAGGGAGGCTGAGGTAGGAGGATTATTTGAGCCCAAGAGTTTGAGGCTATCGTTAGGTGTGATTGTGCCTGGGCATTCCAGCCTGGGCGAAAGAGTGAGACTGCATCTCAAAAAAAGAGAAAGTAACCCTGGCTGTAAAAATACTGAAAAAGTGTCCTGGTAAATCAGAGCACTTACGACAAGGAAGGGACTTAAGCACATGCAATTCAAGGCAGTATTCTTTGAAAGGCATGACTTAAAGGACAGGAGATAAAAGGAAAGGAGTCCGTTGCAGACTGCAGGGGAAGGGAAAAGAAGCAAAAGTGAAATCTTGAGTTCTGCAAGATAAGAGAACAAAAACCTTGGAGGACCCACATCCCTCTCCCCAGCACATGCGTGCGCGCATGTGCACACACACACACACACATACACACACACACACACACACACACACTCATTTACAAAACAAAAACAACTAGTGTGCAATACTGACAGAAGAGGGCGCCCTTGGACTAGAAAGCTTGCAAATCACTCCAAATCCTGAAATGAATAGGTGAACGCCGACTACATTTTTTTTCTATAAGCAAAAAAAAAAAAAAAAAAAAAAAGCATTGTTTAGCTTTGTTTGGATGCTTGAGAAGACGAGAGCATCTTAACGGATAAAATTCCCATCTGATCTAAAAAAATAAACAAGGACCAAGTAGAAGAGAACTGTAACATAGCACTTCAGCTAAATAGCCTAAAACAAGTGTTTGGGCATCTGAAAAACCACCCTGAATCAGAAATTCAAAAAGAAAACACAGAACTGGACAAATAACAGTAAGAAAAGAGATTTAATCAAGCTCAAGGAAAAAACAGAAAATAAAATTATCCCAGGGAGGAAGGTGAAATTACAAGGTGCCCAAGAGAAAATAGTCAAATCAAAGCCTAATGAAGCAAATTGAAGAAAGGCAGAATATAAACAAGAGAGTAAAAATGAGAGACAATAAAGGAAGTAAATGAAGGAAAACACAATTTTTAAAAATAATTAAAATCTCCAGGTGCAGTGGCTCACGCCTGTAATCCCAGCACTTTGGGAGGCTGAGGACGGCGGATCACAAGGTCAAGAGATTGGGACCAGCCTGACCAACACAGTGAAACCCCGTCTCTACTAAAAATACAAAACTTTGCTGGGCATGGTAGTGCCGCGCCATAGTCCTAGCTATTCAGGAGGCTGAGGCAGGAGAATTGCTTGAACCTGGGAGGCAGAGGTTGCCGTGAGACAAGATTCTACCACTGCACTCCAGCCTGGCCACAGAGCCAGACTCTGACTAAAAATAAACAAAATAAATAAATAAATAAATAAAATTAAAAAGAAATAACTAAAAAGGGTCAGAAAGTGGTTGAGTTAGAAGATAGGCAAAGCAGCAGCAATATATAAAAAGATATGGAGATATAAATATATAATGGAATCCTTGATGAGGAAAAACAAAAGAATGGAACAGGACCAAGATTCAAAAACTATAATTCAAGATAAATTTCTTTTTTTTTTTCTTTTTCTTTTTTTTTTTTTTTTTTTGAGATGGAGTCTGGCTCTGTCACTCATGCTGGAGTGCAGTGGCACAATCTTGGCTCACTGCAAACTCTACCTCCCAGGTTCAAGCGATTCTCCTGCCTCAGCCTCCTGAGTAGCTGGGATTACAGGCGCCCATGACCATGCCTGGCTAATTTTTGTATTTTTAGTAGAGACAGGGTTTCACCATGTTGATCAGGCTGGTCTTGAACTCCTGACCTCATGATCTGCCCGCCTTGGCCTCCCAAAGTGCTGGGATTACAGACATAAGCCACCATTTTTTGTTTTTTGTGTTTTTGAGACAGAGTCTCACTCTGTTGCCCAGGCTGTAGTGCAATGGCCCAATCTGCTCACTGCAACCTCCGCCTTGCGGGCTCAAGCAATTCTCCTGCCTCAGCCTTCTGAGTGGCTGGGATTACAAGTGCATGCCACCACACTCAGCTAATTTTTGTATTTTTAGTAGACACAGGGTTTCACCATGCGGGCCAGGCTGGTCTTGAACTCCTGACCTCAGGCAATCCGCCCACCTCGGCCTCCCAAAGTGCTGGGATTACAGGTGTGTGCCTGGCTGGCCTCAGAATTCTTAAAAGCAACACATAGGCAAGGCAACCAAAGAGGAGCATTTTTTTTTAAACTCATAGAATAAAAGTGTGAACTAAGAACTTTATATCTGGTCAAGCCTCCCTTCAAGTTTTAAACATGTGAGAACTCAAGGAACTCTATACCCTTCAGCTCTTCATCAGGAATCTACTAGAAAAGGAACTTAATACAACCAAGAGATGACGGTAAACTTCAGAAGAAAAGAATGACATTTAACAGAGTTTATTGTAAATTTAAGACTAAAAGGTGGAGATGAGTGCGGAGAAAATAGTAATAATATTTTAATAGTTAAAATATTAAGTAGAGGCTGGGTGCAGTGGCTCATGCCTGTAATACCAGCACTTTGGGAGGCCGAAGCAGGAGGCTCATTTGAGGTCGGGAGTTCAAAACCAGCTTGGCCAACATGATGAATCCCCATCTCTACTAAAAGTACAAAAATTAGCCAGGCGTGGTGGTGGGCGCCTGCAATCCCAGCTACTTGGGAGGCTGAGGCAGGAGAACTGCTTGAACATGGTGGGCAGAGGTTGCAGTGAGCAGAGATCACCACCATTGCACTCCAGCCTGGGTGACAGAGCAAGACTTTGTCTCAAAAAATAAATAAATAAGTAGAGCTGAGCATGGTGACTCACTCCTATAATCCCAGCACTTTGGGAGGCTGAGGTGAGCAGATTGCTTGAGCCCAGGAGTTTGAGACCAGCCTGGGCAACAGCAGGAGACCCTGTCTCTACAAGAAAATACAGAAATTAATCACATCTGTGGTCTCAGCTACTTGGGAGGCTGAGGTATGAGGATAGCTTAAGCCCAGAAGGTCAAGGCTGAAGTGAGCTATGATTGTGCTACTGCACTCTAGTGTGGGTGACAGAGCAAGACCCTGTCTCAAAACAAAACAAACAACAAAAATAAAACAGGCCAAATATTAAAGGGTTAAGTAGGAAAGCAGGGTATAATGGAGACTACAAAAGAAACCACTAAAATAAAGGCATAAACCTTCCTAAATGCCAAAAGAAATTTTTAAAATGAAAGAACTAAGAAAACATACCATGTAGAGAAAGAAATATAGCATTGTATTACAATACACATAATGATTTTAACAGGAAGTAATATGACTGAGTTGAGGTCAAACCTATTAGCCATACCAACAAATGTGAATGGGCTTAACTCACCTATTACAAGAAGAAGTTGGCTCACAAATAAAATCCAAACTACATTCTGAAAGTAAGAAACTGATATAAAACAAATTAGTTCAGAAAGGCTCAAAATAGAGGGATTTATCGGACAAATGAAACAATAAGATGTCAGGTGGCAATGTTGATATCAAGCAAAGTAAAATGCAGATCAGAGAGCATTAGAACTCCACCAAAAGGCTCCTGGAACTGATAAACAACTTGAGTAAAGTTTCAGGAAACAAAATCAATGTACAAGAATCAAGAGCATTTCCATACAAGTTGAGAGCCAAATTAAGAATACAGTTTCATTTATGATTGCCACAGAAAAATACCTAGGGATACATCTAACCAAGGAGGTGAAAGATCTCTAGAAGAACTACAAAACACTGCTAAAAGAACTCAGAGATGACATAAACAAATGGAAAAACACTCCATGCTAATGGACTGGAAGAATCAATATTATTAATATGACCATACTGTCTAAAGCAATCTACAGATTCAACACAATTCCTATCAAACTACCAAGTCATTTTTCACAGAACTAGGAAAAAATTAGTCTAAAATTTATATGAAACCTAAAAAGACTCTGAATAGCCAAAGAAAACCTAAGCAAAAAGAACAAAGCTGGAGGCATCACCTTATCTTCAAACTATACTACAAGGCTATAGTAACCAAAACACCATGTTACTGGTTCAAATCAGACACATAGGCCAATGTAACAGAATAGAGAGCACAGAAATAAAGCCACACACTTAAAGCCATCTGATCTTCAACAAAGTCGACAAAAATACGCAATGGGGAAAGGACTCCCTATTCAATAAATAGTGCTGGGATAGCTCGCTAGCCATATGCAGAAGGTTGAAACCGACCTGTACCTTTCACCATAAATAAAAATTAACTCAAGATGAATTAAAGATTTAAGTTTTGTTTTGTTTTGTTTTGTTTTTCCTGAGACAGTGTCTTGCTCTGTCACCCAGGTTGGAGTGCAGTGGCACCAGCTCGGCTCACTGCAACCTCCCCCTCCTAGGTTCAAGTGATCCTCCCACCTCAGCCTCCCAAAGAGCTAGGACTACAGGTGCACCCCCCACCATGCCTGGCTAATTTGTGTGTGCGCGTGTGTGTGTGTACACACACACATATATATACACATATTTTTTGTAGAGATGGGGTTCTACCATGTTGCCCAGGCTGATCTTGAACTCCTGAGTTCAAACCGTCTACCTGCTTCAACCTCCCAAAGTGCTGGGATTGCAGGTGTCAGCCATCTAGTCTGGCCAGGATTAAAGATTTAAATGCCAGACCTCAAACTCTAAGAATCCTAGAAGAAAACCTAGGAATCAGCATTCTAGACATCGGCCTTGGGAAAGAATTTATGACTAAGTCCTCAAAAGCAATTGCAACAAAAACAAAAATTGAAGAGTGGGACCTAATTAAAGAGCTTTTGCACAGCAAAAGCAACTATCAACAGAGAAAACAGACAATCTGTGGAATTGGAGAAAATATTCAGAAACTACACATCTGACAAAAGTCTAATATCCAGAATCTATAAGGAACTTAAACAAAAATGAACAATGAAAAAATGAATAATCCCATTTGAGAAATGGGCAAAAGGGCCAGGTACAGTGGCCCACAACTGTAATCTCAGCACTTTGGGAGGCCGAGGCAGGCGAATCACCTGTGGCCAGGAATTCAAAACCAAACTGGCCAACATGGTGAAACCCTGTCTCTACTAAAAATACAAAAATGAGCCGGGCGTGGTGGCATACACCTGTAATCCCAGCTACTCCGGAGGCTGAGGCAGGAGAAATCGCTTAACACAGGAGGAGGAGGTTGCAGTGAGTTGAGATTGCACCACTGTACTCCAGCCTGGGCAACAGAGCAAAACTCCGTCTCAAGAGAAAAAAAAGTGAAATACTAGGCATCAGAATCTGTGTACTACTTTTAAGGCAATTATCAGAAGAAAGTTCATAGCCTCAAGCACATTTGACACTAAGAATGAAATAAATTCCTAATACATGCAGGCACACACGCACACACACACACACACACACACACATACATACACACACACACACACACCCCCAACACACAAACTATACAACATAACAAATAAGCCAAAAGATGGCACAAGGAAGAAAATAAAGATAAAAGTAGAAATTCATAAGGGAGATGTAGAAAAGCAGTCAATCACATTAATAAACCTAAAACCTCTTTTTTAAATTAACACACCAGGCCGGGCACAGTGGCTCACACCTGAAATTCCAGCACTTTGAGGGGCCAAGGCAGGTGGATCACCTGAAGTCAGGAGTTCAAGAGCAGCCTGGCCAACATGGTGAAACCCTGTCTCTACTAAAAATATAAAAAATGAGCTGGGTGTGGTGCCTGTAATCCCAGCTACGTAGAAGGCTGAGGCAGGAGAATCATTTTAACCCAGAAGGCGGAGGTTGCACTGAGCCGATTGTGCCATTGCACTCTAGCCTGGGCAACAAGAGCTAAACTCTGCCTCAAAAACAACAACAAAAAAATACAAGCTACTAAGTAACTTAATAAACCCAAACCAGAAAGAAACAGGAAGAGAGCATGACTCTACAAAATAAGAGTAATGAGGAGCAGTAAATATTAAACAAGAAAAAAATTGAAAATAAAAAACAACTTTACAGAATTATATGCAAATATATTTCAAAACAGATATAAGATGGATAATTTTTTAGAGAAACAATGTATATGAAAATGACTCCATTAGAAGTAGAAATATTAAAATAGACCAATTTATTTCTTTTTTTGTTGTTGTTGAGATGGAATCTCGCTCTGTCACCTAAGCTGGAGTGCAGTGGTGAGATCTTGGGTCACTGCAACCTCTGCCTCCTGGGTTCAAATGATTCTTGTGCCTCAGCCTCCTGAATAGTTGGGGCTACAGGCATGTGCCACGATGCCCAGCTAATTTTTGTATTTTTAGTAGAGATGGGGTTACATGATGTTGGCCAGGCTGGTCTCGAACGCCCTGACATCAGGTGATCCACCCCCTTGGCCTCCCAAAGTGTTAAAATTTGGGAGCCACCGCGCCCGGCCAGTCAAATGATTTTTAACATTTGACTATGAGTGTGAGCCACTGCACCCGGCCAGTCAAATGATTTTTAACAAGGATGCCAAGACAATTCAGTGTGCAAAAGAATATCTATAGCAGGCTACCCTTCACATGAGAAAGGAAGGAGTATAAGAAAACGTATATATGTCTGAAATATACATGTTTCTGCTCATTTGTGCAATAAAAAACACAGAAAGAATAAACCAGAAACTATCAATATTGGTTACCTGTGGGCATGTGGTAGGATTACAGTGGGAAAGATAGGGAACGTGGACAGGATGGGGAGGTGGAAAGTGACAGATCTCTGTGTATAGCTTTCTGAGTGATAGCTATTTTGAGTCGTATACAGACAGTCATATGCTAAATAATCATATTTTGGTTACAGATTGCATATATGATGGTGGTCCCATAAGATTATAATGGAGTCAAAAAATTTCCATTTCTTAGTGACATCATGGCCATCGTAATGCCGTAACGCAACACATTACTAATGTGTTTATGGTTACGCTGGTGTAAACAAACCTACTGCAGCCAGTCATATAAAAGCATAGCATGTATGGTTATGTACAGAACATAATACGTCATAATGGTAATAAATGACTATGTTCCTGGTTTATTTACTACCCTATACTATACTTTTTATTTGTTATTTTAGCGTGTACTCCTTTTTTTTTTTTTAAGTTAACTATGAAACAGCCTCAGGCAGGTCCTTCAGGAAGTATCCCATAGTCATAGAAGATGATAGCTCCATGCATGTTACTGTCCCTGAAGACACTGAGACAAGATGTAGAGCTGGAAGACAGTGATATTGATGACCCAGACCCTGTGCAGGCCTAAGCTAATGTGTGTTCTTGTGTCTTTGTTTTTTTTTTTTTTTTTTTTCATATCTCTAGCTGTATTTTTATAACTCCCCTGTTTATTCTGCAATATTCATATGATTTTGACATTAACTCAAAATACACAGAAATTACTTGTACCTGCCTATACATTTATTAAATGCTGCTGAAGAATACTTAAGAATCAATATTTGTGCATGCTAGATAAAACTTTTACCAATTTTTAAAATTATTTTTAAAAATAAGCCAATTTATATTGGACATTTGGGTGTCTTTGTTTTTAACAAAAATGTTTAAAAATCAAAAAAATCAATTTTTAATAAAAAGCTTATAGAATAAGAATTTAAGAAAAAAATATATAGATAGATTTTGAGACAGAGTCTCACCTGTCACCCAGGCTGGAGTGCAGAGGCACCACCTTGGCTCACTGCAACCTCCCCGGGTTCAAGAGATTCTCTTGCCTCAGCCTGCCGAATAGCTGGGATTACAGGCACATGCCACCACGCCCAGCTAAGTTTTGTATTTTCAGTAAAGACGAGATTCCACTATGTTGGCCAGGCTGGTCTTGAACTCCTGACCTCAAGTGATTCACCCACCTAAGCCTCCCAAAGTGCTGGGGTTACAGGCATGAGCCACTGCATCCAACCTTAAAAAAATTTTTTTTATGTTATTATAAAAGAGTCAAAAAGTTTCTTAAAAAATTAAGGCCAGGTGCAGTGGCTCGTACCTGTAATCCCAGTACTTTGGGAGGCCAAGGAGGGCAGATCATGAGGCCAAGAGATCAAGACCATCCTGGCCAACATGATGAAACTCTGTCTCTACTAAAAATACAAAAATTAGCTGAGTGTGGTGGTGTGCACCTGTAGTCCCAGCTACTTCAGAGGCTGAGACAGGAAAATTGCTTGAACCCAGGAGACAGAGGTTGCAATGATGCAAGATTGTGCTATTGCACTACAGCCTGGTGACAGAGTGAGACTCCATCTCAAAAAAAAAAAAAAAAAAAAAAGTTTATAAAATGGAAAAGTTAAAGTAAGCTAAAGTTTTATTTATTTATTATATATATACATATTTTTTTAAGATAGTCTCACTCTGTCACCCAGGCTGGAGTGCAGTGGCACGATCTCAGCTCACTGAAACCTCTGCCTCCTAGGTTCAAGCAATTCTAGTGCCTCAAACTCCCAAGTAGCTGGTATTACAGTTGTGTGCTGCCGTGCCCAGCTAATTTTTGTATTTTTTTTTTTTTTGGTAGACACGGGGTTTTGGCATGTTGGCCAGGCTAGTGTTGAACGTGGCCGACCCACCTTGGCCTCCCAAAGTGCTGGAATTACAGGCATAAGCCATCATGCCTGGCCCTAAGGTGTGTTGGGTTAACTTATTATTGAAGAAAGAAAAATTTTAAATAAACTTAGTGTAGTTTAAGTATGTACAGTGTTTATAAAGTACACAGTAATATCCTAGGTCTTCACATTCACTCACCACTCACTCAACCAGAGCAACTTCCAGTCCTGCAAGCTCCATTTATGGTGAGTGCCCTACATAGATGTACCACGTTTTATCTTGTATACTGTATTTTTATTGTACCTTTTTTATGTTTAGATACACAAATACTTGCCATTGTGTTACAGTTGCCTGCAGTACTCAGTAACCACGCGCTGCATAGGTTTATAGCCTGGGAGCACTAGTCAGTACCATATATCCTGGTGGTGCAGGCGGCTATATCATCTAGGTCTGTGTCAGTACACACTGTGGTGTTTGCACAATGATGAAATTACCTAATGATGAATTTCTTAGAATGTGTCCCAATCATTAAGCGATGCGTGACTATAAATATACAGATGCTTCTCTACTTACAGTGGGGCTACATTCCAACTAAATCTGTCGTAAATTTAAAATGCACTTGATACACCTAAGCTACTCAACACCATGGTTTAGTCTAACCTACCTTAAATGTGCTCAGAACACTTACATTAGCCTACAGATGGGCAAAATTATGTAACCAAAGCTATTTTATAATAAAGTGTTTAAAATTTCTTGAAATGTATTAAAAGCTGTACTGAAAATGAATAAAAAACTGGCTGTATGGGTGCTTGAAGTACATTTTCTACTGAATGCATATCATTTTTGCACCATCATAAAGTTGGAAAATGGTAAGTTGGTCGGGCACGGTGGCTCATGCCTGTAATCCCAGCACTTTGGGAGGCTGAGGCGGGAGGATCACCTGAGGTCAGGAGTTTGAGCTCAGCTTAGCCAAATGGTGAAACCCCATCTCTACTAAAGATACAAAAATTGGCTGAGCATGGTGGCGGGCACCTGTAATCCTAGCTACCCAGGCAGCTGAGGCAAAAGAATCTCTTGAACCCAGGAGGCGGAGGTTGCAGTGAGCCGAGATCAAGCCACTCCAGCCTGGGCGACAAGAGTAAAACTTGTCTCAGAATAAAAAACCCGGTGTGGTGGCTTACACCTGTAATCCCAGCATAGCACTTTGGGAAGCCCAGGTGGGCAGATCATGAGGTCAGGAGATTGAGACCATCCTGGATAACACGGTGAAACCCCGTCTCTACTAAAAATACAAGAAATTAGCCAGGCGTGGTAACACACACCTATACTTCCAGCTACTTGGGAGGCTGAGGCAGGAGAATCACTTGAACCCGGGAGGTGGAGGTTGCAATGAGCTGAGATTATGCCACTGCACTCCAGCTTGGGTGACAGAGTAAGATTTTATCTCAAAAAAAAAAGAAAAAAGAAAAAATGGTAAGTCAAACCATTATAAATTGGGGACTATCTGTATATATATTTCCCAGATCTGTCTGCTGTGGGAGTCTCGAAGCAATGAAATCTCAGTAGCAATGAGCACATCTGATGCCCAGATCTTGGCTTCTAACTATCATTCCTCAACTAAAAGAAACTTCCAGCCAGGCATAGTGGCTCACACCTATAATTCCAACACTTTGGGAAGCCAAGGTGGGAGAATTACTTAAGCGTAGGCATTCAAGACCGGCCTGGGCAACATAGGGAGATCTGTCTCTACAAAAAATAAACAAAATTAGCCAGATGTGGTGGTACATGCCTGAAATCTCAGCTACTTGGGAGGATGAGGTGGGAGGATTGCTTGAGCCCAGGAAACTGAGGCTACAGCGAGCCAAGATGGTGCCACTGCACTCCAGGAACTCCAGCATGGGTGACAGAGTGAGAATCTCTCTCAAAAAATAAACTAAAATAATAAACAAAAGGAACTTCCTTGGAGAAACATCTGGTTTCAGGACTGGACCTGGGAAAGTACACAATGAGCCTGGAAATTCTTGCTGTGCCAGAAAGTAAAGTTATCTTAGGGTCACCTTGCTAATAAATCATCATCCAATGGTTTTGAAGAACGATGGGAACATGATACAAAGACACAAGAATTAGCTTGAAAAGTCTCCCACTGGCCAAATCTGGGACAATTGAGCATCAAACATTTTTGAAAGTACTCAGTTGTAACCCTTTGAATAAAATAAGAATCCATGAGTTCATATTGATAATGAGGGATCTAGAGATGAACAAAAAATTGTTTGGGTTCCCAATAAATCCACAGGGCAATAGGCAGGACAGTCTCAAACAGATGAGCCCTGAGGAAGCTCTCCACTGGAGAAGCACCAACCACCCATGGAAGGCTCCCTGGAGGAGGAAATGCCCAGGCATGGGCAAGGCTGAGCAGGAACTCACAAGGGGCCTTTGTGCATCCCGGGCGTGCTCAGGGCCCACTGCTTGATCTTGCTCAGGCTCTGCTCACTGATGACGCGCCGGCTGTCAGAGGGCATGCAGTCCACATACAGGTTGTAGAGCAGCAGTGCCTCCGTGTTCTTGCGTAAGGCGTTGGCCTGGACCACACGTTGTGTGAACACACAAGGGTCCTCAGCGCAGAAGAGAAGCTGGATTCGTGGCACCCAGTACTGACAGACCTGAAGGGGTGGCCTTCCTGGGGGCCGGGTGGGAGGGAGAAGGGGACACGCAGTCAGGCTTTCTGAGCTAAAGCACCACGTTCTAGCTGGCTGTGCTGCTGATGCCCAGTGGCCCTCAGCAAGTTGTTTCCCTCTTTGGACTCCCAGTTGCATTTGTGAAATGGGCATGATGACATTCCCTGCCTGGCCCATCTCACAGGGTGTCATGGGCGGATGTGAAAGTGTTTAGACAAGGCCAAGTGTGGTGGCTCACGCCTGTAATCCCAGCACTTTGGGAGGCCTAGGTAGGTGGATCATCAGGCTAGGAGTTTGAGACCAACCTGTCCACCATGGTAAAACCCTGTCTCTACTAAAAATACAAAAAATTAGCTGGGCATGGTGGCAGGTGCCTGTGATCCCGGCTACTTGGAAGACTGAGGCACGAAAATCACTTGAACCTGGGAGGTAGAGGTTGCAGTGAGCTGAGATTGTACCACTGCTCTCCAGCCTGGGCGACAGAGCCAGACTTCATCTTGAAAAGAAAAGAGAGGAGGGGAGGGGAGGGAGAAGCGGGAGGGGGAGGAGGGGGGAGGGGAGGAGGGGAAAGGGGAGAGAAGGGAAGGGGGAGGGGAGGAGGGGGAAGGGGAGGGAAGAGAAGGGGGAGGGGAGGGAAGGAAAGGGGGAGGAGTGGGAAGGGAGAAAGAGGGAAGGAAGGGGAAGGGAGGAGAGAAGGGGGAGGAGGAGGGGAGGAGGGGGAGGGGAGGGAAGGAAGAATTTGAACAAGAAGTTATACAGGCATGGCTATTCAAGTGCCTATCCCTTGACGCCATACCCAGGGCAGGCATCACTAACTGATGGGACTTGGGCTCAGAGCCTACATGCCAAATAACAGCCACTTGCCCTTTCTGGGGTCTCTGAGTGATGAGTCCTCTGGTCCTGACTGGTCAGGGTGTTGGGCAAACAGAGCAAAGCAGAATCCAGACCTGGTCTGGCAGTGCCCTGGGCAGGGTTGGCCTCAGTCACAGGCTAGCCAGGACCGAGCTAGGGGTCTGCCTGGGGCAGTGGCAGGAGCTCGTACCTTCAGGGGTGACCCCTGCATTCAAGATGGGCCTTCCCATCTCATCTCGCACCAGGCCTTTCTCGTCTGTCTTGTGTACCAGGTATAGCTTCTTCTCCTCGTCATAGTCCAGGACGCCTACCTCGCACCATTTGTAAGTTAGCTTCGGATTCTTGGGGTCCTCTGAAACAGGAGGGAAAACCCCACCAGTGCCCTCTGCCATGGGTGCAGGAAGGGGCCTCTGAGTGCAGGCAGCAGTGCTCTGAATGAGTCTCAGAGGTCACCAGGCTGGCGTCCCTCCTGCTGGGATGCCCCCTTCTGCTCCAGCAGACAGGGCCCTGCTTCCTCCCAGCTGAGCTGGCCTCTGAAGAACCCCAGGCTGCAGGAGGAGCCAGAAAGACCAGGCTTCTCTGCCCTGGTGTTCAGCACAACCTCCACCAGGACAGAGAGACACACAGGCCAATGGGAGGCTGGGACAGGAGGCACGAAAGCCCTAAGCTAACGGGAGACCTGCTGAGAACCCAGCTGTAAGGTCATAGATGAGCTGGAATCCCTTCAAAGTGACCAAGGCCAGGGTGAAGCCCTCCCCACAGGCTGCCACTGGCTGCTCAGTCCCTAGGCCCCTCATCTGAGAACAGGGCACGGCACGGCAGGAGCTGCTCTTCGGTCAGGATGGGCCTCCCACCAGTTCCCTGGGCTGACAGCCTGTGCCCTGTCACTTTAGCTCACCTCCCACTGCTGCCTCTCACAGATTTCTCTCCAGCCACACTGGAGATCTGGCTATTCTTGTGACTTTTTTTTTCTTTTTCTTTCTTTTTTTTTTTTTTTTGAGATGAAGTCTTGCTCTGTAGCCCAGGCTAGAGTGCAATGGCAGGATCTTGGCTCACTGCAGCCTCTGCCTCCCAGGTTCCAGTTCAAGCAATTCTCCTGCCTCAGCCTCCAGAGTAGCTGGGATAACAGGCACATGCCACGCCCAGCTAATTTTTGTATTTTAAGTAGAGACAGGGTTTCACCATGTTGGCCAGGCTGGTCTTGAACTCCTGACCTTGTGACCCACCCGCCTCGGCCTCCCAGAGTGCTGGGATTACAGGCGTGAGCCACCACGCCTGGCCATTCCTGTGACTTTGGACCTTGTTCAGCGGCAGAGCCTCTGCCCTGGCTGTGTCCTTGGCCTGGAACACTCTCCACTCAGGTCGCCTCACTGCTGGTTGTTCCCTACACCAAGGAGCAGACTCTGTGGCTAAAATGGCACCTCTGTCCCAGGCACTCTCCGACTTGTTAACCCGTCCCGTCCCTCACAGTGCCGAAAGTCACACTATTTACATATCAGCTTCTGGTTTGTGGCTGACTTGCTCACACTAGTGTCAGCTCCCTAAGGGCAGAAGCCACTTTGTCCCATCTTGGTCACAGCTGTGTCCCTGGGCCTAGAATGGAAACTGGTACATCACCGATGTTTGATAAACTTTTGCAGAAGAAAGAGGCACACACATGATGCCCAGCAGAGCAGCCGCAATACACAGTGGTTTAAAAATAAACTGAGGCGGCTGCAGTGTGGCTCACGTCTATAATTCCAGCACTTTGGGAGGCATAGGCAGGTGGATTGCCTGAGCTCAGGAGTTCGAGACCACCTTAGGCAACATGGTGAAACTGTCTCTACTAAAATCCAAAAAAATTAGCCACAGCTCACTGCAACCTCCAGCCCAGATGAAAGAGCAAGACTGTGTCTCAAAAAAAAAAAAAAAAAAAAAAAGTTTGTTTTTTTTTTTTTTTTTGAGACGGAGTTTCGCTCTTGTTACCCAGGCTGGAGTGCAATGGCGCGATCTCAGCTCACCGCAACCTCTGCCTCCTGGGTTCAGGAAATTCTCCTGCCTCAGCCTCCCGAGTAACTGGGATTACAGGCACGTGCCACCATGCCCAGCTAATTTTTTGTATTTTGAGTAGAGATGGGGTTTCACCATGTTGACCAGGATGGTCCCGATCTCTTGACCTCATGATCCACCCGCCTCAGCCTCCCAAAGTGCTGGGATTACAGGCTTGAGCCACTGCGCCCGGCCTTTTTTTTTTTTTTTTTTTTTTTTAATGAGTTCTACAGACTGTGTTGAGGAAGGAAGGGCTGGAATTCCCAGGAAATGCTCCCTACCTGTTGACACAGCTAGCTGAGTAAAGGATAAGTAAAGGAGGCCTGTAGCTCACTTATTTTACTTGTCTAGTTTGCTCTTCCCTTCCCTTCCTAGTAGATTCCCTTTCTGAAAATGCTGGCCACGTCTCGGCTCAGCTCAGATGAAAAGATATCACTGGAAGCCCCCAGCAGAAAACAAGAGGTCCCCGGCAGAGCCCCTCCCTGCTCACCCCTCCTCCCGCCTGTGCCACCACCCAAGACCAGGGCCATGTGAAGGGGTGCAAGCAGAGCGTCTCGGGGGAGCCTGGAACGTGGTGCATTTAAGGTTAATGCAGCCCCAAACCTTCTGGTTTTATCACCAGGAATTGGAGATCTGGGAACAATTGAGTTAAATTATTTTTGTAATTAAGTCCAAAGTAAAGGGAACATTCTGGGCTTCCTGTCTAGTTCAGAGAAATTGATTCCAGCATTAACGTGTTTTTAAAATGAAACATAAATTTACGGCCTGCTCAATGGACTCACTGCACAGTCTTAAAACCAGTCGTGGTTCTCACAATCCTGCCTCCCACCTGGAGCCGGCTCACTGGGCCCGCTCCCCACTCACAGCATCTGGCCCACCCAACAGGTGGGGAGCAGAACAGCCTTCATCCCTGCACAGAGGAACAGCCACCTCCAACTTCCCAAATGATGACCCAGACCTTCCTGGGATGCTGCACTGAGACCCAGCTGTGCAGGCCAACATGGCAGCCGTGGATAACCACCTGGCACTGCTTCCCGAAGCAGGAAATGGGAGAGCCTCCACGGCCACTGGGGCAGCCTGAGGCCAAACAAGCAGCCAGGGCCACTCCCTGGGCAGATACAGACAAGGCAAAGACAAGGCAAACCTGTGTGGCATCATGTGGGCATGGGTGAGGTGGGACAGTGCTTGTAGATGGGTGACAGTAGGTGCATGTGCTTCCGTGTGGTGAAAATGTGTAGATGGGTGAGGCTGTTGGGAGTGTGACAGAGTGTGCTTGTGAATGTGTGTGATGATGTGTGACAGTGAGTGTACTTGTGAATGTGTATGACAATGTGTGACAGTGAGTATGCTTGTGAATGTGTGTGACGATGGGGAGGTGTGTTTGTGAGAAGTGTGTGTTGTGCACACAGAAGTGAAAGCTGAGAGGCCACAGTCAGAGCTGCAACAATGGGGCTTCTGGGCGGAGGGATGGAGAGTGGAACTGTGCCCTTCGTGCACATTTCAACATGCCCAATGAGCATGTACATATTTTATTACCAATAAATCAAAGATTTTTCAAAACACTAGACACCATCCAGCTGTCCCTTTTCCAGCTCTCCTGGCGATGCTCTCCCTGCATTTCCTGCTCTGTGAGGCCAGCTCCTAGGCCCGTCTCCCAGTGGAGAGGTTTTGAAAGACCCCCCACCTCCCGTGGCTGCCAGGTCCCAGGGGAGCCCAGGAGTCCGTGGCAGACCTGCTACTAGAATGAGATAGTGCCCCCACTCCAGACTGGCCCTGCTCACCATGCCCCAGGAAGTCATCAGTGGGCAGGAGGGCTTTTCCTGGAACAGGTTTCCTGTCCAGAGACCCTGGCTCCAAGCCCATGTTGATCCACTCTCTGGGAGTCCGGCAGTCAAACTCCTCATTGTCAAATACCTGGAAGAAAGCAGGCCAACAGTGGGAGGAAGCAGCTCCTCTAGTGGGGTCCTGGTGGGACTGGGTGTCCCAAAGGATGGGTTGCTTAAGTAGCCCCTTCCCCAGGTGAGAGCTGCAGGCTAGAGCTGAGGGTAGACCCTCTCCACTGCTGCTCCAGGGGTACACAGCCTCTGCTTGGGTGAAACCCTGGATCCCCGTCTGTCCAAGCCAGCTGAGGCTCAGGCAGAGAGGTGTCCAGAGAAGCAGAACAGGCAGCGACTTCTTTCTCCCACTGCCCAGGGGCACCTAGCTCAGGCCCAAGGAAAGAGGTGGCCCTTGGGTTTTCCTGGGGACCCCACCCTAACTGGGAAATGATAAGATTCAGGGCTGTCAGGAGGCCGCCCTTGGCTACACTCAGATTTACCTTCTCACAGGGATCACCAGGCAAGAACACTCAGGGCCACAGAGAGGAAGGGAGGGGAGGTGGGTGAAAGCCAGAGCCAGGCCACGCTCCCTCTTTCTCCTCCCTGGATTCAGTTTCCCCATTTATACCCAAAGGAGATGGCACTGATTCCTTCCTCCATCCCTGCTCTTCCCGTTTCAGTGAGCCCAGAAGGAGCTCCCTACCTTAAGATGGGCCCTGGTCAGGGAGGACTATTCCACAGTCCAGCTGGGCTGCATCTAGGTTGCCCATGGGTGGCATGGAGGCTAAGGCCAGGCATACAGGCTGCTCAGGCTCCCAGGGAAGAAGCAAAGACTCAGCATTCCAGGGGGACTGGGCCCCATCTAGGATGCTCAAAGTACCTGGAATGGGTTCCTATTATTGACCTGCCCTGTTTGACAAGAGACTGCTGGTGACTGGCATGAGAATCGTCTTTCAGATCTGACCCTGGGGCTTCTGCTGGGGTCCTGTACCTCTGCAACCCTGTCCATCAACCATCTAGGGAAGCCCGGCTCACCTTCAGTGGGAGGTAGATGGGGAAGAGTGGGTCATTGCCCTGCTCGATGGTTTGGCGGTGCTGGGGGTCCAGGTGTCTGGGCATGAGCTTGTTGGAGTCGATGCCCTGGCTGGACAGCAACTGCTCAATGTCCAGGCTCAGATACTGCTGTTTCCTCCTGGTCAAGGGCAGGGAGGGGACCTCAGAATGGCTTGGCTCATGTGAGGTGACTCCACGTGTGTCCACAAGGGCCCATGGGGTTGTGGGGGCAGGGGTGTGGCCGAGAGACCCTTCTGGAGCCCTCCACCCCTCTGGGACTCATTAGGAAGTGATGCGGTGGCCAGGGCTGGTATCCTGGGGTCCAACTGTCCTTCTGTCCTGCCCTGAAGTCCCATTCGTTGACCTCAATGCCACCTTCCCCAATTCCATAATAATGTAAATTGTTCCTATTAAGAGACCAAAGGGCTAGAAGATTTTTTTTTCTTTTTTTTCCTGATACTAACTCCAGGTAAGGGCTAGAAGATTTTAATCCAAGCACTTGTGCACAGACTCTGCCATGAGCAATGTCACCTGGTGATCTGTAATTCCTCAACCCCTGAGACAGGCGGGTGCCGCCTCCCGGACAGTCTCCCCACAGCCCACCCAGCCATACCTCTCGATCTCAATCTTGCGGGGGCGTTGGCCCGGCAGCACCTGGAAAGGCACCTGCACCTTGGGCTCATAGGCCTGAGGCGGGAAGTCAGTCTGGGCCAGCAGCTGGGTGGTAGACCCGATGCACTGCTGCTCTATGCGCTCCTGGAAGTCTTCAGGAACCTGGAAGGTTCCGACTGCAGGCAGAAGCAGAGATAGGGGCTTCGGGATTCGGGCTGGCACCCAACAACCGGCCTCCACCCCATAAAACAAATCATCAACCAGGCAATATGCTTTGGAGTATGGGAAGCTCAGGGCCTGCCTGTGGCTGGGCAGTGGCTGGGAGAAGATAGGCAGGGCACCAGGTGCCCTGGGGATATGAGCCTGGAGCAGCTTCCAGAAGGTCTGTCCTGGCCCTGCTCTCCCTGTCGAGAGCCAGCATGCTTGACCACTCCTTTCCATACCACCCATGACACCAGCACCAGGGGTCATTGCTCAAGCCAGATGCTGAGTTCATCAAGGGCGAGGGTTACCACTGGATAGGAAGATGAAATGGGATGGGCTCTTCCCACCCTTACTACAGAGGCCCCTCAGCTTACTGGAGTCTGATATTCATTCCCTGGGGCCATTGCCAGCTTGAGGCAATGGATACTCTGGGAGTGAGTGGCTCCACCGCTCTGGCCCTGCAGAACCCTCAAGTCACAAAATGGCTGCCCCTACTTAGATGAACAGGGTAGACAGAGGCTTCCATTCCATACCTGGAGGAAGGAGAGTTGGTGGGGAGAGACCCATTGACAGGGTGACCATCCATCCCAGTTTGACCTTGACACCAGACGGTCAATGGAGAAGAAAGTCCCAGGCAAAGTGAGACCACAGAGGTGGCCAGAGGGCTGTGGGCATTTGCTTCAGGAGGAGATGGCCACATTTCCCAGGGCCTGGATGGGCTTTGGGCAGCCTCCAGATGGGGACCTGATGGTCCCCTCTATTTTCTGGGTAGAAGTAGGGTCCAGAGTCCCAGGGGCCCAGGGGAACCCTGGTGACCCCTTCCTTAGGCTTCACCACCTCCCTGGGACCGAGAGGTGGTCATACTACAGGAGGGCCCACCCTGGGAGTTGCATCTGGGTCCTACAGAGGGCTCCAGAGGTGGGGCCTCGGTGGTGTCCAAGACTCAGTGGAGCCTCCACCGTCAGCTGGAGTCTGCTTTCACCAGGCTGCCAGGTAGTCAAGGGACATCCCTCTTTGCATCAAAAACACCCAGATCTCAGGGCTGCCAAGAAGGCAGTTTTCAGAGCCCTAATCACAAGCTCTTGAGACTGGGTGACACTACTCCACCCCCAGGACCCACTCAGTGGCCAAGAAGGAGCCAGGGCAAAGAGATCCAAGCCTGGCCTCCAGCCCCTGCTGCATCCGAGAGCCAGGGGAGGCTACTGGCTGCCGAGGGCCCTGACTGACACTACCTGTGCTGCTGGGGGCTGCTTTTTCTCATGTGGGCAGAGCTGCCATCTGCAGATCACCCCCCTAGCTACCCTGCCAAGTGTGGCAGGAGCACCATTCCCAATACCCCCAGTGCTAATCTGCGGTTGGTAACCATTTTCTGGATCATAGATACTTGTGTGAGACTACTGGAAACAATAGGCCACATGCTCAGATAAGTGCACAAATGCACATGCTTGTGATGTTTTCTAAGGTGGTGGGCTCCGAGAAGACTAGCCTAGACAGTGGCAGCAAGGAGCCAGGTCTTCCCTGGGGGTGGGGAGGAGGGGCGGACAGGGGGAGCCACAGGGCATCTGGGCCTGATCCAAGGGGATATCCTGTCTGTCAGGGGAGAGGGGCAAAGTCGGCCAGGTGGGAGGCTTCACCACCACTCAGGGCTTCTCCTGGAGCCCCTGTTCTCCCCTCTGCCACTGGGGAAGGCCCCATACCCTGCAGGTGTCCCAGTCCTTGACAACCCCGCTATGCTCTGAGACTCTCCATGAGCCTGAGAGGAGAGGACCCCTTTCCTCCTGCAGCAGGGATCTCCCGGGCATCCATCTGAGCCAGGTCCTATTCCAGGTGCTGCGGCCCCAGCAGGGAGCAACTCAGACAGTCTGGGCCTCCTCAGGGACCACATTACAGAGGAGACAGAAAATATACACATATGCCCTTCTGACCTCAGCCAGGGAAAGCAAGCTGTGACCTAGCAGCCCATTCCTGCCCGGCCCAGTGTCAAGGTCATGGCTCCACTGAGAGTAATGACTGGGCAGCTGTGGCTGACTGAGCACTCACCGTGAGTGGGTGCTTGTGAAGCACCCTGTTTCTTACTATCCCCACTCCACAGTTGAGGAAGCTGGGGCCCTCAGCGAGGAAAAGGCTGTCTCCCTGAGGCCAAAGGCCTGTTTCTAAATACCTACCGGGACCCACTCACACAGCCCTCCCAAGCACTGACCTTTTGGGGTGAACTTGTCGAGGTCAGCCTGCCGCAGGAGGCTCTGGCTCATTCGGGGGCCACGGCACACCTCCTGAAAACAAACATGGAGCCCTGAGTGTGCGTCAACATCCCAGGGACAGGCAGGACCCAGAGGGACCCCAAGGCCAGGTGCCTCCCTTGAGGCCCACCAGGGAGCACTCCAGGAGCACAGGAGAGGGCAGAACCAGGGGGTACGCACAATTCTCCATTCAAAGAATTGTGGCCACCCAGGACATCCTGGCTCCGCCCCATTCTGGTCCAACCCAGCTCTCTTCCTTGCTCTGAGAACACTCGGCAGTGCATCCCAGGGCTGAGCCATGAAGCAGGTACTGCAAGGCCAGCAGGTATCTCTGTACGGACCTCCTCTCCCAAGGCCACCGGCATTGCAGATGTAATGCATATCAGTGGGTCCTCACCATGTCTTTCTCAGCCCCTCCCTGGCCTAAAGCATAAGGCTACCTGGAACCTACAAGACTCTGAATTCTCTTCTCATCATTCCCTCCCTGCTTTCCCCTGCCCCCAGACTCCTCCCTCGATCTCTTCCCTCGAATTCTAGCCTTCTTCTTCACCCAGCCATGCCCTCTCTCAGGGACTCCAGGTATTTGTACCTGTTGTCTCCCCTGCCTGGAACACACTCCCAGACCCCACTTTTACATACCTGTCTCTTAGATCTCAGCAATACGCCACCTCATCCATGGACCCTTTCCAACCAGAGCCGAGGGAGGCGGTCTTCCCTACCAAAGCCACTGCCCCATGACAATGACAATAGGGACAAGGGCGTCTCATCCCTGCTGCGTCTCTGGGGCTCCATAGAGAGCCTGGTGCACAGCAGGAGCTCAGTAATGAGTTGTCAAATGAATGGACAGATGGATGGTGACAAAAAAGGATGGAAGGTTGGATGAGGGGGTAATGGGGGTAGATGGATAGACAGACAGATGGATAGATTGATAGACAGCTAAATGAACAGATGAACTGACTGATGGGGAGAAGGATGAAAGAATGGGTGAATGGAGCCCAGAGGAAGGGTTGAGGCTTGGTAGGGGACAGCTGCCATACTCACCCCAAGTTGATCCAAGGTTCCAGGGCTAAGGATGTCGGAGTAGAACCCACGCTGCTTCATCAACGGGTACTTCTTATCAGTGCCTGTCAAGGGTGACTTCCGCAGCTGCCCCAAGTCTGAGAGTGTGGGTGGGGCCGAGGGCAGGGGTAAAGGTGGGAGCTTGGGGTCAAGGCCTGGAGGATTCCCCAACCTATATTCTGATCCTGGAAGAATCCTCCCTGGGTTATACTCTAGGCCCCTGTGAGTCCCTGCTTGGACCACAGGAGCACTGCTGCACTCTGGGCCCTGAGGGGTCCTTCCTGGGCTACAGCCTTTTCCATTAGGCTGCTCCATGCTGCTTCTCAGGGAGATGTCCCAGCCGAAGCTCCTAGGAGAAGATCCCAGCGTCAGTCAGCTTTTGCCAGCCTCTGTCTCAGCCCCAAGACACACGGATGCCTAGACTGTTGCCCACCACAAGCCCCAGCCCACGACCCATGGGTAACAGAAGAGCAAGGAGGAGGGAGCGGTCTCTTCCTAATCTGGACAGGCACCCGGTGCACCAGGAGATGGTGAGGACTGCCCTGGACACTGCATGTGAGAAAAGAGCCCACCCACAGTTCTGGGCTGAGTGAGGGGAAGCTCTGCAGATGCTCCCAACCCATGCATGCCACTGCACTTGTCCACCCCTCTCCCCCATCTTATAGAGCAGGCGTCCCCAAACTTTTTACACAGGGGGCCAGTTCACTATCCCTCAGACTGTTGGAGGGCCGCCACATACTGTGCTCCTCTCACTGACCACCAATGAAAGAGGTGTCCCTTCCTGAAGTGCGGCAGGGGGGCTGAATAAATGGCCTCAGGGGGCCGCATGCAGCCCGCGGGGGCCGTAGTTTGGGGACGCCTGTTATAGAGCAAGGCCTGGCTTCTCAGTAGGGGGAGATGGGGAGGGAGGCCCAGAGCTTACTTGCCCAATAAATTTCCCTAAAATGACTTTCAGCCAGAGCAGCCCCGGCACCTCCAGGCCAGCCCTGCTAGACTTCCCTGCTTTTTCCCAGTGTTGGACATGAGCCTCCCTAGCACCTGTGAGTGCTGGGCCATACCCTGCCTCCCCTGTGTGTGCCCACTCTACCTCCCCCCATACCCGAGGAGCCAAAGGACTAAATGGCCTCTCCAGCAGGACCCCAATCCTGACCCTCCATTGGCCCACAGATCCCTCTACCAGCAACAAAATCATATTCACCCACCGTGGCTCTCGGGATCAGATCAGCTCAGAAAACGTACACCCTCCTGTCTTTGCAAAGGGAGTAGCAGATGCCCCCGGGGCGCAGGCACATCCACCACCTGGAGGACAAGAGTTTATAGTTTTTATTGTGGGAGGAGCAAGCCCTTGAAAAGGCACTGTTGCCTTTGGCTACCTCAAAATTCATCACCACAGAGAATCCTTGGGTAGGAGAACATGACAATAAATTGGACAAGGGGATGGTGAAGAAGAGGTTTGCACATAATGCTAGCGCAAAAAATAAAAAGGAAGTCTACAATTATCTCAATAAAAATTTCACTTAAAAAAAATAAGAGGCCGAGGTGGTGGCTCACACCTGTAATCCCAGCACTTTCGGAGCCCGAAGCGGGTGGATCACCAGAGGTCTGGAGTTTGAGACCAGCCTGACCAACATGGTGAAACCCCAACTCTACTAAAAATACAAAATTAGCCAGGTGTGGTGGCATATGCCTGTAATCCCAGCTACTTGAGAGGCTGAGGCAGGAGAATCACTTGAACCAGGGAGGCAGAGGTTGCAGGGAGCCAAGACTGTGCCACTGCATTCCAGCCTAAGTGACAGAGCGAGATTCCATCTAAAAAAAGAAAAGAAAGATAAAGAGCATCTTCACAAAAGGAAATAGAGGCCTAGCCCAAGCAAGCCCCCCTTTCCTGGCCCCGTCCCATTTTCCCATTCCTTCTGCATACTGAGACAAAGAGCCAAGAACCTGAAGAACGGGGCACTCTTTTTGCTGGGTATTTGTGCTGGTGTAGGCCTCCTGATGGATCACGGTAGGGGGCTCTGGCCTGCACTGACCTGTGGGTAGCCAGGGCTGTCTAGAGCAAAACTACCAGCAGTGCTGAAGCACATGCAGCAGCTGAGCCCATTTCTAAGAAGAGGGTGGTGAATTGGCAGGCCGCTTGAGGGACGCAGAAGGGCAGATGGGGCTCTGGCAAAAAGCTCCAGACACTTGGCCCAAAGGCCGAGCTGCCTCCAGCCAGTCAGGCCTGCCAGGCTTCCCCCAGCAGAACTCTACTCCCTGAATCCAGTCTCTGGTAGCCAGCTGCCTCCCAGGGCAGGTGCTGAAGACAATGCCGAGTCTGGCTCACCTATCTAACAGTCACCAGCCCTTCTTGGAGCACCCTAAAGAACAGGGGACTCCTTGGGGCTCAGCCTTATCAGGCTGCAAACCCATAGATGTTTCATCTTTGAACAAAATCACCCAAGAGAGCAGGGCTTGGAGAGGACAGGGTCCCCAGCTCCACAGGAGAGCATTCCATTCCATGATTTCCTCAGCTCTCAGATGGGCCTGAGCATGCTTGATTTGCTTTACTGGTGCATTATAAGGAGCTATAAGGATCTTCGGCTAACAGATGTGCAAATGTCTAAGAAACTGCAGGGTTGCTGGGGGCAGAAGGAGTCCATAATGGATGAACTTGCTGCCCCGGTAAACTGTTTCCCTCCACACAAGCTGGCAGTGGGGGGATGCACCGAGGTGTGTCCCGAGGAGGGTGTGAGAGTGAGCTGCAAACTCAGAACGCTGTTCCCCCCCCACCCCTCCATCCCCAGCCCTTCACAGTGGCTCCCTTCCAGCTCTGCCCCCATTCTGGGCACGGGTGCATTAGCAGTATATGCAGCAGCTAGGACAGACAGACAGAAAGACCCAGTCTGCCTCCTGCCATGGCCCCACGAGTGACAGCAGTCTCTGTCTGGAAATGTGTGTGACCAGCAGGGGGGAGAAGGACATGGTTGCCAGCAAGGCCTCTGCCTCTGGTCATTCTGGGCGGTTCCCCCTGTGTGCTGAAGGAAACTGGCCAGTGAGATGGCAGAGGTGGCCCTGGTGGGCACAGTGTTGGGAATGGTGCATGTTATTGTGGGCTTAGACTTATTTTATGCATCAACTCATTTAAACTACTGAGGTGGGAACTGATAGTATTCTCATTTCTCAGAGGCAGGAAAACGATGCTCACAGTGAACCCAAGTTCTTCCTTCTCCCCACTCAGATTACCTGGAAGCCCTATTGCCTTGAGCCAGAGGAAGCTTCTGGTTGGATTCACTGTCATTCAACCCCAATTGACTCAACCAGTCACCAAGCACTTGGCTGAATAGACACAGATGAATAGGGGCATTCCATCCTCACACCAGGTACTACTTTTATTGTCAATTTACAACTGAGGAACTAGGGCCCAGGAAAGTAAAGAAACTTGCAAAGGTCACACAACCGAACACTGGCAGAACCAGAATGGAAACTGAGGTCTCCACTTCTGGTTGACCCAAAGGTCCATGTTCTAGCACCACCACAGTGGTTCTCCAACTGGGTGCTGAGATTTTGCAAAGGGGGGCACCTAAGCAGGAGGGCTTCTATGCCACCCACCCGATTCCACAGGACCCTGCACCTTTATCCATTTCACACCCCAGGGTTCTTCATAAGCAGACAAATGGATCTGCGGCTTCAGGGGATTTTGGAAGTCTCTGCCCTTGAGGCTACCAGGCAAACAATACCATGAATGGTTAGTGCTCCCCCAGGCTTGGGGTTCTCTCCACCATTTTGAAGCATTCACCTGATGCAAACCGCCCCCCAAGACTGTGTCTTTCCCCTCCAGGGTACGTCTCCCTGTATTATATGTGCACATACCTTTCCTGTCAGCTGGGCAGGCATTTTCAAGTAACATTGATCTCTGGAAAGTTGGCACCTAGCATGGGACTGGCATGGGCTTGGCACACAGCTGGTGCCTAGAAAGTACTTGCTGAATGATTGTTTGAACAAATGACCTAATGGATGGGTGAAGTGGAGGAAGGAATGAAGGTGACCTCTGTAACAACTCTGGCAGAGATCTGGAGAGGGACTGGGTAGCTGATGGGACTTCCACATGCTCAGCATGGAGATGGGCCCCAAAAACTGGTCTGGTAAGGACAGGACTTAACTGCAAGGCTGTTTAAAGTGCACCTCCCGGCTGGGCTCATGCCTGTAATCCCAGCACTCTGGGAGGCCGAGGCAGACGGATCATTTGAGGTTAGGAGTTCAAGACCAGCCTGGCCAATGTGGTGAAACCCCCGTCTCTACAAAACTACAGAAATTCGCCGGCATGGTGGCGGGTGCCTGTACTGTAGTCCCAGCTACTTGGGAGGCTGAAGCAGGAGAACGGCCTGAACCCGGGAGGCAGAGGTTGCAGTGATTGGAGGTCGCCCCACTGCACTCCAGCATAGGTGACAGAGCGAGACTCAAAAATAATAAATAAATAAAATAAAGTGCACCTCCCTTCTTTCCCCCTGGCCAAGGTTCCGTCCAGACTCCTACGGGGTCCCCCACCCCGGCCACTCGTCCTCCGCTCCTTTTCGAGGTCCCGCTGTCCGCACAGGCCCCACAACCCCTCCGCCTCACCGACCTACCGGCTCCACCGAGCAGTGCGGGGACGCGTCTGCCCCGTCTCTAGGGAGGGACGCCGGACCGTTGCTAAAGGGGCGGGGCCATGGGCCCCGCAGGGCGGGAGCTTCCGTCCGCGAACCTCCGCAGTCTGAACCCATGCCTACCCCCGGCTCCCGCTCTCGGTGACTTCCGCCCAGGAAGCTGGGCCTTGGGTGTTCCAGCACAGGCCCCTAGCGCCGGGATTAGGGCCGGCCAGGGAGTGCCACTGTTCTAGGCTCCACTACCCATCCATCTTCCCTCCTGTGCCCTTGTCGAGTAAGCGACGAAACAGCCAGATGCAGTGTGAGAACTTTGATTAAATCCTGATTTAAATATATATACATATGTAAATAATTTGGGGAGGAATAATTGGGGAAATTTACGAATTGGAAGTTGGCATTTAAGCCACAGCTGCGGGACAGCTGGTCAGGGCACTGCGGAAAGGGTGGGTTCTGGTCCCCCTGGGGCTTGGCGCACACAGCCACACCCACCCACTGCCCAGCGATTCCACTGAGGCCAGTGCCTCAGGCCTTGGCTCAGGTGCCCACCCTCTAATGCCCGTCATCTGCTCCCAGGACCTGGCATAGGTACAGGTTTTGATCCTCCTGTCCTATTCTGAATACTGAAATGTTAATTTTCTTAGATGTGATAATGCTACTGCAGTTGTATCAGATTGTCCTTAGTTGATATGGCCTGAAGTGTTTCAGGAAAACACAGCAGAATGTCCACTACAATTTCCTTTCAAATGGTTCAGCAAAAGTGTATACAGGTGAGTATAGCTAGATAAAAAGAGACAGAGGAGATACAGCCAAAGTGCTGCAATATAACGATTAGGGAATCTGAAGGTCACAGATGTCCACTGTACCAGTCTTCCAACTTTTCTGTAAGGGAAAAGTGGTTTACAAACCAAAAGAAAAAGATCACCCCACTTGTACCTGAGAACCCCTGCCCAGAGCCTTCTCAAAACTGACCCCCATTTCATAGATCGGGAAACTGAGACTTGGTGAGACGGTTAGTGTTGGGAGAGGTTGTAGGCCTTGCTGTTGAATTTTACTTGGCATTTTAGTAGTGCTGGCTTGGTGCCAGGCCTTTGCTGGGCACTGAGTGTCAGGAACTGAACTGGACCCTACCCACACTATAAATTGTATTGCATGGAAAGGATGGAGAGGCCAGGCCATCAAGAATCCAGAGGCAGGGTGTGTAATCTGTGCCTGGAGACACTGCTTCAGCCCTTGCACAGGCTTCTGCTTCGTCTGTCCAGAACTTCCCTCTCCATCAACTCCTGCACCTGGGAGGACTCCTACTCATCCTTCAAGACCTGATGCTGGTGCAACCTTTCTTGAACCCAAACTGTAGTTTTATTTTTCTTGTTGGCATTCACACAGTAGGTACTCAGTGATCACTGCAGAAGGAAGGAAGGAGTGTAAGGTGAACTGGAGGCAAGGTGTCCACAGCTCTTAGAATGGACAGGGACCCTATATCCCTGTTCAGGGCAGTCTGGCTGCTCCATGGGTCTGGGTACAGGCTGGGTACCCCTCTTGGCCTGTAGAGAGGCACCTGCTTCCCTGCTTTTGCCTGGCACTTCCCACACTGGGTACAGCTGTCCAAAAAGCTGCAGCATCCATCCGGGTTGCCACGGCAACATCAGCCCATGTTGGGACGTCAGGGATGAGAGGGGCCGAATGCTAATCCTGGAAAGTTGCCAAGCAACACCGTGAGTTGGTGACATCACAGGGGCTGTGGCTGCTGGACAGATGGACAGGCCACAGCTGAAATGGTCCACTCTCAGGAGGCCCAATTCATAGAACCACTCACTGCCTACCATGTGATGGTCACCGCTGTTTCTCCCAACTGGAGCATGGACTTGAGGGGTGGGGGCCAGGGGGTGCTGCTTTTACCAGCAGCCCTGCCAGCTCCACCTCGCCCCTCTTCAAGGGTAGGCTGTGGATATGACTGCCTCCCTCCTCCCTGGCAGGATACTGTGAGTCAGTCCCTATTTTCCTGTGTCTCAGGAGTCACCCTCTAATGCTCTGGTTACTCCCTGCCTGGGCAAGGTTCAGGCCTTGATCTTCTTGCCCTGTCCTGAAGGGTACCATACTTACTTGTTCCCTGGGAAAGGGGCAAGGGGCTGAGCCATGACCCACTAGGCTCCTGCCCCTCTTATGATGGGAGGGCCATCTTTTGCCCTGAATAAACTACAGGAGAGTTCAGCCTTACTGTTGTTGAAATGGGAGGACTGGGTTTCTACAAGAGTTGGGGAGTCACTGCCCCTCTCTTGCTCAGAGCTCCCTTGCTGAGGACTCTGGTGGCCTGAAAGCTGGGGGATTGGGCAGATGGGCTGCTTGAGATGCCCTGGCCCGGGGCCATGCCTTTCCAGCATGGGGTCTGAGGGTATGGTAGGTCTGCACACCCTTACCCTGTGCCTCCTTGCTGGCTGAGATAGGAGCAATGCTTCACTGGCTGCAGAGATGAAAGCCCCTTGTGAATGGGCGGCAGAATGGGCCCTTTATGTGGCCGGCCAGCCAGAATGAAAGGTGACAGGCATCCAAACTGAGTGGCCGAGCTACCTGCTTCCCACCTGCCCCCAGCCTGCCTCTTGGGCTCCCAGGATATTCCTCTGATTTTCTAGGCCTGGGGCCCTGAGCTATGCCAAAAGTGAGTTGCAGGCATGGGGGTGGGGAGTCAGAGATGGGACTGCGTGAGGTCTAGGATTCACCTCCTCCCAGGCCTCCCCAACATAAGCCTCCCTCCCATTGCTCAGCTGGCCTCAGCAGTTCTGACCAGCATAATCATTTCTTTGATGAGTAAAAATGAAGACAAATTAATTCTCCTTTGATCCACATGATCACCTTGACAGACAAGACCTTGAAAGCCCAAAGCTCAAGGAAAAAGGAGTAGAACGAAGTTTCTTGGGGGCTGGAGGATTAGAGACCACTGGCCCATGAACAGACAGTCTTCATCCATCACAGCCCCCACCCAATCCCATGCCCACATTTACTCCTGTGCAGCCTTCCTGCCGGAGCCCCCTCCCTCTTTGTTTCTCCATAATCTTCCATCCTGTCTTGGGCTACTCCTCAGGAAGCCCTCCCTGAGTGCATTGGCAACAAAACACACACTCTCCTCAGGGCCCTAGAGGACCATGGTCAGTATCACTGGGCAGATGACCTTAAAATGGTCACTGCTGTGTCCCTCAGTGGGAGGGTGGGCTTGAGCCACAGGCTGGTAACATCACAGGGGCTGTGGCTGCTGGACAGATGGACAGGCTGCAGCTGAAAGGGCCCACTCTCAGGAAGCCCAGCTCACAGAACCACTCACTCTCTACCATGTGATGGTCACTGCTGTTTCTCCCAACTGGAGGGTGGTCTTGATGGGTGGGACCAGGGGGTTCTGGGGCAGAGGCATGGCTTTTCTCAGCAGCCTGCCCATGCATCAGTCCAGGAAAGACCCAGAGAAATGACTGGAAGATACAGCAACCCACTTGGGGCCACCACCCCAAAAATAGTGGCTGTTGACACCAGCCCAGCTGCACTTGACCCCACATGATCACATCCTCACCTCCTGTCCCTCAGCCTGCTTTTCTCTGACCTCCATCTGAGGGTCCAGGACACTGAAGCGCTGCACTCCAGAAGCAGCAGCCCTGGGAGGGATGCCCGCTGGCCCCCACCTTCCTGGACCAAAGCACCAGGTGGCAGGCTCTGAGACAGAGACATCTTCCACAGGACATTTCCCAGGGGGTCCCAGGAGCTGCACAGGAAACTGTTTATTATAATTAGGCTCTGAGCACCTCTGATTTTCCCTCGGCCCCAAGGAGCTTGGTGAGCATCAGCTGAGTAATATCTTGGCAGAGTGGGTGACTTCATCATCTTGGCCCTGTGACCCACCAGGTGCCCCCACTCCTACCTTCCAGGGAGCCTGGGTTTGCTGAGGCTTAACTGGGCCCACCCATCCACCTGTCCCCCAAGGCTGGCCACTCTGAGGACCAGACTGCCAGCCTGACCTTTCACCCACCCCTAGAAAGGGCTCTGGATGGGGCAGGAGGGCTGGGTTCTTCTGGGCAAGTCCCTTTGTTTGCTAGGGCTGTTTTTCTTCCGCACAGTGAGGAACAGAAACCTGGCCCAGCATCACGCTGGGGTCATCCGCACAGAGTAGTGTGAGGGACACCAAGACTTTCCCTGCTCCGAATACTTCCATTCCTGGCAAAAGCACTGCCCTTGCCAGATCTCCAGGAGGGAGTGTGTAAGAAAATCCCAGCATCTCAGTAAGGAAGGGTTTGTTCCAAAGAGATGGAATCCCTCACTCCCAAAGGTAGAGCAGCCCTCGTCCTCACCACCCCTTGCAAATGGCCTGCCTGCTTTGGCCTTGGGATGTTCAAACAGCTGGGGTGTCAGTTAGAGCTGACAACTTCCTTGGCAATCCGCTGTCACACTCTGGGTCTACAAACGGAGGTGGCAAGAAGGGAGGGGTCTCACCAAAGTCACAGCAGAGTGGGATGGGAACCTGGGGCTGTCCTGCAGGAGGTAGGGAGCCACAAGGAAAAGACCTCGAGACAAAGACCCGTTGCCATGGGAATCCCACTTCCCTTTACAGGAGGTGGGGGGCATCTGCCCTGGCCTCGCGCTTCTCTCACCCTGCTCCCTCCTCCACTCCATCCTGAGGTGAAGCATCAGGGAGCCTGCAGGCAGGCCTGCCTTATGGCCAGGCACTGATACTTGCTAGGGTCTCAGTTTCCCTGTTTATGGAAGAACTCCACTGTCCACCCCTAAGGCCCCCCAGCCATCCTCCATGCTGCCCTGTGTGGAGCACTCTCCTCCTGGAGAGTCCCCACCCCACTGTCTTTCTCTTTCCCCAGTACTTCTGATAGACCATTCAAGAGCCTGGCACTAGATGGGTGCGGTGGCTCATGCCTGTAACCCCAGCACTTTGGGTGGATCATTTGAGGTCAGGAGCTTGAGACCAGCCTGGGCGACATGGCGAAACCCTATCTATACTAAAAAATACAAGAATTAGCCAGGCGTGGTGGCGCATGCTTCTGGTCCCAGCTACTCGGGAGGCTGAGGCAGGAGAACTGCCTGAACCCAGGGGGCAGAGGTTACAGTGAGCCAAGATCGTGCCACTGCACTCTAGCTTGGGTAAGAGAGAGAGATTGCATCTCAAAAAAAAAAGAGCCTGGCACTACTGGCCCCCTGTCCACTTCCTCTGTACCCTTGGAGGCCTCTGGAAAATGTCCTCTCCAACCTGAAGCAGCAACTCTGAAGTGTGCAGGAGGGGTTCAGGTCTCCTCCACCTGGTCCAACAGAGGGGACCCTGAGAGTATAACCCAAGATACCCCCCTCTCTGTTCTCTTCCCAACCTGGCCTCGGCTCTCCCTCCAAACAGAGAGAAACTGGCCCCTGAAGGCCCTGAAGGCAGGATTGGCTGCTCCCAGTTTTCAGGTGAGGAGACTGAGGTCCTGGAGCAGAGCCTTGTTGCAGGCAAACATGCTGCTGTCCAGGCAGCTGGACCCTCAGTCCCTGCCCAGGGCCCTCCCTGCTACCCCTCCTGGCTCCCCAACCCTCTTGGCTGGCCCTCAGAGAAGGCAGCTGGGCCTGAGGATGGGCAGGGACTGCCTTGGGGAGGGTGTTTGGGCTGCGAAGCAGGTGGGGGGGGTCAGCAGGTGCAGGATAATGGGGCCATCAGGGGAGGCCCAGGGAGCAGGTGCTGCCCATGAAGGGGCTGAGGTTGCCATTGTATGCCGAGCTTTGGTGGGCCCAGAGCAGGAGGGGGTCCCTGTGGGCCGCCAGGCTGCCCTGGCTGATGCTCAGAGGTCGCCCTGATGCCTGGGCTCAGGCACACAGCCAGGCCCCTCCCCTGGGTCCCAGCAACCCCACCAGGTTGCCATGACAACCAGCACTTTCATCCCTGTCCCTTTGTCTGGTCACAGTCCAGCTTTTGTGACCAGCCATAATTGGTGGGTGGAGGGAAGCGGGCCTTGCATCAGTATACACTCAGCTGGGGTTGAGTTCTCAACCCAGGCAAAGGAGGCTGGAGGGCAGGTTACAGAAAACTGGAGATGCAAAAAGGCTGAGCTTTGCTGGCATTTCCCCTGCAGCCTCCTCTCCTGGCTGCTGGCCACATGCTCAGAACTGAGTCTGCTGGCCCCAGAGTGACCTGTCCCATCTCTGGGCCTCATTTTCCCATCTGCAACTGCAACTGCGGATGACCCCTCTCCCAGGGTGCACTGTGGCTCTGGGAGGCAAAAAAGCATGATCCAACCCAGAATTTAACTGCTTTGTGCAACTGAGGAAACCGAGGCACACAGCAATGCTGGGCCCTGGTCCCGATCACATCCACGGTGAGCCAGTGGCAGTGCCAGACCTACTGAAGGCCTATCAGGCCCCCAAACCGAACAGCAAATTGAGCCACACAGTTGTTTCTCCCCTGGTGCCCCCATAGGGATGAGCCTTGCCAGTGGGACTCAGCAGGGATATAAGCAGCGCCACCTCCATCATCCTCCCTCAGGCCCCACCAGCTGTGTGCCTTTTGGAAAGTCCCTCGGGACTCCAAGTCCCGGGTGTGAAAAACAAGGGGGTATGTAGAAATAGTCAGCCCTCCCTCAGCTGGGGTAAGGAGGAGGTAAGGCCTGCTCTGCACAGTGCCAGCTCACTGCCAATCCCACAAACACCACACGCCCCACTCCCACCCATTGCCTCTGCCCACCCACATGATGCAGCATTGCCCGAATGGCTGCCCTGCCATGCTCTGGGCATTCCTTTGCCCCTGTGGTTGCCTTCCCCTGTGGTGCCCTCTACCGTGTGACAGAAACCTGGTGGTCCCTAGTCACTAGGGCTTGGGGAGGATGATCACTGCTGTCCTTTAAATCTAAAGAACTCCCCTTGAGACAAGTACTGATCTTCAACAGGGAAACAGAAGCAGAAGCAGAGAGCGCTGCAGAAGCCAGTTTTGCTGCTGCAGACAGAGGCTCTGGGAAGGGACCACACAGGAAGAGGCAGCAGGATGGCTTTGTCCTTTCTTGGGTGGCTCTTCTGATCTTTGAGGGAAGCCAGAGGTTCCTGCAAGGCCCTCACCCCACGCTCAACATCCTGCAGCCTCGTGGGAAAAGTCTGGGCACCCCAGACAACTATGTGTTTCTAAAGGGTCTGCTGCCCTCCAAGGGATCTGGGGCTCAGTGGGGCCCTCAGCCTCAGGACGGACTCCCAGCACTAGGGCCGCTTCACAGGCATGACAGGTCCACTAATGCCCCTAAATGAGAGACTTGAGGGGCTGGGGCTGAGCAGATAATTGATTCAATACCAGCAAGGTATACCCTGCATGTCATTTTGGCTCTGCTATCCCAAGAAAATGTCACTTCTTCCCCATGGACATTCTTTGCCATTAGCTCTGCATCTACACTGGATGTGAGTGGGGTGGTGGCAGGGTCAGCTACCTGAGGCCAACAGACGGGTATTGGGGCCTGGGCTATGGCTGCACCACTGGGCAGCCCAAGCCAGAAGGAGCACAGTGTCCTCCTCCACAGTGATTAATTCTTATTATGGGTTAGGAACCAGGTACTTAGAAATTAGCATGTGGCCAGGTGTGGTGGCTCGCGCCTGCAATCCAGAACTTTGGGAAGCCAAGGTGGGACGACTGTTTGAGCCCAGGAGTTTGAGGACAGCCTGGGCAACATGGCAAGATCCCCATCTCTACAAAAAATTTTAAAAATTAGGCCAGGCGCAGTGGCTCACACCTGTAATCCCAGCATTTTGGGAGGCCAAGGTGGGCAGATCACAAGGTCAAGAGATCAAGACCATCCTGGCCAACATGGTGAAACCCTGTCTCTACTAAAAATATAAAAAATAATTAGCCGGGCATCATGGTGCATTCCTGTAGTCCCAGCTACCCAGGAGGCTGAGGCAGGAGAATTGCTTGAAACCCGAAAACAGAAGTTGCAGTGAGTCAGGATCGAGCCACTGCACTCCAGCCTGGCAACAGAGTGAGACTCTGTCTCCAAAAAAAAAAAAAAAAATTAGCTGGGCATGGTGACATGCATGCACCTGTAGTTCCAGCTATTTGGGAGGCTAAGGTGAGAGGATTGCTTGAGTCCAGGAGGTCAAGGCTGCAGGGAACCATGATCACATCACCACACTCCAGCCTGGGCAACACAGACCCTGTCTTTGAAAAATTAAATAGAAAAGGTAGCATGTGCCATGAGGTTTATATACATCTTGTCATTTAATCCTCATACCAGTTGTAGAAGGTGGTGGCTACTTTGTGCAAAAGGTGTTTCCCCTTTTGCAGGTGGGGACACTGAGACTCCGAGAGGTGAGCTGGCAGGGGAAAGGGGATTGGCAGACCTGCCTGGGTAGTAGGGGAGGGTAGGAGGCAAGGCTGAGTCAACTGTTGGAAGAAGACAGTACAAGACAGATTTGGGCTCAGGACACAGCATTTTATAATGGTCCCATCCAAAGACTGGGCTGCCTGGTGACAGGAGCTCCCTGTCATGGGAGGCATGCCAGGGGAAGCTGAATGGGCACCTTACCTGTCATTCAGGCACCTGAATGGAAAGAGAGTAACTATCCAGAGCAAGTGAGGCTGTAAGGTATCAATCCTGGCCCCACCCCAGCACTGGAAGGCACAGAGAAGACAGTACCTCCCAGGAAGGGGCTGAAGGGCCCAGGGGGCATACCCTACTGAGAACTATGCCCCATTATCCATCTCCAGGAGTAGCAAATTCCTACAGTTTTTCACTCCAGGCGCTTCCCTTGTCTCATCCTTGTCCCAACCTGTGGGGACGTCTCAGAGCCCAACCCCATTCCCAAGGCCCCTCTCTGCAAGGCTAACAGCCTCCTCCTACCCCATCCCTTACACCCAACCAGTGCAGCAAGCCCCACTGCCTCTCATTCTAAATATCCCTCAAATCTACCCACTCCTCTCTCGATCCACAGACGCAGCCCTGGTTACCTCCTCCTTGGCCTCCCAGTCACCAGCGCCAGTTCCTTTTCTACCCAACAGCTCTCTGTAGACCCCGACATGGCCCCACAGTCCTCCCTGATCTGGCCACACTCAGTGCCCTCATGTTGTCTTCCAGCCATAGGGAAACCCTTTCAGTTCCTGACGCACACCCCGTCCCCCTGTCACCTGCATCACATTCACTGCAGCTTGGACATCTCTCCTCCCAGGACTGTGTTAAACACCCCTAGGTGCCCACAGCCATGGCAAAATTGTGTGCCCAGAGTCACTAACATGTCCGGCTCTGTGGAGAGACTCTGCCATGGGGCAGAGTCCAACCTGTCTTGCCCAGCCTATATCCCCAGCCCCTGGCCCTGCTGCCTGGCACAGAGGATATGGTCAGTGAAGGACAGCTGAATTCATGCCTGCATGAATGTAGGAATGAGAGTGTGACTGAGGCTGGGAGGGCTGCCCCACACAGGCAGGTCCCCTAGAACAGCAGAGTCTGAAGCCATGATAGAAAGTGGATTGGGCTGGCGCGGTGGCTCAAGCCTGTAATCCCAGCACTTTGGGAGGCCGAGGCGGGTGGATCACGAGGTCAAGAGATCGAGACCATCCTGGTCAACATGGTGAAACCCGTCTCTACCAAAAATACAAAAAATTAGCTGGGCATGGTGGCGCGTGCCTGTAATCCCAGCTACTCAGGGGGCTGAGGCAGGAGAATTGCCTAAACCCAGGAGGCAGAGGTTGCAGTGAGCCGAGATCGTGCCATTGCACTCCAGCCTGGGTAACAAGAGCGAAACTCCGTCTCAAAAAAAAAAAAGAAAGTGGATTGAGGGAGATGTCTGGGCAGGACTAACTGGGCCAACAGGACCTCTGTGGAGCCCCGGACTTGTGTAGCCCCCACTCCTGCCCTGAATCACAAAGAGGGAGCAGCTCTAAGATCCATGCACCTGACAGAAGGGACAGGAACTGGGGATTCAAGCCAAATAGAAGGAGTGAGTGAGGTGGATTCCTAGAAGTCTCACCCACTCCCTCTGACCCACAAATTCCCTTTTACCAAAGCCACTTTAAAGTCTTTCTTGGGGACTGTGATGGGATGTCAGGGAATTGGGTCTGAGGCCAAAAGACCAGCCACAGTGCACCTCCCCTACTCAGCCAGCCAAAGGGGAAGATAGGGGAAGATGCCACTTTGTGGCTTTGTACACATACACACACACACACACACACACACACACACACACACACCTACCTTCCCCTGGGGCTGGGAGACCTCGAACCTCCAGCCACCACTCTCTGTGGGTGGCCCCTGGCTTCCTCATACCCCTCCCAGCTCAGCGACAGCCTCCTGAACTTCCTGGCGGGTTTCCAGGCCTTGGAGAAAGCCACTGCCTCTGCCACACCATTACTGTCACTATCACTGCTGCTGCGAAAATGCAATTACAGCAAACAACAGCCGCTGCCTCACTTGAGCCTCGCCATCCACACCTGGAACTAATTAACTTAATTAGGCCTTAATGAGCTACACTGGTCGGAATGCCTATTTTTACTTAATTATCCCCTAATGTGCTTGGCATGGAGGAGCACAAGACCCAGAGGATGGCTTTGGCGGTGTCAGTGGCAACCATCTCCTCTCCCGGAAGAAGGGACACTCAGGAGGTGATGCCTTTCTGCCTGGAGTGGGCCCCAAAGAGCTGAGAGTTCCAGGAGTCGGGCGAGGCAGAGGCCATGCTGCAAGAACAGCAACCCCCCCAGCTCTAGCCCCATCATTCTGACTGCCCCGTCTGAGCTGGGGCTGAAGCCACACTTTGCTCAGCTGGGGGTGGAACAGGCATGATCTGGCTGGCTTTTGCCTTCACAGACCTCTGACAGGGGAGGACAGGGGATCAGAGAGTTACTCCTCCAATTGCCTCTAATGGGAAGGCACAGAGAAGTGAAGGGCTTGCCTGAGGACACACAGCTAACTGGTGGCAACGGACGTGAATGACTCCCAGGCCCTCTGAAGGAGCACTTTAAGCCATGATGGGGTCCTGTCAGGGTGCAGTCTAGCCTCTTTCACACCAGGTCAGGCGAGGATAGGCAGAGGATCACTTGGATAGCTGGCCTCCAGGGTCCCTACGGCAGCGCCTTCCACCCCGAGTTGGGCCTTGGATCCCGAAGGCCAAGTTTGCATCATTAACTTCTTTAGCTTTGGGGTGGGGTGAGGGGGTCTTGGTTCACTAGACAGATATGGGGGCGGCTTCAAGAGCAGGGTCCTTTCCTACTGGCCCCTACCTTGATCCCGCTAGGGCCTCCAGATCAATGGCTCATTTGAATCTCTGGGTTCCTGGGACTGGAGGGGTACCCTGTCCCTTGTATAGGTGCAATACATCTCTATTGCTAAAGATGGATCAATCTCTCTCGGGGGCAGCCCCCTCTCTGGAAGTCCAGGCTTAAATCTGACAACTGTTTCCTTGACACCTCCAGCCCTATCCAGCCCCAGGAGTCCTAGTCATAACACAGACAACCCAGAACCCTCAATTTCCCTCTCCTTGGTCTGTTTTTCCCAGCATCCCCCTCTTCTGAAAATGGCCATGCCATGTGCTTATGTGCTTAAGCCATAAATTGAACAACTGACCTGGACAACCCTCTTGCACCCCACAGCCAACCCTTCCTGAAGTCCTGTTGGCCCTGCCTCCAAATGATATCCCCAAATGCCAACTTCCCACCACCTCCCAGCAAGCACCCAATCCTGGCCACTGTCCTCTCCCATCTTGACAGCATCTGCCTTGGTCTTCATAGAGCCTCTACAACCTGGTCTTCATGAAACTATCGCAGTGACTTAAAAAAAAAATCACTCCCTAGTTCAAAATCCAATGACTTGCAATCACACTTAGCATAAAGTCCCTATGGACTCTATTAGCCCAACCTACAGAGCCCCACCTGCCTTGCTGGTTCCATCCACCTCCTTTCCCTTCTCCTTGCCCCACTGATGTGGGCTGCCCTTCAGGATGTCCCAGGCCTCAGGGCCTTTACGCTGGCTGCTCCTTCTGCCTGGAATGCTCTTCCCTCTGACCTTTGGATCACTCAGATCTTGGCTTAAATGTCACTGTGGCCTTCTCTAGCCCTATACCCTAAAGTTTCCTTCTAGGCCCTAGCCCTGTTACATCACCTACTAGATCGCCCTGCTAGAATCTTCTGCATGGCACCTGTTAGCATCTGAAAATGTTGTTTCTATCTCCCTTGAGCTTCATCTGTTTTGACCCCTACTGAACCCCCAGCCTAGAACACCGTATGCCGGGCACACTGTAGGGACTTTCTGCTTAAATGGGTGTTAAAGGAATGCTTCCACTTTTCCACAGCGATTGGAGTCCCCAGCCCCTTCCTTGAGCTGCCCAGAGCCCAACCAAATACCTCAGGCCAGAGCATAGTATCCTTGAATCCAATGTCCTGGCCCCTAGCCTCTGCTCACAAGATCCAACCACCTGGAATGCCCGTTTCCTATCCTTTGCCAGTGGAAACTCTGGCCTGCCCCAAGGCTTCTGATTAGTGATGGAGTGGGCAGGGACCTCCGCCTGTTTGAACAGGTGAGCTCAACTTGGCCCTTAGCCTTGGCTCTTCATGGCACTTATCTCTGCCTACTCTTTGGAGAGAACTCCCTGGGCCTGTCTGTCTGGACCCTGAGGACATGAGCCTGTGGAGGTGCCGTCCTTCATCTCTGCCTGCCCATTGCTCCCCATTCCTGCCACAGTAGCCAATCCCAAGGTGGCTGGCCTAGCGTCAGCACTTAGCAAACACTTGACGAAGGAAGGAGGGTAGGTAGGTATATGGAGTCCCCCAGCTGTGGGTCCCATCTCAGTGCTAAGGATGTGGCTAGGGTCTGAGTATGAGCCTAGGCAGCTAGCCCAAGTGAGGAGAGGCTGCCTCCAGCTCTCCCCAGCCCCAGGAGGCCCAGATCTATCACAGACAATTCAGGATCCTCCCGCCAGCCAGCATTCCCTTCACTTGACTATGGCTATGCCATTTGTTCCTCGGCCTCAGCCTCCCGTCCTGTGCTGGTCCTCACCTCTTTGGCTTGAAAGGGTCTCTTTCCTGAGGCTGAAAAGTCCAGGGGCACCAGGCCAGATGTCTGGGTGCTCAGGACCTTGTGACCCTCTGACCACAGCCCCCGCCTCTGCTGAGAGGTAAGAGTGGGCTCCTCTCTCCTCCTGGCAGCCCCAGCCTCTGCCAGTGGATCTTCACCATGCCATCTCACAGATTATGCCCCAGCCTTCATAGAAATAGGACAGCGGGAAGGGGTTTTAGTCTTGTTGTGACTATTGCCTTCGACCAGAGCTGTCCAACAGCCTCCTGCACACCCACCCCACCTGTGCCCTGCCCGAGGGGCTAGGCCCCTGGGAGACAGTTCTCACTGGCAATTCCCTTTGTCCCAGGCTAGAGCCTCTGCCCTTCTGAACTGGAGAATCTCTGTCTCCCATCTGGAAGGCCTGGACTCTGGGCGTCATCCCAGACTTTCCCACTCAGTGGCACCCCATCTTACCAGCAGTAGTCCCAGCTGGCTGGACCCTGCTTTCAACCGAGCCCCTCCCACCCTGGATCTAGAGCCATGCGGCCAGGGCAGGACAGACTTGTGGATGCTCAGTGTGAGGGGAGTCACTGATCCGCAGGGACCAAGGCCAGGGTTTGGGACTTAGTCCTGTCCTTTACTGAGTCTTGCTGCCTTACTTTATCCACCTAAGAGGCAGAGACATCACTGTCATTTAGCAGGATGTAGGTGGAGCCCAAGAAATGGAAGCATGAAGTGCCTTGTAAACCTAGCATTGGTGACTTCACCTGAATTGCTGTTGAGGTGGGGGCAGGGAGTTGTGGGGTTTTAAACACCAGACTAGCCTCTAAGAAGGCTGTGGTTCCAGTTCCAGCACTGCAGGCTGAGCACAGGGGTCCAAGTGAGATCACAGGGCCCAGGAAATGGGTTCCCTCCTCTGCAACCAGGGACCTTCATCTGCTTCATTTATGCAATGGGGCTAACCCAGAAAGGGGTAGGACACAAAGGGAAGGGATGGCTATGAGGACATAATTTGGAAGGAGGGAAGAGGGATGAGACCCAAGTCCCTTGGGCCCCACCTCCTAGTGGGCTCGGGATAGTCCCAGGATGTCTGAGACTATGAAGCATAAACTCTCTCTTTTGACAAGAAGAAACTGACACCTGAGGAAGAGGGTCAGCCCAGGTCATCCTGCTGGTCAAGAAGCAGGGTCACTGGGGGCTGATATCAGCTTCTAACCTCCTTGAAGGCCCTGGAGCCTCAGTTTCCCTATCTGCACAATGGTGGCCCTGACTCCCATCTTCCCTTCTTCCCTTCTTCCCCGCAACTCTCCCAACCCAAGAAAGTTCTGAGGTTCACCAAGGGGAAGCCTGGGGACGGAGTCAGCACCCTGCCTCCTAGCTTTGTATAAGGTGGAGGGGAGGCTAAGGGAGCCAGGAGCCTGGGGAGCACCTCAGTGACTGCAAAGGCAGGCCCACTCCCTCCTAGGGAAAGAGGCCATGCGGCAGGAGACCTCCTTGGGGGTCATGGGGTATATACTCAGGCTTGGGGAGTCTCTAGCCATAACAGGCTCCCTCTTGGGGTTGGCACTGCCAATGACCAGCTCTACCGCCTTCCGTGCCCTGAGCCCCACTTTCCCCACTAATCCAATGAATACAACAGGGATCATCCCAGTCCTGCCAGTCTGTGGCCTCCCAGGGCCACCGAGAATGGTCAACTGGCTAGTGGGTGTGAGATGGTGGCTCTTACGAACAGCAAAGCCCTAAAGAGACAAGACAGCCTGCTAATGGAGGCATTTCAGGCAGAGAACTTGGGGGCAGAGGAGTCTGCAGTGCTCAGCCCCCTAGTCGCAGCCACCCCAGCCCAGCCACTGTCTGCCCTGCCTTGCCCTGGGGCTGGGGTCAAGGGTGGCAATGTCTGTCAGTGATGTGAGTAGGCTCAGTCAGGGACTCCATCAGCCCAGGAAACTGCCTTTCTGTCCCCACTTACTCTTCCGTCCTAGGCTATGGCTGCCTGCAGTCACCTCACACACACAGCAGCCGCCACCACCCACCCATCTCCCTCCCTCTGAGCAGAGGCAGCTGCTAGGCCTCCATGCTGTAACCAAAATTGAATGAGCACTCTCACAATGTCGCCTCCCGCTGACAGCTCCTAATTGCATGTTGAAGCCATGTGATGGAGCCCAAGTTACACTAATTATGTCATTACCCTAATTAAGTAAATACTGTATGTGCTAATTGGCTGAAATCTCTTCAGGGGGATGGGCATGGTGTCCCCTGAGCTTCACTTGGGTGGGCTGGAGGTAACAGAGGAAGGTGGGGTGACCCCTCCCTGGGTCACCCAGTGGGCTTCAGCGAGGGCCCCTGACCACAGCCCTAGACAGGTGTGCCTGTGCTGCAGGGGAGGATGCAGAAGGATTTGGATCAAGTGGTCAGAGACCCAGGTCGAAGGCCTGACTTGACCCCGGCAGGCTGGTGGTCTTGAATAAGCCCTTTCTCTTTTGATGTGGGCCCCCTTGCTGTCCTTCCCCTCAGCCAGCCCAGGGCCTATAGCTTTTCAGACATACTGGGCACAGGTACACCAGAGGAGCCCAGTGTTCGGTCATCTATGGATGCCAGTTATGTGTCTGGCCTGGGGCAGCAGGAGAAAGAATGGCGAGAACTGAGCAAAGCCCCGGTTATTGGGGATGGCACCCATGTAAACTAGCAAAAAGGACAAACAGGGCTGGCATTCCCAGGAAGGCATGTGAGGTGGGATGCTCTGAGGAGGTCTGGAGGGCTTTCTGGAGGTGGGGGACTTCACTTACAAGGGAGGGAGAATATCAGTGCACTAGAACGTAGGTCATCTCTAAGACGTGATTTCTAAATAATACCAAACTTATTTTTCTTTTTTTTGAGACAGTCTTACTCTGCTGCCCAGGTTGGAATGCAGTGGCACAATCACGGCTCACTGCAGCCTCACTCTCTCACTCTCCTGGGCTCTGGTGATCCTCCCACCTCAGCCTCCTGAGTAGCTGGGACTACAGGTGTGCACCACCACACCCACCGATTTTTTGTATTTTTTGTAGAGACAGGGGTCTCACCATGTTCCCCAGGCTTGTCCTGAACACCTAAGCTCAAGCAATCCACTGGCCTCAGCTTCCCAAAGTGCTAGGACTACAGGCATGAGCCACCAAGCCCGGCCTAAATACCAAACTTCTTTTTTTTTTTTTTGAGACAGAGTTTCGCTCGTTACCCAGGCTGGAGTGCAATGGCACGATCTCGGCTCACCGCAACCTCCGCCTCCTGGGTTCAGGCAATTCTCCTGCCTCAGCCTCCTGAGTAGCTGGGATTACAGGCACGTGCCACCATGCCCAGCTAATTTTTTGTATTTTTAGTAGAGACGGGGTTTCACCATGTTGACCTGGATGGTCTTGATCTCTTGACCTCGTGATCCACCCACCTCGGCCACCCAAAGTGCTGGGATTACAGGCTTGAGCCACCGCGCCTGGCCAATACCAAACTTCTTAACCATGACCTTTGGATGGGAGTTGGGAGGAATGAGAATAGCCATCTGAAGGAGGATCTCTAGATGGGATTCCAACCTACTTGGGAGTACTGGGGGTACAGAAGGAATGCAGCCCTGTGTCAGGGACCGGCATGTAAACCCCAGTATGGCTGGAGCCCCATCATGCCCCTTCTGGGAGATCAGCACACACCAGCTGGTCAGGTGGAACTCCATCCTGGCCCTGTCCTTCACAGTGTTTTAGGGAGGGTCCCAAAGGCAGGGGCTGGGGCCTCCAGCAGCCGAGTCCTCTCACATCACTTAGGGTCCAACAGCGCACATTCTCCCAAGTGTGCCAGGTGCCGCAGCACGCGCTCTCAAGCTCCACCCTGCCTGCCTGCCTGCCGCCATCTCCACAAACATATGCTGCAGCTCCACACCCGGCAAACACCACCTGCTGGCTTTGGTGGGCAATGACTCCCTCCCCGCTTGCTCGCTTGCTTCCCAGGACCCCAGGCCCAGCACAGCCCCCTGCCCCAACCCAAGCCCTGGACTGGCCCAACTCCCAGGGTGGCCTTGGCCAGTCCCCAGGTCTCAAGCTCCCAGTAGGTGACATCTGCTCATTCCCTGCCTGTCTTAGGTCTTCATTCATTCCACATAATGTGGTCTGGGCTCCCGTGGGCTGGCTCCAGAGACAGAGACAGATAGCAAGCAATCCTTTCAAATGTCTGCAACTTACACAAATGAGTAAGAAAAGAAAATATGTATGTCTACACACACGCGTGCGTGCACACACACGCACGCACACACACACATACACAGAGCAAACGGAGCACAATATTCACAGTAGCTGAACATATCCCCTAAAGAGCACATGGTGTCTATTGTACTATTCCTATTCTGGCAACTTTTCTGTAAGTTTGAAATCATTTCTAAATAAAAAGTAAATAAAGGAAGAATAAGGAAAGAAGGAAGGCAGGACCTTTCCTTTCTCTGAGCTCCAGGCTACAGGAGGAGACAGCTGGACCAGTGGCAGCCAGGTCACTGTAGCCCTGCTGGGTGGGCCCAGGAGGACTTCCCTGAGGAGGTGATCGGGCTTGGGGAGGCAGAGTTAAGGGGCACACATCTCTGACCCTTCTATGCAGGGTGGCACTGAGGGGCTCACTCTCTGGGAGTCTTCCTGTCACAGCTTTAGGCAAGCCCTTGCTCCCTCCCCTCATCCTTCTCTCCAAAGAATGTGTTCTGGAATCTCCAAGAGGAGTCTCAGATAAGAAGGGGAACTTCCCTTGGTCAGAAGGTGTGGGAGGGTGGCCAGAACTTCTATGCCTTTGATCATGAGAGGAGGCTGAACTGGCCTGGGTGCTGTGCCTGGGATAAGAGCAGGATGAGCCGGCCCTGGTCAAGGCCACCCTGCCCTCCCTCCCAGGGAACACTCACACAGACTCACAGAGCTGACTTCCCCAGGCAGTGCCCTTGCTTGTCACAGCAGCAGCGCTTGGCAGCAGGAGGGAAGCAGCAGGGAAGTGGCTCATTATTTCATCCTTCATTAGCTCAGCATTAGGCAGCCTGAGAATTGTGGGGTGTGGAGTGGGAGCCTCTGGTTTGGTGGTCCTGCAGCTCCAGGCCCACCCCTTGCAGCCTCCTTCCCCCAGCCCCTCTCTCTCCCAGGGCTTCCCTACCTCTTTCAGCCCCACTCTTCACCTCCCTCCCTGTGCTCTGGATCCTGTCCCCTCCCCTTCGATCCCGGGTGAGGGGTGAGGGGGGGTGGGGCACACACTCTCCCTAACAGGGGGCTTCCCCTACCCAGTTCTCAGTCAAGGGACAGGCCCATTAACCATCCCCTCCCCCAAAAGACAGCTACACCAGCATCCTGATGTGTGGTCAGTCATGGTGTGTGTCCTGAATGTTCTGAGCTCTCAGGGAATGACTAGGACCCCCGCCTGGCCTCACAGCCCATCTCTTCTCCCCTCCACCTCAGGCCAACACTTGAGAGCCTGGACCACCCCAGAGTGGATCTGCACCCCCCCCCCTCCACACTCCAGGAGGCTCTGGCTTGGATGCTCGGGGCTGGGGCACCCAGGGGTCAGCAGAATCTGATTCCTCCATTCAGATACCGTGGTTCTCATGTCTTTGTCGACTTGCCACTGGCCACAGTCCTCCCAGGCAGCCCACCAACTCAGCCCCTTACCCCACGGCTGGCGAGTCCCCCTCCCTGCATGGCCTTCTGCCATTCAAGTCCTGTTGGTCTCCCCTGAGTCCAGAGCCTGGCATGGGACAGGGGTGGGGCCCCTCTGCGCAGCTCAGCCATCAGCCACCGGCCCCATGCAACCTGCCTCTCATCCGACTCCCTCTCCTGCCCACGCCCCTCACTTGCCCACCACCTCCTCACCCAGTCCCTGCTCTCCCGCCCACTAGCAGTCTCCCTGCTCTCGCTCTCAGTCTGGCCCTCACCTCCTCCGCCCCCTCCCCATTTCCTCTCCTCTCCTCTGCTGGCCCTTCAGTCCCTGGGTGTCAGGCTTTCTCTCTCAGCGGGCAGGCGGGCAGCGGGCTCATCGTTCTCCCCCCCACCCGTCCTCTCTCATCCTCTCCCTTCTCTCTTCCCCCTCCAGCCTCCACTCCTTCGCCCGCTCACTCACCCTCTCCCTCTCCCGCTGCCCCCCCTTTCTCCCCCACCTCTTTGTTTCAGCTGAGAACCGGCTCCTCGGGACAGTTCCCACACTGCAGTGCCTCTGGTGAGGAGACAGCGCCACTGAGGTGAGCCTTGGGGATCTGGGGACACAAGCACAGAGGGGCTGGAGCCTTGGGGGGCAGGCAGGTGGGGAGAATGGGAAGCACGCTTCTCTGCCCCGGGCAGTGGGAGCAGCAGTGAAGTGCCAGCCTCAGGTGTCCCGGGGTCAGCAGGAGTCGGGGGCAGAGGGGCGGCCAGTTAGCCGCGAGGGACAAGGCTGGGGGGGAGCTGGCAGGCTCTGTTCCTGCCCGGGTGCCTGGCTTCTGTGGGTGGCCCTGGGCTGAGAGAGACCCTCAGGGGGACCAGACAGGGTGGGCGGGGGCTGGGCTACCTGGAATAGCCCACCCCTGAAGGCTTGAGTGTATGCCCAGTCCTGGAGTCCAGGGCTCTGACCCTGCCTCTGACCGGGCTGCAGCTATGGGGTTGCTGGGTGGCAGCAGCGGCACCATCCAGGGGGCTGTGACCCTCACAAGTGCCTGTGTTAGTGGGGGTGTTGGCAGCTGGCTGGAATGTGCTGGGGCTGCTCCCACTGCCCAGGTGGAGAGTCTGAGCAGGAGAGACCTTCCCACTGCCACAGGCTCACAGCTTTTACTCCAAGCTACTGATGCCCAGACCCATAGAGCCACATGGCAAGGACAGGCACTTCTCCCTCCCCTAGGGGTCTTTGACCAGCTCCCTCCAGACAGCATCCCCAGAAGAGCTTTGCCCGGAGTTGCAAACAGCAGGGTTTCAAGCCAGAGCCTAGATATTCCTGCAGTCAGCTTCCTAGGACTGGGCTGGACAGGGAGGAATGGGGGCTCTGTAGATGGGGCGGGGAGAGCAGGTGGAGACAGGCCTGGCTCCAAGTGTGATTTTTGGAGACAAGTGAAGGCCACAAGGAGATCTTGAGATTCTAAAGCTGTGCAGGTGGGTGGGAATGAACTGAAGGGGCAGAAGCCAAGAGCCAGGGGCCCCGCCCCCTTCTCAGCTGGTGCTGGGGATGGAGGGGCAGGGCTGGAGATGAGGAGAGGTATATAGCTCACACCTTCCCAGGGAGAGAGGCAGCGGCTGGGCTGGCTGCTAGTGGAGGAAAAGGAAAGGAAAGGCCAGGCCAGACGTGTGGGGGACCAGGGAAGACCTTCTCAATGGGATGCATTTTTGGGGTCCAGCCTCTGGCTGTCTGGATGGGGCAGAGCCAGGTCCTATCGCTCCCTGGCTCCCCAAGGAGGCAGTGGTGGACCACAGCGTAGTGAGTAGTTGTCCCATGAGGCAGAGCTGCTAAGGGCAGTGGCCCCGTAGGACTGGGCAGATGGGGCACTTGTTTCCAGGACCCAACTGTCTTGCCCTCTTCCCTTGGCCAGAACCTCCTCATCTGAGCAAGGCAGCAGCCACACCTGCTGCAACCCCTGCTCCCCTCAACCCCCGGGGTGGGAGCAACATGTCTAGAGAGGTGGAATCAGAGCCATGGACATGAGCTGGTGGCAAGTTAAGTGTCAACTCCCAGCCCACCCTCCTCCAGCCACTACAAACCAGCCTGAGTCAGGGGAAGTGGAGAGCAAAGCCTCAGAACTGGCCCTAGTGGGTACTGGGGAGAGGTCTGGCCCACAGCCCTGGGGAGAAAGCCCTCCCGGCCTGGGCACAGCTCATGACAGCCCCATGCTTCTATCGCTCACAAAGCAGCCTGCCTAGGTCTTTGGCTTTCCCATCACCCAGAGTATGTGTGACCCCGACCCTTGCACGCCCCCTTCCCCCCTCTACCCAGCATATCCCAATCCTCCCACCTAGCTAGGGATTCTGGCCTGGGGTCAAACCAGTCCTCCCTCACCACAGCCTGGGCCTCATCATGTCCCTCGTACATGACCAAGACCCAGAGGGAGGCAGGTTGCCCTCCCCATTTTCGAGAGACATTAGGGGACTCTCTTCCAGGCAGCTCAGCTCACTCTGACTCCAGCTGATCATCCATCAGCTCTGTGACCTCCCAGGGCACTGTACACCCTACCAGCCGTTAAAGACTGAAATACCATTCCCTGCTGGTGCCTATCTAGTGCCAGAGGACAGCAGGTCACTCACAGCCTCAGTCAGTGAGCACCAAGGTCCTACTGGCTCTAACTCTGGTCCTGCCATGAAAGAAGAGGGCCTCCCTGAGCCAAGAGCTTCCTGAGATTCTCCTTGGAAGAGGCCAATACCTCTCCCTTCTTTCTCTCCCTCCCTGAGGTCCCCACTTGCACAGAGCTTTTCCACACAGATCCACCTGCCGCTGATACCTCCCTAAAGAGGCACTAGGGCAATGATACTGCCCCAATTAAACAAATGAGAAAACAGCCCTGGAGAAAGGAAGGTGGGAAGGCCAGGACAAGGACTTACCACCTGACTCCTACTCCAGTGCTCCTTTCAAGCCACTTAACTGCCACCCTCATGAGATCCTACATGAGTGGGGTCCCCATGCCCACCAAAGTGTCCACTAGCTGCCCAGCCTCTGCCCCCAAATCCTCAAGGCCCTGATGGCATTCCCAGAGACAGAGGGGCTCAGTGACTCCCAGGAGTATTTGAGCCAGGGCTTTCAGCCTTGGTTCCAAGGCAGGCATCTAAAGGGTTCCCTGGGCTGGCTAAAGGCTTTGGAGCTGAGGCTGCGCAGCAGAGGTGGGAGAGTGTTCTCAGAGCTTGGTAATACACCTCTCCTATCTGCAATCCCTTCCATCTCCTTGCATGCCCTCACCTCTCACCCTCTGTAGTAAGGAGGCGCTCAGCATCAAAGTCCCAAAACAGCTTCATGACATTACTCCCTGCCAAAATCTTTATGAGGTTTGCCATTGCTGTCAACGTGAAGTCAACTCTCTTGGCCAGGCACACTAGCCTGTCAGTCTCTTGGGCTTCCTTGCCCACCTTGCTCCCTGTATCCCCTACACTCTAACTACACCTGTGTGTCTCCACCCTGGGATGGGGCAGAGCACAGCTCACAGACTGGCTGTGGGCTGCACTACACATACACATGCCTGTACATGTATCCATGTGTGTATGCATGTGCACACACACACACACAATGTGCAACAGATGCAGACACACCTTTATGTAGAAGCCCACCACTCAACTGCGCATGGTTTTCTGCCAAATCACACACACAATGGAGCTGTCCCTCTGAGCCAAGAAGAATCTAACAAATCTGCTGTGTGGATCCCTAGAGAGGCCAAGCATGGTGTGTTGCCATCCCAAGCCATTGAGGTCCAGCGGGGAGGCAGAAGTAGATTCCCTGGCTCTGACTGAGCCGTTGCTTGGCCCCAGGGTCCCTGAGCCCCAGAGAGCGGCAGAGGATAGTCAAGCAATTTCCAATTAGATTCTTATCCTGGTTCGGTGGCTAACTTGCTGTGTAGTCCCAAATAAGCCACCTTCGCTCTCTATATCTCCAATTATTATAGTCAAAATGGTTGGGATTAGCTGACACTTAAAGGGCTGCCCAGGCCCACTGCCCCAGTGCTCTCGGCTCATGCCAACTGGAGAGAACGGACGGGTCTGTGAGGGCTGCTGCAGCCAGCAGGGCCAGACACCCTCCATGGTAAATCCTCCAGCTGGGCCAGGGGAAGCTTTAGAGCAGGCATCCCCAAACTACAGCCCTCGGGCCGCATGCGGCCCCCTGAGGCCATTTATCTGGCCCCCCACCACACTTCAGGAAGGGGCACCTCTTTCACTGGTGGTCAGTGAGAGGAGCACAGTATGTGGCGGCCCTCCAACGGTCTGAGGGGCAGTGAACTGGCCCCCTGTGTAAAAAGTTTGGGGACACCTGCTTTAGAGAATGAAGATGAGGTAAGCTTAAGGGCGGCGGCAGCCGGAAGAGACAGAAGCCAAGAGCAAGGAAGGGGTACTTTAATGATCCAAAATTGACATTTATGGAGCAAATAATGATCCTATCGAAATACTCACTGTGCAGGGTTTATCTCATTTCATCATCTAGACTGTGGCCAAACACATCCTTTATCATCTCTGGGGTAGCCAGTGAACAAATCTAACCGGTTAGGCTCACAAACTATTTGGCCCTATTGGGTCCAATCAAGGCCCTGGCCTCCCACACCTATAAACAGAAGTATACGGAAGGGGTCACTGTGGAGCAGGGTGAAACTCCTGCAAAATCCCATCCATACCCAAAGCCCTCAGCAGGCGTGTGGAGAGCCATGTGCCCTGTACTAAGTATCTATATGTACACTCACAGATGCATTCCCACTCTCGGTACACCAGCACCAACATCTGTGTGCTCACACACCCACCACCCACCCACACTCACACACCACACACACACACCACATACACACACGCCACACACACGCCACACACCACACACATACACACACACCACACACACACACCACACACACACCCCACATACACACCACACACACACCACATACACACATACCACACACATACACACACACCACACACACACACCACACACCACACACATACACACACCACACACCACATACACACACGCCACACACACACACCACACACACACCACACACACACACCAAACACCACACACACACCACACACACACCACACACACATACCACACACACCACATACACACGCCACACACACGCCACACCACACACATACACACACACCACACACACAAACATCACACACATACCACATACACACCACACACACCCCATACACACCACACACACCGCACACATACACACCACACCCCCACATCACACACATACCACATACACACCACACACATACCACATACACACCACACACACACCACACACACCCCATACACACCACACACACCACACACACACCACACACCCCATACACACCACACACACACACACACGCCACACACACACATGCCACACACACACATCACATACACACACCACACACATACCACACACACCACACACACACGCCACACCACACACATACCATCACACACCACACACACACCACACACACACACACACACACACACACACACACACACAGGGGACATAGCCACCAGGCCCTCAGCCCCTGCCCCCAGCTCTCCTATCCTGCTTTTGCCTGGAACTTTGTACCATGCTTTTGGAGCATGCCAATACTCATGCTCCCAAAAGCAAGGACCGAGGCAGGAACAGGCTACGTGCAGAGGCTGCCAGAGGAGCACCAGGTCACAGGATCATGCGAGGATCACTGTAACCCGAGATTGTGACCCTGGTCAGCAGGAACTCCACGCCAGCACAGAAGGAAAGGAAGCAGCATCCCAGTAGGGTGCAAACTCCCCTTTTCCCTAAACCTCCCTGCTCCCCAGAGCCCGCTTACCATGTTCACCTCCCTCCCAAATCCCCAGCCTGCCCCGTGTGAGCCAGGTCCCCAGGTCATGAACCATCTGCAAGCTAGGCTGTCCAGAGCCCAGGTGGGGAAGGGAAACTCTTCCCAGGGGAAAGAGTTGAGGGACGAGGGGAGGGCTAGGGTGGAAGAAGGGCCTGCAAGAGCAGCCCCAGGCCCCGTTGTTCTCTATGGCTTTTTATTCCTATGTGATTCTACTGCTCATTCATATAGGGATTGGAGCCGTGGCGCACGGCGGGGACAGCCAGCGGAGGGCTCTGACACTGAGCAAGGGAGCCCGAAGGGAGGCAGGACAGTGGCACCTCCCTCTCTCAACCCAGGCTGCTGGCCAGGCCAAGGCAGCCATTCCTCTACTCCCACTTGCCTCTTCGCACGCCAGTGGTCACGGGAAAGGGTGCGGGCCACTGGACCTTGTCACTACCTGGACCCCATCCCAGCGCTGAGACCCCCCACTAAAGGGTTGACTGACATCAGAGTCTGGATTGGTCCCCAGAGGAGTGGCTGAAGGAACTGGGGATGTTCGGCCTAGGACAAGGGCTGTCACAAGGAATGAGCACTGGGCAGCGGAACAAACTTCAACTCAACCAGAAGTGCAGTCTGTAGCTAAGGGCTGTCCAAAGGCAGAAGGGACGTCCATCCAACGAGGCCAGACTGAGGCCGGAGAGGCCATAGTAATGGTGCCACTGCGGAGTCATGGTTGGGTGGGTGGCCAGTCACCCAGACTGCAGTCCTTAGGCCTGTCCTCCCCAGGGTCTCTGCTCACACACACCAAAGCTGTCAGGAGCCAGGCTCAACCCTCACATGCTCCAGAGAGACAGGCACAGGCTCCCGTGATGTGAGGCAAGTCCTGTATAACTCAGCCCAGCAGAGGGGTGTTAAGAGTTCTGCCAGGCTCTGGCACTGTGGCTGCAGCCATACTAGGCTCCCCTTCCAGCAGCTCCTCTGTGAGGCCTCACTCTGAGGAAGGCACACTGAGAACCCATGGCATAGTCCTATTTATTTCAGAAATTTTCGCTTCACAGAAAAAAACAGGGTGAGGGGTTCAACAGAAAGGCTGTCTAGGGAGAAGCATGGGAACAGTGAACTAGATGAGGTGCTTGTCCTCATCCTCAGGGGTACCTGCTGCCATCCAGAGAGTAGGGATAGAGGGGAGCCCCCATCTGCCAGTCTGGCTGGAGGGGAATGGACATAGAGCAGAGGCCCTGAGTGAGAGGTGACAGCCAACCAAGCAGCCAAGGCCAAGGAGGGGCCCTAAAGCCTAGTGAGGCCCTGAGGAGCAACCTTGGTCTGCCATCTGACCTTGCCCTTGGAGGCCTCCTCTGAACTCCCAGAATGTAACCTATGCCATCACCGAGGCCTCAGGAACAAGAGGTGGGTGTCCATGACATTGGTACCTGTCATCCCTGTGTGCAGCAGGTGCACCCCGCCCTGGAGACGGCAGAAGAAGGTATGTGAGTCATTGTGGGCTAGGAAGGTGGCCATGTCCAGGCCCTCAGCTGCAGCCTGGCTGGCAAGCTCAGGTGTGACCCAGGCCCCAGCAGCCTCTGTGGGTCCATCCTGCCCATCAGTGCCACCACTTAGAAACAGCACATCTATAGGTCCCAGTGGCCACCTTCTGAACTCTGCTGCAACACGCAGGGCCAGTTCCTGGTTCCGGCCACCCTTGCCTGAGCCCTGCAGCTGCACTGTGGGCTCGCCACCCGCCAGCAGGCAGACTGGGCCCCTTCCCTGAGCCATGGTCTCCAGAGCCTCCTCCAGCTGCAGGTCTGGGATCTGAAGCTCAGCTGCCAGCTCACGGAGCTGTGCATCTTCCTCTACAGAAGCCCCAGCCATGGATGGGGTGAAGCGGCTTCTAGCCACATGGGCCAGCAGCCCGTAGAACTGGGCCACACTTTTCACATCACCCTGCATGGCTGCACTAAGCACCACAGCCTGGTAGCCCAGTGCCTCGGCCTGCCGCTGGGCCTCAGCCAGTGCCAGCACATTAGAGCCAATGATCACATTCAGGACATGGCCACAGGTGTGTGGCCCATGGGGGTCAGAGTCGGCCCGAGATAGCACAGTCTTCACGGAACGTGGCAGGGCTGCACGGAGGCCATAGCGGTTGAGGATATGCAGGCAATCTTGCACACTGTGGGAACTGGCCACAGTGGGGCCACTGGCGATCACCTCCACAGGGTCCCCCACCACGTCGGACAGGATGAGGCTCACCACCTGGGGAAGGGCCACCAGGCAAGGATCAGGCCTATTTCCTCCTATCCCTAGAGCCCATAAGGATAAATTGCTCCTTGGGTATCCACACAACCTCCCCCAACTCAGTGCATTTCCTTATCCATGGTTATCCCCTCTCACGTGAGCTTGCAGAACACCTGGTTATTCAGGCACCTCCTCCCCATCTCTGGCACCCCTCCCATGATGTCACCCAGCCAGCCCCATGGTCTTTCACACCATGGCCCTGCCAATTTGTATGATGTTCTAGGCTTCCACGTCCCTGTCACATGTGGACCTAGCTCTACCAACCCAGGGCTGCCCGGGGAAGAAGTGACTCAAACCTGGGCAGGGTAGGCGGCTTGAGCCAGCCCCCCACCCTTGAGCTGGGACAGGGTCTTCCGAATGGTATTCAACTCCTGGATGGTGGCTCCACGGGCCGCCAGCAGTTTGGTGAGTGTCTGTTTCTCTTCCAGTGTGACAGGTGGGATGGGGGCAGGCAGCAGGGCTGATCCCCCACCTGCAGAGATAATGAGGGATGAGGCAGAGGGGCTATCCCAACCCAAGGAACCAAGCAAGCTGTGGTGACAAGCCCACATTAGGGAAGGGGGGGCTGGAAAGGTGGGGTTAGGGTGCCCCCGTGTGGACATGCAATATGTGCACAGTCACTACATCCTGGCCACCTGAGGTTGTCCGCTGCCTTGGGGTACCCCAGGTCTCAGTAGACACTGGAAGAACTATTCCTGAAGAGACTGGAACAGGAAGCAAGGCAGGGGGGACACAATGGAAGATCAAGGAGAGGACTCCATGAGGTCTGAGGGCCTAGCCCCAGGTGACATTAGTACAGACAGCAGCAACAGCAGTGACATTTTCCAAGGACTCTATGGATGTATCAGGTCCTGGATTAGGTGCTCCCCATGCACCCTCTCACCGTCACCTGAAAAGTCAGCTCAGGGGGAGGACTCCACAGCTCAGGGGAGGCCAGATGACTGGCCCAAGGCAACCCACGAGTCACTATCCAGGCTCCTCACCGCCTCCCTTGCTCCTAACTTCACCCTGGGACCCTGGGGGCTCAGACCTGATCTCTCAAAGACCTGATATTTGGTGCACTCCCCACCAACTGTCTTGGGTACCACACCTGAGATCAGTACGAGCAGCAGGTCATCAGCTGTGAGTCCCTCGGCCAGCTGCCGGATGGCCAATGCAGCTCTCAGTGCATCACGGTCCGGGAGGTTGTCCTCTGCACCCTCAAATACCTGGACACGGCTATGTGGCTTCAGTAGCATCTCCCTGGGGAGGGAGAGGTCAGAGCGCAAGAGACGGGGTGGGCTCCTTTCCTCCCACCTGATCTTTCAATTGTACAAATGGCGGTGGGGGTGGTGGTGGCATGGGGCATGGCTCATCCTGGCGCCAGGCCAGACCCAGGAGAAAAGGGAAGAGGGTGGGGAGGGGAGGCCCTGATCCAGCCTGGGTCTGGGCCCAGGTTTCCCTCCAGACAGACACCGGGAAACAGCCCCCGACGGCTCCTTACTGCTTGCCGGCACGCTCCATGGCAGCACGGATCCCCTTGGGAATGCTGATCACGCCCTGCACGAGATGCTGGCCCAGTAGTTCCTCAGCTGCAGCTGCCATGCCCAGCACAGCCTTGCCAAAGCCCACCAGGTACAGGTTTTGCTTCAGCTGAAAGTTCCGGTCCCGCACCTTCAGCTGTCTGCCACCAGGATCCAAGGACAGTGTCCGGTGCAGCATGGGGCCCGGCAGCACTGCACCCACAGCACTCTCAAACAGCTGCCGCGCCTGCTCTGCTAAGGCCATGCTGCTGGCCAGCCGGGCCACTGGGCCCCCCCACAGGAATGGATGCAAGGGGGCTCGGGCCAAGCGGGGCAGAACCTGCAGGGCTGCAGCCATGCCCCACTGCTCTCAGCACTGCCTGGCACCCATGGCTGCCTAGTGGGAAAAAGCACAACTGAGGCCCTTGCAAGGTAAAGGACAGGAGGTCCCCCACAGCTACCCCTCTCAGGGCTCAGGGCCAGTGGACTCCACAGCTGCTGCTACAAGAAGGAGCCATCTGATAGTCCCAGGAGACTTCTTGAAGCCCACAGCTGCAGGATCTCACTCCAGTCCTTGGAGACCAGCCCTGCCACTCAGCCATGTCCTTCTCTTCTGCAGACCACACGCCGGCTCTCTGGATACCCTGCCTCAAGTCCAAAGTTCCTCTTAGCTGGGCCCTCCTCCTAGGCCATCCCTTTGGCTGGGAGTTAATCATTGACAGAGGGAGTAATTTCTACCAGTGGGATCCCATCCCACCCCTTTTCCACCCCCTGCATTTCTGAGCTCTTACCCAGGGGCAACGCCCCTTTCTGGCACTCTTTCCTTGCCTCTTTACCACCTCTGCTGCCAGGAGGCTGTTGATTGTCCCACCAGCTGACCCTGAGCCCATTGACCTCCAGCCTATTCTATTTTATTATCTTATGAGACTGGGATTAGGAGCCTGGGAAGTCAGGGGCTATAGGAGGCTAAAAGAGGCTAAAAGTTTATCAGATTAAGCCCACAGCACATCCTTAGGGCATACAATCTGAGGAATCCCAGTATTCTGGACCAGTTTAGCAAGAAGTTCAGGTTTAAATCAGGATTTGGAACAAAGTCTGGCTCATGGTGGAACCTTAGGAAAGTCCCCAGGCACCATGTGAGGCCATGTGCCATGAAGCCTAATTGCAGGACAGAAAAGGATGCCCTTCTACCCACATAGCTGGCCAGACCCAACCCTGCCAAGAACACCCCTTCTGGTTCCAAGACAACAAAAACAAGTCCTAGGTCACACCACCCACAGTGGTGAGAGCCCAGGGGCTGAAGTAGGCAAAGGCCAAGCTCCCAAAGCTGAGCCCAAAAAGCTGTTTTCCCCACTGGGCAGAGTAAAAGCTAAAGAAGCCTTGGGCTGAAGGTCAGGAACCTGTAGAGAGGTGTAGGGACAACAAAGACCCAAAGAGCTCATCTGTACCACAGATGTACTATTGTACCTACTTTAATAAATGCCTACCATAAATGCTGCAAGCTGACTTCATCAGCAAGTAAGGACTGAGCAGGGTAAGGAGGCTTGGGAATTGAGGTTGCAGCTCTACTACCGGTTTTCTGAGTGCCTGGGACACCTCCATTTCTCTCATTGGCCTCATCAGCAAAATGAGACATGAGGTGAGATAACACTAAGCTCTCCCCTTGACACTCTCAGGTTCTCTGATACTGTCCACTCTAACAGAGACGATCTCAAACACCAGTTTACCCCACACCCAAAGAAGGTGGTTACTTCTAGACTCTGGCCATTCTGCCTGCCTAGTTCTCAGCTCTCCCATAGGAGAAGACAGCTGTGCCGGACTTCTGTTGTGAAAGGGAACACAGAGGGCATGGTCATGGGAATTCTGAAAATGGGTCCAGTTTTTGCCAGGGGGACCCGTGAGGCTTGCCCATTAGGCTTGGGGTTAAAAGCATCCTAGCAACTAAGACAGATGGTCCCTATAGCTTTATATCTATTTCCCAGATGGACAAGAGCCTGAAAGATCCCAGCCTTGCCACTGAATATGAGCACAGGACAGGGGGACGCTCAATGCTAAGGCTGCCAGAGAAAATACAGGATGTACGGTTAAATCTGAATTTCAGATAAACAAGTAATTTTTTTTTGAGACGAAGTCTCCCTCTGTTACCAGGCTGGAGCATGGTGGTGCGATCTCAGCTCACTGCAACCTCTGCCTCGCAGTAAACAATTTTTTAAAAAACGTTTTAAAGACTTAAAAAAAATTTTTTTTTTTTTAAGATATGGGGTTTCACCATCTTGGTCAGGTTGGTCTTGAACTCCTGACCTCGTGATCCACACGCCTCGGCCTCCCAAAGTGCTGGGATTACAGGCGTGAGCCACCGTGCCTAGCCAACAAGTAACTTTTAAAAAAAATATGTCGCCGGACGCGGTGGCTCAAGCCTGTAATCCCAGCACTTTGGGAGGCCGAGGCGGGTGGATCACGAGGTCAGGAGATCGAGACCATCCTGATCAACATGGTGAAACCCCGTCTTAACTAAAAATACAAAAAATTAGCTGGGCATGGTGGCACGTGCCTGTAATCCCAGCTACTCAGGAGGCTGAGGCAGGAGAATTGCCTGAACCCAGGAGGCGGAGGTTGCAGTGAGCCGAGATCTCGCCATTGCACTTCAGCCTGGGTAACAAGAGCGAAACTCCGTCTCAAAAAAAATAAAATAAAAAATATGTCGCACACAATGTTTAGGACTTAATGACAATTGTTCGTCGCTTATCTTAATTCAAATTTAGAGTTTGAGACCAGCCTGACCAACACGGTGAAACCCCGTCTGTACTAAAAACACAAAAATTAGCCGGGTGTGGTGGTGGGAGCCTGTAATCCCAACTACTCGGGAGGCTGAAGCACTATAAACGAGAATTGTTTGAACCGGGGAGGCGGAGGTTGCAATGAGCCGAGATCGCGCCACTGCACTCCAGCCTGGGTAACTCTGTCTCAAAATTTAAAAAACATTTAACTAGCTGCTATGCGTTTTTATTTGCAAAGTCCCCCAATTCTACCCAAAACATGGTCGCTCCAAAACTCCAGGAGGCTCCAGAGCAAAACAAGGAAATAATACTACCGGCTTTGACTCCACCCTGCCATCAAAGAGGGCTGACGCCATTTCCGGTTTGCCCTAGCCAGTGGGGGGCAGAAGTGACGTCATCCCTGGGTCCGGCTTCCGCGAGGGTAATGGCTGTCCAGCAATGCCTGGTGATGCGAGAAAGAAGGGCCTGCTGCCACCGGGAGCCGTCGTCGCCCGGCCCCGGGATTAATTCTGAAGGCCATGTGAGCCCTGGCGGCGCAGACTTACCACCCAACAGCTCCGGGCCGCAGCGCCTGGCCCCGGAAGCCGGAAGCCGGAAGTAGTCGCGGTACGCGGAGCGGAAACCGGAAGTGTGGGTGGGTGGAGTGGGGCTGGCGGGTGCAAGCTCTTGCTGAAGCCTGTGTTTGGGAATGGAGAATTTAGGGTGTTGGCTCCTCGCTGGCCACCAATTGACCTGGAAGGAGTCACCTTCAGGCCTCACTTTCTTCAGCTCTCCATTAAGCATAATGATCCCCGCCTCACCGATTGCAGTTTTTTGTTTTTTTGAGGCGGAGTTTCGCTCTTGTTACCCAGGCTGGAGTGCAATGGTGCGATCTCGGCTCACCGCAACCTCCGCCTTCTGGGTTCAGGCAATTCTCCTGCCTCAGCCTCCTGAGTAGCTGGGATTACAGGCACGTGCCACCATGCCCAGCTAATTTTTTGTATTTTTAGTAGAGACGGGTTTTCACCATGTTGGCCTGGATGGTCTCGATCTCTTGACCTCGTGATCCACCCGCCTCGGCCTCCCAAAGTGCTGGGATTACAGGCTTGAGCCACCGCGCCCGGCAGTTTGGTTTTTTTTTAGACGGGATCTCACTGTCGCCCAGGCTGGAGTGCAGTGGCACGGTCTCGGCTTACTGCAACCTCAGCCTCCTGGATTCAAGCGATTCTCATGCCTCAGCCTCCCAGATTACAGGCATGCGCCACTACGACCGGCTAATTTTTGTGCAATTTAGTAGAGACGGGCTTTCGCCTTGTTGGCCAGGCTGATCCCGAACGCCAAACCTCAAGCGATCCCCCCACCTCAGCCTCCCAAAGTGCTGAGATTATAGATTTGAGCCACCGCGCCCGGCCTCTCCCTTCCTTTATTCTTTACGACCAGTCAGCAGATGCACTCTGAGCTCCTATTAGGTGTCAGGCACTGGGCTGAGCAAACGAACTGAGAGTCACTACTTCCCCACAACTCACCGCTTCTGGAGCCAAATTAAGTCATTCCCGCTTCTCTTCATGGCTTTTAATTCCCCAACTTACTAGTGTTCTTCCCTCTCTCACCATGGGCCACCAAATACAGCTCTGGCTTAGCAAGAGTTGCTGTTCCGTGATCCTCAAGCACATAAGCTGCATGTAAACGCGAATGACTCTGGTCCTTCCTCGGTGTTCCTGCTCTCTTCCTGGGCCAACCTGGAGCTGGCTTGATGCCTTCCCACATTCATTAGACGAGTCCTGATCAGGCTCCAAAAACACAGACCAGTTCACTGTTTTTTACTGATGTTTTCTTAGGGAGATAGAGGGGAGAGTTGCGTCACAAATCACACACTTGATTTTCTAAAAATTTTATTAAAATCTGTTTTTCGGCAGGGCGCAGTGTTTCACGCCTATAATCCCAACACTTGGGGAGGCCAAGGTGGATGGATCGCTTGAGCCTAGGAGTCAGAGACCAGCCTGGCAACATGGCGAAACTCTTATCTCTACAAAAAGAAAAAAAAATTAGCCGGGCATGGTGGCATGCTCCTGTAGTCCCATCTACTAGGGAGGCTGAGGTAGGAAGATCACCTGAGCTTGGGAGGTAGGTGCTACAGTGAACTTGATTGTGCCACTGCACTCCAGCCTGGGCCCCTGTCTCAAAAAAAAAAAAAAAAAAAAAAAGGCAACAAACACACTTCTTTCTTTCTTTCTTTCTTTTTTTTTTTGAGGTGGAGTCTTGCTCTGTCACCCAGGCTGTAGTGCAGTGGCACAATCTCAGCTCACTACAACCTCCACCTCCCAAGTTCAAGAGATTCTCATGCCTCAGCCTCCCGAGTAGCTGGGACTAAAAGTGCCTGCCACCATGCCCAACTAATTTTTGTTTGTTTGTTTTTGAGACAGAGTCTTGCTCTGTTGCCCAGGCTAGAGTGCAGTAGCGTAATCTCGGCTCACTGCAACCTCCACCTCCCAGATTCAAGCCATCCTCCTGCCTCGGCCCCCCGAGTAGCTGGGATTACAGGCACATGCCACCATGCCTGGCTAATTTTCGTATTTTTAGTAGAGATAGGGTTTCACCATGTTGACCAGGCTGGTCTCAAACTCCTGACCTCAGGTGATCCACCTTCCTCAGCTTCCCAAAGTGTTGGGATTACAGGGGTGAGCCACTGCGGCTGGCCCATGCCCAGCTAATATTTGTATTTTTAGTAGAGACGGGGTTTCACCATGTTGGTCAGGCTGGTCTCAAACTCCTGACCTTAAATGATCCCACCTGCCTCAGCCTCCCAAAGTACTGGGATTGCTAGAGCATGAGCCACTGCACTTGGCCCAAAAACACATTTCTAACATCAACCTAAAAATCATCAAAAGGTTCGAGATCCAGTTAAAAGAATTTATTCAAGCATAAAATGTGAGAGCAGCCATCCAGGTAAACACAGATACCCAGCAATGGCAATTAGTGCTCCCCAGTGTGGGAAAAGCTGAAGATTGTTTATATAGGCAAAAATAAGGGTGCTGAAATTACAACATTTTCCAAAAAAAGGCTAACATTAATACAAGATTTGACTGGCTACTATTGATTATACTTGAAAGATGTTGCTTAACATTCTATTGTAAAGAGATAACAATCACAAAGGTTTCCCTCTCTCATGTCATCTAGTCTAAGTTTGAATGAAGAATAGGGAGTCTGGTTAATGTATAGCATTTCAACACAAAGGTCAGGAAGCAACAGTCATGCATCAGAGAAGAAAAAAAGAAAAGGCTACGCCTGCTCAGTTTCCAGGGCTTAACTTTTTTTCTTCACATTATAAATTTAGCATTTCCTGAAATTTCCTTTTCTTTTTTTTTTTTTTTTTTTGAGACGGAGTTTCGCTCTTGTTACCCAGGCTGGAGTGCAATGGCGCGATCTCGGCTCACCGCAACCTCCGCCTCCTGGGTTCAGGCAATTCTCCTGCCTCAGCCTCCTGAGTAGCTGGGATTACAGGCACGCACCACCATGCCCAGCTATTTTTTTTGTATTTTTAGTAGAGACGGGGTTTCACCATGTTGACCAAGATGGTCTCGATCTCTTGACCTTGTGATCCACCCGCCTCGGCCTCCCAAAGTGCTGGGATTACAGGCTTGAGCCACCGCGCCCGGCCTGAAATTTCCTTTTCTTTTCACACTCCCTACCTGCTCCCTTTGGCAGGTGCTACATCTCTCCAGTTCTGTAAACTATGCTGTGCTCCTGTCATGAACTTTTCCCCTCCCCCAGCCCCCACTTCCAGCTCTCTCACTGGATCTCGATATCTCTCTCTCTCTCTCTCTCTCTCTCTCTCTCTCTCTTTCTCTCTCGACAGGGTCTCATTCTGCCACCCAGGTTGGAGTGCAGTGGTGCAATCTCGGATCACTGCAACCTCCACCTCCCAGGCTCAAGTGATCCTCCCACCTCAGTCTCCAAAGTAGCTGGGACCACAGGCGTGCACAACCATGCCCAGCTAATGTTTTGTATTTTTTATAGAGACGTGATTTTGCCATGTTGCCCAGGCTGGTCTCAAACTTCTGAGCTCAAGCTATCTGCCTGCCTCTGTCTCCCAAAGTGCTGGGATTACAGGCGTGAGCCACCACACCCGTCCTCCCTGTATTTTTCCTTTTAAAATATGAGACTTTGTGATCCTTCTCCCAAATGATTTCCCACCACATCATCAACGCAAAGGCATCCCCAGGTGGAATTGCCCTCTTTAATGTGGAGGAGGTTGTAACTACTGAAAATTTTATGGGTTTTCCTTGGTTATAGTCAGCTGTCTTCACCCATCCATGCATTTATTCCTTCCTCAGACATCATTCAAGACATTTCCTGAGTGCCTTCTGTGGGCCAATGCTGTAGCTGCTGGGAGGAATAAAAAGTGGTACTTTTGGCTGGGCGAGGTGACTCTACCCTGTAATTCCAGCACTTTGGGAGGCCAAGGCGGGCGGATCACAAGGTCAGGAGTTCAAGACAAGACTGGCCAACAGGGGGAAACCCCATCTCTACTAAAAATAAAAATAAAAAGAGCCAGGCGGGCGCGGTGGCTCACGCCTATAATCCCAGCACTTTGGGAGGCCGAGGCCGGTGGATCACGAGGTCAAGAGATCAGACCATCCTGGTCAACACGGGGAAACCCCGTCTCTACTAAAAATACAAAAAATTAGCTGGGCATAGTGGTGCGTGCCTGTAATCCCAGCTACTCAGGAGGCTGAGGCAGGAGAATTGCCTGAACCCAGGAGGCAGAGGTTGCGGTGAGCCGAGATTGCACCATTGCACTCCAGCCTGGGTAGCAAGAGCGAAACTCCATCTCAAAATAAATAAATAAATAAATAAAAATAAAAAGAAGTGGTATTTTTGCCAGGCATGGTGGCTCACACCTGTAATCCCAGCACTTTGGGAGGCTGAGGTAGGTGGATCACCTGAGGTCAGGAGTTCAAGAGCAGCCTGACCAACATGGTGAAACCCCATCTCTTAAAAAAAAAAAAAAAAAGAAAGAAAGAAGGCTGGGCGCGTGACTCACGCCTGTAATCCTAGCACTTTGGGAGGCTGAGGTGGGTGGATCACCTGAGGTCAGGAGTTCAAGACCAGCCTGGCCATCATGGTGAAACCCCATCTTAAAAAAAAAAAAAAGAAAGAAAAGAAAGAGAAAAAGAAGTGGTGCTTTTAATTTTAATTTAATTTTTTTTTTTTTTTTTTTTTTAGAGACAAAAGTCTTGCACTATCGCCCAGGCTGGAGGACAGTGGTAATTACAGCTCACGATAGCCTCAATCTCCTTGGTGTTAGCAATCCTCCTACCTCAGCCTCTCAAGTAGCTGGGACTACAGGTGCACACCACCATGCCTAGCTAATTTTTTGTAGAAACAGTCTTGCTTTGTTGCCCAAGCTGGTCTCAGACTCCTGGGCTCAAGAAGTTCTCCTGCCCTGGCCTCCAAAAGTGCAGGGACTTACAGGCGTGAGTCACTGTGCCCAGCCTGGGCTTGCAGGGTTGCTTCATGGGAGGGAGGGTCAGCTGTGTTGGAGGCAGGGTAAAGCGGAGTTGTTTCCTATGTAAGGGCTCTAAAACACCTTAAAGGTGGGAGCCCAGGGCCGGGCACGGTGGCTCACGTCTGTAATCCAAGCACATTGGAGGCCAAGGTGGGTGGATCACCTGAGGTCAGGAGTTCAAGACCAGCCTGACCAACATGGTGAAACCCCATCTTTAAAAAAAAAAAAAAAAAAAAAAAAATGGTGGGAGCCCAAGGCGAGCAGATCACTTTAGGTCAGGAGTTCGAGATTGGCCTAGCCAACCTGACAAAACCCCATCTCTACTAAAAAATAAAAAATAAAAATAAAAATAAAAATAAAAATTAGCCAGGCATGGTGACCTGCATCTGCAATCCCAGCTACTCAGGAGGCTGAGGTGGGAGAATTGCTTGAACCCAGGAGGTGGAGGTTGCAGTGAGCCGAGATCTCGCCACTTTACTCTAGCCTGGGCGACAGTGAAACTTCATCTCAATAAAAAAAATAAAATACCTTAAAGCTGTTTTTCTTGGAAAGAGGGGTTAGGGAGAGTATAACAAAGCACCAGGAAGCAGTTCAGCTATGACTAGGCAAGTCACTGATGAGGGGCCACTAAAGCTGTGGATGTTGGATTGTTTGGGAAGGTTTTCAAGCCTTTGGAAACAGTGCTGTAGTTTTAGAGACCAGGCCTTGGCCCTAAGACTCTAGGCAGTTCCTCCTGGTTCTGAGCAGTAAAGGCTTATCTGGGAAGATTTCCGTCCTTTCCTTCCAGACTAAGCAGGCATTGTTTCCTAACAGTGGTCTTTGTTAGATGTGAATGATTCCTTGTCCTTAGCCCTGGAAACAGAACACAAGCATTCCAATTCAGAAGCAGAGTATGAATCCAGATCTAGTGCTTACAGGCTAAGTGACCCTGAGAAAGTTACTTAACCTCTCAGAACTCTCAGCCTCCCAAGAGTCTTCATCATCAAATGTTTCCAGTGCTTATAGAGAGGCTCAGTGTTGTGGCTGTCCTAGTCCTTGCTTGAGCCAGCTTCATGGGTGTGTGATCTGTGCAGTCAGAAGGACACTGCACTTGGTTTAATATTCTGTTGTTGCCATCTTGAGATTCTTGGCAATTTTTTAACAAGTTGGCAATTTTCCACAAATTGGGTAGTTGGTCCTGCTGCCAGGGAAACATGCCTGCCTTTTATCCAGGCCCTCTGGTCCTGGAGTCTCAGGACCTTTCTGAGGAATTCCAGTAAAAGTCGACATACATTGGTAACTAAATTTATTATTTCTAGTAATATTCATGTGCATCTCACAAGATTTTCCATGCACATACTATGTCAGGCCTCCAAGTCCAAGTCTGGCCATTATAGTCTTGGCAACCCACATGTATACCTCTGGAGGGTCCCCAGGAGCCAGAAAGTCTGAAGTAACCAGATGGCCACAAAGAGAAATGAAACAACTTGTTCCTGCCTCAACTAATTGCTCTCTCCCTGCAACCATTGTTCCTTCTCAGCCTTGCATAATTTCCCCTGGACATTGGGTTTCTCAAGACCCCTCCCCTGTAACTGTGTAATTTGCTGCACCCTCCCAGAGTCTTGCAACCAATAACCCCCACCCTTATGATCATGCCTGTTTGTAATGGATAACCCCTACCCTTGTGACCATGCATCCTGTGACACCCTCCCTCTCCCTAAAATAGTTTACCACCTTTAACTGACCATTTGCCCTCACCTGTATAACTAGTCCCCTTTCCTACCCCCTTTACCTAACTCCTTTATTGAATTTGGCCCACTTGCACCAAAGCACAAAATACAATGGCCTCGTGGCCCACACAAAGCCTGCCTGATGATCTCTTTACTTGCGCAACTTACCTGACAACTTCTATTCTCTCTAAATAAAAATGGCTTACTTCATCCTTGCAATATTTATTTATTTATTTATTTATTTATTTATTTATTTTTATTTATTTATTTTGGAGACAGAGTTTCACTCTGTCACCCAGGCTGGAGCATGATCTCGGCTTACTGCAACCTCTGCCTCCTGGGTCAAGTAATTCTCCTGCCTCAGCTTCCCAAGTAGTTTGCACTACAGGCGCACACCACTATGCCTGGCTAATTTTTGTGTTTTTTGGTATAGACGGGGTTTCACCATGTTGCCCAGGCTGGTCTCAAACTCCTGACCTCAAGTGATTCACCTGCCTTGGCCTGCCAGAGTGCTGGGATTATAGATGTGATCCTGTGCCTGGCCCTTATCTGAGGAATCTAGAAGGGAGCAAAGACCACCTGGTGACCATCCAACAGGCCATCCAGAGGCAAAACTCCTTATCTTGGGCCGGGCGCGGTGGCTCAAGCCTGTAATCCCAGTACTTTGGGAGGCCAAGGCAGGTGGATCACGAGGTCAAGAGATCGAGACCATCCTGGTCAACATGGTGAAACCCCATCTCTACTAAAAATACAAAAAATTAGCTGGGCATGGTGGCACGTGCCTGTAATCCCAGCTACTCAGGAGGCTGAGGCAGGAGAATTGCCTGAACCCAGGAGGCGGAGGTTGCGGTGAGCCGAGATCACGCCATTGCACTCCAGCCTGGGTAACAAGAGTGAAACTCCGTCTCAAACAAAACAAAACAAAACAAAAAAAAAAACTCCTTATCTTGGGAAATTAGAAGTAATTAAACTTCCCTAGTATCTGAAGTGGGCATGGTTCCAGACTTCTTTCAACTTTTTTTTTTTCTTTTTGAGATAGAGTCTCACTCTGTCACTCAGGCTGGAGTGCAGTGGTGCAATCTTAGCTCACTGCAGCCTCCACCTCCAAGGTTCAAGCAAATCTCCTGCCTCAGCCTCCTGAATAGCTGGGATTACCGACACGTGCCACCACACTCAGCAAATTTTTGTATTTTTTTAGTAGAGTCAGCGTTTCACCTTGTTGCCCAGGCTGGTCTCAAACTCCTGACCTCAAGTGATTTACCCACTTTGACCTCCCGAAGTGCTGGGATTATAGGTGTGAGCCACTGTGCCTGGTCTCAACTTTTATAAGTACTAAAATTTCTAGGCATCTCTGGAATGCCATGCCAAAACTCATTTTACAACCCCAAGCTCCTGCCTGAAGGTCCATAAATGTGCCTAAGGAAAATCCACCACAGCCCTCAGTCGTCTTGCTGGGGAGCCCTGCTGCACTCTTCTGCAGTGTTTTTCCTTTCCAAGAAGCTTTCCTTTTTCAAACCTATACTGTTGGCAGTAAATTCTTTTTACCGGCTGGGCATGGTGGCTCATGCCTGTAATCTCAGCACTTTGGGAGGCCCAGACAAGCAGATCACAAGGTCAGGAGTTCAAGACCAGCCTGGCCAAGATGGTGAAACGCTGTCTCTACTAAAAATACAAAAATTAGTCAGGTGTGGTGGTGGATGCCTGTAATCCCAGCTACTTGGAGGCTGAGGCAGAGAATTGCTTGAACCCAGGAGGTGGAGGTTGCAGTGAGCCAAGATCACACCACTGCACTCCAGCCTAGGTGACACAGCGAGACTCGGTCTCAAAAAAAAAAAAAAAAAAAAAAAATTATTTTAAACAACCTGTGAGGTTAACTCCTTCCCAGTGCTGGGACCCTGACAGCTCACCAGGCATTCTGTGTTCCAGTATTCTGCTTTTCTTCTTTGGCAATTAAGCGCACACACACAGACAATGCAACTGTCCCAAAGAAGAGAGTCACTTGATTCTAGTTATTCCAAGGGCTTGTGTAAGACATTAGTCAATCTCTAGAAGAGCCCTGCTGCTAGGCACTGGAGTTCAGAAATTTACCTCAAAGAATTAGAATTCATAAGGAGCTCTCTGCTTTGGAAAGAGGATACATTGTTTAGGACAATTTCCATTTTAAATTGTGTAGCATGAAGTATAAAAATTTAATAAATGGGCCAATCAAGTATCTGGAATCCTTTGGATAAATTCACTTACTCAGTTAGTACATACTGAGCTCTGGCTGGGCTCTGGACAAAATGGGAAGCAAAATTACTTTACAAACATAGACTAGAATGTAGCCTTTCAAAATGATTGTGTGTGTGTATGTGTGTGTGTGTGTATATATATATATAAAATATATATATATATATATATATATATATATATATACATACATACACATTTTTTTTTTGACCTGGAATATGTTCAAAGTATTGAAATGGGTAAAGTTATAAACAATATACTATGAACCCATTAAAAATATATTTCAGGGATTGGCTGGGTGTGGTGGCTCACGCCTATGATCCCAGCACTTTGGGAGGCCAGCCAAGGTAGGCAAATCACCTGAGGTCAGGAGTTCAAGACCAGTCTGGACAACATGACAAAACCTCATCTGTACTAAAAATACAAAAATTAGCCAGGCGTGGTGGAGGGTGCCTGTAATCCCAGCTACTCAGGAGGCTGAAACAGGAGAATCACTTGAACCCAGGAGACAGAGGTTGCAGTTAGTCGAGAGCATACCACTGTACTCCAGCCTGGGTGACAGAGCAAGACCCTGTCTCAAACAAAAAGCGCACACACACACACATACACACACACACACACAGAAAGAGAGAGAGAGAGTGAGTTCATGGAAAATTTCAGAAAGGTTCTACATCAAACTGGTAAAGTTTATGTTATATATATTTCACTATAATGAAAGAATGTAACTGGCTATCTCTGGATGCTGTATTTTTATTATTTATTTGTATTTTTTAGTTTTTTTTGGCAATGAATATGTTACAAGTAAAAGAATGATTACAAATAAAAGGAAATATAAAAAATTAAGTCTGATGCTTTTTTAAAGGCCATCTGATTCACTCCTAACTGCAGCTTTCTCTTCATCCACCCATCCACTGGAGCCGGCTTTCTGGGTCACTTTTTAATGTGCATCCTTTAAGGCAACCACGATGCTGGGCTGGAAGCTAGGAGAGCCCCACTATAATAGGGTAGGGAGCCAGGCTAGGAATAGGAAACAGTAAGAATATGAAATAGGATGAGCATTTGAGGACCCTCTTAAAAATGGAAAAAAAAAAAAAGGCTTTTTGCATTCCAAAAATGATGCAGAAAGTCAAGTCTCAGGAGGAAGGTTTGGTCTTAACAGTGAAATCTGGAAAAGATACAGGAAGTGCAATACTTGAACGATAACCTGCAAAGATTTCTTTTGGCTGGCAACATTCAGTAGATACAGCTGTTTCGGTGGTTATTTTTGTAGATTAACATGGACCAAAATATGGCATCATCTCACTGGGCGCATTCACTTCCCAACAGTTCCAGAACGTGGCACTAGATCTGTCCTTGCTGCCTTCTAACTATTCAAAGCAGACTCTGTATCAGGCTTTCTAGCTTCTGAAATAAAGGCACAGGAATTACAGGGAAGCAAAGTGAGTGATCTGGGCATGGAGGGCTTTTCTTCCATATCTGTGCAGTTTGGAAAATTGCCATCCATTCAGGTTTCACTCAAACCCAATTTTCCAGACCCCAGAACAAATTGTAGCCAGAAGCTCTGTTCTTCGTCAAGAGGCAATTACACCCCAGACTTAGCCAGGATCTTGCCCTCTTTCCTTAAAGAACAACTTTTCTCTGTATAGGTATCCTGGCTCTCCTTTTACCCAGGGGGTTGGGATACAGCCTCTAGTTCTCTAGAAAGACCCCAACTGTCCCAGGGTTTCCATTTTGTTTTTGACCATTGCACAGGTCTCTGAATATCACACCTTCCTAACATCAGTGACTGAAATGTCTTACAGCCTTTCCTCATTTTTGTTTCTCTTTAGCTAAAGAAAGCAAAAATAAATAATCCCCATCTCCATTGTTGGAGATCCCAGGCAATTAACCTTTTGAGGAGCTTCACACAAGTTAGAGATCCCACATGGGTTGGCAGAGTTTAACCCCTTGCCCAGAAAGTTAAGGTTAGGAAGCTTGGTTCCTGTTTTCTGTTCAAATACTGCTTTCCTTTTTGAGATGGAGTCTCACCCTGTCACCCAGGCTGGAGTATAGTGGTACGATCTTGGCTCACTGCAACCTCCGCCTCCCGGGTTTAAGCAATTCTCCTGCCTCAGCCTCCCGAGTAGCTGGGATTACAGGCATGTGCCACCACACCCAGCTAATTTTTGTATTTTTAGTAAAGACAGGGTTTCACCATGTTGGTCAGGCTGGTCTCGAACTCCTGACCTCAGGTTATCTGCCCTCCTTGGCCTCCCAAAGTGCTGGGATTACATGAGTGAGCCACTGCGCCTGGTGAGATTAACTTTCTTTTAAGGCACAGAATCACTTCTAGGCCGGGCGCAGTGGCTCAAGCCTGTAATCCCAGCACTTTGGGAAGCTGAGGCGGGTGGAATAGGAGGTCAAGAGATCGAGAGAATCCTGGTCAACATGGTGAAACCCCGTCTCTACTAAAAATACAAAAAATTAGCTGGGCATGGTGGCACGTGCCTGTAACCCCAGCTACTTAGGAGGCTGAGGCAGGAGAATTGCCTGAACCCAGGAGGCAGAGGTTGTGGTGAGCTGAGATCGCGCTATTGCACTCCAGCCTGGGTAACAAGAGCAAAACTCCGTCTCAAAAAAAAAAAAAAAAAAAAAAAAAATCCCTTGTTTGATAGAAACTTCAAAATAATCCTGTTGACTACAAACAGGATAGTGCAACTCATATATATATATACATTTTTTTTTTTTTAAGACGGGGTTTCACCATGTTGGTCAGGCTGGTCTTGAGCTCCCGACCTCAGGTGATCCGCCCGCCTTGGCCTCCAAAGTGCTTGGATTACAGGCATGAGCCACCACGCGTGGCCAGTGCAACTCATATATTTTGAATTTGGTGGTGACTGCATGGCTGTAAATGGGTTTCAGAACATAAAACTAGCCACTAAAAAGGCTGATTTTTTTTGGAGGCAGAGTCGGCTCTGTCGCCCAGGCTGGAGTACAGTGGTATGATCTCTGCTTACTGCAACCTCTACCTCCTGGGTTCAAGTGGCATGCGCCACCACACCTGGCTAATTTTTTTTTTTTTTTTTTTTTTTTGAGACAGAGTTTCGCTCTTGTTACCCAGGCTGGAGTGCAATGGCGTGATCTCGGCTCACCGCAACCTCCGCCTCCTGGCTTCAGGCAATTCTCCTGCCTCAGCCTCCTGAGTAGCTCGGATTACAGGCATGCCCCACCATGCCCAGCTAATTTTTTGCATTTTTAGTAGAGACGGGGTTTCACCATGTTGACCAGGATGGTCTCGATCTCTTGACCTCGTGATCCACCCGCCTCGGCCTCCCAAAGTGCTGGGATTACAGGCTTGAGCCACCGCGCCCGGCTAATTTTTGTATTTTTAATAGAGACAGGGTTTTATGTTGGCCAGGATGATATCGATCTCCTGACCTTGTGATCCATCCGCCTCTGCCTCCCAAAGTGCTGGGACTACGCGTGAGCCACCATGCCTGGCCTGCCTTTCTGATTTCTCAAGCCTCAGCCACACCAACATGCCTGGCTAATTTGTTGTATTTTAGTAGAAATGGGGTTTCATCGTGTTGGCCAGGCTGGTCTTGAACTCCTTGAGCTCAAGTGATCATCCATCCTCGGCCACCCAAAGTGGTGGGTTTACCAGCATGAGCCACCTTGCCTGGCCTAAACACACTTTTTTTTTTTTTTTTTTTAACTGTACTTAAAAGTCCACCTAAATTAAGAACACACAATGGGCGGATCACCTGAGGTCAGGAGTTGCAGTCCAGCCTGGCCAACATGGTGAAACCTCCGTCTCTACTAAAAATACAAAAATTAGCTGGGTGTGGTGGCAAGCGCCTGTAATCCTAGCTACTCAGGGGGCTGAGGCAGGAGACTTGCTTGAACCTAGTGGGGTGGAAGTTGCAGTGAGCTGAGATTATGTCATGGCACTCCAGTCTGATTGACAAGAGTGAGACTCCATCTCAAAAGTCAAGAACGACAACAACAATCCGGTTTAGTAACATGGAAAAATGTGTAAGATTTAACACTAAAAGGGGCAAGGGTTGCATCTATAAGGTTTACGTGCATACATATGAAGAGAAGAAGGGATTCGGAATTTAAAACTGTATCCTCTGGCTGGGAGCAGTGGCTCATGTCTATAATTCCAGCACTTTGGGAGGCCCAGGTGGGCAGATCACCTTAGGTCGGGAGTTCGAGACCAGCCTGGCCAATATGACAAAACCCCATCTCTACTAAAAATACAAAAATTAGCTTGGTGTGGTGGTGAGCACCTGTAATCCCAGCTACTCAGGAGGCTGAGGCAGGAGAATCGCTTGTACCTGGGAGGCAGAGGTTGCAGTGAGCCGAGATCTTGCCACTGCACTCGCCTGGGGGACAGAGTGAGACTCCGTCTCAAAAAGAAAAAAAGAAAAGAAAAGTTATGAAGCTGGGCGCAGTGGTTCATGCCTGTAATCCCAGCACTTTGGGAGGCTGAGGCTGTTGGAGTACCTGAGGTCAGGAGTTCGAGGCCAGCCTGGCTGACAAGGTGAAATCCCATCTCTATTAAAAATTTAAAAATTATCTGGGCATGGTGGCGCACGCCTGTAGTCACAGCTACCCGGGAGGCTGAGGCCAGAGAATTGCTTGAACCCCGGAGGCAGAGGTTGCAGTGAGCGAAGATCACGCCAATGCACTCCACCCTAGGTGACAGAAGGAGACTCCGTCTCATTTAAAAAAAAAAAAAATGTGTGCAGTCTACTGTATATCACAGTCCAATAAAATAGTAAAGAGGTGGAAGCCGTCTAAGCGGGCGCTGCGGTGGAGTAGCGATCAAGCCTGCCTGCGAGCAGTTCACCTGATTCAACCCCAAAACGGACTTCCAGCGGCGTTCCCGACCCCGCAGTACGCCTTCCGCGCGGCTTGCGGTTGGGGGGCCTGTAGGGGACACCCGAGCCTTCGTAGGGAGGTGTTGCAATCCCGCGCAAGGGCCTCCGACTCCCAGACACTCGCCACCTTCCGGCACCCTGGGGAAGGCCCTGCACTTCCCGACCCTTCCCTCCCAGCAGCCCGCCGAGCCACTACACTTGGCCGCGGCAGCGCTGACGTCACCGCCCCACCTCCCCGCCTCGCGCGGCTGTTCCCGCCCCGCCCCCTTTCCCGGCGTGCGCCGCGGCTAAAGCTCCTCGCCCTCGGCTTCTGCCTGTCGCCCCAAGATGGCGGACACAATGAGCCGGTTACGCGCTACTTGCCCCTGAGGTGGCTGTGAGGACCAACGATCGGCGAGGCTCCACAGTCCAGGCAGAAGATCATCGTCCAAGCAGGAGGAAGGGGAGGAGGCGGCCCAACTGTCGGCCGACTTCTTGCTAGCCGCCGGCGCGGCGCCGGCCCCGCCTAGTTGGCCCCTCGGCAGCCCGCCCGCTCGCCGCCGGGCCCCGCCCCGGCCCTGCGCCGCCGCTGCTTTCCCCTGCCGCCGCCATGAAGCTGACCGACAGCGTGCTGCGGAGCTTCCGCGTCGCCAAGGTGTTCCGCGAAAACTCGGACAAGATTAACTGCTTCGATTTCAGCCCCAACGGCGAGACGGTCATCTCGAGCAGCGACGACGACTCCATCGTGCTCTATGACTGCCAGGAGGGCAAGTGAGTGAGGCGGAGGCCCTGGGCCCGGGTCTCAGTCCCTCCCTTCCTCCGGTGGCCCAGCACTGGTCCCTCGGCCCGCCCTCCGCCCCGACTTCAGCCCCCGGCCTATTTTGCACGCGTTCCTCACGGGGCCACTTCCACCCCGCAGCCGTCCAGGAGACCTTTTATTTTTTCGTCTTCTAAAAAAAAATTGCGATAGTCATAATAATGGCATTATTATTTGTATGTCTAAGGTCTCGTTAGAGCGCTATGTATCGCTTGCCAAACCCCACCTTGACCTTGACCTTTAAACGCCCGGTCCGCCCACCCCGGGCCCAGCAGGTAGCGTTTTCAGCTCCTCGGGCTCTCTAAGGTGCTGGTCGTCTCCGGCCTCGACGCAGGACTGCAGGGGCTGCTCTTCTGCTTCCTTCGGCAGCTCTCTTCTTCTGCCCTCTCCGCTGTGACCTCGATTCCTCCCTGGCACTCCGCCCATCCCCTGCCCCTCAGCTTCTCGCGACCTTTCTGCCGTCAGGCCGCATGGGTTGCAGTTCTTAGCTGTCAGGGTTTATTTGTTGTGCCTCTTTGAGCCCCCTTGCTTTTTCTTCCTGTTCCTAGGCTTTCTCTTACTCCGTCAGAATCGGTGCCCACGTTCATAAGTGAACTTCTCAGCAGTAACTAAAACTTCATTTTTGCCACATACAAACGAACTTTGCCGTCCCATCCTGACCTGAATGTGAGCTTCCGTTAAAACAAAGCAAGCATCGTAGAACAATTTTGGGTTTCCTTTCATCCTTTTTTTAAAAAATTATTACACATGTTGGTCCACCTTGAATTCCAGTTCTGACCACGAAACTTCGATGTTGCCGCCAAGTCATCTGGAGACCCACCACACCTGCATCTTTTCGAAAAACCTAAGCACAGCATTTTGCCTTTTTCCCTGAGGGGGGTCCTTGGCAGCCCCCTCACCGCACGCCTGTGCACTTGCAGCTCCTTGGAGCCAAAACTAGCTTAGATTAAATCGTTTTACCCTCAGTCCCTTTCCCCAAGAAGGCTTGCTGATGTTTGGTTTAAATGGGTGGCCTCTGGTTTTGTCAGGCTTGATTTTGTTACTTAGTAGTAACACATCTTGTTTTTTTGAGATCTTGGGTTTTTCTCTACCTTCTCCAGCTGTTTCTTTTGCCTTTTTTTTTAAACTGGTATCTTTCTTTGGAACGTGTCTTTTCATTTGTGAATTTGATTATCTAGTTTGGGCTGAGCTAGAATGGTATCCCCTCCCCCCAAGTTTTCTCCCACTGGGGCTGTGAGAAAGTATTATGTAACTGGCTCTGGATCTGCCTGCAGTATGTGGCAGGGTGGTCTGCAGTGGTGGTCCTAAGGAAGAGGGAATTGTTAGCCGGGCAAATAGTTTGAGTCAGTGTTACTCATTTAGTAGGTAGATTTCTGTCCTGGTCTGGTCACTTGAATCAGTTTAGAAGAGGAAGTAACATTTAAAGGTATGGTAGTAGCGCTGGAGTTGTGGAGTCCTGGAGAAGTAATTTGAAGCTGGCTTGCATAAAACGTTTAGTGCTTATGCACAGATTAGAACCTCTTCCCAGAATATGAGGATGGAGATATATATCCTCATTTTTAAAAATGAAGGTTGTGATAACATCTCTTTGCAGTTTGTCCCCAAATTTGGCATAATTTCTATTTGAGAAGTATAACCTTGACATGAGTCTGGCCTTTTTTTTTTTTTTTTTTTTTTTTTTTGAGACAGTTTCCCTCTCGTCACCCAGGCTGGAGTGCAGTGGCACGGTCTTGGCTCACTGAAACTATTGCCTACCGGATTCAAGTGATTCTCCTGCCTCAACCTCCTGAGTAGCTGTGATTACAGGCGCCCACCACCATGGCCTGCTAATTTTTTGTATTTTTGTAGAGATGGGGTTTCACCACGTTGGCCAGGCTGGTCTTGAACTCCTGACCTCAGGTGATCCACCCTCAGCCTCCCAAAGTATTGGGATTACAGACATGAGCCACTGCACCTGGCCAAGTCCTGTCTTGTTAAAAGTAAAATGCAAGTTTTGTGACATCAGGCAATTTATTGACTCATGTAGCATTTTTACGTAATTACAAACTTAGAGAAAGTTGCAACAGTGTTTCAGAGAACTGCCATATGATTCAATAACTGGTTACATTTTCTGCATTTGCTTCATTACTGTATGTAAATATTTATATATACTGTGTGCCTCCCCCCAACCCTTAAAGTTGAAAGTATCAAGCCCCTTTATCCCTAAACACTTCAACATGGATTTTCTTTCCTTCTTATTTTTTCCTGAGACAGAGTCTCACTCTGTGACCCAGGCTAGAGTGCAGTGGCACAATCTCAGTTCACTACAACCTCCACCTCCCGGGTTCAAGCAATTCTTCTGCCTCAGCCTCCTGAGTAGCTGGGATTATAGCACACCCAGCTAATTTTTGTATTTTTAGTATAGAGAGAGGGTTTCACCATGTTGGTCAGGCTGGTCTTGAACTCCTGACCTTACGATCCGCCTGCCTCTGGCTCTGAAAGTGCTGGGATTACAGGCATGAGCCACTGCACCCGGCTCAACATGGATTTTCTAAGCACAAAGACATTCTTACATAACCAGAGCACAATTGTCCAAATTAGGAAATTTAGTATTGATAACAATACTACAGGGTATGCTCTTTTGAGTTTTCTCTGGTCAGTTAATTGTGACCTTGTTTCATTATGGTATGTGGTGAAGGAGTGGCATAGTAGGAGAGAACTAGGTTCTAGTTTTGCCTGCGATTAGGTATGTGGCGTTGGTCAAATCTCTTCTCTGGATATTAGACAACCTCTTTAGCTTCTATTCTAGGCAGTAATGTGATGAAAAATTTTGTCACTAGTATAGGTCAAACCAACCTCAGAAGAAAAGAAGTATTTCCTTAGAAGGCATAGTATTGTATCTTTTTTTTTTTTTTTTTTTTTTGAGATGGAGTTTTGCTTTTATTGCCCAGGCTGGGGTGCAATGGTGGGATCTCAGCTCTGCAACCTCCACTCCCTGGTTCAAACAATTCTTCTGCCTCGGCCTCCTGAGTAGCTGGGATTACAGGCATGCGCCACTGTGCCTGGCTAGTTTTGTATTTTTAGTAGAGACGGGGTTACTCCATGTTGGTCAGGTTAATTTTGAACTATGGACCTCAGTGATCAGCCCTCCTTGGCCTCCCAAAGTGCTGGGATTACAGGTGTGAGCCACCCCGCCTGGCCAGCATGGTATCTTTATTAGATGACATTAATGTTAGAATTTGGGAGTTTGGGCCGGGCGCGGTGGCTCACACCTGTAATCCCAGCACTTTGGGAGGCCAAGGCAGGTGGATCACGAGGTCAAGAGATCGAGACCATCCTGGTCAACATGGTGAAACCCCGTCTCTACTAAAAATACAAAAAATTAGCTGGGCATGGTGGCGCGTGCCTGTAATCCGAGCTACTCAGGAGGCTGAGGCAGGAGAATTGCCTGAACCCAGGAGGCGGAGGTTGTGGTGAGCCGAAATTGCGCCATTGCACTCCAGCCTGGTTAACAAGAGCAAAACTCCGTCTCAAAAAAAAAAAAAAAAGAATATGGGAGTTTGAAAATGGGTAAAGCAAATTTTGTATGCTTAGTATTTTCTAGTTTACTGGTCACTTAAATTTTCTTTATAATGGAGTTCACGCATTGAGAGATATTTCAGCTTGGAAGAATATAAAGGCTGTTGTTTGTGGTAGGTGAAGCAAATTACTCAAAGTGAAAACTTAGTAGTATTTTCCTTGTTGATGCTTGATCACCAGAATTATAGTTTCAGGAGGGAAGCTTACCAAAATATTTGAAAAATGTCGTGCATGTACTTTGTAAGAACCACAAATAGATGCAGTACAACATAATCTTGCTTTCATTTAGGAAATGAGGCGGGGTGAGGTGGCTCACACCTGTAATCCCAGCACTTTGGGAGGCCAAGGTGGGTGGATCACCTGGGTCAGGAGTTCAAAACCAGCTTGATCAATGTGGTGAAACCCTGGCTCTACAAAAATTGCTGAGTGTGGTGGCGGGCACCTGAAATTGCAGCTACTCAGGAGGCTGAGGCAGGAGAATGTCTTGAACCGGGAGGCAGAGTTTGCAGTGAGCCGAGATTGGGCTACCGCATTCCATCCAGGGGAACAGAGTGAGACTCTGTGTCAAAAAGATAAAAATGACATTAGGAAATGAAATGAGGTAATAGATTGCTGTTATTAGAAAAAAAAAAAAAAACTCAACTTAGTGTTTTTGATAAATTTGAGACAAAGAGGCCAGATCTAACTGAAATCAGAAATTTTCCTTACACTATTCCCTTTTAACTCATCAGGTTAGAGTTTGCTCTTCATGTTGTCTTTTTTTTTTCCTTTGAGATGCTCTTTTTGCCCAGGACGAAGTGCAATGGTGCTATCTTGGTTCACTGCAACCTCCACCTCCCAGATTCAAGCAATTCTCCTACCTCCGCTTCCCAAGTAACTGGAATTACAGGTGCCCACCATCACACTTGGCTAATTTTTTTTTTTTTTTTTTTTTTTAGTAGAGATGGGATTTCACCATGTTGGCCAGGCTGGTCTCAAACTTCTGACCTCAGGTGATCCAGTCACCTCAGCCTCCCAAAGTGCTGAGATTACAGGTGTGAGCCACTGAACCCGACCAGGTTCTGTCTTTATGACTGTAGATGGGATGAAGTAACTAGTATAAACTTCTTCCACTGGTAGAAGCAAAGTCAATAATCTAGAGAGTAAGTATACAGCCACACATTCAGCCTCCCTCACTGGTTACCACACAGTAACCCCACATCACAACCCCAGAGAGTGGACTTGGCAAAGTAGCCTTTGCTGATCTTTTTATTGGTGAAGTATTATATCAGTAAAGGTAAGAATGTGGAAAATCCAGTGCATTTGTAGTGAGAAATCTTTTGGAAATGGGTTTCATATGGGGAAGCCCTCGACCTCACTTTAGCAAAAATTGAAAGTGCAAACAATTGACTTAAAGACTGCTTGAGTCATGTGATTGTTTAGCATCTAGATTCTGAGAGTTTTTTTTTTTTTTTTTTTTTTTTTTTTTTTTTTTTTTGAGACGGAGTTTCGCTCTTGTTACCCAGGCTGGAGTGCAATGGCACGGCACGATCTCGGCTCACCGCAGCCTCCGCCTCCTGGGTTCAGGCAATTCTCCTGCCTCAGCCTCCTGAGTAGCTGGGATTACAGGCACGCACCACCATGCCCAGCTAATTTTTTGTATTTTTAGTAGAGACGGGGTTTCACCATGTTGACCAGGATAGTCTCGATCTCTTGACCTTGTGATCCACCCGCCTCGGCCTCCCAAAGTGCTGGGATTACAGGCTTGAGCCACTGCGCCTGGCCTCTGAGAGGATTTTTACATTGAGAGGGTCAACTTTCCTTTTCATAAATTGGAACTCTTGGTAAACATTGGTACAGGATTTATGAAATCCTTCTAAAGACCTAAATGTAGGACATTGTGTTTAAGGCTTTCCTGTTTTCTCAATTGGTGCATATTGGAGAGTTGTTTTAGCATTTGAATCTAGATCTACGTAGATATTAAGGTCTCAAATTTTTTTTTTTTTCTTTTTTGAGACAGAGTCTCGCTCTGTCACCCATGCTGGAGTGCAGTGGCATGATCTCAGCTCACTGCAACCTCCGCCTCCCAGGTTCAGGTGCTTCTTGTGCCTCAGCCTCCCAAGTAGCTGAGACTATAGGCAGGTGCTACCACGCCCCGCTAATGTTTGTATTTTTAGTACAGATGGGGTTTCACCATGTTGGCCAGGCTGGTCTTGAATTCCTGACCTCAGGTCATCCACCTACCTCAACCTCCCAAAGTGCTGGGATTACCGGTATGAGCCACTGTACCTGGCCTCAAATTTTTCTAACTTAAGCAGTATGTGTTTAAGTTTTTGGTTACAGGTTCTGCTGAGATCAGTTTTAGCCTTGCTCTTCCAGGTTCTGTAGAGGGAGACATTTAACGAGCTTCAACAAATGGAGATTGATAACCTCTAACTTGGAAATGTATGATTTTATTTTTTTATTTTTTTTTGAGGTGGGGTCTTCACTGTCGCTGAGGCTGTATTGCAGTGGCATGATCTCAGCTCTCTGCAACCTCTGCTTCCTGGGTTCAAGCAATTCTGCCTCAGCCTTTCGAATAATTGGGATTACAAGTGTGCGACACCACACTCAGCTAATTTTTGTATTTTTAGTAGAGATAGGGTTTCACCATGTTGGCCCAGCTTGTCTCGAACTCTGTACTACAGGTGATCTGCCTGACTTGGCCTCCCAAAGTGCTGGGATTACAGGTGTGAGCCACTACCATCCAGCTGGAAATGTATGATTTTACATTTAAGTAAAAACAAAGGAACTATTTAGCTGGTTTTGCTAGAGAAAGTTAGGCTTGCCTTCTAAAAGGCTCAACAAGTGCTTTTGACCTGTAGGATAGGAAGGATGGGTATCTTCTGCAAGAGCAGGTTACATTGGCAAAGGCAAGCAGTTTTGCATCTGGTTTCAGTTTTGAGAAATGACTGCCATCTTGAAAAAAATAAAAGCTTCTTTCTAAATGGATGTCTTAAGAAAAGTTGGGCCTCTTGGGTTTGACATATTCTCATAGCCCTCTTTGTTGTAAGTTAGGACTTGTTCTGTGTGCCTTTTTCCCCAAGTAGATGTACAACCATGCATCAGTTAATGATGAGGATCATTACATGATGTTTTTGTTGCACCAGCATCATAGAGTGTACTTAATGCAAACCTGAATGGTATACACACCTAGACTACATGGTATGACCCATTGCTCCTAGGCTACAAACTTGTACAGAATGCTACAGTACTGAATACTGTAGACAATTGTAATATACTGTTAACTGTGTATGTAAACATAGAAAAGGTACAGTAAAAATAAAGAGTATAAGGGATTTAAAAAATGATATATAGCCGGGCGCGGTGGCTCACGCCTGTAATCCCAGCACTTTGGGAGGCCGAGGCGGGCGGATCACAAGGTCAAGAGATCGAGACCATCCTGGTCAACATGGTGAAACCCCATCTCTACTAAAAATACAAAAAACTAGCTGGGCGTGGTGGCGCATGCCTGTAATCCCAGCTACTCAGGAGGCTGAGGCAGGAGAATTGCTTGAACCCAGGAGGCGGAGGTTGTGGTGAGCCGAGATCGCGCCATTGCACTCCAGCCTGGGTAACAAGAGCGAAACTCAGTCTCAAAAAAAAAAAAAAAAAAAAAAAAAGAGGGAGGGCCGGGCGCGGTGACTCAAGCCTGTAATCCCAGCACTTTGGGAGGCCGAGGCGGGTGGATCACGAGGTCAAGAGATCGAGACCATCCTGGTCAACATGATGAAACCCCGTCTCTACTAAAAATACAAAAAATTAGCTGGGCATGGTGGCACGTGCCTGTAATCCCAGCTACTCAGGAGGCTGAGGCAGGAGAATTGCCTGAACCCAGGAGGTGGAGGTTGCGGTGAGCCAAGATCGCGCCATTGCACTCCAGCCTGGGTAACAAGCGCGAAACTCCGTCTCAGAAAAAAAAAAAAAAAATGATATATTCGTTGTATAGAGCAGCTCCATTATAATCTTATAAGACCATTATCCCATGTGCTGACTGTTGGTCAAAATGTCGTTACATGGCACATGACTGTATTTTTTGTCAAAGCTTACTTTTGAACACTAGTAAAGACTGAATTGAATCCCCAGATTTACTTGTACTTCGTAACTAACCTTGCTATTAGGTGTTCTGAAGTAAAAGTCTTCTTCAGGTGGCTGTTGCTTGAGTGTTGTTTTTTCCCTTTTGGAAAAAATTGTTTCTTTCCAGTGTTAGAACTTACCAGAAATCCTCACCTTTGCCACATCATTCAAGTTGTTCTCTTTATATGGAGATCCCAGATTTTGATGATGGAGAATTTTCATGATTTTCTGTCTCTATTTCCTTATCAGACCAAAGAGAACCCTGTACAGTAAGAAATATGGTGTGGACCTCATCAGATACACTCATGCGGCAAACACAGTTGTTTACAGCTCTAACAAAATAGACGGTAAGCAAGCCTCCTTTTTAGGAAGTTAAGGTCATAGTTTCCTTAGTTAAAATAAATAGTTCATGTAATCTTTGTGATTACTTCTGTTTTGCCTATAGTTACTTTAGTTTAAATATTTTCATATAATGTTAGTAATGCTAATTACATTGTTTTGACTGAGGGAATGCTGGAAGCAAGCCATTAGCACTTTTGAAGGACTTGGGAATGAGTGTTTAAGTCTCTAGTTTAGAGTTGGGAATGGAAAAAGGAAGCAACTAATTGTATTTATGATTTGTACTTCCTAAAACTTCAAAGAACACTTTTAAATCTGGGCGTGGCTTGTACCCGTAATCCCAGCACTTTGGGAGGCTTTGTCGGGTGGATCACTTGAGGCCGGGTATTTAAGACCAACGTGGCCAATATGATGAAACCCTGTCTCTACTAAAAATACAAAAATTAGCCGGGTGCAGTGGTGTGCGCCTGTAATCCCAGTTACTCAGGAGGCTGAGGCAGGAGAATCGCTTGAACCTAGGAGGCAGAGGTTGTGGTGAGCCAAGATTGCACCACTGCACTCCAGTCTTGGTGACAGAGCAAGACTCAGTCTCAGAGAAATAAAATAAAAAAATAAACAAAAAATAATAATAAAAAGAATACTAACATGAAAATAAGTGTTACAGTTCAGTTACCAAGATAATCTGTTAACTTAGGACTTATCTTGAGAAATCTGTTTGGAGGCCAAGGTGGGTGGATCACCTGAGGTCGGGAGTTCAAGACTAGTCTGACCAACATGGTGAAACCCCATCTTTATTAAAAAAATTTCACCCTCCTGAGTAGCTGGGACTACAGGCATGTGCCACTACGCCTGGGTACTTTTTTGAATTTTTAGTCGAGACAGGGTTTCACTGTGTTAGCCAGGATGGTCTCAATCTCCTGACATCGTGATCTGCCTGCCTTGGCCTCCCAAAGTGTTGGGATTACAAGTGTGAGTCACCGCAACCAGCCAGGATTATTTTTTTTTAAAAACTTAGTTCACTGATTTACTGATGATCACTTCATATTTTGCAGTAAGATTTTTTTTTTTTTAGGCCAGGCATAGTGGCTCATGCCTGTAATCCCAGCACTTTGGGAGGCCAAGGAGAATGGATCAGTCAAGCCCAGAAGTTTGAGATTATCCTGGGCAATATGGCAAAACCCCATCTCTACAAAAAATACAAAAATTAGCCAGATGTGATGGCACTTGCCTGTAGTGCCAGCCACTTGGAAGACTGAGGATGGGAGGATTGCTTGAGGTCGGGAGGTCTAGGGTATAGTGAGCTGTGATCACACCACTGCATTACAGCCTAGGTGACAGAGCGAGGCTCCGTCTCAAAAAACAAAAACAACAAAAAAGAGATTTTTGTAATGTCATTCCACAAGGATAGCTTACACTGCTATTTGGCTGTGCCTGTCTTAGAGCAGAACAAGCAGAAGTCCTTTTCTCTTTCTTTTTTTTTTTTTTTTCCTCTTTTTTTTTTAAATGAGACTCTTCTGCCTGTACTTGAGTTTTAGTACGTATATCATTTTTACTTTTCATGCCTCTATTTCAGAAGTGGTTTTCTAAGGAAGCAGTGTAGTTGATGATTTGGACAAGAATGTAAAACCTTAGGATCCTGAGGAAACATGTCTATGTGATCATCTGAATGACTGGTTTATTTCTTCTGTTGGGCTGTTTTACTGTGTGATTAAATGAGGATTCTGCAAATGTGGTACAAGATGAGGCAAATGTGTGGCACTTGTAGCTTTGCTGCCAGGCCTCTGCTGTGAGGATGTCCCCATGTTCCCTTTCCTGTCTCAAGTGCATCCTGAAGAGTTCTTCCAGCGCTCCGTTTCCTTTTGCCTGATTCCAGGCTGAGGTAGTAGTTTGTACAGTTTGAGGGTCTACGATACCACCCGGTACAGGAGATAACTGTACAGGCCACTGCCTTGCCAGGAACAGCGCGCCAGCTGCCAAGTGGGGCTGAGAGGATGGCGTCGCCCTGCTCATCTCTGGGAAATCAGGTAATGGGGAGGAGGTCTTTTTCTTCTTAGGACAGGTGAGTCATTGTTAGCAGTAGAATAACCAGAAATACTTTGTAGTTATCATTCAAGAAGTTTGAAGATGTTTTCAAGGAAAATTGGGTAGTGTTCAAGTTATGGAACATACAAATATCCCATTCCCCTATTCCCCCTCCCAAATTAAACGCCCTCTTACTAGAAAGCACCTCTGTGAACCCCTGAGATGACTTGATGCTTTCAACCCCTTTATTCCTGTGTTCTGTTAGCCTTCAGAATGTTCTTTCCATGCTTTTCTTTCTGCATTTTGGCACCATATTCTAGCTGCTTCTCAACAATTTTTCCTTATTCCTAGTCTTTTTAAGGGGATAATACTTTTCTATTTTGCAGTTTTATTCTTTATGGCACTTCATTTCTCTACCGCCACCATCTTTTTTGTTTGTTATTCTTTCAGATAGAATCATTTGGTTTTTTAAGAGTGTGTGTCTTACTTTCCCCAAGCACAAATCTCTGATTGTTCTTTTCTCTAATATTGTCAAAATCTCACTGCTATTACTCATTGGTGTAAGAATTTGATTTTTTTAACGTCTTAAGATCTTAACCCAGACCTCGATATCACTTCTCTAACTTTCTTCTTCTTCTTCTTTTTTTTTTTTTTTTTAATTTTCTTTTTAAAGATGGGGTTTCACCATGTTGACCAGGCTGGTCTTGAACTCCTGACCTCAGGTGATGCACCCACCTCGGCTTCCCAAAGTGCTAGGATTACAGGCATGAGCCACCACGCCCGGCTCTTTCTTTTGTTTATTTTCGTTGTAATTTGTGTATCCAATTAAAGAATTCAAATATGTTGGGGTTGGATCAACACACTGATGGAGAACTCTAGATAAAAACTGCTGCCAGGGTTCAACCTGATCTTCAGTTTAATTGCCATGGCTGCTCACCTCTTTGAGCCTGTTTACTCAACAGCCACGTATTTTTTCTTTAAGGTTTGCCATTCTGTGGACACTAGACCAATATCTAAAATTATTGTTTGTGCTTTTTTGTGGGGTTTTGTTTTTGTTTTTTGTTTTCGCCAGGGTACATTTGCAGGGCAAGTTGCATTGTAATTATGAAGAAGCCAAATTGGTAATAAAAGGTGATTTCAGACACTGTTTTCTATTCTGTCAACTTAAGAACTCTGCTTTTGAGTTAGGTGAAATCTACATGCCCACTCTTCAGCTGCAAAGTAGAATTATTCACCATTATTTATTCATGCCTTGCTTGGGATATAGGATACAATGGATTCTTTGACCTTGTCTTTTCAAGATGAAAATGCAAAGTAAATTTCTTTTAAATAGTATGATATCATCATACCTTTTTTGTCTTTTTACAGATACTATTCGTTACTTGTCCTTGCATGACAACAAGTACATCAGATACTTTCCTGGACATAGCAAAAGGTAAGACCCACGTATTATAGAAGCAGATAGTTCTTTTATCCCTTAGGTTACCCAGAGAATAGAAGGCTAGAGAGATCTTCTTAGTGAACTGAAGCTACTTCCTCACTACTGTTTGACATTCTTCTTCATCTTCTTTTAAATAGTCAACTCGTAAGGCCGGGTGCGGTGGCTCAAGCCTGTAATCCCAGGATTTTGGGAGGCCGAGGCGGGTGGATCACGAGGTCAAGAGATGGAGACCATCCTGGTCAACATGGTGAAACCCCGTCTCTACTAAAAATACAAAAAAAATTATCTGGGCATGGTGGCACGTGCTTGTAATCCCAGCTACTCGGGAGGCTGAGGCAGGAGAATTTCCTGAACCCAGGAGGTGGAGGTTGCGGTGAGCTGAGATCTGAGATCGTGCCATTGCACTCCAGCCTGGGTAACAAGAGCAAAACTCCGTCTCAAAAAAAAAAAAAAAAAAATAGTCAACTCTTGATTTACTGAGGTTGTAGAGGTGCAGGGATAGGTGTTCAGAGATAATTCAGTTAAAATATAACTAGGCCTGGCACGGTGGCTCACGCTTGTAATCCCAGCACTTTGGGAGGCCGAGACAGGTGGATCACTTGAGTTCAGGAGTTTGAAACCAGCTGGGACAACATGACGAAACCCCCATCTCTACTAAAAAGACAAAAATTAGTTGGTCCTGGTGGCAGGTGCCTGTAATCCCAGCTACTCAGCAGGCTGAGGCAGGAGAATTGCTTGAACCTGGGAGGCAGAAGTTGTAGTGAGCCGAGATCGTACCACTGCACTCCAGCCTGGACAACAGAATATATATTCTAGTTATATAAATATATACATATTCTAGTTATATGTATAAAACTATAAAAAATAATGTGGATTAAAGATATTCAGTGAAAACCTATGTAATAAAAATTAGATTTGGCATTTAGGAATACCAAATCTCAGATATCCCTTAATAAAGGACTATTTGTGTTTATGAGGTCTTCCAACATATATGGCCCCTATTTCAGCAGGCTCCTACATAAAAATGTTCCGTTTGAAGATCTTAACGAGGATGCAAAAGAAAAGTCCTTTTTTCAAAATCCAGAAGTTTATTTCATATATATATATATATAATTTTTTTTTTTTTTTTTTTTTTTTTTTGAGACGGAGTTTCACTCTTGTTACCCAGGCTGGAGTGCAATGGCGCGATCTCGGCTCACCGCAACCTCTGCCTTCTGGGTTCAGGCAATTCTCCTGCCTCAGCCTCCTGAGTAGCTGGGATTACAGGCACGTGCCACCATGTACAGCTAATTTTTTGTATTTTTAGTAGAGACGGGGTTTCACCATGTTGACCAGGATGGTCTCGATCTCTTGACCTCGTGATCCACCCGCCTCAGCCTCCCAAAGTGCTCGGATTACAGGCTTGAGCCACCGTGCCCGGCCCTATTTTTTTTTTTTAAGATGAGGTTTCACCATGTTGATCAGGCTGGTCTTGAACTTCCGACCTCAGGTGATCCTCCCGCCTTGGCCTTCAAAGTTCTTCGATTACAGGCATGAACCACCACGCCCGGCCCCTTTTTCTATATTGTAATGCAGGTTGCTTCTCCCTCTTCTTCACCCCAGTACCCGTTACTGTTTTCTCTAATTTTTCAACTTTTGTTTGAATGTTAAACACATTTTCCCCTGAATAATATTTTAATCACTTGGGGGATTTTTTTCCTGTGTACATTTTCAAATGTATGGTAACCCAGGATGGTTTTGAATGGTACGGAGCCCTGACAGGAGACGGTATGAGAACCTCCTGTTAGAAGTTGCACTTCCAGGCGTGGTGGCTAATGCCTGTAATCCCAGGTCTTTGGAAGGCCAAGGCGGACAGACTGCTTGAGACTAGGAGGTGGAAACCAGCCTGGGCAACGTCTCTAGAAAAAATACAAAAATTAGTTGGGAGTGGTGGTATGCAGCTGTAATTTCTGTTACTCGGGAGGCTCAGGCACAAGAATCGCTTGAACCTGGGCTACAGAGGCTGTAGTGAGCCAAGGTGGCGCTACTGCACTCCAAATGGGTGACTGAGTGAGACCCTGTCTCAAAAAAAAACAAACGAGCAGGCCATTTGTGTTGCTGAAATATGGTGGTAGCCAGTGGTTACTGTAGTTTCAGACAAATGATGGCTCATGATAAGTAGATGTTTTTGCTTGTGTGTATTCCAGTTAGTGTTCCCAAATGTACTATTTGTAATTAAGAGTTGATGCAGTTGTTTCAGATGCTTTCCAATCTTCCCAATTATTCAATCTCTTGACCTCTGATTTTTGAGAAATGACTTAGTCCCTCCTTTTATGAGAAAATCAAGGCTACTCACAAAATGAGTTCTTTCAGTTGAGTGTGGTGGTTCAGGCCTGTTATCAGCACTTTGGGAGGCTGAGGTGAGAGGATTGCTTGAGCCTGGGAGGTCAAGGCTGAGTGAACCATGATTGTGCCACGGTATCCACCCTGTCTCCAGAAATAAAGTTCTTTTTAAACATCTATCCTTTCCACCTAAATTCCTCTCTTCCTTGGAATCTTTTCCTTGAGAAAGCAGTGGCCTTTCTTTGACAAAACAAACATTCCTCTTTCTGTTTGCTTCCATCTCCTTAATTGCCCTTTTCCTTGATCCTACAAATTTACTTGGTCTTATCTTAAATCTACTTATTGACCTTACAACTCACTTCTTTTCACTACCAAACTTGGAAGAATGATCTGCACATTCTCATCTCTACCTCTTCACACATGTTCACTGTTGAAATCATTTTTACACTTGTCCCAGAGTCATCTATGAGGCTTTATCCAAACCTTTTTCCTTCATTCCCTGCTGCCTCTAGTTTAAACCCACTGTTTTAGTCTTTGCTTGGTGCTTAACCTCTCAGTACACTTACTTTCCTGTGGCAGGTGACTTTTCCCATTTTAGTTCCATTCTTGTAATTCTCGGCCTCTATTTTGACTCTAAAGTAAACAAATACTCTATCCACTCTCTTTGTGATTTTCTGTCTCCATCACTGATTTTATTCATTCACCTCCATTCAGGTGGCTTCCCAAATCAGTATTTTTAGCTCATGTCTGTTACGAATTTCAGACCACCTTCCACCTGCAGGTTGGTTGGTTTGTTTGTTTGTTTGAGATGGAGTCTCGCTCTGTCACCCAGGCTGGCATGCAGTGGTACCATCTTGGCTCACTACAACCTTTGCCTCCTGGGTTTAAGTGATTCTTCTGCCTCAGCCTCCTGAGTAGCTGGGATTACGGGCGCACACCATCATGCCCTGCTAATTTTTGTGTTTTTGTTGACACGGGGTTTCACCATGTTGGCAAGCTGGTGTTGAACTCCTGGCCTTAAGTGATTTGCCTGCCTTGGCCCCCCAAAGTGCTGGGATTACAGGCGTGAGCCACCGTGCCTGGCCCCCACCTGCATGTTTGTTTGTTTGTTTGTTTGTTTGTTTTTATTTGTTTTTGTTTTTTGAGACCAGAGTCTCGCTCTGTCACCAGTGTAAGTGGTATAGTGGTGCCATCTCTGCTCACTGCAACCTCCGACTCCCTGATTCAGCTATTTTCCTGCCTCAGCCTCCCGAGTAGCTGGCATTATAGGCGCCAACCGCCGTGTCCAGCTTATTTTTGTATTGTTTTTTTTTTTTTTTTGTAGAGACGGGATTTCACCATGTTGACCAGGTTGGTCTCGATCTCCTTACCTCATGATCTACCCGCCTTGGCCTCCCAAAGTGCTGGAATTATAGGCGTGAACCACCGCTCTCAGCCCCACCTATGTGTTTTATACACATCTGTGTAGCTGTCTCTTCTGTGCCTCTACCTTACAGGTCCAATACTCTGTACATCGTCATTATTTTCTTTGGACCAGCTCCTCTCTGTCTTCCTCCTGTTTCTTCTTCTCTGTCTCTTCCAATTCTGGCTCAAAGCATCTGTTGTCAGTTCACTTTTCTTTCCTTGTCATCATATCCAGTGATTTGTTAAACTACTTAGTTCTACCTAGGTTTAACCTCATATGTCACTTTCCTCTGTGTTCTCTGCTTTGCTTCTGCCCTGGCTCATGCCCTCTGAGGTAAATTATTGTTAGCTTCTGATTAATCATCCCGTCTCTTACCTTGCTTCACAACCTCCCTCAATGGTTCTCTACATTTTCCTTGCTCCTTCCCCTTAGAGTCAGGTTCTGCCCTTTCTGGCTCTGACCCATTTTCCCAGCATTTTCTTCTACAATTCCCATTAAGGTGAACTCTGAGCTACTTCTTGAACATGGGCCTTATGCCTTCCTGTCTGGCACCTTTCAGAAAGGTGTCTGTCTCCCTTTAAATCCTTTCCACCTCAGATGTTGTATCTTCCAGAAGCCTTCTCTGGTTCTCTTGGAGTCGTGTGGACTGGACAGTTAAGCTTCCTTTTAGTCAGGGTCCTTGCATGTGTTCTGCTCATTGTTCATGTGTTCCCTATACTTCTTAGCATAGAGTCTTGTACCTTCTCTGAGCTCTTGGGCTGAATGCCATAAAATTACATGTCCACGTGTGTTCTGCTCATTCCGGTCTTTGTTTTTTTGAAATGGTTTCTTGCTCTGTTGCCCAGGCTGGAGTGCAGTGGTGCGATCTCAGCTCACTGCAGCCTCCGCCTCCTGGGTTCAAGCGATTCTCCCACCCCAACCTCTTGAGTAGCTGGAATTAGAGGCACATGCCACCAGGCCTGGCTAATTTTTGTATTTTTAGTAGAGACAGAATTTCACCATGTTGGCCAGGCTGGTCTCAAACTTCTGACCTCAGGTGATTCACCTGCCTCAGCCTCCCAAAGTGCTGGGATTATAGGCATGAGCCACCATGCCTGGCCTGCTCGTTATGTTTTATTACCTCCTCAGCATTCCCAGGAAATGTTAGCTTTTAACAATATCTTTTAAAATTTTAAGTTGAGGATTTGGTACAGATGTTAGTTGAGTTATATTGGAAGAAAATGTTTTTAAGTGAGTGCCTCTTGAGGGTATATCTACAAAAGGGGACCATATCAGGAATACAGTTGCTGTTAGCATAGGCTTGTGGTTCTCCAGGCGAGGTACCTGTAACAGTAGCCTCACCCATCACCTGGGGGCTTGTTAGATTCACAGACCCCAACTCAGACCTACTGGAGTAGAGGCTCTGGGAGTAGATCCTAGCAATCTGTTTCAACCTACCCTTCAGGCGATGCTGATTGCTGATGCCCCTCAGGTTTGAGAACATCTATATAGTCCTCAAACATTTGATAAGGAATCCTGCTTTTGTGTTTTTTGTTTGTTTGTTTGTTTGTTTGTTTTGTTTTGAGACAGAGTTTCGCTCTTGTTACCCAGGCTGGAGTGCAATGGTGCGATCTTGGCTCACTGCAATCTCTGCCTCCTGGGTTCAGGCAGTTCTCTTGCCTCAGCCTCCTGAGTAGCTGGGACCACAGGCACACACCACCATGCCTAGCTAATTTTTTGTATTTTTAGTAGAGACGGGGTTTCACCATGTTGACCAGGATGGTCTTGATCTCTTGACCTTGTGATCCACCCACCTCGGCCCCCCAAAGTGCTGGGATTACAGGCTTGAGCCACCACGCCTGGCCGCTTTTGTGTTTTTTTAAGTGAGATATAGTCTACATACTGTAAATGATTCCTTTAAAAATGTACAATTCAGTGGTTTTCACTATATTTGCAAAATTGGACAACTTATTGCCATCGTCTAACTTCAGAACATTTTTATCACACCAAAGAGAAACCCCATACCCATTAGTAATCACTCCCCCAACCCCTGGGAACCACTGATCGACTTCTGTCTCTATAGATTTGCCTGTTCTAGACATTTTTTTTTTTTTTTTTTTTTTGAGACGGAGTTTCGCTCTTGTTACCCAGGCTGGAGTGCAATGGCACGATCTCGGCTCACCGCAACCTCCGCCTCCTGGGGTCAGGCAATTCTCCTGCCTCAGCCTCCTGAGTAACTGGGATTATAGGCACACGCCACCACGCCCAGCTAATTTTTTTGTATTTTTAGTAGAGACGGGGTTTCACCATGTTGACCAGGATGGTCTTGATCTCTTGACCTCGTGATCCACCCGCCTCGGCCTCCCAAAGTGTTGGGATTACAGGCTTGAGCCACCGTGCCCGGCTGTTCTAGACATTTTATGTAAATGGATCAGTTAATATCTGATCTTTTGTGCCTGGCTTCTTTTAATTATTTAGCATGGTGTTCCCAAGGTTCATCCATGTTGTCATGTGAAGCAGTACTTTATTCCTTTTTATTGCCAAATCCAGTGTATAGATAATAGCACAATTTGTCTGTCCATCCATTAGTTAACATTTGGGTTATTTCTATTTTCTGGCTATTATGAATAATGCAGCTGTGAACATAGGTGTATATTTTTATGTGGATATATATTTTCAGTTATCTTGGGTAAATACCTAGGAGTAGAATTTCTGGGTCATATGGTAACTCTGTTTTTTTGGAAAAACTTTTCCAGAGCAACCGTACCATTTTTTACATTTCCATTAGTAATGTATGAGGGTTCCAATTTCTCTACATCCTCACCAACACGTGTTATCTCTCTTTATTATAGCTGTACTAGAGGTTGTGGAGTAGTAGCTCATTGTGGTTTTGATTTGCATTGGAATCATATATTTTAATTTTGTAACTTTAAATTGTTGGTTTTTTGTTTTGTTTTGTTTTGTTTTTTAAATTATACTAGTTGTCTTTGATTATTCCAGTTATGGTTGTGGTATGTGTGTTTTAGTGTGTTTCTTAAAATGGCAATTTAGGGAGAACAGGCTATATATATATATAAAAAAATATATCTTTATATATATATATTTATTTATATATATAGTAGCCAGAGTGGTTTAGAATTCACATCCAATTTTTGCTAATATTTTGTGTCACCTCCTATTTATCTCAATGTATTGCAGGGTGGTGGCCTTGTCCATGTCACCTGTGGATGACACTTTCATTTCTGGGTCTCTTGATAAGACCATTCGACTCTGGGATCTCCGATCTCCTAACTGCCAGGTAATGGTACCTCACCGTTATACTTTTTGAGCATTTTCCGTGGTAGGCACTGTAATAAACTCTACCTCTCAATGAAGGGAGAAAACAATGGTTTCATTCTGGAATCCCAGGGTCTTTTTAAACTTTGGAGAAAATCTGTTTTCCTAGTTGGTAGCTGCTAAGCAAATACTCTAATCAGATTGCATTGTTCTGTGTGGCTTAATGGGCTTTTTTGTTTGTTTTTTTTTTTTTGAGTCTTAATCTGTTGCTTGACTGGAGTGCAGTGGCACGACCTTGGCTCACTGCAACCTCCGGTTCAAGTGATTCTCCTGCCTCAGCCTCCCGAGTAGCTGGGACTACAGGTGCGCACCACCACACCCAGCTAATTTTTGTATTTTTAATGGAGACGGGGTTTCACCATGTTGGCCAGGATGGTCTTGATCTCTTGACCTTGTGATCTGCCCACCTCGGCCTCCCAAAGTGTGAGATTACAGGTGTGAGCCACCATGCCCAGCCGTTTTTTGTTTGTTTTTGTTGTTGTTGTTGTTTGTTTTTTTGAGACAGTTTCACTCTCCTTGGCCTGGCAGTGGCTTGATCTCAGCTCACTGCATCCTCTGCCTCCTGGGTTCAAGCAGTTCTCCTGCCTCACCCTCCCGAGTAGCTGGGATTACAGGCATGTGCCACCAGTCCCAGTAGCGACGGGGTTCACCATGTTGGTCAGGCTGATCTTGAACTCCCAACCTCAGGTGATCTGTCTGCCTCAGGCCCCCCTCCACAATGTGCTGGGATTACAGGCGTGAGCCACTACCATGCCCAGCTGGCTTAATGTTTTCAAAAGTGTTCCTAGAACTTTTAGCTTCAAGGAATTTATTTTTATTTGAACTCTGTCTATAATGTTGTGTAGATAGGGGTGATCAGAAATTGTTGTCTGGAGACCTGTTCTATGAAAGTTTCATTTTAGTTCTATCGTCGCTGTTTCTTTTTTTTTTTTTTTTTGAGACGGAGTTTCGCTCTTGTTACCCAGGCTGGAGTGCAATGGCGCGATCTCGGCTCACCGCAACCTCCGCCTCCTGGGTTCAGGCAATTCTCCTGCCTCAGCCTCCTGAGTAGCTGGGATTACAGGCACTCGCCACCATGCCCTGCTCATTTTTGTATTTTTAGTAGAGACGGGGTTTCACCATGTTGACCAGGTTGGTCTCGATCTCTCGACCTTGTGATTCACCCGCCTCGGCCTCCCAAAGTGCTGGGATTACAGGCTTGAGCCACCGCGCCCGGCTATCGTCGCTGTTTCTATTCTGTAGGTAGGCTGATATATGTTCGTATGCCTTTCTTAGTTTTCATTGGGAAAAGTAAATTATGTAGTGGTAAGGTTCTCGATTCATTTTTTTTTCCCCCATTATACTAGCAGTCTTTGATTGTTCTAGGTATGGTTGTGGTATCTGTGTTTTAGTGTGTTTCTTACTTCTTTTCTTTTAGGGCCTCATGCATCTTCAGGGGAAACCAGTTTGTTCTTTTGATCCAGAAGGGTTAATTTTCGCTGCAGGTGTCAACTCTGAAATGGTCAAACTTTATGACCTTCGTTCTTTTGATAAGGTAAATCTTTGAATCTTTGAGCTATCTTAATGTTATGGAAGTTTTAAGGGTGAAGTAGACATGCAAGAGCCTTTTCTTTTCTTTTTTAGGCAGAGTTTTGCTCTTGTTGCCCAGGCTGGAGTGCAGTGGTGTGATCTCAGCCCACTGCAACCTCCACCTCCGGGTTCAAGTGATTCTTCTGCCCCAGCCTCCCAAGTAGCTGGAATTACAGGCATGTGCCACCACGCCTGGCTAACTTTTTATATTTAGTAGAGATGAGGTTTCACCATGTTGGTCATGCTTGTCTCTTAACTCCTCACCTCACATGATCCACCCACCTCAGCCTCCCAATACAGGCATAAGCCACCGCACCTGGCCCTGTAACAGCCTTTTCTACGAAAGGAAAAATATGGTAGATATTAGAGAGTGGCAGAGAAGTAATTCATTCTCTGCTTTCCTTAGTCAAACAGGAATCTAAAGGAATAGGATGGGAATTGGCTCGGGCAGAAGAAATAATTAATATGCCTTGGGCCTGGGGCTACTTTTTTTTTTTTTTTTTAAGACGGTGTTTCGCTCTTGTTACCCAGCTGGAGTGCAATGGCATGATCTCGGCTCACCGCAACCTCCGCCTCCTGGGTTCAGGCAATTCTCCTGCCTCAGCCTCCTGAGTAGCTGGGATTACAGGCATGCGCCACCATGCCCAGCTAATTTTTTGTATTTTTAGTAGAGACGGGGTTTCACTATATTGACCAGGATGGTCTCGATCTCTGGACCTTGTGATCCACCTGCCTCAGCCTCCCAAAGTGCTGGGATTACAGGCGTGAAACACCATGCCTGGCAAAGGGCTACTATTTTTTATCTTTTGCAGGGGCCATTTGCCACCTTTAAGATGCAGTATGATCGAACTTGTGAGTGGACAGGACTTAAATTCAGCAATGATGGCAAGCTCATCCTCATTTCCACCAACGGCAGCTTCATTCGTCTCATTGATGCATTCAAAGGAGTGGTGATGCACACGTTTGGGGTGAGCTGACAGCCTTCGAGCATGACTGTTTCCATGCTCATACTTCCTGTGCTAAGAATTATGGTAGCTGGTTGGTAGAGACCAGCAGTTACTCTTGACTTACTGATGAAGGCATGCACTTGCATTTTCTTCCTGATCATGAACTTACTTCACTTGGATTCTGTAAATGTTCATTTCTCACCAAGTGACCCAAGTTTGGTATTTAGATATAAAATAATTAAAATAATTTCCTAACAATAAAGTTTTCTTGCCCCCTTGAGTACACCTGAATACAGAGTTGAGGGTGGGAGTGGATTATAAAGGATGACAACCGCATTTGGAAGCTTGGTGGTTTAGTACATGACAAGAAAAGTGTTTCATGGAAAGGAATGTGCTGAGTCAGTGTTTGTAGGCAGCTGTTTTTATAGATGGCCCTGTAACAACAAAAGAACTGCTCTGTTTTGTTTTAGGGTTATGCCAACAGTAAAGCTGTCACACTGGAGGCTTCATTTACTCCAGACTCTCAGTTTATTATGATTGGTGAGTTTCCTTTATCCCCTGTGGGGGTTATTTTTCTGGTACTATATGCATTTCTTTGTTTAAATTATTAACTGAGACATTATTATTATTATCTGTTTAATAGATATTCTCAGATTTCTGTATAGCACATTATGCCAAGGACATAATGTCTTTTAACTGCCCTGACTTTGGAGTTCTGTACAGAGAACTGGCATTAATGTTGGTCTTCTCTGGACCAACATTTGAGTTAACTCTACAAGCACTACCTTATTAGTAATACTAATGTCCTGGTACAACCCAACATTCAGTCATATTAGGGGGTGCCTGTTGGTAGGGTAATGGTATTCGGCCCCTTTTTTAGATGAGAAAACTGAAGTTAAAGCGGAAGTGACATGCCTGTGAACAAATAGCCAGAGTCAAGATCAATTTTAAAGTGTCCTTCCTTCACTGCCTCTCCTCCCTCTCAGTTTTGCTTCAGGGATGGGTCCTGAAGTTTGGCCTGTCCTCAGACCTCAATCCATGTCTCGTCTCCAGTTGTCTTTGTATTGTGCCTTGAACTGTTAGATTTTCCTTCAATATTCTCTTTAGGTTCAGAGGATGGCAAGATTCATGTCTGGAATGGAGAGAGTGGTATAAAAGTAGCTGTGTTGGATGGTAAACACACAGGCCCAATTACCTGTTTGCAATTCAACCCCAAGTTCATGACTTTTGCCAGCGCATGTTCCAACATGGTATGTGAACAATAAGAGGTGTCTGCCACCCAGGGACCCTTTCCAGTTGGGGTAGTGGGTGCCTCAATAAGCACAGCAAGCTGTGTTGTACATAGTTACATTATAGCCATCCAAGTTCATGTTTCCCAACTGGTGGTTTCCCTATTTCACCTCTTATTATTTGATCTCTGGCTGGGCTGGTCTTGTCTTTCATTTTTCTTTTTTTTTTTTTTTTTTGAGACGGAGTTTCGCTCTTTTTACCCAGGCTGGAGTGCAATGGCGCGATCTTGGCTCACCGCAACCTCTGCCTCCTGGGTTCAGGCAATTCTCCTGCCTCAGCCTCCTGAGTAGCTGGGATTACAGGCATGCGCCACCATGCTCAGCTAATTTTTGTATTTTTAGTAGAGACAGGGTTTCACCATGTTGACCAGGATGGTCTCGATCTCTTCACCTCGTGATCCACCCGCCTCGGCCTCCCAAAGTGCTGGGATTACAGGCTTGAGCCACCGTGCCCGGCCCATTTTTCTTCCTAGAGGTGATCTGGAATCACCTTTGAGCTCCAAGGAGATCATAGGCCAGTTTTTGCCCTGGACCCTAATTTTAGGTCCAGACTACCTGGGCTACACTTAGCAACTTTTTTGCTTCTTAAAATACTCTGAATCAGTCTTTTGTGGTTTCAGTTTTTCATTCCTCTTGGTTTACGCCAAATTCCCAGAACTTTCTATAGTTGGTCATAACTTACCAGTTAGAATTAACTGCAGGCCCTTGTCTCTTCCTAGATAATAACTAACAGAACAAAGGATCAGTGAGTCTCAGCTCCAGTTTTCCCTGTGATCTCCTAAATCTGCATGGGCATTCGGCGATGAGACATTATCAGAGTTGGTTGGTCAGGAGGGAGGGCCACCAGAGCCATTGGAATTGGTCACATTTTTGCTGTGGGGTGGGATGTAAAGAACCCTTGGTAGTGAGGAAATGCTTGGCTTTGTTTTTAAGTTGATTTATGTTCTTCTAGGCCTTCTGGTTGCCCACCATTGATGACTGACCCTGATGCTGCTCGGCTATTTCTGTACAGTGAGGGGGCCAGCAGGAAGAAACTCAGAGGGGACTGAGATAGTAATGGGATTGGATCATTTGATTGGGCTGGAGAACATCCTTTCACATGGCCTTCCCATCAATGTGCTGTACATCTGCTCAAAAGGAAATAATTACTTTGCTGAGCGTCTTCAAAAGGACTGTTGGTGCAACAGACTCAATTGGAACTCAGCTTTGTTACTTGTCCCTGCACCAAGCTCTGCTAGAGGAGTGACCAGCTCACGATTTGGTATAGTGGGGCTCTCAAGACATCTTCAATTTGAATGTACATGCTGCTGAGGAGCCAGTGAAGTCATCAGTTCTGCACATCCTTTCTCCTACCCCTCAACTGCATGGGAAGCCACAGTCCTGGTTTTAAAATGCTTGGGCAGCTCAGTGCCCCTTGCCCTCACCCTGCATGTCTTGTTACTGGGTCTCCCTGTGTACTTGTGGCATTATCCACAACCATCATGTTTCTTAGGTGCCAAACATTTACAGAAACGTTTTCATATATCTTGGAGTCAGAAAGGGACAGATACAGAAGAACCTTGCTTGCAGGAAGCCATCCAGTTAGTCACTGCAGTTAGTTGTGTGAGGCTAGGTGGTTGGGCAGGCCTCTCAGGCTGTAGGTGTTGGGTGGGAAAAGGCGGCCCCCAAGGGCCTGAAAGGGAAGGAATGGTGAGGGTAGCAGGTGAGTTCCTAGAGCTGGAAGGTTTAGTAGCAGCCTGGTGCAGGGCCCTGTCATCAAGACAAACCCACGGTCCTCCTGGGTGCCTACCAAGCTTGGTTTGTACAAAAGCAAGGTGGGAGTCTATTTTTGTACATGAGATACATCACACTTTCCTGTGGGCCAGTATTGTGAAGTGAGTCTGAGTTGTTTACACTGATGCCTTCCCTGCCCACCACAAATTATGTACATAGTCTTCAGATGATACCACCCCTTTCCCCAGCTCCCAACCAAGAGCTGGTTCTAGGCCTGTGTTATATGTCATATTTAGCCTTTTTATATATGACCTTTGATTTCTGTTGTTTGTATTTTAGCACAGTGTATGCACCTTCATTTAAATACATCTGTGTGCATACAGATATGCATATATGTGTGTGTGTATGCATATATCTCTCATATATGCTTCTGAGAGTTCAGCTGAAGCAGATGGAGTCCGCAGCCCAGGAGACAAACTGCATCCTTGCTAATAGTGTTTGCCGCAAGTGTTCCTGAGTCTTCCCTATTAATGTTTTCATTTCGGAGGACTGAATGAAGCAAAGCTTATAGTGTTTGCTGTTTCCATGGCAGCTAAGTGAGGGTCTTGAGATGACTCCCTGTGTTCCTCAAGCCGCACTTTGGGGTTCTCTTGCAGTATTAGCCCCCTTTTTGCTTGGTGGTACTCTGTCTGTGCCTGTGTGTGTGTGTGTGTGTGTGAGAGAGATAGTCACTCTTGCATGGCTTCTGTGTCTGGCTTGTGGCATTTGTGGGATAGGGTGCTTAAGCCAGAGCATTTTCAGTTTGTTTGAGGCCTCATTGCCAATGATAGATCACTCTTATTTACCTGGTATGTCTGTTTTCTTGCTGCTTTTCCTTGCTCTCTCTTGGAAGAGGAAGGGGCCCTAGTCAGGCCCAGGCTGAATGAGATGAGCTACAGCTGGCTCATGGCCTTCTTAGAGCAGAGAAAGTGGTAAGTCATTTTACTAAGTTCCTAAACAGTTATGCAGGCAACACTCCTTGCAGATCCAGAAACTGAGGCACAATAAGGTTATGACTTGCTCAAGAATACATAGCTGCTAGGGAGTAAATAAGGCATCACAATTTTCTGTTCAGTGGCAGGAATAGGCTATGAATTGCAGAGGTGTACACCTTTCCCAGATGTAGACTAGAATCTGCAGGATGCCACCCACTGTGTATAGCTCTGCTTTCCCAGAGAGGAAGGACTTATAGAAACCATATGATCTTAATTGTGATTGCCCACCCCTGGTTTTTCAGGGTAGAAAATTCATGATAGGAATAATTGTTAAGAGAGAGTGTTTGGAACCATGGGTTAACAGGAAAGGCTACATAACTTCACTTATCTGCAACCAGAGCAGCCACCAAGCATGACTTCCCCAGCAGCAGGAAAATGATTGTAATTGAGTTCCTGCATGTCTAAAACTGAGGCACCATATTCTTTGAAAACATGCCATCTCATGGCCTCTATCTTTGAGCCCTGTGATTGCAAAGCTCCTGAGTTAAGGAGGAAAGGGAAAAGAAATAGCTAGAAATGAGTGGAGATTATGTGGTGGGGGGGATAAGGCAGGATCAGAGATGCTCTTAGCAGAGTCAAAGGTGTTCAAGCTCTCTTGGGGGTGGGTGAGGAGTGGGGCAGCAGTGTTTGCCATCTTTTTAGGAGTCAGGGCCAAAGCCACTGGTGTTTATTTGACAGTGACACTGCACTGCTCAACCAGAGTAGTACTTTTAAAAAAAAAAATTATTTCCCGTTGCAATTGTAATTACTGCTTATTAAGGAAAATTGGGGAATTTTACAAAGAATCAGTTTGTCACCCAAATGCTACCACTGTTAATCTTTTGGTGTTAAATGTTCCCCTAGACATACCTGTGCATAGATTTTTGGTGTGTTTACATAGCTGTCCTTCTGTATATAAAATTTTATGTCCCTTTTGTACTTAACATATAAACATTTTTTCCATGTTACAGTCTTAAAACAGAATTTTATGGTTGCAGCCTCTTCCATTGAGTTTCTGTAGCATTGTTTGCCTGGTTCCCAGAGCTCGAGGGAGGCTTGGGTTGTCTCCTGTTCTCCTGGCTCACACTTGCTATAAAGCTGTGTGAACTGATTGCTGGGCTCCCTGGGACTGCCTCTAACTGCTCCTGGGTAACTTAAGACTTGTAGGCTGGTGGGAGGAACCCCTAGAACCAACCTTCAACCCCAGGCTGTAATGCCCAGCCATAGGGCCAGAAATGAGTGACTGAGAAAGGCAAGCCTGAGCCAGCTTGGCTCTTCAGAGACTATGTGGCACATACCCCAGGCTGCCTTGCTTTCCCCACTGTTACCTAAACCCTTGACCAGATTGACAAACTCTAATTGGAGTAAGTTTTGTCCTGCTAGGCCCTGGCTTCTGGAGGGCAAGGATACTGGAGTCTCTGAGGCCCCAGCACCAGTCTGACAGAAGGCAGTTGTTTTCAGTAACCCATTGCCTGGAGGCTGCTGCTCTAGTTCAGCATCCTCAGAGCTGTAGGACCTGCTTCCTGCTCTTGCCTTGCCCTCTCTGAACCAGAGAAGAAAACCTCGGGTATGCCACATTGTCACATTGCGCATGGGACTCTGCAACAGTGGCAGAGGGAACATCCTAACTTGTGTGTGATAGGCCATGCATAGGCTCTTCTGACACAGATTGCGTAAGTGGGAAGAGACCCCCTCCTGGCCTGGCGGGAGGGCTGCTGCCATGTTCAGCTCTGCTGGGAGACATGAACAAGTTAGGTGAGCATGGCTGCCCTTGGAGTAGTCACTTCTGTCTCTGGCTTGCTTGCAACCGAGAGACTACCCACTCCCCAGACTTCAGCCTTGTGATGTGAGGAACAGCAGGCCGGGTGGGAAGCCAGGCAAGCAGGCTGTGGGGACAAGTTGGCTCAGCAGTTGATGTGGGTAAGAGAAGTAGGCACAGGATGCTGCCCGCGCTTTTTTTTTTTTTTTTTTTTGCGCTCAGGCAGCAGGGTGAGGAAAGAGGAAGTGGCACTCCTACAGGCTGGTAGGACACCACTTGAGCTGCCTGAGGAGTCCTGGCAAGACTACCAGAGCTTCAAGGGTCAATTACTTTGGCAGGGCCCACCTGTGGACAGGTTCAGTGAGTGTCCAGGCTGGAGTGCAGAGGCACGATCTCTGCTCACTGAAGTCAGTGGGAAATGTCTGATGCCGTTTTTCCAATCTTCCTGGAGAATGTGCAGGAAATGAAATTTACAGTGAGTTAATGGGTAGGAAAGGGGGTCTGAGGCCAGGTGTGGTGGCTCGCGCCTATAGTCCCAGCACTTTGGGAGGCTGAAGCCGGTGGATCACCTGAGGTTACGAGTTTGAGACCAAGCCTGGCCAACATGGTGAAACCCCATCTCTACTAAAAATACTGGGCATAGTGGTGTGTGCCTGTAATCCCAGCTATTCAGGAAGCCGAAGCAGAAAAATCGCTTGAACCTGGGAGGTGAAGGTTGCAGTGAACTGAGATTGCACCACTGCACTCCAGCCTGGGCAAGAAGAGCGAAACTCCGTCTCAAAACAAAAAACAAACAAAAAAACAGCCTAGGGGTGGGTTCTGAGAGCCTCTCAGTTAAGTTAATTATATAGGTTTTACCATGGGCTCTGTGACCTGTTAGATGTTATTCTTGGCTGCAATTTTGGGCTATCAGTTGCCTGGTAAGGTAATTCACCTCAATTATAAAGTAGGAGTAAATCAGGGAAGGCTCACGTAAAGCTGAGGTCATGAAGGTGGTTTGTCTTGTAATTCAACAGATACTTCCCAAGCACCTGAGCCTTGGTATGTTCTAGTTGACAGCACAGTTTTTTTTTTTTTTTTTTTTTGAGACGGAGTCTCACGGTCTTGCCCAGGCTGGAGTGCCGTGGCACCTCTGCTCACTGCGACCTCTACCTCCTGGGTTCAGGTGATCCTCTTACCTCAGCCTCCCATGTAGCTGAGACCAGGCATATATCACCATGCCTAGCTAATTTTTTGTATTTTTGGTAGAGATAGGGTTTTACCATGTCATTCAGGATGGTTTCAAACTCCTGAGCTTAATCAATCCGCCTGCCTCAGCCTCCCAAAGTCCTGGGATTACAGGCATGAGCCACTGTGCCCTGCAAAGATAATAGCATAGTCTTTTTGGAGAAGATGAAAAACTAAGCTGCTTATTAAACAGCAAGCCCTAGGGCCCTAACTTTTATCCAGCTAATTCTAGCTTTATAGAAATTTGCATTCAAATGTAAGTGAAAAAGTCATATTGCATATCTGTAATTCCAGCTACAGGCTAGGAGGACTGCTTGAACCCAACAGTTTAAGACTAGCCTGGGCAAAATAGTGAGACCCTGTCTCATTACCTTTTTTCTTTTGAGACTGAGTCTACTAGCATGACAGCTTATGTTGGAGTGTGAAAAAGAAAGAAAGAAAAAAAAAGACTGAGTCTTGCTCTGTCATCCAGGCTGGAGTGCAATATCACCATCTTAGCTCACTGCAACCTCTGCCTCCTGGGTTCAAGCAGTTCTTCTGCCTCAGTCTCCTGAGTAGCTGGGACTACAGGTGCATGCCATCATGCCCAGCTAGTTTTTGTATTTTTAGTAGAGACAGGGTTTCACCATATTAGCCAGGCCTGGCCTTACTTTTTTTTTTTTTTTTTTTTTTTTTTTTTTGAGACGGAGTTTTCGCTCTCGTTACCCAGGCCGGAGTGCAATGGCGCGATCTTGGCCCACCGCAACCTCCGCCTCCTGGGTTCAGGCAATTCTCCTGCCTCAGCCTCCTGAGTAGCTGGGATTACAGGCACGCGCCACCATGCCCAGCTAATTTTTTATATTTTTAGTAGAGACGGGGTTTCAGCATGTTGACCAGGATGGTCTCGATCTCTTGACCTCGTTATCCACCCGCCTCGGCCTCCCAAAGTGCTGGGATTACAGGCTTGAGCCACCGCACCCGGCTTTTTTGTTTTGTTTTTTAAGTGAAAGACCACCCTTCCAGTATCTCAGGCCCAGAGCCTACAAGTAGCGGAGGCTGGGCACAGTGGCTCATGCCTGTATTCCCAGAGAGGCTGAGGTGGGGGCATCACTTGCATCCAGGAGTTTGAGCCAGTCTGGGCAACACTGACCCTGTCTCTACAAAAATAAAAAGTAGCTAGGCACGGTGGCTCACACCTGTAATCCCAGCATTTTGGGAGGCTGAGGTGGGCAGATCACAAGGTCAAGAGATCAAAACCATCCTGGCCAACATGGTTAAACCTTGTCTCTACTAAAAATACAAAAATTAGCTGGGTATGGTGGCACGTGCCTGTAATCCCAGCTACTTGGGAGGCTGAGGCAGGAGAATCATTTGAACCTGGGAGTCAGAGGTTGCAGTGAGCCAAGATTGCGCCACTAGACTGCAGCCTGGTGACAGAGTGAGACTCCATAGCAAAAAAAAATTAAAAAGTTAGCAGGGTGTGGTGGTGCATACCTGTGGTCTCAGCTACTTGAAAGACTGAGGTGGGAGGATCACTTGAGCCCAGGAGGTCAAAGCTGCAGTGAGCTGTGGTCACACTACTGCACTCCATCCAGCCTGTGACAAGAGACCTCGTCTCAAAAAAGAAAAAAAGCTGGTGCAGTGGCTCTCACCTGTAACCCCAACACTTTAGGAGGCTGAGGCACGTGGATCACGAGAAGTCAGGTGTTCAAGACCAGCCTGGCCAATATGGTGAAACTCCATCTCTACTAAAAATACAAAAATTAGCTGGGTATGACAGCAGATGCCTGCAATCCCAGCTACTTGGGAAGCGGAGACAAGAGAACGGCTTGAACCCGGGAGGTGGAGGTTGCAGTGAGCCGAGACCATGCCACTGCTCTCCAGCCTGGGTGACAGAGTGAGACTCCATCTCAAAAAGATGGTAGAGACTTTTCTGTTTCCTGGGCAAAAAGTCTCTCACTGGTGCTCACCCAAGCTGAGAACTAGAGCAACTGCAAAGAAAACAGTCCTGATTATATGCAGGCTTGCAAGGTGGAGCTAAAACTAATCCACTGGAAGGTGACAAGAAACAGCAAAAGGTATCCTTAATCCAAGCTATACAGCAATTCACAGTTCACAAGGGCTCTTCTGTACACAACATTTAATAGGGAGGTGAGAGGGAACAACAAAGCAAAGGCAGAGTTGGGGCATCAGACCAGGGCAGGGCTGGAACTAGGGAGAAGCAACCAGTTAGCAGGCAGGCTGCTACAAGCAGCAAATGGAGAGCCCTCTCACCCAGCCAACTCCAGGAGCTTCTCTGGTCCCTTGTGCACTACCCTGAACCTTAGCCCAACAGCCGGCTCCTCCTCTCCAGCAAAGGACAGCAGGGCAGGACCTGAGTTGGTCTCTTCAGGGGCTGTCTTGACGATGGCTGTTTTAGTAGAAATGAGGCTGCCCAAAGGTTTCTACAAGGCACCTTGCATGGACTTTGGGGGTTGTTGAACACATGCCCTGACATCCATGCATTGGAGACCTGTATTTAAACATGGGCTAGCTGCCCATCCTGGCATCTTTGGCTAATACCCTTACCCTGGGTGCCCCTATCTGAGAATGATACTTTGGGCTGTTGAAGAGCCTGTCTGAGGAGCCTCACGTGGGTTTCCTGGTTAAGTTGTAAAGTCACTCTACCAGAGAGGTTATCACTGCAAAAGTCAGGACCTGGTGGGCTGGGCTCACCACACCCTTCCAGCTCTGACTGCCTGGTATAAATGTTCCTCTTGAACCTTTTTGTGGGCAAGGTGAATGCCGAGAGCACTGGGCTGTGGCTGGGGATAGGGCAGGCAGGATTTGCTCTTGGTCACACTGGAAGGATGCCCAAACCACACCCATACACTGGAGCAGTTCTGGGATACAGTGTCTGAATCCTCAGGGGCCATTGCTGTCTTGGCCCTGACTGTGCAAGGGAATCACGAACACAGAGACATCATCGTAGGACACCTGCCCTTCCCCTGTGAGACCGTCTTCCTTCCCCTGTGTGCTGTGTATCAGCATCTGGGCCAGCTTCAAGAACCTGTGAAGACCATCCTGCAGATAGACTTCAGGGGCAGGGCAAAGGGGCAAGGCCAGCCCTTAGAAGTCATAAGGTTGGATACTGGGGACCCAAGCATGCAGTCCAACTGTGGAGCAAGGAAGCAGCAAGCCTGGGCGGGCCATGGGCTGGACCACAGGAGTCTAAATCCAGGGATTTTTGGAACCCACAGTCTCCCCTTCTCCCCCAAGAAGCTTGAGACAGCCCTGATCCTGGCCAGCTGCCAGCTCATTGTCAGTGCTGTCTTCTCAGCCATAACTACTTGGGTTTGCTGCTGGCACCAACCCAGGCAGGTCCTCAGCAGCTACAGTACCTGTGTGGGTCCTCTTGGTTCCCAGGGAGGAAGCTCCGCACCAGCCATGCCACTTGCTCATTGGACAGGACATCCCAGAGTCCATCAGTCGCCATGACAACCACATCATCCTCCTGTAGCTCCAGCTGGTCCACATCCAGCACAGTCACCTACAAGTTAAGCCTGAGGATGCTGCATGCTCCCTTCCCTCCTCCCACCAGCCTCACTGTGCGTTTCTGGGCAGATGGAAGCTGGGTTGGACAGTGTTGCCCCCTCACCTGTGGGACAGACAGCAAGAAAGGCTTGAGCTGGATGTTTGTGTCCAGGACTCTGAGCTGATGGTCTCCCAAGCCCCGGGAGACAGCCAGTGTTCCTAGTAACCGAGCCTGAGGGAAAGTGAGGTGTGAGGTGATGGCAAACAGCGCCAGCAAATGCGCAAGTACCAGGCCCTAGCACTGCAGAGCACACAGGGAGAGGTGGACTGTGGCCACCTTTGGAAGCCTTGGACTGAGAGAGAAAATTCCTGGTCTCAGAGCAAACCCTGGGGCACCAGCCACAGCTACCAGCAAGAGGCAAAGAAGCTCCCACCTCTGTAGGTGATAATGAAGAGGGATTCTTGCGGGGAGCCAGGCACTGACCTGCCTACCCTGTCCATGGATCAGTGGGTACTTGAGATCCGATTTGTCCACACGTTTGTAGCTCCTACCAGGAGCAGAACCAGCATCAGCCCAAGCCCTGTGCCCCATCTCATCTTTCCCCAACTTAGGGCCCAGGTATCATACCCTCATGGTGCCCACCCTGCCAAGGTGGAGGGGGCTTCCCCAGGCCATACAGCTGAGCCTGGATCCCAGGGCTCTCCCTTCCCACCTGTCCCTCATCCGCACTCACCAGCCCCTCATGTGGTGATCCCTGAACAAAACCTTCTGTCCCAGGTCATCCCCCTTCAGCCGCCGAGGGAACTCCAGTCGGGTGAACTCGCCAGCCAGAAGCTCCGGGTAGACAAAGGCCTGGGGTGGGGAGGCTGTGCTCAGGTCACACTCCCTCTAGTGGCCCTGGACCCAGAAGTTGGGGCTTCACAGCCTCTGTGCTGCCAAGGGCACCTACCAGCTGCTGGATCCGCTGCCGCTCGGTCTCTGGGGTCAACTCGGAGCTCAGTGGCCGTATCTCATCTCTCCGCACCAAGATGGCCCTGGATGGGGTTGAAGAGAGAAAGAAGTCTAGGAGAGGGACTCTACCCTCACCAATGTCCACCCTCCTATCAGTCCCTCCTCCAACCATCGGGACCCAGCTCTGCCCATCACGATCCCTTAAAGTCCTCCATGACTGCCTAAAACCTGCAAGGGTAGAAGCTTAGCTCTTTAGCGGGGCACTTGAGGTCCCTGCTCTCCCCAGCAGCCACTGTCCACCCTCACACTCCACACATGCCAAGTACATACTTAGTTCAGCCAGCCAATCCCTCCTACTATCCCTCCACTTCCAGCCACCTTCCATTGTCCCCACTGCTGCTTGTGCCCTCCCCACCCCACCCTTGCCCACCCTCCAAGGGGTGACTCACTCACCTGCTATCCCCAGCATTGGCCACGTACAGCTTTCCCTGCAGGGACACAGCCACCAGGGCTGTGCAGCCGCCTACCTGGCCTGAGGCCTCCAGCTCCCGCCCGATCACCTCATCCTGGGGCAAACCGAGGCCACCTTAGCTGCTGCCTGTTCTGCCACCATACTACTTAGTCCCTCAAACCCCACCCTACCCTATAGTTCACTTCCACCAGGAGGCCTGATAGTCCCAGCCCAAAGTTCAGCCATGATCCTTGCAGTCAGAAGATCTAGACTAGGGAAGTGCTACTCAAAATAAGAAGAGGAACCAGCCCCTGCACCAAGGACTAACAGGGCATTCAATGAGATGATGCAGGTAAAAGTACCCAGCACATAGTAGATGCTGGATAAAAGAGGGGTTGCTGGGCGCGGTGGCTCAAGCCTGTAATCCCAGCACTTTGGGAGGCCGAGGTGGGTGGATCACAAGGTCAAGAGATCGAGACCATCCTGGTCAACAAGGTGAAACCCCGTCTCTACTAAAAATACAAAAAATGGCCGGGCGCGGTGGCTCAAGCCTGTAATCCCAGCACTTTGGGAGGCCGAGGCGGGTGGATCACGAAGTTGAGAGATCGAGACCATCCTGGTCAACATGGTGAAACCCCGTCTCTACTAAAAATACAAAAAATTAGCTGGGCATGGTGGCACGTGCCTGTAATCCCAGCTACTCAGGAGGCTGAGGCAGGAGAATTGCCTGAGCCCAGGAGGCGGAGGTTGCGGTGAGCCGAGATCGCGCCATTGCACTCCAGCCTGGGTAACAAGAGCAAAACTCCGTCTCGAAAAAAAAAAAAAGGGTTATGCTGAGAGTGATGGCTGTTAGTGACAACCCAACCAACCCAATCTCATCCTTCCAATCTCTGTATACTGCTGTATACTGTGATGACCACAATATACAGAGATGCCGTTCCCCGAGATCCCTAGGGGCAAAACCTCCACTTCTTCCCCAGCCAAAAGCCACACACTCACACATTCCTGAAAGGCACTCTCCAATGCCCCGATCACCAAGTCTTCTGCCTTGATGCCCTTTTCCTCCACAAACTGGGGGTCACTGGGGCAGATGCAGCGGCCACTGAGGTGCATGGGGGGCTGAGTGGCTACCAAGCCCTCTACAACAGCCTCCAGCTGCCGGCGCAAGCAGGAGTGCAGGGTGTTGGCAGCCAAGATGGCTGCTGCAGGACCTCCGTGCCCATCAAACAGTGCCCAGTAATGGCCCGTCAGGAACTGCACAGGAAAGGCTCAGTGTCAGGCTCTGACAACTTCCCCAGTTGTCCCCTGACCCAACCAGAACTAGGACATGGGGCAGCAGGGCAAGAACCTCAGTTTGCACGTCCTGGCCCCAGACTGTAGGAGGGATTCAGGCCAAGAACTCAGGCTACACTCACTTCCTCTGGACACAGGGTCAGCCACTCTTCTTCAGCCCCAAACTCACATCTCCGGATGCACAGCTTCCCACAGGCGGCTTGATCCTCATTGAATTCAGATTTCTCTGCATTGATAATCCTGAGGCCGATAAATCGTCAGCGGCCCTCCAGGGACACACCTATGTCCCTATGGGCACAGGGACCGGAGCCAGCACAGGGAGAGGACCCCTCCCTCTGGGGCAACAGCTCCCCAGTGCTGTCCCTAACACACACTTAGACAGCCACGATGTAAGCTTCCTAACTTTAGTGGCTCCATGATTAAGGTGAAAGTCAGGGCCCAACTCCTCTGAAGCCTACCTGCTGACCCAGGACTAGAAGGTAAGGGTGGGCTGCCCTTCCTGTTCCCTGCCCTGTCACAGCGCAAAGCCCTGTCCCATGCAGTACAGGTCACCCCACCAGGGTGAGATGGTGGAGGTGGGGGGCGGGGGGAATCGCCAAAGCCCCACATGCTGGAACTCTACCGAGTCTCCGGGCCTCATCTTGGAAGCCCCTGGGCTGCAGGTCGTTCCTGATCTCCTGTCATCTCTGAGGGGTAGGTCGGAATCCCAAGGGAAACGCTGGGTCGGGATGTTGGGGAAGTTGTCAGGGTTCAGAGATGAGGATAAGAAGGGGCTGTCCACAGGTGGTGGGGCTGTCACTCACTCAGCTTTCTAGGCCGGCACTGGACCCGAGACGGGCTCAGGCCGAGGCCGGGCCAGGGTTCGGGAGGGGCACTCACTCGGCGTAGCCTGCGTTCCAAGGTAGTGCGCGTCCTCGCGCGGGGCTGCGCACGGGCCGGGAGTCTGGGCGGCGCGAAGCGTCTGCCGCGCCGGGGCTGGAGCCGGAGCCGCGCAGGAAGCGGGGCCGCTGATAGGGGACTGGGCTGGCACGCGGCCCTGGCGGCCGCGGCGCGGGGAGCGGCTCCCCTGGCAGGAAGCGGCGCCGGAACCAGCCGGCGGACATGGTGCGGCGGCAGGGGGCTGCCAGCGGAGCGCGGGGCGCGAGGGCTGGGCCGCCCGCGGGAGGAGGAAGAGGGCCGGGGGCGGGGCGGGGCAGGGCAGGGCCGGGGGCGGGGCAGCGGCGGGCCGGGGACTGGGCTGGGGCGCGCGGGCGGGAGGCGAAGTCCCCGGGCCCCGACCTCCGCCCGGGAGCGCGTGCGCGGCTGGTTTGCTCAGCCGGGGGTCTACCCTCAACCCTCGCGACCGCTCGAGAAATCCCACGCTTGCATCAGCCCCATTTGACAGGCAGGAAAACCGAAGCCCGGAGAGGAGAAGTCGCCCGCCCGGCGTCCCACAGTTCACCCACGCGTGGGTCACCGGCGGTTGAGAGGAAAAGTCCCCCACACCCCGCGGGCCAGCGTCGCGCAGAGCCTCGGGCCTCCTCCTGCTGGGCGAGGACCTGACGAAGGGGAAGATGGGGACAGGATGTGGTGGGAGGTGTCAGACGCGCACCTTGAGTGTCTTTGAGCACAGGGTCCTTCAGGCCGCCTCCAACCCTCTCCACCCCGGCCTGCCACCCTCCACCCCAGACGGGCTTAGTGGTCACCCTGGCTTTCCCCATCCTGAGAAGCTGCTACCACCCTCGAGGACACTCTTCCAAATGGCTGTCCCTGCAATCAAGATGTCCTCGCGCAATAGACAGCAGGATCCTCACTGGACTGTGAGTCACGGACAAGAGAAATCTTTATGTGTATAAAGGGAAATCCTTGGTCCCTCAAAGGCTCCAGCTGGTCCGAGTTCAGACCTGGGACGGAGGGAAGTGAAAGACAAAGAACCATCTTGCGGTCTCTCAGTCACTGGCTAGCTGTCACGGGTGGGGCGGGGGAGTCAGCAGCAGTGTCCCCTTCACATCTACGAGTTAACAGAGCGCTTCCTCACCCATCTGTCATCCCAGCACTTTGGGAGGCTGAGGCTGGCAGCTCACCTGAGGTCAGGAGTTCGAGACCAGTCTGGCCAACATGGTGAAACCCCGTCTCTACTGAAAATACAAAAATTAGCCTGGCATAATAGTGTGCACCTGTAATCCCAGCTACTTGGGAGGCTGAGGCACAAGAATTGCTTGAACCCAGGAGGTAGAGGTTGCAGTGAGCCGAGATCAACCCACTGCACTCCAGCCTGGGTAATACAGCAAGACTCAGTCTCAAAAGAAAACAAAACAAAAAAAAGAGTGTTACTTCACATGGAGGATTCTGAGGCCCACAGAGGAGAAGTCTTGGACACCCAGGGCTGTGCTATTTCCATTATGACAATGCAGCTGACTCAATCCTCACCCCCAGGGCACTTCTCTTCCCCTTTCCTCCTCCAGGAAGCCTGGGCTTGCCAACTGATTACAACCTCTGATTACAGGCATGAGCCACTCCACAGCCTAGTGCCCCCATAGGAGCTACATGAGGAGTCCACCTTCACCTCCACTCCCTAGCCCAGGCAGATGCTCAGTAGGCCCCACTTCCTCCCAGCAGCTAGCCCTGCCCCAGTGGGAGTTCCTCTGGCCCAAGAAGGAAGATTCAGTTCCAGAGCAGCCTGCGGGCTGATTGACCGAACCCACACTGTGTACTGGGCCCACACTGGGCACAGGAGCACAGTGCTAATGGAGACAAGCCAGGCCTGTGCCCACCAAGCCCCCTGCAGTGAGGGTAGCAGTTCTGGTGGTTGCTGCTTCATCCAGCTGGCAAGGGGATGGGGTGACATTAGAGAAGTTTCCCAGAGGACCTCTGAGCTGAGAACTGTCACTGGGACAGAACAGAAATGTGCCAGGGTGGGGCAGGCCCAATTCAGTCTGTGGGGCCACTTCCTCACCCTTGCCAGTCAATGCCTCAGAGAATTTTAAAGTCTAAAATTGGAAGAAACGAACTGCACGCACTCTATTCCCAACCCACCTCTGGGTGGGGGAAAGTCTTGTCCTAAAGTATTTTCACAGAAGCTCTAGGCAACCAGATGTCATAGGCAGTCTGTTGCCCAGCTTAGCCATTTTCTGTTTTCAGAGCCATGTGGAGCCCCATGGCAATCCCATCCTCTCTGTTCCAAGGTGGTCTGAGTGTTCCTTCAGTGTTACCAGGCTCTTCTGGCTTCCAGGGATCCTGAGTACCTCAGTCGTGCCTGGATCTTAAGCCTATGTCTGTTGGTTTACTCCCTCATTTTGCCAAAGTGCATCCTCCAACAACTTTCCAAGAAAGGATGACTGGGAGGTTCTTTCCTGAGAGATATTATTTATCTATCTTTTTCGGTGAATGGTCTATTTGTATCCTTTGCCCTACTTTCTACTGGACCATTGGTCTTTTTCTTACTAACTTATGAGAGCTCTTTATATATTAGAGAAATCAGCTCTTTATTTTGAAGTGAGTTACAAGGTATGCTGTTTGTAACAAGTTACAGTTTGTTATTTGTGTTTTGGCTGTGATGGTGGCTTTTTCCATACAGACTTTATTTTTAATGCAAATGGATTATTGATCTTTCTATAAAGGAAAATAAAAATTTCAGGACCCCCAAATTCATTACGCTAAAAGGAGAGTTGGCCAGGTGTGGTGGTGCACGCTGGTAATCCCTGCACTTTAGGAGGCCGAGACAGGTGGATCATGAGGTCAAGAGATTGAGACCATCCTGGCCAACATGGTGAAACCCCGTCTCTACTAAAAATACAAAAAATTAGCTGGCAGTGGTAGCCAGCACCTGCAGTCCCAGCTACTTGAGAGCCTAAGACAGGTGAATGGCTGGAGCCTGGGAGGCAGAGGTTACAGTGAGCCAAGATTGCGCCACTGCACTCCACCCTGGCAACAGAGCAAGACACTGTCTCAAAAATAAAATAGTAATAATAATAAAGGGAGAGTTAAATTTGGAGACTAAATCACGCAACACTGGCATTCCTTTTTTTTTTTTTTGAGATGGAGCCTTGATCTGTTCCCCGGGCTGGAGTGCAGTGGCCTGATCTCTGCTTACTGCAACCTGCACTTCCTGGGTTCAAGCGATTCTCCTGCCTCAGCCTCCCGAGTAGCTGGGATTACAGGTGTCCGCCACCACACCGGCTAATTTTTGTATTTTTAGTAGACACGGGACTTCAACATATTGGTCAGGCTGGTCTTGAACTCCGAACCTCAGGAGATCCACCCACCTCAGCCTCCCAAAGTGTTGGGATTACAGGCGTGAGCCATGAGCCATCGCACTGGCCTTTTTTTTTAAATTCTGGCAACACGTCATTCTAAGCTGCAAAACTATGTTCTCCAACACTGTCATTCTTTTCCCAAAAGGATACCTGTTACCTTGCAACCTTGTGTCAAAACATTCTGCATTAGTCAGATCCCCAGAAAAATGGAAAAAGCCTCATGCATCTCCAGGTGACTGCCCTCACAAATTGCTCATCAGTAAATCCTTTGCCAGCCCCTAAACCTTTCAGGAAGTATATCCTCCCATAAACAAGGACATGTCAATTGCAACTTTAGGTCTGGAACCTAACCCTACCTTCTAAAGCCAAAGTCTGTTAAATTTCACAGTGACAATGTCAGTTACAAGTTTATTGGCCCAGGTGCAGAACGAGGATAGGATGAGATCAATTATTCCTCCATCTACCCCGAGGCCTCTGCAAAATTGGCTCTTCCTTTACTGCCTGTTTTTCAAGTGTTCACCCTATCTTCCATATACCCTAGATTTACGGGACAGTAATTAACAGTCCCACAAAAACATAACCATTTGCCTCACTGCCTTCTCCACTTTAAAGAAATGTACAAATACTGAGCCTCCTGAAAACTTCTTGGGAGAGCACAGGCCACAGACATTTCTGTGATTTGTGTTGCTTTCCTGGGCACGCTCGAGCTCTGGCTCAATAAATTTCGATTGATTGAAGCTCTTGCCTCTGTCTCTTATTGAGGTTAAGATATTCTCTCTTTTCTATAGCCTAATTTAGAAAGTGAAAGGTTTTCTTTTACGGTTTCTGTGTTTGGTGACACAGTTTCCTCCACTCCAAGATCCTACAACCTGTTCCCTTTGTTTCTTCAGTATTTTAAAAATTTTTTAGAGAGGGTCTCACTCTGTTACCCAAACTGGAATGCAGTGGTGTGATCATGGCTCACTGCAGCCCTGAACTCTGGGGCTCAGATGATCCTCCTGCCTTACTGTCCCAAGTAGCTGGGACTGCAGACATGTGGGACTGTGCCTGGCTAACACATATCTATCTACAGATATGTATATGTAGAGATGGGGTCTTGCCTTGTTGACTAGGCTGGTCTTGCATTCCTGGCCTCAAGCAGTTCTCCTGCCTCAGCCTCCCTAGTAGATGGGACTACAGGTGTGCATCACCATGCCTGACTAATTTAAAAAGATTTTTTGTAGGGATGGAGTCCCACCATGTTGTTGCCCAGGCTGGTCTCAAAGTTCTAGGCTCAAGAGATTCTCCCACCCTGGCCTCCTAAAGTGTTGGGATTACAGCCTAAGCCACTGCACCTGGCCCCCAACTCTCAAATAAAGAAAACTATGATTCTTGGACACACTCACTACCATGTGACCTTGATCAAATCACTTCACCTCTCCAAACCTCAGAGTCTTTATCACTAAGATGGAAACAGTAACACCTACTCCAGGGGCTGTCATGAGGATTAAATAAATGTGCCCAGTAGGTAGTTAGTATACAACACAAAGCCTCTAATGGTTCATTCATACATTTGCTTATTAATTTTTTTTGAGATGGAGTCTTGCTCTGTCATCCAGGCTGGAGTGCAGTGGTGCAATCTCGGCTCATTGCAGCCTCTGCCTCTTGGGTTCCAGCAATTCTCCTCTTCTGCCTCAGCCTCCTGGGTAGCTGGCATTACAGGTGCACGCCACCATGCCCAGATAATTTTTGTATTTTTAGCAAAGACAGGTTTTCATCATGTTGGCCAGGCTGGTCTTGAACTCCTGACCTCAGATGATCCACCCACCTTGGCCTCCCAAAGTGCTGGGATTACAGGCATGAGCCACCATGCCCAGCCTACATTTGCTTATTTTGCAATTATTGGCCACCCGACAATGTTGGGTACTGTTTTAGGCACTGGGGATACAGCAAGGGCAGACACCTAACTATTGGTGGAGGGAAGACAATAAACAAGTATGTAAAGATATGTGCCAGGTAGTGATAAAAGCAGAGAATGGCCCATAGAGAGGGTCAACCAGGGAGAACATGCCGTACCCTGCTTTGTCACAGTTCATCCAGTGAGGGATATTTTTACAGGGCACATGACCTTATATTTCATTACTCTTGGTTAATTCCTGTTTTTTTTTTTTTTTTTTTTTTTTTTGAGACGGAGTTTCGCTCTTGTTGCCCAGGCTGGAGTGCAATGGCGCGATCTCGGCTCACCGCAACCTCCGCCTCCTGGGTTCAGGCAATTCTCCTGCCTCAGCCTCCTGAGTAGCTGGGATTACAGGCACACGCCACCATGCCCAGCTAATTTTTAGTATTTTTAGTAGAGACGGGGTTTCACCATGTTGACCAGGAGGGTCTCGATCTCTTGACCTCGTGATCCACCCGCCTCGGCCTCCCAAAGTGCTGGGATTACAGGCTTGAGCCACCGTGCCCGGCCGGTTAATTCCTGTTTCTAGGAGGTCAAGGCTCTAGTGGTTTTGTGGAATCACCAGCTGCTCCTGTTGATGTGGCTTAGTCTGAGCTGATGTAACCAGAGCTCTGTGTTGCTGGCACCATTTGGCTGTGGCAGGGCTCAGCATGGGAGGCCTTGCCTGTGAACTGTTCTAGAAGGCAAGCTGCAGGGCTGCACAGCACTCCATTTTCCATTGTGAGTGCTGGGGGGACAGTGGTTAGCAGATGACACAGGCCCAGTCCTCAGGGTGAGCACAGGAAGATGAATGAGAAAACCCTTCAAGTCTGTGTATGCTGGGCTCTCCAGGGATGAGAAACTCAGGGGAGGGCACAAAGGAGGCCTCAGTGCAGGGTAGTAAGGGTGGGTAGCAAAACAGTAAATAGGGCTGAAGCTGGGGCCTGATGCCAGGTAGGCCACATACTTCATCATCACGTCTCAGCAACCCCAGCCCAAAAAGGTGGCCTCCTTTCCAGTCTTCCTAGCCAAAGTCCGTGGTCTAGCTGATTGGACCAACCCCAGTCAGTTGCTTATCCCTGACTCATCACAGTGGCCTGGAAGATGCCGTATGTTGACTGGTTGGTAGCAGCAGGCAGGTACTGGTACCATTAAGGCAAGACACAGAAGGTCATTAGGACATGGGAAATTCTCAGACTCATCAGGCTCTGGCCCCTTTCAACTCTCTGGGCCTTTGCACATGCAGTGCCCTCTTCTCAGAAAAATTCTGGCTAGGACTGGCTCACACCTGAAATCCCAGCACTTTGGGAGGCCATACGCAGGGGGATCGCTTGATTGCTCCAGACCAGCCTGGGCCACATAGGGAGACTCTCTTTTTTAATAATAAAAATTTTTTTTTTTTGAGACGGAGTTTCGCTCTTGTTACCCAGACTGGAGTGCAATGGCGCGATCTCGGCTCACCGCAACCTCCGCCTCCTGGGTTCAGGCAATTCTCCTGCCTCAGCCTCCCGAGTAGCTGGGATTACAGGCACGCGCCACCACGCCCAGCTAATTTTTTGTATTTTTAGTAGAGACGGGGTTTCACCACGTTGACCAGGATGGTCTCGATCTCTTGACCTCGTGATCCACCCGCCTCGGCCTCCCAAAGTGCTGGGATTACAGGCTTGAGCCACCGCGCCCGGCCCAATAATAAAATTAAAAAAAAAAAAAAAAAACTTTTCGGCCAGTCGGGTGGCTCACGCCTGTAATCTCAGCACTTTGGGAGGCCGAGGCGGGCAGATCATCTGAGGTCGGGAGGTCCAGACCAGCCTGACCAACATGGAGAAATTCTGTCTCTACTAAAAATACAAAATTAGCTGGGCGTCGTGGCACATGCCTGTAATCCCAGTTACTCCGGAGGCTGAGGCAGGAGAATCGCTTGAACCGGGGAGGCGGAGCCTGCGGTGAGCTGAGATTGCGCCATTGCACTCCAGCCTGGGCAACAAGAGCAAAACTCGGTTGCAAAAAGAAAAAGGAAAAAAAAGAAAACTTTTCCCTCCACTATGCTGGGCTGTTCCATTCTTCCCTCTAGGTTTCCAAACTTTGCCTTCTCCTGGCAGCCCCTCAAATTCTCTCAACGGGCTCTCACCACCATACACTCCATCTAGTGGGTGCCTGCTAGAAGGCGGGTCTGGGCTCCCACCGTGAGGGCAAAGCCTAGCGGCCATGACTACCCCGAGGCGCCAAGGGCCTCTGGGGAGGCGCTCAAGAAACCGGTCCTCGGGAAGCATGGCACACGCACGCGCGCGCACCCATCCACAAGCAGACCCCTTCCTGGGTGCAAACCTGGGTACGCTGGGACCCCCCTCCTATTCGGAAACCCACCTGGCTTGGGGCGCAAAGATCGCGCGCGCACCCACGATCTGCCCCACCCACAGACCACCGTGATCAGGGCGCACCGACACACACGCGCGTCCTCCCACGCACGCTCGGTCACACGCAGGCCCGTCTCCGGCCTCAGAGGAACGCGCTGCTGTGCGCACGGCGCCTCAACCAGCCTTAGACCCACCCGGGCCGAGGCGCACGCTGTGCGCACGCGCAGCCCCGAGTCCCCGCCTCCAGGCCGCGCCTGTCGGGGGCGGGGCGCCGCTGGGGGCGGGTCCTGCGGCACCGCCCGGGAAGCTGCGCGAGGCTCTACAGCCTCCGCCACATCCTTCTCCTCTGCTGGTCCAAGCGAGCGGAGCCGGGCCAGGGCCAAGCGGAGGGAGCCGACGGCGCGGACTGAGCGAGGCGCCGAGCCATGGCGCACCAGACGGGCATCCACGGTGAGGGCGGATGGCAGGCAGGCGGGCGGGTGGGCAGGGGGCCTGGGTCTCGGCTCTCGGAAGCGCCCCCTCCTCGGCTCTCGGCCCCTCCCTCCACCCCGCACCAGCCAGGAGAAGCTTCCTGTTCTCTTTTGCAGCCGCGGGTCGCCTGGGGTGGGCACATCGTGGGGGAGTACGGACGTGCTGTGCATAGCTGGGAGTGGGTGTACATGTACGTACACAGCTGGGGTGGAAGTTTCTGTGCTTATCTGGGGGTGAATGTAGCTGTGTGTGCCCAATCTGTATATTTTTGCTCCTTTCCGGGAGTGGGTGTACACGCATGTGCACACGTCTCCTGTATACAGTCCTGCGTGTGCACTTCTGGATGTGACTTGCTTGTGCACATCTAGGGTCATTCATGCACTGGCACTAGTGGCTGTTTGAATGCACACTGTAGGTCCCATAGGACCCTCTTTAGACATCAGTGTTTCATGCAGTGTGCACATGTGTGTGGGTGTGTGTGTGCACAGTTGGAGCGCAGCTCAGTGTGCATTTGTTGCCAAGGATGCATGTACTGGATGTGTCTGTATGACTTGAATGGGCATGCGTATGTGTGTAAGGAGGGGGCCCTGACCTCTGCTCCTCCCAGTACACTCACAGTCTCCCCAGGCTAGGGAAAACCAGGGACAGAGCCTTCTAAGTGGGATGGAGAAAGTTGCCTATCTGACCTTGACCTCTGACCTCCCTGCCATGTTCCACTGTGACCTTCTGAGTCTGCTTCAGTCTGGTTGGAAGAACCCAGCTTCAGGCTGCAGACAAGGAAGAGGTCCAGATATGGGGTTTATAGGGGACAGTCCTGGCCCTAAGTAATCCAGGCCAGCTCCCACCCACCCCCCACCCCTAGGACGCTTCACCATCCCCTAGCATCACACCCCTCCTCCCCCAGGGGTCCCAGTTTCCTTCTTGGACAGGCTGTGAGAGAAGCAATGGCCAGAAGCCAGGTGCCCTAACCCTACCTGGGCCTCAGTGTCCTTATCTGTCACTGGCCTGGGAGGTTCTGCCTGGCCTGTGGGGAAGGCCCAGGCTGTTTGCCCAGACAGCCTGGCAGGTTTGGCCATCAGCCACCCCTCCCACCACACTAGGATCCCCTGCCTGGGGCTGCCACCATCGACCTGCCTGACCGCCTGAATCCTGGTGCGGTTGTGGCCACTTGGTGGCTGGACTGCCCTGAGATTTCCCTGGCCGGCGAAGGCAGGGGCCTGGGTCAGGGCCAGGCCTCCCAGATGGGCCAGCCTTTCTCCAGGAGGAGCTGGCAGGCGGGCTTCATGACTCAGCCCCACGGGAGGGAACTGCCTCCTGGCCGGCTTCTTCCTTCCCCTTTTTCTGGTCATAGCTGCTGCCTCCTGGCCTCCAACCCTGGTGGAGGAGATCCCAGGAAGTTAGACACCCCGCACCCGCTCCCTGCTGCCTCACTCCCTCATTTCCCACAGGGAGACAGGCCCACTGAGGGGGTCACCGGGGACTGGGCTGCCCCCAGCCCCCCTTCCGCCTGTGAGCTGCCCAGTCCTCATTTCTGGGCAGGGGAGTTGGCAGGAGAGATCACCCTGGAGGACCAAGTGCCAACCCTGTCCTGACCATAGGTGTGGATCTGCTGACCTCAGAGGAGGGCAGGGAAGGGACCTGCAACCTGAGGCTCACTGGAGTCAGAGGGAGGGTGTTCATGAATCATTGATACTAGAGGCTCAGGTGTCCCAGGCCTGGCCTCTGGATTATTGATGGTGGCTGGGCAGGTGTAGGGGCTGGGGTGGGCAGCGACGTGCCTTCCTCTGCTGGGGTGTCAGTTTGTCCTGGTAATACTAGAAGGGGTCTGTTGGCCTGTCCCTTGGGGGAACTTCTTGGCCTCTCTTCTGGGAAAGTCTAGGCAGGTAGAAGGGGCAGCTCAGCACAATCATGCTTGCTGATATTATCATAATAAAAGATGAATTGTCATTAATAGAGGCCACCATCATCAAGCCCTTTCTCCCATTTATCCCTCACCACAGCCCCGCAAAGTTTGGGGCTATTATGTCTTGTTTTTTTGTTTTTGAGACGGAGTCTTGTTCTGTCTCCCAGGCTGGAGTACAGTGGCACTGCAGTTGGCTCACTGCAACTTCTGCCTCCTGGTTCAAGCGATTGTCCTGCCTCAGCCTCCCGAGTAGCTGGGACTACAGGCATTTGCCACCACCAGCTAATTTTTGCATTTTTAGTAGAGACGGGGTTTCACCATGTTGGCCAGGTTGGTCTCAATCTCCTGACCTTGTGATTCACCTGCCTGGGCCTCCCACAGTGCTGGGATTACAGGCAGGAACCACCACGCCTGGCCATTATCTCAGTTTTATACGCTGAAGTTCAGAGAGGTCAGGGGTCACACAGCTGAGGGAAAGGTGGAGACCCAGAGGCCAGGCTCGGGGCCTCAGGGACCTGCTTGGGATCTGTGTATGGAAAGTTATGTCTTGGCCTAGTGGGATAGTGTCCACCTGCTACAGTTCCATGCCATGCTTCTCTGAGAAGGGTCTGCTGAGCTCAGTTGGACCCCAGCCCACTCAGTGGCCTTGGAGGGTGGTGTATAGCCTGAGGTCTCAGATTCACTCTGCAAAGGGGGGCACCTGAGGACATGACCAGAGTTTGTTTTCCTAAAGGCCCCCTCACCCCGCCCCTGAGTTGCCCAGTCCTGGCCCTATAAATATTCTCTGACCTCAGGCCTCCAGCTGTGTTCCTGATGGAATTCCCCTGACCTCTGGGCAGTCTCAAGGTCATGCTGGCCTAGCCCTGCTCACCCAGGGACCCAAGCAGGGTCCTTCCCCACATGGACTGTGGTTTCCCATCCACTAGGAGATTCACCACTTATGGCTCAGCACTCTAACTGTGGTCCTCACCTCTTGCCCTGGGGTCCTTAGTCACTCACTGGCTCACACCTTTCAGCTCTACAGGCCAAGGACCAATATGGAGTCTCTTAGGGAGTTTCAGGGGGCCACTTCTCCTCCTGGAAGCTGTCCCTACTGCCTGAGGGCTAAGGGTGTGTTGCCCCCTGGCAGTGTTGTGCCTGGGCTGGCTGTGGCTCCTGGAGGGCTGGAGCTGCGCACACAGGTGTCAGTGTGTCCATGTGCTTCTGTGTACACTTTGGTACATCCTCTTGCCTGCACACATGTCTCAGCCAAGCTCTGCACTTGCCTGCCCGTGTGCGTGTTAGCAAGCTGGGGACTGTATGTCTGTGTGTGTTTGCGTATCTAAATGTGTGTGTTCATTTGCGTTTGAGCAACTGAGCGTGTGTTCATGTATGAGGGCGTTTGCATTTCTTTTTCTTTCTTTCTTTTTTTTTTTTTCTGAGACAGAGTCTCGCTCTGTTGCCCAGGCTGGAGTGCAGTGGCGCAATCTCGGCTCACTGCAACCTCCGCCTCCTGGATTCAAGCAGTTCTTCTGCCTCCGCCTTCCAAGTAGCTGGAATTATAGGTGTGTGCCACCAAACCCGGCTAATTTTTTGTATTTTTAGTAGAGATGGGGTTTCACCATGTTGGCCAGGCTGGTCTCGAACTTCTGACATCAGGTGATCCACCTGCCTCGGCCTCCCAAAGTGCTGGGATTACAGGCGTGAGCCAACATGTTTGGCTGGTGTTTGCATTTCTGCTTCTCTGTCACACGTGTGTTATGTGTTACATTTGCACATGCTGGATCGAGGTGTGTGTGTGTGTGTGTGTGTGTGTGTTTGTGTGTGGGCATAGTGGTCATGGCACAGTGGGGGAATTTGTCTTTATGTTCCTTTGCGTATATGACTGTGCTGAGTGTGTCCCAGACCAGCTCAGAGCTCGGCCGTCCTGGAGGCAGGGGGCAGATGGAGTCTATTCACTGTGGCTGACCTGTCTTATGCCAGAGCCTGCCCCATCTTCGGGTGGGCTGTCCCCTCCCTGCCCACCCCGCCCTATCACCAGACCTATCCCAGCCGGCCGGCCACTTGCCTGCCACCTCTGCTGGCTAAATTTGGGAGCTTGTGTTCAGTGGCTGTCTCAGGTTCCCAGTCACGTGGGGGGCTGTATTTAACCTGGTTCCCAGCTCAGCCACCAGACCCTGTGGGACAGAGCAGGCCCCATATTTGTCTCTGTCCACTCTGCCCACTCATCCCCCACCATGTTTCTTGTTCTTATAGCCACAGAAGAGCTGAAGGAATTCTTTGCCAAGGCACGGGCTGGCTCTGTGCGGCTCATCAAGGTTGTCATTGAGGATGGTGAGTGCCCCCCATAGGCCAGGGCATAGGCTGGGGGCTGGACTCAGCTGCCTCTACAGGTGGGGGATGGTGGATGTTGGCCTCTGGCCTGCCTGGGATCTCAGTGTCCCCCTCTGGAAACAGGTGTTAGGCCATCCTGACAAAGGAGAGCCTCATGGGGGGCATCAGAGGTGGGTGTGATTGTCACCTCTGTTATGCAGAGCAGGAAGCTGAAGCTGGGGTCAGCAAACAGAGCCCTGTCCTGGGGTCCTGCCACCTCCCAGAGACTGTGTGGGTACTCAGATGGGCCTGATCAGGATGCTGAGCTGGGCTGGGCAGAGGGGCAGGGGATAAGTGAATCCAGGCACTGCTCTATGTGGCTGGTGCCACCAGCCCCTATCTGTTTGTGGCCTGGCTTGGCTCAGCTGCTGGCCGGGAGATCTAAGGAGATCCTGCACCCTTCTCTCAGAAGTGCCCCCATGATGGGGTGAAGGGACAAGTATCTGGCTCATCTGAGAGCAGGATGGGAGGGTTCTAGGCTTGGCTGGGCCCTGGCCTGGCCCCTGAGGACCTGGGAGTTGTATAGGGGGCAGTGTTGAGGGTGCCGGGACTTGAGCTGAGGCCTGAAGTGGGGAGGGTTTGGGGAGGCAGGGGATTAAACTGAGGAGGATTGGGAGGTCAGAGGCAGAGAACAGAGGATTTTTCCCCTTTCCTCCATGCCAAGGGACTGTTCCTTTGGGTGAGGGGTACAGACTTTGGGACTGGGGGTGGGTCAGGCCCCCCAGAAGTCCTCCCAGCTCTTCTCAGAGCCATTCAGCAGTGGGCGCTTTGGATGGCTGCCCAGATGGGCCTGGTGCTCAGCTGACTTTTCATACACTGAGTTGGCTCAAAGCAGGGTCTGCCATTCCAAGTTTTAGGGCCTCAGCTGTGCTTTGCCCAGGGTCTCAAAAGGCTGCCCTCAGAGACTGGGCAGGGGTCACTGTGGAAGGATGTGAGTGACGGCCACCTCATCATGTGGGCAGACCACAGCCACCTCACCCTTAGAGGCAGTTGTGCTCATTGACCCCAGTCCTCGGCCCTCCCTGTCGCCTCCCAGACAAGAGGTCCCTGCAGATTTGAAGCAGGAGGAATCTCTGGCTTGACTTTTATCTCAGTTCTGCATGACAGTGGTTGGGATACCTAGGAGTGCCCAGGAGGGTCCAGGCCTTCAGTGGGCAGCCACTGTCTGTCTCCAACTGAGGTGGCCTCAATGTGGCCAGAGAGCCTGCTTTTTCTAGAGAAGCTGAGAATTCTACTTCTTATGTAAAATTTTCCAATTCGAAAATGTTAGCCAAACAACAACAACAACAACAACAACAACAAAAGAAAACGTTAGCAACAAATTTAGCAACAAATGTTGCCAGTGCTGTGGGGACCAACACAGACCATGACTGCTCGAAGTCACCGTGACTGTGATCCCACCTGGAAGCTGAGGCCTCAGAGGGCCTGGCCTGTTGGGGTCTCTAGGCACTGGGGCCCCTGCCCCCATCAGGAGGGCCTGGTGGGCTGGTGCCAGGACCCCCAGCCAGCTGATCGCCCCTTTGCCTCAGTTCTTGCTCCAGCCTAGACCTGTGGACACCCAGGCTGGTATCTGGTGCCCAGGTGAGATCCCAGCCCACAAGTGCAGCTGGATGCTCCATTCAGCCAAGGAGCTGGCAGGCCTGTCCTGTCAGGCTTAGGCACTTTGACGGTGGCTGCTTTGGATCTATGATGTTTTCGAGGGGACTGTAGCTGGCAGGTGGCCACAGGATGTCCGTTTGTGCAGGGTCTGGTAGGAGCCCCTGCTCCTCCTTCCCAGAGGCTTTTGTCCCTGCAGCTCCCTGTGTGGCCTGGGGCTGTGACCTGCCCCTCAGCACATTTGTCCTGAGGGGGGTCTGCTGCAGTTCTTCTGCTGGAGCCCCAGGGACAGGGGAGCAGGAGTCAGTTACATGGGGACTGTGGGCTGAGCAGCTGTGCAGTGGGGGTGGGGTTCAAGTGAGTCCGTGAGGGGCTGATGGCTGCGTATTTTTGTGTGGCTGTTTGTGTTAGTGATTTGTGCTCAGGTGTGTGTGCAGGTGTGCATGCCGTGGGGATGTGCAGGGGGGCGACCTCCAGCTGGCACCTTTGTGCTCTCCCTTGCTAACTCATTTAGCCACACAGCCTCCCACTTCTGGAGCCTGGGGCCTCCAGGGAAGGTGAAGGGTGGCTGGTGACTCTGAGCCAGCTGGGCTGGAGGTCCGCAGCGGGAGGCTTGGTGGGAGCTGGGAGCTGGCTGCTCACCCGGCCTCTGCCCCCAGAGCAGCTCGTGCTGGGTGCCTCGCAGGAGCCGGTGGGCCGCTGGGACCAGGACTATGACAGGGCTGTGCTGCCACTGCTGGACGCCCAGCAGCCCTGCTACCTGCTCTACCGCCTCGACTCCCAGAATGCTCAGGGCTTTGAATGGCTCTTCCTCGCGTGGTCACCTGATAACTCCCCCGTGAGTCCTGGGCCAGCGGGCAGTGAGGAGGGGAGCTGGGGCTGAGCTGGACAGCAAGGCCTTGCCCTGGGGGACCTGGGAGAGGACACAGGCCTGCCCCTGGAGGGCGGGTGAAGAGTCATGAGGCCCTACCCCAGGGAGTCAGAGAGGGACAAGGCCCTGTGCCCGCAGCCTGGGTATCTCACGCCCTTGGGGCATCAGCCTGGCTGGCTCCTGGAGGCTGTGGTTAGCCTGGGCAAGGGCTCCCCCTGCTGGTGGGAGTCTCCTGCTGCGCCCTCGCCCTGGCCTGGCTCTCTGCTGTGTGTGCAGGTGCAGTGAGCCTACCGGCTCCCTCCAGAGGTGCCTGCCTGTTCCTGGGGAGGCAGCCCTGCCCAGAGGCCTCTCACAGTTGGCCCTTGCCCTTCAGGTGCGGCTGAAGATGCTGTACGCAGCCACACGGGCTACAGTGAAAAAGGAGTTTGGAGGTGGCCACATCAAGGATGAGCTCTTTGGGACTGTGAAGGTAACTCTAAGTCAGGACTTATTGGGACATAGTCCTGGGCCCACAGAGATGGGTCATTGTGCAGGGTCAGAGAGCAAGCCAGCGCCAGCCTTAGGAGGAAGATGGGAGCGCTTGGGGAGTCCAAGAGCTACAAGTTGGCATGCTTGGTGGGCTTCCTCTAGTCGCCCCCTGCAGGTACCCATTTATGGCTCAGCATTCACCCCTACCCACTTCCCCCCTCAGGATGACCTCTCTTTTGCTGGGTACCAGAAACACCTGTCATCCTGTGCAGCACCTGCCCCACTGACCTCAGCCGAGAGAGAGCTTCAGCAGATCCGCATCAATGAGGTGGGTGGGGAGCAGAGGTCCCAGCCTTGAGCCCTCAGGGTCACATCAGGCCCACTGGCAGCCTGTGCTGCCTGGGAGCCACAACGTGCTTTGAGCTGGTGAGGGGCTCCCTCACCATTCCATTGCCTGCAGGTGAAGACGGAGATCAGCGTGGAAAGCAAGCACCAGACCCTGCAGGGCCTCGCCTTCCCCCTGCAGCCCCAGGCCCAGCGGGCACTCCAGCAGCTCAAGCAGAAGATGGTCAACTACATCCAGCTGGTGGGTTCCTGCTCCCTACCCTGGCACGCACTGCTGCCACCTCTACTCCTGCTCATGCACATGCGCAGATGTGCACGGAGTCCCTGCCCCACCAGCCTGCCACATGTCCTCTTCAGCTCCTCCATGTGCTTGAGGGAACACACAGTCTGCCTCACCGCTCCCTGATCCCTACCTATTCCGTCCCGGCTGCAGCCACTGTATGCACATAGATGTGCTCTGGTCCCTTGTCCCCAGGGCCCTGCCCATTCGCAGGTATACCTGTGAGCACACTGCCCCATTCTGCCTTCCACACATACCCCTGGGGTCACACTGACCCCTCAGCCCCAAGCCCCTTCCTGTCCCAGATTCCCTCTGCAGTCTCCTTGAGCAGCCTGTTTCCCGAGGCAGGGTCCTTCTGTGCTGGCCACTCTGGCTGCCCCTTTCAAGCAAAATGGCTCCTCCCTTCCAAGGAGCTTCTCCCACAGGCCTGGCCTCGAGGACGGGCTGGCCCAGTGGCAGTGTCTCCCAGAGGTTGAGACCGTCCACACCGTCCTGTCCCATGCCATTGGGACAGGTGGGACGGAGACAAGAGAGGTGGTGGTGGAGAACTGAGATGGGAGTTCTTTCTCAGCACAGCCTTCAAAGGGGCAGAGTTGGGGCTGGGCCCAGGACTGTCCTCTTCAGAGGGGATTCCCATAGAGGGATGGCCATTGCAGGGGAGTCTTGGGAGAGGGAGGTCATGTCAGGCTCCTGCCCACCCGCTAACCCTATTTGAGGCTTTGTAGGGAGAGGGGCCTGGGCCTGCCCCAACCTGGTGCTCTCCCATCTCCCCTTGGCCCCGGGCAGAAGCTGGACCTGGAGCGGGAGACCATTGGGCTGGTGCACACAGAGCCCACGGATGTAGCCCAGCTGCCCTCCCGGGTGCCCCGAGATGCTGCCCGCTACCACTTCTTCCTCTACAAGCACACCCATGAGGGTGACCCCCTCGAGTCTGTGGGTGAGTGGCCATGGCAGGACCGCCAAGCCTGTGGCTGGATGGGCAGGGCTGGTCTGCGGCGGGGCGGGCCTGCTCTGGGTGTGAAGGTCAGCAGGTTTCCCAGGCCTCCCAGGCTCACCTCCTGTCCTCCGCAGTGTTCATCTACTCCATGCCGGGGTACAAGTGCAGCATCAAGGAGCGCATGCTCTACTCCAGCTGCAAGAGCCGCCTCCTCGACTCCGTGGAGCAGGACTTCCATCTGGAGATCGCCAAGAAAGTAGGCGTCCTCCCCAGGGCCTCATCTCCCTGGGCCCTGTCACCCCAATCTCCATGCCAGGCTTTGGGGTCCTGAGGTGATGGCAGAGCAGGAATTGTTGCTGCCATGTTGATCACAGGGAACCTGAGCCCCAAGGGGTGACATGCATTGCCTAAGACTGCCCAGCTGATTGGTGGCTCAGAAACGCCCAAGTCCTGGCCACTATGTCATGTCCTTTCCCTGGACCTGGAGACAGGGAGGAGGTGACCCCAGCGAGCAGAGTCCGAGGCATGCAGGGCAGCAGGCCCTAAGCTGTTGTGTTCCTGAAGGTGGCATTCTAGGTGGGGTTTCAAGGGGAGACCTCAGGAGACCCCAGGGCTAGGATATGAGATCAGGGGGTACCCCAGGAGTGGGGGCTACCAGGGGTAGTATGTGTCAGAGCCCCTACCATTGGGGTGACCACTGCCTTGCCCCATGCAGATTGAGATTGGCGATGGGGCAGAGCTGACGGCAGAGTTCCTCTACGACGAGGTGCACCCCAAGCAACATGCCTTCAAGCAGGCCTTTGCCAAGCCCAAGGGCCCAGGGGGCAAGCGGGGCCACAAGCGCCTCATCCGCGGCCCCGGGGAGAACGGGGATGACAGCTAGGGGGCTGGAGCTGGGCCGGCCACCGTGTGTCGACTGTAGGACTGCCTGCCTTCTGCTCCCTACCACCATCTTTCCTGGGCCCCAGGAAAGTGCTTCCAGGAGGGCAGGAGGGCTGGCAGCTGAACATACTTGCAGTGTCCGAGGGCCACTGGGCTGGTGTTTTGTGACCCTTCCCTGTTGCTGTCCCTGTGTCTCATCTGTGTGCCCAGGGTGTCTGGGAACTCTGCCTGGCTGGCTCAAGGGGGCTGGATCAGGGGCCTGTCGTGAACCTGGCCTCCTGGGGAGCTGAGACTAGGGTCCCAGCACAGCCCAGAAGCCTTTGGCCACAAGAGGTGGCATCAGTCAGGGCTGGGCAGGGGTCACTGCAGTTTGGTATGGTTGAATGCTGTATTTTCTAAAGAATAAAATATTTTTAAATCAAGACTTGTGTTTGGCCCTGAGACTGCCTCTGGCCCTGGGAGTTGGGCAGCCCTATGCATATAACTGTCCTCTCCCAATGGGAGAGGGGACTGCCGGCCTTCAAGGTGGAGCCCGGGTGCTCTGCCTCCAGCTGTATGGGAAAGGCTGTGTCTGTGGGGGGAGGGGCGCAGCCTTGCTCCAGTCTCCCGGTCAACAGGACCCTGCCTGAGAGACAGGCGTGCCTCCATTGTAACATGGGGGACCTGGGTATGTTCATTTTCTGTGGCTGCTGTAACAAATTGCCACCCACTTAGTGGCTTAGAAGAAACTCAAGTGTATCCTCTTACGGTTCTGGAAGCCGGAAGACTGAGCTGGGTCTCACCTCCAAAGTGGAGGTGTTGGCAGGGCAGGCTCTGTCTGGGCCCCGAGGGAGAACCTGTCTCCTGGCCTTTTCTGGCTTCCAGAAGCTGTCTGGATTCCTTGGCTTGGGGCTGCTTCGTCCACCTTCAAAGCCAGAGGTGACATCTGTGATTCTGCTTCTCTCGGCCCCTGGGCTCCCATGGCCTTTTGGAGTTGAATCTCCCTCTGTCTCCATTTCATAAGGAACTTTGTGATTGCATTCACCCTCCCCACCCCCACTACCGTCCCACCTCAAGGTGGGTAACTTATCACATCTTTGAGGTCCTTTTGGCCATACTCCATGTGGGGTGTTAGGGTCATGTGTTGGCAGGTTTAGGGAATTAGGGCAAGGATCTCTGAGAGGGGCTTTATGCAGTCTCCTGCATGGGTTAAGGGCTCTTCCCTGAAGGTCCCAGCCTCCCTGGGCTGAGGCCAGGACAGCTGTTTCTGTGGATGTTGGTATTGGTGTCTCTAGGCTGAGTGTGTCCATGTGCATGGGTCTGTACATGTGTGTGCAGACCCCGCTGTCAGCCTACTGGCCTCTCTGGTTTTCTGCCTCCAAGCAGGACCACTGCTGGGTATGGGAATCTGGGTTCTTGGTCCAAGGGACTCTGGGAGAGTCTTGGGTTTGGGGTTCCACAGGAGCCAAAACTTCGGTGTGTGCCTGCAGGGCAGGACGGTCAGAAAGGCGGATGCAGGGAATGAATGCAGGCGCCTCCCACCCCAGCATGCAGGGGCAGAAGGGTGGGGCGATGCCTGCAGCCCAGCTGCTGAGTGGGCACTGCCCTCCCTCCTGGCTCAGGGCAGTGTTCTAGCCCTGGCACCTTTCTGAGCCCTTGCTCAAGCCCCTAGAATTGTAGAGAGGATAGCCCAGACCCTAGCTAGGACCCAGAGTAGGGCTGTCCTTGCCCAGCCTAAACACTGGCTCCTAGGTGGGCAGGAAGACGATGCCATCACCCCTGCCTTGGAGCCTACCTGTCATGACACCCAGCCAGAGTGGGCCTGGGGGGAGCGGGCTGGCAGATGTACAGCCCTGCCCACTCCCAGCAGCAACCCCATTTGTTCATTCAGCCTTCACTCAGAAACACCCTCTCTGTGCCTGCCCAGAGCTGAGTGCTGGGTACTCATAATTCAGCAGATATCAAGCACCTACTATGTGTTGGGCACTATTCTGGGTCCTGGGGATGCAGATAAAAGATCACTTCCCTCAAGAGGCTGACATTCCAGCAGGGTAATAAGACAATATACAATGAACCATGAAAGATCAATGATCCGGTGTGCTAACAGAAAATGTTAGGTCAAGAGAAACGCAGCGGGCAAAGGAGGTCAGGCTGCTAGACCTGGAGTGGGAGGTTTGTAAGAAGACTGGATGGTCCTGTTGAGAGGGTGACGTGGAAGCAGAGACACAGTGGAGGCGAAGGAGGGGCCGTGTGAGACTTGGGAGAGCTTCCAGGCAGAGGGAGCAGCACCTCCCAAGGCCCCGAGGCAGGAGAGAGCCCGGGGGCTACTCAGTCAACTGCAAGCAGGCCAGTGTGCCTGGAGAGGCAGGTCCCACAGGGCCTTGGTGGCCATCCATGGACTGTGGCTTTGACTCCTGAGGCAGCCAGGGAGGGGTCTGAGCAGAGGAGGGACCCAGTGTGACTTATGTTTGAACAGGTCACTCTAGGGGTTGAATATGACCAGCTGTGGGTGGAGAGCAGGGCAGGACAGCCGGAAAGGCAGTGGCACCTGCGTGGGTCTGGGAGAGAGGATGGGGTCTTGTCGACATGGGGGTGGCGGGCTGTGGGCACATCCTTCAGCGTGGTGGAGCCAGCAGGACTTGCTGAGGGGCCTGGGGTCACCCGAGGCTTTGGGCCCGAGGAATCTGAGTCCTGTCACCTAGGTCAGAAGGACTGTGAGAAGAACTGCTGGGGAGGACCAGCTGGGAGCCCCGCTGGGCCAGTGCACACCTGGCCTCTAGGAGCCTCGTCTGGAGTGACGTGGTGTGTGCTCTGATGGGACCCCAGGGGCTCTGGGAATGCGGAGGAGGAGGCCTTGTTTCCGGAAGAGGTTGCAAGGCTGTGGTGAAGGCAGGTGCACCCCAGCCTCCTGCTCAAGCGACACCCCAGCCCTCCGAGCGCGAGGCTCTGTGGAACTTGAAATGGTGCCAATGAGGGCAGGAAAGGACAAGTCGGGAGCCACTGTCCTGAGGGCACCAGCTATGGTGCGGGAGCCAAGGCCTGAGGGTGAAAGAGTCCTCTGAGAATGGGGAGGGCCCAGCACAGGTGTACCCAATACTGCTGCTACCCAAATTCCCATCTCTCCTTGCTGCCCGCCTGGGCTCGGGCCTTGGCTTCACCCTGGGCTTGGTGGAGGACAGGTGCGCAGCCCTCGTGGGATGTAGGCTGTCTGAGGGGGAGTGGAAAGAGGAAGGGGTGAAGGGGCTGTCCTCCATTTGACTATGCAAATGGCCTTTGACTCATGGGACTCTGTCCTCCTCACCTGTTGGCAGGGTGGAGTGGAGGGGGAGCTACTTGGCTGGGGTAAGAGTCTCACTTCCTCTATTCTCTGAGCCACTGCTGCCCCCGTGGGAAGGGACCTTGAATGTGAAGCATCCTTCCCTGCAGCTGCTGTCCAGTCTGCCCGCCACCCTCTGGAGAAGCCCCTGCTCCCCAGCATGGTAGGACAACAGCTCTTAGTCCCCTGGAGAAGGGACATCCTGGGGAGGTGTGGGGAGAGGGGTGGGCTTGGCAGCTGCAAGCAATAGTAACAGGGTTTGTCACCCACATGGCCCTGGGGACACTCACTGAACCCCAAACACAGCAGAGCTGAAGCCCTCTTCTTTTTTTTTTTTAGACAGAATTTTGCTCTTGTTGCCCAGGCTGGAGTGCAATGGCGCAATCTCGGCTCACCTCAACCTCTGCCTCCTGAGTTCCTGTGATTCTCCTGCCTCAGCCTCTCGAGTAGCTGGGATTACAGGCACCCACCACCATGCCTGGCTATTTTTTTGTATTTTTTAGTAGAGACGGGTTTTCACTATGTTGGCAGGCTAATCTCAAACTCCTGACCTCAGGTGATCTGCCTACCTCGGCCTCCCAAAGTTGTGGGATTACAGGCGTGAGCCACTGGGCCCAGCCTCTGAAGCCCTCTTCTGAGCAGAGACCCAAACCCGCAGAGGGCACAAGAAGGCTGAAGCAGTGACGGAGCTGCGGCTGGAGCCTGGGCTTGGGTCTCACTGGGCCTGCAGCTTGGGGCTGGGCTCGGGCTGGGCTCTGCCTGGTGCCTTGCTGGCCACCCCTCCCTCCATCTATTCTGACTCATAGGGCAAGGGCTCTTGGGCTGGGAGAGGCGGGCAGAGAGTGATGGAGCTGTGCAGTGCCCACCCTGGTCAGGGACCCTGGGATCCTGGACCATCGTGGGAGACTCTCATGCATGCCTGGGTTTTGGCCAAAGAGAAAGGAAGGGGTTGGGGGGAGGCTGGTGGAGGGCAGAGAGCAGATTTCAGGGCAGCTGGAGGGGAGGGAGCCAGCTGCCACCTTACTCAAGAGCAGGAAGAGAAAGTCGGGAGAGTCCAGGGGGGCTGTGGGCCACCTTGCCTGACCCTGCTGGATAACCAGGGATTGGTTACAGTGAAAGCTCCAGATCATGAGTCTGGATTCCAGGTCTCAGTCCTGGTTCTGAGGCCTAATTCTGAGTCCAAGGCTGGATCTGAGACTGAGTTCAGGTTCCTCACAAGCCATGGAGGATGGGAAGGGGACTTGGCAAACAGGGAAGAACTTCTAGAGGGAGGGCTTGGAGAGAGGGGCTGCAAGATGCTGGAAGATACCCATGAAGTGAAGTGGGTGGAGGTGGGGCTGGGGGCCAGCCACTCACACAGCCCTCTCACCCCTACAGGGATTCTGCTGCAGCACCCTGTACCCACTGTCTCTCCTGGTGCAGGCCATGGTGCTGGCCATGACTCTGGCCCTGGGTACCTTGCCTGCCTTTCTACCCTGTGAGCTCCAGCCCCATGGCCTGGTGAACTGCAACTGGCTGTTCCTGAAGTCGGTGCCCCACTTCTCCGTGGCAGCACCCCGGGGCAATGTCACCAGCCTTTCCTTGTCCTCCAACCGCATCCACCACCTCCATGATTCTGACTTTGCCCACCTGCCCAGCCTGCGGCGTCTCGACCTCAAGTGGAACTGCCCGCCGGTCGGCCTCAGCCCCATGCACTTCCCCTGCCACATGACCATTGAGCCCAACACTTTCTTGGCTGTGCCCACCCTAGAGGAGCTAAACCTGAGCTACAACAGCATCACGGCTGTGCCTGCACTGCCCAAATCCCTCGTGTCCCTGACCCTCAGCCACACGAACATCCTGGTGCTAGACTCTGCCAGCCTGGCAGGCCTTCATGCCCTGCGCTTCCTATTCATGGATGGCAACTGTTACTACAAGAACCCCTGCAGGCGGGCACTGGAAGTGGCCCCGGGTGCCCTCCTTGGCCTGGGCAACCTCACCCACCTGTCGCTCAAGTACAACAACCTCACCGTGGTGCCCCGCAACCTGCCTTCCAGCCTGGAGTATCTGCTGTTGTCCTACAACCACATTATCAAACTGGCGCCTGGGGACCTGGCCAATCTGACCGCTCTGCGTGTGCTCGATGTGGGCGGAAACTGCCGGCGCTGCGACCACGCTCCCAACCCCTGCATGGAGTGCCCTCGTCACTTCCCCCAGCTACACCCCGATACCTTCAGCCACCTGAGCCATCTTGAAGGCCTGGTGTTGAAGGACAGTTCTCTCTCCTGGCTGAATGCCAGTTGGTTCCATAGGCTGGGAAACCTCCGAGTGCTGGACCTGAGTGAGAACTTCCTCTACGAATGCATCACCAAAACCAAGGCCTTCCACGGCCTGACACAGCTGCGCAAGCTCAACCTGTCCTTCAATTACCAAAAGAGGGTATCCTTTGCCCACCTGTCTCTGGCCCCCTCCTTCGGGAGCCTGTTCTCACTGGAGGAGCTGGACATGCACGGCATCTTCTTCCGCTCGCTCGATGAGACCACGCTCCGGCCGCTGGCCCGCCTGTCCAGGCTCCAGACTCTGCATCTGCAGATGAACTTCATCAACCAAGCCCAGCTCGGCATCTTCGGGGCCTTCCCCGGCCTGCGCCGTGTGGACCTGTCGGACAACCGCATCAGTGGAGCTTCAGAGCTGGCGGCCACCATGGGGGAGGCGGACGGTGGGGAGAAGGTCTGGCTGCAGCCTGGGCACCTTGCTCCAGCCCCAGTGGACACTCCCAGCTCTGAAGACTTCATGGCCAACTGCAGGACCCTCAACTTCACCTTGGATCTGTCGCGGAACAACCTGGTGACCGTGCGCCCGGAAATGTTTGCCCGGCTCTCGCACCTGCAGTGCCTGCGCCTGAGCCACAACTGCATCACGCAGGCGGTCAATGGCTCGCAGTTCCTGCCACTGACTGATCTGCGCGTGCTGGACTTGTCCCACAATAAGCTGGACCTGTACCACGAGCACTCGTTCACGGAGCTACCACGACTGGAGACCCTGGACCTCAGCTACAACAGCCAGCCCTTTGGCATGCAGGGCGTGGGTCACAACTTCAGCTTCGTGGCCCGCCTGCGCACCCTGCGGTACCTCAGCCTGGCCCATAACAACATCCACAGCCGAGTGTCCCCACAGCTCTGCAGCACCTCGCTGCGGGCCCTGGACTTCAGCGGCAATGCGCTGGGCCGGATGTGGGCCGAGGGAGACCTCTATCTGCACTTCTTCCAAGGCCTGAGCGGCTTGATCTGGCTGGACTTGTCCCAGAATAGCCTGCACACCCTCCTGCCCCGTACCCTGGGCAACCTCCCCAAGACCCTGCAGGTGCTGCGTCTCCGTGACAATAAGCTGGCCTTCTTTAAGTGGAGGAGCCTCGCCCTCCTGCGCAAATTGGAAGCCCTCGACCTGGCGGGAAACCAGCTGAAGGCCCTGACCAACGGCAGCCTGCCTGCCGCGACCCAGCTCCGGAAGCTGGACTTCAGCGGCAACAGCATCAGCTTCGTGGCCCCGGGCTTCTTTTCCAAGGCCAAGAAGCTTCGAGAGCTCAACCTCAGCGCCAACGCCCTCAAGACAGTGGACCCCTCCTGGTTTGGGCCCCTGGTGGGCGCCCTGAAAATATTAGATGTGAGCACCAACCCTCTGCACTGCGCCTGTGGGGCGGCCTTTGTGGACTTCCTGCTGGAGGTGCAGGCTGCCGTGCCTGGCCTGCCCAGCCGGGTGAGGTGTGGCAGTCCCGCCCAGCTCCAGGGCCAAAGCATCTTCGCGCAGGACCTGCGCCTCTGCCTGGATGAGGCCCTCTCCCGGGACTGTTTCAGCTTCTCGCTGCTGGCTGTGGCTCTGGGCCTGGGGGTGCCCCTGCTGCATCAACTCTGTGGCTGGGACCTCTGGTACTGCTTCTACCTGGGCCTGGCCTGGCTTCCCCGGCGGGGGCGGCGAGGTGGACCAGGTGAGGATGCCCTGCCGTACGATGCCTTCGTGGTCTTCGACAAGGCACAGAGCGCCGTGGCAGACTGGGTGTACAATGAGCTTCGGAGGCAGCTGGAGGAGCGCCGTGGGCGCTGGGCACTCCGCCTGTGCCTGGAGGAGCGTGACTGGCTACCTGGCAAGACCCTCTTTGAGAACCTATGGGCCTCTGTCTATGGCAGCCGCAAGACGCTGTTTGTGCTGGCCCACACGGACCGGGTCAGTGGCCTCTTGCGCGCTAGCTTCTTGTTGGCCCAGCAGCGCCTGCTGGAGGACCGCAAGGATGTTGTGGTGCTGGTGATCCTGAGCCCCGACGGCCGCCGCTCCCGCTACGTGCGGCTGCGCCAGCGCCTCTGCCGCCAGAGTGTCCTCCTGTGGCCCCACCAGCCCAGCGGTCAGCGCAGCTTCTGGGCTCAGCTGGGCATAGCCCTGACCAGGGACAACCACCACTTCTATAACCAGAACTTCTGCCAGGGACCCACGACCGAATAGCCCTGAGCCAGAGTCCCTGACGGCACGGCCTCCACGCTCACCGCACCTCTGCCTACCCTGCTCCTCCTCTGCTTGCCTCCCTCACCCCACGCCTGGCGCAGAGCAGGCACTCAATAAACGCTGCTGAAGGCCAGATGGCTAACCCTGAGCTTACTGGAAGCATGGATGGGAGGAGGGAAGGGAGAATTCTCCAGGCTTCCACGAAGCAGCTTAGGGAAAATTGCCATAAAGACAGGACAGACGTCTGCAGGGGAGGAAGCTGTTAAGCTCAGTTCTCTGGGGAGTCTGATGACGGTCACTGGATGTAGTCTTGGTCCTTTCCAGAGAGCAGGGCCCCTTTTAGCGCCTCCCAGAGTGTCCTGCCCTACCTTTCCCATGCAGAACCGGGCAGCCCCTGCCGGACTTCGCCCAGCACCCCTTTGATGTGTATGGGTCTCAGGTGTCTGTCTCCCTCACCCACTGGTCTGGAATATCTTGAAGGCAGAGAAGCTGCAGGCTTAGTTCACTTCTGGTCCTCAGCAAAGTCTTGAGCGGTAGCAGCTCTGGGGACTGTTCATTTCAAAGCAGAAGGGAAGAATGAATCGCGGTGAGGGAGGAGGGGTGATTATGCCCTTTAGTGGCCATGCTTGTGCCAAGCAGAGAAGGCTGGTTCAGGCTGGGGAGAGGAAGGCCTGTGGGTGCATCCCTGCAGCAGGGAGCTGGGAGCCACAGAAGACTGTAGGAGAATCCACTCCTTTCTGTTTCCAGGTACATGCTGGGTCTCTGTTCTAATATCAAAGAGACACCCAGGCAAGCCACTTGCTTCCTTTTCTCCCTCCTTCCCTCCCTCCCTCCCTCTTTTTGCTTGCTTTTCTTTTCCTTTCTTTCTTTCTTTTTCTCTTTCTTTCTCTTTCTCTTTTTTTCTTTCTGAGACAAGGTCTCACTCTGTCACCCAGGCTGGAGCACAGTGGCATGAACACTGCAGCCTTGACCTCCTGGGGTCAAGCAATCCTCCCACCTCAGCCTCCTGAGTAGCTAGGACCACAGGGGTGCACCACCATACACAGCTACCTTTTTATTTTTATTCTGTAGAAACAGGGTCTCACTATGTTACCCAGGCTGGTCTCAAACTCCTGGAATCAAGTGATCCTCCTCAGCCCCACAAAATGCTGGGATTATGGTGTGAGTCAGCAAGCCTGGCCTCTTTTTTTTTGTTGTTGTTGTTGCCAGGGTCTTGCTCTGTCACCCAGGCTGGAGTGCAATGTAAATGGTGGGATCACAGCTCACTGCAGCCTCAACCTTCCAGGCTCAAGTGCTTCACCTCTGCCTCCCACGGAGCTGGGTCTACAGGATCTGTCACCACACCCAGCTAATTTTTATATTTTTAGTAGAGACAGGATTTCACCATGTTGCCCAGGCTGATCTTAAACCTGGGCTCAAGCAATCCTCCTGCCTCGGCCTCCCAAAGTGCTGGGATTACAGGTGTGAGCCACCGTGCCTGGCCTCTATGTTTGATAATGTAGATTTCAGGATAGAGCTGGGAGCCCTGATGACCAGTGTGTGGTGAGGTCAGGGTCTGTCCGCAGCCGGATCTCCTCCACTCTGTGGAGCTATGAGGAGCGTCAGGCCTGGAGCCCCTGAGGGGCCTTCTCCCGGGCTGGCGACTGACAACATAGACCGTCACCACAGCCAAACCTGCCTTTTGAGGAACAGGCTGACAGGTCGGAGCCTGCATATTTCTGGGCTGGGGCCCAGGTTGGCAGGCCCAGGCCAGCTTGAGATCCACTCGGCCACTCAGGGCCTCTGGAGGGGAGGGCAGGAGCTGGCAGCAGACAGCTATCTTGGTCGGCTGATCAAGGGCAGCCCTTGGGGGATTGCTTTTGCCTCACTCCCCAGGGCATAGCTGTGAGGGAAGTCTAGGCTGCATCCTCCTTCTGACTTGGGTACAGGGGCTCCTGTGGTGGGCTGGAGTTCCCTGATATCTGCTCATCTGAAAGAAGGAGGGTCTCTGACCTACCAATCGGAAGCCCTGGGCCCCGTGTGTGCTCTGACCCAACCTGTTCTTTCTTGGCTACCTGCAGAGAAAAGAACATAATAGTCCTTTCCACCAGGCTGGAGTCTAGGGGAGTCTCCTTCTGAGTGGCTCTGAGACTATTCTGGCCACAATCAGGGGCAGGAACAGGAAGCTGGAAACTGAGTCCCGTCCAGGGAACCATATTTTGCATGTGGGAGGTAAACCTGCCTCTCTTGGGATTTCCAGGCCTGCCCCCTGGCAGTTCCCAGTGAACCTTCCATCTCCCCACCCCCTACCCATGCTCACAGTCCTGATGCTTTTGGGGCTGGAGAAGCAGGAGAGTATTTGGAGAGGAAGCACAGGGGCCGTGGTGGAGGGCTGTTGGGTTCGGCTCAAGTGAGTCTGGGGGTCTGTGTCACTTGGCTCTGTGTGGTCTACGGGATCAGATAGGCTGAGTGCCACTATCTCACATCTTGCAGGAAGTGGTTGGAGCGGCGTCAGGGTGGGGCTGGGTGGGAGGCAGCTACCACTACACTGTAGTCAGGAAGGATGCTAGGAGTGGCTCCAGGCCCTCTCCTCCACACGGAGGGCCATCTTTGCCCATCAGTAGGCCAGGAAAGAGACAAGACTCAGGCCAGATTGCCTGGGCCTGCCTGCCAGTTCTGCCATTTGGGTTGTCTTGGGCAGGTGACCTCCCCTTCCGGAACCTCAGCTTGTTCGTTCTATAAATGGGAATGAATCATGCTACTCTGCAGAACGTTGGAGGATTCATATCATATGGGTAGAGGTCTGAAACACTGAGCGGGGCCTCAGTTATTACGTGATGGGATTTACGTGCAGGACCCTCAACTGATGTGGCTTCTGTTATTTCTCTCTCCCCCAGAATATGATCCTTCTGGGCCAGGAACCCCTCCCAAGGCACTGACAGGGTTTAGATGCAGTTGCATCAGAGGCACATGAAGCTGGGGCAGCAGCTCTCTCTGGGAGCAGGACCAGGGAAAGTCCATGGACCTGGTGTCGCCCCCTCGTGTTCGGGAGCAGAAAGTGCTTGTGGTGGTGCACGCTTGTGATCCCAGCTACTTGGGAGGCTGAGGCAGGAGAATAGCTTGAACCTGGGAGGCAGAGGTTGCAGTGAGCCGAGGTTGCAGTGAGTGCTCCCCAACACAAGGAAGTAGAGGAGCAGGCCAAAGACTCAGGCAACCTGATAGGAGGAAAACTTCAAGGAGAGGAATGTCTGTTCACTAAGATTTCAAATACAGTTTGCCCTTTTCCCTCTAGGACACCTTATTTAATGCCCTTGGCTCCTAAATACCCTTAGAGAACTTTCATTTCACACTAGAGTTGCTTATAAAAGCCAAACTTTCTTTTCTTTCTTTCTTTCTTTTTTTTTTTTTTTTTTTTTTAGACAGAGTCTTGCTCTGTTGCCCAGGCTGGAGTGCAGTGGTGCAATCCTGGCTCACTGTGACCTTCACCACCTGGATTCAAGAGATTCTCCTGCCTCGGCCTCCCAAGTAGCTGGGATTACGAGTGTGCACCACCATGCCTGGCTAATTTATTGTATTTTTAGTAGACAGGGGTTTCATCATATTGGCCAGGCTTGTCTCGAGCTCCTGACCTCAAGTGATCCACCTACCTCGACCTCCCAAAGTGCTGGCATTACAGGCATGAGCCATGGTGCCCAGCCCAAACTTCCATTTTTAAGCAGTTCGCAGATCCCACCTACTTCCCACAGATCACCCAGTCCTTTGTTCTCACAACCCCAAGAAGCAGGGAGGGGCACATGCGCCTGAGGACCTTGCTTCCGCTGGTTGTGGGTCTTACGAAGGAAGAGTGGGTCTTCCTAAGCATTTGGGCAGCAGCATTACCACAGCTGGAGGAAAACAATCCCATTTGAAGGAGGTGAAGGGGGTCCTGGGCGTGGGAATGTGAGGGACAGTGGAAAGGCCTGAGAGCTCCTGAGAGGCAGCAGAGCTGGGAACGCTGAGTAAGGCTCGTTTCCTGAGCAGGAAGGAACCGAATCATGGTTCTGAGGTGATGTGGTTTTCATCAAGCCCTGTAGCCTGCCTAGATGTATGGTTTTATCTGATGGGACTGTGACTTAGCTGAGCTCTGAGGGTGTGTGCCCCAAGCCCATTGTCAGCTTCCTGGGAAGGGATGCCAGCCCAACTCTGTCCAGAGAGGAGAAAACACAGCTGCTATTTTTAGAGCTCCGAGAAGGGAGCAAGGTCAAAGGACTCTGCTCACCTCCAGCTGCTTGGTTTTGCTTCAGCTCTCCCAGTCTTTCTAATGAACTTGACCTGTTGCCATTGGGTTTCTTTTTCATCCATCCAGTACACATTTGTTTAGCACCCACTATGTATCAGGTACTGTGTTGGACTTTCAGGATATGGAAGTGAGAAGACAGGGCACCTGTCCTCGGGGAGATGACATGACAACAGGGCAAATGGTCAGCAGGGGAAAAGTCATTGTGGGTGGTGACCAGAGCTCTGAAGGGCATCATGGCAGAGGCCAAACAATAGTGAGACTGCAAGACTGTCTGCCTTAGCTGTGCTCAGTGACAGTCTCCCTGGGGACCCCTGTCCTGAGTGAAGAGAGGCAGCCACACCATGATCCAGGGGAGAAGCATTCTGGCAGAGAAAGAATGGCTCACACCAGGGCCTGGAATTTGCAGAGAACCTGGGTATTTGAGGCCCAACAGTGAACAAAGGAGGAAGATGGGGTTGGAGAACTGGATGGGACCTCGATCCTAACTTTGTCAGCCTGTGTGAGGAATTTAGGGTTTTTTGTTTTGTTTTGTTTTGAGAAGGTCTCACTCTGTCACCCAGGCTGGAGTGCAGTGGTGTGATCTCGGCTCACTACAACCTCCACCTCCCAGGTTCAAGCGATTCTCCTGCCTCAGCATCCCAAGTAGCTGGGATTACAGGTGCATGCCACCACACCTGGCTACTTTTTTATATTTTTGGTAGAGACAGGGTTTCACCATGTTGGCCAGGCTGTTCTTGAACTCCTGACCTCAAGTGATTCACCCGCTTCGCCCTCCCAAAGTGTTGGGATTATAGGCATGAGCCACCTTGCCTGGCCTAGTTTTTGAGTCAGGGTCTCGTTCTGTCACCCAGGCTGGAGTGCAGAGGTGCAGTCTCAGCTCACTGCAGCCTCAACTGCCTGGGCTCAAGTGATCCCCCGCCACAGCCTCCTGAGCAGCTGGGACTACAGCAGGTGTGCCTACCACGCCTGGCTAATTTTTAAATTGTTTGTAGAGACGGGATTTCCCATTGTTGCCCAGGCTGCTCTCACAGACTCCTGGGCTCAAACAATTCTCCTGCCTCAGCCTTCCGAAGTGCTAGGACTACAGGCATCAGCCACTGTGCCCAGCCTGAATTTAGAATTTAATCTGAATGTGACTGGAAGACCCAGGAACGTTTTCTTCAGGGTAGGTATATAATCTGATTTTATTTATTTATTTTTGACACAGAGTCTTGCTGTTTCCCAGGCTGGAGGGTAGTGGCAAGATCTCAGCTCACTGCAACCTCTGCCTCCTGGGTTCAAACAATTCCCGCCTCAGCCTGCTGAGTAGCTGGGATTACAGGTGTGTGACACCACGCCTGGCTAATTTTCATATTTTTAATAGAGACAGGGTTTCACCATATTGGCCAGACTGGTCTTGAACTCCTGATCTCGTGATCCGCCTGCGTTGGCCTCCCAAAGTGCTGGGATTACAGGCATGAGCCACCATGCCTGGCCATCTGATTTTATTTTGAAAAGATCTCTTAGGCTGCTGTTGGGGTGAGTTGGGCAGATGCCATATGGTGGCATGACAAGGGTGGTGGCAGTGGAGGGGATGAGACATGACTGGCCTGACATGCACTTCAGAGGTGGAACTTATAGGATTTGCTAGTAGTGTGCATGTGATTTCCACCTCAGAGGTCTGGGTGCCTGGCCAGACGATGATAAGGTAAGAAGAGCAGGCAGGGAGGGGTGGCAGGCCTGGGGTGCCCTCCGTGCCTGTGTGGTTGGAGGTCCCTGTTTGACACCCAGGCAGAGATGGCAGTGCACAGATGCAGCTTAAAGCCCAGGGCTGGAAGAGATTCTGTGGGGTGGGAGAGTTGAGTAGTTAAGAGACGAGCCTGGTGGGGCCATCAACATTCACAGGAAGACCCAGCCAAATGGACCATGGTCCGGCTCATGAGGTGGGGGGAAAACAATCAGCAGAGGTTAGTGGCACAGCAGCTTTGAAGAGAAGCTTCAAAAAGGCCAAGGAGCCGAGCGTGGTGGATCACGCCTGTAATCCCAGCACTTTGGGAGGCTGAGGTGGGCAGATCACCTGAGGTCAGGAGTTTGAGACTAGCCTTTATAAAACCCCGTATTTATTTAAAAAAAAAAAAAAAAAAAAAAAAAAGCCAAGGATAACCACTTCAAATGGCACTGAGATCTGATCAAGACAGAACTGGCCACTGGACTTGGCAAGATAGAGGCAAATATAAGAGATGAACAGCCTTCCTAGAGAACAGGGATGCAAGGATGAGTGGGGAGACTGCTCAGAACAGGGGCTGCACAGAGAGGCAGGGGCAGCAAGAAGGGGTTCTAGACAGAGAGAGCTTGTTTTTCAGAAGGGGGACAAAGTCTCTACAGGCCGAGGAGAATGAACCAGCAGAGGGGGAGAAATTCTGCAGTGAAGACATGGCTGCAGGACTGTGCAAGGAGCAACAGGACCTGAAATACAAATGGAGAGAGGCAGGGTGAGGAGCACAAACCCCTCTGCTTTTGCTGGATGGGACACAACTACAGGTGCAGGAAGCTGACAGGCTGGAGGACAGGGTGGTGACAGACAAGCCAGTCTTCTCCTGACGCCCAGACTTTCACAGGGAAGAACGGGGTCAAGGCAGTAGCTGAAAGGGAAAGTTGGGGGTAGGCAGCTGCTGTAGAACTGCTGGGCAGCACCGACTACCCACCGAAGGTTTGAAGTAAGAAGTTTAAAGTGAAACTGGCTGCCAAGGTGGTATCACTCTTTGAAAACTGTTCAGTTGCTGGGTGCAGCTGGGTCAGCCACTGGATACCGCAGGCACTAAGGAGGTAGCAGGGCTTAAGAAGTGGGAGGTTCTGCCACTCCTGCTCTGAAGCCATTACCAGAGCTCCAGCACTTTATTCTGTTTATTCACTCCTAGAATACAGACAGAACTCAAAAGGATGATGAAAATTATTATTTTTATTTTATTTTAGAGGCGGTCTTACTCTGGCACCCAGGCTGAAGTGCAGTGGAGCAATCAGGGATCACTGCAACCTCAAACTCCTGAACTCAAGTGATCCTCTTGCTTCGGCCTCCCAAAGTGTTGTGATTACAGGTGTGAGCCACTGTGTCCAGCCAATGAAAAATTTTATTCAGTAGCCAACAGCAGAAAGAGCCACCACTTAAACAAGAATTTATTTTCAGGACTATGTTTTTACTATAGATTAAAATTTAATATAATTTAATTCACATAAAAAGACAACTCTGAAGACTATCTGGATATGATAATGGGGCCTAAGTGGAATAACTGAGGTCATGCTCAGGCCTGAGCAGATACCAACTTGCTCAAGCCTGAGAAATAGGACTTCTCTCTTTCACTCATCACTTCAAAATGCAGTGGCCTCCTACAGAAGTTGCACTCAGCTGAGGAATGTGGCTTCAGTTCCAGCCCCACCTGCTTCCACGTGACCAGCAGATTCTCTGAGGAGAAACAGTTAACTATTAAAGGGAGTATATACACAAGAGAAATGAAAACATATGTCCACATAAAAACTTGTACACAAATGTTCACAGCAGCATTATTCATCACAGTTAACAAAAGAAACAACCAAATGTCCATGAATAGGTGGATAAACAAAATGTGGTAAATCTGTACAATGGAAGGTTATTTAAGTGATGATGAATGCTACAGCATGGATGAGCCTTGCAGACATGATGCTGTGAAGGCGGCAGACACAAAGGAGCACACACTGTATGATTCCACTTAGACATAGGTCCAGAAAAGGCAAATCCACAGAGACAGAAAGACCCATGGTTGACAGGGGCTGGGGATGGGGAAAAGGGGAGTGACTCCTAATGGGGAGGGGCTTCTCTCTGAGGTGATGAAAATGTTCCAGAGTCAGATAGAAATGATGGTTGCACGACTCTGGGAATGCACTTAAGAATCATGGCCTTAGGTACTTTCAACAGGTGAATTTTATGGTATGTGAGTTATATCTCAATAGGCTTTTTTTTTTTTTTTTTTTTTAAGACGGGGTTTCACCATGTTGGTCAAGCTGGTCTTGAACTCCCGACCTCACGTGATCCGCCTACCTTGGCCTCCAAAGTGCTTAGATTACAGGTGTGAGCCACCACGCCCGGCCTCAATAAGGCTTTTATAAAAATAAATAAAGAGAAAAATAAAACCCAGAGTTGGGCTTGATTTCACAGGCCTGTAGGGGAGAAGCTGCTCCAACATCACCATGGGATTAAAGCCAGCATTTCCAACAGAACAGAGAGCCCATAAGGAAGCTGAGCCATGCTGGGCAGGCTCGAGAGGGCAATGTACCTTAGAGGCAGAGGTGACCTGTGACTAACAGCCCCCTTCAGTCTCTGCCTTTAGGTTCGACATGGGTTGGGCAGTACAGAACCACAGGGCAGTTGAAAATGTTGAGCAATTCCTCTTATCAGAGGGGATTAGGTGTGCGGTTATTTAAGGATTATACAATGCCATGGAGTAGAGGGCAGTGCCAAAAACAAATATGAGCTGGACTCTGGAGGGCCAGCAGGCACTCAAGCCTTCAGAGGCCTCTTCTCCCTGCAAGTCACTACCATGCATCCTTCAGCCACAGACAAGGGGGCACTGGGAACACTGAGCAGATTCCCAGGCTCCCTCAGAGCTCCCAAAACGACTCTGCACCCTCTTGATGTGAATCAGACAATAAATATCTTTTAGGGTTTTGAACCATTTAATGGCATTCTTTTTTTTTTTTTTTTTGAGACGGAGTTTCACTCTTGTTACCCAGGCTGGAGTGCAATGGCGTGATCTCGGCTCACCGCAACCTCCGCCTCCTGGGTTCAGGCAATTCTCCTGCCTCAGCCTCCTGAGTAGCTGGGATTACAGGCACACGCCACCATGCCCAGCTAATTTTTTGTATTTTTCGTAGAGACGGGGTTTCACAATGTTGACCAGGATGGTCTCGATCTCTTGACCTCGTGATCCACCCGCCTCGGCCTCCCAAAGTGCTGGGATTACAGGCTTGAGCCACCGCGCCCGGCCATTTAATGGCATTCTTAATTACATGGAAAAAGAAGAAACAGGCCAGCTGAGGTGGCTCATGCCTGTAATCCCAGCACTTTGGAAGGCTGAGGCAGGCGGATCACCTGAGGTCAGGAGTTTGAGATCAGCCTGACCAACAGGGAGAAACCCCGTCTCTACTAAAAATACAAAATTAGCTGGGTATTGTGGCACATGCCTGTATCCCGGCTACTAGGGAGACTGAGGCAGGAGAATTGCTTGAACTTGGGAGGTGGAGGTTGAAGTAAGCCAAGATCGAGCCATTGCACTGCAGCCTAGGCAACAAAAACGAAACTTTGTCTTAAAAAAGAAAGAAACAAACAAATCTGAATGCCTCTGAAGGGCTACAGTTATAAACACTGCAAAGACAGCTTTATGTAAGTCTCCAAAGAGGCACCGGCAGCTCCCCAGGTACTCACCAAGGAAGTAGTTCATCATCTGAGGTGTGTGGTGAGGGGTGGGGGCGATCCGTAGGAGCTCCTCCCCCCGGGGCACCGTAGGGTAATTGATTGCTTGCACATAGATGTTATGTCTGCTCATTAGTTCATCACAGACTTCTGTGTTTTTAGCAGCATCTGCAACCTAAGTTCAATGAGAGCAGAAGATAAGGTCACAACAGGATGGACTACCTCTTTTTTTTTTTTTTTTTTTTTTTGAGACAGAGTTTCACTCTTGTTACCCAGGCTGGAGTGCAATGGCGCGATCTCAGCTCACCACAACCTCCGCCTCCTGGGTTCAGGCAATTCTCCTGCCTCAGCCTCCTGAGTAGCTGGGATTACAGGCACGTGCCACCATGCCCAGCTAATTTTTTCTATTTTTAGTAGAGACGGGGTTTCACCAGGTTGACCAGGATGGTCTCGATCTCTCGACCTCGTGATCCACCCGCCTCGGCCTCCCAAAGTGCTGGGATTACAGGCATGAGCCACCGCGCCCGGCCTACCTCTTAAGAGATTCTAACGAACATAGTCTCCACAACACTCAGGCTCAAGACCAGACTGTAGCAACATATGCAAGCCTAGGGGAGAGGGAAGGTGCTGCGCAAACATCTGTCATTTAAAAGGAGCCAGTGTTGTTTAGTGAAGACCAGAGAGCCAAAACCTTATGAAAAAGAAATACATTTTTAATGAGAAAACACTGGTTCTGTTCATACCCAGGATGTATAGCGTAGATTCCATTATACTAGCTGTATTCATTACACTTATTCAACTGTGACACCAACGGTGTTACCATTTGTAGTGGGAAGGGTAAAACCTATTTTGAAATTTACTAAGTAGAAAGCCATACTTCAAAGTTGGCCAAGCTCAAGCTTCTGGAGTTTACCCTGTTAAGGTCAGTGCTCTGGAGAGGGAATTTCTGTCCCAGCCTGCTGGGTTCAAAGGCTTTCTTCTCATCGTGAAGTCAGCCAACGGCAGAAACATGACAGAGGGTGGCTGGCTACAACCCTGCTCTGGCAGTCACCCTGCTCAAGCCCAACTTCAAGAAGGTGAGAAGCAGAACAACCGCACACCATGTGTAGAGGCACAGCCCACAACAAGTCCAATCAGAAACAGGCCATTACCCGCACAGGGATGATGTGGCTGGGGCAGTGGACCACAGGGAGACCAGCATCCATTAGCATCTGTCTCATGAGCTTGACGTTGCGCTGGTGCTGGCGGCGAAGCACCCGTCCCTCAGCGCTCTTCAGGATCCGCACAGACTCCAGGGCTCCAGCCAGCAGCATGGGTGGCAGAGAGGTGGTGAAGATGAAGCCAGCAGCATAGGACCGCACAGTGTCAATCAGAGAACTTGTGCTGGCGATGTACCCTCCAACACAGCCAAAGGCTTTGCCTGGGAGAAAACAGCTTTATTTTTTATTTTATTTTATTTTATTTTTTGAGACGGAGTTTCGCTCTTGTTACCCAGGCTGGAGTGCAATGGCGTGATCTTGGCTCACCGCAATCTCCGCCTCCTGGGTTCAAGCAATTCTCCTGCCTCAGCCTCCTGAGTAGCTGGGATTACAGGCACGTGCCACCATGCCCAGCTAATTTTTTGTATTTTTAGTAGAGACAGGGTTTCACCATGTTGACCAGGATGGTCTCGATCTCTCGACCTCGTGATCCACCCGCCTCGGCCTCCCAAAGTGCTGGGATTACAGGCTTGAGCCACCGCGCCCGGCAACAGCTTCATTTATTATAGCAACAGCCTCTAAAGGGACACAGCAAGGTGATGCAGAGCTCAAAGCACTGACTTTTCTCCTTATCTTCTTTATTTGTCCCAGGACTTATTGGAGTAGTCACGTACCGCATTAACAATGTTTCAGTCAATGACAGACCACATATATGATGGTGGTCCCATAAGATTATAATATTGTATTTTTACTGTATCTTTTCTAAGTTTAGGTATGTTTAGATACACAAATACACACCAGGGTGTTGCTTACAGTATCCAATGCAGTTAACATCTTGTACAGGTTTGCAGCCTAGGAGCAATAACAGGCCATACCACAAGGCCTAGCTGTGCAGTAGGCTACACCATCTAGGTTTATGTAAGTATACTCAATGGTGTTTGCACAATGAGGAAATTGCCTAGTGATGCAATTCTCAGAACATATCCCCTATCATAAGCAATGTGTGACCATAAAAGGATATCTACTCTTTCTTTTTTTAGAGACAGGGTCTTGCTCTGTCACCCAGGCTAGAGTGCAGTGGCATGAACACAGCTCACTGCAGCCTCAACCTCCTGGGCTCAGGTATTCCTTCCACTTCAGCCTCCCAAGTAGCTGGGACAGGTGTTCACCATCACGCCTACTAATTTTAAAAAATTTTTGTTTTGTGTAGAGAGGAGGCCATGCTTCGTTGCTCAGCTCTGGTCTCAAACTCCTAGGCTCAAGTGATCCTCCTGTCTCAGCCTCCCAAAGTGCTAAGATTACAGGTGTGAACTATCGTGCCTAGATACCCATTTTTAAAAGGGGAAAAATGCTAAGGAAGGTTACAAAAGGATCTTGCCAAAAGTCATATGGCCAACCTGGTGTCTAACCAGGATCAAAATGCAGGTCTTCCAACCGGACTTGACACCTCCGTGACTGGTCCCAGTGTGCCCAAAGACCCAGCCGCTGCCTCCCTTCCCACCATCTGATTCTGCTTTGCCTTTCTCATCCAAGCTTGCTGCTCTGAGAGCCAGCACAGCTCCAGTCCCATGTCTGCATTGCATGTGTTCTCTGGAACAAGACTGGCTCAGCAGTGCTCACAACATCCTCCCACTACGAACATTACCCCAGAGGCTGGAATTTTACCCAGCTGAGGCATTAACTGTTTTAGTGTGACTGCTGTAATTTCCTACTTAAATCAGAACAAAACTTTTGGCAATTAATGCATTTGCTAGACAAGTATGAAAACTCAGAACCTGTTAGGATTGATTTAGGGCCTTGGTTTTCAATTCTCATTGAGTCCCTTTGTATAATCTATATCTCAAGTTTCAGGATTAAAAACTCCAGATGAGGCCAGGTGCAGTGGCTCATGCCTGTAGTCCCAGCACTTTGGGAGGCTGAGGTGGGCTTGAGCTCAGGAGTTAAGAGACTGGCCTGGCCAACATGGTGAAACCCCGTCTCTACTAAAAATACAAAAATTTGCCAGGCAACATCTCAAGCTCAAGTGATCTGCCCACCAGAAGGTTGAGGTGGGAGGATCACTTGAGCCCAGGAGGTGGAGGCTGCAGTCAGCTGTGATCACACCTGGGCGACAGAGACCGACCCTATCTCAAAAAACAAAAACAAAAAAACTCCAGAAGAGTCTTTATAGATCTTAATGTTACATTCAATAATTAACGTTTTTGCTAAAACCATATGCAGAGCTGGGTTGGTTCAATCTCCTACGGTGCAAAGTTTCTCTCTGTAGCATTTCCCATCTCACAATGACCATACTTTCAAAAAGCCCACATCAGGAGACCTCCTTTTTTTTTTTTTTTTGAGACGGAGTTTCGCTCTTGTTACCCAGGCTGGAGTGCAATGGCGCGATCTCGGCTCACCGCAACCTCCGCCTCCTGGGCTCAGGCAATTCTCCTGCCTCAGCCTCCTAAGTAGCTGGGATTACAGGCACGCGCCACCACGCCCAGCTAGTTTTTTTGTGTTTTTAGTAGAGACAGGGTTTCACCATGTTGACTAGGATGGTCTCGATCTCTCGACCTCGTGATCCACCCGCCTCAGCCTCCCAAAGTGCTGGGATTACAGGCTTGAGCCACCGCACCCGGCGAGACCTCCTTAAAACAGAAGAGCTTCTTGAATTAGGACACATGACCATGTGCTTTTCTCCTGGTAGGGTTCCACCCTTAGAACTCCCAGGATCTCATCGGGCATGGTGGCTCACACCTGTAATCCCAGCACTTTGGGAGGCCAAGGTGGGCAGATCACCTGAGGTCAGGAGTTCGAGACCAGCCTGACCAATATGGTGAAACCCCATCTAATAAAAATACAAAAATTAGCTGGGCATGGTGGCAGGCGCCTGTAGTCCCAGCTACTCAGGAGGCTGAGACAGGAGAATTGCTGGAACTGGGGAGGCGGAGTTTGCAGTGGCAGTGAGCCAAGATTGTGCCACTGCACTCCAGCCTGGGTGACAGAGTGGGTTCTCATGCCCCTTGACGGTGCTGAAGGACACTTTTTTTTTTTTTTTTTTTTTTTTTTTTTTTTTTTTAGATGGAGTTTCGCCGGGTGCGGTGGCTCAAGCCTGTAATCCCAGCACTTTGGGAGGCTGAGGCGGGTGGATCACAAGGTCGAGAGATCAAGACCATCCTGGTCAACATGGTGAAACCCCGTCTCTACTAAAAATACAAAAAATTAGCTGGGCATGGTGGCACGTGCCTGTAATCCCAGCTACTCAGGAGGCTGAGGCAGGAGAATTGCCTGAACCCAGGAGGCGGAGGTTGCGGTGAGCCGAGATCGTGCCATTGCACTCCAGCCTGGGTAACAAGAGCGAAACTCCGTCTCAAAAAAAAGAAAAAAAAAAAAAAAAAGAGATGGAGTTTCGCTCTTGTTACCCAGGCTGGAGTGCAATGGCGCGATCTTGGCTCACCGCAACCTCCGCCTCCCGGGTTCAAGCAATTCTCCTGCCTCAGCCTCCTGAGTAGCTGGGATTACAGGCACGCGCCAACATGCCCAGCTAATTTTTTGTATTTTTAGTAGAGACGGGGTTTCACCATGTTGACCAGGATGGTCTCGATCTCTTGACCTCATGATCCACCCACTTCGGCCTCCCAAAGTGCTGTGATTACAGGCTTTAGCCACCGCGCCCGGCCTGAAGGACACTTTTTAAAAAGCCTGCCCTTCCTTTACCAAGCGTAGGTTATAAACTAGCATTTTAGCTAACTGCTAGATGGGTTTCCAACTGCCTAATCCACTTTTGAAGGCTTAAAAAAAAACCTTCAAATGTATACAATTTTCATCACTTTAGGGTTCTCATAGGCAAAGGGAATGTCATAGTAACTGTTTGCATACAACTCGTTTACCTTCTTCACAAAAATTGTGATTTAGGTCTTATTGTTTTCTCCATTATACTGATGACGAAACTGAGGTATAGAAAAGTTAACTACCAACCCAAGGTCACACAACTAGGAAGGCGGCAGAGCTCCAAAGTCTAGCTCCCACCTACCATGAGACATAGCCTCTGTATGAGGAAAAGCAGAGGAAAACCAGGATGAACTGGAATATTCCCACGTGGCAGGCACAGAGCTCAGCACTTCACAATGCCTGAACCTAACAAGTACTCCAGGAGAAAAGTACTAGAATTCTTTTTTCTTTTTTTTTTTTTGAGACGGAGTTTCGCTCTTGTTGTCCAGGCTGGAGTGCAATGGCGCGATCTCGGCTCACTGCAACCTCCACCTCCTGGGTTCAGGCAATTCTCCTGCCTCAGCCTCCTGAGTAGCTGGGATTACAGGCACACGCCACCATGCCCAGCTAATTTTTAGTATTTTTAGTAGAGACAGGGTTTCACCATGTTGACCAGGATGGTCTCGATCTCTTGACCTCGTGATCCACCCGCCTCGGCCTCCCAAAGTGCTGGGATTACAGGCTTGAGCCACCGCGCCCAGCTCTTTTTTCTTTTTAATTAAGAACAACCTGAGGCACAGAGAATACAGGCTCTTGCCACGGGATGTGGCCAGAGCTACAACTATGTTTGAAATGAGCTCAGATGGCAATAAATGGTCTATCTGTTGTTAGTCTATGGGATTTACTTTGTGTTTTTTTTTGTTTTTTTTTTTTTTTTTTTTTTGAGATGGAGTTTCGCTCTTGTTACCCAGGCTGGAGTGCAATGGCGCGATCTCGGCTCACTGCAACCTCCGCCTCCTGGGTTCAGGCGGCAATTCTCCTGCCTCAGCCTCCTGAGTAGCTGGGATTACAGGCACGTGCCACCATGCCCAGCTAATGTTTTGTATTTTTAGTAGAGACGGCGTTTCACCATGTTGACCAGGATGGTCTCGATCTGTCGAACTCGTGATCCACCCGCCTCGGCCTCCCAAAGTGCTGGGATTACAGGCTTGAGCCACCGTGCCCGGCCAGGATTTACTTTGATTCTAAGAGCCATGCTTCCATGAACTAAGGGATTCCACTAAGCTGGGCCAAAAGAAAGAGTGGCCCAGGCTTTACATGCTGTCAGACTGTCTCTTCATCTGATCCCAGTTAGACTAGTTAGTCCTTGGCCTTGTTAGGATAATGGAATTTGAGTGTATGTGATGCAGTGTATACATACCAAGTGTTCCAGAAATGATGTCCATTTTTGGCATGACTCCGTCCCGATCCCCAATCCCTCCGCCTCGAGCCCCATACAGCCCCACCGCATGGACTTCATCCACGAACGTGATTGCTCCAAACTCATGGGCCACGTTGCACAGCTCTTCCAGTGGGCACACTGCCCCTGAGGAAAGACCAGATACTGCTCTGAAGAGCTTGCCACTTCAGCAATTTGTTTTGTTTAAAGTCAGAACAATGTAAACTTATATTCTAAGGTATCGTTTTTAATATTCAAAGAAAATGAACTTCCTACAATTTCTAGGTTACTTGGGGTCCCAGAGCCTAGTAAAAGCTAGAAAAGAAAATCCACTTTCACCCAAATCTATTTTAAAAAAGTCTACCAATTACAAAATCCTGGCAGAATGCAATACTACACAGCAATAAAAAAAGAATGAGACCATGTCCTTTACAGCAATACAGACAGAGCTGGAGGCCATCCTAAGTGAATTAATGCAGGAACGAAAAAACCAAATATCACTTTCTCTTCTAAGTGGAAGCTAAACATGAAGTACACATGGACACAAAGAAGGGAACAACAGACACTGGGGGCCTAGTTGAGGGTGGAGGGTGGGAGGAGGATGAGGATCAAAAACTACCTATTGGGGGCCGGGCGCGGTGGCTCAAGCCTGTAATCCCAGCACTTTGGGAGGCCAAGGTGGGTGGATCACGAGGTCAAGAGACCGAGACCATCCTGGTCAACATGGTGAAACCCCGTCTCTACTAAAAATACAAAAATTAGCTGGGCATGGTGGCACGTGCCTGTAATCCCAGCTACTCAGGAGGCTGAGGCAGGAGAATTGCCTGAACCCAGGAGGCGGAGGTTGCGGTGAGCCGAGATCGCGCCATTGCACTCCAACCTGGGTAACAAGAGTGAAACTCCGTCTCAAAAAAAAAAAAAAAAAAAAAAAACTACCTATTGGGTACTATGCTTATTACCTAGGTGATGAAATAATCTGTACACCAAACCTCTGTGACACGTAATTTACTCATATAATAAATCCACACATGTACCCACTGAACCTAAAAGTTAGAAGAAAAAAAAAATCCTGGCAGAAAGGAAAAGAAAATTAAAAAGTACAACAAAACCCCATACTATTAAAAGAGTTCAGGCCTAGTTTTTCATCTTAGGTTTCAAATAGATCTCTATCCACACTTACCATCCATTGAGTGGACAGTTTCAAATGCCACAATCTTGGGGACTGAGGGGTCAGATCTTTGCAGCAGTTCTCTGAGATGGTTGACATCATTGTGGCGGAAGATGTACTTTGGCACTCGGCTGTTTCGAATCCCTTGGATCATGGAGGCATGGTTCCCAGAATCAGAGTAAATCTCACAGCCTAACACAACAAAAATGCTATTTATTGCCATCTGCATCAAACGCAAATTATTTCCTAGAGAGAGACAACAGACTTTTCCTTGGAAATGATGCTCTGAAAATGCCTAGTAGGAAAAAGACACCATGTGCCAGTTTCTTCCTGGCAAAATAAGTAGCTAGTGCTTCCCCTGTGAGAAGACCCAAAGATGTAAAATAACCCTCTGGCAGGCAATTAATCTTATATCAAATCTGGCTGCCTCACTCCAACCTCAATCAAGAGATAACTAAAAATGATTAAGAGACTTCTCCAAAGGATCATCTCAGAATACAAAACACATTTGAGGCAATTAGCTCAAGGACAAGACGTTTCAAGTTTGAACCTTCCCTGGTTTCATGTTCTTACTGGAACCCATAACATACAGTTAGCACTCAATCCCAGAGCAAATGCCCAGATAGGACTGTTATTTTCAATTGAGAGGTTCTGGTAAGCCTTCTTTGTTGCTAATATTCTTGTTATTATTGAGAAACCCAAAAAGCTCTAAGGCACCCATGCCAGGCTTCCTTACCTGGCATCATCTTAGCCAGAGTGAAGAGGGTCGAGTCATTGGCCACAAAGCATGAGGAAAACAAGAGGGCTGCATCTTTCCCATGGAGGTCTGCCAGCTCTCGCTCTAAGTCCACATGGAATTTACTAGTTCCAGAAATATTTCTAGTACCACCTGCCCCAGCACCATGTTGTTTCAAAGTGTCCCTATTTAAGAAAAAAAAAAAAAAAAAAAAAAGATAAAAAATAAAGCTCATGGTTCTAAACACTATGTGAATTTTTTCCTCTTTCTAGGATCCAGGCAATTGAAACATGTTGATGTAGCAACTCTCTCACTGTGAAACCTGGAGTCAGAAGTTTCAACTGATTTCATCTTCAGACTATGTGGGAGAGGGTGTCAATGCTAGGGTGATGATACCCCCAGGAATCATCAAGAACAATGTTCATTTAACAGTCAGTTAAGTGCTTGGTATTAGCTGAGTTTCTTTCCTAAGAAACTAATGTTTCTTTTCTCTGAGAAACATTATTCTTTCCAATAACATGTTATTTTAATAAAAAGAAAACTTGGCTCAAGCCTGTAATCCCAGCACTTTGGGAGGCCGAGGCGGGTGGATCACGAGGTCGAGAGATCGAGACCATCCTGGTCAACATGGTGAAACCTCGTCTCTACTAAAAATACAAAAAAAAAAAAAAAACTAGCTGGGCATGGTGGCACATGCTTGTAATCCCAGCTACTTAGGAGGCTGAGGCAGGAGAATTGCCTGAGCCCAGGAGGCGGAGGTTGCAGTGAGCCAAGATCGCGCCATTGCACTCCAGCCTGGGTAACAAGAGCGAAACTCTGCCTCAAAAAAAAAAAAAAAAAAAAAAAAAAAAAAAGAAAAAGAAAACTATAGAGAGACATCCTGGATGGTGGTTACCCTTTGCAAGCCAATCATGTAATGTTAGGATATATCACTATCATTAAACTTCAACTGGGACTCTCTTTAGCAAGCCTTTGGAGACTCTGACAAGCAACTCTCTCAAGCATCCCTAGGATGGTGAATCTCCTGAAGGACATGAGTGATGTCCTATCATCCTTTTTAATATGTCTTTTGAAGTAGTTTTTTCCCTAGCACTGCTAGATTCATATTTCTCCACTCACAGCCACAACCAAGGATGTCTCTATGCAAGAATGCCTGGTGTTAAAGGCACACTCACTTGCCAGGGTAGTAGGAAGTGAACTGACACATGTCGATATTGGGCTTATAAGCTTCAACCCTCACAAGCTAAGGGGATCCAGCAGCTATCTGCACATGAGCATTCCTTTAAAAGTAATCTGTAGCTATTTTTCAGAAGCTAAGAATAGTATTTTGCTATGGCACACTTTCAGCTACTGAATGTTATCTCCATAAGAAAGCCAAATAACACCAGTAATATTTGAAAGCCAAGGGCTACTTACATAACTGCCCCACACACCCGTGGGTGGCGACTCATTCCTAGGTAGTCATTACTGCACCAGACTGACACCTGCTTTTTGGTGATGAGGGAGTCTGAATAGTCATCTGCCATGGGGAAGATGTGTGCTCGCCGGTTCACAGTTTTAAAAACTCGATAGGTGTGGTCATTCTTTTTCTCATCAATTTTTTTCTCAAAGAAACGATCATACTGAAAAGTGGAAACAGCTAAAAATTGAACAAAAGACAGTACAGAATCGTGGTTGTGAAACACAGCTGTGTTTTGGTGAAAGACAACAAGTCTCAGCTTGGCCACTGAGTAGCAGGGAGATCCTGGGCAGGTTATTTGATGTCCTCATCTTGTAAGTAAATGAGACTGTACGTCAAGTGTTTGGCCCAGTGCCGTGGGTAGACAGTAGGTATTAAAGGACAGAAGGTAGGCTACCAAGAGCACCTGTAGTCCCCACAACCATCAAGAGCACCTGCTCACTCAAGCAAGGGATATGAGTTTTAACCACAACTCACCAGACATTTTTTGTTTTTCCCAGAGACAGAGTCTCTCTCTGTCATTCAGGGTGGAGTGCAATAGCGTGATTATAGCTCACCGAACCTTGAACTCCTGGGCTTAAGTGATCTTCCTACCTCAACCTCCTGAGAGCTGGGACTACAGGTGTGGGCCACCATGCCTGGCTAATTAAAAAAATTGTTTTTGCCGGGCGCGGTGGTTCAAGCCTGTAATCCCAGCACTTTGGGAAGCCGAGGTGGGCAGATCACAAGGTCAAGAGATCGAGACCATCCTGGTCAACATGGTGAAACACTGTCTCTACTAAAAATACAAAAAATTAGCTGGGCATGGTGGCTCGTGCCTGTAATCCCAGTTACTCAGGAGGCTGAGGCAGGAGAATTGCCTGAACCCAGGAGGTGAAGGTTGCAGTGAGCCGAGATCGCGCCATTGCACTCCAGCCTGGGTAACAAGAGCGAAACTCCGCCTCAAAAAAAAAAAAATGATTTTTGTAGAGACAGTATCTTGCTATGTTGCCAAGGCTGGTCTCAAACTCCTGGCCTCAAGTGATCCTCCCATGTCAGCCTCCCAAAGTGCTGGGATTACAGGTATAAACCATGTGCCCAGCCTCACCATGATAGTTTATATTTAATCAGATGTATGTTTAAATTATAAATTCTCTCCTACATCAGGCAAAGAACAATAAGACTTACATTTTGGCAAGTTATCTTGAAGAAGATGAGACACTCTTTCTGGTCTTTGCTTTTGCATGATGTCCTGGAAGTTCTTCAGCAGTCCACTGGGGTCCCCTCCATCGGTTTTCACGCTAACCACACTGGGGCTCACTGAGGTTTGAGCAACCTCTGGAACAAAAGTAACAAGAAGCAAATGGGACCAACTTTCTATTCTGAATTCACAATTATCTTCCAGACATATTGTCAAAAATGGCTTACTGCCTAGTTCACAAAAAAGGCCAAGCATAACTAAAGTTAGTTGTAACTGAGTGCACAAAGCATCTCCTCTATTTTAGTTATTGCAATGGCAGACTCTTGGTGTTATTCTCAGAGCTACAGGCCAGCTTTAATGAACAATAAAGTCCAAAGCTTTCTTGCTAGCTGGCCTGTCTTATTCACTCCACTACATCCCACCCACCCCCCCACCCCAATCTTAATCTCCATTTTCTGTTTTATTTTGGAGACAGAGTCTTGTTCTGTCACTCAGGCTGGAGAGCAGTGGTGTGATCTTGACTCATTGCAACTTCTGTCTCCTGGGTTCAAACCATCTTCCTTCCTCAGCCTCCTGAGTAGCTAGGACTACAGGCATGCACCACCATGCCCAGCTAATCTTTGTATTTTTGATTGGGATGGGGTTTCACCATGTTGGCCAGGCTGGTCTTAAACTCCTGGCCTCAAGTGATCCACCTGTCTCAGCCTCCCAAAGTGCTGCGATTACAGGTGTGAGCCACTGTGCCTGCCTCTAATCTCAATTTTCTTCATAGAAAACAATTTTGGCCGTATGTATAATTTCTGCTGGAAAGGCTTCTGGGAAGCCTTGGGTGCTCTGCAGATATAGTCACAGCTGGAGTTAAGGTTGTAATTCAATGTCCATCAGTAAGACACATAGCTCGGGAGCCCTGGGACCAGCACTTACTACAGTAAAACCATTGTTTTCTATCTTTATGCCACCAGATGATGGGAAAGACCAAAGGGACAAAAGGCAGCTGGTAGCAGCTCAAGACTGCAAGTTATTTTCAGAAATTAAGCAGTTACTATAAAAGCTGGTCACATTCTACACACACAACAGAAAGAAAGTCTCCTATTTCGCAATACAGTCCCTTGACTGTCTATCTTGAGGACCTTCCTCCCTGGCCCTAAAAGAGGAAGGTGTTCCCATAAATACTATGTGAATAAAAAATAAGCTAATAATAGCTCATACACAAATCTGAGGGCCCAAAAGAACTAAAAGGACCTCTTCACTACCCTAATGGTTGACGACTCATCTCTTACCTTTCCTCACAGCATTCATTTCCTGCACATCCTCCTGAAGCTCAAGACTGGCTTTGCAGAAGACACTGCTGCCTCTTTGGCTCATCTGTGCTGCCAGGAAAGGGCATTTGCTTGCAGTGCCCTGGCTTGTGGCAGGCAAGGGGTGTCCAGACGGAAGCTGCGTGCCATCTGGACTCTGCTGGGGTCCATCAGGAGCCTGCTGGACCTTGGCTTTGGCAGTTTTGTCTTCTGAGAGAGGAAATGGAAAAAATGAAGTATCAGGTCTGGTTGCACACTGTATAAGGAAACCATTTATTTCTTTCTCTTATTGCCTTGAAGATAAACTTAATACTCACTCTACCCCAACAAAGATAAACTTAATACTCTACCCCAGCATCCAGACACAAGTTTTTTTGTTTTTGTTTTTGTTTTTGTTTTTGGGAGATGGAGTCTTGCTCTGTTCCTCAGGTTGGAGTGCAGTGACACAATCTCGGCTCACTACAACCTCTGCCTCCCAGGTTCAAGCAATTTTCGCACCTCAGCCTCCCAAGTAGCTGGGATTACAGGTGACCGCCACCACATCTGGCTAATTTTTGTATTTTAAGTAGAGACGGGGTTTCACCATGTTGACCAGGCTGGTCTCGAACTCCTGACCTCATGTGATCCATCTGCCTTGGCTTCCCAAAGTGCTGGAATTACAGGTGTGAGCCACTGTGCCCAGCCACAAGCTTATTTTTTATTAGGTTCTGCTAATCTCTCTTGTTTTTCATCTGCCTCACAGGAAACAATGCTCCTGTGAAGAGTTAATCGGCACACTCCAGTTACCTCTTAAACTCATAGTATTTCTTCTCATAAATCCAAAAAAGTACAATTTTCTAGTTTTAGAAAATCTGGAATCCTTGAGTTGGATCATTTCCAGTAATGTTTACCCCAACTACACTCAGCTTACTTCATGAGAAGACACACTTTCTAAGGTAACTACAAGTACTCACACACATTTTTTTCTCTGCTATTATTTTCTTTTCCTTTTTTCCGGAAACAGGATCTCACTCTGTCACCCAGGCTAGAGTGCAGTGGCGCAATCATAGCTAACTGTAGCTTTGACCTCCACGCTCAAGTGATCCTCCCACTCACCCTTCCACGTAGCTTGGACTGCAGGTTCTACTGCTTTTTGTAGAGACAGCGTCTTGTTATGTGCCCTTGGCTGCTACCAAACTCCTAGACTCAAGCAATCCTCCTGCCTTCACCTCCCAAAGTGCTGGAATTACAGGCAAGAGCCACCACATCTGGCCTCTGCTAATATTTTCTAAACAGATTCTTGACAAAGAGGCTGCATGTTGCTTAACATAAAAACTATTGGTTTTCTTCTAAACAAAATAAATTAGACTAAAACTTAGGTCTTTAGATTGCTAATACAGTAAAAAAAAAAAAAAATAGGGGCATATCACATTCACATACCTCATCTACCTTCTCATCTAAATTCATCAAACTGCTGACTTAAAACAGTTGGCTGTCAATTATGCTTTTGTTAGAGTGACTTCCCTCTCCCCTTGAGCAAATTCATTCATCTTCTTTCTAGAAAAGTCTTTCTTCATCATTCTGGAATACTCTTGTAAGTCACTGGCTAGCCTTTCCTATAACTTGGGTAAGATGTCTCAGTACAGTTTTCATTAAAATCTTCTATAAAGGAAAGCCAAAAAAATTATTTTGAAGTTAATTTCATTTATTATAAAAGTAATACATATTCATTAAACAAAGTCTAGAAAAAAATCCTATTATTTAAAACATAACTATTGCAAACATTTTGGTAAAAAATACACAACTAAGGCTGGGTGCGGTGGCTCAAGCCTGTAATCCCAGCACTTTGGGAGGCCGAGGCGGGTGGATCATGAGGTCAAGAGATCAAGACCATCCTGGTCAACATGGTGAAACCCCGTCTCTACGTAAAATACAAAAAATTAGCTGGGCATGGTGGCGTGTGCCTGTAGTCCCAGCTACTACTCAGGAGGCTGAGGCAGGAGAATTGCCTGAACCCAGGAGGCGGAGGTTGTGCTGAGCCGAGATCGCGCCATTGCACTCCAGCCTGGGTAACAAGAGCAAAACTCCATCTCAAAAAAAAAAAAAAACACAACTAACTTTTGAAAATAAACCCTACAAAGGATTAAATCGTTTCTACTTAAAGAAAAAAAAAAAATTCTTCTTACAATCCCACACCCAGAGAATACACCTAAGAAAAGCCTGTAAAATATTCTCTAGGATTAAGCGGAACCTGAAAAGCCTTGTTCTCTCCTAGTGGAACCAGAGCAAACTAAATTTAACTCCAGTCTCTTTATTAAATAAACAACAACAGTGGCCGGGCATGGTGGCTCACGCCTGTAATCCCAGCACTTTGGGAGGCTGAGGCGGGTGGATCACTTTGAGGTCAGGAGTTCGAGACCAGCCTGGCGAACACAGTGAAACCCCATCTCTAAAAATAAATAAATAAATAAATAAAAAGCTGTAAACAACAACAACAAATGTATATACAAATAAAGATATAGGGCACGATCTCAGCTCACTGCAACCACCGCTTCCTGAGTTCAAGCAAGTCTTACCCTCCCAAGTAGATGGGATTAAAGGTGTACACAACCATGCCCAGCTAATTTTTTAATTTTTTATAGAGATGGGGTTTTGCCATGTGGCCAGGCTGCTCTCAAACTCCTGGCCTCAGTGATCCAATGCCTCTGCCAAAGTGCTGGGATTATAGGAGTCATTGCACCCGGCCAAAATAAATTTGTCCCACCCATAAATACTGTACAATTTCACTTATATAAGGTACCTAGAGTAGTCAAATTCATAGAGACAGAAAGCAGAATAGTGGTTGCCAGAGGCTGGGGAGAGAGGAATGGAGAGTTACTGCTTGGTGGGTATAGTTTTAGTTTGGGAAGATGAAAAAAATTCTGGAAATGGATGGTGGTGATGACTGCACAACAATGTGAATACCACTGAACTGTACATTTAAAAATGCTTAAAATGGTATCTTTTCTTGTGTATTTCATCACAATAAAACAAAACTTTTAAGGAAAAAAAATCACTATTTTAAAAAGCCAAAGTGGCCGGGCATGGTGGCTCACACCTGTAATCCCAGCACTTTGGGAAGCCAAGGCAGGTGGATCATTTGAGATCAGGAATTCAAGACCAGCCTGGCCAACATAAAGAAACCCTACCAAAAGTACAAAAATTATCCAGGTGTGGTGGTGCATGCCTGTAGTCCCAGGTATTTGGGAGGCTGAGACAGGAGAATCACTTGAACCCAGGGGACGTGGAGATTGCAATGAGCCAAGATTGCATCACTGCACTCTAGTCTGGGCGACAGAGCAAGATTCTGTCTCAAAAAAGAAAAACTAAATAAATAAAAAGCCGAAGGCCAAATGTTTAATGAAAGAAAGGTCAGAATAGAACATTCCAATTTAATATTTATGTGAACGAGGCACTGAGGAAATACTAAAACCCCAACTGAAACTAACATGCGATCCAAAAACCTGTATGTGCAACACTGGCCACTGTTTCACTTTTAAAGATGGAGAAACTAAAAGTGCCTACTCTTGGGTGACAATCATATGAAATAATCGGTGCACAGAGCAGCCCTCTGTGAGTGAGTATGGCCCTCACCACCACTGCGGACTGCTTCTAGTCTACCAATGAGCACAAACACCCTTATCTGCTCCTTCATTGCCAATGACACTTACTCTCACTGGCCGGAGGGGTTTCTTTGATCTGTTGGTAGTGTACTGTTGCAGTGGATAGTGCCCGAGGGGCTGGCTTGGCCCCACCTTCCATCATCTTGGGGCAATTTTGGGCATAGAACAACAGAGATTTGCCTGCTTTCTGCAGAAAGGCCTGAGGGACTCGGGATAAGAATGGGCAGCGTCGAACAACAGTCTCCATGTTCAATAAGTATGCTGGCTCCTGTGGAAAGACTGATGATGAGTGACATCAACACTTGTTAATAATCAGGCAAATATCACCGAGAACTCACTGGATTCAGGTGTCACCTACAGTTTATATAAAAGGTACCCTGGAATACTAACACTTCTCCCTCAAAAATGCCTAAGGACTGCACGGATGTGAGACTCAGCTAAGGAATGGTGACCACATTCTAGCCAGGTCATCAACTTCTTCATTCCCCAGCTCTACACAAAGGCACCTGCAAAGCAACTTCACCAAATGAAGTAAGTACTGACAGTAAATAACCAAGAGCGTGGAAGGATGAGGGACAAGTCAAGAACAGGTTTGGGAGCCCAGAGGTTTCTTAGGGAGATGCACAGTGCAGATAAGACATCTTGGCTTACGCCCAGGTGGAGAAGGGATGTTAGGGAAGACGCCACTCATTCATCCAGGCAGGGAAGACTCTTAAGAATCCTGACTTTCTCCTTGTTCCCACATCCCCAAAACCACTCCTAAACCCGAGGCAAAAGTCCAGCAGGGCTCCGTGTCCCTGAGGCAAGGATTCCTCCGCCGTCGCGTCCCCGCAGCGGGAAGCACTGGGCGTAACTGAGAAAAGAGGGGCACAAACGAGGGTAGGGGTATGAGGGCCAGCGCCTTGGGACTCACTGGGAACGTGCAGGGGCTAGAAAGTCGAGGGAGTTGAGTTTGGAGAAAGAAGGCAGTCCTCGGGCACTGGGGGTCAGAGGTGACCCGAGGTCGAGGTCTCGACAATGAGGAGAGGGATATGGGAAGGGAATTCTAAAGCGGCGGGTTCAACCGGGAATAGCCCGAGGGGGCCGAAAGGGGAAACTGAGGCGGCCGTCTAGGCAAAAGATCCGGAGGATAAACGCTGACCCAGGCGGCGGGTGACTGGGACAGTGGGGGATGGGGTTCCAGTGCCCGGCGAGAGGTGTTCCGACTAGCGAGACACGCAAGGGCTTCCCCGGCCGGCGCCGCACCCACAACGCTGGCCCTCACCTGCGCGGGGGACTCTGCGGAGGCGGCGGAAGGCACTCAAGCCGAGAAGTCCAAACGAACCGTTCGTTACCCTTGTCCAGGAGCAGCCCCAGGCCGCGACCGCCAGCGCCTTAATATACAGCGGGAGTGACCGCTGCGCATGCGCGATGGCCGCGGCCTTCTTCCGCGCAGGCGCGCCGCGTAGCTCCCGGCGGGGTGGGTGACGGGGACCCGGCTGAGAGGCCCGCTTCTTGGGCTCTGCGGGTATCGTTGCGCCGGGGATTCCCTGGCTCCCTTGTCGGGAGAAGGAGCAACCAGGAGGTGGGCGGACGAGGTCTCTTTTCCCGACCTCGCCCTGCACACTCGTGCTGCCTCCCAGCCAACTACCCTGGGCTTCAGAACCCTACGTCCCGGTTGTGGGGTATAAAATGGCAAGGTCGAGGCGAAGTGCCGCTAGGGCCAAGTAGGGGGCTACAGGGTTGTCAAGATGGGTGTCTTGGACATGGAGGAAGAATGAGATCCAAGGGATTCTGGGCCGGGGTCTTAAGCAGGACCCACTCCACCTGCGGCTTGCTTTGGAAGCTGTGAACGAGGGCTTCCCGGAGGAAGTGGGGAAGATCGCCCACAGATGAAGTGGACCTGGAGGAATGCAGAAGAAGCGGGACACTCAACTGTGTCACTTTCTGGTCTAAGATGATCCAGAGAGGGACAGAGGAATAGGGCTGGATGGAACCCATCTATTCCACAGCTCTGAGCACTTGGGGAGGAGGGAGAGGCACAGGATCTGACAATAGTTAGCTTGTAACAGATATTTAGCCACTATTTTTCTTTTTCCATCCAGGGTCGTCCGAAGCCCCTTGCTGGCCACCCTGGACAAGCAGTGTGGCTTAGGCTTCCATTCCAGAGGTCATCGTTGGGCCATACCTCCCTTGAGTTTCCTGGCACAACACATGAATTGTAGGGCTTGGCAAACCTCTCTCAGGAATGCCAGTCTGCCTTCCTTGCTCCACACCCTTCCCAGCTTGGCTTAGGCTGGGTTGGGCTGGGCCTGTGCCCGGCTCAGAGGTACTCTCCTCCAGTCTTGAGGAAAGGACCATTGAGGGTATTCCTTTCCCAGGTGGGCATTGACAAGAGGGACAAAGTCCAGAATGACGGTGACCAAGGTGTGTCCAGGTACTTTCCATTTCCCTCTGAGCACCCAGCTGGCTGCAAGGCAGGTGAGGCAAGTCTCCACCTTCAGAGGAGGCACCTGGCTTCAAGAGTGGCAGTAGGACCAGTCCAGGATGAGGGCTCCTGGTCTGAGAGCTTGAGTTTTGTGCCAGCCTGTTGAGGGATCCTGGGCAGTGCCCGTTTCCCAGAGAGGATGAGAGAGAAAAGTCAGCACTTGTGCTCGGACCCAAGTGCAGCTGGCAGTGGGAGCGCAATCAGAATGATACTGAGTCCTTTGCTCATCTTTGGGCCTTGCTTTCCTCATCTGGTCAATAGGATCATAATCCCTGATGTGCCTGCCTCACAGGGTTTTTTGTTGTTGTTTGTTTGTTTTTATTTGTTTGTTTGTTTCGAGACAGAGTCTTCCTCTGTTGCCCAGGCTGGAGTGCAGTGGTGCAATCTTGGCTCACCGGAACCTCTGTCTCCCAGGTTCAAGCAATTCTCCTGCCTCAGCCTCCCAAGTAGCTGGATTATAGGCATACACCACCATGCCCATCTAATTTTTGTATATTTAGTAGAGATGGGGTTTCACCATGTTGGCCAGGCTGGTCTCAAACTCCTGACCTCAAGTGACCCACCCTCAGCTTCCCAAAATGCTGGGATTACAGGCATGAGCCACTGTACCCAGCGCTCACAGGGTTTTTTACGGGGGTGATCAGAGGCAAAGCCGAAGCAGAAAGAACTGGATAGTGGAGTTGGGCATGGCTTCCAAACCTTGCTCTGAATCTTACTTGGTTATGGACTCGGGCAGGCCACAACCTCTTCAAGGCTTGGTTTCCTGATTTGTAAAGCTCTCCCAACCCTGCCACTTGTGGCTGGTGGGAGGGTCAGATGAAGTCATGTATTTCAGAGGCTTATTGTTTAAAACGGCAAGTCTCCAGCCCTCTGGGAATTTCCTGTTTAATATAGAGAAAGGTTGGGAAACAAGGCCGACTCACACGGAAAGTGAAATAGAGTGTGGTAAGCACCTCCAGATGAAGGAGGAGACTATTACTCCCACAGGTGCTGAAAGAGGAGGATCCCAACCATGAGGAAGGCTTCCTGAAGAGAAGTGGGTGCTAGCTGGAAGGGTGGTTCTACATGCGACTGGGAGACTGTGGGTGAAATCTTGAGTGGAAAAGGCCCAGCCCTGTGGGGGTGGTTGGAGGTCAGCGTGAGTACAGGACGTGGCACTAAGAAAGGCCCTAAATAAGCCACAGGGTTTCCCAGTGTCAGGACCCAAAGAACAACCACCAGGGTACTGGTCAAAATGCAGATTCCTGGGCCACACTCCTTTGATTTTGACCCAGAAATCTGCATTTTAACCAGCACACCTTTCTGGTGAGGTAAGGGTGAAGTATCTTGGGATATGCTGCTTGAGTGGTTTAAGGTTTGAGGCCTTGAAGGACTAGGCGTAAGCCATGAGTTCTAGTCCTGTGAGATCTTAAGCAAGTGACCTCATGCCCTAAGTCTTAGTTAATGGTGTCTGTGAGGTGGGCCCTCTTCGGGTCCTGTTGTGATCCTTATGGGCCTCTTCTTCCCCACCCCTTCCCCCTCTTCCTCTTTCTTTTCTTTTCCTTCTCCTTTTTTTTTTTTTTTTTTTTTTTTTGAGATGGAGTTTCCCTCTTTCACCCAGGCTGGAGTGCAGTGTCACGATCTCCGCTCACTACAACTTCCACCTCCTGGGGTCAAGTGATCCTCCTGCCTCAGCGTCCTGAGTATCTGGGGACTCTAGGTGTGTGCCACCATGCCCAGCTAACTTTTTGTATTTTTAGTAGAGATGGGGTTTCACCATGTTGGCCAGGATGGTCTCGATCTTGACCTCATGATCTGCCCGTCTCGGCCTCCCAAAGTGCTGGGATAACAGGCGTGAGCCACCCCACCTGGCCTATTTCCTTCTCCTTCTTCCCCTCTTGCTCCTCCCTTGTCCTTCCCTCCTTCCCCATCTTCTTTTCCCTTTCTCTCCCTCTCCTTCTCTCTCCCTTGCCCCTCCTTCCCTTAACCCTTTCTCCTTACCCCTCCCTCCTTTTTCCCTCCCTCCCTCCCTCCTCAGAGCTACAGTACAAACTCATCTTATCACTTGCTGTGGCCCTGAGCAACTGGAGTTGAGGCAAGGTCAGGCCCCATCTCAGGGATGACGCTGGGGCCTTGTTTCCCTCCCACCGAGTCCACATCACCATCATCGTCACCACCACTGTCACGATCAAGGACTGCTGGGCGGAGTATCCACCCAATGGTCAAGGCAAATGGAAAATGTCAATCCTAGCCCCCAGAATTCACTCTTTTTATTCTGGGCCCTAGGAAATATTTTTATTTTTATATTTTATTTTATTTTATTATTATTGTTTTTGAGATGGAGTCGCTCTCTGCTGCCCAGGCTGGAGTGCAGTGGCGCGATCTGGGCTCACTGTAACCTCTGCCTCCCAGTTCAAGCAATTCCCTGCCTCAGCCTCCTGAGTAGCTGGGATTACAGGCACCCGCTACCATACCCGGCCAATTTTTGTATTTTTAGTGGGAATGGGGTTCAGCATCTTGCCCAGGCTGGTCTTGAACTCCTGACCTCATTATCCACCTGCCTCAGCCTCCCAAAATGCTAGGATTACAGGCATGAACCACTGCGCCTGGCTTTTATTTTTATTTTATTTTTTTTCGCCTTAAATAGCTGTTTATTAGCAGTGTGCTGGCAAGGGTGATGGAGTTAGCCATTCACAGACAACACTGCACACCACTGTCACGAGGGAGGCAGAAGCATGGGCAAGCCAGCCTGGAGCTCCAAGGAGGAGGCCCCCTCTTCAAGAGAGTCTGGGAGGGGGCAGGGCCTGGAGTGCTGAGGGGCAGACTGGGAACATGTCTGCTTATTAGGTGTGATTAAAGATAAAGAGGGACTTACTGGCAGCAGCCCTGGCCTGACCGCTTGGAGTGTACTTTCCTTGTCAGGCGTGGCTGTTGGCCAGGGCTCACTTGCCATACTCCCCTGCACAGCCTTCAGTTTCTCCTTTCTTCTGTCCCAGGCCTTCAGGACAGAGGTCTGCAGAGCTCGGCCATAGGAGAAGTTCAGGGCCCAGGGCTTCAGGAGGGGGTACTTGTTAATGGCATTGAGGTTGATGGACACCTCCTCTTTGCTCTGGCCTCCAGACAGGAAGGTGAGCCCAGGGACCAGGGGTGGGTGGGGGGCCACTGTGCAGTGCAGCGCTGTGATGGTTGCTATGACAGTCTCCTGTGAGAAAACTTCTGTACCCAAGTGCAGGCGTGGCCTTGGGTGACCATATTGGACTTCAGCAAGGTGCCTTCCAGGTGGATGAGGTGGTCACTCAGAGCCTTGTAGACAGAAGCCAGCACCTTCCAGTTACATGCTGGTACTGCTTCAAGTCATGGTCTCCACTGGGGAGGATCTCAGGCTCCCCAATGAGCATAATGCCATTTTGCTGGCAGATGCTGGCATAATGGGTCAGGAGTTGGCATTTTCTTTTCTTTCTTTCTTTCTTTCTTTTTTTTTTTTTGTTTGAGATGGAGTCTTGCTTTGTCATCCAGGCTGGAGTGCAGTGGCGCGATCTCAGCTCACTGCAAACTCCTCCTCCCGGGTTCAAGCAATTCTCCTGCCTCAGCCTCCCGAGTAGCTGGGATTAAAGGCACCCACAACCATGCCTGCCTAATTTTTGTACTTTCAGTAGAGACAGGGTTTCACCATGTTGGCCAGGCTGGTCTTGAACTCCTGACCTCGTGATCAGCCCACCTTGGCCTCCCAAAGTGCTGTGATTACAGGCATGAGCTACTGCTCCCCACCGATGTTGACATTTTCAATGATGGTGAGGGCTGAGAGGGTGTATTCTCCAATCTTCAGCACATGATGCCACTTGGCAAAGTCAGCTCCATCCATCTTGTACTGGGCACAGTGCTGAGCACCCATCCAGCCCATGAATGGTGGTCTCACCATTTGTCCCTGCCAGCGGTACCACTCTCTTGTCTACCTTGATGCCCACAACACTGCCCTTGGATTTGATAACTTGGGGGGTGGTATGCCCATCATCCGCCTTCTGGTAGAGCATCTCATGGAAGAGGATGGCGCCCCTAATGCAGAGATTCACACGGTTGTCAGCTATCAGTTGCAGCTGGTGGTAGAAGCGCCAGTTCTCCTTGGTGTTCTCAGTGCCAGTGGACTGCAGCCCTTGGCAATGTTCCCAGTGGACTCACCTGCAGCCGGAACACCCTTGCCTGGAGCCACGATGCGGTGAGTGATGTCAGACAGCTCCTTCTTCTGCTTCCAGGTCAGTGCTGGATACTGTTAGGGCATGGTGCTGATGGTAGCAAGTTCCTGGCACAGGAGAGGGGTGAGTTTGCAGGGTGCGGCGGTGGAGGGTGGCAGGCCGGCGAGTGGACTCAGGGAGAGGACATGGCACTCATCGCTGAGACCCCTTCTCCCAGGAATTATTTTTAGCAGCACCCCTCCAAGAATATGAGGTAGCTCAGTCTGGGCAAACCTGCTGCTTTCTTCTTGGCCTCAGTTTCCACATCTGTCAGCCAAGCAAGAAATCCTGCATCCTTCTCAAGGAGACCCCTGGTGGACATAGGACACCTCCAACCTGTGGTGCTTCTGCTCCTTGAGGTGTCAGTGCCCTTCTCTATAGTGGTAGATGGGCACCAGTCTCACACAGTGGGTAGAGGATCTGGAAACAGTTCAGCTCTGCTCTGAAGGGCTGGAGGCATGAGCTCCAGGGTTACAGTGATGGGGCCCAGGAGGCACCATGGGAGATGAAATTTCAGGGTTGGCAGAGCAGAAGGGTTCTGAGGTCTCTGGCATCAGCCTCATCCTAACCTTGCCTTTGGAATCCCCTCACACTATGGCTGCAGAGCAAGGGGTGAGCTCTGGTTTGTGAGAGGAGAGAGAGGGGCTGGAGTGGGGCAAAGCCAATAAATGCTTCAGGAGGCAGGTCTGGAGTTGGGGGGCCTTGTACGGACCAGCAGCCCCCATCCTAGAGAGCAGAAAATGCCCAGAGAGCCCCAGGGGACCCCTGAACTCAGCCCTCTAGCCTGGCACCCACAAACTGTGACCCAGATAAGTTCTGTGTGGCCCACGTAGTGCTCGTTTTATAATAAAATGTGAATTTATTGTCAACATTTAACCAGCAGGAGATTTCTCATCAAACCTCAGATGTTCAGCTTCTTTTGAGAAATCAGCAGACCTGGAGCCCCTGGGCTGGCCCAGGCAGGGTGTGCTCTCTCTAATTCTCTATCAGCCCTCCCTTCAGTGAGTCCTCAATCCTCAGGAATGTAATGTCCAAGCAGCAACACCTCCCTGGCCTTGTAGGCATCAGTGTGTGTCCCCAGCCCTAAGCCATTTACAGCCAGGGAGACTAAGACTCAGAGAGAGAAGAGGACTTGCTCGAGGTCACACAGAAACTGATGTTTGGGTTGCAGGGGGACCCAGTTGTCCTGCTTTCTATGTCTCCCACACCGCACTCAGCCTCTGGAGGAGGGTCTGGGGTCAGGGGCAGGGGAATGATCTGGCTAGTTACGAGGGGCTCTCTGTCATCCCCCCCAAACCTCTAGAGGTGGATCAGGCAGATCAGGGCCCCTTGAAGATAGTGGGGCAGAGGCAGGGCCTGGCTGAGCCCTCTCCTGTGGCCAGCAGTGCCTGCCTCTGCCCCATCACCTTCAAGGGGCCCTGGTCTGCCTGATTCACATGCAAGGGCTTAGGGGGAGGAGGATGTGCAGTGTGGGGAAGCCTCCCTCCCTGTCCTCCTTAGCTGCTACGCAGACAGACATCAGCAAAGACGTCGTGACAGGCTGTGACCAGGGTGGACAAGGGTGCCAGGATAGAGAATGGCGGGATGGGAAGGGGGACCCACCTCAGGACTGCAGCCTGGTGTCAAGGAGATGCCACCTGGGAACAGTGGCCAGGCTGAGGGGCCCCAGTGAAGACTAGAGGGAGCCTAATGTGGAGGAGGAGCATGGAGGAAGACAGGGAGGCTGGAGTCAAGAGAGCAGGGGAGAGGGAGGGGTGTGTGGCAGAGGCAGGCAAGGAGACGTTAGCATCTCATCATCATCAACAGTGTAATTATCCACCAATTCGGGGACCTTATTTCTCTCTGGCCCTGTTGGCATTTAAAGGCCTACCCAGGACCCCTTCTACCCAGACATGAGGGAGCTGGAACAAAGAGGAGGAGGAGTGAGGAGAGAGTAAATGTGAAGTGTGCTGGCTGGACAGGGCCAGTAAGGAGAAGGCCAGGGAGCATGAGAATCTGCTGAGCAAAGATGGCAGCAGCAGCCGCTGTGTGCAAATGTTTGACCTGGCTCTGTGATTATGTGCACGACCTCAGGTCCCCCGAACAGCTACCCTACAGATGTCTGTGCAATTATTAACCCATACAAGGGACAGAGGCTCAGAATGGTTAAGTTGCCCAAGGTTGTACAGCTAGCAAGTGGGGAGCATGGTGACCTCCTGGCCTTCTGCCTTCTGGTCCAGCATTCCACCCTGTGGGGGCAGGTGAAGAAGCTGGGAGGATTGAGGCTGGGGCAGCTTCAAGGGTCTCAGGTCTCAGGGGAGGCATTTCTCTATTTCTGGGTGACAGGACCAGTTTGGGCAGGCAGATGGGAGCATCTAGCCAAGGAGGCTGGCCAAGGCTCTGGCTAGCCGCCGGCCACCCAACTCAGGAGAGGTTGCCTACTTCCGGGAACTTCTGGGCAGCCAGCCACAGCCTCAGAAGGCAGGACTCCTTCCAGACCCCACACACTGGTGGACACTGCTCACTGTCTCTCCTCTGCACCTGGCCAGCAGCTCTGGGCCCAGTTGCACAGCATTCAGGACCCACAGCCTGGCAGAGGCCTCCCGCCCTCCTTGGCTCCCTCCGTGGAGGTTCCTAGAAGGAGGAAAGTGGCCCTTTTGCAAAGAGGAAAGAGTTTTCTGTAACCCTAAAACCCATCTCCAATGGTGGGTACCAACAGCCCTCTCCTCTCTGTCTCCTCCCTGCTCCCACAGCCACCCCCTTATTGAATGATCTGTGTTAACAGTAGTAGTAATAACAGTCACTACCAAATTGAATTGTGTCTCTACCGTAGTGTGGTACCAGGGACTGTGTGTTTCAACTCTCACAGGCCCCTCTGAAGCAGCCACCTGCAGCTCCATTCTCAGAGAGTGGAGGCAGCGAGCTGCCTAAGTTCAACTTCCTGCTCCATCCTGTATGCTCTATGTCCTTAAGCAGTTGGCATAGCCTCTCTGAGCTTCAATTTCCTCATGCACAGAAAGGGAGTGATATTTTCTGTACTGGCTAAATGCTGTGTGTCAACTTGGCAAGGCTATGGTGCCCATTGTTTGGTTAAATACTAGCCTAGGCTGGGAGTGGTGGTTCACGTTTGTAATCCCAGCACTTTGGGAGGCCAAGGCAGGCGGATCACTGGAGGTTAGGAGTTGAAGACCAGCTTGGCCAACATGGTGAAACCCGGTCTCTACTAAATACAAAAATTAGCTGGGCGTGGTGGCGGATGCCTGTAGTCCCAGCTACTTGGGAGGCTGAGGCAGGAGAATCGCTTGAACCCGGGAGGCAGAGGTTGCAGTGAGCCGAGATCATACCACTCACTGCACTTCAGCTTTGGTGACAGTGAGACTCCATCTCAAAAAAAAACAATGCTAGTCTAGATGTTGCTGGGAAGGTATTTTGTACATGTAATTAATATCTACAACCAGTCGACTTTAAGTAAAGGAGATTATCAACAATGTGGGCCTCAATCAATCAACCAAAGGCCTTCAGAGCAAAAACCAAGGTTTCCTGGAAAAGGAGAACTGCTGCCGCAAGATGTAATGTAGAAATATTGCCTGAGTTTCCAGCCAGCCAGCCTGCCCTACCAAGTTCTGACTTACCAGAACTTGGCTTACAGTCATGTAAGCCAATTCCTTAAAATCCAACTCTCTTTCTCTTTCCTGTTAGTTCTGTTTATCTGGAGAACCCTGACATACTTTCTACACAAGGTCGATGAGACACTGCCACTGTGATTGGCGGAGGAACCTCTTCCTGGAAACAGCATGCAGGTAATATTAGCTGTGGGCCCCAGATGAGGCCTCGGGAAGGTGACTTGTCCAAAGTTTCAGAGCTGGAGTCAGGATGTAAGTTGGGCCTGCCTACCCACAGCTGCACCTCAATCACTGGGTCCTTACCTTGTCACCCACCTCCATGTCAAGACCCTCGGACCAAGCTGCCTAAAGGGCTACTGGTAGCACCCTTTCTCCAGGACTTGCCTTTGAATTTTATTAAAACCCTCAGTCCCTGGTGTGGGAAGTGAAACCAGAGGCCATTGAGTCCCCATTGACACTGAGTCAACAGGTTCTTATGCAAGATTAGCAGGCTTGTGATGCCATCACCAACGTTCACCTGCCTTAGAGTCATCACAGCCTTGATGGGGCCTTTGGAGTTGAGAGTGAAATCAGCAAAGGAGAGCTAAGTAACAACCCCTTACCTTGAGGAAGCCTTGTTAGCCCTGCTCCTCACTCTGCAGACCTAATAAGCCTTAGCTTTGCAGCATAAACCTGGGATCTGCAGTGCAGAAGCCTGTGGGGTCCAGATAGGTGAGGACAGTGGGTACTTGGACCCCTGGGCTGAAGGACAGACACATTTAAGCTCTGGCCATTGTTATCCCTAGAAACAGAGCCTGGTGTGTCCAGGCCTTCTTCCTGTATTTCTAGAAGAGATTCATATCCAGATTTTTTTTTTTTTAAGAGACATGGGGGCCAAATACGGTGGCTCACACCTGTAATCCCAGCACTTTGAGAGGCCAAGGTGGGTGACGAGGTCAGGACTTTGAGCCAGGCCTGGCCATATGGTGAAATGGATATCCAAATGGATAAATAGGCTTTTTTGATTCAGCGAATGCTTACTGTGTACCTACTGTTTGCCTGGTGTTGAACTAGGTTCTGGGATGGCAGCTGTGAACAAGGCAAATGTAGTCCCAATTCTCACAGAGTGGACACTTTGGTGGGGGAGACAGATGTCCAGAGGAACATGCCATCCAGACACACAATCATGTTAGGGTGAGAGCTCACGTGGTGCTCTGAGTGACAAGGACAGAGGCTGCTCCGCTTGGAGGCTTGGAGAGGCCTCTCTGAGGAGGGGACGTTCAGGGTGAGTTCTGAAGGATGAGGAGCCAATTGGGCGATGATTGGGGGTGGAGCAGGCCAGAAGCTAACTGGGGCCCCAGGCTGGGGGATCTAGTGCCACACTCTTGGCCACCTCCAGCTCTGGCCACTATGCTTTGGAATATGAGAGGGTTGGAAATATCACCCATTCATGCCCAGTGCCAAGGAGATGTTGGATAGATCTGATTATGATTACTATTATCATGACTGAAATGTCAGCAAGGAGATATAGCAGAGAAGTTGGGAGGTTGTGAGCAGCCTGGGAAGCTGGGCTCCAGGTCCCCTTGGGAAGGGACAGTGTGGAGGAGCTGGAAGGCCATAGTCTTCCAAGCCCTCAGGCAAAATCTGGTGTAGCTGGTGGGAAGGGGGCATGGGGGCAGCTAAGGCAATCTGGGCCCAACTGAAGGGACGCTTCGAACCAGCCCAAGGGATGGGTCATATTCTGTGGGCTTTGGGATTACAGGACAGCTCTGAAGCCTTGGGACTCAACTCTGGCTCATTAGGATGATGGTGCCAGACCCAGCCTGGGGTTGGGGGAAGGCAGCCACAGTGTTTACTCAACCTCCAGAGCCCATCCGGCTTGATGCAGTGGCCTGGTTGTGACACCCCTCAGTGCTTCCCTCAGCTAACGGCCATCAGCCCACCCAGCCTCCAGGTTCCTCTTTGCTGAGCTGCCCACACCGAGGTCCACTGGGACTGTGCCCTCATTTCTCTGACCTGGGGAGTTGGAGAAGTTCAGCAGGGCTGGTGGCTCACAGGAGGTACCTAGTGGGTGAGCATTTGTCGAATGAATGAACGAACATATGAATAAACACATGAATGAGTAGAGTAGGCAAATAAACGATTATCTGTGAACTATGTGCAAGTGAGTATGTGTGGGTGAGTCCTTAGGCCCCAGAGATAGGGCCATTTGTGGGCCCAGAGATGGGGCCATTTGTGGGCAGGTTGTGTCAGCAGAGAGGTGAGTGTGGAAAGCTAGGGGCAGACGGCTGGTTAGCAGATGGCCTGGAGAGAGCCAGGGGAAACGGAGTGAGGCCATTTACTAGGTACCCAGCTGAGCCAGACGGGCATCTTCAGGAGCCTTCCTGGGGGAGGGGGTGTAAGTGCTCATGTCCCGATACTCTGCCACTCCACTGCCACCCACGCATATGCAAGCTCCCATGGGCTCTCCCCATGGGATAGGCCACCTCTGATCTCAGGCTGGTCTGTGGACTGTGTGGTCAGGAGTCAGCTGAAGCCCCTTGAAGCTGAGCTGGGTGGAGGCTGCAGGACAGACCCCCATTCCCCCTTCTGGTTCCTCTCTCACTCTCTTCCCTGGCCACCACATCAGAAGATGACCAGAGCTGTGCAGCAGAAGGTCTCTCACTCTACATTTCTGTAACCATATTTAGAAAATCATTTTCCACAGCCTGCCTGGTCTTAGCAGACAGAAAACTGCTGGCCACTCTGAAGTGACATTTCAAGTTTGGAGGTTCTTATGTTTGGAAGGACCTAGTGTCTCGCAGTGCAGCCTGCTGGTCACATTCCTAGGTGCACACCCTACGTATCTCTCAAACACATGCATAATCCCAGGCCCACAGGTGCCCAGACTCACAAACACCATTTGGACATGGCCACATGCTCAACTGCTCTGGTCAGAGGGGCAGCAGCACCATGTTACAGGTAGATACATGGTGTAGTCACAGTGTGCCCCGGGGCTATGACATTGTCACAGAGGCACACATGTGCAGCCATGGTGTGCCATGATTGGGATGTCATCATACATGGGGTCACACACATGAGCTGAGCTATGCAGGGCCACAGGGTTGCTCTGCTTTACCCCTCACCTCCGCCTCCTTGCAAGTGTGGCCTGGCTCCCTGGGATCACAATCCCTTCCCCTGCACTCATTCCTGATGAAGTCAGGTCCATCATGAGCCCCTGACTGGCTCTCCCTCTGCCTGCCTCCTCTGTGGCCATCCTGCTCATCCTGTGGCCTGTCCCAATGGCTCTGTACACACCTGAGAACTATTAAACTGACCAGAGCATGGACTAGGGAGAACCTGAGGGCATGAGAGCCAAGCTGTGTGACCATAACAGTCCTGTCTGCCTTTTGGACCTCAGATTCTCCACCTGTTTTTTTAAAAAAGTCATTGATACATAATAGTTGTACATGTTCACCTGTTAATAGAAGCATAGACCTGGTGATTCCAAGTCTCTTCTGGCACCCCTGATGAGGAAAGCTGTGGTTCTGTGGCCCCTCTCCCATTTCCTGGACCATCTGGCTTCTGCTTCACTTGAACTTTATGGGCCAGATGCCTCTTGCTAATGAATGGGCCTCCACTGAGATTTCCCTGGGAACAAAGGAGAGCTCTGTTGTTCTTGAGGCCTCAAAGGGGCCCCTGAGGCAGGCCTGATGCCTGGCTGTCTGCAAGGACCAGAGGAGTGGCTGCCCAGCCTGGAGGCAAGGGCTGGCTAGACTGACCTCCTGGGACCCACTTAAGCTTTCTACAAACAACAGATCATCTGGGCTAAGAGGGTGGTTCTCCTGGCAAAAAAAAAAAAAAAAAAAAAAAGCCTTCTAGGGAAGCTGCCTTGTGACTTGGCCCTGAGCTCAGGTAGGGTGGGGACCCTAAGCACCAGAGAGGTCATTGTTCTGTGAAGGCCAAGGCAGGGCCCCTCCCTCTTCCCCTTCTTGTGCTTGGAACCTTCCAGACCTTTGGGCTCCCAGGGAAGCCCAGGAAGTCAGTGTATGAGGGGCTGACACCAAGTCCTTCCAGAGTTTAGGGAAAGGTCAGTTGGTTTGTAATCACCCAAGTTCCATCAATGTCACCATGGGAGAGTTTCATGCATTTTTCAAAGGGCAGTTGTTGGGTGGTCACTCTGTGTTAGGTGCAGTGTGGGAGCCCAGAGAAATAAATCAAAATGTACCCGAAGTAGCATTTTTCAGTGTAGCCTATGTTCATGAAGTGGTCTTGGGAAAAAAAAAAGTATTTGATAGTCAAGTAAGTTAATAAAGAGTATTATAGCCAGGCACGGTGGCTCATGCCTGTAATCCCAGCACTTTGGGAGGCTGAGGCGGGCCAATTATGAGGTCAAGAGATCAAGACCATCCTAGCTAACATGGTGAAACCCCGTCTCTACTAAAAATACAAATATTAGCTGGGTGTGGTGTCTTGCACCTATAGTCCCAGCTACTCATTTCCCACATGCAGCTGACCACAGAACTCATTCTGCTCAGAGCATCTGTTGGGGTCTAATGGGGACAGAGTCCTCCAGGAGCCCTGGAGTGAGGCTGTTGGAGGGGTATAAGCCATCGCTGGAGGACTCCTATGATGCCATCTCTGTGCCCTGTCCCTGGGGTCCTGATTCAGCAGGGTGCCTGAAAACCTGCGTTTTTGCAAGTTCTCAGTTGCTGCTGTTGGACCACACTTGGAAAACCACTGATCTATCTCAGAGCAGCCAGAGTGACCTTTTTTTTTTTTTTTTTTTTTTTGAGACGGAGTTTCGCTCTTGTTACCCAGGCTGGAGTGCAATGGCGCGATCTCGGCTCACTGCAACCTCCGCCTCCTGGGTTCAGGCAATTCTCCTGCCTCAGCCTCCTGAGTAGCTGGGATTACAGGCATGTGCCACCATGCCCAGCTAATTTTTTTGTATTTTTAGTAGAGACGGGGTTTCATCATGTTGACCAGGATGGTCTCGATCTCTTGACCTCGTGATCCACCCGCCTCGGCATCCCAAAGTGCTGGGATTACAGGCTTGAGCCACCACGCCCGGCCCAGAGTGACCTTTTAAAAGCTAAACTGCGTGAAGTTCCTTCTCCCAGGGCTTGCCGTCACTCAAAATAGTAGCCAAGTTCTCACAGGAGTCCACAAGGCCCACCAACCTCATTAACATTCACCCACAACTAACTTTTCTGTCCCTTAAGCCCACCCTGCCAATCCCCACCTCAGGCCTTTGCTCTTGCTGTCCCTTCTGCCCATAATGTTCCTACCCCAGATGTTGGTGGGGGCAACCTCTTCCCATCCCCCAATTCCTTCACCCCTACTCTTGTACCTTTGCCTGCCCTGGCAGGGCAGCTGCTGGTCACATTCGTAGGTGCACACCCTCAATAGCTCTCAAATAAACACATAATCCCAGGCCCACAGGTGCCCAGAGTCACAAACACCTAAGTAGCTGGGCTTTCACATAGGAGCACACAGAGGGGGGTTTCTGGTCCCATGTACATCTAGCACCTTGGTAAGGGCAAAAGGGAGCACAGTTGTCCAGGCTGGGGCACTGGGGAGTGACCCTGTTGGCAGCTGTGTGCTCTATCACTGGTTCCGTGAACCTTTTCAGCACTGCCTTTGTCCTAACCTGGAGCACTCTGTGTTCCTGATGCATCTGCGCAGAGGTCATGGCAGTACAGATGAACTTAGCTCACCTAGCTGCCTGCAGTGATCCTGATAAGCTCGCAAGGTGTCCTGTGGCAGAAACCAGAAGGTTCTGAGTTGCGCAGGAACTCGGGCCAAGCCTGTCTTTTCCACTGAACCTGCATTGGCCCTGGCCTGGCTTGGGGGTGACCCCGGTGGGTAGCTGGGGGGAAATGGTTTACCTTAGGCCTGTCTGACTGCCAGATGCATAGGTGTTATGGAGAGGGGATGGGGGAATAGCAGACCCCGCTCTGACCTACTCCTCTGTTGAGTGGGGAGTGGCTGCCTATAATCTTCACTGGGAGGCCGGGCGCGGTGGCTCAAGCCTGTAATCCCAGCACTTTGGGAGGCCGAGGCTGGTGGATCACGAGGTCAGTAGATCGAGACCATTCTGGTCAACATGGTGAAACCCCGTCTCTACTAAAAATACAAAAATTAGCTGGGCATGGTGGCGCACGCCTGTAGTCCCAGCTACTCTGGAGGCTGAGGCAGGAGAATTGCTTGAACCCAGGAGGTGGAGGTTGTAGTGAGCCGAGATCGCGCTATTGCACTCCAGCCTGGTTAACAAGAGCGAGACTCCGACTCAAAAAAAAAAAAAAAAAACTTCACTGGGGTCCCCGCGGCCTGTCTGATTCTATGTCCTGACCCCTCTGTTCTGTGGGTGGGTGTGCTGGTGGCACACAGTCTGCCACTATGGTGGCACACAGTGTCTGCCACCCCATCGAGCCAAGGCTGTGGGTCTGAGTAGCCTTGGGTGTGGGGGCACAGATTCATCATCTGTGCATTTGCACATGATGTCGGTGGTGGCCTTGCTCAATATTCTCAAGGAATTTTCTGACGAGCAAAGCTTTGACTTTGGCAGCCCTCTGCCCAGGAAGCTGATGCCCTGAGCTTGGCTCTGCTGAGCAGGTGAGTGCAGGCTGAGGCTCCTGAGTCCCCTGTCCTGGCCCTCCTGGGTGGATTCCATAGGCTTTGCCTCCTGTGCATGTGTGAGGATGTGGACACATGCAGGGAAAGTCTGCCAGACTGAGCTCCCTCAGCCTCCCCTAATCTGCCCTTCTTTTTAAAGCTATCATTTTTTTGGGAGTTTACTATGTTCTAGGCCTGTGGTTAAATCCCTACAGCAACCCTATGGCCTAGGGTTGTTATAAAGATATATTCAAATCCTAACACCCAGTACCTGTGAATATGACCTTATTTGAAAATAGGTACTTTGCAGATGTTACTAAGTTAAAAAGAGTTCAGGCTGGGAGCAGTGGCTCATGTCTGTAATCCCAGCACTTTGGGAGACCGAGGCAGGGATCACTTGACGTCAGGAATTCAAGACCAGCCTGGCCAACATGGTGAAACCCTGTCTCTACTAAAAATACAAAAATTAGCCAGGCATGGTGGTGGGCACCTGTAGTCCCAGCTACTTGGGAGACTGAGGCAGGAGAATCACTTGAACCTGGGAGGCGGAGGTTGCAGTGAGCCGAGATTGAGCCACTGCACTTTAGCCTGGGCGACAAAGCGAGATTCTGTCTCCAAAAAGAAAAAAAAACCCACCAGAGTTCAAGCCAGGGATCGTGGCTCACACCTGTAATCCTAGCACTTTGGGAGGCTGAGGTGGGACGATTACTTGAGGCCCAGAGTTTGAGACCAGCCTGGGCAACATAGGGAGACCCCATCTCTACAAAAATAAAAATAAAAAATTGGCTAGGTGTGGTGGTGTGCACCTGTGGTCCCAGCTACTCGGGAGGCTAAGTTGGGAGGATTGCTTGAGCCCCAGAAATGGAGACTGGTGTCCTTACAAGAGAGAAATTTGGACATAGAGCCACATAGAGAAAACAGCCATGGCTGGGCATGATGGCTTATGACTATAATCCCAGCACTTTGGGAGGCCAAGGCGGGCAGATCACTTGAGGTCAGGAGTTCAAGACCAGCCTGGTCAACAAAGTGAAACCTTTTCTCTACTAAAAAATACAAAAATTATCTGGGTGTGGTGGTGCATACCTGTAATCCCAGCCATTTGGGAAGCTGAGGCGGCAGAATCACTTGAGCCCAGAAGGTGGAGGTTGCAGTGAGCCAAGATCACACTACTGCACTCCAGTCTGGGTGACAGAGTGAGACCTTGTCTCAAAAAAAAAAAAAAAAAGCCAGCCATGTGAAGAAGGAAGCAGGGATTGGCGTGAGGCTGCCACAATCCCAGGAACTCCGAGGTCTACCAGAAGCCGGAAGAGTCAAGGAAGGCACCCCTACCAGGGCCTTTGGAAGGAGGATGAGCCTGCCAACCCCTGATTTCTGACTTACGGTCTCCAGAATTTTAAGAGAATCCATTTCTGTTGTTTTGAGCCACCCAGTTCTTGGAAAATAATACACCTGGCTTCAGTTACAATCTCCATTCACGTGAGGCAGCTGCCACTCAGAGTTCAAGATCTTGCCTAGGGTTACACAGCAAGCAAACGTTGCCCCTGGGATTAGAGTCAATCTGTGCAACTCCAAGCCCGTGAGCCCAACTCTGCCCTATAGACCCCCTTGACCTGTCACCTTCTCTCTTGACCCCATCCCTGACCCTCTGCAGCACCCCACCCCTGTAAGCCTCAAGGGAGACCCCATTCCTTCCCTGATAGCTCCTAAAGACTCCCCCAGGGTCCTGGCTTCCCCAAGCTCCAGCCCCAGCTCCCTCCTGCTCTGCCCCAGTAGGCATCAGGGGTGCCTCTCTCTGTCCTCCTAGACCCCACAGCTACCTCAATCCTTGATACTGCTCCCAACTGTGCATTTAGGAATTCTGGTGCCTCACAGCCTGGCACTGCCCAGTGCTCCTGCTGCATCTCTGTACTGCCACCATCTCCCTAGGGCCGGGCCCCTTCCACCTGCTGCTCCTCAGGTCTCTAGGCCTAGGGGCCTCCACGCTCCCGCTTTGTTGAGGGTTTTCAAGCTCCTCCTGTCTCACCCCAGCTCCTCCATATGGTCCGTGCTGCTCTTTGACACTCTCCCAATTTATTCTTACTCTTCCTCCATAGCCCCTTCTACTCCCCCTGGCCCAATAACCATTAGACCCTTCCGGTGAGACTTGGCAACTCCCCCTTGCCACATTCTTTGGCCCTGTCCCACAGCTCCTGAATTTCTTTTTTTTTTTTTTTTTTTGAGACGGAGTTTCGCTCTTGTTACCCAGGCTGGAGTGCAATGGCGCGATCTCGGCTCACTGCAACCTCCGCCTCCTGGGTTCAGGCAATTCTCCTGCCTCAGCCTCCTGAGTAGCTGGGATTATAGGCACGCACCACCATGCCCAGCTAATTTTTTTTGTATTTTTAGTAGAGACGGGGTTTCACCATGTTGACCAGGTTGGTCTCGATCTCTCGACCTCGTGATCCACCCGCCTCGGCCTCCCAAAGTGCTGGGATTACAGGCTTGAGCCACCGCGCCCGGCAGCTCCTGAATTTCTAAACCTTGCCGAGACAGTGGTAACTGGCCACTACCCCTCCCTGAAGAGGAGTGCCAGTGTCACCCCACGCACACCCCTTTCAGCCCTGGGCTAGTCACTGCCACATTTAGGGCTTTGCGCAATCTGCCCAGCTCTGCTCCTTTTTTTTTTTTTTTTTAAGACAGAGTCACACTTTGTGGCCCAGGCTGGAGTGCAGTGGCTTGATCTCGGCTCACTGGAACATCCATCTCTCTGGTTCAAGTTATTCTGCCTCAGCCCCCTGAGTAGCTGGGACTATAGGTGCACACTACCATACCTGGCTAATTTTTGTATTTTTAATAGAGATGAGGCTTCACCATGTTGATCAGCCTGGTCTTGAACTCCTGCCTCAAGTGATCTGCCTGTCTTGGACTCCCAAAGTACTGGGATTACAGGTGTGAGCCACCGTGCTCAGCTGCTCTGTTCCTCTTAAAAGCCTTCTCTAGGTGTTCCAGCTTCTAGTTTCCCTCCCACAGCTCGATGTCCAGCCCTGCTCACAGCACTGACTGCTCCTCACAGGAATGTCCAGCTTCCAGCACTTCCCACTGCCTGCAGGGCAGAGACCAAGCTCACCTCTGTGGCATTCGAGACTTCCCTGGCCACTGTCCAGGCTCCTGTGGACAGCTGGGATTACATGTCGTGGACCGTCCGGGACAGGTAGGCACGTCTGCCCGGGGTCTCTCGACCTGCAAGAGGGTCCCAATACCTGGAAGAGGGAGTGCGCCTGGAAAATTAATAAAGACAGAGAGAAAGTGAGGCGTCTGGAGGGCTGATAGGCTGTGCCTAAACGGCAAATTTTATTTTTCAAAGGCCAGGAATAAATACACTTTCTTGGCTCTGGTTTACATCACAGCAAGAGGAAATGCAAATGTACATACAATAGAGAAGTCAGATATGCAATCAGTGGTTGTAAAAAGTAACAGAATTTCCTGTAATCACAAAGCTTGTTTACATCCAAACATTATTCCTCCTGGCTGCAGGTATCTCTGGTTTGATCTTGTTTTAGAACTGAGATGTGAAAAGATTTTCTGGTTTTGCTCATCAGAATATCTTTTAATGGGCCAGGCGCGGTGGCTCAAGCCTGTAATCCCAGCACTTTGGGAGGCTGAGGTGGGTGGATCATGAGGTCAAGAGATCGAGACCATCCCGGTCAACATAGTGAAACCCCGTCTCTACTAAAAATACAAAAAATTAGCTGGGCATGGTGGCACGTGCCTGTAATCCCAGCTACTCAGGAGGCTGAGGCAGGAGAATTGCCTGAACCCAGGAGGCGGAGGTTGCGGTGAGCCGAGATCGCGCCATTGTGCTCCAGCCTGGGTAACAAGAGTGAAACTCCATCTCAAAAAAAAAAAAAAAAAAGAATATCTTTTAATGGATTCTCCTTTGTCTACTCCTGACTCAACTTATCTCAACTTCCCCATTCAGGAGTCTCTGAGTCAGAAATCAAAGTCATCCCTTATGGTGGCATTTGCTTTGCAAATAGACAGTTAAACCATTATTTAGGTATAAGGCAGTCAGGTAAGTAAGGTTTAAGACTTATTCTTAAAGAGTCATAAAAAGGTTAAAAGCAGGAACCGGTTGCCGGCAGGGGGTGGGTCACTCGGCCTAGCAGCAACGCATAGTTTTAGGCCCAGACGATATTGTGGTTGATATTAGAAACTGATCATTCATCTTTCAGATCCTCTTTCCGGATAGCTCGACTGCCTCCAGTAGGAAACTGTGTTTGGGATCAAACTCACCGTATAGTGAGACTCACGCCTTTTGGGGGTCTCACACGGGAATGTTCCCCACAATTACAGGCACTCACCACCACGCCCAGCTAATTTTTGTATTTTTTGATAGAGATGGGGTTTTGCCATGTTGGCCAGGCTGGTCTCGAACTCCTCTGGTGATCCGCCTGCCTCAGCCTCCCAAAGTGCTGAGATACAGGCATGAGCCACCACGCCTGGCGTGTAATTATTCTGAAATCCTTTCCAGGGTTGGCTTCTAGAGGAACCCAAACCAAGATACACCGTCACAGGAGCACGTGCAGAGTCTCACATCAGCAGCACACACAACATGAACCACACAGAGCACTCAGAGACATAGCCATGCACACACAAATGCACATACAGACACAGCCAAACACACACACATGCATGCACACAGAGGTGCAGCCATGGACACACAGACCCAGCTGTACCCGCACTTGCACACCTGTGCATGCACACAGACACTCACATATGCAGACACGAACGCCTTCTCAGCTATGCATGCAGCCATGGTGCACACACCTTTATCCATCCCATACGATCAAGAGGGCAGTGGAGGGAACTGACAGGCCCCTCCCTCCAGGGGTCACAGGGATCGTCAGCTAGATTAAGATCTGGCTCCTGTGGCTATAGTGGAGGAGGAGCCAGCCTGAGGGAGGCTGAGCAGCCAGAGCCTCCCTCAGGCTAGGGGTGGGGGGGGGGGTGGAGGGCAGGGGCCCAGAGGAGAGGCGAGGCAGCACATGGGAGGTCGGGATATCTGAACCAATGTTGGAGGCAGGGTTTTCCCTAAAGAGCCGAGACACAGCAGTCTCCCAGGTAGAGCGAACAGCTTAGAGCAGGCAATGGGCTGGAAAGGTCTGACCCCCGAGGTGATCCTGGTGGGGTGGGGTGCAAGGCGAGGCTGAAGAGGTGGTGGGACAGGTGAGCAACGGGAAGTCTGACCTCATGCCAAGGGCATGGGGAACCACAGAGGGGCTTTGCATGAGGAAGCACACAGCCAGCCCCAGGAAGGCTGACAAGTGCAATCATCCCACATCTGTTGCCATTTTGTCTCTTCCAGGACCCGAAGACAAGGCCCCTTCTCTCTGGGGCTCAGTCTGGCCACTGCACAGGGTGGCTGCTCTGGCACTGACTGTGTGACTGACTTGTGGGGGTTGAGCCTACCTGGGACTCAAGGATGACTCATCAGAGGGAGGCCTTTGTCACCTGAATGAGCCCCTTGGCTCCTTGCAGCTGAGCTGGGTTGTGGGGGACAGGACAGTCCCTGAGAGGCAAGGGAGCTGATGGGCAGGAGGCCTCAGAAGTGAGTCTACAGCAGACAGGTCTTTTCTGTCCCACACCTTGTCCCTCCATGTTCCGGGCACCCATGTCATTGTGGAATACCTGCTTGTCTTTCTTTCAACACCCCCTCAACACACCAAATGCTTTCTCCTCCTCTTCGCAGAAACCCCTGATCCTGCCACCCGAGGGGCACTCCTGGTGCTGAGCTTGAACCCCTGTGAAGACACTCCCTGGCTCAACCTGCTTGGTGGCCCTTTTCCTCTCTGGCTTCCTTGGAGCAAGGATTGTGGTGCTAGTCACCTGCTTCTACTGAGGCAGGCTCAGGGGCTGGTATACACCTGCCACTCCATTGGAGCCTGGTGACCCCAGCACAGGCCCCGGCACAGCTGGCATTCCCCAAATGCCTGTGGAATTGAATCCCCTGTTCTCCACCCTACAGAAAGTCCCTGAGTGGAAGCATAGCTGGAGACGATGGGAGGGATTCCTTGGTGCTCTTAGGCTCACTGATTCTGGGTATGGATTGATCAGACAAATCTGGGTTACCCTTCTTTGTGCCGGTCCAGGGCCAAGTGTTCCGCATTTACCCATGACCAGCAGGGTGTGGTCCTTGCCTTCAGGGAGCTCATAGTCACGGGGTGGCGGCGAGGGGCGGGAGGGATGAATAATAAACTCACGATATTTCAGGAGTGAGGAAGACAGAGGCATGTGAGGGTGCTGGGGTGGTATCAGAGGACGCGTCTATGAGGTGATGCTCAGGCTGAGGCCTCAATTACCATTAGCCAGCAGAATGATGACCTAGCGGACGAACAGGGCAAACAGACAGATCAGCTGTGCAAAGACCCTGAGGAGGGCCTGAGCTTGGCTTGTGGGAGGGCAGTGAGGAGGCCAGTGTGCTATGATGGGGAAGGAGAGGCAAAGGAGGCCTCCAGTCACTTCCTCCAGGGAAACCCCTAACCACATCCATCCGTTAAGACTAGAAGGGCCCCAGCAAGCTGGGGTCAGAGCTGGGACTTGTCTAGTCTTATGTCCCTGGCCAGGGCATCATAGCCAGGTGACAGTACCCTTGCTCCTTGAGGGCAAGGCAGGCCTGTTTTTTCATAGTGAGGTCCCAGGACTACCACATCAGAATCACTGAAGGGGCATGTTACAAATACAGGTTCCTGGCCCCACCCAGACCCACCAAATCAGACTCTGACAGACCTGGCAATGGGCATTTATACCAGCTCTTCCCTGGATTCTGGAAACCCTGTGCTTGAAGCCCCCTGTGGACCTCGCCCTGACTGGCTTGCCCCATTAATGACCGGCTGAGTGATGCTTCTGTGACTCTCCTTCTCAAACTCATGTAGAGGAGGAAATGAAACCACAAATCATAAATGGGACATGTTCCTGAGTATCAGCCTAACTTGGAGTTAACTGGTCCATAATTAAAATATTAACTTGATATTAAAAAGAGGCTGCTAATGTCTGGTGCGATGGCATATACCTGTAGTCCCAGATACTTGGGAGGCTGAAGCCAGAGGATCACGTGAGCCCAGGAATTTGAAGCTGTAGTGTACTATGATCACACCTGTGAATAGCCACAGAACTCCTGCCTGGGCAACACAGTGAGACCCTTTCTCTTTGAAAAAAAAAAAAAAAAAAAAAAAAAAAAAGGCTGGGCACGGTGGCTCAAGCCTGTAATCCCAGCACTTTGGGAGGCTGAGGCGGGTGGATCATGAGGTCAAGAGATCGAGATCATCCTGGTCAACATGGTGAAACCCCGTCTCTACTAAAAAAAATATATACAAAAAATTAGCTGGGCATGGTGGTGCGTGCCTGTAATCCCAGCTATTCGGGAGGCTGAGGCAGGAGAATTGCCTCCAGGAGGCGGAAGTTGTGGTGAGCTGAGATCGCGCCATTGCACTCCAGCCTGGGTAACAAGAGTGAAACTCCGTCTCAAAAAAACGAAACAAAACAGAAGGCAGCTGTACTGTGGAATAGATGCTAAACTTACTTATTGTTTAAGATGAAATATGAGACAAACCAGGCGTGGTGGCTCACACCTATAATCTCAGCACTTTGGGAGCCCAAGGCTGGGGGATCACTTGAGGTCAGAGTTCAACCCTGTATCCCATTAGGACACTGACTAAAGCTAGAAAAAAACATTATAATCTTGTACCATCTAGAGAGTTATTGTAGTCAAGAAATAATTCATGATTCAATCTGCCCTTAAGAAAAGTGTTAGACTTTTCCTTGGAAACAATTTCTCTCTCCCTCTCTAGCTCTTCTTTTCTATTAAAGAGAAATTATAGTAAGACCAGTTTGTGTGCAAAATGTTTTAGGCTTATAATTGTGAACTCAAACAATTTAGAAAGTTTATTTTGGCTTGCTTGGTGCGGCGGCTCATGCCTGTAATCCCAGTACTTTGGCAGGCTGAGGTGGGAGGATCATTTGAGGTCAGGAGTTCGAGACCAGTCTGGCTAACATGGTGAAACTCTGTCTCTACTAAAAATACAAAAATTACTCGGGTATGGTGGTTGGTGCCTGTAATGCCAGCTACTCGGGAGGCTGAGGCAGGAGAATAGCTTGAACCCGGGAGATGGAGGTTGCAGTGAGCTGAGATTGTGCCATCACACTCAAAAAAGAAAATGAAAGAACGTTTATTTTGCCAAGGTTAAGGACACGCCTGTGACCCAGTCTCAGGAGGTCCTGAGGACAAGTGCCTGGGGTGGGTGGGGCACAGCTTGGTTTTATACATTTTAGGGAGACATGAGATATCAATCAATATGTGTAAGACGTACATTGATTTGGTCCAGAAAGGTGAGACAACTCAAAGCAGGGAGGAGGCTCCCAGGTCCTAGGTAGATCGGAGACAAATGAGTGCATTCCTTTGAGTTTCTGATTCGCCTTTCACTAAATACACTATTTATTTATGTATTTGATGGAGTTTCACTCTTGTCGCCCAGGCGGGAGTGCAGTGGCGCTATCTTGGCTCACCACAACTTCCACCTCCCAGGTTCAAGCGATTTTCCTCCCTCAGCCTCTTGAGTAGCTGGGATTATAGGCATGTGCCACCATACCTGGCTAATTTTGTATTTTTAGTAAAGACGGGGTTTCTCCATGTTGGTCAGGCTGGTCTCCAACTCCCAACCTCAGATGATTCATCCACCTTGGCCTTCTAAAGTGCTGGGATTACAGGCATGAGCCACCATGCTCGGCCTACAATTTATCTATATGAAAGAAGGATAGAGGAAATAGTCACTTATGCATTAGTCTGGCTTAGTGAAACAATAGTGCAGAGGAAGCAATTAGATCTGCATTTGTCTCATGTGAGTCTCAGGGATGACTTTGAGTTCTATCTGTGCCATGTACCAAGGAATTTCCTTGTGGGCACTGTGAGGGAGGTATGTGGCTTTTTATCTTTGTAGTTGTCTTATTTAGGAATAAAATGGGAGGCAGGTTTTCCTGACACAGTTCCTAGCTTGACTTTTTCCTTGGTGTAGTCATTTTGGGGCCCCAAGGTTTATTTTCCTTTCACATTTCCTTCCTTTTATTTTTAAAATCTTTCAAAGAAAGCATTTTAGAAGAAAATGAGACTCTGGGCTGGGCATGGTGGCTCCCGCCTGTAATCCCAGCACTTTGGGAGGCCGAAGCGGGCGGATCACCTGAGGTCAGGAGTTTGAGACCAGCCTGGCCAACGTGGTGAAACCCTGTCTCTAGTAAAAATACAGAAATTAGCCAGGCATGGTGATGCGTGCCTATAATCCCAGCTACCTGGGAGGCTGAAGCAGGAGAATTGCTGGAACCCAGGAGGCAGAGGCTGCAGTGAGCTGAGATTGGGCCACTGCACTCCAGCCTGGGTGACAAGAACGAGACTCCATCTCAATAAAAAAAAAAAGAAGAAGAAAATGAGACTCTGGTCTGGGCGTGGTGGCTCATGCCTATAATCCCAGCACTTTGGGAGGCTGAGGTGGGTGGATCATGAGGTCAAGAGATCGAGACCATCCTGGTCAACAAGGTGAAACCCCATCTCTACTAAAAATACAAAAAAATTAGCTGGGCATGGTGGTGCGCGCCTGTAATCCCAGCTACTCAGGAGGCTTAGGCAGGAGAGTTGCCTGAACCCAGGAGGCGGAGGTTGCAGTGAGCTGAGATCGTGCCATTGCACTCCAGCTTGGATAAATAACAAGAGCAAAACTCCGTCTCAAAAAAAAGAAAAAAAAAATAGAAAATGAGACTCTGGTCCTACGTTATTAGGAAAGATTGTTTTTAGCAGGCTGCAAAGGCTTATATCCTACAAATAGACAATATGGGGAGGAAGGAGAAAATCAACAACAAATGAACAACAACAAAAAAGAACAATTCTGGAAAATTGATATAGGCCATATTACTTTGTCTTTTTGTTTTTTTCCTTTTTGTGGAGAACGGGGTCTCGCTATGTTGCCCAGGCAGGTCTCGAACTCCTGGGCTCAAGCTATCCTCCCGCCTCTGCCTCCCTAAGAGCTGGGATTACAGGCGTGAGCCACAGCGCCCGGCCTTTTACGCTTATTTTTTTTTTTTGTCTTTTTGTTTTTTTCCTTTTGCCATATTACTTTTAAGTCCATACACTGGTAGGCAGGTATGAAAGTGGATTTTAAGGCCGGGCGCGGTGGCTCAAGCCTGTAATCCCAGCACTTTGGGAGGCCGAGGCGGGTGGATCACGAGGTCAAGAGATCGAGACCATCCTGGTCAACATGGTGAAACCCCGTCTCTACTAAAAATACAAAAAATTAGCTGGGCATGGTGGCGCGTGCCTGTAATCCCAGCTACTAAGGAGGCTGAGGCAGGAGAATTGCCTGAACCCAGGAGGTGGAGGTTGCGGTGAGCTGAGATCGCGCCATTGCACTCCAGCCTGGGTAACGAGAGCGAAACTCCGTCTCAAAAAAAAAAAAAAAAAAAAGAAAAAAAAAAAGAAAGCACAGCTTAGGCCGGGCGTGGTGACTCAAGCCTGTAATCCCAGCACTTTGGGAGGCCGAGGCGGGTGGATCACGAGGTCGAGAGATCGAGACCATCCTGGTCAACGTGGTGAAACCCCGTCTCTACTAAAAATACAGAAAACTAGCTGGGCGTGGTGGCGCTTGCCTGTAATCCCAGCTACTCAGGAGGCTGAGGCAGGAGAATTGCCTGAGCCCAGAAGGTGGAGGTTGCGGTGAGCCGAGATGGCGCCATTGCACTCCAGCCTGGGTAACAAGAGCAAAACACCGTCTCAAAAAAAAAAAAAAAGAAAGCACAGCTTAAGTTTTAGTGATTTCAAATCAGAGAAAATAGGGAAAAAAGGAAAAGAAAGAAGAAAAAAAAAAAAAAGAAAATATTTTGGAGACTTGTAGCCAGGAAAAATTTTAGAATTCAGTCCAAACTGTAGCAAATAATAAAAATTGAAAAACATTAGGCAAGACTAGAATCTACTAACAAGTGTATTATGGTTTATCTTGAAACATAATTTCTGTCTCTCCAGTCCCCATTTGCACAAAAGACAAATCATGGTAGGACTGATTTGTCTGCAAAAATAAGCTTTAGTCTTATGCTTGCCCTGATTATTTGTATAAAGTGCAGCAAGTATAACTATTTATCACATAAGCTCTTTTTATAATTGGCTTTTTTTTTTTTTTTTTTGAGACAGAGTCTCACTCTGTCACCAGGCGCCAGGCTGGAGTGCAGTGGCACAATCTTGGCTCACTGCAACCTCTGCCTCCTGGGTTCAAGCAATTCTTCCGCCTCAGCCTCCCAAGTAGCTGGGACTACAGGCACATGCCACCACACCCAGCTAATTTTTTGTATTTTTCGTAGAGACGGGGTTTCACCATGTTGACCAGGATGGTCTCGATCTCTTGACCTCGTGATCCACCCGCCTCGGCCTCCCAAAGTGCTGGGATTACAGGCTTGAGCCACCGAGCCCGGCTATAATTGGCTTTTATAGAACTTTGTTTTATAAGGAATCTCAGATAAGACTTTTTAAAAGCCTTGAGCCCAGCCCTGGGTTTGTGCTGTCAGATACAAATACCAATGTGAGTTTGGGTAAATTTGTCTCCTCTTGAGGTCCCAAGATAACCTGGGGCTCCTGAGCCTGTCAGAAAGTGACATTCTTTACTTACCACAGGTCAGGAACCCTGTACAGGCACTGTGTAGACAGGTATGAGGCCAGTTTTACTCAGGGGCTTTTATTGGCTCTATAAGTCAACTTTGATTCCTTAAAGGAGTCTGTTTGTATCTGAAAGCATGCCATTCCAGTCAAAGCCTTGATAGAATAACCAGTGTCTCCAATGTGTCCTGTTACAAAAGAAAACAGATTCTTATTGCACTTATGCAAATAAATATTTTGCCGTAAGTTAAAAATACTCGCAAATAGTTTCCAAATTTGGAAAAATCAGGTACAGAGAAATCAAAATTTAGATTATAGCAGTACACTTTACTCAATTGTTTCAATTAGCAATAATTGTGCCTCAGATAAACCTCTTTGTCTGTGGTATTGCTGCTGCACAAAGCTGCAAATAGCTCAAAACAGGGCCTAGGGGGGTGGCTCATGCCTGGAATCCCAGCACTTTGGGAGACTGAGACAGGCAGATCACTTGAGGCCAGGAGTTTGAGACCAGCCTGGCCAACACAGCAAAACCCCATCTCTAATAAAAATACAAAAATTAGCCAAGTGTGGTGGTAAACTTTGTACTCCCAGCTACTTGGGAGGCTAGGCACGAGAGTTGCTTGAACCTGTTAGGTGGAGGTTGCAGTGAGTCAAGATCATACCACTGCATTCCAGCCTGGGAGACAAAGACTGTCTCGAAAAAAAAGGTTTTCTTGGCTCTGAAAGACAAAACAAAAGATAAGTAATGTTTTAAGCAAAAAGTCATAGAAGGATTTTTTCAGTCTTCCAATAGTTTAGTCCATACAGTTAACTCCTGTTCTATTTGATATTCATGAACACTTCAGCTCTCCATGGGAGTCTTGGAAGATTTTTCTCTATTCTATTGTCAGTCTCCAAAGTTATCAAAAACTTGCATTCAAGAGCACCTGTCTGAGTCCTATAGCTGAGTATAAAAAAACATCTTTTGAAAGGATAAGAATAAAACAACTGGGCTGGGCGTGGTGGCTCACGCCTGTAATCCTAGCACTTTGGGAGGCCCAGGCGGGTAGATCACCTGAGGTCAGGAGTTTGAGACTAGCCTGGCCAACATGGTGAAAACCCATCTCTACTAAAAATACAAAAATTAGCCAGGCATGGTGCCGGATGCCTGCAATCCCAGCTACTCGGGAGGCTGAGGCAGGAGAATTGCTTGAACCAGGAGGCAGAGGTTGCGGTGAGCTGAGATTGTACCATTGTATGCCAGCCTGGGCAATAAGAGTGAAACTCTGTCTCAAAAAAAAAAAAAAAAAAAAAAAAAAGAAAGAAAGAAAAGAAAAAGTAAAATAACCATGGATGATAAAGTCTGAGATCAGTCACAGTTAAAGACACAATCAATAAGAAAATCTGGTTACTTCTGTGGCATACAAGAATTTTACATTATAACCAAAATTGCTTCTTCTTTTTTTTTTTCGAGATATAGTTTAGCTCTTGTCACCCAGGCTGGAGTGCAATGGCACAATTGAAGCTCAGTGCAACCTCTGCCTCCTGGGTTCAAGCAATTCTCCTGCCTCAGCCTCCCAAGTAGCTGGGATTACAGGTGCCTACCATGACACCCAGGTAATTTTTGTATTTTTAGTAGAGTCGGGGTTTCACCATATTGGCCTGGCTGGTCTCGACCTCCTGACTCCAGCTGATACGCCTTCCTTGGCCTCCCAAAGAGCTGGGTTATAGGGGTGAGCCACCTAGCTCAGCCCATAATTACTTCTGATAATATAAGCTAAGACATATCAGAATCACAGGAATTTCACACAACTCTGGAACACATAATAACACATTCATATAAATATAATCCAAAGAAGGTTAAACAACATTTCATATTTGACAGTATTTCCTGTGTGATTTTATCACTTATCTCAAAGAAGTCTAATATTTCTCTTCAGGACTTCGGGAGACTAATATAAAAAAATGCAGACTGAACTTATAATTTGCGTTTGGGATGTCTGTCAAATATACGAAGCTTAAAACACTTGATATTGATGGCAACGGCTATGCCATCAGGCTGGCTGCAGCAGGGAAGCGTGGCTCGAGCTGCACACACCATGGAGCTGGTGGGAGCCCTGGGAGCCCTGCCCCTTCTGAGTTGGGGTGGGAGTTCCTGGAGTGCCACTGCAGCTGCCCAGAGGCTCCTGCTCTAAGAAGCAGGCAGGAGTCCCACCCTCCTGGGCGGGGCTACAGCCACCCAAACTGCAGCTGTGGATCCCAGCCTCCTTGTGCTCTTGCGGGAGGGCCAGGAGCAAGCAGGATGTGCCTCCCTGGGTGCAGCTCTGGCCATCCTCCTAGGCGCAGGACCTGGACGTCTTTGCAGCCTGCACCCTCAGGAGCCCCAAGATGGACACCCCTGCTGCCCTCATCCCTGCAGGCGCGGGGGGTGTCTGCTCCCACTATCTGGCCTCTCTCCACTTCTGGTACCTGCTCCAATCTCAGAGCAGGGTTGGGGCTGAGCCCTGGAGCCTTGAATGACAGTGGGAGGCAGACAGAGTCCTGGATGAAAGGGGAAAGGTCCCCAGTAACGCCCCATCTTCAGGCCAGAGAAGGCCTGAAGGCTGGGGGCCAGGCTGCCAGTCCCATGGAGTGGGGAGTGGGGACTCATGGTGCCTCTCCTGGGCCCACCCATGGCTGCCCATGGATCAATCGGCACACACTACCTCTCCTTTGAGGTCCATAAAAGCCCTGGATTCAGCCAGAGTAGAACAGAGGATGGCCAGAGGATGAAGAGGGCAGAGACGACGGGACGGGATGACCAGCTGCCGAGAGGAGTACCCTCTCTGCTGAGAGCTTCAGAGGTGACCTGCAGCAGAGAGGAGCTACCCTCTCTGCTTAGAGCTTCAGAGACCTGCAGAGATGTCCGAATGACTTGCCTTCGGACGGGCGCCACCCTCTCCAGGGCCTCCTCTCTGTTGAGAGCTGAGCACTTAACAGGATGACCTGCCTACGGAGAGGGGCTACCCACTCTTCTGAGCTGTTCTAACACTAAGTAAAACTGTTCTGAGGCAGGAGAATCACTTGAGCCCAGGAAGCAGAGTTTACAGTGAGCCTAGATCATGCCACTGTACTCCAGGCTAGGTGACAGAGCAAGACTCTGTCTCAAAAAAAAAAAAAAAAAAAAAAAAAAAAAAAAAAAAAAGAATGCCAAACATAAAAAAAAAAGAAAATTGTCCTTTGAACAGTTTTGAACAATTTCAGGGTGTGTTGTTTTAAGGAGAATTTGATTGTGTCTACGTTAAATTAGTATGAACATTTCTAATGTAAAAAAAACAATTCTATGCCAAATCACAGTGATAACTGGATGAAATGTATCCTCCTTTCTTGTGTCTGGCCTTTGCTGTGATGACACATGCCAACTCCATGTGCCAGTTTCTGAGTTTACTGAACTGAACTCTGGTTTGCAGATCCAGTGACACGATCTCAGGTCTCAATATGTAGCAAGAAACCTCAGGGCCTGGCCAGCTTGCAATCAATGCTGGAGTTTGGCCCAGTTGGCCTGCCTTGAATCTTGCAAAACATCCAGTTTAGGTCAGTTGCAGGTTGAGAAAATGCTTGCAGGGAGGCGGGGTAAAGGAAAAATTTACAGACACTGGGCCTTCTGACTGCAGAAAGTGAGTAAGGATGGCCTCTGGTGGCCAGGCCCCTGGATTGCCTCCTTGTTTATTTATTTTAATTTTATTTATTTATTGATATGGAATGAATGTCCCCCAGGCTGGAGTGCAGTGGTACCATCTTGGCTCATTGCAACCTCTGCCTCTCGAGTTCAAGCAATTCTGCCTCAGCCTCCCGCCTAGCTGGGATTACAGGCACACACCACCACGCCCGTCTAATTTTTGTATTTTTAGTAGAGATGGGGGTTTCACTATGTTGGCCAGGCTGGTCTCAAACTTTTGACCTCAGGTGACCCACCTACCTCAGCCTCCCTAAGTGGCTTTCAAAGTGCTGGGATTACAGGTGTAAGCCACCGTCCCCGGCCTCTCCTTCTTTTAAAGACTGGATTTCTAACAGCTTGTCAGGCCTGAAGGGTCTCATTTCAAGAGATTCCTTTGAACGGGCCTGGCCCTCTGGCTGACTGGAGAGTCAGGGAGGCTGGGTGGCAGCCTGTGATGCCCTGAGGCACTTGAGGACTTGGACGGAGGATCCTGTCCTGACAGGGCCGGGCTGCACCACACTCCCTAGTGTTACAAATGGGTAAACTGGTGGACAGAGGAGAAGCGTTTTTCCTGAGATCACACAGCCAATCAGGGCGAGAACTGGGAATCGAACCTAGATCTCTCCACTCCATGGTTGTGACTCCAAGTAACTTATGTTCTTTAAAATCGACACTTGTCTTAAGAACGTTCGGACGGGCGAACCATTGAGAGTTCCCGAAAGGCGAATACTCAGTTATCAATAGGTTCCTGCGGGAAAACCTGGCTGGGCCGGTGCGCGCGGATGCTTTAATGCAACCTGATCACAGCAACCCACTTGTCCTCCGCTTCCCGGATCCTTAAGGTCGTCGCTTCGGGTGGTAAAACCCGCCCCGCCCTCACGTCATCTTGGGAAGTGTAGTTCCAACTTCCTCCAGACATAGGGGCGCGGGCGGCTTGGAACTGCGTTTCCCAGAAGGCTGCGCTCACCGTTAAAGCAGCCGGAAGACTGGCCGGTGGGGTGAACCCCCATCCTGGGTCTCTTAATTTCTCAGGCGGAATGAGTGGCGGCTGACGGAGGCCTTTGGCGGCACTGTCTGTGGGTTGTCTGGGTTTACGGAACTGGGCACAGAGACTGTGGGGCCGGTCATACAGCTCTGCCTCCAGTCGTGGGACAAAAAGCTGAGGCGCTTCTCCTTTAATTGAGGTGGGCGTGGCGCGGCTAAGCGGCCCGCGTTGCTATTGGTGGTCGTTGGGGGCGCGGAAACTGAACCGACTGCAACCGCCACCGCTTTAGCCTCCGGTGCCGCCAGCCCCGCCATGGCTGCGCCCTGCGCGGTAAGCTCCGCTGACTGCAGCTCCCCAGACCTCAGTCTCCCCGTTGGGACATTGGGCGCCTAGTGGCCACAACGATGGCTGCGAGGGGCGGGTGACGTGCCGGGTTCCAGGGTGGTCCTCTTCAGGTTCAGCTTACCGTCTGTGCAGGGGGCGCTGGGTCGGGCACTTTCTGAGCGCTTCCTACGTGCCAGGCCCTGCGCCGGGTTTCTGGAGCGAACAAACAGGCTTCTGCCTCCATAGTTTGCATCCTAGCGAGGGACACACGACCACGTCCTGACTCACTTGTGACCTGGGGCCAGTATCGTGCCTCTCTAGCCTTTCTCCCCGTTCTTAGCACTGGGTGGCTGCATGGGGTCCTGTTGCGGGTACACCCTGATCCAACACGTGGATACAGCAGGACACTGGGTTGCCCGGGCCTGCAGTGTGAGCCGGGCAGAGCCGCCCTCTCTTGAGTCCACTCTCCTCCAGAGATCCTCATTTCGAGAGATTCCTTTGAACGGGCCTGGCCCTCTGGCTGATAGGAGAGTCAGGGAGGCTGGGTGGTAGCCTGTGATGCCCTGAGGTACTTCAGGACCTGGACGGAGAGTTTAGGCTAGGATCCAGACCTTTTGACTCCTAATCTGGTACTCTACCTCCCTTCATGTCCTCGCATGTACAAACCACTGTTGAGGGAGATGAGGCCCACATGCAGGGAGATACAGAGGGGAGGTGATGTTGAGAAGTATCACGGGACCTACCGGTCAGGGGTGGACTTGGACTTGCCTCTTCCCACTGAGCCTAGAGGCGGGCACTCTTACCCATGTTCTTTCAAGAAGCTCAGGTGAGAGCAGAAGGCTCTGTTGGGGGCTGTCCCCCAGCTGCTACTCCCTTTGTTGTTGAAAGGAGACTCTGATAGGTGTGTTAGGGGTGGAGCTGGGCACAAGGCCATAGGGCCTTTGTTCTAGTTACTGCTCTGTAGGGTGGCAGTGGCTTTGCTGTGCCCCAAGGATATCCTTTCCCAGGAGGAGGCTTTGGGCTCCCTGGAGCACCCAAAATGTTCCCTCCCTTGAGGTTTCTGATATTTAGAGTAGGGGGAGTTGTTTGGATGGCTGAATTACAACCTTCAAGCATTGAGACACAAGCTGCTATTGGATGGAGATAGCCTCTGGAATATTCTTTCTGCTGTTTTCCTAAGCAATGTCCTGAATGGCCTTGCTCTTTCTCTGATGATGGGTAGAGTGGAGGTGGTGGTGATGCCATGGGGACCTGTCCAGGGCTGACCTTTTGGGTTCACTGGCCAGTCTGTGGTGGCATTGAGGTGATAGGATCTGATTCCTGAGATGGGGTGGGGGGATGCTGTAAGGTTCCTATTTTCTCTCTCTAGGCTTTTACTAAGATATTCACATACCATAGAATTCACCTCTTAAAGTGTACAGTTCAGTAGTTTTTAGTACATTCACAGTATTGTGCAACTATAGTCACTAATTCCAGAATATATTCATCATCCCAAAAAGAAACCCCATGCTCAGTGACAGTCACGCTCGTTGCTGCTTCCCTTTCCCTATTTTCTCCCAACCCTTGACAATCACTAGTATATTAATACTTTCTATCTCTATAGATTTGACTATTCTGAACTTTCCACATGAATGGAATTAGACAAAATGTGGCCTTTCGTGTTTGATTTCTTTCACTTAGCATGTTTTCAAGGTTCATCCATGTTGCAGCGAGTATCAGCACTCAGTCCTTCTTAATGGCTGTATACTATTCTGTAGTACGGATATGCTGCATTTGGTTTATTCATTCATGTGTTGATGGACATTTGGGTTCATTCATTTGTTGGCTATTAAGAAAAATGCTGCTCTGAACATTTTTGTACAAGTTCTTGCATAAACCATGTTTTCAACACTTTTGAGTATTTACCTAGAATTGCTGGGTCATTTGCTAACCATGTTTAACTATATGTATATATTCATTTATTTATTTTTTTGAGACAGAGTCTAACTCCACTGGCCAGGCTGAAGTGCAGTAGTTTGATCTTGGCTCACTGCAACCTCCTCCTCCCAGGTTCAGGCAGTTCTCCTGCCTCAGCCTCCCAAATAGCTGGGACTATGGGCACCTGCCACCATACCCAGCTAATTTTTGTATTTTTAGTAGAGGTGGGGGTTTCGCCATGTTGGCCAGGCTGGTCTTGAACTCCTGACCACAGGTGATCCGCCTGCCTTTGCCTCCCAAAGTGCTGGGATTACAGGCATGAGCCACTGTGCCAGGTTAACTACTTTTTTTTTTTTTTTTTTTTAAAGAGTCAGAGTCTTGCTCTGTGTGTGATCAGTGGTGTGATCAGAGCTCACTGTAACCTTGAATTCTTTTTTTTTTTTTTTTTTTTTTTGAGACAGAGTGTCGCTCTTGTTACCCAGGCTGGAGTGCAATGGCACGATCTCGGCTCACCGCAACCTCCGCCTCCTGGGTTCAGGCAATTCTCCTGCCTCAGCCTCCTGAGTAGCTGGGACTACAGGCACGCGCCACCATGCCCAGCTAATTTTTTGTATTTTTAGTAGAGACGGGGTTTCACCACGTTGACCAGGATGGTCTTGATCTCTCAACCTCGTGATCCACCCGCCTCGGCCTCCCAAAGTGCTGGGATTACAGACGTGAGCCACCGCGCCCGGCAACCTTGAATTCTTGTGCTCAAGCAGTCCTCCCACTTCAGCCTTCTGAGTATCTGGGACTACAGACACAAGCCACTCCACCTGGCTAATTCTTTAATTTTTTTGTAGGGACAGGATTTTGCTGTGTTGCCCAGGTTGGTCTTGAATTCCTGGCTTCAAGTGATCCTCTTGCCTCAGCCTCCCAAAGTATGGGGATTAGAGGTGTGAGCGTTTGTACCTGGCCTATATTTAACTTTTTGAGGAACTGCCAAATTGCTTTCCACAGTGTTTTTTTTTTTTTTTTTTTTTAAGATTGTTTTGTTTTATTCTGGATATCTTGCATTTTCTTTGTTTCTTTTTTTTTTTTTTTTGAGACGGAGTTTCACTCTTGTTACCCAGGCTGGAGTGCAATGGCGCGATCTCAGCTCACTGCTACCTCTGCCTCCTGGGTTCAGGCAATTCTCCTGTCTCAGCCTCCTGTATCTTGCATTTTCATGTGAATTTTGGAATGAGCTTGACAGTTTCTGCAAAAAAAGACACCTGGGATTTTGATAGGAATTATGTGGAATCTGTAGCTCAATCTGAAGAGTATTGTATCTTTGTAAGTCTTCCTGTTCATGAACATGGAATGTCTTTCCATTATTTAAGTGTTCTTTCTTTTCTCTCAGGGAAGTTTTGTCATTGTCACTGTACAAGTCCTGCACTTCTTTTGTTAAATTATTCCTATTTCATTTTTTATATATAAAATTAAATAGTTCTGTTTTTTGGATTGTTCACTGCTAGTGTACAGAAAAGACTATTTTTGTGTCTTGATTTTTATATCCTGCCACCTTGCTGAACTCATTTGTTCTTTTTTTTGTTTTTGTCGAAGCTTTTCCACAGTTGATGTATTAATTTGAATAGTTTTTAGTGGATTCCTTAGGATTTTCTTGATAGAAGATCATATCGCTGCCCCCCCCCCCACCCCCGGCTGTTGTAGGAAGAGTGCTGGCCCTGGAGAACTCCCTTCCTCACCCAGGCTTCCCATATTTGACCTTGGCTCTCCCTCAGGAGGACCCCTCGCTGGAAAGGCATTTTAAGGGCCACCGAGATGCAGTTACCTGTGTGGACTTCAGTATCAAAACGAAGCAGCTGGGTAAGAAGAGGCATTTTGTCTAGGCGCTAGGTTATGAGCTGAAAAGGCCAGTTTTTACCTCTGAGGTGTGGTGAGCGGGGAGCAGAGCACAGCAAGAACCACACAGCTCTGTTGAGACCTTCTCACGGTCCTGTTTGTGGATGCCGGGGAAGGTGGAGCTGGGCCAGTTGCTCCCCCTGCCTCTCCAATGTCTTGGTGGAGGCTTGAAGCCCATTAAAGCTGTGGGTCATAGCATCACTCATTGTCCTCCCCCTCTGTGTGCCAGCTCTTTGGGCACTGGGCTTCATGAGCTCTGTTTTACATGCAGAGCCTGCGGGTCAGAGAGGTTAGGGGACTTGCTGAGGCCACACAGCTCTTGAGGGTGGGACTGGGATCTGGGCCTTTTCCTGCACACCCTAGCCACCTTTTTGGTCTGTCTTTTGGAGTGGGCCCTAAAACAGACTTCTTTTCCTTGAAGCTTTATTGATTCTGTTGCCCACAGTAATAAGGCACACCTTCTTGTTGAAGAGCCTTGTCGGTGAGAAGGCTGTTGCGCAGGGCCAGGCACCCTCTCACCCCCACTGCCCTTGTGCTGCAGCTGAGTGCCCCCTTTCCTTGGTTGCATGAGGTTTTGCACACAGCCTTTATGACTGCGCTTTCTGGTTCCTGCAGAGGCTTGCCCCTTCATCCTGTCATCAAGGCCCCCTGCCAGAGGCTGCTGGTCTCTGGTGTTTAAAGGTTAAGAGAGAACCGAGGTCATTTTTGGTCAGTTTTGGGGACCTCCATTAGGCTTCATACTGAGTTAGGCCCTCTTAATGGGAGGGGCTGGCTCCCTAGCCAGAGAGGACTTGCTCTCTGGTGCCCTCAGGATGTGTTGATGGGGAGACTCCGGGCCCCATGGGGATGAGTTTTCCCAGATTGCAGTTCTGGGCTGGCATGGGAAGGACCTAGGTCTTGTTCCCATGTGGGTGTGCTCCTTGGAGAACTCTGGGCCATAGGCTCTCCACCTCCAGACCACACCTCAAGATGTGCCCTGCCCCATGGGAGACTTCTCATGGTCCTGTTTCTGGATGCCGGGGAAGGTGGAGCTAGGCCAGCTGCTCCCCCTGCCTCTCCAATGTCTTGGTGGAGGCTTGGAGCCCATTAACGCTGTGGGTCATAGCATCACCCACTGTCCTCAGCCAGCGGCTCCATGGACTCATGCCTCATGGTCTGGCACATGAAGCCCCAGTCACGTGCCTACCGCTTCACTGGCCACAAGGATGCTGTCACCTGTGTGAACTTCTCTCCTTCGGGACACCTGCTTGCCTCCGGCTCCAGAGACAAGACTGTTCGCCTCTGGGTACCCAATGTGTGAGTTGTAGACTTTGAGGAGGCTTGTCAAAGTCTGGGGCCCTGGTACCAGAGCCATCCCCGCCCAGCTCCCTTAGCTTGGCTCTGGACTGGTCATAGTGGGACTTCTCTGCTTTGTAAGAGGTGCCATCAGAGACGGGCTGCAATTGGAGCCCTCCCCTCAGGGCTGGGAGAGGAGTTCTTGGCTGACTCCATCTATCCCTAAGAATGCCGTCTGATGCTGTGTTCATGCAGGTGGCCTGGGGGCGGTGCTCTGCTCCTGTTGGAGAAGCTCTGGCCTTCCCTTGTGGAGCCTGTGGTACTCGGGCTTGGCTGACTTTGGGATGGCGCTTGAGGAGTAGGGAGAGCTTTGATGTGCTTGTGCGCTTTCATGTCACTGTGTGGGGTTCCTCACTCTTGGATGCCTGTCCTTTTAGCAAAGGTGAGTCAACCTCGTTTCGTGCACACACAGCCACCGTGAGGAGTGTCCACTTCTGCAGTGATGGCCAGTCCTTCGTGACAGCCTCTGACGACAAGACAGTCAAAGTGTGGTCAACTCATCGCCAGAAATTCCTGTTCTCCCTGAGCCAGCACATCAACTGGGTCCGCTGTGCCAAGTGAGCATTATCCTGTCTGGATACCCTTGGGGGAACCCTAGGGGTTGGGAGCTGGCACAGGGACTGCTAGGTACCAACTTGTCATCTTGGGCAAGTTACTTAGGCATTGTTTAAGCTCCTCAGCCTTGGTTTCCTTATCTGCAAAATGGGCACTATAGTACCTCCTGCACTGTAGGTTGTTGAGAAGCTTCACAGAGCTGATGCATGACACATAAGTTAGTCCGTAATCAGCCATGATGACCCTCTGACATCTGGGTCCACAGGGGCCATTTATTATCAAAAACAACAATTAGGTACTTTCAGTACTACCACTGTACATTTTCTTTTTGTTTCTTAAGACAGTTCTGCAAGCTAGGTGGCATCATTTCCATTTTGCAGATGAGGAAATGGGGGTTCAGAACAGTAGTGTTTTGTCTCAGGGCACATGGTGGGTCTGTGGCAGAGCTGGAGTGTGAACCCACCTTTCTGACAGTAAGGCTTGCCTACTTTCCTCTGGGGTGTTTTCAGAGGATGATTTTGCTCCAGAGCTCCCAGATTGGGGCCTAGGCTTCTGAGGTGGGGGCTTAGCCTGGAGGCTGACCTTCCCTCTGGCTGGGGAGCCAGTGCTGTGCAGATGGGGGGCCAGGTGACCCAAAGGACCTTTCAAGGTCCAAGAATTGCAGACAGATATTCCCACTTCTAGCTTATTTGGTGTTTTTCTTTCTTTTTTTTTTTTTTTTTTTTTTTTTTTTTTTGAGATGGAGTTTCGCTCTTGTTACCCAGGCTGGAGTGCAATGGCGCGATCTCGGCTCACCGCAACCTCTGCCTCCTGGGTTCAGGCAATTCTCCTGCCTCAGCCTCCCGAGTAGCTGGGATTATAGGCACGCGCCACCATGCCCAGCTAATTTTTTGTATTTTTAGTAGAGACGGGGTTTCACCATGTTGACCAGGATAGTCTCGATCTCTCGACCTCGTGATCCACCCGCCTCGGCCTCCCAAAGTGCTGGGATTACAGGCTTGAGCCACCGCGCCCGGCCTATTTGGTGTTTTTCAACAGAGCTTCCTCGTGGGTCATATATCTTTGCTTCAGAGGAAGGGGTTGGGGTGCCAGGGGACACTAGGAAACCAGGAGTCAGAAGTTGGGGACTATTGAGATGTGTTCTTCTGAGGACTCCATACAATATACTGTTCTCCAGGATACCTCCATTCCTTTGTCCTGGGAGACCCCTGATGGCTCTTAGAGGCTTTATGACTAGGGTCCTGAGATCAGGAGGGGCCAGGCCAGCAGACTGGGGTATCAAGTCCGTATTGGGCCTTTGGTGGCAGTCCCCAGGACCTCATGCCTTTTGTTGGCAGGTTGTGTCTTGCTGACCCACACATGAGTCAAATGTAGACTCAGAGGACCTGGGCCCACAGTCATGACACTGATGGTGAGCTTTTGGCCACCTTCCTGTAAACGTTGCTGGCAGGCAGTGCTGGCTGCATGTTGCCATGTGCTGTGTGCCACAGGCCGTGCTGGGGCTTTATGTGCATGAGGCTGCTCTGTGCTCAGCTTGAGGCAGGCACTGTTTTTTTTTTTTTTTCTTTTTGTTTATTTAGTTTGGTTTTCCCCTAGGTCAAAAAAACTCTTTCTTCCTTTTGGTCAGAGTTAGCTGTTGGGATGGGAGGGGAGCTGTTTGTGCATGAAGTTAAGTAAGAAAACAAAAACAAGAGCAACAGGAAGGGTCAATAAGTTTCACAAATTCAGGAAGAAAAACATACAATAAACATTTTTTTTTTTTTTTTTTTTTTGAGACGGAGTTTCACTCTTGTTACCCAGGCTGGAGTGCAATGGCACGATCTCGGCTCACCGCAACCTCCGCCTCCTGGGTTCAGGCAATTCTCCTGCCTCAGCCTCCTGAGTAGCTGGGATTACAGGCACGTGCCACCATGCCCAGCTAATTTTTCGTATTTTTAGTAGAGACGGGGTTTCACCATGTTGACCAGGATGGTCTCGATCTCTTGACCTCGTGATCCACCCGCCTCGGTCTCCCAAAGTGCTGGGATTACAGGCTTGAGCCACCGAGCCCGGCTATAATTGGCTTTTATAGAACTTTGTTTTATAAGGAATCTCAGATAAGACTTTTTAAAAGCCTTGAGCCCAGCCCTGGGTTTGTGCTGTCAGATACAAATACCAATGTGAGTTTGGGTAAATTTGTCTCCTCTTGAGGTCCCAAGATAACCTGGGGCTCCTGAGCCTGTCAGAAAGTGACATTCTTTACTTACCACAGGTCAGGAACCCTGTACAGGCACTGTGTAGACAGGTATGAGGCCAGTTTTACTCAGGGGCTTTTATTGGCTTTTCAATAAACATTTTTATAACATTTACAATTAAGTTATAGGCTGAGCTTAAGGGCTAATACCTGTAATCCTAGCACTTTGGGCGGATGAGTGGGAGGATCCTTTAAGTCCTGGATTTAGAGACCAGCCTGGGCAACATAGTGAGCCCCATTTCTAAAAAAATAAAATAAAACTAGCTGGGCGAGGTGGTGCACACCTGTAGTACCAGCTCCTGGTGAGGCTGAAGTGAGAGGATCACTTGAACCCAGGAGGTTGAGGCTGGAGTGAGCTGAGGTTATACCGCTGTACTCCAGCCTGTGCGACAGAGTGATACCCTGTCTAAAAAACAAAACGCGAACAAAACCAAAATGTGGTCACAGGTTCCTGAAAAACTCTTTAGAAGGAAAAAAGAAAAATGATCAAGTGCTAGAAGTTACAATTTTCAGTAACAAAGTATAATTTTAAGATAGGTCCAAATAAACAGAAGTAACATTGCCGCCTAGGATGCAATGCATTTGTTCCTGAAAAGACATATTAGGGTACTCAAATAAAAAAAAAAAATCACAGGCCGGGTGCGGTGGCTGACGCCTGTAATCCCAGCATTTTGGGAGGCTGAGGTGGGCAGATCACGAGTTCAAGAGATCGAGGCCATCCTGGTCAACATGGTGAAACCCCATCTCTATTAAAAATATAAAAACGGCTGGGCACGGTGGCTCAAGCTTGTAATCCCAGCACTTTGGGAGGCTGAGGTGGGTGGATCATGAGGTCGAGAGATCGAGACCATCCTGGTCAACATGGTGAAACCCCGTCTCTACTAAAAATACAAAAAACTAGCTGGGTGTGGTGGCGCGTGCCTGTAATCCCAGCTACTTAGGAGGCTGAGGCAGGAGAATTGCCTGAGCCCAGGAGGTGGAGGTTGTGGTGAGCCGAAATCGCGCCATTGCACTCCAGCCTGGGTAACAAGAGCGAAACTCCGTCTCTCTCTCTCTCTATATATATGTGTATATAAACTAGCTGGGTGTGGTGGCGCGTGCCTGTAGTCACAGCTACTTGGGAGGCTGAGGCAGGAGAATCGCTTGAGCCCAGGAGGCAGAAGTTGCAGTGAGCCGAGGTTGCGCCGCTGCACTCCAGCCTGGTGACAGAGCGAGACTCTGTCTCAAAACAAGCAAACAAACAAACAAAAAATCACAGCAGGGCATGTAACCCCAGGTGGTTCCTGGAAGCAGATAGAAGGCACTCAGGGAAGAGTGGCTGTGGAAGAAGGTGTTGGTGCCCATGTCGTCTGTTAGTCCATGGTGTGACTTGTGCCCCACCCGGTTCAGGTTCTCCCCCGACGGGCGGCTCATCGTGTCTGCCAGTGATGACAAGACTGTGAAGCTCTGGGACAAGAGCAGCCGGGAGTGCGTCCACTCGTACTGTGAGCATGGCGGGTGAGTCCCCGGATGTTGTCCTCCACCTTGTAGGCGCTCAAGCACAGAGCACAGACCTGGGCTTGAGGCCAGTGGCCTTCAGTGGCTGGAGCCATGGGACCAGCGTCTTATCACTGCTGCCCCTTGTCTGGTGCTTTTTTTGAGGTCTGGCTACCTAGCTCTGTATCTCTTCCTGTGTGGGTGGAAGCTTTAGCCCCATGCCACAAATAACAGGAGTGCTTAACCGCAAGCCTTGCAGTTCTTTGGCGCTATGTAATTCTTTGGGCTCCTCTTTTTCCCCTTCACTTTCTGGTTCTTAGTATTACAACATGTCTTTCTGTGAGCAGTTGACACTCAGTCGCCAAAACTACATTTTAAAAATGTAGTTTTAAACTTGGTATGTTACCCATGGTGATGGCTTTACAAACTTCTCTTTGTGTTCTTGTAGCAGATAGTGGCTGTTCATATTGTGCCACATCATCAGGAGAGAGAGGAGCCCATATTTGAATAGGGACCCCGGCTTCTGCCCTCCTTTGGGCCTGGAGCCACAAGGGCTTCTCTTTGACAGCTGGACGTGGTACCAGCCTGGGTATAATATGGGTGTAGTGAGGGTCCTTGGCCTATCTCCTAGAGAGAGGCAGGCCAGTGGCCCTGTAGCCCTGATGGACCTTCTCACCTATGCATCAGCTGGGAGAATCTGCTCTGCAGCCACCCCTGGCAAGGGTACCAGCTCCAACTTTGAAAACCCCAGGACAGCCTGGCTGACTTTTGGGTTTGAAGATAGCTTTCTTACCTTGTATTTAAAGTTGGTGGTGGGATGTGCTCCCTGGTCAGTCCACCTTAGTTTGTTGCTGGCCACTGTTCTCACCTTCTACTTCTTGCTCTCCCTTGGCTATCTGGTAAACAAATGTGACAGAAAGGAGTGTCTAGGTCTAGGGACCAGCATGGGCAGGACACAGGGATGGGAAAGCACTCAATGTTTTTGGGTCCATCCTGAACCAGGAAAGGCCTCCTATAGTGCATGGTGGCCCCTGTCTTTCTAGCTTTGTCACCTATGTGGACTTCCACCCCAGTGGTACGTGCATTGCTGCTGCTGGCATGGACAACACAGTGAAGGTGTGGGATGTGCGGACTCACCGGCTGCTGCAACATTATCAGTGTAAGTGGTGAACAGCGTCCTGGGCCCTAGGGCAGCCCTGGTGGGACTGTGCTGGTGTTGGTTCCGTGCTGCGGTGCTAAATGGGCCTGAGATGGCCTTGGGAGGGAAGGTGTCCTGGGTCTGTTGGGATTCTAGTGGTGGGAGTCTGTGGCATGGCTGTCCTGGTCTGGAACCGTGGCCAGGAGATAGAGCTTGGTGCTACCTGGCTTCCACTGAATCCTTCAATGCCCACCTCCAAAGTGGCAGAGTCTCACACACACTGCAGGCCAGATGAGGAGTCCACTGGGGCTCTGGCCAGGGCTTCCCTTGAAGACCACTTCTCAGGGGCATGCCACTCACCTTTCCTGGTGATGGAGGCTCTGCCCTCCAGGGCCAAGGTGACAGTCCATGACCTATGGTAAAGGGAACAGGGCTGTCAGTGGAGGCAGCATCGGTGGGACTGTGGCCACCTCTGGTCTTACAGTGTCCTCCACAGATGTAGAGCCGTGAGCCATAGGGAGGGTTGACTTAGCTAAGAGGTCAGACCCAGGATGGTAGCCCTTGAAAGGCAGGGTGGTGGGCAGTAAACATGGGCTCATGTCAGGCTCAGGTGGGAGTTGGAGGGCGAGGGCAGACTTAGACGTGCCCAGGATGAGCTAGCTGAGAGTGTTGGGGTAGGGAACTGGCCTGATAGCAAGTATGAGTGGGCAGGGCCGTGAGGCACCCCAGTTCTGGGGTTGGGCTCAGGGAAGGGAGCTGGTGAGGAGTCATTGGAGAAATTGGGAATTGTGCAGCTGGCAAAGCAGAGATGAGCAAGACTGGACCAGGGCCGAGACCAGGAAGGAGGCAGAGCTGGAGTTGTTTGAAGAATCGTGGTCATTGACCTGGGATTAAGCTTAAAGTTCTTGGCCGGGCGCGGTGGCTCAAGCCTGTAATCCCAGCACTTTGGGAGGCCGAGGCGGGTGGATCACGAGGTCAAGAGATCGAGACCATCCTGGTCAACAAGCTGAAACTCCGTCTCTACTAAAAATACAAAAAATTAGCTGGGCATGGTGGCACGTGCCTGTAATCCCAGCTACTCAGGAGGCTGAGGCAGGAGAATTGCCTGAACCCAGGAGGCGGAGGTTGCGGTGAGCCGAGATAGCGCCATTGCACTCCAGCCTGGGTAACAAGAGCGAAACTCCTCCTCAAAAAAAAAAAAAAAAAAAAAAGCTTAAAGTTCTTGGGCTTGCTTTCATAAGCCACACCTGAAATGGGAAGGACATGGCTGGACACAGGTGTGGGGCTCCAAAACTCCTACACCCTTCCTAGCTGTCTCTTGGTGTTGGAGGACAGCACTTTCTTGGGGGTAACTGAGGTGAGCAGACCTTCCCAGAATGGGAAGATCCTAGTCTTGAAAAGCACGTGATGGCGAGTGGGCTCTGCAGCCAGTTTTTAAAACATTCTTGGCTGTGTGATGTTGGGCAGGTCATTTGACTCCACGGGCCCCTGGGACGGTGATGGGGCCTGTCTCACAGGAGGTGTTGGGAGGGTTAATCAGTTGTCTGATATTAAGAATTGAGAGGGTGGCTGGCACAAAAAGCAGGGAAGGAGGTACAGTGTTAGTGATGATGACAATGACCGTGTCTCTCTCAGTCCTGTCTGGTCTGGTGAGGCCAACCTGGTTGGTTAAGGCCTTTAGTACCCTACACCACCACCAGGTGGCAGGGGCCAGCCACGAAGAACATTTTTCCCCCACCCACACAGGAAGCCCTGGGGTTTGTCACCAATGCACTTTCAGACAGAGGCTTCTGGAACAGAAGAGCAGTGGGGCTCACCTCCACTTGGAGCCCATACCTCTCTCATCCCTCCTTCAGCCTTCTGCTCTGGGCCAGGCCTGAGTAAAGGGCACATCTGCACAGCTGACAGGGGAACGTGGGCAGGTGCAGAGGTGGGAGGACTTGGACAGGGAGAGATGAGAGGGGAAGGCAAGAGGCAAGACGGTGGTCAGGAGCGCATGCTCTGCTTCCTTTCTGTAAAGGGGGTGGCAATAGGCCTTCCTCATGGCTTTGTGAGGCTGTGGTGGGAAAAGCCACTTAAAGACTGTAACACAGGCCTGGGTATGTGGTTTGTGCTATGTACGTCCTGACACTGGGAGGAGAGGATCTCTAGGTGACCCTGGGAGGGTCCAGGCCCATCTCTGATGGATCAGGAGCCTGGGCCTGGTGTTCACGGGTATATCAGCAGGTGCCCCTTGGGAAGGGCCTCAGATGCCATCTCTGGCTCAGGGTCCCAAAGATGTGGCCGGATAGGCAGTACTAGGACTGGCCTCATCATTTAAGGTGTGAAGGGAAGAAAGACATCTGAGAGGGCAGCGGTGTCCAGAGCCTGCTGGGGTTGGGGGCTGGTATGTCCCAGTGACGGGTTAGTGGACCAGCCATGCCTAGTATCAAAGTGGGGGCTGGCATCAGAGTGGGGAATGGGTTGCAGAGATTGAGTAGAAGCAGAGAAACTGACCCAGTTGGCCCCAGGGATCTGGGATGTGAGAATGGCTGAGGCCACATTCTGAGTCCCTATAATTGAGTGGCCACAGAAGATAAAGGTCCACAAAGTAAGCCAGAGGGAGGGGAATGATCCCCATCTCTCAGCATGGGAGAGCTGAGGAGGGCAGAGGCTGGGGAGCGCAGGAGAGTGGGGTCTTGTGAAGAGGGTGGTCAGGAGGTGGAGTGATGCAGAGCAGTCGAGGAGACTGGCGGGTGCTGGGGAGAGGGACCTGGGGTCCTTGAGGGAGCAGGCTTGGCGGTGGGTAGGGGTGGAGCTCCATGATGGCAGGGCAGGGAGGTGTGAGTGGACTCCGATGAGCCCTTGGGGCCAAGTCCTTAGTGGAGCTGAGTGTTTGGGCTGACAGGCCCCGCTGGGAGATTGCAGTCTGCTTGTGCTTCTGGCCTTGCCTCTTATGACAGTCTCTGAATGGGCCTGCAGTGTCTCATCCCTAAGCCACTCCTAGTGTAGATAGGAGGCTTAGTGGGGTTTGAAGTGCTCCATAAACACAGCCGGTTCCTCCTGAACTCCCTGTTCAAGGCCATGGCTAGTGGTAGCTGTTCACAGGATAGTGGACTCATCCCATAGCCTCTAGGCTGACCCTCAGGCACAGTGAGCCAGGTTGATCTGAGCTCACCTGGTAGGGAGAACATACTTCTCATCCTCTGCTGACGGGAGGACCTGGCCAGGTCTGCTTGGGTCTAGGGGCTCCCCAGGAAACATCTAGCTGGAACTAGTGGGGAACCCTCTACCCAAGTGACTCCTCCACCCCCATAGGTGCAGTGGGATCTCTTTGGAGCCTCATTCCCCAGGAAGGGCTCCCAGTACTCTGGCAACAGATGCCCGATCTGCTTTCTTTCCCTGATCCCTAGGAAACCCAAGGGAAACCTTAGGACACAGTGACATCCAGTGTCTCCCATAGTGACTCTGGATGGGCACCAGGCACTTCCAGAGTGGCCTTCTGATGTCAGAGGCTGATGGTCTTTTGTGAGAGGATTTGGTTAATGTTATTGCAGTGTGTGGCTAGCAAGCCCCAACCTGCCTGCGTCCAGCCGTTTATATTGTGCTCTATGGAGGGCACTTCCTGTTCTGGCTAGGGTTGTTGGAGTTGAAGCCTGCTTGGGGCTTTGGGCTATTGGAGGCAGTTGGAGCCATTTTTCTTGTACTGGCTGACTCTCCTCCCAGGCAAGGAGTTTCTTGGCTCTGGCCTATCACTGCAGGGAGCAGTTCTGATTTCCCAATTCAGCAAGGAGTTGATGGGCTTGTGGAGCCCTGAGAGTGCCAATCCCTATGGCGGTGGGTTAGCTCCATATGCTCTAAGCCCACGTTAAGACTGTTCAGGCGTCTGAGCAGCAGCCCCCGTCCCAGAACCTGTAATGTGCTTCGTGGCTTACAGCACGTGCAGGTCCATTATCTAGTGACAGGCCTCGGTGGCCAACAAGGTAGGGTTACTCTCCATTTCACAGATGTGGAGTGTGCAGCCCATGGTCACACAGCTGGAAAGCTGTGGGTCTGAGTCTCCACCTGAGGGCCTTTGAGCCTGGCATTTTGTCAGCCGTCTCATGCTGGGTTCCCTGCACTTCGATGACTAGTCATTTATTTCCCAGGCTCCCTGGGAGAGGTGGTCTATTTGGCTGGCTGTCAGCAGGGCTTAGAACTCCGAGTCCCAGGCTCTCTGTCTATTGGTCCTTAGTGTACTCCTGCACCCCCACCTGGCCTCATGCATGGTCATGGAGGGTTTTGTCTTTTTTTTCCTTTCAGAGGTGGGGTTGGGATCTCACTGTATTGCCCAGGCTGGTCTTAAACCTCTGAGCTCAAGCAGTCCTCTCATCTCAGCCTCCCAAAGTGCTAGGATTACAGGCATGAGCCAGCATGCCTAGCTGGAGGGTTTTAAGTAGTTGCAGCTAGCAGGGCAGGCCTGCACCCTGTACTTGGTGTTTTGAGACTGAAAGAGTTGATTGGGGTGCAGTGGTGCTGCCCACCTGATCTAGCCAACCTACTTTTCCACCATCTTGAAGGGAGCATTTACATGGCATTTGCGAAGAGGAGTATTTTGGGTGTCCTTTGCTGCTGGTATCAGAAAACCTTGGTGGTATGAATCCAAAGCCTCTTGTTAACCCAGAGCCACCATGTCACTGGTAATACCAGTTGCGCATTACAAGATACCACCCTAGAGAAAGTGAGTCGTCCCTTTGTGGAAGGATGTTGGGGTGGGGCTTGGCCCTGGCATGGTCTCCTCCAAAGAAGTACTTCCTGCTTGGGCACCCAGGCTTTCTCTGGGCCCTCGGCTGGTTTGGAGCCTGTTAGGTAGTGGGCCTAGGTTTGCCCAGGCCTTTACATGCAGAGTGTTATGGAGGGTAGGTATTTGGGTCTCTGCTTAGGCCACCTGCTGCCCACAAGCCATGACTAGTTCCTGGTGTTTGGGAGCAGGGGCTGTGGTGGCCTCATCCCTGGGTCCCTGATGATCTGTAGAAGTTTGATGTTGGTGTATCTCTGACCTGGAGTCAGAGTTCTGTCTTTGGGATGGACATGGGGGGATAAGAGCCATGAGCTCACAGCTGCCACCTAGGTGGCAGTGTGTGTCATCACTTATATCTGCCATGGAGCCAAGAAGAGGCCTGCGGCTTTGGACTTGACAAAAAGTGGATCATTCTCAGACAGTTGGCGCTCAAGGCATCATGACAGAAGGCTCATGCCCTCATGGAGCCTTCATGGTAGACTCTCATGCAGGGATGGTTCTTATGATGAGGCCTCCCTAGATTATCCGCTCTCTACCACCTCCACAGAGGCAGGAGTGAGAACAGAGGCTGGCGCAGCCAGTGGATGAGGTAGAGAGCAAGTGGGGAAAGGCAGGTGGGTCTTGGTGTCTGGGACATCCCCCAAAGCCTGGTGTGCCAGGCTAGCCCCTCTTCTGGAGTAAATGGCTCTAGGTGTTTCCACCCAGCCTTGGGTGTTCCTGGCATTTACGTGGAGTGGGGCTTCTGATACCTTTCCTCTGGGAGAGATTCTTTCTTGGATGGGCTTGACCAGGTGGAGGGCCCTGGTGTGGCCATCCATACACTGACCCTGCCACCCTGGGGGTGCTGGGAAGCCCTGAGGTCCCTGAGTGTGGCCTCCCTTCTGTACCCTCCTGCTACTGGCTACTCCTCTGCCAACTTCTGCTCATGGAGGGGTGGGGGTGGCCTTTATCCCAGTGCAGACTTTGTTGGCAGGGGGCCGGGGGACTCTGAATTCTGCCTCTGAGAGCTGGCTTCAGAGACCCCACTCCCTCTCCAGGCTGCCTCCTAGAGTTCCTGGCACTTGGAGGGTGTTGTTCAGCTATAAATATCATGTTACATAAAGCCTTGGCTGTCTCCCCTTAAGTGTGCTTGGGAACATGTATCCAGACTCCCCAGCACATCAGCACATCAGCTGGCTTGGCATCTGAGGGCTGTGTGCACCCCGTGGGCTTTGTTGAGGACCGTTTCACAGTGGGTGTGTTTACCAGCCCAGCAGTGGTTCTTGCAGCCTCCCAGTGCTAAGATGACGGTTGGTTTTGAGTTTGCCTTTATGTTGGTGGCAATTCTGACTTGGCAGGGTTGCAGTTATTTTAGCCCCACTGGTTTTCTTCATCAGGCTTGTGGTAATGGGAAGGAAGACACTGGGGTTTTCCTCAGAAGTCACCCTAGGAGTCTGTGATACAGCTGATCCATGAATTGGCTGTGGAGTTGCTCTAGACTGCCCAGGTCTGCCCCTGGCTTCACCTGGAACATGCTATGGGCCTTGAGGGAGGGCTGTATAATCTGCTGGGGCTTCTGTATGCCCAACTTAAGCACTTGCTCACCAACCACTTTCTGAGTCCTGCTTGGTGCTGGCACTGAGCTGGGAGCCGGAGACTCAGCACCACCCCTGCCTGCTGGAGTTCATGGTCTCATGGGAGATCCAGACTCGAGTCAGATAGTTGCATGTAAATGTGAAGAGTGAACTGATAGGAAGCTTGTGGTGCTTTGGAAAGACAAATGAAGGGGTGGCCCTAATTGGGAGGCCAGGGGAGGCTTCCTGGCGGAGGTGGCTTCCAGTACTGAGCTTTAAGGTCAGGGACAGGGGAGGGCAAAATCTCCCAGGCCCATTGGAAACAAGGGGTAAAAAAAGCTCTGTGGCTGGGGGAATTGACAGAGCTGATGGGGTGGTCTGAGAGTGAGGGACACCAGAAAAGATGATGGGGTTAGACTGGGATGACAGGGAAAAGAGAGTCATGGACAGGACCAAGCTGTTGAGTGGGTGAAATGGCAAGACCTGGAGTTGCATGGGATGCAGGGGGCAAAGGAGAGGAACATCTGTGTTGGCATTGGATGGCTCACTCTGCAAAGGCCTTATGTGCTTAACGTAGTAGCATCTCCACAGCACCCGCACAGATGGAGGAACTGAGGCTCAATGTGGTCAAGATGCTTGCTCAGGCCGGAGGTGGTAGCTCACGACTACAATTCCAGTGCTTTGGGAGGCTCCGGCAGGTGGATCACATGAAGTCAGGTGTTTGAGACCAGCCTGGCCAACACAGTGAAACCCCATCTCTACTAAAAATACAAAAATTAGCCAGATGTGGTGGCGCACCTGTAGTCCCAGCTACTCAGGAGGCTGAGGCAAGAGAATCTCTTGAACCCATGAGATAGAGGCTGCAGTGAGCTGAGATTGTGCCACTGCACTCCAGCCTGGCAACAGAGCAAGACTCCATCTCTTAAAAAAAAAAAAAAAAAAAGATGCTTTCTCAAGGTCAGGCTGTGAGCTGGCAGGAGGCTGGGGGTCTGAATATGGGCCTAACTGGTTCCTGAGAATGTCTGAGCTTTCTGCTCGTCTACCCCCACGCATGTTGTCCTCCCTGTATGGCAGTGGCATTGTATTGACATTTCAGGGCTTTTATTTCCCATTTGGTTTCTTTAAAGAAACCAAATGTATGTTGGACAGACCAAAGGCTATGTTTGTATATTTGAGTGCTCTGTTTTGTGCCAGCTTGACCGCTTGGTGCCATGGGAGAGGACGGAGGAATTGTCTGCTGTCTCTGGCTTTTGCGTCTGTTTCCGTCTGCCTGTCTTCCACTGCCTGCCTTTGGCTTTGAATGGGCCTTTTCCTGTCCTTTGATTGTGTCCCTCTCCTGGGAAATCCCTGCTGGGTTCCCCACAGCTCTTCTGAGCAATGACCATCCTGGCCCAGCCCCATCAGGCCTGTGCCGAGCCTCAATTAGCCCTGATTGCCCATCCTGGGCTTCAGCTGTGCTCCGTATGCCTCCCAGCCAGCACCTGACTGATGTCCTTCTCCCAGTGCACAGTGCAGCAGTGAACGCGCTCTCATTCCACCCGTCGGGAAGCTACCTGATCACGGCCTCTAGTGACTCAACCCTGAAGATCCTGGACCTGATGGAGGGCCGGCTGCTCTACACACTACACGGGCATCAGGTGAGAGGTATCAGCCAGGTTCTGAGTGGTGTGGAGTGGTGGTACCTTCACAGTCTGGACAGTGGGTGAGATGCAGAAATAAGCTTGTCACCCACACAGCCTGCAGGGAGAGGGATGGAGGCCTTTCCCTGTGACCTGGACAGATTGCTGGGCCTGGGACTGGTGCATCTGAGAAGCGTATATGAGAGTTGAATTGGGCAGGGGTTGGGGGCTCCATCTGGGCATGGTTGGCAAGCTGCCCCCTAGGGGCCTAAATGGAATCTGTCTCCTAACGGCCTCAGCCATCCCTAGGTCCAGAGGTTGAGTTGAGCCTTGGAACCCATGCTCTGAGTTGACATCAGGGTCTCCTGGAGGTCCTCAGACTGGCAGATATTGATGTGTCTAGAGACCAAGGCAACTTCAGGTGTCTTGCAGGGGCTGGGCCGAAGAACGGAAAATCCTCTTCATGTTTGTTGTTTGAGAATTCCTGGAATGGAATCAAGGAAGCAGAGGCCTCCTTTCTGAATGAGCTTCAAAGCAGCTGGTACCCTGGTCTCCCTGGGTGGCGAGTGGCCAGTGTGTGGGCCCCTGGGGTTTGGCTGTGGGGAGTAGGCCACATGCAGCTCTCCCCAGCAGTTGGCCTGGGTCCAGGCCTTTCACACCTGGTACTCCCACTAGGAAGTAGTGTCCGAGCCCTCCTGACCAGAACAGTCATCAGAATGTCTCCTACTGGAGCAGTCATCAGAATGTCTCCTGCCCACTTGGGATGGGAGGTCTGGAGTCCAGTGATTTCAAGTTTGTCCCTCCTCTGCCTGCCAGGCTGAGGGAGGCCCTGGGGGTGCTTACATGTCTTGGGCCATCAGCTAGGTGTGAGATGTCTAGCTTGGTGCTTTTCTGAGCTGCTGTTTGGGTTTCCACTGCCATCTTAGTTAGGGGACCTGGGGGCCATTTGGCCATGGTTAGGGGATAGGGACATAGGCCTAGAGGCTGCTTGCTGCCCCCAGCCTTGTTGTGACCCTTGCCTTCCCTGTCGGGGACATACCCAGTGCACAAGACCAGTGAGTCTGTTCTCCCTGGGCTGGCACATCCAGAGTGGGTGGCTGCTTGGCCTGGTGTAAGCCTGTTCAGGAGTTGCCTTTGCTAGCCTTTGGTAAGCCAGTTATTCAGATTCATGTGTAACTGTTTGGGACCTTATGCCCATGAGGGCATTTGAAAATCATGTGAATGCTGCTACCTCTCCTGCCTCCCTCAAAAACAATAACAACAACAACAACTCAGGAACAGTTTGAAACAGATGCATATCAAGTGATCACCTCTTTTTGTGAGTGTTCTTTAAACAGCGAACTCAACACTTAACGCTGAGAACACTTGAATGTGGGATCTAAAATGTCATTCCTGGTGTTCTGGCATTGCATCCAGCACATAGATGAAAGCTGTTGAAATTGTTCTCTCTGGGAAGTGAAGCAAGGACCGTGGTCCATCCCCTTGTGTGGTTGCTTGTCTGCTGTTAAACCTAGAGATAAGGGAACCAGGCTGAGGGACAGCTGATGATTTAGGGTGTGGATATCGCTGGGTTGTTTCTTCTTCGGGGCACCAGGCTCACAATGCCCAGAGGAAAGAAGAGAAATGAACCGATCTCTGTTCCTTACTAATGATGTGGAAGCAGCAACATGATTGAAGAGCCAGGCTGAGGGCTGAGGTATTGAGTGTGTGAACACATATGGGGCAGGACCGCCAAAGAGAAGGCCTTATTTACTTCCAGCAAAGAACAGCTCACCTCCATGCCCCAGCCTGGCACCCCTGGGACCCAGGTCTGCCAGGGTTTGCTGTGGCTCTTTGTCATGTTTAGCTCTGCCCCTGGGTTTGGAGTGATTCAGAGTCAGCTAACCGGGCAGGCGCAGTAGGTCACGCCTGTCATCCTAGCACTTTGGGAGGCTGAGGTGGGAGGATTGTTTGAGCCTGGGAAGTTGGGGCTGCTGTGATCTGTGATTGTGCCACTGTACTCCAGCCTGAGTGACAAAGCAAGACAATGTCTCAACAGAAACACCCCCAAAAAAGAGAGTCAGCTAATGTTGGTTTCCTAAGGGAGCATAGTGCAGCCGAGCAGCCTTAATTTGGGCATTTGGTTAAGATACGGGGTCCACTGTCTGGACAGAATACCTAGTGCTTGTGGAGATCTGTGGCTCCTTCGCTCCAACCAAGGGGAGAAATCTGCAGGGACTGGGCCTGTGTTGTCACCCAACTGGTTCCTAGGATGTTCATGACCCATGAAGGCCTGGCTGGGGGGGGGGCACATCACAGGGGCCTGTTGACAAAGGGGCCAGGTTCTGCCTGTGCACTCTGCAGCAGGTGTGTCGTCCTCATAGGCTCCCACTCACCCAGACCTTCCAGTAAGATGTGCAGCTGGTTCTTTGGTGACTTCATCTTTCACATTCTGTTCCGGGAAGTGGCAATGTGATGGGGTCCTGGTGGCCAAGGGCCTTATGGAGCGCAGCTGCTATCAGCCACTTCCTGAATTTTGTGGCTGAGTAGCCCTGGGCTCCTGAGTAGGTCTCAGGTGCCTGGGGCTTCTGTCCTATGGATAAGGAGGATGGCAGGTTGGAAAGCATTTTTTTTTTTAGTCCAGATGGTGAAACTGAGAGCTGTCTGGATTTGTAGGGGTCTTATGACTCCTAGGGTGCCAGAGCTGGGACAAGTACTTGTGTCTGTGCAGTTTCTATCACATGTCCATACGACTTTTAAAATTCCATTTGTGATTTCACTCATTTTATTTTGATTGATTGATTTATTTTTGAGACAGAGTCTCATTTTGTTGCCCAGGCTAGAGTACAGTGGCGCGATCTCAGCTGACTGCAACCTCCGCCTCCTGGGTTCAAGCGATTCTCCTGCCTCAGCCTCCCAAGTAGTTGGGATTACAGGCATTTACACCATGCCTGGCTAATTTTTGCATTTTTAGTAGAGATGGGTTTCGCCATGTTGGCCAGGCTGGTCTCAAAACTCCTGACCTCAGGTGATCCACCCGCCTCGGCCTTCCAAAGTGCTGGGATCACAGGCATGAGCCACTGCATCCGGCCTTCTTGTTTTTATTTACTTATTTTTGTTGGGGTAACATATATGTATGTAATTCACCATGTTTACCATTTTTAAGTGTACAGTTCAGTGGTAATAAATACATTTATGTTCTCTTCTTTTTACCCCTTCATTCCCTGGCTCCCCTTCCCCATCCTAGCCCTGGTAACCACCAGTCTACTCTGTCTTCATGAGATCCACGTAACTCCCACAGATGTCACTTTTGTGTTTTGCTCACAGGTCTGTGTAGGGTACAAGAAGGCTTATGGCGGCTTGTGTCCCTATCTTGCTGCTACATGACCCCATTTTGATCCAGCAGGAAGCAACCCCATGAAACTTTGGTTTGGACGCAGAGGACCTGCTGTGTCCTCAGAGTTCCCTTGGAAGAGCTGTGGGAGAGAGGGCCACCGAGTCTTAGGGCCGGTGGTGCAGCAACTCCCTTGTGCTTCCATTTCCCCATCTGAGAAGTGGACGGTGCAGGCTAGGGGTGAGCAGCAGTGAGGTCAGCCGCAGGGAGCTGCTGTGGGGATGAGACGGACCTTGACCAGGGGATGGGGACTCTGCAGGTGCCAGGAGAAGGGCCCTAGCAAGCCCTCTGGGGGAATTGTGGGGAGGTTCAGGGTAGAGAAAGGAGGGTCAGGGCACAGTACTATTGGGCTGCAACTGTCTTGTCTGAGTTGAGACCAGACTCACCCCGATATATCTTTCAGTTGTCTCCTAAGGTACAGGAGTGCCAGGACAGGAAATTGCCAAGTGCCAGCTAAGATGAGGATCATCCAGGGCAGCCCTGGGTCTCCTGGGGTAGATCTGTGTGCTGGTGTTGAGGGCAGCTCGTCAGCCAGGAGTTAGCGTTTGGGTGGCTTGGTGGTTCTCTGGCACAGGAGTGGCACATGTTGGCCCATTTGAGGGGCCTTTTGTTTGGGCAGGCTCACTTCATGAGACTAGGGGGTTATCTTAGTCTGTTTTGTGCTGTTGTAATAAAATACCTGAGACTGGGTAACTTATCAAGAACAGAAAGTTCTTTTTCTTTGTTTTAATGATGAGGTTTCACCATGTTGGCCAGGCTGGTCTTGAACTCCTGACCTCAGGTGATCCACCCACCTTGGCCTCCCAAAGTGCTAGGATTACAGGCTAGGATTTCAGTTCCAGATGCTGGAAGTCCCAGATCAAGGTACTAGAGTTTGGGAAGGCTGCTCTCTGCTTCTGAGATGGAGCATGAGTGCTGCATCATCTGAGGGGAGGAACACTGCCCTCACATGCAGAAGGTGGAATGGTGGAAAGGACCAAGCTCCCTTTCTCAAGCCCTTTCTTAAGCGAGCCTAATCCCCTTCATGAGGGCAAAGCCCTTGTAACTCAGTCACTTCCAAAAGGCCACACCTCCCAACACTATTACCTTGGGAATTCAGTCTCTTTTCTTCGTTTCTTTTTCTTTTTTTGAGACGGAGTTTCGCTCTTGTTACCCAGGCTGGAGTGCAATGGCGCGATCTCGGCTCACCGCAACCTCCGCCTCCTGGGTTCCGGCAATTCTCCTGCCTCAGCCTCCTGAGTAGTTGGCATTACAGACACGCGCCACCATGCCCAGCTAATTTTTTGTATTTTTAGTAGAGACGGGGTTTCACCATGTTGACCAGGATGGTCTCGATCTCTTGACCTCATGATCCACCCGCCTCAGCCTCCCAAAGTGCTGGGATTACAGGCTTGAGCCACCACACCTGGCCCCCCTTTTTTTTTTTTTTTAAAAAAAAAGAGATGGAGTCTTACTCTACTGCTCAGGCTGGAGTGCAGTGGTGCAACCTCCCGTCTCCCGGGCTCAAGCGATCCTCCCATTTCAGCCTCCTGAGTAGCTGGAATTACAGGCGCATGCCACCACGCCTGGCTAATTGTTTGCATTTTTAATAGAGACAGGATTTTACCGTGTTGACCAGGCTGGTCTTAAACTCCTGACCTCAAGTGATCCGCCTGCCTTGGCCTCCCAAAATGCTGGGATTACAGGCGTGAGCCACCATCCCTGGCTGGGGATTCAATTTCAATATCAATTTTGGTGGGGGAAAAACATTCAAACCATAGCAGGGGTGGACGTTGGTTACCAGTTTATTGTGACCCTGAAGAATTCTGGTGCTTCTCTCCTACAATCCTGGCTTGAGGACTCTGGGCGACAAAGGATCCTCTGCCTCTCAAAGCTGCCCACCCTGAGAGGATAGTAGACAGATGGGGAAGTGCTGCCTGTGGGGTGTGGTGCATTGCCCTCCTTCCGCAGCCTTTGCCCTTAGTGCACCAGAGCCTGCACTGGTCACCTTTGCAAACATCTTTGACTGAGGCCAAGTGCTGGGATGCATTCAGCTGGCGAGGTTACACGACCTTGTCTGGTGGGGAGTGATACTTAGCTTTCTCAGGAAAACCCCAGTATTTTTAGGAACAAACAGTTTGTACCCACCCATTTCTGGTTTTGAAAAACCATGGGTCCTCTCCCATCTTGTTCATCTGAAACAACCTGAGCTTCAGGAGGGGAGGAATGGGCTTGGGCACTGGGTCAGATGATTCCAGTGTTGCCTCTTTTTATGTGACATTGGCCAAGACTTTAACTTTGTTGAGCCTCTTTTCTTTTCTATGAGATTGGCATCCCATTGTCTGCCTTATGGTAGGTGAGGATGTGCCTGAATTTCCCAGGACCGGACACGGTAGGTCCTCACAGATGTTAGTCCCTCTCCACTTGAGCTCATGGAAAATGACATGATCTCGTTTTAGGTGAGAGCTCTTTAAAAGGGCATTCTGTTTTGGGCACGATTCTGGTGATGCTGAGTGGGTGGGCAGTCTGTTTGTTAGGGAAATGGGTGCATGGGGTTGTCTGGTGAATTAGCAGCCCCATTCCTGGCATGGGGTTGTGGCGTGTTTCCCCTCCTCCTGCACACCCTCGGACTCCCTTGGGTTCATCGGGCTTTTAATTTTGCTTAGGTTGTTGTCTCCCCGGAACATTTTGCTTTGGCTTCTCTTGTCACGCAGCTCCTGGAATCTGTCCCCTGGTGGGTAGGCTGAGGAGACTCCCTGACCCAGACCCAGTGTCCCCACCAGCTGTCCTCAGGGTTTGCTTTGCTGGGTGCCTTGGTGTACAGGTCCATGTGCACTGCCCTTTGTCAGGCCTGTCCTTCTCTAGGGTTCAAGCAATCCTCCCACCTCAGCCTCCCGAGTAGCTGGGATTACAGGCTCACGCCACCGTGTCCGGCTAATTTTTGCATTTTTAGTAGAGACAGGGTTTTACCATGTTGGCCAGGCTGGTCTTGAACTCCTGACCTCAAGTGATCCACCTGCCTTGGCCTCCCAAAATGCTAGGAGGGCCTGACTCCTGGAGGATGGCTGGTGGATCAGGAAACCTGTGTGGTGGCACTGGTGCCAGTGCCCTATATGAGGCTCTGGAAAGTCTTGGTCAGGGAATGTGACACAACTGTGTTGTTAAGCAGGAGGAAAGGGAGTCTGTGGCTCTCGCTGGATGTCATACCGATTGGGTTGTCAGAGCTGCAATAGAGCCTTATCATCCCATCTCACCCCCTCACATTACGGAAGGGAACACTGGTCAAGAGAGGGAAGGGCTTCCCTACCAACTACCATTGTCATTCGAAGCCTCCTGCCCCATGTGAGGCCCTCACAGCCCTGTGTGTGACAAGCGTGGGGGGAAGTGTGCTAGAAATACAGATTTATCTTTCTGTATTTTCTGAAACATAATCTTGAGCCACACTTTCTTGGTTTAAGTTCCCTAGAGCTATTTGGGAGAGGATGGTGGGCGGGTCGTGGGTGGGGAGTTAAATCTGGTGTTTGTGGCTGTGCAGTTGGTGTGCGTGTCGCTGTAGAGTGACTGAGCTGCACGAGGTTCCACGCGTCCCCGCCACCCTACCCCCCTACCCCATGTGGGTGAGCAGCCCCTGCCCTGGGCCCAGACCTGCACAGGTGCTGCTGTCTGTGCTCAGGGCCATGCTTAGAGGCTTAGTTGGCAGGAACTCGCAGGCTCAGAGTAGGGGACCCACTAATGCTTACTGGATGCTTGTGCCATGCTGGGCCCTAGGTTGAGGCTGGGAAAGCAGCAGCAAAGGGGGCGCACCTTCAAGGAGGGGAGGCAGCCATGTGACAGTGGCCGGGCCAGTGGGCCATCCATCTGGCCACCCCAGGTGAAGGGCAGCTCTGGAAGTGGGCTGCCCCTCCCTTGTTTCTGTGGGAGCTCTGTGGCTCCTGTCTAGGCATTTTATTTTGGAGGACTGTTTTGATACTTGGGAGGGTCATGCCTGGCTTGGGTGGTTGGGCATCTCCTGTGAGAGGTGAGAGGACATGTAGAGAGAGAACAGCTCATTTACTGCACTCTAAGAAACCAAGAGGTCAGCCTGGCCCTCTGTCCCCTGCCAGCAGCCCAGAGTTGAGGGCTGGGAGCAGGTGTCTTCGGCCAGGGTCAGGAGGCCACTCCCTGTCCGTTGAGTTATTGGGCCCTACTCAGCCACTAGAGCCCGGCTCACAGCAGGTGCTGGTGAGTGAGTGCAGGAGCCTCTTGGTGGGGGTCTGGAAGAAGCATCCCAGTGAGGCTAGATTGCCATTTCTCTGTCTGAGCGCAGGGGTCGGAGACCAGAGCACTCACTCCAAAGGCCTGTTGGGCCTCCTCAGTTCCATTCTCTGTGCGATGGCTACTCTGCTTTTACCTCTGACTGAGGGCCATGTCGTGCGACAATCCTATTTGTTTGCTGGCAGACTGTGCATATGAGAGCCAACAAAAAATATTTTGCAGTCTTGTGAGGTGGGGGTGGGTTTGCCAGCATAGCTGTTGTGGGCATGCAGTCAGAGTTCAGGCATGCAGGGGCCTTCGAGAGTCAGGTGGGAGAGGGTGAGGAGGATGAAGAGAGCAACGAAGTCAGCGTCAGCTGCCGGGGCAGCAGAGTGAGAGCCAGCATGACTGAAATCTAATCACCACAGGCTCTTTTGTTTTGCCTTAAAAAAAAACTTTATCTCTTGATACTTTGTCATTTGAAGAAGCCAGGTGCTGTGGGTCCTTTAGGTCTGGAAATTAGCAAGGGAGAGTGACGTGTGGTAAAATGACGGGTATGGGTCCAGCCAAGCTCCAGGGCCAGGTGTGGCCTGGTTAGCAGGGAGCGTAGCAGGGAGGCCAGTCTGCATCTGGGTTCATGACTGGTTAACCAGGGCCATCTCCCTGAAGACTCTACCTGGTCTTTCATGGGAGGGAGGGAGGGAGGCTCTTGTTGAGCCTGTGAGGCATCCCTGCTAGTGGACCTGGCCTGGAGTTAGAGGGAGACCAGGGCTTCCCACAGGTGGGCACCTCTGGTGGCCGGGGGCAGGCTGGCATCCACACTGCTGAAGGCCCAGCGTGGAGCTGCTGCTCAGAGGAATCCTCAGGGGTGTGTAGAGGCACCCAGGGACAGGCCTTACCTGTGGAGAGGATTCACTGGGCAACATCCCTGCTCCAGTAAATACCTTGATGCATGAAGAGTGATTGATTAAATAAAAGGAATAAACCATCATGAAGGCAGAACAGTCTTCAAGAGCATGTATCGTATCTGGCTGCTGGCGATGATAAGAAGAGACTCTCCAAGCACCTATGGTTTGGAAACTTTATTTTATTTTATTTTATTTATTTTTTAGATAGAGTCTCACTCTGTCTTCCAGGCTGTCGTGCAATGGTGTGATCTTGGCTCACTGCAACCTCTGTCTCCTGGGTTCAAGCAATTCTCCTGTCTCAGCTTCCTGAGTAGCTGGGATTACAGGCACCTGCCACCATGCCCAGCTAGTTTTTGTATTTTTAATAGAGACAGGGTTTCACCATATTGACTAGAGTGGTCTTGAACTTCTGACCTCAAATGATCCACCTGCCTCAGCCTCCTAAAGTGCTGGGATTACAGGTGTGAGCCACCATGCGCAGCCTGGAAATTCTAGAATGTACTCCCAAACAACCGATGGGCTGAAGGGGAAATCACAGTGGAAACTAAACATATGGAAGTGAATGACTGAAAATGTTGCATACTGGAAACTTTTGGGATCCATTGAAAGTGTCATCAGAGGCAAATTTGTAGCCTTAAATGAATTTATATAAAATCACAAAAGATTGAAAATACTTGAATTAAGAACTCGATGCAGGCAATGACAGAAAGAATATAGAGAATGAGAGGACCTTTTCTGTCTAGCTCATGCTGTTTGTGGAGCAGTGAGCAGTCTGGTGGGCCCAGAGCACGAGGGTGGGGAGAAGGAGAGAGACTGGAAGGTTGGCAAGGGCCGAAGTGGTCTAGGGCCTCCAATGCTAGACCCTGAAGCATGTTAGCAGTGGACGGTCCCTTCTACAGTACAGGTTGGCTTTGGTCCACAGCAGAGCCCACGTGTTCTCTGTGCTGTCCTCTGAGTGTCCTGGGCTACTTATGTGAGCCCTAGGCAGAGGAACAGGAGCCTTTATGGAAGGAACCTGGAGCAGGAGCTGTGTGGTCCTCTTGGTAAACAGGTAAATTTTATATAAATTAGGGAGGACTGCAGACCCACACAGCTGATCACTCACTTCGTCCCCGGAGCTTCCTGGGGCTTGGTCTCTGGAAGGGGCACTAGCACTCATCTGCAGGGCTCCCAGCGCTTACTTTCTTGTCGTGACCCCTGCTGAACTGAGGGCTTTGTTGGTTCTATTGCTGTTGCTGCTGCTCTGACTCCACCACCTTTTCCCAACTTGGCATCTGGTGGTTGAGCCATGACAGGAAAGGAGAGTGACCTGCAAGTATTTGTCCCTTAGCTGCTGTGACTTCTTGGAAACCTGCCATTACTCAGTGAGCTCTGGACAGGCAAAGGGCCCATCTTTTTTGACATTCCATGTACTGGTTTCCTTCTCTTTTCTCTGTTTCCTCTTTGTTTTTCCTCACAGCAAAAGTAGTTTTGTTGTTTGGTGTTCGTATTAATATAGCAATGCCATATATTCATTGTTAAAAAATTCAAAGTTTGCCAGGTGCAGTGGCTCATGCCTGTAATCCCAGCACTTTGGGAGGCCTAGGCGGGTGGATCACTTGAGGCCAGGAGTTTGAGACCAGCCTGGTCAGCAGAGTAAAACCTCATCTCTACTGAAGATATAAAAATTAGCTGGGTGTGGTGGTGGGCACCTGTAATCCCAGCTACTAGCGAGACTGAGGCATGAGAATCGCTTGAACCTGGGAGGCAGAGGTTGGAGTGAGCCAAGATTGTACCACTGCACTCCAGCCTGGGAGATAGAGCCAGACTTTGTCTCAAAAAATAAATAAATAAAAAGTTTCAAAGTAATGGAAAAATGACATTTCTAAGAATCAAGTAAAAGTTACCTGAAATTACACTACCCCCCCTCTGTTAACCCCTTGGTGACTGTCTACCTGAAAGTGGTATCCAAGTGATGGATGCATTGTTCCCCTATTCAAGAAAGTGGGTCTCTGTTATCCTTGTTAATGGTGGCTTAGGGGCGTAATGGGAGATGGGGCGTAATGGGGGATATTTGGGTCATGAGGCCATGCCCATATGTATGGATTAATGCCATTCTTGCAGAAGTGTGTTTATTAGCATGGGAGAGGGTTCCTTATGAAAGGATGAGTTTGGCCCCCTTTTCTTTCTCACCTTCTCTTTCCCCTTCTGCCATGAGATGATGCAGCAAGAAGGCCCTTGCCAGTTGCTGGACCCCTGATCTTGGACTTTCAAGCATGCGGAACTGTGAGCCAATACACTTCTACTCATTACAAATTGCTTAGTCTCAGATATTTCTTTATAGCAACACAAATGGACCAAGACAAGGGGTCACCCCACAGACTGTCCTCTGAGGATTCAGCAGGTTAATGCAGGGCTGTGCTCTGAGCACCTGAGTGCTCGATGTTCACCAGTGTTGTACTCGGTTTCTTCATCACCCCCGTAAGGAGCATCTCCGAGAGGAAGAGCCGAAGGTGGACTCTGGAAGCAGGGGTGGGCATACTCGCTGCTGTCCAGTGTGTCTGAGGCTGTATGGTACCTCTCAACCTGCCTGTCTTTCTGGGGGACAAAAGCTGCCTTCCTCCATGGCCTTGAGGTCCCTTTTCCCTTCCACGACTTGGCTGGTCTTTTTTGGCATTGAGTGGAAGGTGCCTCTCAGTGTTCCTCTTGCTGATGGGTCAGCTGTAGATAAGCTGCCAGAGTCCCTCTCATGGGAAGTTGGGGTTCTTGGCACTCCCTGTACTGGTCTGGAGGAACTGAGGTGGACTTGGTGACGGTGGCTGTGTTGTTCTCTACCAGAGAACCTCTTTTATCTGATTTTGCTTGGGAATGCCAGGTACTGGCCACAATAAAAGTTCAACTGGGAGGAGGAAATGGTGGTAGCTGTGGTCATGGTGTCATAGCTAAACAGATCCTTACTCTGTGCACCTTTCTGGGGTAGGTTTTAGGCATATGGGGAAGAACCCTCCTTTACCAGGAGATCATGCATCCTGCATTCCCCCGAGCCTGGACATGCTCTCCGGCCCTTGGAGTGTGACCTGGCACATACCTGGCATTCCCCTTCAGATGGTCACACAGACCTTCAGCATCTGGGAAGCCAGAGTGGGCACATCACTACCCACGGCCTGAACATAAGAAAAGTGAATGCATGTTAGAGATACATGTCACGTTGCTCTGCTGCCCAAGCACCTTTGGTAACCTCCTTCCTCTTACCTGGGCCCTGAACTATGCCCCATCTGCTTGAGCCATTGGCTCTTTTAGATCCCTATTTCCCTGGTCAGCAGCTGAGTAGTGTTGGGGATATCTTGGGTGTTGGGGTTGGTCTGGATCAGAGGGACCAAGTTCTGGTCTCAGTGCTGTAACTGGGGTGCCTCAGTGCATCTCTCTGACTTGTGGTTTGTTACTGGGAAAGTGGGGACAATGAGACCAGCCCTGGAGGGCTGCCAGCACAGACTGTCCCATTCATTCGTCTCTGTCACCCACAGTCCCATAGCATGGCCTTGTCCTGTTGCTCAGGAACCGAGGCTTGAGTGGTGGTGCTTGCACCTGGCTGTAGGCAGGCTCCTGGGCTACAGGCAGGCTCCTGGGCTACAGGTTACTGAGGATTGTGGGCTGAGTGGGCTCTCAGTCCTTTGTCTTGCTGCTGCTTTCATTTGGGAACTTCTCATTTTCTTCCTGTGCATTTAGAATCGAGAGTGACCTTTGATGTGTGTTCTTTTTTTGTTCTGCTAGGGACCAGCCACCACTGTTGCCTTTTCAAGAACCGGGGAGTATTTTGCTTCCGGAGGCTCTGATGAACAAGTGAGTAAAGAACAGTCAAATGAAATGGTGAAGAAAGGAGTCTGAGCTGATTTCTGCTCAGAACCAAACAGTGTTTGGGGGATGGGCTGGGTTTCACCAGCTTCCTTGGTGGCTTTCAGTGACTAAAAAGGCCCTGGTGGAGCTTGGGGTCCAGGGCCCTTGCCACCCCAGCATGGGTCTCCTGCAGGTGGTGACCTTATGGCTGCATCTCAGAATCCTCACTGCTCAGGCTAGCACTTAGTGGAAGGAGGCAGGGCTATGGTTGTCGTGAAAAGTTGTTTTCTTAGTTATCTTCCTGATGCTAAACAAATAGATAATGATGATTATTAATATGATCTTACTGCAGGCCTGGGAATATGACCAGTGTGACAAGAGCTTCGTACCTCATCTAATTCTCATGACAACCCTGTGGGGCAGGCCCTCTCATCTCACCATGCTGTAGATGAGGAAACTAAGTTCCAGCAGATGGTAGGGCTGGGGCAGGCACCGGGACCTGTCTCACTTCAGAGTCATTCTCTTGCCCTGGGAGCCTCTGCTGTGTCATCTGCTGCCCTTTGCTCCCAGTCCACTTGGACACTATTTGAGGGATCAGCATTTTCAGTATTTTTGGCTGCAGAGAGAGGTCATTGTAAAGAGGTCCTATCCCACCTTGTCACCCTCTGCTATGAGGCTTCACCCTGTCAGCCCTGGTGCCTTGTGCCCTAACTGCTAACCACCTATGACCTGCCTACTGGCGGGTACCCTGCTTCTGGGGTCTAGTCCAGACCCTGGCACTGGGGAGGCCAGGAGCACTGAAGAGTCCACCTGCAGTCTTTTACCAGGGTCCATACGGTCCTCCTGTCCAGAGAACTACAGCCCCTGAGGCAAGGAGGAAAGAGTGGCTGTTTTGCGCCACTATTGACCTGATGGATGGCCGAGAATGTTTATTCCACTGCTGCCCAGCCTCTTAGCTCTGGCTGCTCAGCCTAGAAAAGTCCTATTGGCCTATGTGAGTCCTGGCCTCAGCCAAATCTGCCAATTTTGATTATGTCTCTTCTAGTAAGGCAGAGGGTAGTTGGAGGCTCTTTGACTGTAGCCTGGATTAGAGACAGCAGACATCTGCCCACACCAGCACCAGTCCTGCTCCAGCAGACGAGGGAGGAGGAAGGCAGAAGCGACCCCTGCGCTTCCCTGAGTGTGAGGCCTGGCTTGTTGCTTAGAAGACAGGGAGACTAGTAACTTAACACAGTAAACAGAGTCATGGTAGAATCAACTGACATAGTAGGAGAGGCAGCCTGGTAGAAAACAGGCTCCCTCCCACTCTGGCCCCTCCTCAAGCAGCACTGCCATCAGCTCCCAGGCTGCCTGTTGAATATCTGCTCTGAGCTCTTTCGGAGTGACATTTGGCATTGTCTGTTTGCACTCATGATAGCCACTCTACTCTTAGAAATTTATTCAGCAGTTAGATTTGCACAGTGACATGAAGACCCTGTAAACAAGGGTGCGTGTGTGCTTCTGTTTGTAAGGTGACATGTGCACGACCCTAGGTGCCATCCATCTGGAAGAGTAAACAGTGGTGCTGCTCAGTGGTGAGGAACCTCCCAAAGAGCGAGGCTCACAGCTGCATCCTGACAGACAGGGATGGTGTCCAGAGCTCATGGAGTGTTCATCTTGTGTGGATACGGTGGGTTTTCTGTGGCCTCAGGTGACCACTGGCCACACACTCCCCAGTTCTCTTGTGACACTCAAGCCAGCCATCCTGAAAGTGGCCCTGGAAGCACGCAGTCATGCATGGCCAGCAGCCTCCAGCAGGGGGCGCTCTTGCTTCCCAGCCAGGCGCCTCCCTCATCTGTGCTCAAGGATGCGAGGGACATGGCCCTGCTGATAGGAGGACACTCGGAATAGGATGTGTTTTTCTTTTTTTTTTTGAGATGGAGTTTCACTCTTGTTGCCCAGGCTGGAGTGCAATGGCATAATCTTGGCTCATAGAACCTCTGCCTCCTGGGTTCAAACGATTCTCCTACCTCAGCCTCCCAAGTAGCTGGGATTACAGGCATGTGCCACCATGCCCAGCTAATTTTGTATTTTTAATAAAGATGGGGTTTTCTGCATGTTGGTCAGGCTGGTCTCGAACTCCCGACCTCAGATGATCCACCCGCCTAAGCCTCCCAAAGTGTTGGGATTATAGGCGTGAGCCACCGTGCCTGGCCTAGGACGTGTTTTTCATGGCTGAGTTAGCCTTGGGATGGCGGATGTGTTGCTGAGTACTTCCTGTGTGCCTGTGTCCACCAGGCTGTCTCCTGTGAGGCCTGTGAGCTGGGAATGAGGCTCATCCCCATCTCACAGATGCAGGAACTGAGGTACGAAGTTGAGACCCTTACCTTGGGCTATTCAGTAAGGAGGGGTCTGGCCAGGAGTCCATGTGTTAACCACTTCTCACAGTGTAACAGGCCAGACCACTGCCCTCAGGAGCTTCTATTTTAGTACAGAGGCGGGTGATAAACAAGGAAAAGGCACAGCTGGATTAAATAACTACCTACTCTGATGCTATGAAGGAAATAAATAGAGGGCTATAATAAACATTCACAGAAGGCCTCTCTGAGAAGGCGGTGCTGTTGAAGCAGACACTTCAGCCTGCAAAGGAGCCAACCCCATAAAGCTTGGGCCTGTGACACCCTAGGGAGATGAACCAGCAAGTGTAAAGGCCTGGTGGTGTCACACTGCGGTGTGGTTCATCCAGGTCACATCCAGGTCCTCTTGAAGCCTGTGCAGAATGCCTACTCCCCAGTGGGGTGGGGTAGGTCCCAGAATTGAGTTGGGGTGTCAGGTGGGGACCACTGTCCTACCATGGCTTAGAACTTTGGGCATGGGCTCTGAGCCCGTTTTCTCAGTGATGGACTGGCAAGGGGATTTTCTCCCCCTGACTTGGTGTGCCTGTTGGTTTGGCAGGTGATGGTTTGGAAGAGTAATTTTGATGTTGTTGATCATGGAGAAGTCATGAAAGTGCCAAGGCCCCCAGCCACACTGGCCAGCTCTGCAGGGAATCTGGTAAGTGGCTTGGCAGGTATGTCCTGAGCTCTGTGACTCTGATGGTTAGGTCATGGTGAACAGCTCTGGGCTTGGAGATGGTGAGGGTAGAGGTTTAGGCTCATCTCGGGAAAGGGACCCTGGTAAGATCTTGTCATTTACCAAATACTTTGGCACTTGTGGTGCTTTATTTTCCATCTAGAGTGAACGAATGAGACACAAAGAGGCTGATAGAGCAAGCTACTGGGTGCCCCGGGCCTGTGCCATTTGGTGGGGGTGTGTTTCCATGGCAAACGCTGCTGGTTGATTGAGGCCTTAGGGGACGACGGACCTGTCCCATACTGAACCCTGGGCCACAGGATACAAATGTGGGGCTCCTAGAGGGTTCAGGGGCTGAAACCACAGCTGGGACAAATGGGAAAGGCCCAGCCCTGTTGCTTTCACTTCCCCCACTTTTTTTTTCTAACCATGGAGAGGAAGTTCCTCAGCCACAAACCATTTTTAGTACCTTTGTTGGTAAAAGAATATTCAGTGTTCCTGAATTTAAATAGTTAATATTTTTGACAACTATTTGGGGGAAAAATTGATAACTGATACAGTCTCATTAAATAAGGTTGTATTCGGCGTGGGCTGAAAGAAATGTTAAAGCCAAGCTTGTGGAACCCTCAGGGTTCCAAGCTCCTATTGCCACAGGCTGTTTAAATATCTCTTCACTGGACCATAGAGGCAGTGTGGCCTCCCTGACACGGATACTGGTCCAAACAACAGGAAACGGCTTGCCCAAGGCCTCCAGCAAGTCAAGGCTGGGGCCCAGAATAGAACCAGGAAGCCTCTTGAGTCTATCCCGGGGCTTCTGTGGTTGCAGCAGATAGACCCCTCACCACCCCATTCCATCACACACACATGCCCCGTTTTGTATCCTGGGCTGCCTCTAGGCATTGGCCTAGTTGGGATTTATGGTTTTCCTTCTAGGGGTTGCCATCCTGGCTGGCCCCTTGTCTGTCCTCTGTACTTGCTAATCAGTGGCCAGTTTTCAGCTTTTGGGTTTGTTGGGGGATGTCTGGGCTGCATGATGCACTGCTTGCTGCCGGTTCATCTTCCACCCAGAAAGGCATTTCACAATGCAGGGTTGGGGTACCCTGGGACCCAGCAGACCTCTAGATCCTGCCCTCTTTCCTGTGACTCCCTATCCACTGGGCACTTCTGGTGAGCCACAGCCAAGGCCTTTTATGTTTGCCACCCTGTTTATTCCTTATCAGAATGAGTAGGTAAGGGTACTGCTCAGTTCACAGATGAGACACCTGGGACTTAGTCACCTTCCCCAGATGCCTGGACCAGGCTGACCCCTCTGAGCAAAGCTAGGAACCGCAGGTAGCAGAGGGCTGCTGGCTGTTTTTCCCCATTTTAGAGGAGGGCACTGCCATCTGCCTCTTGGGAATGGTTAATATCTACCAACTGCAAAAGAATCCCATGTTCGTATAAGTTATTAGGAAAATAAATAAGATGAACTGCCTCTTGTTCCTTTAGTCCTGGCTCAGCGCTGAGGTATGGGGCACCTTTGCTTCCCAGAGCTGTGGGTGGGGATCCCAGCATGGCAGGATGGGGCATGGTGGGTCAACACCTCGGCAGGGCTCAGGGCAACCACGTGATCCCATACTATCTACAGGCTCACGTTGGAGTTGTAGTCAGAGCTCTGCCCACTGGCCCTCACTACATGGGCCTCAAATAGGGGAAAGGCTGTGGGTCCTGGGGTCAGAGAACTGGGTCTAAACCCTGGATGTGTGGCCCCAGGCAAAACACATGGTCTTCCCAAACCAGTATTTCGACAGTGCTACCTGAATAGGCAGGCTCTGCCATGAGCTTTGAGACCCCACCAAGTGACTTGTTCATCCTAAAATCATCCTTGGTTGAGATCCGACCTCTTTCCTTATTTGTCATCAGCCCCTCTGAGACCCTGAGTGGATGTTAAGTCCTCTTCCAGACACACTTTCGCTGACACACACCTGCCATACGGTATAAACCTTTAGGACTTCTCTGATCTCAGGACTCCCAGACCAAGAGGAACGCTAGGTTTTTAGTTTGTTTTGCCTTGTTTTATTGTGATTATATATATATATATATATATATATATATATATATATATATATATCACAAACTTTACCATTCTAACCATTTTTAAGTGTACAATTCTGTGGCATTAAATATATTCACAATGTTGTGCAACCATCACTGTCTATTTCCAGAAGATTTTCATCTTTCCAAACTGAGGAGAGCTACTTTTTATAACACTGTTCAGTGGTTCGGTTTTCTTCTGAGATAGGAAGGGAAGCTGATGGCACTGAGACGGTGTCTGGGGACTGGTTCCATGGCTGGCCAGAGTGTCTTAGACCCACAGGGAGCCCAGGAGCACTGCAGGAGCTCCATGTCTCAGCAGCTTGTGAGTCTGATGAGCCCCTGCCCCACCAGCTCTGTCTATGTACTGGCCTTCCAGTAACACAGGGTTTCTCACAGTCAGCACTATTGATATTTTGGGCCAGATCATTCTTTGCTGTGGGCAGGGTGGCGGGGGGGGATAGTTATTTCGTGCATTGTGGGATATTTAGCAGTATCCTTGGCCTTTATTCACTAGATGCCAGTAGCATCTTCACCCTCCCACCAACCCAACCCAAGTTATGACAACCAAAAATGTCTTCTAGGCCAGGCATGGTGGCCCACACCTGTAATCTCAGCACTTTGAGAGGCTGAAACTAGAGGATCACCTGTGACCTGGAGTTAAAGACCAGCCTCGGGAACACAGCAAGACCTTGTCTCTACAAAAATTTTAAAATTACCTGAGTATGGTGGCACTCGCCTGTGGTCCTAGCCACTTGGGAAGCTGAGGCGGGAAGATTGCTTGAACCCAGGAGTTGGAGGCTATCGTGAACTATGATCATACCACTACACTCCAGCTTGGATAACAGAGTGAAACTCTGTCTCTAGGGAAAAAAAAAAAAAGTCATCCAATACTGCCAAATGTCCCTCTGGTGGGCAGAATTGTCCCCAGTTGCAATAAGAGAATCACTGCAATAAGTCTTGCCTCAGCGGTGAGCCTAGAAAAGAAGCTGACCTAGCAGTGGGAGGAGTGTGGGAATGTGTCTGGAGATGGGGCTCTCTTAGCAGTGGGAGGAGCACAGGGATGAGGTGGGAGAGGCTGTGGGCATGTGGGTGAGGACTGCTGTTCCAGCAGCCCCGAGTGTGAGGACTTTGCTCAGTTGGGCCAGATCTGGGCTCTCACCAGCAGCAGCAGTGGTGGCCCAGGTTTCTCAGCCTGGGTTTCTAACAGAAGCTCATTTTGTAGGAATCTTGTTTGGTCTCAGTCTTCTGCAGGTGATGGTAAACAATGGAAAAAAAAAAAGACCTTTTGCCTTTAGCAACCTGGTTTTCTTCACTTAAAAATTGGAAACTGTTTTTGCCTTTCCTGCCTAAAGGCTTACCTGGCTCTGGGAGAATATCTGGTCAGTGGTTTGGTGGCTGACCAGTGTGGCTTGACTTCTCAAAGAGTCCATGGCACCACAGCCGTGCCCCAAGAACTCATGAATCTAATGACCCTCTGCCTATGTCAGCTCTGTCTACACCCTGGGCCTGAAGCCATGGGAAACATCCTGGGCATTTGAGGATTCTAGGAAGCCAATCGGGCAGGTGTAGGTGTTGAATTCCCCACCATGTCCCCATTCCAGTATAGCAGTTGAAAGACAGAGGGACAGACCCTGCATGGACCCCCTACTCTACTCACCCTCTAGTAGACCACAGCAGGGGCAGCCCTGTGAGCCTGTGATGGTCTTTCTGCCCTGGAAAACCCCCTGCCCATGACCCTTTCTCTGCCTGCAGCGCTTCGACTCTCAGATCTTGGAATGAAGGTTGTCCTTGAGCCCACTCTGAATAGAGCTCTGTTCACTGCAGAGCTATTTTCAACCTCTGGTTGAAATTCACAGCTTATTTTTAGGCACATTTCATGTTGAAAAGCAAAAGCCATTTCCCAGCCATTCAGAATGAGAATAATGGGTTCCATTTTCCCTCTATTCTTGGCTGAGTTGTGCATGAGGAGGAATTTCAGGGCCTGTGGCTGGGGAATTTTCTCTGCTTAGAAGGTTGCAGAAGAAGGATTCCAGGCTATGCTCTGGGCTGAGGGTGGATAGAAGCTCCATGTTTTGCCTTGTGACATGCTACAAGGCTGGAGAAAGGATGGAAGAGCAACTTGCAGGCAAATGAGCACCTCCCAGAGGGGCGTGAGTGTGGGCAAGGGATGGGAGCCCCTGGGAGTTGTCTACAGTGGGTGCTCGTACTAGTGTTTTCAAGGATCTAGTGCTTAGCTCTGTTCCCTGCCACGACCCTGCCCCTCTCTGCCCTTGTCTACCTTCTTGCTGTCTGTCCTTTGGGGCCTGTCCACAAGGCATAAAGACCCCTGTATCTTGGGTGGCCTTAAATTTAACACCTGCTCCCAAACACCCCACCGCTATAGGACAGACAGAAGAAGCTCAACCACAGAAGCATTTTTTAACCACTTTTTAAATAGCAGAGATGCATTTGCTTGATTGACTTATTTTTGCCCTCCTTCCAAATGTCTGGGGGCCCATTATGCAATTGGGAAGAAAGGTTGCGCTGGGTGGGGTGGGAGGAGAACACAGAGTTCTAGGTAGTTCAATGAAACTGGGGGAAAAAAAAAGAAACAAACCCCACTTCCTGAGTTCTAAGGATTGGCTGCTGTCCAGTTCACACATTAACCTTGAGTTTTAGGGCCGAGGGCTTTTCTCCGCTCACTTCTCAAGATCTCATTTTAAGGAGAAAAGCTCATCTGTGGTTAAGAGCCTGGGTTCTAGCTTCCAGCCAACCTGTGTTGAAATCCTTTCTCTACCCTACCTGGGATGTGACCTTAGGAAAGTGGCTAGACATCTGTGAGGCATGATTTTCTCTTCTGTCGTATGGGGAGAGGCTGGGTCATCCTTTGTGGGATTTCATGTGTCGTGTATCTACCTGGCACATGGCAAGTGCTCATCAATCTTTAGCTATTGTTTTTTGAGACAAGGTCTCACTGTCACCCAGGCTGAAGTACGGTGGCGTGATCGTGGCTCACTGCAGCTTCGACCTCCTGGGCTGAAGTGATCCTCCTGTCTTAGCCTCCTGAGTAGCTGGGACTATAGGTGTGTGCTCCCATGCCCAGCTAATTAAAAAAGAACTTTTTTTGGGACAGTCTTATGCTGTCACCCAGGCCGGAGTGCAATGGCGCCATCTTGGCTCTTGCAACCTCTGCCTCCCGGGTTCAAGAGATTCTTGTACCTCAGCCTCCTGAGTAGCTGGGATTAAGGGTGCCCCCACCCCACTATGCCTGGCTAATATTTTTTTTTTTGAGATGGAGTTTTACTCTTGTTGCCCAGGCTGGAGTGCAATGGTGTGATCTCAGCTCACTGCACCCTCCACCTCCCAGGTTCAAGCGATTCTCCTGCCTCAGTCTCCCAAGTAGCTGGGATTACAGGCATCCACCACCATGCCTGGCTAATTTTTGTATTTTTAGCAGAGACAGGATTTCACCACGTTGGCCAGGCTGGTCTTGAACTCCTGACCTCAGTTGATCTGTTCACCTCAGCCTCCCGAAGTGCTAGGATTACAGGTGTGAGCCACCGTGCCTGGCCTAATTTTTAAAATTTTTTTGTAGAGAAAGGGTCTCTCTGTTTTTTCCAGGCTGGTCTCAAATTCCTGGGCTCAAGCAGACCTCCTGCTTCCACTTGCCAAAGTAGTGGGATTATAGGTATGAACTACCATGCCTGGCCCACCAAGCTTTAGCTATTTTAAAAAGGTTCTTTTCCCCTCCCTGACTAAAAGCCAGTCTAAGAGATTATGTGTTCAAAACTTGCTAGAGTGAGGGACAGCAGACAAGAATGGGAACACTTAAAATTTTCCATGTTGTTGCCTCTCTGTAGGTCATTATAGTGAGGGCTAGTGAGGTTTTAGACCCTTGGAGGCATCAAAATTGTGTTTCCCGAAGGCAAACCCAAGTCCTCTGTGCTCTCAGATGAGAGAGCAGATCTGCGAGTGGGCGGAAACAGACTTTTCCTTCCACCCCAGGATTCCCCAAGACAAGATGCCCAGGACTCCCAGAGCCTCAGTGCTTTAACTGTCCTCTGGAAGAGGGGGCTGAGTCAGTTGAGAACATCTGACCTGAACCTGAGGCCTCATCTGTGCCGAAGGATGGCCCGTTTCTTCTTCCTAGTTCCTCTGATTCTGAGAGTAAAGCATCGGTCACTTCCTGTACCCATCCTTCAGCTTCCATGTTTCTGTTTTGGGGCACTGCCACAGGGGTAGGCTTCACTTAGGGGTTCTTGGGACCTTGATTCCTGGCCCAGATTGTCTTGGCACTCGGTCTTCCACTGTGCTGTGGATCTGTGTGCCTGTGGATTTTTAAGATCTGGGTTCTCACTCCAAGTGCCTTGCCCAAGGAATTATAGGGTTGGAGAAGCAGGGAGAGGAGACCCATTTCCCTCTGCCTCATAGATTTAAAAAAATGATTTGTATACATTTCAGAAGTAAGTGCAGCTTTGTTACCTGATATATTGGTAGGGGTGAAGTCTGACCTTTTAGTGTAACCGTCACCCAAATGATATACAGTATACTGATTAAGTCTTTTCTCATCCCTTGCTTTATAGATTGTGTGTTAGTCTGCTCAGGATGTTGTAATAAAATACCATAGGCTAGGTAGATTATAAACAAAGAAATTTTCTTTCTCACAGTTCTGGAGGCTGGGAAGTCAAAGCAAAGCATCAATGGGTTTAGTGTCTGGTGAGGGTTTGTCTTCTGCCTCATAGATGACTCCTTCTCACTGTGTCCTCATGTGGTAGAAGGGGCTAGCTAGATCTCTGGGGTCTCTTTCATAAAGACAGGAATCCAGACATGATGGCTCTACCTGCATGACCTAATCACCTCCCAAAGGCCCCACCTCCTAATACACTCAACTTGGGGTTAGGATTTCAACACAGAAATTTTAGGGGACACAAACCTTGAGACCACGCAGCAGATTTGCTTCTCATTTGGGAGGACTTGCGTCGCTTACTGGACAACACAAATTTATGGTCTGGCATTTGCTTTCTGTAGAGGAGAGAAGTGTGGGTTCAAAGGATTATTGGCAAGCACAGTCTTGTGGGTGTTTGGAGCAGGAGTGAACCCCAGATTTATACATCTTAGGAGGCCCTTCCTTCTCCACTTGATCCCAATTCTGGCACCTAATTTTTTCAAGACCATTAAAATAGGTAGGATGCAGTGATTCATGCCTGTAATCTTAGCACTTTGGGAGGCTTAGGCAAGAGGCTGGCTTGAGCCCAGGAGTTCAAGACTAGCCTGGGTAACGTACTGAGACCCCCTTCTCTTTAAAAAGAAAGAAAGAAAGAAGGGAACTCATGGCTGGGCATGGTGGCTCATGCCTGTAATCCTGGCACTTTGGGAGACTGAGGTGGGTGGATCACATGAGGTCAGGAGTTCAAGACCAGCCTGACCAATGGTGGTTAAAACCCTGTCCCTACTAAAAATACAAAAATTAGCCAGGTGTGGTGGTACACACCTGTAGTCCCAGCTACTCGGGAGGCTGAGGCAGGAGAATTGCTTGAACCCAGGAGGTGGAGGTTGCAGTGAGCCAAGATCACACCACTATACTCTGGCCTGGGCAAAGAGTGAGACACTGTCTCAAAAAAGTAAATAAAATAAAATAAAGGGAGCTCCTGGCTTTCTGCCTGCTGCAGGTGAGTCAGAAAATGCCCAGGTAAGTTACCCAACTTGGAAAAAGCTTGGCTTCAGGGGGCCCAAACCCCCAATGCCTCAAGCTGCCTGTGCCCTTGGACTCGGCATCTTTGGGGGGGGCTCACACCCTTTGACTGAATAGCTGGCATTGCCCACAGTCCTTTTCATTGATGTGAATGAGAGCTTGGTGGAAATGGGAAAGCAGATCCTCTTCTGAGGGGCACCATTCCACCTCGTGTGATGGTGGGGCTTTGTTGGGGCCAGGCTTTATGGGATGACTTGGGAACAGTAGGGGCTTTCTTTTCGTGTTTCCTAGGACTTACCAAGTGGCACATCTCTGGCTCCTGGGAGAAAATTCTTTCCTGCCCCTATGCCACACAGAGGAAAAACTTTGAGCCCAGAGGTGACCTGCTGGTGAATAGCTTGGGCCCCAGCCGAGTCCTTGCCCCGGGGATTGAAGTGCAGGAACACTAAGAGAGCCCAGATTGGAAAAGAGCAAGGGAGAGTCTCCTCATTTCTCAATGGGAAAAAGGAGCCCAGCATCCTCACCTCTGGGACAGATAACCATGCATTCCCCTGTGTATATGCACATGCATGCTGGTGTGTCGACCCGTCAGTGCTGCTTCAGAGGTCTCCTGGTGTCTGCATTCCCACAGTGCTCGGTCAAGTGCACCTCCCTTGTAGTCATCCGTGTAATCCCCTCCACAGACCCTGCAGTTCCAGTTCTGTGGGGCATCTCCAGATTACATGGGATGTACTGGGGCTGGCCACAGCATGGGGGATGGCAGGGATCTGGCTGGGCACCTTCCTGAGATGAGAACAGGCAGCTTACAAGCATGTCTTTCCTGGAAAGGATTTTCAGGTAGCCCCACTAGGAAGGTGGAAGGTGCATACTAGAAACTTCCAGCTCTTGGAGCCACTTCAAGAACTTAGTTGGCAGTAAGAGCTGCGCTGCCTCAGCATGCTGGTCTGAGCCGTGGTTGGGGCCCAGCCTGAGGTGGCGTGTCTCCTGTAACTCAGACAGGTTGTCTCAATTCTCTGCACCCCTGTCTCCCCACCAGTCTGCATTGCATCCTTTGTGCATTTTTCACTTCATGGGCTCACTCTTTAGAAGACTTTCCTGCGGAAGGGAGGTCACAGCAGCCTTTGCTTTGGGTGGCAGAGGCCTTCAGACAAGATGCCCATTTCATACTTGGGCTGCATTTTCCTCCACCTTTATCTGAATAGAATTCGTTGAAAGTGCTCTGGCTTTCTTAGTCTTAGTAGGAAGAGAGCGGATACTAGAAATAGAGAAGATTCAATATTTGTTACCAAATTACAGGGTTTGTTTTGTTTGTTTGTTTTTGTTTTTTGAAATGGAGTCTCTCTGTTGCCCAGGTTGGAGTGCAGTGGCACTATTTCAGTTCACTGCAACCTCTGCCTCCTGGGTTCAAGTGATTCTCCTGCCTCAGCCTCCCGAGTAGCTGGGATTACAGGTACCTGCCACCACACCTGGCAAACTTTTGTATTTTTAGTAGAGACAGTGTTTCGCCAGGCTGGCCAGGCTGGTCTCGAACTTCTGACCTCAGGTGATCCACCCACCTCAGCCTCCTAAAATGCTGCTGGGATTGCAGGCATGAGCCACCATGCCTAGCCCCAAACTACAGATTTTGTAGAATGTTTCCTGCTTGAAACAGAGCACCCTTGGCCAGTGGCTGGCGAGTAATGTGGCATTTGCAAGGTCCAGGAGCACCAAAGATGCCAGTGCTTCTGGAAGTGGGCTGCCCAGACCCAGGGCAGGGTCCCAGCTCCTTTTTCTTCCAGAGGCTGCCACTGACTTTATTGCCAGGTACATGTTAAATAATTGCTATATTTTCCGCAAGGGAGGAGTTGCCTTTGATAAGCATGAGGACAGCATTTGCAGAAATCCATTAGGAGATGCTAGTTGGGCTTTCTAGGCAGTGATAGTGAAGAGACAGGCCTTTTAACATTTGATGTTTGTTGTAGTAAGCCTTTTGCAGTGGTTCTTAAACATTAGTGTGCCTCAGAATCACTCCAAGGGCTTGTTAAAACACAGCTTGCTGGACCCCATACCCAGAGTATCTGATTTAATAGGGAATTCACATTTCTAACAGATTTCTAGGTGATGTTGATGCTGCTGGTCCAGGGACTCACTTGGAGAACCACTGGCTTTTTGGAAAACAGTCTAGCCTATTGTGACCATGGCATCCTGGGCAGGGGAATTGGAGGAAGATAACCATGCCTTCCCCTGTGTGTGTGCACGTGCATGCTTATGTGTGGACCCCCGTCAGGGCTGCTTCAGAGTCTCCTGGTGTCTATATTATTTTTATCTTTGAAGTTTCTAGGACTTGTGGGTACAGCTTGGGAAAGGCAATCAGAAAATCAGTGTCCCTCGGAGCCTACTGTAGTGTGTTGCTTTCCAGAAGAGTAAAAGGGTATGACCTTGGTTCTTTGTTTGATTTTTGGACTTTTTTTTAGACAGGGTCTTGCTCCGTCACCCAGGCTGGAGTGCAGTGGCACGATCTTGGCTCACTGCAACCTCCATCTCCCAGGTTCAAGCAGTTCTTGTGTTTCAGCCTCCTGAGTAGCTGGGACTAAAGGCATATACCACACCTGGCTAATTTTTGTGTGTGTGTGTTTTTTTTTTTTTTTTTTTTTTTTTCAGTAGAGATGGGGTTTTGCCATGTTGGCCAGGCTGGTCTTGACCTCTGGTGATCCGCCCATCTTGGCCACCTTGGCCTCCCAAAGTGCTGTGATTACAGGCATGAGCCACTGTGCCCGCTGATCTTGGTTCTAATTTCCATGCACTCTTTTAGGAAAGCCCAGCCAGGCCTGGTGGCATGCACCTGTAGTCCCAGATATTTAGGGCTGAGGCAGGAGAATTGCATGAGCCCAGGAGTTCAAAGCTGCAGTGAACTATGACTGTATCACTGCACTTCAGCTTGGGTGATAGCATGAGACCCTGTCTCAAAAAGAAAGCTCAGTGATGCCCTGTGGGCCCTTTAAACCCAAAGGCATCTACAAAGGCTCAGTTTACAACCAGATAGGCAGGCATCACCAGCTGAGGATATCAGTAGTAAGGAAGGTAGAACTCACTGCTGTGGGCCTCTGCCAGGCCTGTTGTTCTGTCCCAGCTCCTGTCCTGCTCCTTAACACTCCTGCCATTAGTTCAGTCACCTGTTCTTGGATCTGCATTCTCCAGACCACTTGCCTCCTGCATTACCCTTGGTGTCTCCCCTGCTGTGTTGGTGTCCCTGTCTCCCACTTCTTACCCTGCAAATGTGGATGCCTAGGCCAGCTCCCATCTCCAGAGAGCCTGCTAGGCTTTAGGGAAGCTGATGGGTGAGAGGCTCTACCTGAGCCGGAGATGGCCTGGGTGTATATGGCTTAACATTTGAACCCCCAGATGAAGGTCTTATTTGCAGAGCCTCTTGAAGAGGTGCCTCCAGGTAGCGAGAGCAGAGACAAGCCTTGAAACAGTGATTAAGGTAGAGGTGGCAAGGTTGGAACAGAAACCAGAACTCACTTCTCTGAACTGCCCTTTTAGGGGTTGATGGTGTTTCTTGTCACTAGAAAAATTGCCATCCATTCCACAAGAAAGTAGGTGCCTCTCCAGAGGAGAGTCGCATGATGCTGAGGAAGGAAAGCCTATTTAATGACTTAAACCAATGGGTGGTATGTTCTCAGACATCCAGGGAAAAGCAGATTAGGACAATCACAGTATCATGAAGACATAACAACCTGACAGGAATCCAGACAAAGCCCAGAGGCCCTTGGGCCCAGCTCTGCATGCATCAGTACACATTTGGCATATAAACCCAGGCACACACACTCCTTTGAGAGCTTTGTTACCTCTTTCGAGAGTCCCAGAACTGTTTTGGATTTTCCTTTTGCCCTGGCAGCCAAAGCCTGGGTTCAGGATTATTGGAGATTCCACATGTGCATGTGGAGAAATGACCCTGAGTCACAAGACAGACAGTGGAGTCTCAACACTGTGATGCTTTCCTACAAGGCACACATGGCCCCAAGCAGAGCCAGGCCGTGTGCCTCGAAGGACCTTTTGCTTCAGACATTGGAGCCACTGCTATGACACTGCTGTTTTGCTGATGGTGGTGACAGGCAATCTAGATCCCCATTGTCACCTCTCCACAGGAGGGCCCACAGAGGCCACAAGAAGAGTCTTGTAACAATTGTTCGCTGTAAAGTAGAGAGGGTGGGCAAGAACTGAGGGCTTTAGCATTTAAGGACCTTTCTTCCCCCTTATTTTGTTCTTTTGTTTTCATTCTATTTTTTTAAGCCCAGAAACCTGAAAATGAAATAAATGAGCCACAGGTAGAAATAAAACCATTGCTTAAGTCTGACTCTGATTCTTGGGGCCACCATCCACTGCTGGGGTTGCTCTCATCCTTTTAGTTTATTTCCAGATGGCACCTCCTCCATGCAGCCTTCCTTGGGAGGCCAGCAGCTGGTGAGTTCTTCCTGCTCCACCTGCCTAGAGCACTCTCCTTCCTGGAGCAGCCTACCTCTCCTGTTGCCTGTTATTTACAGACCTAACTTTTCTCCCTGGAGGGCTGGGGCCTTGCTCTTGCTGTGGTGCTCAGTATGTGCCTGGCACATAAAAAATGCTCAGGAAGTCAAAGCATTCTCATGTCTGTGGGCAGCATAAGTTGAGTGTGTAAGGCTAGAGGCGGGTTGTCTTTCCTTTTGGCATTTTTGATGGTCTTGGACTAAAAGAAGGAAGCTACCTTCTGCCCTTATTTGTCAGTTTGGGGGGCAGATGATATGGGGTGGTGTGGGCAGTGGCAGGGCAACAGAGGGTCGTAGAGTCTGCATGCCTGGACTAGAAGTTTCAGAACTTCTTTTCATTTTAAATGGAAAAAAATGCTTTGTGGTTTATATTTTCCAGATTGGACAGCAGCATTGCCATGTGGTGTAAGGGTGTTGGATAGTGCTTGTGTTTATGTTCTTATTGGTTGCCATGGAAAAAAAAATCAGAATAGATGGTTTCCATGGAGATTATCTTACAATTAGTTTCTTTGAAGGTCCGGACATTGCTGCAGGATTCGCTGAGTACTCGTTGCCATCAGGGGCTTTCTCTGTAGCAGTGCCAAAGGCTGGTCAGAGTGTTCCATGGACTTAGACAAAGTCATCTGCTTCCTATGCGTGCAAATCCCCAGACACCAGAGTGGGGGTGATCCCACTCAGCTTCCTCTTGGAGTTCCACTCGCCTGGCCTCAGCTCCACAGCTCTTTTCAATCACCAGGAAGCTTTTTTTTTTTTTTTTTTTTTTTTTTAATTAAACAAAACAAAACAGAAAAACCTTCGTGTTGTGGAAATTTCAAGCTAGCACAAAAGATAGAATAATGTAACAAACCTCACATACTGCTCACCTAGCTTCAACATTCTGCTATCTCATTTCATCTGTTTCTCTCCACATTTTAAAGAAGAGTTTGAGTATTTTTTAAAATCCCAGAGATACCATTTTTTTATTCCAAATAAGGCCATTTCTTGGTTATATAATAGCAGTGCTCTTATCACATCTAACAAAATTGATAGTTTCTTCATATCAGATATCTAGTCTATATTCACATTTTCCCACATTGTGTCATTGTTCAAATAAGGATTCAGGAAGCTTTGGGAAAACCTACGTTCTTTGCTTCCCCTTCCCCCATCCGTGTTTCTGGTAGACTGAGTAGCTGAGAGGTCTTTGGCCTGAAGCTGTCTTGGGCTTGCAGGAGGGGGTGCATCTGGGCTGACACCACTCTCCCGATGTCCTCCAGGAGAGTTTGGTACTGTGAGCTCCTCGCTCCTTCCTGGAGGTGGGTCAGGTGCAGGTGGGCCAGCTACTGCCAGCTGTCCTAGGGCAGGCATCTGCTGGGGTGCACTGGGCATCTTTGAAGCCTGCAGGGTGAGGGAAGGGGAGAGGCGATGTAACCTTGGTTCATAACAGCTGTCTGTGACTTCATTTTCCAGGAAAGGAGAGGCTGTTTGACCGCATGGGACACAGCCTCCTGCAGCTCCTCCCTGGAAATCGTGGGGCTGTTGGTGGAGGGCTCTGGCTGATCTGAGGCCTGCTGCTTCTGTGGGTTGGGCAGAGCCAGTCCTGTTTATCTGTCTTGGCAGGCTTTGCTCATGTCCTGTGATGCTGCACAAAATATGAATTACAGAGCTTGAGTGATGCCTGGGGTGTGGTCGGTGGCTGTAACACTCTCCATTGAACTAAGTGCAAGGAGAGTTTAAAATAGCCAGCCTTTGTTCTGAGGTTTTAAAAATTCAACTCCAGTAGTTACAATGAGCTGTCTTCAAGTGGATCTATAAATAAACCGCTACTGTTCCTCTTTGTCACTGAGAGCTGCGGCGTCTCCCAGAGATGTCGGCTCTGCCGCTCGTCTTTATTAGATGCCTCATCTGTGGGGCAGCTGCAAGCAGGGCTGACACACAGTTTGTAATGACTGTAACACGTTCTCTTTCAAAAATCCACAGTCCCCCAAAATTAACTACACAGGAAAGATAGTAACTTTGCATTGGAGAAACCTGGCAGAGAGGTCAGTGTCACCATCGATGAAGGTCAACACTCCCTGTAATAAGTCCTTGCACATGAACCCTGTGATAGTGTGCACATCACTTTTCTGCTGGTGTCCAAAGTTTATGATCTGAATCTAATGCTAAAACCCAAGTCAAGAAGCATTTGATAAAATAACTGATCAATATTCTTCAAAACTGTCAAGGTCATGAAAGACAAGGAAGGACTAAGGAACTGACACAAATGGGAGGCAGCTAAATATGTAATAAATGCGTCGGTAGGATTCTGGAACATCAGGATCCAAGGATAGTAGTAGGAAAACTGGTGAAGTTCGAATGGGGTCCCTAGTTTGGCTAATGGTATTGTCACAGTGTTAGTTTCCAGGTCTGATCATTGTCCTATGGTTATGTAAGACATTAACACTGGGAGAGGGATATATGGAAATTCTCTATACTATTTTTTGCAACTCTTCTCCAATTCTAAAATTAGTTCAAAGCAGTTTATTATAAAGCAGAATCTACAGTCAGTACTTGTGCCTTATCAGAATCCTTGATCCCCCTCCCAGGGTGCCTCGGTTCAGGTGTGTGCTGGGGGAAGGTAGGCATTTCTGTCTCCAGGTAGGGGGCAGGTCACCCTAAGATACTCAGTGCCAGCCCGGAATGAGCCCTTAGGAATGTTTGTGGAGCTGAACTGAACCAGAGCTGCCCTCAAGGGAGCACGTGTGTGTTGAGAGGGAATGTGCCCATACAGGCGTTGGGCAGGGCGGGCTGCCCGCTTGCCTATGTGGTGGTTTCAGAGGATGCTCCAGAGGTGCATCTGTTCAAGGAACTCCAGGACAGACTCAGCAGGCATATGGGCCTGGCCCAGGATGGACCTACTTCCTCCTGAGGCTTCCTAGCCTCCACCACCTGCCCCTCCTCTGTGTTCCTAAACCCACTGCCACCTTGCTGCCCTGACCCTCGTGTACATTTCTCACTGTAATAAGTGTGACAACCTGGAGCGTTCCAGCCCCTAAAGGCTGGGGTTGTTTTCCAGCCCTCTCTGAACCCCTCCAGGGGAGGAACTGCACTGTGCCAAGGCATGTTCTTGCTGCTTCCTCACAGCCTCCGCTGGTTTGAAGTCTCTTAGCCGTCACCTCCCTGCTTCATCTCATTCTCTTCTCCCCGGCTTCCCTCACCTGTGTGTGTCGCTTACTAAGATAGACCTCCCAGATCAGCTTCTTTCTGGGGGCATGTTGGACACCAAGTAACTTCCCATTTCTTGCCTATCAAGGCAATCCTTTCACTGTTTTGAAAAATCACCCCTCTTGTGTGGGGGGAAATTATTGGAAACGCTTGCAGAGAGCGGCTGGGGAGTCAGCAGATTGATGGGGGTCAAGCCCAGATGTGGCCATCACAGCCCTGGGGTGGGTCTTCCATCTTGCCATGGGCCTGGGTGAGGAGAGTGGAGTCTTGGTTTGTGCATATAGCATCTCCCACATGCCCAAGGCCAGGTGAAATAGGATGACAGGCACCTATGGTCCCTGCCTCAAAGGGACCACTTTCCGAGGAGGGACTGTGAGATGACCTGTGGTCCTGGGAACTAGGTGGCCCTGGTTCGGTGTGTGACAAGGCCTGGAATCCAGGGGTTGGTCAGGCATGCAGATTCCCCATCCTTCATTTTAGACCCACCTTTCAACCCCTTCACGATTTTTATTATATTTTATTTATTTAGAACTAGGATCTTGCAATGTCACCTAGGCTGGATCATGGCTCAGTGCAGCCTCCAACTCCTGGGCTCAAGTGATCCTTCCACCTCAGCCTCATGAGTAGCTGGGACTACAGGGGCATGCCACCGCACCTGGCCCCTTCACAAGTTTTAGTACAAAGGACACCTGTTGGTTTCCCATCAGCAGGGGCCTGAAGTCAAGGGGTGGCTGTGAGGCCTGCCTGTGATCTATGGTTGTGGAGCATCTGATTTGGTTTGAAGGCTGCTGTGTGGACCCCCAGGCCCTGTGTCTCTGAACTTTCAAAGATGACCCAGCACCTGCCCTCCTTACAGTCTGGCATGGGGAATTTGAAAAGGCACCCTGTATGTTCATACCTTCTAGATGAAAGCCGGCAGTGGGATGAAACCCCATCCTTATTCTCAGGCTACCTGGAAGAACAATGGCAGGACTGCCGAAAGTTAGATTGTTTTAAAAGACCAGAAATTCTCTTGGGTTCAGGGCTATGTTTGGAATCAGAAGTTTCTTCTCTTGTTGGATTCTAGGCCAGAACTCTAAATTACAGGGCAAATGAGCCTGCAGTGTATCTAGTCTGTAGATATGCGTGGTGAATTCAGTACAGGCTTCTTTTGAGCTTTGATTTGAGAAAACACCCGTGCCTTTCCCCTTGAGAAGATGGACGTGAGGCTGAGCCCAAGTGAGCTCTGGGGCTTTTCTCTGCCTCCCTCAGGGGCAGGTTTAGCAAACATGGAGGTAGACAGACATGGATGCCTGTCAACTTTTCATGAAGGCAAATTGTCAAAGTCAAAGGCCTGAGGCCAGGACTAAGAAACATCTGTGCCTGTGAGTCTCCCCGTCCACACTCAGCAGGCTATACGATGAACAGTCCAATTGAAGATTAAGTTGAAAAGATTTAATCATAGGGGTGTGTTTATATCCATTTTTTTTCCAGTTTTGCACAGGGCAGCCCTGCTTTGGAAATGTAGTGACATGCTTTGGTTTTCAGTGAGCAGTGACCAGACATGCTGTTCACCTGGGTCTGTACAAGAAGGGTGCATGAGATAGCCCAGCTCTTGGCCCCAGGTCACCTTCTCTCCCTTCTCTTGCCTAGAATTAAGCTTTGGACCAGTTCTGGGACACTTCTGTTTATTACAGAGTTTCAGTTTCAGAAGCAGGCTGGGCAAAGGGCATGGTCCAGTGTTAGAACTTAAAAGAAGAAATTTCCACCTTGAGCAGGTGTTAAGAATTGTCCGTTTCACACCCCCTGCCCCGCGCCCCCAACCCAAGAGGGGTGTGTTCCATCTTTGCTCAAGCCTGCTGACCAGGTGTGTGCAGACCTTGCTCCTGACTGCCAAGCTGTGTACAGACTCCTAAGCAGCAGAGACCTGACACTCCATGGACTGCGCGGCTACTGCTTAGGAGACCCTGTCTGGGAATGTCTCTCAAATCCCACCTGGAATTTGGGGGTTGGGGAATTGAACAGCATTGAATTGTGACTCTCTGGCTTTGCATTTGGAAACTGTTAATTCCCAGACTGATGGTGGCCTTTGTGGGCCTCACCTGGAGTCTTCAGCCTTAGGTTTGGCCCATTGGTAATAACCAGTGGAGAGCTGGTGATTTTCACCTTGAGTGCAGAGTGGCAGTGATGGGTGGTGTCAACTGTGTCCTGTGATGGGTAGGCTAGTCTCCTAAGGACATTTCAGTTGTAACAACATGTTTCTTGTTTTCAGTTAGGCTTTCTAATTTAAAAATAGTAACATTCACCATTTTAGAAAGCAAACAGTTCTCTGAGTTTTGACAGATACAGTCATGTAACCACCACCACAATCAAGATACAGAATCTTTCCATCATCCCAAAATGTTCTCTTTTTGCTTCTTTGTAGTCAATCTACTCACTCATCCCAGTCCCAAGCAATTATTAATCTGCTTTCTGTCACTATAGATTAGTTTGTATGTTTTACAATATGATATAAATAGAATTATACAGTTATATATTTTTTGGTCCGATTTCTTTCACTCAGCCTAATAGTTTGTATGTTTTACAATATGATATAAATAGAATTATACAGTTATATATTTTTTGGTCCGATTTCTTTCACTCAGCCTAATTATTTTGAGATTGACCCATGTTGTTAAATGTATCAGTAGTTCATTCCTTTTTATTTCATCAAATGGATATATCACAATTTTGTTGGTAAGCATTTGGTCTATTTGCAATTTCTGGCTATTATAAATAAAGCTGCTGTGAATGTTCATGTACGTATTTTTCTATGGAAATATGCTTCCATTTTTCTTGGGTAAATACCTAGGAGTAGAATGGCTGGGACATATAATAGGTGTATGTTAGCCTTTCAGTAACTGTCAAACTGTTTACAAAAAATGGTTGTGCCGGGCCGGGCGCGGTGGCTCAAGCTTGTAATCCCAGCACTTTGGGAGGCCGAGGCGGGTGGATCACAAGGTCGAGAGATCGAGACCATCCTGGTCAACTTGGTGAAACCCCGTCTCTACTAAAAATACAAAAAATTAGCTGGGCATGGTGGCGTGTGCCTGTAATCCCAGCTACTCAGGAGGCTGAGGCAGGAGAATTGCCTGAACCCAGGAGGCGGAGGTTGCGGTGAGCCGAGATCGCGCCATTGCACTCCAGCCTGGGTAACAAGAGCGAAACCCCGTCTCAAAAAAAAAAAAAAAAAAAAAATGGTTGTGCCATCTTACATTTGTGCCAGCAGTATATGAGAGTTCAAATTACTCCAGCTCCTCTCTAACACTTGGCATAATCATTTTTTTTTTAACCTTTAAGCTATTCTAATAGGCATATAGTTGTATGTCACTGTGGTTTTAACTTGCATTCCCCTAATGGTTAATAACATAGAGCATCCTTTTAACAATGTCTTTCAAAGAGCAGAAGTTTTGAATTTTGATCAAGTTCATTTTATCAATTTTTTCTTTTCTGGATCACACTTCAGGTGTCGTATCTAAGGATTATGTCTAATCCAAGGTCACAAAGATCTTCTATGTTTTACAGGAAAAATGTATATCAGTTTTATAGTTTTATGGTTTTTTTTTTTTTTTTTTTTTTTGAGATGAAGTCTCGCTTTGTTGCTCAGACTGGAGTGCAGTAGTGCAATCTTGGCTCACTACAACCTCTGCCTTCCAGGTTCAGACGATTCTCCTGCCTTAGCCTCCTGAGTAGCTGGGATTACAGGTACCTGCCACCACACCTGACTAATTTTTGCATTTTAGTAGAGATGGGGTTTCGCCATGTTGGCAAGGCCGGTCTTGAACTCCTGACCTCAGGTGATCCACCTGCCTCGGCCTCCCAAAGTGCTATGATTACAGGCGTGAGCCACTGCACCTGGACCTACAGTTTTAGGTTTTACACTTAGGTCTGTGATCCATTTTCAGTTGGTTTTTGTATGCTGTGGAAGGTATGTACTGAAGTTCTTTCTTTTTTTTTTTTTCTTTTTTTTTGTGGGGGGAGCGTGTGGGTATCCAGTTGTTTAATCAACTGTTGGAAATACTAACTTTTCTGTACTAAGTTGTTTGTATGCCTTTGTTAAAAATTAATTGGCCAGATATTGGTCTAGAGTTTCTGGATTCTGTTTCATTAATCTATGTGTCTGTCCTTTTACCAATATCACAGTGTCTTGGCTAATGTAGCTTTAGGCTAAGTCTTGAAATCATGTAATATGACTCCTCAAATTTTGTTCTTTTTTTCAAAATTGTTTTGGATTTTCTAGTTTCTTTACCTTTCCATGTAAATTTTAGAATCAACTTCTTGATACCTATAGATGATTTGGGAGGATACTGACATCTTAACAACATTGAGCCTTTAATACATGAACATGATATGTTTCTTCATTGAGCCTTTAATACGTGAATACCATGTATCGCTTCATTGGTATAGGTCTTTGATTTTTCTCATTAGTGTTTTATAGTTTTCAACATATACATTTTGCACATGTGCTGTTAGATTTATACCTAAGCATTTTGTAGTGTGTTGAATGGGAGCCTCCCTGAAAGATATGTCTACATCCTAACCTCCAGAAACTGTGAAGATGACTTTACTTGGGGGAAAACATCTTTATGGATGTAATTAAGAATCTCAAGATGACATAATCTTGGATTGGTGGTCCTAAATTGAATGACAAGTGTCTTTAGAAGAGCCACATGTAAGAGAGACACACAGAGAAAGGAGAAGAATGCCATGTGAAGACAGAGGCAGAGACTAGAGTTATGTAGCCATAAGCCAAGGAATTCTGGAGCCACCAGAAGCTGAAAGAGGCAAGGAAGGATTCTCTCTTAGTGCCTCCAGAGGAAGTATGGCCCTGCTGAACCTTGACTTCAGACTTCCAGAACTGTGAGAGAATTAATTTTGGTTGTTTTATGCCATCAAATGTGACAATTCGTTACAGCAGCCCTAGGAAACTATTAATAATATATACTTAATGTTGTTTTGGTGCTATAGGAAAGATAATTGCCAAGAGTTTTTAAAAAAACTAATGAAAGGCATCAAACCATAGTTCCAAGAAGCTCAGAGAACAAGCTGGAATTTAAAACAAACAAACAAACAAAAACAAGCAAACAAGCAAAAAAACCAAACAAGGCCATGTGCAGTGGCTCACACCTGTAATCCCAGCATTTTGGGAGGCCAAGGTGGGCGGATCACCTGAGATCGGGGGTTCGGGACCAGCCTGACCAACATGAAGAAACACCGTCTCTACTAAAAATACAAAATTAGCCAGGTGTGTTGGCGCATGCCTGTAATCCCAGCTACTCAGGAGGCTGAGGCAGGAGAATCACTTGAATTTGGGAGGTGGAAGTTGCAGTGAGCTGAGATCGTGCCATTGCACTATAGCCTGGGCAACAACAGCAAAACTCCATCTCAAAAAAGAAATAAACAAAACAAAATCCTAGATGAGTTATATTCAAACTTCTGAAAACCAAGGATTAAGAAAGAAATCTTGAAGGTAGCCAGAGGAAAAAAGACACATATACAGTGGATCAAAATGTAAGAATTATGAAGAATTCTCATCAAACTATACAAACTGAAAGAGTAACATCTTTAAAGTTTGAAAGAAAAACTCCTAACCCAAAGTTCTGTACTCAGCAAAAATATTTTAGAAATGATGGGGAAATAAAGACCTTTTTTTGGCCCCCAGACAAACCAAAGCTGACAATTTTTTTTACCAGCAAATTTGTATTATAAGGAATATCTAATTTCTCTCTCTTATTTTTCTAGGATTCCAATTGCCCATGGGTTAGTGACAATATTGTCCTATAGCATATAGAAGCTCTGTTCTGTTTTATCCCTCTGTGTTTCAGTTTGAGGAATTGATCTGTCTTTAAGATCACTAATTTATTTTCCCATTGAGCCCATTACAGCCATTATTCTTTGTTAGTTGATTTTTATTTCTGTTGTTTCTGTTTGACTCTTTCTTATCATTTCTACCTTTCTGCTGAAATTCTCCATTTGATCATGTGTGTTGTTCAGTAGAGCCTTTACCATATTAATCATAATTATTTTAAAGTTTGTATCTCATAGTTTCAACATCTAGGTCATCTGAATCTGCTTCTACTGATTGCTTTGTCTCTTGACAGTGTTTTTTGTTTTTTGTTTTTTGTTTTTTCCCTTCCTCACCTTTTTTTGTATCATAATTTTTTATTAAATGCCAGGCATCATGTTTAGGACAGTAAGGTCCTATTTACTAAGGTAAATAGTCTTGTCAGGAGTTGAGCTTAGTTTAGTGTTACCTAATGTACCTCAATCATCTTCCTCTCACCTTTCAGCCTGCCCTGTGGGTGTGCCCCTCAGAGGGGCATGCTTTTTTCCATGTTCTTGGCCCTCCTCCCTAGATAGGCTGCTGTTGCTTATTGCTTGGTGCTTGCTAGTTTTTTTTTTTTTTACGGAGGGTGACTCTGTTGTCTTGACCCAGCTTTAGTCTTAGTCAGACTCTGTCTCCCTGGATCTCAAAAGTGGGATGTTCTTAGTGGTCCTGCTCCTCCCTTATTCAAAGAAGATCTTGATAATTTCAGCTCAGGATAGTTTCCTGCCTCTCCCTCAAGAGAAGAGGTATTTTTATCTTTGCTTTTCCCTAGTAACTTAAGGATGCTATTCTGCAGGGGAGAGGTCCTGGCAGGGCTTCATACCTTTTCTTGCTCACTCCCTTCCTCTAGGCCTACACCTCCAAGGATGGTTTTCTTCCATCTACTGCCCTGCCCTGTCTTTAGTCATGAAAGCCCAGTGGAGGTCTGTGGAGAAGAACCGGTGCATGAGTGCAAGCTCTGCTGTGTCTATGGCACCTGGGGGTTCTAAACTCTTACCTAGTCTACATTTGGTCTCCAGCAGTTTATTAAAACTAACTTGCCCACTTATATGGCACTTGGTATCTCTTCTCCTCATGCTTTTCCATAGGTGACCCACAGCTGATGCCCACTTCTGTTTTCCTTGGAAGTGTCTGTCTTTCCTTAGAAAAGGAAAGACAATGTGGCATTTTCCCTTAGAAAATGGGAAAACGTGTGGTATAGATGGGAAAACCAGTCTACTGTTTGCTCTGTGACTTCATCTCTCTGCTTTAAGAAAAGTTCTTTTAGTGCTCGCTTTGGCAGCACATATACTAAAATTGGAACGATACAGAGAAGATTAGCATGGCCCCTGCGCAAGGATGACACGCAAATTCGTGAAGCGTTCCATATTTTTTTTAAAAAAAAAAAAGAAAAAAAAGGAAAAGATCTTTTAGATTGTCAGTCTTTTTCTTGTTAGGACGGAATTAACGCTTTCCCCAGCTTTATATATCCTAGGCAGAAGCTCCTTAGCCATACTTGTATCTTGATGGAAGAGTGAGACCATGATCAATTCAGAGACCTGTCAAGAAGTCAACCCCAGATGGACTGATTTCTTGTCACAAGGAAGATCTACAAGCTGTTCCTTTTTGTTTTTACTGAAATGTTATGGCTTGGTTCCTCATATGTCTGGGTGGCTGAGCATCAGCCATATATATTTAGGCAATTCCTGCTGTGTGTGAGGTGCTGAACTCCTGATGGTGTATGAAAGGCAGGCAGCAGAAGAAACAGGAACTGAGGGGTGGGCAACACATCAACTGACTATGAGAGCCCAGAGTCCCACCCCAGGGTTTGCATGAGAAGAGACATCTGCAGACCCCGCATGGTATTTCCCAAAGTTAGAACCATCTCTTGAGCATCACCTTTTTCTGTTTTGGTATTAAGATGTTTATATTTGGCAAAAGTGAAATGTTGTTGAATTGATGTAGATCTATACAGGTATATGTGTAAGTTAATCTTTGTTGTTATTTTAGTGAGAATTACTTTGTTGTTTTTTGAAATGGAGTCTTCCTTTGTCACCCAGGCCAGAGTACAGAGGTGCAATCTCGGCTCACTGCAACCTCCGCCTCCTGGGTTCAAGTGATTCTCCTGCCTCAGCCTTCCAAGTAGCTGGGGATTACAGGTGCCCGCCACCACACCTGGCTAATTTTTGTATTTTTAATAGAGACGGGGTTTCATTATGTTGGCTAGGCTTGTCTCAAATGCCTGACCTCAACTGATCTGCCCACTTCGGCCTTCCAAAGTGGTGTGATTACAGGCATAAGCCACCATGCCTGGCCTATTGGTGTAATTTTATTCATGTTATATTTAACTGAGAACCACCAGGTAAAACCCCTAGGAGCCTCTGATGTTGAACAGACAAAATACTGATGTGATTTTTGCATTTAAATGCTGCTTGGGTTACTCTACCGCTGTCATTACTCATGGCTGTGGTATGACTGTCTCTTCCCACTCTTGCGTGTCATTTTCTTATCTCTGCTTTCTTGCTTATTTGCCAAGCTCTCATGAAATGCCACAGCTCCAGCGTGCTGGCATGTAGGTGAGTGGCTACAGAGCCATGAGGGGCGGGGCGCTGGCCCTTTGCTGCAGCGCACACAGTGGGGAGGCTTCCCTATACAGGAATTTCACCTCGGTGGGCTCTGCTTTTTGAGGTGTCAAGTGTTTGTGGAGGGCCTGCTCTGAGTTCAGCTCTGTGCTGGGCAATCATTCCAGAGCAGCTGGGTTGGGGAAGTGACGCAAAAAGCATTAGACCCAGGATTCAGAGGCCTCCACAGGGACGTGGAAGAGGAGCCGTGCACAGCGAAGCCCAGCTACAGCCAATGTCACCTGCCAGAGGCTGTCTGATGTTCAAGAAGAGCCTGCACTTTGGGTTCAGATTCTAATTCTGGCATTTGCTGGGTGACTAACAACAAGTTACTTAACCTCTCTGAGTCTGTGTTCATATCTGAAAAGTAAGGTTAATAACGCCTATTGGGAAGGGCCATCATAAGGATGAAGTGAGGTGACATGTATTAAGTGAGGTGACATTAAATGAGGGCACCCAGTGGAGACCAAGTAAACCATGGCGATTGCTGGACTGGTGGAGTGTTAAGTGCTGTGATGTTTTCTGATGGGAGTGGGCAAGGAGGCAGGGAAATGGCTCATGGCAGCCCTGGAGTGTGAGACCGGTTACCTTTGGACAGTCATTTTCTGACTGTGCCTCAGTTCTCTTTGTTGTAAAATGGAGACAGCCTATGAAAGTGTGGTTTAGATGGGAAAACACGGTGGCTGCTCCAACCCTCTGTTGTAAAGGTCACCTCTCCAGCTTGGAGTGCCGTGGCTACTGTCTGATACTTCCTTAGATCTGGCTCAGCTTTGGCTCATCCAGGAGGGTTTCTATTGCTAAAGTCAGTGGTACTCACCCTGCCTCCCTGCAGCATCCACTATGCTTCCAGAGGCTGAGCTCAGCGCTGTCCATTTCTGGGCCATTCTGCAGAAACACTCAGATTTTCCATTCCCTCCTTCCTAGGCAGCCAGCAGCACCAGTCTCTGGCCTATTCCATGACAGTGCTGGCTGTGGGACAGAAGAGCTGTCTGCTCACACCCTTCCTTCAGTGGAAGAGTGTGCGTGTCTACAAGTTAGTGGGTCCTCTGGAAGGAATGGGCACAGCACCGAATATTTCTCAAGAAAGGCCTGCTGGTGGCTTCCGATGAGCGCCTCTTACAGCCCAGCCATTTAAAGGACTGGCCCAGTCATCATCCCCGTTTTATAGACGAAGAAGTGAAGGCCCAGAGCTGGTCAGTGACTGTCTGAGTCACCAGCCTTCACCACTATACTCTGCTGTGTCTCCTGACAGAACTACCTTAGTCTGGGGGCCACTGTGGAGGGCTGAAGTCTATCCTGGCTGGGCTGTTGGGCTTCTGAAATTTCCTTTTGGGATGGGATTCTTTTTTTCTTTTCTCTTCTTCTTCTTTTTTTTTTTTTTCTGAGACAGTTTCACTCTCGTTGCTCAGGCTGGAGTGCAATAGCTTGATCTCGGCTCACTGCAACCTCCACCTCCTGGGTTCAAGCGATTCTCCTTCATCAGCCCCCGAGTAGCTGGGATTACAGGCATGTGCCACCACACCCTGCCAATTTTATATTTTTAGTAGAGATGGGATTTCTCCGTGTTGGCCAGGCTGGTCCCGAACTCCTAACCTCAGGTGATCCACCTGCTTCAGCCTCCCAAAGTGCTGGGATTACAGGCGTGAGCCACCACGCCTGGCCTTGGGATGGGCTTCTTGGTAAGCATTGATATCTGAAGCACATTGATTCCTGAAGGACTGGAAGAGACCCAGCCCTGATGGCCGAAGTCTTATGAAATGGCCACGTAAGTGGCCGACATGCTGACAATAGGCGTGTGGACATGGTGCTGCTCATGTTCTCAAGAACATCCCTCTGGCTCGTGTCTCATTCAAGTTCTCCTGTAGCCACCACGAGGGCCTGCGTTATTCCAAGTTCAAATCAGCATGCCCTTGAAAGTTTGTGGTCTATGAGAATAGAATGCTTACCTAATAAAGGAAAACATGCAGGTAGGGTCCACGTGCTGAGCTGCATTCCCACAGGGAACAAGTCCACAGAGGACTTGCGGGTGCTAAGACCAGAACTGGGGCATCTGGCAGCCCTGCCCTTGGACACCCATGGCTCTAGCATCCTGCCCACTGAACATATGCACAGCACTTCCTAGGTCCACAGAAGCCTTTGTGCATATAGCAAGGGGCTGACTTTTCTGAATTTGGGGGCTGAAGGGCCTTAGGCAGAAACACTAAGCCCCTCACCTCCTGGAGTACTATCTGAAGCAGCCCAGGTGTGCCTGTCCTGTGAGTTCTGATTCCTGCCAGCCTGGGACATGCACACAGAAATCTTTGTTTTTTTAGGGGATCTAGGCCGGGGTGGGGTTGGAACACCCCTCTCTCACTGCCACCCACACTCCCACCAAGTTCTGGGCCATAGCTCCTGGGCACTGGGAGAGGCATTTGTGAAGCCTGGCACATGCCCGTGGAGGGTGGGGAATTAGAGTTGAGCTGACCAGGAAGAGGAGGGACTTCAGGCCCAGGCCAGGCTTTAGCATCTCTGGACTCTCCTGGATGCCTGCTGGTGGGTGCCAGCTGCTTGAAGAGATGGTGGGTAGCCAGCCTCCCTGCAGGCCTCCAAGAACAGGCTGAGGCCACTCACTGGCCCACCTGCCCTCCTCAGGCACCTTCCTTCCTGGACCACCAGGTGTTCTGATTCCACACCTCATTTATGGCCTCTGCCTGGAAAGGTGGGCGTGTGGACCCAGATGTGGGAATGCCATCACACTGCCATTTCTCCCTGACACTTGGAGCTTACCTTTTCAAGTTTGCTGGTGGTTTTCCCTTTAATCCTTTGGAGGGGCTGTTCCTCTCAGTATTTCTCCAAGCATTGGATAGACTGAGGGACTTTTTTCTCTCTGTCTTTAGCCAGAAGTGGACTTCCCTGTCCCCTCAGGCAGAGGCAGGAGTGTGGAGTCTGTGCAGAGCCAGCCCCAGGAGCCCGTGAGCATGCCCCAGACGCTGACCAGCACTCTGGAGCACATCGTGGGCCAGCTGGACGTCCTCACTCAGGTAGGCCACGCTGCGGGTTCTCCCATCATCTACACTTGGTCCCGCATTTGGACCCTTTGAAGTTGGCCAACAGGTGCTGGATTTTTAAAAAACATAATTATAATGGACCTGTTTTTCAGTTCAGATTAATGACATTACAGAGCCTTCCCGGGGATCCTGGCTCTTGGCGCCATCCAAGCCCTGGCCAGACCACTAGATTCCAAAATCCCCAATGCTGAGTCCTCCTGGAATGTGCTCACCCAGAGCTGACGTGGGCTGCTGCAGAGCTTTGAAAGTAACACCGTGTTTATTTATTCCTCCCACTCTGCTAGATGGGCACTGTAGGGGCATACCAGGGAACTGAGTAGTGAGTCAGGGCTTCTGAGAGCCTAGGCTCTGAGTTTGAGCCTGGCCCTTTCCATATCCTCCGAGAAACCTTAGGGAAATCCCTTTAGTTCTCCAAGCCCTGGTATGTTTATCTGTAGTGTGCTGGTGGTTGTGGGCTCTGCCTGCCATGTTCATGGTGAGAATTAAGAGAGATGACTCTGGGAAATGTTTGGCCCATCCCAGGCTCTAGGTAGTGGCTCAATAAATGTTAGCTGTGGCCCTGACCACCCTCGTCACTGAGATGGATATGGGCCCGCCCTCTGGAGTATAGGTTGGCAGCCGTAACACAAGCTCGTTGTGCAGCACTTTCAGTAAGGGCAGAATGCCCTGACAAGAGGTGGTGACCAGCACTAGGGGCATACCCGGCAGAGCCATCTCACTTGAGGGAGGAAGAGTGGTCTTGGCAGAGGGAGTGGCCTGCTTGCGGCTCTGGAAAGGCCATGGGCACATCAGGGGGATGAGCAAAGCTCCAGGTGGCTGGCGTGTGGATATGTGGTGGTGGGGTGGGGGGCAAGGTAGGATTTAGCCTCGTGTCCTTGGCTCCTGAGGCCAGGCTGGGACTCTGCAGATCCTCCTCTGCCATGCCAGCACATGGATAGAGTGAGGCTATATGAGGGACACATGTGGCCCACGAGGAAAAGAGAAAGGGATGGGGGGTGTGGAGGCAGGAAGAGTGGCCTCCAGTCCAGCTCACATGGAGGACACAAAGGACCCTTGATGTCACTAATGGAAATGGAGCTGAGATGGCATGGTATCCATTCCCCAGCTTGGGATCATGGGCTAAGGGAGAAAAGCTCTTGCAGGTGTGTCATCAGAGCCCAGCTGGGACAGCACACCTTGGGCCCACTGAAGAAAGCACTCTTGATGGGAAAGGCCAGCTGTCATGACTGGGGGCTCCGGGACTCCAGGGCACCGTGTACAGACCTTGCTGAGAGCCTGCTAAGCTGAGAAGAAGGCATGTGTTGAGAGAGATGTGAGCAGCATGCAAAGACTTAAAAAACCACCCCACTTCAAATCCGTCAGCAACTGCCTAATGTTTTTCACAGCCTCGTCAAGTGAGAGATTAGGGGAGGTGGAATCAATTAGAACTTTATAGGATAAAATTGGAAATTAAGTCTGAGAAGGTGGTTAAAAATAGCTTCATTGGATCCAGAGGAGTATAACACTAAAAACATTTCCTGTCACTGTGTTTTAGGGGTGCACATGGAAGGTTTTGTTATGTGTTCACAGTTAGGAGTATGATAGTAACTTTTAAGAAACTTGCATCACAGAGAATAAGTGAAGGCTGGCCTGTAGCCTGTGGCCTTTGGCCCATGGCTGGGTGTCTAGGTGTCTTGATGTCTCGATGTCTCAATCCCTCTGTGACACCCTGGTCCTACCTCACACCATTCAGCCTGTTTGCAACTCCAAACAGCAGACCACCCCCAACCAGATGCCAACAATATCAGGTAGTCACCTGCTTTGCAAAACTGACAGTGTCTGTGTTTCTGGATGCCACAAAGTGAGGAATGTTCTTGACGGACTCAGTGTGTCCCAAGGAAACTAGAGTTCTACAGACGAAGCGCCAGCTGAGGCCTTAAAGTTCAACCCATTTTCAGAACCGTGCACAGTGCCTTTGTGCTAATCCTGCCAAGTTCTCCTCGGGCATGGCTGTTAGTTGTCTTCCAGGCCCCGCTTTATCTCCTGGAGTTGGGGCTTTCTCTAGCTGAGGTGTTCCAGCCACAGCCAGAGCAATCTCCACCAGGGGCTGACAATTTCCCTGTGCCTTTCCCTTGGCGTTGGCCCAGCAGAGGCAGGCCCACAGCAGACCCCCTCTGTTGGTCCAGACAGACCCGGCCCTCCCCTGAAGCTTAGTGCCAGGCATCCACCGCCATCCATCTTCCCAAGCGGCTTGTTCAGCTGGGCTTCCTACTTGTTCTGTGGATATTGGTCTCAGGTACTACCCCATCAGCGAGCACTCCTCGCCATTTGCCCAGTCCTGAAGAGCCTTTGTGTTCTAGAGGGGTGGGGTGCCCAGCCACCCCAACACTGATTCCTACTACGGAGTCATCCATGTGATTTGTGCTGTTCTCTATCCCTGCCATTACCCCTTCCCTCCCCAACAGGGAAGTCTACTTCAGAGGGAAGCTGCCTTCCAGGTCCTTCAGGCCTCCATCCTGCAGAACATCCTTCTAGGGGAGAGCCATGGGGATGCAGTGGGCGGTGGCCAGGGGTGTTTTCTGAGTGAGTCGCAGAGCCTCTAGCCCCTGGGTAGGATACCCTTTTACAGAGGCTCACAGTCTTCAAAGCCTGCCTTCCTGCTCAACAGGCTGGTATGGCCCCATGTGGCGAGGTCACCTCTGTGGATGTTTGTGGCCTGTCTGGCATCAGTCCGAGGGTCAGGGACTCAATTTCAGTCCTTCCTAGGGTGACCCCTTCAGCAGCTCCTCTGTAAAGGAAAGGCCTGGAAGCCAGGAAGCTGAGTGAGCCAGTAGAGAGGAGTGGCTCGAGCTTTGCCTGGCTTCCCCACTGCCTAGCTCAGCGGCCTTGGGCAAGTCACTTTGAGTCTCTGTGCCTCACTTTCCAAATCTGGAACACAGAGCTTATAATAGTACCCACTTCATAGGCCTCTTGGGAGGATTAAACGTGTCAGCGTGTGGGAAGCTCCTTGAACAGTACCTGACAACGCCGTGCACTGCTGATGTGTTGGGTGCTGCTCCTGTTGCTGCCATTGTCATTATCCAAGGCCTGGGGCCAGGGAATCTTCATGACAGCACCAGAAATAGCTCCCTTAATTCCCCACTGCCTCGTGAAGCTAGACCCTTCCCTGCCTAGCAGAGCCATTCGCCATTCCTTGGCCCTCAGAGCAGAGGTGGCAGGTTCCTTCTCTGCACACACATCCACTGCACCCACTCTGTATGGTGGGTCCTGTGTGAGACCCAGTCCCACTTTCAGGAAGAACTCAGTACTGAATCTGCCGAGGTCGGAGCCAGGCCTCCACAGGGGAGCTGGCAGCTGAAGTCGTTGGAGACAAGTGAGAGTCCAGACACCAGGTCAAGGCCATGGGTCCTCTGGTGTGGGGTGGCGGAAGCAGCAGCCCATGAGTTCACCCTCACCTGGCAGGATACTAGGCAGAGCAGAGTCGAGGCCTGACCCTCGCTGACGGCCTGGGGTAGAGTGGAGATAGGGACACACAGAAGTTGAGACTCGAGCAAGGGGCGATGCTGTCGTGGCCCCACCCCTGGGGACGATGAGACAAATAGCACTGTGGCTGGCCCCTGCAAGGCTCCTGGTCTCTGGAGCAAGCCAGCAAGTGGGGCAGCTTCCCCCAGCATTCCCAGGCCAAGAGGCCTTTCAGACCAAGAGGAAACCAAATTGCCCTTGGGGTTTGTTTGCCTGGCTTCCCCACTGCCTAGCTCGGCGGCCTTGGGCAGCATCAGAAACCCTTTTATTCCAGAAATGGGGTTGGTGTTTTCCTTTTTTATGAATGCCTTTTTTTATAAAATCTGTACATTATTTTTCAAAAGTGTATATGGGGAAAATAGACTTTGGGGTGACCTTGCAAGCCGAGCAGGTACAGTCTTCAGGTCTCCTCACATAGTTGTTTTAGAAGGGAAGTCCTCAGAGTGTGGGGCACACATCCTCATCATAGTTGGCATCCTCCTGGTTTTAGCTGAAGCTTGCCACTTTGCAGGGACTTCCCCACGTGGCCCTCACTTTATCCTCCCACCTGGCGGCTGGCAGCAGTATCATGCCAGGTGCAGATAACATGTTAATAATGGGTTGTTGTGCCTGGACCAGGCTCAGGGTCCACCCAGAGGCTTCTCCAGGAGGCCAGGTGATCCTGATCCCAACCACTGTGGGTCAGAGCCTCCCCAGCTTCCCTTGCCAGTTTTGGTGGAGTTAGGGATGTCTTCATCAAGAACGTCTACAAACTAAACTTGACCTTCCTGAAAGGTAAGGCCAGCAGTTCTTGCCCGGGGCTCTGTGAGCAGAGAGCCCAGCAGGCTGAGCCCCTTAGGTCACCAGCCAAAGAGCATACACACCCTTGCCCTGGCCTGCCCCTGTGTGGGGGTAACCCCTCCTTGCCCCAGCAAACAGTGAGCTTACTCTTTGGGGTATCACTGGTTTCTTCGCTAAGCTTCTTGGGACCCCGATCCCAGCTGATACCATGCTTTGAGCAGCTGGGGATTGTTCAGCTTGATACGGCCCCACCAGCTGCAGGGAACAACTGTTCCTCACTGGGTTTCGGGGCTGCTGTGTTCACCCAGTGAGCCACTTGCCCATCAGCCTGGGCACACCTCCACCACTCATCACCTGGGTGACCTTGGGCAGGTGATGTCAATCCCAGAGCCTCAGTCTCCTCCCTTGTAAAATAGGGAGAGATGCCTCATTGGGTCCTCTGAGCTCTGCTGCGCGGCTCTTGGTTAACTGGGTGTGCTAGACTGGTGCCAGCTGTTCTGTGAAGCACAGCAGTGGGTCGATGTTTTCTGGGGAGCAGTATGGGAAAGGACCGGGACAGGCTGGTGGCACCGGAATGACAGGAGTGGACATTCCATAGTCTCCATAACGCTGGACTGAAGTCCCAGGAATGCTTTTGAGTTGCCTGTGAGACTCTAGTGCCTGGCTAGGCAGGAGGATAAGAGAGGGGAGAAATAAGTCATTCCCCAACCCCAGTAAGGAGGAGGACACAGGAGGTGACAGAGGCACTCGGGTGCACGTAGACACTGTTAAAAGTCAGGCATGTATCAGGGCCCATAAGATTAGAGCTTCGAACCTGGACCTAGGCAACAGGGGCCAAGATGGAAGCTCTTCAAAGATGTATACTGTACTTCCTGTGACAGCCGTTTTTTGAATGTAGTTATTGTAATGGTTTTTAGGGAACATGTATTTTGTAACAATGGAATTGAGGATTTTCTTAGGAGGACTTTTTGTTCCTCAAGCTCCCTATAGGAATTCTCAGGAGCTGCTAGGCCTGAGGTCAGGAGCGTGGGCGTCATATACTATGAGCTTTCTGCCCCATTGAAATATGGCACACCAGTCCTAAAGGTTCAAGGCTCCTACTGTGAACCTGTCCTGAGACCCACCCCTCCCGAGAGAGCACACACCTGTCCTGTGGCTGCCCTGGGGTCACTCACCTGCTGGGCCTGCCTCAAGTCTTCTGAGAAAGTTGGTTCGAGTCCAGAGGCCCAAGGGGTCCAGAGGAAAACCCAGATCAGGAGTCAGAAGCTGCAGCTGCTCAGACCCAGCACTGCCTCTTTTTGACTTTCCACTGAGGGGAAATTTTAAGCACTGCCCCTCTGTCTGTCTATGCCATGAGGTGAGCAGCAGAGGTCAGCCTCTCAGGGGGTGGAGGGGGCAGGACTTCCCCTGGGGCCTTGTTTCATCTGTCTGCCCCCAAGCCAGACTCCTCCTTTCTGAGCACCCCTGGAGGACTCCAGGCTGGACCCCAAGGCTGCGAGGCCCACCTGCTCAGGAACGGGCGCTCAGTGGGTATGCAGGCAGAGGCCCTGGCCCTGACCCTGGTGCCCTTGGGGGTGCTGCCAGGTGATCTCGGGGTCTTTTTCACAGGTGCCAGAAAACTTGCCAGTGAGCAGGGAGAGGCTGTTTCCACAAATAGCACTGCTGCGGAGCTCACCTCTACGCTGGCTCCGTGACTTCCTTCATGGACTCTCAAGAGGCCAGAGGGCTGCTGCACAGTGCTTGGCTGTCCTCAGGAGTAACAGAGGTTCCAGTGGTGTCCGGAAGTTACAGAGGCCCTGGGTTTTCCTTAGGGCAGGGGAGTGGAACTCGGACGTGTGGACAGTGACCCAGGAGCTGGGGAGGCTGCTGTGAGGGGGCCCGGCACAGGCCCAACACGTGGCTTGGTGGTTTTGCCTCAGAAGCCCACAGCAAAGTTATTTTTGACTCCAGTTTCACGTCTTGCTGCTTTTTAAAAATACCAAGCCATGAAATTCCTGCTCCAACTGTTTTTTTATGGCACGCAGTGTTTCAGGCTGGCCACAGCAATGCTGTGATGTCACGTTCCGGTTCCTGTGACTCATGGAGGCTGCTGGGCTCCGGGACTTGAAATGCATGCAGTGGGGAGCAGGCAGGGAGCAGGCCCGCCAGCCCTGCATGTTTGGGTCTCTTTGGCGTTTGATTTTCTTAAATGTTCAAGTCATTGCGTTTTGCTGTCCTAACTCAGCAGGGCCAAGGAATTTTGCCTGTTTGCTTTGGGGACAGAGAATGGCCTTATTTGCTTCAAGATACCTTAAACCTGCTGTCCCCCACCCCATGGTGGTCCTGGGAGTTCCTGTTTGATGGCTGCTCAGGTGAGGCATCTGGTGCCACACTGGTGGGGAAGGTGGCAGCACCTGGCCGTGATGTGGGCCAAGCTGCCTCACCACTCTCAGGGGTTGTCTCTATCCCTCTTTCCTGGGAGGGCCTGCTGTTGCTTATGGAAACAGACCCCCAGTTTTATAGTTACACCATTTTCCCTCGGGATCAGTCCTCCCACATGTGCCAGACAGAATTTGTTGGGAGAGTGTAGAGTGAAAGTCATCCGATGCGTCTTCCCATGATCCCAGGAAGGCATGTGCAGCCCTCCTGACACTGCTCCCACTTGCGGGTAGGGCCATAAGGGTGGTGTTGGGTTGTTTCTGCAAGATGGGCCCCCTCTCTGCGTCAGCACCTCTAGCCAGCTCACCTACTTGGTCCAGAGTGCATGTGGCCACCCTCCTTGTTACGGACCTGCATGGCTGCCCCTTTGGCCAGAGTCATACTCAGGACAGCCGGAACTTCTGTGTAGGGGTTTGGAAACAAGAGGCTTGTTCTCCTTCTGGTAAGAGGCTACTTCCTGGGGGACAAGGGACTCAAGACTGTCTGGTATGTGCCAGGGACAAACTTGGTAGCAGAGGGATGGGGGGAAATGTCTGTCTGGGCCCCTGGCCTTACCCCAGCTCTGTTACTATTTTTGGCATTTTGCCCAAGGGCACCTCTGGCTTTGCAAATGTGGAAGGACAGGGGAGCCTGCATCTTCCCCAATTCACCAGTCAGGGCCAGTACCCTGCCTCCCTCGTGGCATGCAGCCTGCAAGCAGCACTCAAAAACGGGCAAGCTCATGTTTGTAGGGGGAACTGCATGGCAACTCCCTTGGGGGTCTGGCAGAAAACTCTGGTTTTCCATCTTCTACCCTGTCTGCAGTTGCAGCAGAAAGCACCTGCTTCCCAAAGGGGCTGCAGATTGAAGGTCCCTGCCTGCCAGATGGGCTTGGCAGTGGCTGTGGTTACCTCTGGGGCCTGGGAATGTTCATGGTCGGTTGTATGAGATTTCTTTTGTGAAGCTCTGAGCAGGCCTGGAGATGGGGGAGGGCTGGGAGATGGCGGGCAGGAGTGGCTCGGGGAGAGCAGAGGCTGGGAGCAGGCAGAGAGGCCCCTGCAGAGACATCTCATTCGGGCTGAATCTAGGCTTGTTCTGAGAGGGGGAAGGGAGGGGACTCCAGGTGATTTGCTCTTGCTCCTCTAGGACCTGAGGGCCCTCCAAGGAAAGGCCAAACACAGGCCACAAGAAAGGGGCCTGTGAGTGTTATGACAGGAGCCCCAAACTGGCCTGCATGGCTCTGAGATTAAGCAAGCCACAGCCTTGTTCATCACAGCTGACCCCATGGCTACTTGGTGCTTTCCTGAATGAAGCACCACCACAGCAGGGCCAGGAAGGGCTGCAATTGGGCTTGCTGCTTCCTCTCTGGCACTCTATAAAGGACTCTGATCCAGGCCTGTACTATGGGTACAGACCCTCATCATGCCCACAGTGCCCATGGCTGAAGAAGCAGAGGAAGCCATGAACTTAAGCACGGCATTTGGGAAGCAATTGTGTGCCCCCTGCCCTTCTGATCTGGGCCCAGCCAGTGGCTCCAGAAAACCCGCCAAGATGATTGACCAGGTTTCCCCACTGTGGATCGGTGGATGCTTGGCAGGACGGGGGAGCCTTGAGACTCCATCCCTGGTGGCTTATGCCCTTCTTCCTCCCAAAGGTGGTCTTGCTGGGTAGTAGCTGCAGCCCAACTTGCCAGGCTATACTGAGACTTCCAGGCCTCCAGCAAGCTATCAAGCTGTCTCTCGGGCTTAGAATGATCATATTTTACTGAGTCTTGGGAAAGTAGTTGACTAACTATATGGATTGTTAGGAAAGTCAGTCTCTGAAGAAATGGGATGCAGAAGGCAGCCAAGGCCCATGCTCAGCCCTGTTTGGACTCACCCTGAAGTCAGAGTCCAGCAGAGTCTATGGCCAAGCATGACTGCTGGCCTACACCTTGGGGCCTGTCTCTGTCAGACACTTGGCTTCCCTGGTGGCCTGTACACGGCTGGCAGAGATGTGCTTGAACCCGCCCCAGTGTCAGTGGGGCTGTGGCTCAGGTCTTCCCTTCAGGCGTGAGCAGCACCCCATGGGTCCCAGGAGCACCCAGTTTTATGAATGGTCTGAATGGACCCACTTTTTATAGCTTCTCTTTTTGGGGGAAACAGTGATATGGAAAAGAGAGCTGTGTTCACTTAAAAGGAGTTGCTGTAAAGCCATGAGGAAGGTAAATAGCTAAGATTCTTTAATCTGGTGGCTAATCCACTAGGAGAAAATAGTGTTTCATATACTTCGCGAAGAGAGCTAATCTTCAGTAGAGGTGGGGGCTGGGGGACATAAAACCGTCAGAGAAATCCTATATCCCTGAGATAATGTGAAACAGAACCACGGATTGTAGGCTCAAGGGACCAAAAGCTCATTCTCCGCTGTTTGCAGCAGACTGTGGGGTTAGGGGGAGTTGCTGAACATAGAGAGATTGGGAGGAATGTTTTAGAAATTGGCTTTTGTGAATTGGCTGTGTGTGATCCTGGGCCTGTTAGCACGCCAGACATCAGCGTGAGAGGGGAGCTCCATTCCTTTCCCTCTGAGGTCCAGGCTTTGGAGCTTTTAGTCATCATCAGACCAGGACTGAGCTGGGAAGGGGAGGAACCGGGCTGCTTCCTTGACTCCCGCCCCCACTTCCTGCCAAAGCAATGAGGCTCCCTCCCTCCCAAGACTAGCTGTTGGGGGCTGGCCCCTCCTGCCTGCTCGCCCCACTCTCCCTCTCCCACTATCCCTTCAAGTCCACCAGGTCCAAGACCCACGCTGGGGTGAGTGTTCCTCACAAGTTGGGTGGGCCCATCCTCAGATTAGGGCTGCCCTTTGGCCTGGAGGACCTGGGCTGGCAGGCACCAGACGGGTGTTCCCTGCATTCCCACAGCACTCAGGGCTGGGCATTTGTCCATCCAGTACTTAGTGTGCACCTACTGTGTGCCAGGTGCTGTCTAGGAGCAGGAAGACAGTCATGAGCAAGAATAGACAACAACTTCTGTCCTCGTGGCACTGGCACTCAGACTGACTGATGTCACAGGCTGCTCCAGGGGCATTGTTTGTACCCTCTGACGTGAAGGCCCCTGAGCTGCAGACCATTAGGTGCTGGGTGGTGGCTGGGGCCGGGAGGCAGAGCCTTGGGTGGTGCAAAGGGCTGGGCTTAGACCAGCAGGCCTTGTCTGCAGAGGGCTAGGCTGGCCACTCTGGCCCCCCAGTCATTGCTGACATGTGGTAGCAAGCTGGCCAGGGCACCACCAGCAAGGCAGGGCCCTGAGTGTGCACACATACAGGGATACACCAAGTGACAAAGCTGGAGTTGGGAGGAGACAGCGCAGAACTAGGGTAGGCAGTGGGGCTGGCAGCCCTGTTTTGTTTTGTTAGCTCACGAGACCCCACAGCAAAGAGATTCCCCTTTTATTGCATCTGTTTTAGATCTTCAGAATCTGAGTGAAGTCAAAACCATGCTATAGGGGAGATTAATTCCATATTTTTCATCTTTGCAATGAAGCCAAAGGAAAGTTAGACATTTAGTGCAGCACAGTTGAGACCGGGCGTGTTGAGTCAATGGCCAGCCCAGGACATTTGCCTGGCCTGCCACAAGTGTCCTCAGTGGTGTGACCGGGTGACTGCACCCTCTCCCTGAGACTCAGAGCAGCTGGGGTCACCCCATCTCTGGCCCAGTTATCTGGCTCCTGTGTTGGTGTGGAGGAGACTGGAGGACTCCAGCCCAACCAGGGAGGCCTCCTGGGGGACCCCAGATCAACCACAACCTGGGAAATGATTAAAAGGAGCTTTCCTTCACAGGAGAACTTTAAGAATCAGCCAGACCACCACGTGCATCAGTGGCTCAAACCTGACTACATCTGTGCCCATGGCTCCCTCAACATCCCAGAGCTCAGCCAGGGCAATGGCTAGGGGAGTCATGTTCCCCATAGTGCATGCCTGTGCCCAGCCAGCCAGAGCAAGTGCTACATGTATATTAGTTATTAATATGACTATTGCCATGACTATGAGAGAGGTGTTTTACAGACAAGGATACTGAAGCCCTGAGTCAGGTAACTTGCCCAAGGCCGCTTGGCGAGTTAGTGGTTAAGTTTATCTTTGAGCCGAGGCCATATAGCTAAGGAGTCTATGTGCTTACCACACGGGACAAAGGTTCCCCACTGGGAATCTCTCAGTGGCATTTTCCAAAGGCCTACACCCATGAGGGGAGGAAGGCAGGTATCCGAGCACTGGGGCCAGGGCAAGGAGGCTCCTGGGGTAGGAGAGTGGGCAGGCCCCGGATAGGCAGGGTTGGGCAGGGAAGGCAGTATCGATGGTCAGCACAGGGCCTGGAGGGCCACAGAAATGCCGTGCCTCGGTCTGGCCTTTATCCCTAAGCTCTTGGATAGGAGAGGGGCATAGAGAGAAGCAATGAGGAGGCAGAGGGTAAAGGGTGTCCCAGGAGTAGGGCAAGGGGAGTCAGGCGGAAGCCTAGGTCCAAGGATGGGGACTGAGGAGCAGGCAGGAGGGGCACCTGAGCCCTGCCTGGGAGGCCCTAGTGCAGGAGGAGCCCAGCTGGGACGGGGAAGGGGGTCTGCCTGAGTCTGACAAGGACACTTCTCTCCCCATGGTACCCTGATCAGCCCAGTGTGGCTGCCAGGGGGGCCTGGGACAGCGTGGCCCTGTGTGCTCACCCTCCTACTGCCTCTCCCAGGCTTCACCCAGCTACTGCCTCTCCCTTCTCTCCGTCAGTGCAGCTTCCCATCTTGTTCCATTAGCCACTGATGCCCCATCTCCTGGCCTCCCTGCAAGCCTGCCAGCCTGGGACAGTTGCAGCTCCCCAGCCCAGGCAGAGTGGTTGGTGGGACACATAGCTGGATGTTGGCTCTGCCTCCATCCATCAGTCTGGCCCAACCACCCTGTCCACCTCCACACCACCTGTCTTCAAGCTCAGAGGAGGCTCCCATAGGAACCAGTACCACGCACCCAAGAAGGCCCCAGGTACCACCACCCAGGGCTCTGCTAAGAGTAGGATGTGGATATGGGGAAGGGCCCTGGCCAGGGTGAGCAGGAGGCCCTGGGAAGATGGGCTACCCCAGAGCTGGGGGGCAGGGGGATGGAGTGGGGAAACCTCAAGTGAGGCCTGCACTTGGGGAAGTATTTTTAAGGATCTGGCAACCCTTGTTCTTTCCTGCCCCCAAGATGTTCTTTGCTGTCAATAGTGGTGGAGTAGCTTTCCCCCAGCCTAGAAGGGACTGTGGCCGCATCAGTGCTTGGAAGCCCCCAAGAGCTGGGGTCCCTTGTTTGCTGCCTGTGCTGGGTGTTGACAGATGTGTGGGAGTGAATGATGTTGTTGGCTACCCCTGAGGAGGGTCATGAGTGTCCCACAGCTCCTCAGTTTTGGAGACGCTTCCCTACCGTGTTTGCACATGAGTGCATGAGGGAGGCCTTCAGCAAAGGTGGTGATGACCATGGCCCTGGGAGGAGTAGCAGCTGCTGGAAGGGACCTGTCCCTAAGGGTGTGCCCTTGGTCTGTGCTCTGAAGTACCAGTCCTTTCCCTTCTGTTTCATGGCCTGTGGGACCAGGTGGCTGTGGTCAGTTCCTAGATCGAGCCTCCTCTACCAGAGTTTATTCTGGAACCAGTGCTCTACAAACTGGCCGCAGGCACGTGGGGTCAGCATCCTCCCTGGCTGTGGCTGCTCTGAGCCTGGTGAGGCAGTGTGAGGGAGTGGGGGCATCTGTGTTCCCTTTCATTTTGAGCTGAGGGCCCTTGGGCCCATATCTCTTCCCTGCTCAACCTCTTTAGGCCAAGCACACTGGCCTCCTGACAGTTCCAAGAGTGTGTCTCAGGGCCTTAGCACCTGCTGCACCTAGTACTTGGAAAGCACTTGCATCAGCCCATCTGTTGTTTTCTCCCAGAGGCCTTCCTCTCAGCTGGTGCTCTCTTTCCCAGGCCAGGCGGACCAGGCAGCCCTGGCATCAGCCCCCTAGCAGGTGAACCGTGTCAGGAGCCTGACTCCGGGCCCGACTCCACCTGGAGCTCAGTCCCAGGGTGTCAGACACACATTCTGCTCCTGTTCCCCTCGTCCTCTCACCAAACATTGAAAATGGAATGAAGAGGCCTTGAAAGGAAATAGAAAGAACCGGGAGAAAAGCACTAAGAAGAAAATGCAGGACAAGCCCACCTCAAGAGGAAACCAGGCCAGGGAGAAAAAGAGGCTGGGGCTGAAAGAGGGGGAGGTCACAGCAGGAGAAAGGAAGGACAAAGGAGAAGCCTGCACAGGCCAGGGAGGGTGCTGGGGGGTAACTAGACTTGGGAGAAGGTGGACCTGAGGAACTGTATGTCACTCCACAGGGGGTGGGGCACAGCCAGCTGAGTTGCATCTGTCCTTGTTTGCTCTGTTTCACCATGTCCAAGGGTGGGGCGGACCCTCTCAGGGAGCACTAGACTTTTGCCTCCTCTGTTCCTGTCCAGAGAACTCTTCCTACACTTTTGCAGAGCCCACGGGAGCATCACACCGCCCGTGCCCCTCACTAGCTGAGGGGTCATGCAGACGCCCCTCTGGCCTCTCTTGATGCTCCAGAGTCCCCATCACATACCTCAGAGGAACTAAGGCGCTCCCCTCCGCCACCTCGGAGGCTAGCAGAGCTACATAAACCCAGGCTCTGTCCCAGGCAGGCAACCTGAACTGGTCAGTTTGGGTCATTGGTGGGTGTGGAGGATGATGTGGCATCTGGCTCAACTGTTGCGATCTTGGAGCCCAGTGGGTCCCATAGCAGGTTTTCAGCAGACACCTAATAACTCCATCAGTAGAGAAGGACACGTCTGAGGTAGTGAGGTGCAGAGTGGGGGTGTCTGTTGAAATGTCCCCAGTGTTCCTCTTCTGCTTGGAGTTGGGGGCCCAGGTGCCAGACATGTCTCTGAGGACTTGTATTTCAGTGCAACTGCTTTGGGCATCACTACAATTTTTAGGGGGCTAAAAATAAAAGCCTGTCACTTTAAAATCAGTTCTTTTTATACCACGCTCAGAAGGCCCTTTAAGGTGTTACATAAAACGTCTTACACATCTCGAACTGCGAGGGAGAGAAGATGCACTCGCCCTCTGAATGTTGCCCCAACCGAACAGATCAGTGTCTTCTCTTCCCTGAGCAGGAAAATTAGGATTCAAATAGGATGCCATTGTTCAGCCTCTTCCAGGGGGAGGATTTGCCTTGGAGAGCTCAGGCAGATGAATCATGGCTGGAAGCCCTACTGCCTGGCCTGAGCTTCTAGACCCAATGTCTAGCCCAAGCTGGCCGGTCACTGTGCTCTTGATTTTAGTCCCCAGCATCTCAGCATCCTCCCTTTTGGGTCACCTGGGTTGGGCAATCCCTCCTTCGTCCCCACTGAGGAGCTTTCCAGAGGGATTCAACCCATTGCTGACATCACCCTGGGACTTGGCAGAGCCCTTGGCTCACCTGCACTGGACTCTGCTTTCCAGCCTGCAGGGGCCTCGAGGGTCCACTGCCCTCCTCAACCCCTCCTTCCCTCCCTGCCCACTGGCTGCCCCCAGTAGTGAGGATCCTCAGTAGTGCAAGTCTCAAAAATACAGAGTGACTCTGCTGCTGACTCAGGCTTCTCAGACCACCCCATGCCTGTCAGACTCTCTCAGCTCTCTTAGGGGTCCTCACACTCAGGCTGTGCAGTCTGGAGCCCGTCTCTGCCTCTTCTGCAGGGCCAGTCCTTGTCTTGTATTCTTGGCCGTGCAGCACATCTCCTCTCTGAGACCCCCATCTAACTCATCACCAGGTACAGGTGCTTCGTTCTTTGTGGCTATCTCTGGTTCTGTCCACTTTCCTTCTTGGCTTCCCCTGGCCCCAGTCCAAGCCACTGTCATCCTGTCTCATTCTCTCTTGCCTGCACCTCACCTTCCCACAGTCATGCAGCCACTCCCAGACCGTCCCCAGTAGCAGCCAGAGGGGTCTCACATCCCTTCAGCCTAGCAGCTCCCAGCACCCTTCTACCTCTCTGAGGGTGAAGATGAAGCTGCCAGGCATGGCCTGCAGGTCCCAGCCCCATCTGCTGCCTCCCCTGAAGCCCCCTCCCCTCGCTCCAGCACATGCGCCTCCTTTGATCTATTCCCCACTTTCGTTACCTTCGCAGCCAGCTCAGGGCCTTCGTGCACACTGTTCCTTGGGTCCTGATGCTCTTCCTGCCCCCCTTGCCCTCTCCTCCCCAGTGCATCCCACTGTCTGCGCCTGTGTAGCATCTGCCTCGTTGAACTGGGGTGTACCCTGTGGGTCCAGCTGAGCCTGTGTGGCCAGGCGCAGGCCAGCAAGGGGAGGTGCTTGGTGAGGGTCTGAGTGAGGGAAGAGCAAGGGCAAAGGTCAGCAGATTTAAACAGTAAAGATTCTAGGCTTTGTGGGCCATACAGCCTCTGTCACCACTAATCAGCTTGCTGTTGTACCCAGAAGGTAGCCAGAGACCACATGGAAGCCAGTGGACATGTCCATAAAACCCTATTTGTGGCTGTAGTTTGCCAACCAGGTGTAGAGAAACAACAGAACATGACAACATTTGATGGCAAACAAGTGATATGAAAGTTGCCGGGCGCGGTGGCTCAAGCCTGTAATCCCAGCACTTTGGGAGGCCGAGGTGGGTGGATCATGAGGTCAAGAGATCGAGACCATCCTGGTCAACATGGTGAAACCCCATCTCTACTAAAAATACAAAAAATTAGCTGGGCATGGTGGTGCGTGCCTGTAATCCCAGCTACTCAGGAGGCCGAGGCAGGAGAATTGCCTGAACCCAGGAGGCGGAGGTTGCGGTGAGCCGAGATCGTGCCATTGCACTCCAGCCTGGGTAACAAGAGCGAAACTCCATCTCACACACACACACACAAAAAAAAAAAGGGGGCCGGGCACGGTGGCTCAAGCCTGTAATCCCAGTACTTTGGGAGGCCGAGGCGGGTGGATCACGAGGTCAAGAGATCGAGACCAGCCTGGTCAACATGGTGAAACCCCGTCTCTACTAAAAATACAAAACATTAGCTGGGCATGGTGGCACATGCCTGTAATCCCAGCTACTCAGGAGGCTGAGGCAGGAGAATTGCCTGAACCCAGGAGGCAGAGGTTGCGGTGAGCTGAGATCGCGCCATTGCACTCCAGCCTGGGTAACAAGAGCAAAACTCTGTCTCCAAAAAAAAAAAAACAAACAAAAAAAAAGAAAGTCAAGGTTTTTTGAGAAGGGTCATGGCTTCCCAGAAATTACTGGTAACAGAGTAGGAAAAGGTGGTTCAGAAATGAGCTCCCTGGTGAACCTTGGGCAGATGTGACTTCAAAGATAAAACTTCTGGAGCCCTGCTGACTGTACCCCATGAGGCTTCCTGACACTGGCCCTGAGGGCCTTGACCGGGAAGGCGGACAGTATTGGGTGAGGAGTGATAGTGCTCAGGCCATAGGGTGCTCACTCTGGCTTCCTGTCACTCCGATTTGGGAGGGAGGCACCTTGTTTACAGGTGAACCTTGTCTTTGAGGGATGGGGCACCCAGCAGTGACCTGGGCGAGTTCCACAGCGTGTTTTGGGACTGCTCACGTAATGCTGCGGTGGCACAAAGCCCGCTGGAAGAAGGCATCGACAGTGAAGCCACTGGGGCAGTTTCTCGTTGCGCATCCAGTAGGAGGTTCTTGTAAGTGTGTCCTTTCGGCTCCTGTAACATTGAGTTTTCATGACTCAGGTGAATTATTCTTATGACCTTTGTCATAATTTCAAACCCAAATGTTTAGCCAGGTAAGAGACTGCTTTTCAGGGGGAGGTGACATGTGAGGCCTGACAGTGTGAAGGGGTGAGTGACCCTGAGGGCTATCTATGGCCACTGTGGCTGAGGTAAGAACTTCTGCTCATTTAATTCAGAGCAGCTAGGCCCAGGCAGCCTAAACCAGGACAGCAGGTGCCACTGGGTAAGGACAGGGATCCGTGAGTCTCTCCTCTCAGCCTGCCTGAGTTTGGGCATCAGGGCTGCAAGTGGGGTGGGACACCAGCAGGTCTCTCCTTTGACATTCTTGACGGGGACAGAGCCAAGATGTACACTGCTCTGTACTTTAGTGTGCGCACTGCAGCCAGGCCTCCTGGGTTCATCAGCCTAGGCTTGGCACTGATAAGCTGTGTGACTTTAGGCAAGTGACTTAATATCACTGTGCATCAGTTTCTTCATCTGTAAAATGGGAATAATAAAAGCTCCTACCCTGAAAGGTTGTTGAAGTTTTTGGCGCAACACGAGTGCCCATGAGAGTGAGCTGCCAAGAGAAGCCCGCGGAGCAGAGGGGGTTAAGAATCATCAGGGAGAACCCCCCCAGAGCCCAGTCCCGGGACCTCCTGCTGGGTCCTCTTGTGTCTAGGCCCCACACCCCAACTACAAAGAGACTTATGAATCCTTCCAGGGCAGCACCAGGTCCGCGCAGAGGGAATGAGCTGTCTGGTTCCTCATTGGCAGAAGGGGCCGCATTGTGGGGGAGTTGGACCCCAGCATGAGGAAGTTCTGGGAGATGGGCCATCTTTCCTGGCCACTTTGCCCAGGCTGGCCACCCCCAGCAGCCAGAGTCCTGGACTCTTCAACCCCTTCTTCAGGTTCTCTTTACCCTGCCCCAAAGCCAGAAGCCATGGACACTTGTATCAGGCAAAGCAGTTTCCCTTGTTGACACCTGGCACCCGACCTGGCCTGTACCTCTTTGGGGACTTTCTGAAGCTCTGGGACCAGACCTCTGGCCCCTGCTCCTCTGTACAGAGCAGGGTGAGAGGCAGGGTGATCAAGGAGCTGTTTAGAAGGTCAGTGCTCATTTGCCCTTGAAAGTCGAGGCTGCTGGGCTGTGGAGTGTGGACCCGAGGAGGCTGCAGAGCACTCCTCCTCACCCTCCAGGGTAGGTGTGGCCATGTCTCCAGCCTGGCGAGGACAGGTGCTGTGTAGCAGGAAAATTCCTGGGGTGGATGGAGCATGAGGCCAGGAGAGCAGCCTCCTTGGCTGGGCTTCGCTGGGGGTTGGGTCACTGGGCAGCAGGAGGGAACAGCAGCGGCCTGTGCACACTGAGGCGGCATGTATTTTCTGAACCCTGGTATGGGGATGTCCTTACTTTTTGTTCTGAACCAACAGGTAAAGGTCACACACATTCTGAACAAGGTCATGTGATATGGTTCCAAACCAGTCCATGCCAGGGATGCCCCCCACGTACCCCTTCTGCTGTCTCAGATACTCTGCCCTCCTCCCACAGCCCCAGTGCAGCTGGGGAAGCACGGTGGTACTGTGGTGGCCTGTCCTGGCTGCTGTGGGCCTGTGGTCCAGACTGACTCCCTGCAGGTGGCCTGCCAGCCCTCCTGCCTGTATGTGCCACCAGCCCTGAGTGTGTCTCCACTTTGCCACTTGGATGCCCATTAAGGCATTTCTATCACTGGGGAACCCCTTCCTTCCCCTTGTAGGGGGAAGGCACAGCAACAACGTCTGAGAGCCGGAGTTCCATGTTGCACTTTCCATGAGGAGTCACCATTTTCTGTAAAAATGCGGCTCTATGCTTTATTAAGAAAATTTGATTTTTAAGAAAAATATAGGCCGGGCGCGGTGGCTCAAGCCTGTAATCCCAGCACTTTGGGAGGCCGAGGCGGGTGGATCACGAGGTCAAGAGATCGAGACCAACCTGGTCAACAGGGTGAAACCCCGTCTCTACTAAAAATACAAAAAATTAGCTGGGCATGGTGGTGCGTGCCTATAATCCCAGCTACTCAGGAGGCTGAGGCAGGAGAATTGCCTGAACCCAGGAGGCGGAGGTTGCGGTGAGCCGAGATCGTGCCATTGCACTCCAGCCTGGGTAACAAGAGCGAAACTGCGTCTCAAAAAAAAAAAAAAAAAAAAGAAAAATATAAAAATATTTAAGAAAGTAGGATTTTTTTTTTTTTTTTTTAACTACATGGAGCAGAGAATTCCAGACAGCATTCTAATGTACAGGAATCAAGAAAGCATCCTGCTCTCCCAGGCCTTCTCCTGGCTCAGAGTGGGGGTGGCTGGGATCACATGTGCTGAGAAGGGCCTGGTGGGCTTCTCCCTGATGGTGGCCACCACCCGGCACCTTGGCAGAGGAGGAGCAGGGGAAGCTGACAGCAAACACAGAGACGACAGGGCTCCTTTGAAGCTAGGCTAGAAGGGGAAAAGGTGGAGAGCAGCAGCGGGGGAGGTGCTGCCTTGAGGGGTGTCGGGGCTCGTAAAAGCTTGTTTGTCTACTGTGTTGCGAAGTGATCCTCAGAGCTCTGAGAGGAAGGCCTCAACCGGGCCAGTACCCTTCATGCAGGGGCTGGTTGTGAAACAGGTGATGCTTCTCTGTTGAAAGAATTTAATATGGACAGTCTAGTGGTCACATTGCTACTGAGCTGAAGTATGGGCCCCCCATGGAACTCAGTGGAGGTCCCCATATTGATGTTGCCCAGCACCTCACCCACGTTTTCTGGGTCCACTATCTCCACGTTTGGAAATTGGGTGCCTGTGAAAAGTTTGAAAAAAAATAAAGGCAGAAGAGGAAAAACAGGCTCTTCTGCTGTGGCCTTGAGTTTGGGGCCATTGGAAAAGTCTGGATGAAGAATGCTTTTGGCTCTGCAAGTTTCACGGCAGCCAGTGGAAACTTCCAGGAATGCTGTCCCAGACCAGCCGGGGGTGTTTCCGCCGCCACTTTTACAAGCTGCACACACCCCCACTGCCCCCGGCTGGCTGGCCAGCACCAGGGGAATGTGATGGTCTCTTTCAGCTTAGCTCTGCCTCTCAGGGTACAGTTCATGTTCCATGGGTAGCAATTTCTCCAGGCTCTGTCCAGTGATGGAGGGAATCAGAGCCGTCATAACCCTGATTGGCTCGTTTAGAAGGGGCCAGCCACCAGGCGGAGCACCCGTCATGGCAGCTGACATCCGTGCAGGACCCTGCGAGAGTTTATAGCAGCCTTAGAGAGGAAACTCCCTCCTGAAATGTTTCAATGTTTTATTAAATGTATGAAGGAAAACTTTCCTTTCCACTGGACCAAGGCCCAGGCCTTCATGGAGCCCCAGGGAAGGGGATGAAACCTCTTGGGGAAGTGCATGGGTGACATTAATCTGGCCCTCCTGATGCCTGTGGGCTGCATGGTGCAGGAGTCGAGGCGGCCACCCTCACAGTGGGCTCGTCCAGTGGCCAGCGGGGGCCTGGTATACAATAGGCACTCAGCCAGCCCTAAAGAGGGAAGTGAAATGACGGCAGAGGCGTCCTGGCCAGCACGGTCTAACCTACGCAAGTGATGAGTGGGGCGAGCACGCAGGCTCCCAGACAGTGCTGCCCCTCTGCTAACACTCTGTCCAAAGCCAGAGGAGAAGAGCAGCTTTCCCCAGCCTGTCTGGGAGCTATGTTTGCAAGACGGGCCCTGGTCCATGAAGCACACACAGCTCCAGCGGCTGAGGGCCTTTGGCAGGCCAGGCAGGCAGGTCCACAGGTGAGCCATTGTGCTGGGTGTGTAAGAGAGGCCAGGAGAGGCCGGGCGCAGTGGCTCAAGCCTGTAATCCCAGCACTTTGGGAGGCCGAGGCGGGTGGATCACGAGGTTGAGAGATTGAGGCCATCCTGGTCAACATGGTGAAACCCCGTCTGTACTAAAAATACAAAAAAATTAGCTGGGCATGGTGGCGTGTGCCTGTAATCCCAGCTACTCAGGAGGCTGAGGCAGGAAAATTGCCTGAACCCAGGAGGCGGAGGTTGCGGTGAGCCGAGATCGCGCCATTGCACTCCAGCCTGGGTAACAAGAGCAAAACTCCGTCTCCAAAAAAAAAAAAAGAGAGGCCAGGAGAGCAAGGGCCCCACCTCAGGAAGGCAGCATGATGACAAGCATGGTCAAAGTGGCCAACAGGGTTGAGCTGAACAACTGCTGGGCTGCTGAGTTACCTCGGCCATGAGCTTGGCGCTGTCCTTCGCCCTGGGAGGAGAAAGTGGGCTCAGAGAGATGGAGTTGTCACCGACCTGTGATTGCCCTGGGCTAAACTCCCAGATGACATATCCTAAAGTAGCATTGGTTGAATTTGAACAGTCAGAGACCCTCCTGGGATCAGGGGCTTACTTCTCTGCCTTTGTCCCCTGCCAGCCTGGGAGGTTCTTCCAGGTGTGAGGGGAAGGACCCAAGTAGAGTGCTGTCATTTGTGGGTGCAGTTTTCTCACCTCTGGATTGGAGGTGGTTGATGGTCTCTAGTTGTTTATGGACAGAGCCTGGCTCAGACAAGAAGCTGGTTTTGGTCCAGAACTCCGGTGTAAATGAGGGCAGGGGATTCCTGACACCTTAGTTCTCTTGGGAAATAACCAAAGGCTGTGGGACCTGCCATCTAGTTTCCCTCACGGTGTCCCTACCCTCTGCCCACAAACATCAGAGATCAGCCATCCAGAGCCTGGAGGAGCAGACATAAAGGCAAGGGCTGTCCCAGTAGCACCAGAGACAAGGGGCCTGACGGAATCCCTAGGTGGAAAGAGCCAGCTCTTGGCATTTGGGCAGTGGCTGAGGCAGCCAAGTGGCGACTGGCCAAGGGGGTCCCTAGGGCAGCCTGGTGGCCCCTCTTGTGTTCTGACCCAACCACTATTTATTTTGCAGACAGTCTCCATCCTGGAGCAGCGGTTGACACTGACAGAAGACAAGCTGAAGCAGTGTCTGGAGAACCAGCAGCTAATCATGCAGAGAACGACACCATGATCAGGGGAGCAAGAATCACGAGCTTGGTCAATTTTGGGGGTGGCAGGCCAGGGATTTGTACTGTGGGGCTTGGGTTAATAAAGGGGACTGAACTCTGTGGGAATCACATCCATACTGGAGGCCTGCAGTTTGCAGTTCTGCCCTCCACCTTGCCATCTGCACCAGGAGGCTCTCCACGTTGTGGTCCTGGCAGCCAGAGGTCCCCCATGGGTTGGGCTCACACACAAATGATGCTGCAGACCCGACTGAGAGGACCACATTTTGCCTAATGTAAAGGAGCCACTTGAAAATGCCTGCTTCCTCAGGGTCCTGAGACTGTGGCTCCCCCTCTGGAGGAGGCGGCCCCACAATGCCTTGATTTTGACTCATCATTTGGACATGTGACTGGCTTTTTCCACACCTGGCATGGCATAGAAATTGATTGCACATTGGTTGGATAAGCCAGGGGTTTTCTCTAAATCTGACCAAAGGCCCCAAGTAGGCCCATCTGAGTCAGGTTTGTCCAGTAACAAGCCCTCTCAAGTGGGTGGTGGCTTTGCAGTGGCTCTGGTTTCTGTTCCACACGTGTTCACTGGAGCCAGGTGGCCTCCTCCTTGTGTGAGGGCAGAGGAATCTGAAAATTAAACCTGACTTCATTGCACTTGTTGCAGGAGTGGCTTATGCTGGGTGAGACTTAATCAATCTTCCTATCCCCAGGGCCCAAACAGAATGAGAATGGTGAGTTGGGAGGGCCTCTGCCGGGATCACCTCTGAGGCCAGGACACCCCCGTTTGCAGCTATTTGGGGTGTTAGGGCAGCCAGAGCCCCTGCATGCCACCCACGTCCCTCTGGCTGGCCCCACTGGCTGCTTCTGTTGGGACTCAGGTACTCACGTTTCCATTGTCTCCTGAGGGCTTTCATAGGCTCCGACCTCTGCTCCTGTGCTGGGGAAGCCAGGGCAAGTGTTTTCCCTGTGTCTGTGTGTCGTCCATGCCTTCTGTCGTCGGCTTCTTGGGGCTCAGCCAGCCAGGGAGGTCTTTCCTCAAACATACCTCCAGGGCATTGTGTGGCAGCTCTTGCTCTCAGGCCAGACCAAGATTGCCATCACCCCTGTCTTCAGTTTACCCCAGGATGGAGTTTGGAATCTCTCTCTGAAATCCACCTTTTTCTGCTGGAGGATGTGTGGAGTTGAGGGAGGTGGTCTTAGGGGTAGTGGTGTGGTATTTATTCCCAACTGTTGATGCCAGTGGAAGCTTCACTGGTTATTAGATGTAAGCGGTCAGGAGGGAGGACTCGCCCCCACACACTTCTTGTATGATATCAGCATGTCCTGGGACAGCCTGATATGGGCCGTCCAGATGGAGACAGGCCAGAGCCAGGGCCAGCTTGGATAGACCCATGCTCAAGCTCCACGGACTGTTGGAGGTCTCTGCTACAGTGGTCCAGGTCCCTACCTCCCTTGATGGAGCCACCAGCCAGATCTGGAATTTGGGGGCAGGATGTTCTTCTTGGAATGCTGCTCTTTAAAACAGCACAGGCCGGGCGTGGTGGCTCTATCCCAGCCTTTGGCCTGTAATCTCAGCACTTCAGGAGGCTGAGGTGGGCAGATCACTTGAGGCCAGGAGTTCACCACCAGCCTGGCCAACATGGTGAAACCCCACCTCTACTAAAAAATACAAAAATTAGCCAGGCTTAGTGGCTCACGCCTGTTACCCCAGCTATTTGGGAGGCTGAGGCAGGAGAATCACTTGAACCTGGGAGTCGGAGATTGCAGTGAGCCAAGATCATGCCACTGCGCTCCAGCCTGGGGGATGGAGTGAGTCTCCATCTCAAAAGAATTTTAAAAAGCTGGGCATGGTGGTTCACGCCTGTAACCCCAGCACTTTGGGAGACCAAGGCAGGCGATCACGAGGTCAGGAGTTTGAGACCAGCCTGGCCAATATGGTGAAACCCTGTCTCTACTAAAAATACCAAAAAAAATTAGCTGGGCGTGGTGGTTCGCACCTGTAGTCCCAGCTACTAGGGAGGCTGAGACAGAAGAATCACCTGAACCTGGGAGGCAGATATTGCAGTGAGCTGAGATCGCACCACTGCACACCAGCCTGGGTGACAGAGTGAGAATCTGCCTCAAAAAAAAAAAAAAAAAAAAAAAAAGCACAGAGCAACTGCCTCCACAAAGCCAGGGGGGTCAGTGTGTATCACCATGCTGAGGGCAGAGCTGGAGTTGGGATGGGCACTAAAGCTCTCACCTGGGGCTAAGTTCTTCCTGAGTTCTTTTTTTTTTTTTTTTTTTTTTTTTGTGTGTGTGTTTTTTTTTTTGAGACGGAGTTTCGCTCTTGTTACCCAGGCTGGAGTGCAATGGCGCGATCTCGGCTCACTGCAACCTCCACCTCCTGGGTTCAGGCAATTCTCCTGCCTCAGTCTCCCGAGTAGCTGGGATTACAGGCACGTGCCACCATGCCTGGCTAATTTTTTGTATTTTTAGTAGAGACGGGGTTTCACCCTGTTGACGGGGTTGGTCTCGATCTCTCGACCTCGTGATCCACCCGCCTCGGCCTCCCAAAGTGCTGGGATTACAGGCTTGAGCCACCGCGCCCGGCTCCTGAGTTCTTTTTGCTCATGCGAGGCTTGACTCAGGAGCTCACTGCTCTGAGAATCTAGGGGAAGGGAAACGGAGGTCCTAGGTAGCTGTGACGGCTGTGGACACTGTCCCTCTAGCCTCAGTTCTGTATCCCCACCCCCTCCCTGTGGAGACGCTGCAGAACCCCTGAACTGCATGCCACACTGCCTGGGAGTGTAGGGCCCTCACAGGCAGTGAGAAGTGTGGGGCCTGGGTGGGCTTGAGGTGGCTTGGCGAGGTGTGGGGGCCACATGGAGGCTTTCTTGTGGAATCTCCCCAAGCGACACTGCCAGCCCTACCCGATGGCTCCCCTGTAGCTGGGGCTGCTACTGATCCCCCACTCTTGCTGCCAAGTACAAAAGCAGCCCTTCTGGAAATGCAAATGCCTCGGCTCAGCCGTCATCTCTCCTAATTTTGGATTTGGTAACTGAGCTCTCAGAAAACCAAATTTCAGGAATCTCTTTTTTGTTAGGAAGATGAAGTTAGGTTAGTATTTCTTTTTGTCAGTAAGTGCATATCAGCAGCAATTCCCCATCGATCGCCTCCCCAACCCCTTCATGCCCTAATTTTCCCTATGTGAAATAAAAGAGTAGATGTCTGATTTAAACTGCAGTCTGCTGCCTACCGTTGCCCAGTTTCTATGGGCTCCAGGGATGAACCTGTACTTTCCTGCTGGAGAAGCTGAGGGGTGGCTGGGATGACCAAGGCCGACAACTTCCAGGTGGAAGCCACTGAGTCCGGCCCCGGCCTGTGGCAAGCCTTCCCACCTCTCACCCAAGTCACCACACCCTGGGAGCACCTAACAGGCTGTATCAAGGGGTCACCACCCACCTCAGAGGCTCAGGTAGCACACACCAGCCTGCTATGGGAACTTGACTAGCTTGCCACCCAGCACAGTCCTTGGCCCTCTGTCCTGCGATTTGATTGTCACAGTATCATCATTTCTTAGTGGTGGTGGTGGGGTCGGGGCGCTGTGGGGCAAGGGCAGAGTTGTGAGGTCAGGAGGCCCCCAACCCATGGCCCAGGTCCAAATCCTGGCTCTCCCCGACTAGTTCTGTGACCTTTTTTGGGCCTCTGTACAATAGTGCTTGTCTTATTGGGCTGGTGCAAGTGAGTGTGTACAGTGTGTGACCATTGATGTTATCCTGCCACTGGCCTGGTGGGTCAGGCCTCAGGCCCCTTCCCTGGAACTTGGCCCCATGTGCCAGTGGGGATGGAGGGGCTCATGGTTCCACGGTCCCACTGTCTCTATAATGTTAGGTGGCTGGAGTTCTCATCTCTTGATCCCATGGCCCCTGCCATGAGTGTCCCGGTGGTGAGAAGGGATTGGGCCCCTCTCCACCTGAGGTGGCAAGCACTCTAAGGCTACCTCTTCTGCTGTCACTAAGGCTACCTCTGGGGAGAGCACAGGCTTGGGGGTGGGTATTTGTGACTGCCCCAAATCCCAGAAGCCCAGCTCGCTGAGCAAGCGAGGGCATGGTGAGTCACACTGTCCTGTCGCCCCAGTGCCCTGTCATTAACCTCATTTCTGAAATGATTTGCTGGAGATGGGCCCCTGATGGCTCCAACTTTAATTGTTGTGTGGCTGTTTAAGGGGGAGCAGAATCCCCCTAGAGAACTCTTGGGAGTTCTCCCCTTACCACCCCTGCTCCGCCCGCCCAGGCTGCTGACGAAACCACATGCACTAAGGCAGCGGTGGCAGGACAGGAGGTCCTGGTGCCCTGGGCCATGGCTCCACTTCCGGTAAGCACTGCCGCCCTGGAACAGGGCCTCTTCCTGTTGCCTAGTGGGCTCAGCCCGCCCCAGCCAGGCCACCCTGGCACCCTGGGCTCCCTCGCTCGGACACTGTGGGGAGTACCTCCCTAGAAGATCCAGCCTGCCTCCATGACCCACAGGGCCCCAAGGCCATGCTCAAGACAAGGCTGGAGCCAGCCCAGAGAGCCTGCGGGAAAGTCATTAGGAAGCGTGTCCTGTGCCAGTCCCTCCTCCTGCCAGGAGCTACTCGTGTGGAAACACTCTCCCAAGAACCTATTTATAGAGCAAGGCCAGCAGTGTTTTCACTTTAGGTGAGGCCACCTAGAGCCTCGTCTGCCTGGAGTGTTGCTTGCAGCAGAAAGTCCTGCCCCTGCTGGCTCTCTCCTGCCACCCATGACAAATCAGAATGCTGCTAGGAGGAACCTTGGCAGGAGAGGAAGTGATGTCTTCCTACAGCTTCCTTTTCTCAGCCCTAAGCTTCTCTTTTAGGCACCAGTGTGTGTTCCCCAAAGTGGGACTTTGGCATCTTTCGTGGGTACCTGGCGGGCAGGGGCCTGGCCTGCAGAAGCCAAGGTCCGTGCTGAGCAGTGTCACTCAGCTGCACGTACTGACGCCTGCCCTTGTCCGTCTCCATGTTTCCCAGCTTGGCATCTGGACTCAACTTGGGAGTCAGGACTGACTTCAGAGCCGTGGGTGGCCCTGAGGAGCTGGGCCCACATTTATCCAGCCTGTGTTGTCCTCCTGGTCTCCGGCCTGGCCGAGGGCACATATGCCCTGCAGATGCAGATGCCTTACCCACCTGGCATCTTCTTCCAGGCCTCTGCCCTCCCTGGCTAGGCTCACCTGGGGTCCTTGCCTTGACCTGGAGATCTCTCCAGAACCATCCAGCTCCCTCAGAAGTTCCCATGGTGCCTACTCCACCTCTGCACTGAGCCCCTCAAACTCTGACCCCAGCCACAGCCACCCCAAAGCATATCCTTGTGCCCACGGTTGGAATAGGAGTGCTGGTCATGCTCTCCAGGGCCATCACATCCCCTCTCCACCTCAGCTCAGGTCCCAGAACCTCCCTCCTAAGACAACTTGCTCTGGATTTGTTCCTCAGAAGCCTCTGAAACTTGGAGCAAGAGAAGCAATGTAATGAGTCCTCCCTGGCCCTCCAGGCAGCAGCACTCACGCGCCTGCTAACTGGAAACAGAAGGTGCTTTCTGTTGCAGAGGCTGTGATGGTCCATATCTAGGCTGCTGCCCTGAGCCTTCTTGGCTGGAACTGTGAAGCTGACCTGTGTTCCAGGGCTGCCCCTGGTTCTTGGGGTTGGGTCCAGCTCCCCAAGTAATTACAGTGTGCCCAGGAGCAGGGCCACTGTGAGACCCCACAAAAATGACCATGGCCCTTTAAGAGGTATCCCAAAATCTGTTGGGGATAAATGCCTCTGGTTTAGGGGAGTCTCAGTTCCATGGTCCCTTCTGGTGGGGGATGAAAGCCTCAGGCTGGGGCAGGTCCGGTGAGCATTCCTCTAGCTGCCCCACCTTCAGGCCTCCTCACCTCTCAGGCTATCTGGAGTGAGACCCTTAAGGAGCCATGAGATGTCGCCTGCTCACTTCCCACCTGTCTCCCGCTTCTGCCCCCAGCCCACCCCATCTGTTCTCCACACAGTAGCCAGAGTCTGCTGAGATGCAAGAGTAACAAGTGAGAACACTTACAAGAGAGCTCATGCCATCCCTGCTCAACCTCCTGGGCAGTTCCCAGCCTCCTCCAAGCACAGGCCACAGGAGTGATCCCCACAGCTGAGGCCTGCTCGGTTTTGCCCACCCCTACCCCCTGTTTCTTGCCCCCCTGCCCTCATTCTCCTCCAGCCACACCTTTCTCCTCACTGTTCCTTGGACACGTCAGGCACTTTCCAGCCCCAGGGCCTTTGTACCCGCTGTTCCTGCTGCTGGGAATACTCTGACTTCACCTCTCTGTGCTTTGGACTCCTCATCCATAACATGGGGTGAGAGCAAAGGTAACTCCCTAAGACTGTTGGGAAGACTTGCTGAGACAATTCGCACAAAGCGCTAAGAATTGGCATTGTCCCTGCTGGGCTGCAATCGGTGGTGGAGGGAGATAGGTGGGAATGGGGGCTGACTACCAGCGGTCTGCAAGGCTCGCTCCAGGCTCAGCCTCAGCTGCTCCGCTGGCCCAACCTGGGGCTCAACCAGTGCTCTTGGGAGTAGGAGCTGTTGTGCCCCGTAAGGCCCTTAGACTTTGCTTAGTAACTGCCATGGGTCTCGCTCACTAGACACCGCCACCCTACATGCCCACGTGACTCCTGCACAGCCTTTTCCTGTTGAGGCTTCAAACCACCAGGCCAAACCAGGTGCCTCGTCCAGCCCCACAGGACAGAGGGCAAGAGTGGGGCAGACTCCCTGCCGGTTGCTGGCTGAGAGGGGCAGAGGGGGTATCAGGGATGGAGGGGTCAGTGGCCTTGTGGTACTAGGGCCTCTCGGGTAGGGTGCAGGTGGCTGGCTGGATTCGAGTGTGCATCTCACTGCTGCCTGGCCGACGAGATAGGGGGGCACTTTCTCATGCCCCCACAGACCCTCCCACTCACCTGGTTCTATCCTGGCCCGGCAAGTGGCTCAGCCAGCAGAGCCAGGGATTTGGGCTTTTTCTGTCTGAAGGAGAGCACTGGGCCTCTAAGGGGCCTCTCCCACCACTCCCGCAGCAGACCCCTGGCCTGGGGCCTCCTGCAGGGGCCTGTGTGCCTGGCAGCCAACCTCGCTGGGGATGAGCACCAGAACTCCGAGGGATAAAGTCTTCCCCTCCTCCCACCTCCCGCTCCCCTCTACCCTCTCCCTTCCTCCTCCACAAACACATGTTTCCAATCCCCTCTCAGGCCCCCTCTCCCCTCCCCAGCCCCTTCCCATTTCCTCTCCGAGGCATCCACCAGCATGTGGAACTCATTAGGAGACCCTCAGGGCTCGTAACCCAACTCTGGCCCAGGCTTGGGGAGGGGGCCCTGTCCGCAGCCCCCATGCTGAGCCACAGCAGCTTCCCCATATCTGGCCTCTGTCTGGCCCCATACAGTCACAGGCTGGAGAGCACAAGGAGCCAGCGTAGAGGAAGCATAGAGGAAGCGTGGCCAGGCGGCCTGCTCACCTCACTCTTCTCCTCTCCAGCAGCATCCCAGGGCCTGGTGAGGCATCCTAGTCCCCAGCAGCTGGGCCAGGGTGGCTTCTGATCCCACAAGGGCCGCTGGACCTGCATGTGAAAAGCAGACCCCAGGCTGGGCGTGGTGGCTCACGCCTGTAATCTCAGCACTTTGGGAGGTTGAAGTGGGCGGATGGCCTGAGCTCAGGAGTACAAGAGCAGCCTGGGCAACGATAAAACCCCATCTCTACTAAAAATACAAAAATTAGCCGGGGATGGCGGTGCACGCCTGTAGTCCCAGCTACTCGGGAGGCTGAGGCAGGAGAATCACTTGAACCTGAGAGGAGGATGTTGCAGTGAGCTGAGATCGCGCCACTGCACTCCAGCCTGGGCGACAGAGCGAAACTCTGCCTACAAAAAAAAAAAAAAGAAAGAAAGAAAAAGAAAAAGAAAAGTAGACCCCAGAGCCACTCGAGCAGGCCCCAACAGTATGGAGTTCTTGAGTGACGAACTCAGTGGCCCTCAGCTTCCCATCTGGAAAACAAGAAGGGAAGTCCAGGGGAGAGAATGTGGTATGTAAAACAGCCACCAAGCAACAGAGGGCCACATCCTCCCTGGAGGACACAGTGAAGGCCGGGTTCCACGGGCTATTAGTGGAGCTTATGCAAGAAAAACTGGACAAAGTAAAGACAGCTATGTCCTTGAAGGACTTGTCAGAGCCTTTAATAGACTCCAATGCAGCGCAGCTGGGCCATAGAGTTGACGGGGCTTCCAGACATCTGTCCACATGGCCCTTTTTATTGCGGCATACCTGGCGGGCCTGGAATTCTACAGAACCCACTCTAGAAAATGCTACAGGAAGAAGAGGGAGGAGGCAGTAAGGATGGGTCAAAACCTCACAGCAGGCCGGGCGCGGTGGCTCAAGCCTGTAATCCCAGCACTTTGGGAGGCCGAGGCGGGTGGATCATGAGGTCGAGAGATCGAGACCATCCTGGTCAACATGGTGAAACCCCGTCTCTAATAAAAATACAAAAAATTAGCTTGGCGTGGTGGCGACTGCCTGTAATCCCAGCTACTCAGGAGGCTGAGGCAGGAGAATTGCCTGAACCCAGGAGGCGGAGGTTGCGGTGAGCCGAGATCGCGCCATTGCACTCCAGCCTGGGTAACAAGAGCGAAACTCCGTCTCAAAAAACAAAAACAAAAACAAAAACAAAAAACAAAAAACAAAAAAAAACCTCACAGCAGGAAAAGCTGCCTGAGGGTCCCATCAGGAATTGTTACCTGCTGTGTCTGAGCAAAGGGTAGGAATTGATGGGGGTGACAGTGAAGGACAGACAGCAGGGGCTGGTGTGGCCAAGACCTGGAGGCAGGACCTCACTTGAGCCAGCCGGGTCCTGGTGACCCAGAGTTTCTCCCTATGCTGGTGTTTCTTCCCCATGAGCAAACAGGCAGGTGAGTGGGCTGGCATGGGTGCAGAGGCCGGCAGGCAGGGCCTTCCCCAGGAGATGGATGGGGATATCAACCATCCATCTAGGCTCTAGGCTCAGAGAGCTCTTTTGTCTCCGTTTCCCTCCCTACGGGGGCCAGCCTCTCTGCTCACAACCCCCTCTGCCCACACTCCCTGGCGCAGCAGCTCACAGGCTTCCTCCCATCTCTCTCCTCCATTGGGCTTCCCACACAGAGTCCTTGCCTACCCTTGAGTCCTCTCCCTACTTTCTGGGCACAAAGAGGGTTGAGCAGAAGGCCGGGCCAGGCCCTTCACATAGCTCCTCTCCTACCTCGCAGCAGTCTTGCGTGCTAGACTGAAGCCTCATTTTAGAGACCAGCAGTCCCCAGCCTTTTGGGCACTGGGGACCAGTTTCGTGGAAGACAGTTTTTCCAAGGACTTCGGTTGGGGGCATGGTCTCAGGATGAAACTGTTCCACCTCAGATCATAGGCAGTTGCTTCTCATATGAAACGTGCAACCTAGATTCTTCTCATGCGGAGTCTGCAATCGGGTTCCTGCTCCTGTGAGAATCTAATGCGCCGCTGATCTGATAGGAGGCGGAGCTCAGTCCTTACTCCACAGCCCGGGATTTGGGGACTCATTATAGAGGAAGAAACTGAGGCTTGGAGAGGAGAGGCCAGTGATGGTCAAGACTGGAACCAAGCCGGGCGCGGTGGCTCAAGCCTGTAATCCCAGCACTTTGGGAGGCCGAGGCGGGTGGATCACGAGGTCAAGAGATCGAGACCATCCTGGTCAACATGGTGAAACCCTGTCTCTACTAAAAATACAAAAAAAATTAGCTGGGCATGGTGGCGCGTGCCTGTAATCCCAGCTACTCAGGAGGCTGAGGCAGGACAATTGCCTGAACCCAGGAAGTGGAGGTTGTGGTGAGCTGAGATCGCGCCTTTGCACTCCAGCCTGGGTAACAAGAGTGAAACTCTGTCTCAAAAAAAAAAAAAAAAAAAAAAAAGACTGGAACCAAGTGTCTTGGTCAGGCTCCCCATCACCACCCCAACCCAATCTTACCCCTGCCCTGCCCCAACACACACAGCACACTCACACCTTGGTCGCCTGAGGGCCACCCAGAGGCTGTCCTGCTATGCCTGGCAAAGGGCCTGCCAGGTGGTCAGCACTGACCTTCTCCGGCACAGGTAGGTCCGGACAAGGCCAATCCTGCTGCCCAAAGGGCATGGGGTAGTTGAGGGTCCTTTCACCGCTACTTAGGACAAAGAGGCCTTTCCTTTCCCTCTGCTGGGCCCAACCTTCCTGGCTGTGCCACGCTTCCTGAGAGTTAGGGGAGGCAGAAGGTACTGCCCTACTTTATAGATGGAGAGATTGGGGCCCAGGGGCTGGGGCACTGCAGAGGCCCCCAAGTGTAGAGCAGGTGGCAGCACTGTTTTCCCAGCTCCACAGGCGCCAGCTCCCTCAGGCTTTTTCTTTTTTCTGGGAACACTAAGTCTGGGTGGTGTCAGCTACCCCCCAGCCTGAGTTCTTGGGCTGGGCCTGGGGGCTGTGGGCTGGCTGATGCTTCGGGGTCTCTGGGGGAGGCTCCAGCTCCAGCCAAATGCCTCCCAACACTCCTCAGCCCACCAGCTCTGGGCTTTCCACTGCCTCTAGGGCTCAGGCTAGAAGGCTGTCCTGTTGGAGATGGGTGCCAGGGCAGTGCTGTCCTCTGCTGGGAGACTACATAAGCCATGGGGAGGGGCGGGGAGGTAGGCAGGGGCCCAGGCGGAGTAGGCCCTGATCCCACCTGTCCCCACCTTGGAGGGCCCCACTAGGAGACCTGAGAGTCAGAGCAATTGAACCCCTCTTCCCTCCTCCCTCCTCCCTCCTCCCTCCTCCCTCCTCCCTCCTCCCTCCTCCCTCCCAGAGGGCCTGGTCTTTTCAGGAAAGGAGTCGTCCAAATCTTGGGGCATGTGCCCCTGTGGTCGGAGTCAGGCTGGGTGGGTCCAGGCCAGGAAGAGGAGTCCCCAGACTATTTCCTGCTGCTGCCTACCTGGGAACAGCCCACATCCAGGTCCCGGCAGGCAGCTGGCCAGCTGAATCATGTGAAAGGGTGCTGGACTATGAGGCCTCAAGCCAGCAACCTTGCACCTGGGCCAGGCCGGCTGGCTGGCTTCCAGGTCATTTCCCAGCTTCGCCGTGGTCACCTTCACTGTCACCATCAACGCCTCATAGGAAGGATTCCTGAAAAACGGGGCTGCATGGGCAGGCAGGGAGACCAGACAGGCCCAGGCAGCAGGCAGATGTTAATGAGGCAATTAGGCCTAGCAGCTACAGAGAGACCTGCCCACCCGAGGCAGGCCCAGCCCAGGCCCCTGGCACATCCGCCCACTTGGTGCCCTGGGAACTCCTGGCCTCTTTTGCCTTCCCTGCCTCAAAGGTTGGACTGTCTTCACTGTCAGGAACCTCCCACTGCCAGCTCTCCCAGTCAAAACACCATAGGCTGGTTTGGCAAAGACGAACCAGGGCAACCTGCAGCCCCATCACTGCTTCTTGCCGTTGCTCTGGCTGAGCAAATACCTGCCCGAGATGTCCTCTCCCCTCCCAATCTCCTGCCCAAACTACCTGGGCTCTAGGCCCTTCTTGGCAGAGGTGGCCTTCTAAGGATCAGAAACTTTGAGCAGGGGCCCAGGGTGCCATGGTGGCCAGGTGGGCATGCAGCTAAGGATTCCTGCTCCTGCAAAGCCCTGGCTCCCATTCCTCAGGCTCCCAGGTGGGCTCATGCGGTGCTGCCCACAAGCCCTGCAGTGTTCACGTAAGGCATGAACACTGATCATCAGGACGAGAGATCATCCCAGGGCAGAGGTGCTGAGGATGGTGGGGAAGGGCGCGAGAGGCTAGGGTGTAGGTGTAGCCCTCACCTGTGGCTTCGGGCAGGGAGCCCAGTCCACCTGGGCTTATCTAAGTCCTTTCCCCTTCTCCTCTGCCTGCCTCTGAGGTCAGAGGACATCAGATGCAGCACACCTAATTTCCCCAGGCTCTTGAGTGGCTTCTCCTGGCTTTCTAGGGATGACCTCAGTGTCCGCAGATGGGGTGCCCAGGTAAGTCAGAGCCCCTGACTCAGCCCAGCTCCTCCTCCAGGCTTGAAGTGGAGTGGTGGGGGTGAGTGTAGGACTAGAACCCAGGCTTGGAAGCCCAGGGACCCTCAGGTCCATAAAGAGCTGGGAATTTGGGCTCATTCTGCGGAGGCTGGAGGAGCTGCACCTGGGTGGGGGAGTCGAGGGCCATGGTCCAAGGTGCCTCCCTTCCTGGCAGGGAGCCCTCTGGCTCCAGAGACTCTCACTGAGTGATTCTGGGCAGGTCATAAGGGATAGGCCGAGGCTGAAGAAGGGAACAGCAGTGAGAGGCTTCTGGAACCATCGAGTGTGGCAAGGGAGGGCCAAACATGTTTTGTTTTGTTTGTGGGTTTTGTTTGCTTTGGTTTTTTGAGACAGCTTCTCACTTCGTCACCCGGGCTGAAGTGCAGTGGCATGATCATGGCTCACTATGGCCTTTGCCCCTCAGGCTCAAGAGATCCTACCACCTGGCATCCTAAGCTGGGACTACAGGCATGCACCACCACACCCAGCGAATTTTTGTATTTTTTTTGTAGAGATGGGGTTTTGCCATGTTGCCCAGGCTGTCTCAAACTCCTGAGCTCAAGCAATCTACCTGCCTCAGCCTCCCAAAGTGCTGAGATTACAGGTGTGAGCCACCGTGCCTGGCCCCAAACACGTTTTAAAGTACAGGACCATGTGCTCATAGCTGACAACAGAGAAGAGTCTAGAAGTAGGCCAGGGTTCCAATTCCGGCTCCACCACTTCCCAGGTGCCCACTGTGGCCCTAAGAGGATGAGTGGGTTTGGCAGACGGAATAAGAAGGTAGTCCAGGGCGAGAGATGAGAAAGGAGGGTTTCAGCAGGTGGACCAATAAGGGCAGAGGTGCCCCAGAGGGAGCCTGGGCTGGGGGCCGCTGGGGAATCCACGATGAGGAGAGGAGGGCGGGGAGGGGTCAACAGAGCAGAGTGTGGATCCTACACAGAGTGTAGACTCTATGCCGGCCATAGCAGGAGGCCATGGGAGAGGGGAGGCTGCCTCCACCTTCTCGAAAGATCCCTCTGGCTGCTGTGTGGGGAGTGGCCGTCAAGATGGAGGCATAGGCCTGGGGAGGAGGTGGGGGGAAGTGGTTCAGGGGACAAGGGGAAGGACCTGGGCTGTGTGGTGGTGGCCAGATGGCTTCTGAAATTGAGTCCTGGGATGGATTAGCCATCTCTGCCATGGAAGTGGAAAAGGCGTTTGGTAGCACAGATGCTGTGTGGAAGACAGAGCTCTTCTCTTCATGGGCCTGCACAGCTGCCCGTTGTCCCAGTCTGTCTCCCACCCTGCCAGTGCTGGGCCTCCCCAGAGACAGGAAAGGGCTGGCAGAGCAGGGACTCCCTGTGGACTGTACTTGAGCCTGGAGGAGACTGGAGCCACAGTGAGAGCCAGCTGGGACCCCTAGGCTGGGGAGAGGAGCTCCAGGTGTTTAGGCTGGGCCCAGCCCCCTGCCACAACTTGATGTGTGGCCATGGGCCTCCGTTTCTCCATTTGTCAAACGGGTTGGCAGTCCTCCCGGGGCTGATGCAAAACCTGGGTTCGAGGCCAGAAGGGAAGATGATTTGAGACAGTTGGGAGTGTGCAAGCCCAGGAAACCCACGACGGCCTGTGTGGGAACTCATCACCGGGAGCCCGAGGCAGACATCCACCCTCCCTGCAGACTGTCCTTCTCTCTTGCCCGTGTTTATGTGTTTCCTTCCCATCACCTGGGCCACCATGACTCACCCCAGGCCCGGTGGGTGAGTGAGTAACTGGCTGGGGCTGGAGCCAGGGCCTTGGACAAGACACTTCCCTTCCTGGGCCTCAGCTTTCCTATCTGTAGAACGGCCAGACAAGTCCTACTCTGCTCACCCCACTGGGGAATCCGGGGTGAATACAGGCTGAGAATGTGAAAGCAAGAGGCTGCAATGGAGTGGGGACAAAGCAGGGTGTGGCCTTTCTTCTAGAACAGAAACCAGGCCCTCTTGACATCAGTCCCAACTCAGCTCCAAGCAGAGCTTTAAATGCTCACGTCCTAGGCTCACCAGCCCAGCAGATCCCCATTGCGCTGAGGGGGGCCCCATGCCTGAGAGAGCTTGGAGTGGAGGACAGGGTGGGGCCCAGGACCCTGGTGACCTCATGGGAGATGGGACTTCCATGATGAAAGGGAGGCTAACCTAGAGGAAGAAGCCACAGAGGTGAAGCCCCATCCTAGATCCTACAGTCTGAAGTGCCCTTAAATGGGCAGAGGGTAGAAAATGCTGGACTTGGCCCAATGTGGTGACTCATGCCTGTAATTGCAGCATTCTGGGAGGCTGAGGACAGAGGATCGCTTGAACCCAGGGGTTCGAGGTTGCTGTGAACTGTGGCCGAGACACTGTACTCCAGCCTGGGTGACACAGCAAGACCCTGTCTCAAAAAAATAATAAAAATAAAACAAAATGAAGTAAAACACTGGGCCCCATACTAAAGGATTAGGAGAAAAAGCAGACTGTTGAGGTCAGGCAGGGAAGGCCTCCTGAGGCTGTGGCCCCTCAGAAGCTGGAGAGGATTTCAGAGGGTGGGGGCATGCAATGAGGACACATGTGGAGACAGGGACACTGTATCTGGTGCACAGTGTGGGGAGCAAGCAGGAGGAAGTCAGGACGAGCTGAGCTGGTGGTGGGGACAGGGAGAGAGAGCATAGCTGGTCTATGAACTGGAATCTAAGCAAATAGGTTTTAGCTTTCTCACCTATGACAATTGGCTGGTCATGCCTGCTCAGAAGGGTTTTGAGACCAGGGCATGGCTCAGCAAGAAAATGTGCTGTGGTTGACTAGTAATGTCTGCTAGGGACAAAGCATGGAAGAGTGGTCGATGTGTGCCCTCTGTTTTCCATCCTTGGGCTGGCTCCATGGGCTGTGATTGGAAACACACATACTCAAGTGAGTGGCCCCAGGGACTCCATGTGAAGAGGTTGGCCAAGGGTTTGCTCCGTCACTGCTGGGTGGGGAGCTCTGAGAGAGAGGATTTATGTTGGTCTGTGCCATCTGAGTCCCCACTTCACTGTCCTGCACACTCCCTGGCATGGGGCAGGTGCCGAGAAAATGAGAATGAACAAGGAGTGGGAGGCTCCCCTCCTGGCTGGGCTCTCTCCTCTCTCCCCACTTTGCCTTCTCCAAGCAGCCTTGAGGATTCCCCACAGATCTCCCAGACCCTTGCTTCCTTCCTGCCATGTCTTGTGCTCTGATCATCCTGGGCGTGACCCTCTTTTCTGCCAGGGCTACTTGCTCCTCCAGGCCCTGCACTCTCACCAGGTCTGTCCTGCACACCTGGGCAGGAGAAGGGGCAGATGAACAGGCACGTGGCTCCCCCACCCTAGAGCTGTCCCAGCTTTCCCACACTACACTGTCATCACCCAGGGCCTGGCAGGCCCATGCTGGAAAGGCAGGGATGGACTCCGCTTCCATCCAGAACCTGTTGCTACAGAGATACCAGCAACAGCCTAGGGCAATGTGAGCCTAAGTGACTAGAGGGCTGAGGGGAGAGGAGCGTGGATCCCGCCAGCCTGGTAACCACCCCTCTGGAGGACATGTCTGTGGGCAACCCTCCTATAGGAGTGGCGAGAGCCCAGACGTGTGTGTGTGTACATAAAACGGAGTATGTGTGCATGTGTATTATGTATTTCTGCACACATACATAGGTCCGTATCTGTGTATTTCTGTAGATGCACTTATGTGCCCATGAGCATATGTGGTTATATGGGTAGGTCTATGTGTGTTGTGCCTGTGTTGTGTGTATCCTTACACATATATGTGTATGTGTGCAGCCAGGAGCTCTGTACAGGGTAGAGGAGTTGCCAGCCCTTCACAGTCCTCTCCTGGCCTGGCTTAGATGTTGCTGTCTGAACCCCAGCCCAGGCGGGCACCCCCCTAAGGGTTGGGGAAGAAGCTCAAGGGTGAGCAGAGCAAGTCTAGGTCTCAGTAGGCCTCCACTGGAGCACCTCTCCAGCCTCAAGTTCAAGGGCGAGCAGAGCAAGTCTAGGTCTCAGCAGGCCTCCATTGGGGCACATCTCCAGCCTGGTGGAGGTGCACTGTGCAGAGGCTGGCTTAGTCTCCAGCAGCAGGCACCACAGACTGGAGTGCCTGGCCCTTGCTCAGACCCTGCTCATTCCTTACAGCGGGATGTGGGACAGACCCATAGCAGAAAGCCACCTCGTTAGGACCAGGACAGCAAGGAGCTGACTCTCCCCTCACCTCGACCTGTCCATTAGAAGCATGGTGGCCCATCTTCAAGAAATCCATGGACACCAGTGGGAAAAGGAAAACCTATTTCTTAGGCATTTGGACTGTTCCTGATGACACAGCTCCTTGGTCACCCAGCCACATGAATGTGTGTTTTGGCGGGAGGGGGTGCACACTAGCTCACATCTGCTCTTAGGGACCCTCAGCTCCTCCCAGAGGAACAGTAAAGGGCCATGAAACATCCCACCATGGCGAGGCCTGGTGCTGCCAGGAAGGCCCCTTCTCTGTGTGGTTCTGGGGTTGGATGTGTGCAGACAGGGAAGGCAGCTCCAGATGTGCCTTGTGGGTTCGGGCCTGGAAGCTGGCTAAACACGATGAGAAGGGGTGGCAGGAGGAGGAGCAGGCCTGAGGGAGGGCAGACTCACCCCCGGTGTTCCACGTGACAAGTGTGGTGTGGTGGTGGATGATAGCGGGTGGTCGACAGTGACTGATAGGGTACTGAGCAAAGATGGGCTGAGGAGGGGACAGGGGTCCTTGGAGCATGCAGCAGGGAAGCTAATCTGGGCCTGGATGATCGGAGGAGGCCTCTGTGCTCAGCAACTCTGAGCTGGGATCAGAAGGCAGGCAAAGGCTGAGGGTGATAACTGTCCAGGCAGGGAGAATACCTGCGCAAAGGCCTGGGCTGTGTGGGAACGAGGGATAGCCCTGAGGGTTCAACCGTGTCCCACCTGCACTTCCCCTCCCCCTCCTGAAACCAGCTCATCCCCAGGGACAGACCTTTTCTGTCAGCCTCTTTCCCACTCCCCCACTCTGCCCCTCAGGGAGACCCTAGTGAGCTGGGCACTCCTCCCGGGGGCTGTAGGTGAGGGAAGGCCTGAACCCCAAAGGCAGGAAAGACCACATTTCTAAAGAGGAAGCATTATTCCAAGGCCTTGGATTCACCCAGGGCACCAGGTCCCTGCCAGGAAAGACCCTCTCCCTTGAGGGAAGCCTACAGCTGCCGGCAAGGCCCCAGACAGGGACAGCTCTGGTCTCTTGCCAGGAGTGACCACGGGCGGATTCCTGCCCTGCTGTGGGCCTTTTAAGTCTGAGATTGAGGGTTCTTCCCTCCAGCGAGAACCAAGGCTTAGGGACTTTCCTCCAACCAACTTGCCTGGTGGGAGCCCAGGGTCCCACTGGCACCTCAGGGGCCCTGGCTAATTTTCCTGCCAATCCTTTGCTTCCTCTGTCATCCCCTCCCCTCATTCTCCCTGTTCTGCACTCATCCAAATCTGCCTCTCTGTATCTCCCTGTTGGAGGACGCCCTCTCCTCCTGCTGCGGGAGCTTTTCCAATTCCACACATTCTCACAGATCTTTCCTCCAAGATGTATGCCCCGCTAGAGGAGTCTAGAGAGAGACGAGTCACTGCAGGCTAATGAGAGGGATGGCGGGGCCCCTTTCCTCTCTCCAGGGTGGTAGTTCCTCATGCTTGGGCAGTGGGGGCTGGGGGTGGGTGGTTTAGAGGAGGTTCCCATTTCAGCTGTTCCCTCGCTAGTGAGAACAATGGCCAATTCCTCACCAGGCGCTCAGAAGTGAGTATGCCTCAGCACCATGGGACACATGCCCAATCTCATTTGAGGACAGCATAAGCCTCCTGTTAATGTGACTCTGGCCCACCCCACAGGGATGTCACCCTTATTGGGCATTTGACACCTTCTTGAGCTACCATGGACCCATGTAGGGAGGGAACACCAAGACCAGTCTATCCCCTAGAGAAAGAGGGGTCTCTGCTCATCCTGTGGTGGGCCTGGGGGAGCACTCAGACCGGCAGCCAACCCCGTGGTGGAGCAGAGGGGAGAGACAGCCAGGCCTGAGTGGAGGACGGAGGTTCCACTCTTGTTGCTCCAGCTCCAGGCAGTCTGGTGCTCAGGAGGCCCTCGACAAGGCTTGCTGAGTGAATGGAGCACTGCTCAGCAGCTCACTGTCCCCTGGGAGTTTGCTCAGGCCTCGTTGCTAAGTGCTGCCTCACTCCATCACATGCAGCATCCAGCCTGCCAGCCAAGAACCCTGGCCTCAGATCACATCCTCCCAGCCGGATGGATTCATAGATGGCTTGGGATCTGTCGAGGCCCAGAGGAAAGAACTGTACTCAGGTCACATGTCACATCTGCAAGTGGCAGGACAGAATCTGGGTCTTCGCCTCTTGGGCCCTGGAAGCTCTTTCCACAGGCCCAGTACTCCCAGGACAACCCTGGATGGAGAGCTGCTTCTCCTTTCACCTCTTTGGGCACCCAAGCACTGCTAAGACCACCTCTGGCTGCACTGCTGTGGCCTGAGTGTGACTGTGGGAGAGACCCCTGCTCCTTTGGGACACAGCCCTGTGGTCCAGGATGAAACCCTTCAGGAAGACTATCCCTTGCTTGAAAGACTGGGGCGAGGGCTGCTTCTGAGCCACTGCTTTCCGTGCTTTCTGGTCGGAGGTTACCGGAAAGCTCAAATCCTCGGGGTTCCAGAGGCCCTCCCTCAAGCACCACCGCTCCTCGACAGCCAGGGATGGGGGAAAGGTGTCTCAGAGGCAATCAGCCTCGGGCGGAGTAGGGGGGCCTAAGCCCCAAGGAGGGAGGGGCACCCCGCTAGGCAAAGGAATGGACCAGATGGACGGCAGGGCCCAGCCGCGGGCTCCCACCCTGGCTCTGCAGGGAAAGCACGGCAGGTCCCGCGCAAGCGCGCCGCCTGCGTCGAGACGCTTTGTTCTAGCGCTACCTGCGGGTCCATTCACCTCCGCTGCCTCGCCTGCCAGCTAGTCGACACACAGGGCTGGCGGAGGCCCCGCCCACTTCCCCGCGCTGGGTGGAACCCCCGGCGGGCCCTGCCTCCCTCCGCCACCGCCTCTTTCGGCCAGGATTGGCTATCTGCGTGGCAGGTGCCCGCCTACCGCTGAAATTGATTGGTCCATTGAGAGGGAGGCAGGGGAAGGAAAGCTGATTATAAAGGAGCATCCCCCTCCCACCCGACCCGTGGAAAAGTCACGTGGGGCTTCGCTGGGCGCCTGTCACCACCCTGCTTGTAAAGCTTTCTTAAAGCGCTAGCATTCCCTTCCCAGAGCTGGTATTTAACAGGATTTCTCCACCCCTGCCCACGGAAGGTGACACGGCCCTGAGTTTTCCTACCCCGCCAGTCGCCCAGGTCCTGATTTCCAGTCAGGCCTGCTGGGGTGAGACGCTCCCCCTCAGGTCTGGAACCTGTGACCGTCAGGGGAACGATGAGGTCGCCTGAAACAGACCGCCTAGCACAGTGCGTGGCACGTACTAGGCGTTCAATTCCCATTTGTTGAATGAACTCGATGACAGAATGAATGAATGGGGATGACAGGCGGGAGAAGGAGAAGTTGCTCAGCTGGACAGCCCCACCATCATGCCCCGTCCCGGGATAACTCTGCTCCTGTGAATGTAGGGTGAAGGTGCCAGTCATAGGACACCCCCAGGGCCGCTCTTCCCGTAGTGCCCAGAAGAGCTTGGGAGCACGCGCAGAATGAACTCGTGAGGGCGTCTGGGCCGGGCCCCCTAGGAGGACTGCAGTCAGCTCTGGGCTAGTCCAGGGAGCGACGGTACGGAGAAACGCTAGGGGAGGGCCCCGCCGCGGGTCTCCGGGCGCACGGGCCGCAAGCGGGCCCGCGCACCCTGTGGGGAGGGGCGGTGGAGGCGCTGCGCCTTTAAGTCCGGGCGCCGGCCCCGCGGCCCCGCCCCCTGGAGAACGCCTCGGCGCGCGGCCGCCGGAGCCGCTGTTTAATTGGGGCTGTCAGGCCGCGGTGCGCGCGGAGGGCCGGGCGGGCGGGACGGAGGCCGGGAGGCCGGGGCAGCGGGCGTGCAGCTCGGCGGGAGGCGGGCGCCCGGAGACGCGGCTGGGGCCCGCGCGGCCGGGGCGCCGTCCCAGGGCAGGGCTGCCCGGCCCCGGCCCCGGGCCGCCCGCGCTCCCCATGAAAAACCAGCTCCGCGGCCCCCCAGCGCGGGCGCACATGTCGACTTCGGGGGCGGCGGCGGCTGGGGGCACCCGGGCGGGGTCCGAGCCCGGTGCGGGGTCGGGGTCCAGCGCAGGCACCGGGGCGGGCGCGGCGACAGGAGCAGGGGCCATGCCCTGCAAGAGCGCCGAGTGGCTGCAGGAGGAGCTGGAGGCGCGCGGCGGCGCGTCCCTGCTGCTGCTGGACTGCCGGCCGCACGAGCTCTTCGAGTCGTCGCACATTGAGACGGCCATCAACCTGGCCATCCCGGGCCTCATGTTGCGCCGTTTGCGCAAGGGCAACCTGCCCATCCGCTCCATCATCCCCAACCACGCCGACAAGGAGCGCTTCGCCACGCGCTGCAAGGCGGCCACCGTGCTGCTCTACGACGAGGCCACAGCCGAGTGGCAGCCCGAGCCCGGCGCTCCCGCCTCGGTGCTTGGCCTGCTCCTGCAGAAGCTGCGCGACGACGGCTGCCAGGCCTACTACCTCCAAGGTGAGGGCAGCACCGAGACTCCTTACGGGAGCGGGGCCCCCCGCGGCTCCCTGACGCCCCCCTTGGAGGCACTTTCCTCTCTACGCGCTCGGCCTGCCCCGTTGGGCGCCACGTCGTCCCCGGCCCGCGTCCGCCCTCCTGGAGCCGGGTCCCCACCGTGTGGGTTTGGCAGGCGCGGGGCTCCCTCTGCGCCCCCTTTCTTGGCCCGATTCGAGTGGGTGGAACAAACTTTTCCCTGCCTGGGGTTTCCTTTTTTTCCTGTTGATGGGGTGACAGTAGCACCCAGGCTCCAGTGGAGCCCCTCAGAAGAGGGAGGCGCCACCTCCCGGAACCCTAAAAGCGGCAGGGCGTCCAAGTCCAGCCTGGAATTCGTGTTTATGGAAGGCCAGGATCAGGACCTTTCATAGCACCATCCTCATCTCCAGCGCATGGAGACCATATGGGTTGGGGTCTCCTGGATCCGAGAATTGCTCTTTACACCAGAGAATTGCCGCGTCTGGGAGGCGCTTGGGTCAGGGTATGGGCAGTGTCCACGGCCCTGGCCTGGATCTCTCGGGAACTCCAGGTCCCCAGCCTGCTGCCCCACAGCTTGCCGAAGGGAGAGACAGCACCGGGGGGCGAGTGGCTGAGGCCGGTGTTTCCAATTAACATTCCAAAATGGCCTCTTGCTGGCAGCGGGGCAGGAGGGGAGGGGAGGCCTGCGGCACCCTCGGGCGCAGGGCCCATACCCCGCTCCAAGCCGCTCCCTATTTCTCCTGTCCCTGTATAGCCCCAGTGGCCCTCCCCTGCTGCAGGTCCAAAGCTGGGGGGGCTTGTGTTCTAAGGGAGTGCTCTAGAAAAGTGGAGCCAGGACCCCCTTCAGGAACCTGCCCCTGCTGGGGAAAGGGGCCAGCCAATACCCTCCCACTACCCTCTCCAGCTGTAGTTTTGGGGCTGGGCAACCACTAGACTCCCATCCAGGAAGCCCAGGACCTCTCTGCCTCTAGCTGACCCAGATGTGGCTCTGGCACCTGTGGTATCATCTGTAAGAGGAGTTTGCCAACCCAGAGGTGCTGGCTAAGATGGGGTTGTCTGCTTTCCTTTACCACTTATCTGTTACTGAACACCCATGGGTGCTATGTGTGTGTGGGAGCTGCAGAAGAGGAATTAGCTGGGGCCTGTCCTCAAGTGCCCTAAAGCTGGTGGCATGGCTGGGGGACCTGAAGTATTATGGGTATGTGTTTGGAGTCCAGGCACGTCACTTCACCTTCTGGGGCCTCAGTTTCTGTGAAGTGGTCATGGTTTAGATGGAGAGAACACAAGAGAGAGCACACGGGTAACATGCTTGGCATGGCCCATGCTGACCATTGGTGTGGTGGTGCTTGGTGTGGGGGAGTCCTGCCCATCCCTGGTCTTGTGCAGCCCATTGGGCTCTCACCAATCTCTCACCCAGGCCTTGTCTAACTCTGGCCACAGGTGGTTTCAACAAGTTTCAGACAGAGTACTCTGAGCACTGCGAGACCAATGTGGACAGCTCTTCCTCGCCGAGCAGCTCACCACCCACCTCAGTGCTGGGCCTGGGGGGCCTGCGCATCAGCTCTGACTGCTCTGACGGCGAGTCGGACCGAGAGCTGCCCAGCAGTGCCACCGAGTCGGACGGCAGCCCTGTGCCATCCAGCCAACCAGCCTTCCCTGTCCAGATCCTGCCCTACCTCTACCTCGGCTGCGCCAAGGACTCCACCAACCTGGATGTGCTCGGCAAGTACGGCATCAAGTATATCCTCAATGTTACGCCCAACCTGCCCAACGCCTTCGAGCACGGCGGCGAGTTCACCTACAAGCAGATCCCCATCTCTGACCACTGGAGCCAGAACCTCTCCCAGTTCTTCCCTGAGGCCATCAGCTTCATTGGTAGGTGTTGTGTGCTGGGCAGGGTGGGTGGGTGCATCAAGGTGTAGCAGGACTCTGGGTGGTGCTCCCACCTGGCTGGGTATCTCTGGGCCTGTTGAGACCTGTGTGTGCCCTGCGTGTGCCAGCGTGTGCCCGTGGGTGTACCCATGCCTACTGTGAGTCACTGAGTCCCTTGGGCCCCTCGACCTGTTGGGGCCTGAGCAGCCTCCTGAGACCTGAGCTCCCCCAAGCTGGCAGCACCTCCTGGGCTCTCTGCTGTCCAGCTTGTGTTTCCCTGGCGTTGATGTTGTTTCGAGCTTAGCAAGCTGAAACATCACAGCGCACAGACCTCCCACGGGTCTCACTTGCTCTGCATCACACCTCAGCACACGTGTCTCTCCAGGATGGGGCTGTCACAGTGCCTCTTTGGGCTTTAATATGTACCTAAGAGGGCTGAAAGGGAGCCCTGGAGCCAGAGGCACACCCCAAACAGGCAGCCATTGAAATGTGGTGACCGCTAGCTTGGTCAGGCTCCAGATGCTCTCTGCAGCCTGTAGGGCTCACTTGGACTGTAGGGAGCAGTGTAAGAGAAGGTGGGGAGTGGAGAAAGGCCTCCCCTAGAGCAGTGTGTCCTGCTGTCTGGCTTATAGCCCTTTGAGTCCCTGTGTCCCTAGCCTCAGCTGACTTGGGTTCTCCACTGCCTTCTCCTTGGCCAGCTGGAGGCTGTGAGACTGCAGTTCATCTCCCCTGGCCCAGGGTGCAAAGAAGGGGCACGGGGGCTCAGGAGGAATGTAAATGCTCTGTCTCTGAGCCCGCTGACCCAATGTTTCTGCCCAGCCTCCAGTGGCAAGGTGTGGGGGTGGCCTGGGCTGTCTTTTCCCGATGGTGGCTGTGTCCAGTGGAGGGCGTTTTGGTGTCGGCTGGGCTGGGCTAGCTTTAACAACAGGAAGTGGGAGGCTTCCCCGCCTCATCCGCTTACTGGGAACCAAAAGTAGGTGCCTGGCTGGGAGGAAGGAAGGAAGCTGAGGCCTGGGGGAGGGGCTGCAACTGGGGCTGCCTGGAGCTTCCCAGCCCTGCTACCACCCCTCCACCCCCACCCCACCCCCACCCTGGGGCCAAGAGGGCTATGGGTGCTGCCTCAGCATTTGAACTCCCCCAACGAGGGAGGGGAGTAGAGAGAGGGAAGCAGGCTTCTCTGGGCTGAGCCTGGCTAGTGGGTACCTTTATCCTTCCTGAAGGCCTCTCCCCATCTGGGTAGATGGACCTTTTTCCTCATTTGACAAGTGAAGGGAGTGAGGCCCAGGAATCCCTTAGGAGTCAGTGGGACAGGATCAGTCACCAGCCACACCCGGAAAAGGCCAAAAATAAAGCCAGCAGAAACAGATTCTCTCTGGATCACCTGGAGGTGGGTTTGGAGGCTAGGCGTTCCTCACATCCTGGTGTCACCACTGGAAGCTTGTCCCAGCACCCCCTTCTCCCACCCCCAATCTCAAGGTCAGACCACACAGCTCCACATGAAGCCGCAACATCTGTCTCCTCCTCTGATGACCCTGCCCCAGTGCCTTAGCCATGGGGCCCCCTGTCAGTCCCTGAGTCTGGATGAAGCACTTCCTGTATGCTTAATTCTTGGTACCCTTGATTGGGCAGAGATGGGGAGAGGAGGCTCTGTCAGGACAAAGGCAATGAAGAACAGTGGGTAAGCCTGTGTGTCATCTTGTAGGAAGGCACTGATTGAGTGCTAGCTGTGTGCCTGGCTCCTGGAGGGTTCAGAGTCAGAGTGGTGGGGAGATCAAGGACCCCATGGCTGCCTCTTGTGAATCTATGTCCCTGGCATAGCTATGGCACACAGAGAGGCAGCTGCCCCAGGGTCCAGGAGAGATTATAAGACTGAGTTGTTTGGTAGCTCAGCCAGTATTTATTGAGCTTCTACTATGTGTCAGCCAAAGGAGTCTGAGGGTGGCACTGGGGGAAGCTGGGAGGGTTGGAGTGGGAGCTGGGAGGGTTGGAGGGGAAGGGGAGAGAAAGGTTGTCTGCATCCAGTTGGCTGTGGTAGGAGGTGGCACATGGGCCTGCTAGGGAAGGTCTAGCAAACAGGCAGGGGTGGGCCCCATTTAAGCACACCTCACTTACGAAGCTCCATCACAAGTGATAGCATGGCCATTGTCCTAGTCCCCGTATCTTCAGGAGCTGGGGTTAAGGCTGTGGGGACTAGCTGGGCGGAGGGCAGAGTGAAGCGCAGGACCAAGCCACCTACTTCCTTCCAGAGGAGCCTCCCTCGGGCCGCTTTCCTGGGAGACTCTCAAGGACAACCCACGGGAGCGGCTCCAGGAGAACCAGCCTAGCCCCCAGTCCCAGGTCAAGGCCTGGCAGCAGCGGGTGCTGAGCTAGGAAGAGCCTCTGTGTGGCCTTTTTCTTGTCACTTTGTCTCTGGGTCTGTTTTCTCATTGATAAAATGGGCTCACTGGCTATGGTGCGGATGACTCAAGAGGATGCAGGTGCCACCATGGCAGCAGTCGCAATGCACCTGGTGGTGGTAGGACTAGCTGTGATCACAGGCATTACATAATTCATGTTTGTTGATCCCTCATTTGCCTCAGGTTCTTAGGAGACCACTGTGCATAAATAGGCCCATGTGATAGATGAGGAAACTGAGACACGGGTGTCTAGTGCCTTGGGGCTAAAGTATGCAGAGCCTCCACAGCAGTGCTGCTGACCTCTATTTCAAGTTGCTGCCCTACCCACACCGGGCTTGGCCAGGTCTCAGGCAAGACCAGCCAGTGACTGGTCTTGCTGCCCTCTGTGCCCCACCTGCCCACCCATGTAAGAAGGCTCCTTGAAGGAGGCGCCTCCCTGACCCATGCTGATGTGTTTCAGACGAAGCCCGCTCCAAGAAGTGTGGTGTCCTGGTGCACTGCCTGGCAGGCATCAGCCGCTCAGTGACGGTCACTGTGGCCTATCTGATGCAGAAGATGAACCTGTCACTCAATGATGCCTACGACTTTGTCAAGAGGAAAAAGTCCAACATCTCGCCCAACTTCAACTTCATGGGGCAGCTGCTGGACTTTGAGCGGACGCTGGGGCTAAGCAGCCCATGCGACAACCACGCGCCCAGTGAGCAGCTCTACTTCTCCACGCCCGCCAACCACAACCTGTTCCCACTCAACACGCTGGAGTCCACGTGAGGCCTGGTGCACGAGGGGCATGGCACCAGGCCCCTTCTCGGCCCTCCGCGGGGCCAGGTGGGAGAGCCCAAGCCTGCCGCCTCTGGCCTGAGGAACCCCCAGGATGTCGCCTGTGCCCAGAGGCCCAGGCTCATCGGTGTGTCGGAGCGCCCCTCACCATCCTTGGGGGCGGGGCCCGCAGGCAAGATCTCCCTCTGCAGGGCTTGCTGGAGAGGCCTCGGCTCTCGGACACGTGGCTTTGGGCGTCCACCAGGGCCTCATGTTGTCCCAGGACGCTCCTTTCTGCTGATGGCCCAGCCAGTTTGGCTGTTTTTTAAAGACTCATCCACGGACCTGAGTTTACTTTTTACATTTGGCAGGTAAATCCAAGCTCCCTGGAGCACAAAGAGTGTTTGAGCTCTTCTTGATTTTTCTTTCTTTTCTTCCTTTTTTTTTTTTTTTTTTTTTTTTTAACAAAAAAGTGTTATTTTCAGGCTACATGCAACAGTGGATTGTATAACCCAGTATTTCATCCCTTTCTTGATCCTGCAAGAGAGAGAAGTGTTCTCAGTTTTGTCTTTCGTTCAGTTTCAAAAAGCAAGTACCGTGTTATTGGAAAAGACAGACCCCCATGTTGACCTTGACCAAATGCGTTTTGCACATGTGTGAAGCCTCTGTTTCCTCAACGGGCCCTTCTTGAAGGGGTGGCTTACTGCTCTTCAGGTATCAGGACCTCCAGTCGTGCCGCCTCCCACCCTTGGCCCAGCCTGACTTGGCCCTGCATTTGCCTGTGATGACTGCTGCAAGTTCTGATTGGTGGGCTGGACAGTGGTCTTTGCATTTTCTGCCCTCTCATCCATCCCTCTGGTGGTCCCAGCAGACCTCTCTGAGGCAAAAGGTGGGGAACCTGGGGCCGTGCCACTGTCCCACGGGAGGTGGGCCGCAGGGGGCTGCCAGGCAGTAGCACTGCCCTCTGGGCTCAGCCTCTACGAAGGCCTGGGCTCTGAGCCCTTCTGTATACTTAGCTACTACTCCTGTCTCTCTCTCTGTCTGTCCGTCTGTCTGTCTGTCTGTCTCTCTCTCTCCCCCGCTCTCCTCTCTCGTAACTGGGAGTGGAGGCCCAGTGGCTGGGGAGAGCTCAGGTGGTGGGGCCCAGCCCTCCCGCCAGGTTCTTCCCTCTCCCTAGCTGTCGCTTTGGTCCAGCTGCCACTCCCAGCCCCTTTGTCCTCGTGGAAGCTTGCCCTGCCCTCATCTTGCCCATGCCTTCTACTGCCAGGAGACTTGCACCCATTTCAACCCTCAGGCAGGGGCAAGTGGGGCAAGGATTGACCAGCAGAAGAGGGGTGAGGCTCTGTCCACCTCCCTTGCCTCCACAGAACAAAGCCACGGATTCCGTTATCTTCCTCCAGTTTTGTTCCTTCTCCAGCCTCAGTTCTACCAGGTGTCAGGACTGCATGGGGGCCTGGGGCAGGGAGAGCAATTGGGCCAGGGTCCCTGACAGAGCAGCACTCAGCATGTGAGTGAGGCCGCGGAAACTCTGCCCCACTGCTTCTTACCTCACAGGGGTGGTTTTCAGGGATTCTTTAGGGCAGTAGATTAAAATCTTGCCACAGTCGAGAAATTGACAACAAGCTTCCATGCTGTACATGGTTCTTTTTCTCTCTTTTATTTTTAAAAAGAAAACCCAGAAAGATGCACCAGGTTTGTGTAAATGAGGGTGTGCCAGAAGGTGGCCAGTTTTGCTTTATGATCTTATGAAGGAAGATTTGTGACCATATATATATATATATATATATATATATATATATATATATACACACACACACACATACATATATATATCCCGAACCAGCAACGGGACTTTGTTTATATTGCAAATAAATATTATTTTTTCTTTAAAATGAGTCGTGTCCAGTAAGGGTTTTGGGCCTGGGAAGGAGAGGAAGGAGTGCTGTCGACCGGCATCCTAGTGCCTGCTCTGTTTGAGGCATTGGCCTGGTCCTGCCTGGGGTCTGCTAGGCACTTAGTTAGACCAATCAAGGTGCCCCGTAGATGGGAAGGAGCAGCCAAGGTTTTCAGATGAAGCTGGGGCAGGTGGCATTTCCCCAACCCTTAGGCACTGGTAGGCAGAGGCATCAGGGCTTTCTCTGTGGGCTTCTGCTGAAATCAAGGCTTGGAGAGGTTGTATGGACCAAGTTCACACAACTGAGCCCAGACTTGCCCTTCATTGCCTGAGGCTGACTGCTCATGCATTGCCTAGATTGCAGCCCCCAAGATCCTGACCGTTTCTGTTGCTGTTGTGTGGGCGGGAAAGGGGAATCTGCATTTAACCCTGTCCCTGCAGGTCCTGGGATGTCAATGGGACTGAATCGTGGGCAGTGAGCAGGTCAGCCCTTCTTTGCTTCTTAAGGGCTAGGTGGCCTTGGACAGGTCCCTTAGCCCCCCAGCCTCAGTATCCATCTCTGAAGTTGGGTTAATTGCACCCGGTTCCTAAGTGCTTTTCAGCTTTGTGGCATGACGAGCACATGGTTGGCCTCAGCTCAGAGGGAGGAAACAGCCGTGCTCAGGCTTGCACAGAGAAGGGTGAGCATCGGCCTCCATCCAGGCTCCCCTGGGGGTGGGGTCTAAGCAAGGCCCTGGGCTGGAGCAGGAAGGAGACCTGGAGAAGGACAGTGGCCATAGCCTGGGGAAATCAAGCCCCCAATGGGCAACAAGCTCTGTGGGACAGATCAGGAAATGAAGGCTCCGGAGTGGCTTAGGTCTCCCTTTCCTCTGGCTGGATCACGTAAGCCCCAGTCAAGGACTTAAGCCTGGAAGCTGACTCAGTTTCCCCATTTCTGCCATTCCCCAGCTCTATCCCTTCCGCAGACTGTGATGAGCACTGAGCTGAACCCAGGTGGAACATGGGTGGGCAGGGCGGGGAGGGTGAGGGCAGCTCAGCCTGGGACTTGCCCTGTTGGGGTGCCCAGGCTGTCCTTCTCTTCCCTCCCTCATCTCTGCTCTTCAGTTCTTCTGCACCAGAACACAACCATCATTCGCTGCCTGTGGCAAGGGGTGGAGGGCAGGTTCTGCCTGCTGTGGGACCTGGGTGCAAATCCCAGCTGTGTGACTCCAGTCCCTCAGCTCTCCCCTGAAACACTCCCATCTGGAGCGTGGAAGAATCCTGCCACTCGTCCGGCAGGCCTGTGTGGGTGGGAGGGGACAAGGGGGTGGTGCCGCTGCTGCTCCCCGGCTCCCTCCAGGCCCTGTTCCTTCTGTGCCAGGGGCAGGCAAGGGGGTGGGGGCCTGAGCAGGCAGAGACTGGGCCTTTGTTCCCTCTTGCTGCCCTCGCCCAGGCCTGGGGAAGCCCGCGGGTGCTGGGCTGGGGGCTGGGCCCTTGACAGCCAAGTAAGTGCCTGGCAGTGCCAGCGTGCCCAAGCACAGGACGGGGTGGGGGTGGGAGTGGCAGCCGCCTCCTGAGCGGGCTCTTCAGACCAAGGACTGGGAGTGCCTGAAGAGGGCCAGCCCGGTCACTTAGCCCTGTGCACTCTGGGGCCAGTGGTCTCTCTGACCGTGTGTCCTCATTACCTGTAGAAACTCCTACCTTAGCACTGGGCCTGGCTAAGGTTCCCTGCTGGGGGAAGGAGGGCCAGGTCATGGCTGAGTGGCTGGGCCCTGGGTCCTTGCTCTGTGACCTTGGGCTGGGCCACGCTTACAGGACTGAGGTTCCCCACCCCCGGTTTTGGGCTCCCATCTCATGGCTCCTGGTCCTGTGTGCCTCTTACCCCGCCCTGGTTCTGCTGTGCTCTCCCCGGCAGGCCCTGCTTCCTCCAGGTCATCTGTGGCTGGGGCCCTCGGTGTCGCCGCCCTGTGCTCCTGGACACTTGGCTCTCTGGGGGTGCGCCTGCTTCATCTCTGTCCCCAGTCGTATTGCTCTCCTGAGCCGCTTTGCCTCCTTGGTCTCTGTTTCTGCCTCTGTCTTAGCCCGGGCCCCAGGGACCTCATCCACTCCTTAGCCGCTTAGTGTTCTCATGGGAGGAGGATCCGGGACACTTACTCACTTGCACATTCACCCAGCAGCCATTTCCTGTGCCGGCTGGGCAGTCCCAGGGAGGGAACATGCCCCAGGGAAGCTCGGTGATGTCACGCGGGGTGGCAGGATAATGGGGCCCTCAACTTGTCCTCTGATAATGAAACAAGTGCAATGTGAGGACTGACTCAGGCTGGTCTGAGGCAGCACTTGGAGTGCTGCGGAGCGGCCACCTTGGATGGGTTCCGACGAGGAGGCCACGGGAGAGATGAGCCTTTCCCTGGGGCGGTCCTGCTCTGAGCCTGGGGGTAGGAGAGGGCTCTGCTCTGCCTGCCACCCCCACAGGGCCCCTCCCCAGAGGGCAGTCACGACTCGTGAATGGAGCAGGGTGGTGACGGGCAGCAAGCCTGCACTGGAGCCTGTCCCTCCCCGCCGCTGCCCCTGTGCTGCGCACCTGGGCCAACATCATGGCTGCACTGTACCTCCCTCTGTGTCAGCATGGATGTGTCTGGGACGCCAACACCTATCCCCAGACCCTTGGCAGAAGCCAAAGGACCTGATGTGGGAGCCAGCTTTCTCTGGAGGGAGCACATTCGCATGCTGACCTCTGGGTGCCCTGCTGGAGGGTGTCCAGGTCCCGGTCCTTGATGTCTTTGTCCCTGCTTGTTCTGGGCCCCACCAGGACACAGTGCTCTCACCTGACTCCTGAGACCCAGCAGACCTGAGGGCCCTGGGAAGGCTTGGAATCACTCTGCTCCCGAGCCCTGTGCGAACGGGGAAGGTGAGGTTTGCAAAGAGGTTTGCCTCATAGAGAGAGGCAAGGTAGAAGCTGGGTACCCCCCTGCTGCCCCGAGGCTTCACACACACACACACACACACACACACACACACACACACACGGCATCACCATCCTCTGACTAGACAAGCCCATGCAGGTCTCACAGCAATGGAGGCGCCGCCTGCCTCTGACTGTAGCCTCCTCTCATCAGGGTGTGTCCTGGGTGAAGTCATCCCTTTCCAGGAACAGCCATTAAAGACTATCATTAGCAACTCTTAGAGGCCTCAGCCCCATTGTCTGTGGCTGGGTCAGATGAGCCCCGACAGGTGACCATGATGCAGACTCCAGCCCTTGCTAGAACCCCTGTTTGCCCAGGCAGCCAGCCCCCTACCCAGGGCTATCCGGTGTCACACCTCCGAGGGCCACTGTCTGCTGTGCAGCTTCTGGGCATGTGTGGGGCCTCCACACACCTCCCTCCCTCCACGCCCTCACCCCTTCCTCTGGCCTCGAGGCTACAGGCAGAGGAGAAGCTGCAGTGCCCTTCCGCAGGACGTGGTGAGCCAGGGAGGAACCTCTTTATGGGGCAGGGGAGCCCCTAAAGGGCTTGAGGCACAGAGCCACTGGGATCAGGCTGTCACAAGGAAGGTCTAGTTGCTTCGTGGAGAGCAGTCTGAAGGGCAGGTGCACAGGCCAGGAGACGGAGGAGGCTGGGCAGTCGTTCAGGGTGGGGCAGGAGGGCTGGAGAGGGTGCGAGAAGGATCCTACAGACCAGCAGGACTTGGGCCCCATGGGAATCGAGACTGCTGGTGTGAGCAGAGGGTCCCAGGTTGTCTGACACCAAATCCACAGCCCGAAAGCCAGCCGCTGTGCCACACAGAAGGACGAAGTTTAGCTGGGGCATGCATGGGCCCACGGGACCCTGAGCCCCACTCACCTCCCCTGAGGGGAGCTTGCCCCGCCCTCACTGTGTAGCCACATGCTGAGCACCCAGGGAGGGCCAGGGGGCCCCAAGATCCTCATGCATCCTGGGAACTCCCCCAGGACAGCACAGCCCTAATGGTCGGTCTCAGAACCTTGGTTTCCTCATCTGTACAGTGGGGATAAGAGTTACCAATTCAAGAGGAGACAGCAAGATGAAGGCTCTGTTGCTCAGATAGGCCTAGGTAACAGGAGCCCAGGTGAGTTCATTCAGCTGTGGCCTCCCCACCCACCCCTGCGGACCGGTGCCTCTCAGCCCAGCCATTGCCAATTTGTGATTTTCGGTGTGATCTCGGACAAGCCTCCCCCTCCACTCCGTCCTCAAATTCCCCAATTCCACTGACGAGAGACAGAATAATGACCCCAAGGGACCTGGCCCTCAAATTCAGCACTGCACTCCTTTGAGCCTACCTCTGGTCCCCCAGTTCACATGCTCGGAACCTAGTTCGCTCCTTTCTCCACAGAACCTGGCATGGGGGCTCCCACTGGAGGAACTACAGGGGCAAAGGCCCAGCTCACACTTTCCCCCAGGCCCCTGGTGCCAGGCCCCTGCAGCCCTATTCCCTAGCTGCTGAGAGAGAGGCAGGCTGGACACCACTGACCCTCCCTCCCTGGTTGCTGGGATTCAGGTAGTCTTACCAGCACCTCTGGGCAGGGAGTGTGGGTGTGGTTCTTCCACATCTCCAATTCTTTCCTTGGGCCTCGTGCCCAGAAGTGGCATTTCTGGGACAAACACCTGTGTTCCATTTCTCCAGACTGGCTTCTGAAAGGAAAGCAGAGTTGTTTGTCTTTTACATTCAGCTGTTAGTGTTGCTGATTTAGAGAAGCCACGTGTTGGCAGTGCCAAGCACACGGCAGGGGCCCAGGAAGGCACCGGGGGCTGAATCATTCCTCGGCGTGAGCTCCTGCTATGGCTGCCCCTCATGCCTGGCCCTGCCTGGGAGCCATTCCGATGTAGTCGGTTGCCTGGAAGTTCAAATTGCAGTGAGAGCCATAATAATAAAAACATAGCCATGGCCCCTGTTCTGGGCCAGGTGTCCTGCAAGCTTTATATGATGAACTCACTTTATGTCCCCAGCAGCCCTCAGAGGGAGGTGCTGTATTATCCCTCATGGACAGATGAGGAAGCCAAGACAGAGAGCCGTAAAGCCATGTGTCGGAAAGGGGCCCCACTGGGGTCTGGGCACAGACTCCCCCCACCCCTCCCTCTTTCTTTCCCTCCCTTTTCTCTCTCTCTGTCTCTCTTCTTTCTTTTTTTTCTGACAGGGTCTCACTCTTGTCACCCAGGCTGGAGTGCAATGGCACAATCTTGGCTCACTGCAACCTCTGCCTCCCAGGTTCAAGAGATTTTCCTGCCTCAGCCTCCTGAGTAGCTGGGATTACGGGAGGAGCCACCACACCCATTTTTGTATTTTTTGTAGACATGGGGTTTCACCATGTTGGCCAAGTTGGTCTTCAACTCCTGACCTCAAGAGATCCACTGGCCTGGGCCTCCCAAAGTGCTAGGATTACAGGTGCGAACCACTGTGCCCAGCCTGTCTGTTCTTTGCCTAAGTTTAGCTCACATGTCTCCTCCTCCAGGAAGCCTTCCCTCACTTTGTCCCCCAGCTGGGGTTCTGGTGCCTCCTCTGGCTCCCATGCCCTCCATGCAGGCCCATCCCTGGAGGTCTTGGTGGCCAGGGTGCTGTGTCCAGCTGGACATCATCAGCAAACCTGGCCATATGTCTGGGGCACCTCTGGGAACTTACCTAGCTCTGGGTGTCAGACCTGTGTGACTTGTGCACAAAGAGGTGTTACAAGCGGCCCTGGAGTATCTGCCTCACTGTGTCCCTCACATGCCCCTGCGTGACTGACTGCATCTGCCCAGGCCTTTGGTGGTGCTCAGGAGCTGGGGCTGGTGCCTCTGCACCTCTGACCAGGCCTCCTGCCTCTGCAGCCGTGTTCACTGCTCCTGTGCCCACCATGACCGCCTACCCTCTCCTCTGTCAGGTTCCAGCCAGAGAAGGGTCTGGCAGCTCCTGTTTATAAATATCTGCCACTGCCACAGCTAAGTGGAGGGGTCTGGAGGCCACACTAATTGATTAATTAAACCCTTTCGGTTAATTAGCTCTGTCCCTCCAGGGAAAAAAAGTCTACTGCTGGAGCCAGAGCCTCCTCTGGGCTGGGGGAGGGTCTAATTAGCCTGGGTCAGGCTGAGCCTGATGCCAGCTGCTGGGGGCAGTGGAGAGCCCAAGAGGAGAGTAGTTCTGGGCACTGAAACCAGTGGGCCACCTAGGGCGGGGAGAAGGAGACTCACTTCAGCCCAGACCAGCCACTCCTGACCAGCCACTCCTGACCACCCCTGCCCTGCGGCCAGAGGCAGTGGGACCCAGAGGAGGGAAAATGTGTGCTCAAGGGGGCAAAAGAATGGAGGCTGGATCTGGGAAGGTTTTGACTGTGATCTGTGTTCCTGCACAGGGTCCAAAAGAGGATCCCGATGGGCCCCCAGCGCCGGCTGCTGCAGCGCAGGGAAGGCCTTGAATGACACACGAGAGCTTGGAATTTCTCTGGATGTGGCATGGCAAGTTTGAAGCTAGGGTGGGATCCAATTCAGTTTTGGTTTCAGAAAAGTCTCACGGGGGACAGCTGCTCAGGGGAGAATGGACTGAAGGGGAGGGAGGAATGGGGGCTTGGAGAAGGGGCCTCAGGTTTCCAGAGAGAATGGAGGTCCGTCATGTCTGGGGGCTGGTGGGGAGCGAGGTCTGGTCTGGGCATCAGCCCACTAGCTTGTGCTGAATGACCCGGGGCCGCCCAGTTCCCTTCTCTGGCCCTGTCTCCCTTCATCTACAAGGTGCCAGGGTTAGGGGATGGGAGCGGGGAGATGTTCCTGAAGCCACAGCCTCAGGATGTGAAGGTCACTGGCATGTTTCCTTGTCCCAGGATAAAGCACCTTCTTTACCCCCCATAGCCCTGCCTGTCCTTGGTACTGGCAGGTGTCCGACCTAGCAGCATTCACATATATGTAGTGTACCCCATTTGTGATGTATTCCAGAAAGGAGGAAGGAAGGGAAGGGAGGGGGACACCGTGGCGGGGGAGGGATACCTGCGCCCAAGCTGGCCCTGGCCCTGGGAGGAACTGGCCATGGGTAGGAGCAGGGAGCCCAGGACACCCCGACCGGCCACAGGCAGCAGGCAGGGCTGCAGTGCTGGCATGAAGCCTGCTCTGGGCCGGTCCTCCAGCTCCCTGAGTGGTTGCCCAAGTGGGAACAATGACCCTTTCACGTCACGCCTCCTCCAGTCACAGCAACTTTGGCGCCGCAGGACAAAGGGGCCATTTCATCATTGTCGGGCTGGATCAACAGCCCGCCTGCCTGAGCCCTGCTGCCCCCACCCAGCCGGGCCCAGGAAGGGAGGCTGAGTGCCCAGCCCGGCTAGAGCCTGGGACTGTCTCCTATCTAGCCCAGCCACATCCGTCCCAGGACCCTCCTCACTTCCCTCACCTTTGCCTTTTGGGCTCACTGCTGGCCTTCTGTGAAGACACCTGGCTCTGCTCTGCTCTTTCCCCTCCCCGAGCCTTGGTCTCCCCATCTGTGGAAAGGGGGCTGGGAGAGACGGACCCCCGGCTCCGATCTAATCTGTGACTCTCAGGTGTAAGCCTTTCTACCTGTACTCTCTGTCCCCAGCCAGCCCTTGTCCCCAAGAGGGAGCATTGAAATGGGATGGGGCAATGCCTCCCTGGGGAGGGGTCCCGAGCCCACGGGGAACAGGTAATAGAAGGGGCCTTGTGGTCTGAGTCCTTGCCAGGCCCATGCCCAGCCTTGTTGCCAGTGACTTTCCACGATGTGAGCTAGCCCAAGGCCATCTTTGCTCACTTGGGCTAGCCTGAGCCCTCCATGGATACTGGTCTGTACAGAGGCCCAGGGGGACAGGGCTCTACGCAGGGTAGACTCTCCCCCATGCCCAGCCCTGCCTCCTGCCTTCATTAGGGACTAGGGGTTTGGGACCCCGAGCTCCGTGCTTCCTTCCTTCTCCATGTGGCCTGGGTTTGCTGGGGGCTTCCTAGCGGAGAGAGGAGTGGGAGGCCTTGTCTTGCTCTTGATGAAGAGATCCCAGTCTGGGACCAAGACAGAAACTGCACCTCTCACCCCGCATGGTCAGAGCTGGGTCAGGAAAAATGGCTGAGAATTCAGCCACCGGGGACACAAGCCACATCCTCAGAATCAGGAGCTGTGGGACAGGCTGGTGGCCTCGTGGAGGGTGTTCACAGCCTTGGGCCTGCAGACGGCAATAGTGCTGATAACTCATCACCCAGGGGTGGTCAAGGAAGCCCGATTTGCAGAGTCCCATGGGATGCAGATGACTATGTCAAGGTCGATGGGTCTGGGGTTCACCCTGGGCCATCTGCGCAGAACAAGCTATCCAGGCATCCTGTCTTGAGAAGGCTCTGCTGCCTGGGCCTGGATTGCCCCTGATGCTCAACCAAGCAGACTCGACCCTGGTGGGCTCTTTCTAACTCAGGAGTGGACTCTTGATGTTGGGGAGGGGGACGCCAGGGGCACTTGGGTTCCAAAGTCTTCCCCACTTTCCAGATGAGAATCCCAAGGCTCAGAGAGGTCCAGTGACCATCAAAACCACACAGCAGGTGGGGGGGCAGAACAGAGACTCAGCAACTGGGCCAGGATGAAGCTGGGGTCAGGCTGGTCACCACAGGGGCGTGGTCTCAGGGTGACACCCGTGGGCACTGGGCAGTACATGGCCACTGAGGGCAGAGATGGCTGCATGGATGTGGGAGACCGGCCGGGCCAGGCCTGCTCTGCAGTCCCTCCAGGTGCCCATCCCCGCAGCATGGTCACTGCCAGGTCAGCGGCACTACACACGCATTGCCCATTTGCCCTGCCTCACTTCCTCTGACTAAGGCTAAAGACTCACCCCTTCAGGGATTTGAGGCCTGGCACTTGGTGGCAGGAAATGCCCAGCCCAGCCTCCCTAGAGCCTGTCTGCCCTGGCACCCTCTCTCTGGGTTCCTTGGCAGAGGCTACCAGGAGCACACGGTGGAGGTGGGGCTGCTACCCTGGTTTAAGGGTGCTGGGCTCAGTCTGGACCAACATCAGGCAGTCGGGGGTAGAAGTGGGTGCTCTCTTGCCCAGACCTGGTCAAGGGCCACTCTGTCCCAGCTGCCAGTCTTGCTGACACCTTAGCCTAAAATCCTTGGTGCCTAAAGCCTCCTCAAGCCTAGTCAAGGCCAAGACCAGGGAGGGGGTCAGGTGCTGAGCCCCCAGCAGAAGGGGAAGGCCTGGGCTCTGAGCCCATTTTCAACCTCCTTCAGTTCCAAGGTAGCCCCTGAACTGTGTCCATCCAAGGAACAGAGAGGTTGAGGCTACCCCAAGATGTCTGGGAGAGAAGTGGGAGTCTGGGCTCATGACACTGGGGGTTGCCCCCTCTGGGATCCCTGGATGATCTGTGGCAGCTGCCATCAGGAAGTGGTGGGAGAAGGGATGGGGCTTCAGGCCACTTTTGGATCCAGGGCGGGGCCGCAGCTCCAGCATAGCCAGCTCCAGCCTCTGCTCTAGGTTCAGGCCCTGCGGTGGCCAGCACCTGCCTGAGCTGGGCTGTGCTAGGTAGAGGCTGCCGGGGCCTGAGGGTGAAGCACAGCTGGCCTGAGTGTTGCTCCGCCGGTGGGGCCAGGAGGCTGAGCTCTGAATTCTGCCTCCAGCTCTCCTCCAGAAGGACTGTGGGCCCGCAGCCAGGTCCCTGGCCTTTCTGGGCCTCAGTCCCCCATCTGCACACTGGCTGGACTCCTCTAGAGGGCTACTTGCAGTCTAGACACTCCAAGTTCTTGTATCTTACCTGCTGGACAGCACACACCAGCAGGCCCCCAACACTCACTCTGCCTGTCCTGAGGGTTTCTGGGAGGGGATCCTGCTCTGTTCTCAGACCCTGTCCTCCCGTGAAGAGGAACTCTGACAAAGGTAATGATGTTCTGATGGCAAGGCAAGTGGGGCTGTAGCTGCAGCAGGTGATAGGGTCCTCGAAGAGGTGGGGAGACCTGGCCTTAAAAGGCCAGCCTAGTAGACCTTATTCCACACTTACATGGCACTCTATGCTGAAAACATTTTTTGCCACTCAGACAATATAATACTGGGGTGCTGAAAGTGCACTGGTGGGCCTGGGACAGGCAGAAAGCCCACTGCAGCCCAGCCCCTCCTCCCACCTTCCCCCAGCCCAGCAGCCTCCACCCCTGAACCTCCTGAGCACCTCCATCTATATAGGTGTCATTCCACTGGCACCCGGGGTGGGTGAGTGGTCAGTACGTGATCCAGCCCTCCCGTCTCTGGGACTCAGCTGCCACCTTTACGCAGTAAGGGCATCTCCTGCTCAAGGGCTGTGGTGAGGATCAGAGACCTCCAATGAACAAAAGCTCTGAAAACCACCCATAATCCCAATGCTTTGGAAGACTGAAGTGGAAAGATCACCTGAGCTCAGGGGTTCGAGACCGGCCTGGGCATCATAGTGAGACTTCATCTCTACAAAAACAAAAAACAAAAAATTAGCCAGGTGTGATGGCACCTCTAAAGTAGCCCTAGCTACTCTAGAGGCTGAGGTGGGAGAATCCTTTGAGCCTGGGAGGTGGAGGCCACAGATCTATGATTGCAAAACTGCACTCCAGCTTGGGCAACAAACGGAGCAAAATCTTGTCTAAAAGAAAAAAAAAAAAAAAAAGCGGCCAGGCAAGGTGGTTCATGCCTATAATCCCAGCATTTTGGGAGGCGGAAGCAGGCGGATCACCTGAGGTCAGGAGTTTGAGACCAGCTAGGCCAACACGGTGAAACCCTGTCTCTATAAAAAAAAAATAAAAAAATTTAGCCAGGTATGGCGGTGGGCGCCTGTAATCCCAGCTACTCAGGTGGCCTGGGGGGAGAATCACTTGAACCCAGGAGGCGGAGGTTGCAGTGAGCCGAGATTGCCCCACTGCATTCCAGCCTAGGCAATAGAGTGAGACTCCATCTCAAAAAAAAAAAAAAAGAAAAAGAAAAAGCTCTGGATACAGCCAAACCAGGTGGTGGGTATCACATATGGCAGTATTCCAGTGGAGTGAGCTCTGCACAGCTGAGAGTCTGGCTTTGAGTCAGACTGCTTTCCAGTCTCACCCTCAGAAGGTCTCAGCTGTATGCCCCTAGGCAGGGCACTTCCCTTCTCTGAGCCTCATTTAAATGGGGAGCATAAAGGGACCTGTCTCATCAGGTGTGGGGGAACTTGTCTGAACCACCAGGCCCTGGGGGGATGAAAGCAGCTGGTACTGGGCTGTGCCTGCTGGCGGATGGGAACAGTAGAGCCCAGACACCTCTCAGTGCCCCGGGGCCTCTGGGCTGGGGGTAGGTTCAGGTGCCTCATGCTGCTGGGAGAAGAGCCCTGGGGATGCACCTTCAGGGGCTGTCTAAGCAACCATAGTGGAGCAAGCCCCAGCTGGAGGATGGGGGGATAGAAATGCTGCCTTGCAGATGGGGGACACCGTCTGGTGCCCTTGCAGGTGGCTGGAAGGAGCAGGATGCTGGGCCTCTCTGCCCTGGCACTGGGTCTCAGGGAATAGAGGGCAGAGAGAGACGCAGGAGTGAGGCCCAGAAGGAAGGTGGCCTCAGGCATCTTTCCTCTGGCAGCAGGGCTCTGTGAATGCTGCAGTCTGAGCCTGACCATGGGCTGGGGGTGTCCTGGGACTCCAGCCAGTGCCCAGTGGGCTCAGCCATGCTTCCCCTCCCAGAAGAACTCTCCCTCCCAAGCACCCGGGCCAGCAGTGACCACTGCGTCAAACTGAAGACTTCACAGGAGTGCTTCTAACTCTTCCACCAGGTTCCTACCAGACTCTGAGTGTGGAGACGGAAGCCCACAGAAATTCAGTGACTTAGAATATGAGGGAGGGGACCCCAAAGCCCCAGCCCTTGGCTAGACAGGCAGGCTGGAATGAGGATGCTCCATCCTGTGGTCAGGCCCAGCCCTAGAGAGCCGTAAAGACAAGGCCACCCTGAGGCCCATCTCTCCTGACTCCCTCCTGTCCCCAGCTGCCTCCTGCATGAGCTGGCATCGTGTCTTCCAGTAAGCCGCCCAGCCCCAGGCTGAGTTAAATGCCTTCGCTGTGCTCACCACCCTGTCCTGGTGCTGTGGGGCTTGTCTGTCTGTGGGAACACCCATGAGACCCTTCGAGGACAGGGCGGGCTCACCCACTCCTATGTTCCCATGGAGGGAGCAAGGGAAGCCCGGGGAAGGGGCCATGAGGCAGTGACATGGGCTGTGATGTCACAGCAGGTCCTTTTATCCTAGGGGAGCTCAGGTGGCCTCATCCCAGGCCACAGGTATGACTGATCTTCTGGGGTGGGGGTGGCATGGCGTCTCAGCTCTCACTGGCTGCCTGATAACCCAAGGGTGGGGGATCTGGAGATGCTTTCTGCAGGCCATTTGGCAACTTGAATCAAAAGGCCTAAAAATATGCACAACCTTTAACCCAGCAATCCCATTCCTGGGAATCTGCCCTAAGAAAATCACAGCTTGAAGGAAGGGAGAAGTGGCACAGTGAGCCTCTAACTTGTTCTGTGATCCCAGGTTCACACTGGATCCGGCGGCTGTGGTCTAGCCTCCTGCAGTGAGGTTGTTCCCTCCCACTGGATCATGTCCATCATCCTCCCCAAAGAATGCGGCCCACTGTGCCCAGGCCACTGCCCAGGCCTGTGTCACACATCCATGGGCCTTCCCTGTCTATCCTCCACCTTTCTGGGACTGAGGCTTCTCTCTGCCTAAACATGGGCCTCCTAGAAGCCCCCTCCTCCAGGGAGTCTGTTCAGATTTCATCCATGGGCATTTTGTACACTGTGTGCCCCCCAGGTGGATGTCTTTGGAGGTCTCTTTCCTCCCTATGGGTATGATGGGGCTCCACTCTCCACAGTGTTGTTTTACCACTTCCTGCTGAATTCCAAGAGTCTCTGGGGGGTGTAAGACAGGGCTGCTGTCTTTCCCTAGGGGGACAGGGACAGGGTGAGCACCATGACAGCACACCTGATGGGTCAGCCTCATGCTCCCCCTCTTTGGCTGTTCCCAGCCTCAACATAGCATAGCCTGGGATGGATACCTGGACACAGGCAAGGCCTCCCTCTTCCCCTCCTTCTCTAGGCCCTGGGGAGTTGAAAGGCTGGATGGGCCCTCAGGGGGTTTCTTCCCTAGTCTCCAGCCTCTGCTGCCTACAAAGTCTATTCTTTCCACAGGAAGTGAGTGGAACCTCTGCCCTGTGTTCCCTGTAAGTTCAGGAGACAGAGGTGGCTGGCTGCTGCGGCTCATGCCTGCAATCCCAGCATTTTAGGAGGCCAAGGAGAAGGACTGCTTGAAACCAGGAGTTTGAGACCAGTCTGGGCAATATGGCGAGACCCCATCTCTACAAAAAATTAAAAAATTAGCCAAGCATTGGCTGGGCGCAGTGGTTCACGCCTGTAATCCCAGCACTTTGGGAGGCTTAGGTGGGTGGATCATGAGGTCAGGAGTTCGAGACCATCCTGGCCAACATGGGAAAACCCCATCTCTACTAAAAATACAAAAATGAGCTGGGTGTGGTGGCATATGCCTGTAATCCCAGCTACTCCGGAGGCTGAGGAATGAGAATTACTTGAACCCGGGAGGCGGAGGTTGCAGTGAACCGAGATCGCCCCACTGCACTCCAGCCTGGCTACAGAGCGAGACTTTGGCCAAAAATAAAGAAATGAATAAAATAACCAGGCATGGTGGTGTGCACCTGCTCAGGAGGGTAAGGTGGGAGGATCATTTAAGCCCAGGAGTTTGAGGCTGCTGTGAGCTATGATCATACCACTGCACTCTAGCTTGGAAGACAGAGTGACACCCTGTCTAAATATATATATATATATATATATATATATATATATATATATATATATGTATGGAAAAGAAAAGGAAAAGAGAGTGAGTGAGAAACAGAGAGACACAGGCTGCTGGGCAAGGAGCGCAGCCCAGTGAGAAGGTAGTTACCCGTTCAGCACCGTGCGCCACCCTGGGCAGCTTAAGTTGTGCCACCTGATTCTCAGCAGTCACAGGCCAACTGACTCAAGGAAGAGGAACCTGCGTGGTGTAGCCCCTCCTGTGTACCAGACTCTGTTCTAACACATACCACCTTATTTCATCCTCATGAGAAGGGATTATTCTCCCCATCTTTCAGGCAATGAAACTGGGATGTACCGGGAGTTTCAGGCACGCAGCCAAGGAACTCAGCTATAATCCCATAAACAGTGATGGGTGGGGAAGCCCTTGAAGCCATGAGAACAGGGAGAGGGGCATAGGCCAGGGGGAGGCCCCTGAGGGACTCAGCGCCTGCCCTCCTGAGACCTTGCAGGGTTACTCATGCTGCCACAGCAGGTGCTAGGAGTGTCTGCTCTGGCCTTTCCCAGCCACACAGGCCCAGGCCCTGGCTTATCCCCCACAGCCTCTGCTGCAGCCTCAGGATGTGCCTGGAATTCCAAAGCTGAGCCGCAGAGACCATCTGCCCAGAGCCTAGCTGGCTCCAGGCAAGGCCGGGTTTGTCTCTTCACACTGCATGAGGTGCTGTGGCCTCAGGGGTCCCCACACGAGAAAAGGAGTGAATTAACCTACGGCCACCTGCTCCTGCCCCCACCACACCCCACCCCAGGACCTGGGAGAATGGTGCTGGGGGCAGCAGAAGCTCCTGCAGAGTCCTCAGCCCCTCTCTGCAAGTTGGCAGCTGTCCAGCCACCCACTAGGGCTCAGAGCCCTGTCCAGAGGGCTGAATGCAGAGCCAGGCAGGCATGCCTGAGCCTCCTCGCCTGGTGTTCTGTGGGCTCAGACAAAGAACCCTGTGCAAAACTGGCTGCCCTCCACTGAGGGCCACAGACACCCTCCCCACGGGCTGAGCAGGCCATCGCAGTGGAGTTGAGCCTGTAGGTATAGGACAAGCCTGGGTTGAAGCCCCAGCGCTGCCACTTACCGTTGTGTAACCTTGGGCACATCGCTAGCCCTGCTAAGCTCCAGAATCCTCATTAGGAAAATGGGGAATGTGAGAACAGAACCCCTGAGGTTTAGGTGGGGCAGTGCGGGGCCTGGTGTGATCATGAGATCAACCGTCTCCATTTGGTGAGGCCTTGCTCTGTGCAAGCTCTGCACGAAGCCTTATGTATGCTTTCATCCTCATGGAAAGAAATTATTCTCTCCATCTTTCAGGCAGTGAAACTGGGGTGTACAATGCATCTTTGCAAATATCCCACGAGCTACACCTATTCTCCAGATGCGTGTGGCATTCTCTGCCTCTTACAGATGAAGAAACTGAGGCTCTGCCAGGCTAAGGCACACCCTGTGGTCAGGAAGGAGGGACGGAGTTAGGGAAGCCCTTACGGGGCAGCCTGTTGCTGCTATGGGCTGAGGGCAGGAATGGGGTGTGTGACTGAACAGCGTGACGTGTCATGTATGTGGCTGGTGCCACTGAGGACCCCTCCTCGGGACCTCTGACAGAGAGGTGGGAGCAAGCAGAGTAAAAGAAGAGAGGAAGGAAGGAGGAGGGAGATGCTGGAGAGGGCGGAGCCAAGGCCCCCAGACTGCCGTGGACCTGCCAGGACACCACGCCCTAGACCTGGGCCCAGCCCACCAGTCTTCATCATAGCCAGGTAGGCAGTGAGGCCCAGGCAGAGAGAGAGGCTTGGAGGGTCCCTGTGGAGTGGTTGAGAGGGGTCTGTGTATGTGCAGGCATGCAGACATGTGGCGGTGTGGTCCTGGGGAACAGCACCCTCTGCTCTTGCTCTGCGGCAGACACTGGCTGAGCTCAGCTTCCCAGCACTCCCTCATTTAACTTCGTTCTCATGATCCTGGGAGATTTGCCCAATTATTTACCACCGTTTTACAGATGAGGAGCGGAGGCCCAGGGGAGTTGAAATTCCTGCCCACAGTCACAGAGCACCCATAACCCCAATACACAGACGCACACTCAGAGGGACCGAGACACTCCGCTCGGCTGTCTCACTGCTCACCAGCACGCTCCTTGAAAGGAGGCTGAATCCTTCGTGGCAAATCCTGGGAAACTGGAGATGTTCATGGTGGGTCTTTGCACAGGACCCCAGTGAGGCAGACATGGAAGCTGGCACAGAAGGCGATGCAAGCTGGTTGTTGGGGGAAAGGCAGTTGCAGCTGGCATCAATCAACCCCACTTATGCAACACAAGTGTCAGAGATAAAAACCGGGGGCGGGCACAGTGGCTCACACCTGTGATCCCCGCACTCTGGGAGCTCAAGGCAGGACCTGTCTGTGGGTACCCTTCATGTAGCAGGGTGTCCCAACTGCTCCCCAAGCCACCTAGCTTTGTTTTTGTTTTTTTGAGGCAGGGTCTTACTCTGTCACCCAAGCTGGAGTGCAGTGGTGTGATCATGGCTCAGTGCAGCCCAGAACTCAAGCAATCCTTCCACCTCAGCTTCCAGAGTAGCTGGGTCTGCAGGTGAGTGCCCCCATGCCCAGCTAATTTTTTGTTGTTGCATTTTTTGTAGAGATGAGTTCTCACTATGTTGCCCAGGCTGGTCTCGAACTTCTGACTCAGGTCATCCTCCTGCCTTGGTCTCCCAGAGTGCGGGGATCACAGGTGTGAGCCACTGTGCCCGCCCCCGGTTTTTATCTCTGACACTTGTGTTGCATAAGTGGGGTTGATTGATGCCAGCTGCAACTGCCTTTCCCCCAACAACCAGCTTGCATCGCCTTCTGTGCCAGCTTCCATGTCTGCCTCACTGGGGTCCTGTGCAAAGACCCACCATGAACATCTCCAGTTTCCCAGGATTTGCCACGAAGGATTCAGCCTCCTTTCAAGGAGCGTGCTGGTGAGCAGTGAGACAGCCGAGCGGAGTGTCTCGGTCCCTCTGAGTGTGCGTCTGTGTATTGGGGTTATGGGTGCTCTGTGACTGTGGGCAGGAATTTCAACTCCCCTGGGCCTCCGCTCCTCATCTGTAAAACGGTGGTAAATAATTGGGCAAATCTCCCAGGATCATGAGAACGAAGTTAAATGAGGGAGTGCTGGGAAGCTGAGCTCAGCCAGTGTCTGCCGCAGAGCAAGAGCAGAGGGTGCTGTTCCCCAGGTTTCTGTTATTGTCAGTAGTGTCATCTGCCTGGTCTGGCTGGGATCCTGTAGGCAGCAACAACCCGGGTCCTAAGAGTGGGAGCTTTGCTGAGAAGCATGCCAGGGCCTGGTCTCTGATTCAGGAGGACTGAAGGCTTGTGTCTCCCCTCTGGGTTAGCATGAGGTGACTCAACCCATGTCATGTGGCAAAAGAAATCCCTTCCACACCCTCAGGTTCTCATGAATCCAGCCTTGGGTGGAGGTGGAGGCCCTCAGCCAGATTCAAAGAAGGTCCCGCTTCAGTGTGGCAGCTTCCTAGGGGCTGGGTTGGTGGGGCTGGCACCCATCCAACGGCCTGTGGGCTCCTTTCTGAGTGACCATCATGTTCCCTGGCTCTCTCTCCAGGCTCCAGGGACTCTTCCCTTTACAAACACCTGTCCCTTTTCAGCATGGCCCAGGCTAAAGAGGACCCAGAAGCCCCTCAAAGCTGATCATGGCCAGAAAGGTCCCAGGCCCCTTAAAGGCCCCCATCACCCCACTGCCTGCCAGATGAATTCCAAGGCTCCCCAAGGTGCCCCCTCCCATCATTCATCTGGAAAATACTTTCCAGGAAAGCTCCCAACTGCTTCTGGGTTAAGTCCACTGCCCTGGACATTGGAGCAGAGAAGAAAGCCAGGGTTCGTCCCCAACACTGGCCCCGGCTTCCTGCAATATCTGAACATGCCAGCCCTTAGAGACCCCGATGGTGAGGGCCACAGACGTCTCCACCACAGGGCGATGATGAGTCTGGCTCCCAGCCCAGGCCAAGAGGCTCCTCACTCCTTCACCCTCCTCCTCGTCTCTGTGATTCAAGGCCTGGGCTCCTCTGGGCTTCCACAGGTGGCGCTGTCATTATTGATGGTCCTTCCTGAGAGTCCAATTGATGGTGGACAGATGTGTCCCAGGGAGCTGTCAGGACCAGTGTGTGAGGCCCCAAAGATGGGCCAGGCAAACTCTGGGGGCTCAGAAAGGGGAAAGGTTGTATTACTTATTTCCATGTGTTTGCTTAATATTGAGTTATTAATCTGTTCAGAAAGATTTATTGAGTCCTACTTCATAAATAAGAGGAGGGGTGGCCAGGGCAACCCAGCGTCTTCTGACAGTTTGGGGGGTGACAGCTTTGAGCTGTTTTCTACCCTGTGGGTTTTTTCTGGTCTCTATGGGCACCTAAGAGACCCCAGAGGCCCCTCTGGGCAGACAGCGCTGTTCACAGGTCAGCCGAGGCTCCCAATGCAGCTCTGAGAGGCCTGTGTTCAAACCTCACTTTCTAGTGGTGTGATCTTGGGCTGGTGACCTCACCTCTCTGGGCCTTGTGCTCATCTAGAAAAGGAGGACCTGGTCCATAGGGCAGCGGGAACAGGACAGGGGCTATGCCCCATAGGCACGTTGGGACACACACAATGAATGCCCCATAACGCAGTGCCACGTGGCTTCTTCCCCGTCCAATGCTCAGAGGCTGAGGGCGGGGTCAGGACTCTGTGCCTGCTCTTTTGGACCAGAGCAGACCAAAGCCACTTCCAGGACTCAGTTTCCCCATCTGTAAAGTCTGTAAATGGGTGAGACAGAACCTTAATAGGGGACCTGGCATGACACAGCATATAAAGAGGACCCACATCGCATGCCGGCTGCAGGTCCGAGGAAGCTGTGCACAGAGGGCTTTAGGGTTTATGCTGAGGTATGGCCACCCGAGGACTGTGGCCAGCAGGCATGAGGGCAGGGTGTCAGGGCCCCGGCTATGCTGGTTTAGGTGGCTTGAGGGTGGGGCCATGAGCTGCCCTTTGAATGATCCCAGGTTATCTTCTCCAGACAGCTCCTTCCGCCAGCTCTGTCCTCTGGCTACAGCTTATCTCCCTGATAGATGGTCCCACTGTCCGACAGAGGAAGAGCTGTCCGTGTCATTCAGAGCCCTGCCTGCCTGCACTGGGCACAGCTGGGTTCAGCCTTAGGCTGAGGCATGTCAGCACGGCCCCTGAGATCCCGGGCTACTGACCCAAGGGTCTTACCAGGCAGGGACAGGGACTCTGGCCCCAGGGAAGCTAGCTGGCTGCCAGTCATATTCCTGCTTAGAGCCCTTGGAGACGTTGGTCTGATGGGGAGACTCGGTCCTGGCTTGGGGAGTCTGAGGGGAAGGGGAAGCCTTGTTCCTCACAGAGCACCTCCATCCCCTGCACACCCTCACCAAGCATACCACGCAGCCTGGGTCAGAAAGACATACTGAGCTGTGCCCTGGCAGCAGGGAGGGGCTGCTCTGAGCTGTGACTCATGTTATGACATTAGCAGGAGCTGGTTGGAGGCTGAATCCCATGGGCTGGTGGTGGAGGGGTGCCCTGCCAAAGGGGAAGGCATGAGCAGGGCAGGCTGCCAGCCTGTCTCCATGGGTCCTTCTGCTCTGATAGTGGTATCACAGCTGCTTAAATGCCGGTCACAGAGGGCATGGGTGACAGCCCAGGCCCCCAGCAGAGGGACAGGAGGTTCCAGGGCCACAGGCTGGCTCAAGACCCTGAGGGCCCTGCAGGACAGGATCAGTCTCTGCTGTGTTGTAGATGGCAGCTGTGCCCAGAGAGCTCATCTCCCACAGAAGGAAATGTCTTCCCTTCCCTTTGGTCAGGTCCATTGAGCCTCTTGGCTTCAGCCTGACGGGCAAAGGCAGGGTCTGTCTGTCCACAGCCTCAGTGCCCCAGCAACACCTGGCACAGAGTTGGCACTGAAGAACTGGCTGTCGATGAGTGAACCTTGGCTACACCTGCTTTGATACCGAGTTCTTACGTTCAAATGTGTTTCATTGAAAAAAATTCCTCACTCATTTTGTGCCCAGGTGGCTCCCAACACATGGCCAGTGTCACTGCTGCAGTAGCTTCCTGGCTGCCTTGGAACCAGCCACTGCCAGTGACACTGGGGCTGGCTCAGGGATGGTTACATTTTATGAGTGAGTGTAACCATCTTTGTGACATCCTCAGCATGGGGGTGTGGATGGACATTTTCAATGCTGTTGACCTGATATCCTGACCTTAAATTTCTACTAGTGAAAACACTGTTTTTTATATTTATTTACTCCATACTTGACACACACACCACACACACACACACACACACACACACACGCACATACTTTTATATTTTGAGGTGGAGCCTTACTCTGTCACCTAGGCTAGAGTGCAGTGGTTTGATCTCAACTCACTGCAACCTCCGCCTCTGGAGTTCAAGTGATTCTCCCACCTCGTTCTCCCAAGAAGCTGGGATTACAAGTGTGCACCACCAAGCCTGACTAATTTTTGTTTGTTTGGTAGAGACAAGGTTTCATCATGCTGGCCAGGGTAGTCTCGAACTCCTGGCCTCAAGTCATCTGCCCAAAGTACTGGGATTACAGGTGTGAGCCACTGCGCTTGGCTTGAACATATATTAATTAAGCATGTGCTCCAGGGCTAATCCAGGCGGTGAGGTGAAGGGATACAGTGGTGAGGTGATGGGATACAGCAGTGACCAAGAGAACACAGCCTGCTTTCTGTAGTGGGGGCGGACACCAATTGAATAAACACACAGTGAAGGATCTCATTGCAGGTTCCATGAGGAGCAGAGCAAGGGGCTACAGGAGCAGGTGCCATGAGACCTGTCATAGTCTGGGGGCCGAGCAAGTGGCCCTGGGAGAGGGCTAGGATCTGAAGAGTAAGTAGGAGTTAGCAGGCGAAAAGGACAGAGAACATATTCCAAGCAGAGAGAAAAACCTGGGCAAGGGCCAGATGGCCAGAGAGACCATGAAAACCCGGGAGCATTCAGGGCAGCTGGAGTGGCGGGAGGGAGTCGAGTTCCAGGGAGGAGACTGGAGGGTGGCTGAGATTAGGGGCACACAGGGCCTCATAGGTCCAGCACTGGAGCACCATGGCAGGCCATGCAGAAGGAGCAGGAGGTCAGGGGTGGTTTTGAGAGGTCCCTCTCTGGCTGCTGGGTGGAAGGTGGCTTCTGTAGGATTTTACTCCCAAAAGTCTGGAGTTGATTTTGCTGCTATGGCCGGGGATGCAGGTTTGTTTGTTTGTTTGTTTGTTTGTTTGTTTGTTTGTTTTGAGACGGAGTTTCGCTCTTGTTACCCAGGCTGGAGTGCAATGGCGCGATCTCGGCTCACCGCAACCTCCACCTCCTGGGTTCAGGCAATTCTCCTGCCTCAGCCTCCTGAGCAGCTGGGATTACAGGCATGTGCCACCATGCCCAGCTAATTTTTTGTATTTTTAGTAGAGACGGGGTTTCACCATGTTGACCAGGATGGTCTCGATCTCTTGACCTCGTGATCCACCCGCCTCAGCCTCCCAAAGTGCTGGGATTACAGGCTTGAGCCACCGCACCTGGCCGGATGCAGGTTTTTTACTGTTCCCTGTGGGCTCCCCCATGCCTGTCTAGACCTAGAGCTCCTGGTCCTGTCTAGGAGGGCAGGGTGTGGGTTTGTGTCTTAATTCATTTCTGAGGTCCCAGTGTCCGTCACAGGGTCAGACACATAGCAGGGGACAAACAGATGTGTGCTGAGTGAGAAAGGTCCCTGATGGGGTGCCCCACTTGTCTGTCAATGCCCATGAAATTGTCTGGCCCTGCCTCTCTATCCACTGGCTTGTGTCCTCAACCTGGCCAGTCCAGGCAGGAAGTACAGGATGACAGGCCAGGGGTCCAGGAAACAGACTGTGTGCCTCTCCTCACGCACATAGGCTGGCTGCCAGCTGGGGAGGCTCTAGCCTGGAACCCGCCTTGGCCATCTGGGACTATATTCCCAGGACACAGGCCGCCAGTGTCATACAGCCCGCAGAAGCCCAGGGTCCTGGCCATGCGGTCCATCCTGGCCCAGACTCCATTTGGGCCGAGGGAGTAAAGACGAAGAGTTGGGGGCAGAGGGTGGGTAGAGGTTAGGATGCAGAAAACCTAGGCTGGGGGCTTGAGGGGAGGAGCACCTCACTCAAGGACTGTCTGACAGCTGCCGCTGTGTAAACGTACCAGGCAGTTGGTAAGCAGTGAGCTCTCCGTCTGGGGAGATATGCAAGTGAGATCAGAAGCTGGAGGATCTCCCAGTTCCTCTTTTCTGCCCCGCTGGGGATCTTTCTCACCAAGTATCCTCTGCCCCGTTTGCCACCCGAAAGTCATCCCTCTCCTGCCCTTGGAGCAGTCACTGTGGCTGCCATGGCTATGGGGCCTGTGGCGCAGGTCTCTCCCCTCCCCACCTCACTCGTCTCTTCTCACACAGGAGTGGGCGAGCTCCGGGAGGTGTTTTCCTTTTATTCTCTGCATTTAGCACCAAACAATAATTGCATTTATTCTCAACATCTTGAATAATTTTCTTCTAAAACAAAACCATAAAAAAGTCCCAAGCCAATTAGCAAAAACAGAGGAAACCACCTTCATTTCAGGTCACACAAAATAAAATCAGTGTCCCGTGTTTTCCTGGAAGTAAATTTAATGATTTTTCCAAAGGCCTGAGGCTGTGTGGAAGGGAAGGGGCCTCAGGGAGGCCAATGTGAGAGACCCCAGGGAGCCCTCCGGTTGGGTTGGGCACTAGGTCCAGCCTGCTTCTGCACAGCACCCCTCACCCCTCACCCCTGCTCACAGGCCTCCTCCCTGATGAAATGCAATCCTCCCAATGTGGCTGACTGACATGCCTCCCCACCCCTCAATCTGGACAAACCAATGTTTTCACCCACTTCTTAATGCCCACTCCCTCACCCTTTGCTCCTGGGACTTTCATTCAATGCTCCTTCCTCCTATAATTGCCTTCCCCTTTCTTCCCCTCACGAAGGGCATGTTCATTTTTGGGGTCTCAGTTTATATGCCTTTTCCTCCAGGAAGCCCTCCCTAACCTCACCGGGCATTCCCATGGCCACTTGTACACCTTCTCTTTCAGTCCTGTACCTGGCACAGAGAATGTACCCAGAAAGTGTTTTCTGAATGAATGACTTCCCCCCAAAATGACCTCAGAACTTTGGGCTGGCCTTGACCAAAACATGCTGGCTCTAAGCTCATTGTCAAACTCCAGAAGAGTACAGGCTTCCCCTGAGCCCTGGATGCCGGTCTGGGACCAGGGGATCCCTGCACTAAGGGGTGGGAGGGTGTGTGTGTCCTGAATTCCTTCTGAATGTGGTCCTGTGATCTGGGAATAGACCAACTGAGGGCCCTCTCTGAACAGGAAGCAGGAAGGAGAGCTGGGCTTCTGTTCTCCCACTCAGGCTCCAATTTGGAGGAAACACAGCCTATAATTTGGAAGGCTAATTTGGTCTGGGGTTAGAAGGGAGCTCTGTGTGCCAAATGATGCCATGATCTCCCAGGAGGAAGCACCCCCTCCCTGGGGACCCAGGGCCTCTGCTCTCAGTTCCAGGCCACATGCTCCAGTATGCTCCCCCTGAGGCCTGAGCTGAGTCCCCTAGAGAGTCAGGCAGTCGGTCCTCAGCCAGGGGAGAGGGAGGAGGGAGAAACCCAGGGCCAGACTCTTTGGTCACTGACTCTCTGCTCCACTGACTGGCTGGTGCTCCTGCCATCAGGAAGAACCAGTGGAGGGTCCCCAGGACCAAGGGCACCTGTGAGCATTGCCCCAGGGTGCCCCCGGCCAGTAGGCCATGCCCATTCAGGCAGGAGCTCAGGAGAGATGCAGGTGAAATGGGAATCGTAATGACCTGGTCCAAGAAGTCTCCCTCCAGCAACCCCGACCCCAACTCCTGCCACTCCCTGAGCTCAGGCACACTGAGTCACTTAATGTCCTTCCTAGCATGATGGCCGCTGTCATGCTGCTTTTCCCCCTCCCCTGGGAAGTCCTCCATGTCCACCAGACTGGTCAGGAACCACCTCCAGGCTCCTTACCTTCCCATTGAACTAGGGGCTCTGTGAGACTGGGTCCCGGTTGTGGTCACCTTGGTAGCCAGAGCCCTGGCCAAGGTCTGGCTCAGCAGAATTAGTGATGATGGACAGGCAGGGACAGGCAGAGAGGCTGCTCCACTCACAGACATATGGCCTTGGGCAAGACCTGGCACTTCCCTGGGCCTCGGTTTACTTGTCTATGGGCTAGGCACACAGGAGTAGTTCAATATTGGGTGAATAAGTGAATGAATGAATGAACGAATGAATGAATGAATAAGGAGTTGAACTAGACAGTCTCCAGACCCTGGAGCTCAAATCCTGTATAGTTTCTCCCTCCTCATTCCAGTTGCTAGTCTCTCTGCCTAGGCTTGTGTCACCAAACACTGGGGAGGGGAGAGGCCCTGGGTCAGTCAGGGAAGACAGGAAGGAGCTGCAGGGAAGCAGAAAGCTGGGATTGGGTGTCGGGTGGCAGAGTCTGGGGAGAGGCAGGGCAGAAAGGCTCTTCAGAGTGAGGGGTGAAGGTTCCTATCCCTGGGCCCCATGTTCGAAGACCCCCACCTGCCTAGGGCAGCGCACCATCCCCACGACACACCACCCCAACTCACCCACACCCCAGCGGCTTCTCTTGAAACTTCTGCTCGGCTCCAACAGTCTGTCACTGGGGCTGGTGATTCACACACTCTGCTCTTCTTTCCTCTTCCCAACTAATTATAGCTCCTGCGTGTTTTTCCCCCTGGAAAAAAATGTCTTCTTTAAAAAAATTTATCCCTAAGCCAGTGAAAATTAATTGGGTGAGCATCACTGTACAATTCAGACTGACTCCAAAGACAGGCAGGTCCCACGTGTGGGGGCGTCTACTGCCCAGCAGAGGAAAGACGGGCGTGGGATGTGGGGTGCACATGGGGACAAGCAGCAGAGTCTCCGCCCAGCCCCCATCCGACTTGCCATGGCTCTGGGGATCCTGAGGAATAGCCGCCATAGTGATGGTAACGAGGACTCTACCGAGTCCGACAGCGTGCTGGGCACAGTGCCAGATGCCTGCCACGTGTATTGTCATTTAACCATCTGATGTCTGGTGAAGCTGGCCTAGGAATTGGTTCCACTCTGTAGAAGAGAAAACTGAGGCTCAGAAACTCATCCAGGGTCGCACAGTCATAGTGGGGGTTGACCGTGAGCCATGTGGTACTAGAAGCTAGGAGCCAGGGTCGGGGGCATGGCCAGTGGCCTGAGCAGGGGGAGGCTCACTGTCATGAGGCTCCTCAAGGGACAAGCAGGCATGGGGCCTGCTCTGTCTCATCTCTCCCTCGCCTGCCTTCTGGGAATCACAGCAGCCCCCCTGGCACTGGGCCAGAGCTGAGACCACAGTGTCCCCTACGTCACGGGGCCCAGCGTGTGGCAGTGGGAGCAGGTGTCAGAGCAGGCATCCTGGCCCAGGAGGGAGGGTTCCAGGGTCGCAATGACAGAGAGGTGGAGATAATCAGAGCCTGGACAGAAGAGAGCCAGGCAGAGCTAGAGGGGACAGAAGTCACCAGTCCCACTGGCAGAGAGTGGAAGAGATGGAGAACAAACCAGCGGGACAGGCAGGCTGAGTCTGAGACCAAGGGACAAAGATGATAAAACCCAGGGAACAAGCCACGAGGGAGAAACGGAGGGCTGCTATCTAGGAGAGAGCCTGGAGAGAGGCAGCGCCAAGGAGAGAATGGGAGGAGGGAGCTGGGGCCCAGGGCCTTCAGGCCAGGCCCTGCTGGGGAGGGTTCCTAAGCGCTGGGACAGGCAGGGGCGCTCTAGGCCTGGTTTGGGCGTTGGGAACATGGTTCCTCCCGGCTTATATCAATCTAGGAAGACTGCCTGGAGAGTGACCCCAGAGCAGGAGAGCATGCAGATGTTAGGACATTAGGAGAACTGAGGGTGTGTGGGGCAGGGGAGCAGGTAGGAGGCGGCAGCCACCCTGGGCCATTCCCGGGAGAGGCTTCTCTGGAACCTGGTCTCTGAGCGTGTCCAGTCCCTCCCTACCCCAGCTCAGAGGCAAGGACCCTCCCCAGGGGCTGAAGAAAATCCAGGCATAGTTAGGCCAGCTCATTCCCTGAATGGGGAAGTGAAGTCAGCCTGTGACAACCCCTCAACACTCCAGTCCCCACATCCTTTAGGAAAGAAACCCCCTCTACCAGCTCCAAGGGCTGGGCCTGTCTCCCTCCTTAGATTCCTTAAGCAGAGCCAGGTCTTCTTCAGCCTACTTCCTTTTGCCTTCCGCAGATCCCCTGGGGCAGGGTCTGCCTCTCCCTTTACCTCATGGCCAGGCCAGAGACTGTCTCTCTCCAAGCCAGAGCAGGACCCCTTTCCCAGACCCCCAGCCCACTCTGCCTTGGCAGCCCAGAAGGTGTTGACAGCCTTGCTAAGTGCAGGCAGACTGCCCTGGCTCCAGCCATCACCTCTCCCAACTTCTCAGGACACCTGACACGGCCGCTACCTGTCCAGGGTCAGGGCTCGGTGCCCAGGACCTATTAGCCAGGCAGCTGTCGGGATTTCCGGCATGGGGGGGCCTCCAGGCTGACACCTCTCTCAGCCACTCTCTCATCTGGAATCGGCTGGCCAAGTCTGCACTCTTCTGGGGTCTATGTCTGGACCCTAGAGCATCTGCCATGAGAAAAGAGGACATAGCAGGGAACAGGTGGCCTTGGGTGGCCTGGAGGCCAGAAGACCAGCTCAGGCCTTGAGGATGTGGCGTTGAGCCCCAGGAATGGGGAAAGTGGCTGATGAGTCCAGGCAGGAGGCTCGGTCAACCCCGGAGAAGAGGGCACCCTGCAGCCTCCTCGTTCTTGGCCCATGCCACTCCATCGACACTGTGATGACCAGGACATTGGGATGGAAACGCCTCTTCCATGGGTCCCCCAAACAAACCAGGAAACCTCCTTTTGCAATGACTCATAACAGGAGGCAACACAGGATAGGTTCTGGAGTCAGGCGGCCTGGCTCCTTCCCGCTCGAGCTCTGGGGAGACGGCTAAGCCTCAGTTTTTGTCCCCTGTAAAATGGCGCTGCCAGTAAGTCCTTCCTCGTACAATGCTGTGGATAAACAAGACTTCGCACATGAGACTGAAACCTGAGTGGCTATGCTCTAGGCAGCCCAGCTCCTGCCAGAGGCTCCAAACCTCCCCCTGGAGCCCCCTTTCTCCCTCTAGGCCCCTCCTGGCAGGAGGTGACAGGCAGTCCTCAGCCTCCAGCCCCACTGCAGCCCGGGGAGGACCAAACGAAGACCTGAGGGAAAGGAGAAAGTCTGGATGGGGGCGAGCAGCAAGGAGGCCTTGGTGTGGTCCTTTCCTGGAAGGGGCCACTGGCGAGACCCTCCCTCTTGGGGCTCTAAGCTATGGGGATTGGGCTGCCTGAGCGCCTCCCTCCTCGCAACTGGAATCCTCAGCCACCCTCTTCTCTCTGCACCCCCACTGTGGCCCCGGTCCTCTTCCAAGCCAGCCTGGCCTTTGGCCTCAGCTCCTCTGACAAGAAGAGAGGGAGGAGGGCTTGCCTGCCCCCGTGGGAGACCATTTTTAGTCCCCTGAGGAACTCGGCGTCCTCCCAGCAAGGGTGCGTGGGTCGTAGCCGGGTATTAATAGCTTAGCTGGAGGAGGTGACCGGGACTTTGACAGCCAAACCCTGGAGGCCTCCCGTCCTGGGCAGCAGAGCAATGCCTCTGCCGTCCACTCCTCCCTTGCTGGCCCTGAACCCACCACTGCTGTGCCGCGGGGTGCTCCCCTTCTCCAGCTCCCAGCCCTCTGCCCCTCACACAGGATTGCTTTCCCGTTTGGCTGAATCTTCCTGTGGTCCCCTGGGGACGGGAGGCCTCTTGCCCCAGTTGTGGGTTGGTGCTTGAGGCTGGTCTGTGACCAGGCCCCGTGGGAGGTAAGAACAGAGAAGCCTGTGATGAGGCTTCCCCCTCGAACACTTCTCCGCTGCCCGCTGGCCTCTCATTCCTGCTTGCCCACCCCACCCTGGCTCCTCCACTGGCTGCCGTGTGGGCCGGACCCCAGATATCTGTCCACGCTGGGCCCAGAATGGAGAAGAGGTGGAATGGAGGCCTAGAAAAGGTTCCCTGGACGGTACTGCCTGCCCCCTGCTCAGATGGGACAGTTGAGGCCAGAACGGACTGCAGGGCTATCTGTCGGAGGTAGTCTGGGAAGTGATGGGGCCCTGGGCTGTGCTGGGGATTTAGAGCCTTGGATCAGCCCTGCCCCTGAGGCCCGCATGCCATGGAGGTAGGGAAGCAGCACGAACCCACACCCGGTGCCTCACAGACCCACCCCAAACACTCATCCATACTCATTAGCTCAGCCAGCCCCTGGTCCCTGGAGCCGAGAGCGTCGACGGTAGAAATCAGCAACACAGAGGGAGCACGATGGCTGCGAAGGCGGGTCCAGTGACTACCTGCATTTCGGAGATGAGCAGCCAAGGTTTCAGGGGAAGCATGCCCTGAGAGCGGGCAGCTGGGGCTGGAGGCCTTCGGGAACAAGCTTCAGTCCCAGCCCTTTGCTTTCTTTCTAGAGTCAGGGTCTTACTCTGTCCCCCAGGCTGGAGTGCAGTGGCACTGTCATAGCTCACTGTAACCTCAAACTTCTGGGCTCTGGCAATCTTCCCACCTCAGCTGCCCGAGTAGCTAGGACTGCAGCCGCGCAGCACCACACCTGGCTAGCACCCTGTCCATAGTCACGTTCAAGCCTCGAAGTCCATTTCTCAGGCACCTCATTGCTACCAACCCTGCTCTGAGTCATCTCCAGATAATAGGAAGGCTTCTGGGTCTTTGGGGACCTCTTCTTCAGGCAGCTGTGGTCTTTGGGACTGGCTTGAGCCCTGACTCTGACCCCAGACTGAGCTTGGGCCTTCATCCTCATCAGGCTGTGAACAGCAACCCCAGCCTTCTGATCCCTGACTCCAAGCCAGGTCTGGACCTCTGACTGCTAGACAAGACTGGAGCCCAAACCTCTGATCGCTGACCTCAGCTCTAGTTTCTAAAGTCTCACCCCTTAGGCCCAGGGTGAATCTGGGCCATCAACCTCTGACTTCCAGGCTGAGCCCCCGACCCAGCCCCAGGGCTAGGGAATACTGGTCCCCACTTTCCTTCCTGAGCCTGTGTCCTGGGCTCACCCGGCTCCCCACCTCTAAGTTTCTCAACCTGGAGGTGGCCCTGCCAGCTCCTCACACTCCCTCCTCAGCCACCCCCGCCCTGAGTCTTGAAGCAGGCTGACACCGGGAGCACATCACACCAGGCGATGTATGAGTTGGATGAGCAGAGGCTGGAAACATATGCTATTTCTGGGCTGGATCTTATTGGTTTGGACCATGAGCAAAGCAAAGCCCACAGCAGAGGGAAGGGAAACAGGCAGACAGGCCCTCAAACACACAGACACCACACCTCATGGTGGGATGCAGGGGTCCTGGGCGAGAACCATGCTCCCCTGGGACAGAGAGGCCAGTACCCACACCCCAACTTGGAGGAAACAAGTTTTGATATATGTGACACACATCCCCAACCCTGCACCTAGTTTTCTTTCTAACTAAGGAACCCATATTCCTGGTGGCTCAGAGTGGAACTGGATCCGAGTCCCAGCTCTTCCTGGAAACTTTGAGACCTGAGGCAGGCTGCTCAACCTTAGCCTGGAATAGCCTCAGCATCCTCATCTGTGAAATGGGACTGTGATGTTATCTTTCGTTTGGGGTTTTATGAGGACAAAATGCAACCACAGAGGCGGATTCCCTGCACATGGCAAGAACTCATGAAGGGGCAGCTACTAATAATTTCCCAGTGACCAAAGGCAAGCTGCTGCAGTTGTGGGGTCAGGTATCCCTCTACCCCTCGCTTCCGCCTCTACCCAAGGGCTCCTGGGGGACACATTTTGGAAACCCTTAACTTAGATTCTAGGCCAGCAGCAGGACCAAAAGTAGTGTTAGCTGATGATTACAGGAGCTGGAACAGCATGGAATTTGTCAGCATGGAATTAGGTCACAAAATTCTTAGAAGAGCCACAGAAGCCCAAAAAACTCAACATCCCAGGCTGCAGTACTCCCCCGATTTCCTGGGCTGAAAATGGCGAGAATCAACCAAGAAAAGACGAGCTTTTGCCTCGGACAGGAGGAGCTGGGCACCCTGGTTCCCTCTGAGTCCCAGAGCACCAGGGGTGGGGAAGGGCTCCACCTGGGCATCCTGGTGCTTCCCTCTGTGTCCCCGAGCACCTGGGGTAGGGGGAGGGCTCCACCAGGATCTCCGAATCCTCTCCTGTCCTGGGGATTGGCTGCTTCCCCTCCTCCAGCTCAGATGCCCTGGAGATCCAGCTACTCCTGGAGCACCCCCAACCTGGTCTGGCCACTGCTACTGACCCCTCCCAAGACTTCCCACCCAGTGGCTGAGGTCCCTTGGGGTGAATCCCAGAGGGCTGTCCCTGCTGCCCTCAGCCTCTGGGGCCCCGAGGGTGGGCTCCTGACATGCTGGTGACCTCAGGCTCTATCCCGTCTGGCCTCCTGCTCTTCACAAGTAGAGTCAGGAGTTGGCACTGTTGAAAGGCAAGCACCCACCCATGTGCAGGGCACCTACTGGGCTTTATGTCCATCATCTCTGATCTAGGAATCCTAGGGCCAGATAGGGGGTTGACATACCCAAGGCCACATAGCTGGGAAGTGGCAGGGGAGTTTGACATTTGACCTAAAGCTGCTGTCCGGAAAAGGGAGCTGTGAGGGAGGTCCCAGCTATTGGACGGGCTGCCCCTCCACAGGCAGCAGCAGAGCCCGGCAGCCTGTCCATCTGCACCCCGATTTCTGGGGGAGAGGCCCAGCCTCCACCACGGCTGGCTGAGCCCAGCCCTCGGTGCCAGTCCCACATGACCTTTCCAGGTGGCTAATGAGGACCTGGGCACCACTCAGTAATTGGCCTCATTAGGCAGCTAGGGCTGCCCAGGGGATGGGGTGGCGGATGCTGGACCCCGTGGGGACTGGCCAGACAGCCGCCCGTTAATTACCTGAAAAATCAGACAATTAGGCTTCCTGCCACCCGCCTGCCCACGTCCTGCTGGCCCCTAATTACCGAGCGGCTGCTGCGCAGGCTGGGAGTGACCTGGATTTGGACCGAGGACCAGCCCCTGCCATCTTCCCCATCCCCCACCCACTGCCACCATCGCATGCTGCAGGGACAGAGAGCTGGGGTGCAGCGTGTCTTTCAGGGATCTTCCCCCGGAGCCCCCAGCTCCCAGCCCCCTTTCCCTGCCCTGTTCCCTTCCTGCTCGAGATCTCTCCTGCTGAAGGCAGCTCTGGAAGAGGAGACGGATGCCCGAAGCCCTCGTATGCCTCAGGGAAGATGGCTGCTAGGGGAAGGGCAAAAACCCAGAAACGGGCTTCCAAGAGGCCTTGGGACTTGTGGCTGCCTCCCCTCCTGCTCAGGTCCTCCAGGGAAAAGATAGTGGACTGTGTTCAGGAGTAGGAATGGCAGATAAAAGGAAGTTAAAAGCTCTCTTGAGAGCCCCAGCACAGCCCAGGGGATGCTGGGGGCCCAGACCTGCCCTTGGGGAATCTTCTCACTCAGAAGAGGAGATAGAGCTGGACAAAGCAAGACCAGCGTGTGGGGCTGGCCTGACTAGAGTGATCCTGCAAGGCTTCCCAGAGGCAGTGACATTTAGGCTTGGTCAGGTGTGCACTGCTCCAGGCAGAGGGAGCAGTGCGTGTGAGGGTCTGAAAGTGGATCCTCCTCTGCAGGAAGCGCAGCGAGGCAGGGCGACCCCTCTGCAAGCACTGACCGTGCACCAGGCAACTGGCTGGAGGCGGCTAGACGGGCCCTAGCCCAGGAGGGAGTGGGGTGGACACCCCGGAGGCTAGAGTGAGGCTAGAGTGATCTGGGATGTGGGGCCTCCTGCCATCAAGGTCCAGCCTGTAGGAAGTACCTGGGCCACCCACTTCCTGACCTGTTTTCCATCTGGGTTCTGTGCTGGAATCGAAAGTCTCTTTCTTTGTTTCCCTTGGGGACTTGGAGGCCCAAAGGTACCTGCTCAGAAGGGCACTCCCAGCCCAGAGAGGTCAAGAGACTAAGCTGAGTTCACCCACCCAGGTGGCTGGAGTGGGCCTCAGAGGGATGCACTGTGCTCTTCCGGTGGGGTTCTGGCCCAGCCAGAGATGAAGGCACCACAACAGGTAGGAGAGAGACAGGAAGGAGATGGGACTCACTGGGAGGCTAGATACCAGCAATGAGAGCTGCCACAAAGGAGTCACGCCACCCTCCATCCCTAAGCCTAACACCAGGGTGGCCCCCTAGAGGCCTTGCTCCCAATCCACTCCTTCCCCAAAGCCATCCCTGATGGGAAGGCCGGGAAGGTTTTGTGGGTTTCCTTTAATGCACGCACTGGATCCTGGGGCTTGGGGTGGCCTGAGGCTGGAAGCTGGGAGCAGAGTCTGAGGGCGGAGCAGGGGAAGCCCCCTTCTCTCCACCCCTTTCTGCTGGTCTGGGCTTGCTGACAATCGAGGGAGCAACCGCTCTGTGCTCTGCAACCTAAATTGCAACGGCTGCCGAGGTATTTCCTGTCACACACTACTTTGCTGCATGGCGATTACCACAGGGATGTGGGGCCTCCAGCCTTCTGCCAACAGCTCCCCAGAGTCAGAGTCCTGTGACACATGCACTTGTGTGCACCCAGCTTGGGTCCCTGACTGCCTGGCTGGCTCTGGGTCCACCTCTGCGGCATCATCATTGTCCGCTAGGGCCCTAGATGTACCCTGCACAACGCCAGGACCCTGTTCGCACACGTACCCTGCTCTCATCTCTCTCTTCTTTTTGTTTGTTTGTTTTTGAGAAGGATTCTTGAACTGCCACCCAGGCTGGAGTACAGTGGTGCGATCTCAGCTCACTGTAACCTCTGCCCCCAGGTTTAAACAATTCTCCTGCCTCAGCCTCCCAATTAGCTGGGGTTGCAGGTGTCCGCCACCACACCCAGCTAATTTCTATCAGAGACTGGGTTTCACTATGTTGGCCAGGCTGGTCTCTAACTCCTGACCTTGTGATCTACCCACCTTGGCCTCCTGAAGTGCTAGGATTATAGGTGTGAGCTGCTGCACCCGGCTGTCTCTCTGTTCTTATTAGACTGGTCCCATGCTTATACCTTTGCAACCTCTGAGGACAGGTTTTCACCTTCTCATGGTGCCTGACACACAGAGGATGCCTTATAAATGTGTGTTGTGTGGCTTGTGGGTGGTTGATGCATGGGTGAACAGATGAGTGACTTAACTAAGCTCTCCTAGCCTGCTCTAGTGGATGTAGGATTTGAACTCGGGTCCTGGGCTCCCACATGCTGCCTGTCTTATCTGGCACCCAGCCTAATCCCAGCTGGATCCCCTTCAGGAAATAAGGATATCTGTACAATGAACACCCCCAGTCTGTGCCGCCACCTTCAGCTGCCACTGAACAACGTGGGTCACCAGGTCCTAGGTGGGCCTGAGTCTCTGCCCCTGCTGCCGGGCGAGACCTAGGAAGGTGTGACACATCTGAAGGAAGATGCTATTGCCTGGGCCAACAGAATTCTCCCATTTGATTTCACCTCCAGGATCCAGAGCTGGGCAGAGTACACAGCTAGGAGGAGAGAGTGAAGAGAAGTATTAGAAACAGGGGCCCCTGCATCTCACCAGGCTCCCAGGCCAGTCGGGGAAAAACGAGCATCCAGAGCTTTGGCCCTTCGGGTGGGAGATCCTTAGAGGCCAACTTCTTCTTCTTTTTTTTTTTTTAAAAAATATATATTTTATTGTGTTTTATGTTTTGGGGTACATGTGAAGAACATGCAAGATAGTTGCATAGGTACATACATGGCAATGTGGTTTGCTTCCTTCCTCACCATCACCTATATCTGGCATTTCTCCCCATGTTATCTCTCCCCAACTCCCAACCCCCTGCTGCCCCTCCCCTATTTCTCCCCAACAGACCCCAGTGTGTGATGCTCCCCTCCCTGTGTCCATGTGTTCTCATTGTTCAACACCTCACCTATGAGTGAGAACATGCAGTGTTTGATTTTCTGTTCTTGTGTCAGTTTGCTGAGAATGATGGTTTCCCGGTTCATCTGTGTCCATACAAAGGACACGAACTTATCGTTTTTTATGGCTGCATGGTATTCCATGGTGTATATGTGCCACATTTTCCCTGTCCAGTCTATCATCGATGGACATTTGGGTTGGTTCCAGGTCTTTGCTATTGTAAACAGTGCCGCAATGAACATTCGTGTGCATGTGTCCTTATAATATATCCAAAGGATTTATAATCCTTTGGATATATACCCAGTAATGGGATTGCTGGGTCAAATGGAATTTCTATTTCTAGGTCCTTGAGGAATCGCCACACTGTCTTTCACAATGGTTGAACTAATTTACACTCCCACCAACAGTGTAAAAGTGTTCCTATTTCTCCACATCCTCTCCAGCATCTGTTGTCTCCAGATTTTTTAATGATCGCCATTCTAACTGGCATGAGATGGTATCTCAAGGTAGTTTTGATTTGCATTTCTCTAATGACCAGTGATGATGAGCTTTTTTCCCATATGTTTGTTGGCCTTTAGAGGCCAACTTTTGAGTAGAAAACCCATTCCAGGGGAGGGAGGGGTGGAACAGACAGAGTCCAACAGCATGGCGGTCTCAGAGCCCGCAGGCAGCCACCCAGCTCAGCTTCACCTCCTCCCTGCACCAGTGCCAAGTCAGCCAGACCTACATACAACCCGCCTTCATGGATCATGGGCTTGGACAGCCTGCTTCCTCCTGAAGCCTCAACTTTCGTACTCAGCATCAGGTGAACAATGAGATCAAGTGTCAAAAGATCTCTGGGCACAGTCCCCAGGCATTCCACAGATGATGGGCAATACTATGTATTGCTCCATTTTCTAGAAGGGGAAACTGAGTTCTGGAGAGGTAAAGTGACATCCTGAGAGCAATGGCAGAGCCACGACTGGCACACCAAGCTCCTGGCATATGGTGTGGCATTCTGGCCACACTGCGCCCGGGCTTGGGGTGGGCTAGACCCAGCAGGTACGTGCAGCTGGGATTTGTGGTCTCAGTTGGATGTGTAGAGAAGAGCCACTCACATCTAGTCGAGGTCGGCTAAGCAGGCCTCCAATGTGGTACCTGGGTGACCCTCAGGGCGCCGACCCTGCAAGAAGCTTGGGAAGACCTTGACCCCAGTCTGCCCTAGGCAATCGGGTCTGAAATTCTACCCTGAGCCCTTTTTGCTGTCCCTTCTCAATGTTGACCTCTGCCCTCTCCTCTCCTCCCCCACACCCAACCTGGGGCCAGCTGCCCAGGAAGCTATCCTGGGCTACACACTTGGCCTGAAACATCTGCTGGACATGGCCAGACACATATCCTTCCTGTGACAAGTTTGGAACAGGATGGGCAACACTGTCTTTGCTCTTTCTCAGGGCCATGCCAAGGTACAGGCTGTTCCTGGAAGATGGTGACATGAGCTGGGCGGGGGAGGACTGTGCCCATGGCCCACAGATTCTGGGCAGCTCTCTGATCAGTGGACTTCAGGCTCCCCTGTGATCAGGCTACCCAGGGCTATAGCTCGGCATGTCAAAGCCAACAACTCAGGGACAGGAAACTGGTCCTTTCCTGTGGGGAAGAGCTAAGTGCCAACAACTCGTCCCTCAGTATAGCAATCTAGCACCTTCCAGGTGGTGACGGTGGCGGGGTTCCTGTATGTCAGGGCCCGTGCAGGCTGGTCTTCAACATTAGTTGTCTTGATCTTGACTACAGCCTTGAAAGGAGGAGCTATCATGATTCCCACTCGGCAGATGAAGATGTGAAGACCCAGACAGGGGTAGTCCTGAGATCACACAGCCCTAGAACTAGGCTCAGCCTGACTCTTGAGCAGGTGCTCCTTACTGCTACCAAAGATGTGGGTGTCATGGCCATTTATTACTAACTGATGAGCTACGGGCTTAGGTGGGAGCAAGAGTGAACCTCAGAGCCCCAGGGCTGTTCAGAAGATATGGCAGGCATGAGCCCTGAGCTGGGGAGCAAGAGGTGGAAGTCACAACAGGTAGACCAGTCCTGGTTGGACCAGGACTCTTGCCCTACTCCTTAGACAAAGCAAAGACTTCCAGGTACCCGGGGCCGAGGACGAAGGCAGCAAGGGACAGTGGCCTCAAGGGGCAGTCTCAGGTGAGGGGCTGGCTGCAGGTGAGGGGCTCATACCAGGTGAGGGGCTGGCTGCAGAGACTCACAATTGTTGGCTTTTTTGATTTAAATTTTTTTTTTTTTTTTTTTTTGAGACGGAGTTTTGCTCTTGTTACCCAGTCTGGAGTGCAATGGCGCGATCTCGGCTCACCACAACCTCCGCCTCCTGGGTTCAGGCAATTCTCCTGCCTCAGCCTCCTGAGTAGCTGGGATTACAGGCATGCGCCACCTTGCCCAGCTAATTTTTTGTATTTTTAGTAGAGACAGGGTTTCACCATGTTGACCAGGATGGTCTCGATCTCTCGACCTCGTGATCCACCCGCCTCGGCCTCCCAAAGTGCTGGGATTACAGGCGTGAGCCACCGTGCCCGGCCATGATTTAAAATTTTTTAAGTTGGCAGGGTGTGGTGGCTCATGCTTGTAATCCCAGCACTTTGGGAGGCTGAGGTGAGTGAATTACCTGAGGTTAGGAGTTCAAAACCAGCCTGGCCAATATGGTGAAACCCCATCTGTACTAAAAATACAAAAATTAGTTGGGTGTGGTGGTGGATACCTGTAATCCCAGCTACTCAGGAGGCTGAGGTAGGATAATTGCTTGAACCTGGGAGGTGGAGGTTGCAGTGAGCTGAGATCACGCCACTGTACTATACAGCCTGGATAACAGGAGGAAAACTCCATCTCAAAAAAAATAACTAAATAAAAGAAAAAAATTGGCTGAGCACGGTGGTTCACGCCTGTAAGCCTAGCACTTTGGGAGGCTAAGGCAGGTAGATCACCTGAGGTCAGGAGTTCAAGAGCAGAATGGCCAATATGGTAAAATCCTGCCTCTACTAAAAATACAAAAATTAGCCAGGTGTGGTGGCAAGTAGCCTGTAATCCCAGCTACTTGGGAGTCTGAAGCTGGAGAATCGCTTGAACCCATGAGGCGGAGGTTGCAGTGAGCGGAGATCACGCCATTGCATGCCAGCCTGGGCAACAAATGCAAAACTTCACCTCAAAAATAAAAAAATAAAAGATAACCAATGAGACAATTGTTTTACAGTGTTCCCTGCCTTGTTCCTGTTGCCAAAAGCCATCAAGCCACAGGTCCTCCCGTGATCTTTCCCAAATGTTTCACATTCTACCATCACAGCATTGAGGATCCTGAACTGAAATCCTGTCTATTGCTCTCAATGGTGGAGAGCTTCAGGAATTTGGCCACTTTTCTTTCACAGCTTGCCAGGTGACACAAAGGGGAGTATTTGTTAAATGGGTGGATAGTTAGTTAAATGGACAGATGGATTGTTGGATGGATGGTTGGATGGAAGGTTGAATGGATTGATAGTTGAGCAGATGATTGGATGGATGGATGGACAGTTGGATGGATGGATAGTTGGATAGATGGTTGGGTGGATGGTTAGACGGACAGTTGGACGGATGATTGGATGGATGGATAGTTGGATACACAGTTGGGTGGATGGTTGGATGGATGGTTGGATGGATGGATAGTTGGATAGATGGCTAGGTGGATGGTTGGATGGATAGTTGGATGGACAGTTTTATGGGTGGTTGGATGGATGGATAGTCGGATAGATGGTTGGATAGATGGTTGGATGGACAGTTGGAATGGATGGTTGGATGGATGGATAGTTGGATAGATGGTTGGATGGATGGCTGGATGGATGGTTGGATTGACAGTTGGATGGATGGTTAGATGGATGTATAGTTGGATAGATGGTTGGGTGGATGGTTGAATGAACTGATAGTTGAATAGATGGTTGGATGGATGGATGGATGGACAGTTGGATGGATGGTTGGATGGACAGTTGGATGGATGGTTGGATGGATGGATAGTTGGATAGATGGTTGGATGGATGGTTGCACGAAGGGTTGGATGGTTAGTTGGTGTATTAGTTTCCTATTACTGCTGTAACAGATTACCACAAATTTCATGGCTTAAAACAACATAAATTTATTATCTTACAGTTCTGGAGATCAGAAATCTGAAAGGGGTCTCACTGGGCTAAAATCAAGATGTCAGCAGGGTTGCATTCTGGAGGCTCTAAGGGAGCATTCACATCCTCCTTGCCTTCCCAGCTTCAGGGGGCTGTCAGTTTTTCTTGTCTTGTGGCCCCTTCCTCCATCTTCAAAGCCAACAGTGTAAGACCAAGTCCTTCTCACGCTGCCATCTCTCTGGTTCCTCTTCTTAGGAACCTTTGTGATTACCCTGGGCCCACCCAGATAATCCAAGATAATCTCCCTATTTTAACACCGGATGATTAGCAAACTTAATTCCATCTGCAACCTTAATCCCCCTTTGCCTTGTTAAGTAACATAATCACAGGCTCTGGAATTAGGATGCAGACATCTTTTGGGGGACATTAGTCTGCCTATTACAGATGGATAGATGGTTGGTTGGATGGATGGGTAGATGTATGGACAGATGTATAGATGAATGATTATATGGATGGATGGGCAGATGGATAGAGGGTTGGATGGATGGATAGATGGTTGGATGGTTGGGTGAGTGAATTAATGGATGGCAGACTAAACCCTCCTGACCCCCCTGCCTCTGATGGGAATGAACAGCTTGAAACAGATCATACATGTTACCTCCCATCTTCTGTACTCTCTATCACTATTAATATAGTGCAAGAGCACTGAGCCAAGAGAGGGATGTTTGCCAGGCCCTGAATGTCTTTTTTTTTTTCTTTTTTTTCTGGGAGCTAGAGCCTCACTCTGTTGTCCAGGCTGGAGTGCAGTGCCACAATTTCAGCTACTGCAACCTCTGCCTCCCGGGTTCAAGCAATTCTTCTGCCTCAGCCTCCCGAGTAGCTGGAATTACAGGCGTCTGCCACTATGCACAGCTAATTTTTTTTTTTTTGTATTTTTAGTAGAGATGGGGTTTCACTATGTTGGCCAGGCTGGTCTCGAGCTCCCCACCTCTGGTGATCCACCTGCCTCAGCCTCCCAAAGTGCTGGGATTCCAGGCATGAGCCACCGCACCCGGCCACCCTGCGTGTCTTTCTCTTTCCAACTGGTTCTGGTGCTCCCAGAAGTGGGGAACTCTGTTCCACCTTTGGCCTAGCACTCCAAGCCATATTTGACCCTTACCTGCTGCTGAATGAGAGAATGACTTTGTGGGACATTCAACTGGGCTGGGAGATTGGGATGGGGAAGGAAATCTGGGATTTGCACCCCCTCTAGGTGAGTGTGATGGGATATCCATGAGGGGTAGCAGGGAGAGGAGCTCAGACCCCGGAACCCACCCACTTGGGTGGGATGTGTTACTGGGGAGAAGGTCAGTTAAGTCTGTGTTTATTCCTTGTTTAATCTGTTTAAATACTAAATTATATATATATGTATATATATATATACATATATATATATATACACATATGTACACACACACATATATAGTATTTAAACAGAATACATATAGATATATATAAATATAGATAGAGTTTTTTTTTTTTTTTTTTGAGACGGAGTCACTCTGTCACCCAGGCTGAAGTGTAGTGGTGCAATCTTGGCTCACTGCAGCCTCCACCTCCAAGGTTCAAGTGATTATTGTGCCCCAGCCTCCCAAGTAGCTGAGACTACAAACATGTACCACCACACTTGGCTAATTTTTGTATTTTTAGTAGAGATGGGGTGTTGCCATGTTGCCCAGGCTGGTCTCAAACTCCTGGCTCAAATGATCCACCTACCTTGGCCTCCCAAAGTGTTGAGATTACAGGTGTGAGCCACCATGCCTAGCCTAAAACAATATTTGATTAATATAAAATAGTATCTGTGGCCAGGCACCGTGGCTCACGCCTGTAATCCCAGCACTTTGGGAGGCTGAGTTGGGCGGATCACCTGAGGTTGGGAGTTTGAGACCAGTCTGGCCAACATGGTGAAACCACGTCTCTACGAACACACAAAAATTAGCCAAGTATGGTGGCACGTGCCTGTAATCCCAGCTACTCGGAAGGCTGAGGCAGGAGAATAGCTTGAACCTGGGAGCCGGAGGTTGCAGTGAGCCGAGATGGCACCACTGCACTCCAGCTTGGGTGACAGAGCAAGACTGTCTGAAAAAAAAAAAAAAAAAAAAAAAAAAAATATATATATATATATATATATATATATATATGTGAGGGACAATTCCTAATAGTATAACGGACAGCTGCAATCTACCATACTATACAACACAGAATGGGAATGGAACTTGCCTGGCTAGACCATAAGCTCCACAGACCTGGGCTTCAGGTCTGCCTTGCTCACTCCTGTATCTCCTCAGCATCACGAAGAGTGCCCCGCACCCTGTGGCCTGTGGCAGATGTCCATGGTTGGCATCCCCCGACTGTGCCTCTCTATTCAGTTCCTGCCTGTCCTAGAGTGTGACAGAGCTTGGATTAGCACTTCCTAGCCTCTAGATAGTTCTATCACATACGACTGAACTCCTAAAATGATATCATTTGGTTATACTTCAGGGGGGGTCTTTATAAGAATGACTTTGAACTGAACGTAGTCTACAATTTGCTTTTTCGCCTCATATAATGGTTCAGGATTCACCCATGATGCTGTGGGAGCTGTGGCTGATTTCTCAATTTGCCTGTCACTGGATATTTGAGTTTCTCCTTAGGAACAGTGCTGCTAAAAATGTCCCTGGGGTGGGGGGTGGGAGTTATTGTCATTATTGTTATCACTGATCCTGTTCCCATTCAAGCAGGTTCACACTCCTCCTTCCTCCCCACCTCCCAAAAGCGCAGCCACTTCCCAGGCCCACTGGTGCCTCGGAATGAGGCTCCTTGTGACCTGAGCCAAATGTGGGTGGGGGTGGGAGGAGGTATGGGAGGGGCGTAACTGTAGAGAACTTCTCCCATCTGGATCGATGCCCCTGCACCCCACCTTGAGTCACCCCCAAAAGCACATCTCATTCCCCCAGGCCCTACGTTTAGAATAGGGTGAAATGGAAAATAGACTGCAGTTGAGCAGTGCCGGGTTCAAAATCAGCCCATCACGTACAAGCCGTGTGACCAGTCAGTTCCCCTTTCTGAGCCTCAGTCTCCTCATGTGTGACAGCGGTGACCTCCCTGCTGTCCTCACAGCACATCTCAGTGCCAGAGGTGCTCAGGGAAGGGCAGGGAAGCTGAGGTCGCAGCTGTTGCTGTTTTCCCGACGGCAGCTGCCATGCTCCATCTTCCCCAGATGCTGTCAGGAGCATGAGGGAGCATCTAACCAGACCTCTTTTACAGATGAGAAAACCGAGGCAATGACGGGGTGTGGGGCCTCCAGCCTGTTCCCTGCTGCAGGACAGATTGGTTCCACACCAGTATGTCCCCAATGCCTCCGTGTGCGTGCAAGGGACTGCCATGCTGTCCCCCTTCCACCATGCCGCCCTGGACCTGCCCTTGAACTGCTTTTGCAGCATCCTGCTCTGGCCTGGCCCTGGGGTATGAAGATGGGGATGGTGTGGGGCAGAGGAGCAGCAGTGATGGGGTCATGACTATGCCACCTGACCCCAGGATTCTGCCTGGGCCCCGCAGTCACCTTCTACTCTCCATGAGGCCCTGGGGTCCCCACTCTCCCTGACCAGCCCTGCTGCATCTCAAGAGACCCAGGTCCTGCCTGCCCAACCGGGACAGAGCACCCACTCTGCTCTGAAGGGTGGTCACAGGGCGGGCCCCCTCTGCAGGCACCAAGAGGGTGGGCAGTGACAGAGCCTGAGGCTGCTGCTTCAGACAGATGGGAGGCTGCCTAAAGAATGGGGGCGGAGGCCAATGCTTGATTTTGCAGTTGCATCCGGTTATCAGCTAAGGAAGTCGGGTTCAGTGTCACACAGAAGAAACAGGACATGAGCCCAGACCTGACGCCTCTGCCTGATGCCCCACATGGCTTGCATTCTGGTGCCATGGGAGGGCATGGAGGGGGCTCCTGCCCAGAGCATATACAGGGGGAGTCTCCTCCAACCCGGCGTCTGTGCTGGGAGAAGCACCCCTCTGCAGCCAGGCTGCTCACCCTCAGTGATGCAAGTGCAGGGGTCATTTTCTCTGGAAGCACCGTCCCCATACTGTCCCCAGGGAGCAGGCCTGAGCCTGGAGAAATGGGTGAGAAAGGGCCAGCTCCCTTCAACAAGCTGCACCCCTTCCCACCTGCCGACACTCTTCACCATTTCCTGTCAGGGAACCCCCTCCTGGCTGCGGCAACATTCCCTCCAGGCGCCGCCCCCGCAGCCCCCAGGCCCCTCCTCTTCGCCAGGGTGGGAGCTCAGTAATTCAAGTTATTTTTAGTCAAGCTGCATCCTCCAGGAGATTCGAGTCAAGGGGAAGCCGCCCCCGCACCTCCAGGAGCTGCTTGCAGAAAGAAAGTGATCGATTAAAACCAGTGCCGCAAGGGCCCCATGCCAGGCAGGCAGCAGGCGCTGAGACAGGCAGAGCCAGGACCGAGGGCCTCTCACCTGTGGGCTCCCAGGCACTGGTGCTGCGTTGTTAGGAGTGGCAGGGGTCCCCACAGGCCCCTCACTGCCACTGATCAGCAGCTGCTGGTCAGCCCAACCTCATCTGACCCTGTCCCCAGCAGCCCTGCTCACAGGGAGGAGGGCCACTGCAGAGCCATCCCCTTCTCTCATCCCCACTCTGGGCGGGACGCTTTGCTCCTGTCCTCACCAGCCCCTGCCACCTGGGGAGATTGGGGAGAGCAGAGAAGGACCCCCATTTAGCCTGCCCGGTCTTCTGTCCAATCCGAGCCTTGTCCCAGGAGAGCTGCTGGGTGGGCGGGCACAACCCTGACCCCCTGACTGCCCGCACATGGCCCTGAGGATTATTGGGAAATGGGGAGCAAAGCCACAGGCAGGCACAGGAGTAGGCAGGTGGCTGGGGGATTAACCAGGGCTGAGGAGTGCCCGGGCGAGCTGGTGACCGAGCAGTGTCCACAGGCCCCAGTAAGTGCTCAGGATGAACAGGTCCCTGGAGCCCTACCCGAGCCTACCAAGTAGGTGATGCCCTGCTCCCCTCTCCCTGATGAGAAAGCTGAGCCATGGGTTTGGGTCTCTGCTCAAGGTCACCTGGCTGCCTGGCATCCAGGCAGGTCTGAACTATGCTCCCCAGCCCTCTCAGTAGCTGCCTGGCGGTGGGGTGCCTGAGAATTTGAAGAATGAACTAATGAGCGGGTATGGGGCCAATGTAGAAAGAGGGACTAACAAATGCAATATCGCAGGGGGTCGCCTGCTGGATGAGGTGGGCCTGAGTCTCCCAGCACCTGCCCCCACCTTCCGCGGACGCCTCAGCACCGTCCACCAGAGGGTCACTCCTCCCGGTAGGCGTCCCCTTCCTTTACCCAAGTGGTCATCGATGTGAGAGTATCAGGCAGTGTCCATGCCCAGGAGACTTTCCAGGAGTGGCTTTGACAGGGGAGAAAAGGCTGAGTGACCACCAGCAAGTAACTTTACTTTTCTGAGCCTTAGTTTCCTCCTCTGCAATGTGGGAAGCCACTCTGAGGGTGTGGCGAGAACCAGCCACAGTACAGGCAAAGCTCCTGACTCCAACCCCAGCAGCAGGCCGCTTTCCCTGTCCGTGCACTGGACTTGGGGCTGTGTGCAGGAAAGGCGAGGACATCCTCCTCAGGCCAGGCCTTGGGGGCCTCGGGCGCAGTGACGCTCAGGGAGGCCTGGATCAGCTGGGAGAGCTATAGGAGCAAATGCCAACCTTCACCCTCTCCAGCCCACTGTGTTCTCCCCATCTCTGCCTGATGGCCCAGGGCCTGCCTCATCTTCCAGGAAGGCTCCCAGGGTGCTCCTCCAACCTCCAGAGGCTTTGCAGGGCCCCCTCGCCTGGCTTGAATGGACCCCTCTCTGGTCTACATCTGGGTGTGCTGTGCCCACAGCTTCTTCCCCTCCCAACCTCCCCGGCTCTGCACACCATAGATGCTCCCAGTGATCATGGTGGTGGCCCCGGCACAGCAGATTCAAGAGGTTTGGGGCTGGGGACCCCTCACAGGACCTGTCCGCAGCTCTGCGTCTGCTGCCTCATGAGAATCCCCTGTAGCCATGTGGCCGAAATCATTCATGTGGGGGTGGGAGTGGGCCATTTAGCAGCCCCTGGGAAGGTGAGTGACTTGCCAGGGACATAGCCAGGAAAGGCCTGCCCTTGGGCTGGAACCCACTGGAACCCACTGCCTGCAGCCACAAGCCCTTCTTGCTCAGGGGACACTCGATGGGGCCTTTAGGATCCCCAGCCCCCGCAGACTCCTAGCTCCTCTCTGCTCTTGCTGGAGTCCCATGTGCCTTCCTAAACAGGCCAGGCCTGATTCTTCCTCCTTAGCCTATGTTGTCCTGGGGCCTGGGAGGGGGTTATTGAAGCACTAGTGGAAACCCAGGAACAGGGACCGTGAGGAGGCCAGCACCTCTCAGGGAACAGAAGTGGGTAAGGGCAGCCAGGGGTTTTCTCTGGACCTGTGACGGAAGTGCCAGCAGCTGCCTTCTCATGGGGCGTGGGCCTTCTGTGGCCCTCCATACCTATCCACTCCTCAGACCAACAGTAGCAAACGCACCCTCCACCCCAACCCCGGCTCAGGCCTCTCTGGTTCCCTTCCTGACTCTCACATATCACTGTGTGCCTTGAGCAAATTCCTTCTCCTCCCAGGCCTCAGTTTCCCCAACCATAGGCTTAGAGACGGGAACTAGATGACCTTCAACCCCCTTGCTCCAGTGCTGGCTTTCTGAACTCTGCCAGGGGCTCCTGGGTCACAGCCTCTGTCTCCTGGGAGGGCGTAGGGACTGGGAGAGCTGGGGCTTGAAATCTTTGGGAGAAGATAGCCCCCTTGCTCATTCAGAATAATTCTTTCAAAGGTCATTTCATCCTGTCCTCTCTCCCTCTTAAAGAGTCCTCCATCTGATCCCTAGGAAGGGGTGATCCTGGGATGCAGCCAGGGCATTAACCCCAGGACTGCTTGGTGAGCAAAGAAGTCCTCTCTCCCCCACCCGCCCAGCCTCTCTTTAGTCTGAGCTGGGAAGGGAGGGAAGGAGGGAGGGTACAGAAGAGAGGGGCATCCAGGCAGGACGGGGTTAACGGAGAAAGGGAGTTGGAAGGGGGCTGCGGTTGCTAAGGCAACGACATTGCTGGGGCCATTGGAGGCTGCTGGGGAGGGAATGGAGAGGGGTGTCCCTCCCAACCCTCAGCTTCATTCTTCCTTTTCAGATGCTCTTTGTTAAAAGGGAGTCTCCTTAGCTTCCTTTTGTGGCTGGGAACAGGAGTGGGAAGAGGTACGCGCCGCTTCCCTCCAGCCCTGTCCAGCACCCTCATGTCAGCCACCCACCTTGTCCCTTCCTTCCCACCCTTCCTGGCAGGTCCGTTTTTGGTGCTGCTGGGCTTCTCTTCCATTCATACCAAGCCAGCCCCTGGCTGCCTGAGGCCAGCCGACCCTAGCCCCGGCCTGATCAGGTAGCAGCCTGCCCTCCACCCACGGACACCACCACCTCCTTTCTAGGCCTGCTCTGGATGGGGCTGAGTGTCTGAGCAGAGGCAGGGGCTGCCACAGAGGATTTCCTCACTCTGGGCATCCACTGGCCATAGAGGCCCTGGGCTTCTCCCATCACATGGCAGTCACTGTCACAAAGCCTCCTCCGTGGCCTCACTCGGTGCAAAGCACCCCATGCTCCCCCAGATTCTGGTGGATGCCTGGAAGGCAGTAGCTCTCCATTTGGCTGTAGGGCCTCTAGCCAGTCATGCCCAAGGACTCCATCTCCCCATCTGTGAAGTGGGGTGATGAAAACCCCATCCCCTCCAAAGGCTGCTGTGTGGTCTCACGGTCAAACCCGAGGGCCTCCCGAATGCACAGCGAGGCTCCAGGAGGCATCCTGCCTGCTCAGCCCTGGCGCTGCTCGCCTCCACTGTGGCAGAAGGCTGAGGCTCAGAGAGGTGAAGCCACTCTGCTGGCGAGCGCCAGTCAGAATCAAAAACCAAGTCTGTCTGATGCCAAAGCCTGTTCCTTTAACCCGCAAGAGGCATCGCCCTTGGGTAACTGCAAAGTGGGCCAGGAGGGGCTGTGCCCAGGGATGTCCACGCGCTCTACTTCCTCTGCCTTGAACGTGAAGACACTTCGCCACCACCACCACCAGGAACTTGGAGGCAAGGGAGACCTGATCCAGCTTAGAGAACCTGTTCAAAATTGATGGACAGGGACTGAATCTAGAGGCGGGGCAGTGGGGGGTGCTGAGAAGCGCAGCTGTGAAAGGCCTGGGAGGCTGCAAGAGCCTTCGCGGGAGGGGGGCGGGTGCCTGTCTCCAGCCTACCTGCAGCACCAGATTCCCTCGGTGGTCCCACTCTGCCCCCTTGCGGATGATAGGCTCACTTCTGGGCTAGATGGGCCAGGTGCGCCCCCACAGGGAAATCAGGCCTGGCGCTGGGGGCGGCGTTCGCGGTAACCTGAGGAATGGGCCTCACCTCCCAGCTTCTGCTGGAGCCGAACTCTCTTCTGACAGATACTGAGCACCAGCCTGGCGTTGCGTGTGGTCCACCGCCCTTTCCTTCTACCAGGAGCTTTGAATCCCAGACTCCTGGGAGGGAGTGAACTTAAGAGCTCTATTTTCCAAGCCTCCCTCCCTTTTTTTGGGAGGGGGAGGAAACAGAGTTTTACTCTTGTTGCCCAGGCTGAAGTGCAATGATGCGATCTCAGCTCACTGCAACCTCCGCCTCCTGGGTTCAAGTGATTCTCCTGCCTCAGCCTCCCAGGTAGCTGGCATTACAGGCACATGCCACCATGCCCATTTAATTTTTGTATTTTTAGTAGAGATGGGGTTTCACCATGTTGGCCAGGCTGGTCTCGAACTCCTGACCTCAGGTGATCCACCCACCTCAGCCTCCGAGAGTGCTGGGATTACAGATGTGAGCCACCACACCTGGCCCCCTCCATCCTATTTTTAAACTCCCAACCCCAGGTCATTCTGTGGCTGCTGGCACACCCTTTGTATCAGGAAGCTTGCCACCTCTGGGAGCAACCCATGGTTTAGCGGGAATTCTGATTGCAGAAATGCCCTTTATCCATGGAGCTGGCATTTGCTTCCTTCAGTCATAGCTCTGTCTTTTAAGGACACACAGAATTAGGTAGCCCCTCACTCAGAAAGTTCTAAGCAGATCCAAAGTCCCAAAGCCCACCTCCCCTCTGCACTTCTGTCTTGCAGAAAAAACACCCTGGTTCTGATAAACTTCACAGTCTCTCTTACCTGAAAACACTGGGAGCCCCTGTTGTTCTGGAACTCAGAGGCCGATGGGATCTAGCGCCCCTGGGGACTGCCGGTTTCCTCCAGCCTGGCTTTCTCTTGTTCTTGGATCTTGTCCTTATTTCTAGCATCCACCTTGCCACTGACTTTCTTTCCCCAAACCCTGTCTCCCTCCCCTCAGGCCTTGTGGGGAAGATGCATGGATGGGACTAACAATGATTGAACACCTACTGTGTACTTAACATAGTGTTCTGTGCTTTATGCAAATTATCCAGTTTAGCCCCAAGAGGTAATTACTATTTTTATCCCCATGTTATGCTGGGAACTGAGGCTTGGCAAGCAAGGCTCTGGGTCCCAGGAGAAGAGCTGACTTTTTTTTTTTTTGAGACGAAGTCTCGCTCTTGTCACCCAGGCTGGGTGCAATGGCACGATCTCAGCTCACTGCAACCTCCGCCTCATAGGTTCAAGCAATTCTCTGCCTCAGTCTCCTGAGTAGCTGGGATTACAGGCACCTGCCACCACGCCCAGCTAATTTTTTTTGTATTTTTAGTAGAGACAGGGTTTCACCATCTTGGCTAGGCTGGTGTTGAACTCCTGACCTTGTGATCCATCCGCCTCGGCCTCCCAAAGTATTGGGATTACAGGCATGAGCCACGGAGCCTAGCCAACAGCTGATTTTTATCTCCGAGAAATCCCTCCAAGCCAACCGGCTTCTTGCCCCTGATTCTGTCATCTTCCTAGATTTGTGAAATGTGGACATTTAACTCCTCAAACATGTATCAGGTCTCCACATACTCCTGGGACTGTGACAGGAACCGCAAACACAACTCCAGGCGTCTTCAACCCCATCACTTTGCTGAGGAGACACCATGGGATCCTACTTGGGCTTTGAACTGGGTAATGGGTCTGGACAAGGCAAGACCCTTGCAGGCCACATGGGTTGGGCTGATCACATCCAGCCCCATCCAGCCCTATCTTGTCACCCACGCTCAAATCTTTCTCTGCCTTGTGCCCAAGGCATTTGAGAGAGACCTGGCTGAGGCTCTGCTGAGTCCAGCCAGTGGCTCTGCCCAAGGCTACTCCATGGAGGTGGCAAGTAGACCCCAACCTCCATGTAGATTTGAGATGGGGCAAGAACCACTCGCTCATGGAGAGTGGCAGCGTGTCAGCCCTAGAGGAAAGGTTAAGTTCTCTGTCTTTTTGTATGCTTGTGCCAGAGACTCCTTTGACATTTGGTAATATTTATTGACCTCTTCTCAAAATAATGTTTCAAAATATGTATAGGTTACCGAAGAATTCATATAGCATAAGCTTCCGTTTGTGAAGATAGAGAAGGAGTGAAAAAGGAGGGAGGAAGAAAGGAAAGAAAAAAAGAAGGAAAGAAGGGAGAGAGGAAGAAAAGAAAGAAGGGAGGGAAGAACAAAGAGAGGAAGGAAGGGAGAAATAAAGAAAACTATCCCTAGAAAGAATACTATCTTTGTAGACATGGCTGGCCCTACCATCCATCCCACTTTGAAAAGCATGACAGGGGCTGGGTGCGGTGGCTCATGCCTGTAATTCCAGCACTTTGGGAGGCTGAGGCAGGTGGATCAGTGGAGATCAGGAGTTCGAGACCAGCCTGACCAATACAGTGAAATCCCATTCTCCACTAAAAATTAGCTGGGCATGATGGTGGGTGGCTGTAATACCAGCTACTTGGGAGGCTGAGGCAGGAGAATCGCTTGAACCTGGGAGGCGAAGGTTGCAGTGAGTTGAGATTGTGCCATTGCACCCAGCCTGGGTGACAAGAGTGAGACTTCATCTCAAAAAAAAAAAAAAAAAAAGAAAAGAAAAGAAAAGAAAAGAAAAAAAGAAAGAAATAAAGAAAAAAAAAGCATGACAGGTCAATGGCTCCAAGTCAGAGCCCTCTTTGGCTCCTGGACAGGTCCCCTCAGGTCACAGTCAAAGTTCCTCATTCTTGTCACTGCTTCCGCCTTGCCTAACAGCTGGGATTTCCCTCTGGGCCAATCCTAACAGCCCCAATGGTACTGCATGGCCATGGTCCATCTCTGAATCTGCCTACCCATCAAACCATGGCTTTCTGCTCACTGCTTTTTCTGCCACTGTCATAATGGTCTAGCTAAACCAAGTCACTACTCACTTCTTAGGAGATGTGGGAGCTGCTACCTAGCTGGAAGGCCACATAGCAGAGCAGCCTGGTTCTTTCAAAGTCATCACAGGCTGGGCGTGGTGGCCCACGCCTGTAATCCCAGCACTTTGAGAGGCCGAGGCAGGTGGATCACCTGAGGTCATGAGTTCAGAATCAGCCTGGCCAACATGGAGAAACCTCATCTCTACTAAAAATACAAAAATTGGCCCCAGGTGTGATGGCAGGTGGCTATAATCCCAGCTACTCGGGAGGCTGAAGCAGGAGAATTGCTTGAGCCTGGGAGGCGGAGGTTGGAGTGAGCCAAGCTCACGACATTGCACTCCAGCGTGGGTGACAAGAGCGAAACTCCATCTCAAAAAATAAATAAATAAATAAATAAAAATAAACAAAGTCATCACAGCCCTCGCTGTCAGCCTCTACCCTGCTGGTTTCTCTTTCTAAAGAGTGTGGCAGTCAGACCTCCTCCCTGTCCCAACCTCCACAGCCACCTCTTCCATTTCCTGAGCTGAGGCCCTGGCTCACTGTCAGGCATCGAACCACCCCCCCCCTCCTGTAGTCTGTGTCTCTGCCCACCAGTTTCTCCACCTGTGCTCAGCACCCCACAAGGACTTTGCTCCTGCAGAGACACTTTCCGCAGGCCTCAGCTATTTCTTTCTTGGCACAAGGTCATCCATCAGTGTATGAGCCTACTTTTCATTCTCCCAGCTCACACCTGCCAGATATCTCTCTCCCCTTTCTTAGGAATGCTTCGGTAAGGAGTCATCCACGTGTCTTGCCTCCACAACCTCCTTTCCCCTTCACTCCCCAAACTTCTGCAGTATGTATCTGTCACTCCATGAAATGGCTTGCAAGGAATATTCCCTGGGCATGTGTTTATTAAGCTCTTTCTCTATCCAGATCGTGCTAAGTTAGGCAGTGGGAGAATGAAGGTGATGAAAACAGTCCCAAACTCAGGGCTCCTGTGATAATGGACACATACACCTGTAAGTAAACAATGTAATCAGAATCTGGGAAAATTCTATTAAAAAAGCAAACCATGGCCAGGTACGGTGGCTCACGCCTGTAATCCCAGCACTTTGGGAGGCTAAGGCGGGCGGATGACGATGTCAGGAGATCGAGACCATCCTGGCCAATATGGTGAAAACCCGTCTTTACTAAAATACAGAAAAATTAGCTGGGTGTGGTGGTGAGCTACCGCGCCCAACCAGCTCGGGTAGATCTCCTGGTCGGGTGCTTTTTAAGAACACAGATCTCTTGGCCGGGTGCAATGGCTCACGCCTGTAATCCCAGCACTTTGGGAGGCCGAGGCGGGCAGATCACCTGAGGTCGGGAGTTCGAGACCAGCATGGCCAACATGGTGAAACCCCGTCAATACTAAAAATACAAAAAATTAGCTGGGAGTGGTGGCTCACGCCTGTAATCCCAGCTACTTGGGAGGCTGAGGCAGGAGAATCCCTTGAACCCAGGAGGCGGAGGTTGCGGTGAGCAGAGATCGCGCCATTGCATTCCAGCCTGGGCGACAGAGTGAGACTCTCTCTCAAAAATAAAAAATGAAAGAAGATCACAGACCTCCTTGCCCAACATCTATCCCTCAAGGACTCCTTTCGCTTTCAGGATCCTGAATAGACTTAAGAGCCCTGTCCTGAGGCCGGGCGCGGTGGCTCACGCCTGTAATCCCAGCGCTTTGGGAGGCCGAGGCGGGTGGATCACGAGGTCAAGAGATCGAGACCATTCTGGTCAACATGGTGAAACCCCGTTTCTACTAAAAATACAAAAATTAGCTGGGCATGGTGGCGCGTGCCTGTAATCCCAGCTACTCTGGAGGCTGAGGCAGGAGAATTGCCTGAACCCAGGAGGCGGAGGTTGCGGTGAGCCGAGATCGCGCCATTGCACTCCAGCCTGGATAACTAGAGAGAAACTCCGTCTCAAAAAAAAAAAAAAAAAAAAAAAAGCCCTGTCCTGGAGAAACAGGCGAGGAAACAGCCTACGGGGGGCGGGGCCAAGCTCGTAGCACCGCCTCCCCGTCTGGCTTCCGTTCTTCCGGACTCGGAACCCTTTTTCCCGGAGCCAGGGGAAGCATTTCCAGTAGTACTTTCCGGCGCTGTTGATCTATTTCCCGTGCTGCACTGCGGCGGCTTTCTCTTCCGGTCTTAGGCGCTTCGGGAAGCGCGTCTTAGGTGAGTGTTGGCCGCGCGGTATCCGATGCCATCCGCGGCTTACGGGCGGCGGCGGGGCGCAGGCGGCGGAGAGGACGGGTGACCAGCTGTGTGTCTGTGGGGAGCGAAAGTTGCGGGGTGGCAATGGTGTTTCTAGGTCCTAAAGAGGAGGCTGGCAGGGAAAGCCACTTTATTGGGGAGCGCAGCCTTCTGGGGGTAGGGGCTTGATTTCAGGGCATCATTACCTGGGTTTGGGAGGCGAGAACTGGCGTCGGGTCGTGCAGAGCGAGTCGAGACTGGTGGAGGCTGCAGATCCAAAGCGTCTGTCTGCAGATTCATTCTGGCTTCTCCGCGTTCCACCAGATCGGGGGGCAGAGGTGGCCCAGCCTGGCGAGCCCCTCGCCCTGATCTCCACTCTTGTCTTCCAGGTGCAGACATGGCCAAGTCCAAGAACCACACCACACACAACCAGTGTAAGTTTTTCGGGCCCTGCCCACATCCCAGACCCTGGTAAGGGCTGGTTCAGGGAAACGGGCATGGATGAAGGGGCACGTTTTTATTGTGGGCCTGAGGCTAATTTCACCCAGTAATACCTTTAGGGTAATAGGTTTAGAGATCCACTTGAGATACACAGTGTTTTGCATTCAGTGGTAAGGGTTTCCCATACCTCAAGCGAAGCTGCTGTAGGAAGCCTTGGTTCTCCCAGCCTTGCCAGCTGTCATGTTAGGTGGTTTCATTAGACCGAAGTTCTTTGTGGCTTAATTCCCTTTCCCTCCTGCAGCCCGAAAATGGCACAGAAATGGTATCAAGAAACCCCGATCACAAAGATACGAATCTCTTAAGGGGGTGAGTATGGACCGAATCTTTGATTTCAGGTGCACAGTCAAGGCCTTTCTTTCATGTAGTTTTTCTCTAGCTCAGCTTCTGCCTGAGCAGAGCTTAACTGGCCCATTCAGAGCCTGCAATTGCTTTTTCTACCCTACTAGCCCCATAATAAAGCTTTCCTTGGTCTTCCCCAGCCTGAAGTGTGACTCTCTGGTCAGGGCATAACCTGTCTCTTGAGGGCAGTTTGTTTTGGCCATCTCCCTCACTCAGCAGTGGCACTTAGAGTAAGGTGCAGAGTGGCCTTGTCTCAGTGTGTGCAGGACACCTTGTGATCTTTCCGTACCCACACTGACCAGCCTTATGACCTTGATCTGACCCAGTGCTGGACTTGGGGTCAGCTTCTCTTCTTGTGTCAGGGGGTTCTAAAGATTCACTGAGAATGATGGAGGGTCTAGGGGGAACTGAGCCTGTCCCCAGTCTGTTCCCTTTACTTTTGCCCTCCATTCTGTGGAGTGAATTACAAACTCTGAGCCTCAGTTTCCCCATACTCTGCCTCGGCTATGAGTCTGTTGGACCAGACTTGGTATTTAATTGACACCTTCTATAGAAGGGAGGGGTGTCCATGAGGGGATGTCAGAAAAAACAGCTTGGTTGAACCCTGCTGTAGGAAGTTGAAGTCCTGAAACGTTGGCAGACAGGGCGGCAAAGCAGCTTTCTTTTTTTTGTTCTGAGGTCTGCACAGCATTAGCCAGGTGGAGTATTGGCTCCTTGGGATGGTGGTCCACCTTCTCTGGAAATAGTTTCAAGAGGTTGGGTATTGCCACATTTGAGGTTGACTTGATGCTGGGTACCCCTGTGGAGAGGGGCACCAGGGAAAGACTTGCGGACCCACATGCTGCCACCTGTACCTTTCCTGCTTTTCAGGTGGACCCCAAGTTCCTGAGGAACATGCGCTTTGCCAAGAAGCACAACAAGAAGGGCCTAAAGAAGATGCAGGCCAACAACGCCAAGGCCATGAGCGCACGTGCCGAGGCCATCACGGCCCTCGTAAAGCCCAAGGAGGTTAAGCCCAAGATCCCAAAGGGGGGTGTCAGCCGAAAGCTCGATCGACTTGCTTACATTGCCCACCCCAAGCTTGGGAAGCGTGCTCGTGCTCGCATTGCCAAGGGGCTCAGGCTCTGCCGGCCAAAGGCCAAGGCCAAGGCCAAGGATCAAAACAAGGCCCAGGCTGCACCTCCAGCTTCAGTTCCAGCTCAGGCTCCCAAAGGTGCCCAGGCCCCTACAAAGGCTTCAGAGTAGATCTCTCTGCCAATGTGAGGACAGAAGGACTGGTGCGACCCCCCGGGGCTGCCATCTGCATGGGGCTGGGGTCCTCCTGTGCTATTTGTACAAATAAACCTGAGGGAGGATTTGTTAGCCTCTGTCTATGATCCTGGGGCGGGGTTGGTTGCTCCATCTGTTGGTGTGAGAGAAGACATTGGCTTTCTGTGGAGAGGGTATGGGTGGGAGTCAGGAGATGGGGCCCTCAAGTGAAAGAGCGGCCCTAATGAATGAGAAATGGTTGGGGGCTCGTGGGAAGTTTGGGCATATAGCTTGTTGAACTGGGTAAGCTGTCGAGCAAAGGGAGAAATCTTAAACATCCTCATGAGGTCTCGAAGCATACTCCAAGGGAGGGGAACAGGCTCCACTGAGCAGCTCTGCACCCTGGTCTGAGGTGTCCCAGACTGAAGCTCTTTCAGTGCACCCAGTCAGCATCCACTGCTCTGGGTTGTGTTAGTCCCCCAACAGCTAGGGACCCAGGAAGGCAGGGGGTGGTGGCATTGCCTTACTCCCATGACTGTTTCTGATCCTGCTGTGCCCCTGGGCCAGCTGCTTCACATGCAGATCTTTATCCTCAGCAGACTGAAGTGAGTAGTAAAGTAGTAGTGAGCATTTGTGGAGGCTTCCTGTAGAAGGCACCAGGTGGAGCACTGTTCCTGGCCGTACTTAATCCTCAAGACCAGCCTTGGTCCAACCTTGGACACTTGTGGAAACTCAGAAAGGGGTGCTGTTGTGCTGGAGCAGCAGGTGCAGCCCATGGCATGTGATCCTCTACTTCTGAAGTAGATAACGATGTTTATCTTTGTTTCACGGGGTGGCGGACGTGGGAGCGGAATACTGAAGATCATGCAGCTAGGAAGGGGTTGGGGGTAGCAGAGCCCTAGGAAGTTTCAGTTGTCCAACTAGGGCTGAGGCTCGCTAGCTCTTGACTGTAATCCTGGCAGTCTCTGGGTGGCCAACTGCCCCTTCCCAAGGCGTGTCAGGTGGAGGTGGGGATCCAAATGGAGCAGGAGCAGGTTTTGTATTCTGAAGGTGGTTTGGCCCAGACAGGCCACCAGGCTGGTTGACTTCCAAGTGAAGTCTTTGCTGGTGTCGTGGACATGGGGTGTGAAAGCCATGAAAAACTATTGATCCCTTTACAGAGTTGCAGTCTGAGGGGGCGGCCAGGTCAGGGCTTCAGCTAGACTTAAGGTCACAGTCAGCTGCTGCTCTCAGCCTCCAGCTTGTACGTGGAACTTGCCTTGTGCTCAGGAAGCACAAGCCCCCAGTTCTTGAGTCTCAACTCCTTCACCTCCAAGCTCAAGCTCTAGACTAGGGCAAACTATATTAGTAGAACCTGCTTTTTTTTTTTTTTTTGAGACAGTCTTGTTTTGTCACCGAGGCTGGAGTGCAGTGGCACGATCTTGGCTCACTGCAACCTCCACTCCCTGGGTTCAAGTGATTCTTCTAAATTAGCCTCCAGAGTAGCTGGGACTACAGGCACGTGCACATGCCACCATGCCCAGCTAATTTTTCTTTTTCTTTTTTTTTTTTTTTGTATTTTCAGTAGAGACATGGTTTTGCCATGTTGCCCAGGTTGGTCTTGAACTCCTGAGCTCAGGCAATCCGCTCTCCTCAGCCTCCCAAAGTGTTAGGATTACAGGTTGTGAGCCACTGCGCCTGGCCAGTGAACCCTGTTTCTACACCGCTAGTAGGACCTGGCATCCGTCACAAGATTGCTGTGAGAGTTCAATGAAAAGTAAGGCAGACTTAAGTCCTGGCTCCTGGTCAACTGGGAGCAGGAGTGATTGTTACTTCTGTTAGTACTAAGCCTGCAGCCCAGAGCCAGGCTCGGACTTCTCTTCTGGCTACAGCCAGAAATTTTAAAAATGCAACCACCCCACCCCATCCCTAATTCCCCTGCCCCATACTCAGGGAGGTCCTAACAGGACACAGCAGATCCGGCTAGAACAGGCTCTGTTCTTGGGGCCATGGTTTACTCTTGGTACTGCCTGGGGGCCTAGCAAGGCTGAGATGGAAGCCTGGTTTCTGGGCCTCTGCACACACCCATCCAGGGTGATAAGGACCCCTAGATGAACTGACTTACAGGCTCAGTTTATTCATGTGTGAAATGGAGAAGATAACATGTCCCCGGGAAAAGGAAAATTCTTGCTCCGTGAGTGTCGTTGCTGTTAGTACTTCAGAGACAGCCCTGTCCACAGACTTTATTATTTGGAAGGGGGAAGAGGGGGTCATTGGTACTGGTTGGATGGAAGCCCCAGTGGCAGAGGTTGAGGAATTCCAGGGCTCAGCTCTCACCGGGCAGGGCAGGCACACTGGCAAGGGCAGGCAGCAGGCGTGTATATATGTCCACCCCCCGGAGGAACACGGCCTCATGGAGCCGTTCATCATGGTCGTGCAGCAGCACAGGTGTGTGGTTCATGGGTGAGAAACCTAGAGCTGGGACCCCCACCTGCAGGGGTGAGGAGGAGCCGTTAGGGGAAAGCCAGCACACAGGCCCAGTTCACTGCCCAGGCACTATGTGCAGGTGGCTCACCGCTCGGAGATAGCGGCTGTCGGTGGCAGCAGGGAAGATCTCAGGCTCCAGAGTGAGGTTCCTGTAGGAGGAAGAGCCTGATAAATGGGGAGGGAGATAGGGAAGAGGACAAGGGAAGAATTGAAGAGGCAAAGGAAGGTGGGAGAGAGGTGGGGGAAGGAGGGAGAAGGGAGGGGGCATCAGGAAGGAGAGGAGTAGGGGGCTGGACTGTGAGGAGAGCTGGCCAGCATGCTCACATGTCCTTGCAGACCCGGCTAAAAGCTGCCCACCAGGGGTTTGAGTCATCAGTAGGTGTCACTTGGGGCTGTGTCCACTTCTGGGGGATGGGAAGGATGGCAGGATCGGGACATAGTTCTGGGCATCTTGCCCTATTTTCCATAGAGTAGGCTGTGCCTGGCACAGAACACCTCCCCACTCCCACCCCTTCAACTACCCAGACATCTGGGTGGCCAGTCCAGCCACAGCTCTGGAGCCTAGGTGACAGAGTGAGACTCTTAGAAAAAAGTAGTATCACATAAATGTTTGATTTATGTCTGTCTCCCTGTTTCACTCCTAATTTTACTCCCCATAGCATTCCCCAGCGTCCACAGTTGCCTCTACAACTAATGCTTGTTGGAATAAAATATGTCTGTCACAGATAAATCCCCAGATATGCACACACTGTACTGTTGCACACTTGGGTCTCGCCCAGCCCTCACACTCCCCTATCACATGACCCAAATCCATTCATACCTGACCAAACTCAAAGGTGACCCCCTCACCAGCTGCCTGGCACCAGCTCTGCAGCTGCTCCTCGAAAGCCTAAGAGAAGGAGGATGAGCTGATCCTTCAGGCTTTCCAGGGGCCTCTAGGACAAGATTGAGGACCAGGATCCCTCCTCCAAACCCAGGTGGAGGTGGCACCTTTAAGTCCACATCCGGTGCCACGCGGAAGTCAAAGCTGGCGCTCATAGTGGCAGGTACCACGTTATAGGCCACGCCACCCTCTAGCTTAGTCAGGTTCACAGAGGTCACGGCTCCCTCTTTCAGGTGGGGGTTTGACTGCAGCCTGTGGTGCCAGGGTAGGGTAGGGGCAGCAACAGATAAAAGGAGGTGGCTCAGACTCTATCCTCCGTAGTACCGCCTCCCAGAGCCAGCCCTACTGCTTCCCAGGCTGTCTTACCTCTGCTGTTCCTTCTCCCGGAATGCCAGGATGGAGCTCACAACCTTGTGCTACGAGAGTATGAGGTTAAATGGGACAGTGGCCTCAGGATAGAGCCTCCTGAACTCCCAGACTCCCTCCCGGGGTGCCACGTACCAGCTTCTCTGCTGCTGTGTCCTTGATGAAGCGCGAGCTATGGCCTGGCCTCCCAGTGCTGGTGACCCGCACCCCTGGGGAGGTGTAGGGGAAAGGGAGTGTCTTCAGCACGAGAGGGGCTGGAGGCACAGTCAGCCCTGGAGGGGTCCAGGTCTCCCCCTCATTCCAGGCTCCTCTGGCCCGGCCCTGTCTGCCCCCAGGGCCCATAGCATAGAGCTGGTTTCTGCCCAGTCAGGGCTTGCCCTCAGAGAAGCTCAGGTAGGACGCGGCCTGGATTCAAGGCCTTCTCGGGTCTCAACTTGCTGTGCAACCCTTCGTAGGACTATGCCCTTTCTGGCCTAGCCTCCCACCTGCAGAGTGAGCCCTCCCTCCAAGCTCATACTTACACCAGGGACTCCGCTCACTATAAAAGACAGTGAAAGCATCAGTGGGGTTGGCCAGGCCTGAGGAGGGAGAGGGGGTTCAGAGGGTAGAGCGGCCCAGACCCCACTAGCAGCCTCCTACCCCCTGTCTGGCTGCTCAGTGGCTTGCCAACCTGCTTACCCTCATCCAGGGCGAAGCCTGCCCTCAGGGCCTGGAACTCTGGCCGCTGCACGAACAGCTCCATGCCTTGGTGACCCCCGACCTCCTCATCTGTAAAAGCAGCAGGGACATGAGATGAGGAGGCTGCCCCACCCCACCATCCCCTTTCCCAAAGGTATCTGAGCCACTCCTACCAGGCACAAAGGTCATGTGGATGGTTCTGGGGAGCTGGTGGCCCTCCGCCTTCAGCCTCCTCACAGCCTCCAGGTACCTGATGGGGCATAAGCCATGTGTGGGGAGAGCCACGAGATGCTCAGTCTGGCCCAGCAGGCAGGGCCAGCAGGCTGGATTCCTGTGCCCTGGACTCTACCCTGCCACACCCTAGTAGGGATTCCAGAAAGTCCCTGCTCCTCTCTGGGCTCAATATCCCTATCCATGCAATGGTCATGGAAGTAAGTCTTGTCCAAGGGGTGAAGGTGTCCCTTGGCCTTGAGTTTCTCCAATCACCCCCCAGGTCCTGGGTCAATCCATCGGACCAGTGGGGACATTGTGGGGGAGTGGGAATGGAGGGCACTCACTGGATGCTGATGCACTTCATGTCCTGGGCGCCCCTGGCATAGATGTAGCCCTCAGAATCCTTGAAGGCCTCAAAGGGGTCGTGACTCCAATATTCCTGGGGGCAGGGATGGGACGAGGGGCCCAAAACCCAGATTTAGTCATTGATCCCCTCTGGTCAGTGGTGGCCCTGCCGTAGGAGCCCACCATAGGGTTGGAGTGACAGAAGGAGTGGTGGGGGGAAGATGGGGGCTGAATAAGGCAGCTGGATTGCCATCCCCCATCGATGTTTCCTGTTTCCCACCCCCCAATCCCCACCCCGCTTTGGCACAGAACTGTTGCTGGACAAAGGCTGCTTGAGTGATGTAATGTCATAAGGACATTGAGAGTTAGTGCCAGGACCAGAACCAGGACCATGGGCTCCCTGAGATTGGATCGTGGGGTCTGCATCATGTCTGTCCCCAAGGCCTGCACTACCCACCTCCCCAGCCCCTTACACACCTTGAAGACAGGCACCACATCCGTGTGGGAGTTGAGCAAGATGGAGGAGAGTGTAGGGTTGGTGCCTGGCCAGGTCAGCACGGTCACCACATAGCCAGGTGCCACCTGGAGAGGGTTGGGGGGGTGGTCCGAGCAGGGTGAGGAAGTGCCCAGGCCCACCTCCCCTCCCCACTTAGGGCCCCAGGCTCACCTCCACTTTCTGGCAGCTCAGGCCCAGCTGGCAGGCTCTCTCCTCAAGGAAGGCCACCGCAGCTCCTGGAGGCGCAGAGTGTCTTGGGGCTGCATCTGCCTACCCATGGCTTCCCACTAGGCCAGGCAGCCCAGAGAGGAGCAAACCCAGAAATGGACTGTTGCCTCCCCAACAGAATCCATATCCCTCAGAGACACCTGCATTTCCATCCTCAAGAAAAAAGGTATTTTTGGCTAGTCAGTGACCCTTTCTGGAAGGTCAGGGGGATGTCCAGAGTTGGAGGAAGGTGTTATCTTCCTTAAATATGGTAAACTATGGCACAGAGACATGAAGAGATTCACCCACCATCTCTGAGCTCATTAATCAGAGCAGGAATTTGGATCCATATACACAATTCCCAGCCACCATGGTTTTTTTTTCTTCCTTTTCCTTTCTTTTTTTTTTTTTTTGAGATGGGGTCTCACTCTGTCACCAAGGCTGGAGTGAAGAGGTATGATCTTGGCTCACTGCAGCCTCGAACTCCCAGGTTCAAGCGATCATCCCACCTCAACCTCCCACGAAGCTGGGGCTATAGGTGGGCCACCATTCCTGACTAATTTTTGTATTTTTCTGTAGAGACAGAGTCTTGCCGTGTTGCCCAGGCCAGTCTCGAACTCCTGGGCCCAAGCAATCTGCCAGCCTCAACCTCCCGAAGTGCTGAGATAACAGGCAGGAGCCATCTCCCAGGCCCTAGCTACCAAGCTTGATTCCCTAAGGGCTGCAGCCTTTGTCCAGCCCCAGTAGGCTTCTGGAGGGCCTCTCCTTCCCCTGTGGCTGCCCTAGGCTTCCCCCACCCCTCCCACCCTGGGGAGTGAGGTGAAGTTTTTCTTCAAGCAGCTGCCAGGAGTAACCTTTATAGCAGCAGAGCCTCTGGGGAAAGAGTTCCTCTACTACCTGGAGAGGCTGCCTCAGTCCACTGACTTGGGGAATGGCTGGAGGGGGAGCTGTTTGGGGCAGCAGAGTGGGACTCAGCGGGGTGACAGGGCTTGGAGGCTGGTTTAGAGCACAGTCCCCATCCCTTAGGCCCCGTCACAGGCTCTAGAACTACCGTCTTCTCACCATAGTCAGGCTTGGGCTGGACGGTGCGGATGCGCAGGTACTGGCGGAAGAGCGTCACGGAGGGGTGCTCCTCCTCGGGACCCTTGCTGGTCATGGCGCTGTGCGTGGTGAGCTGGGGGCAAAGAATGGCTAACTACCCCTCCCAGCCTCTGGACCCGGTGCACTCCTGCACACAACCCATCCCACGGCAGCTCCCGGATCTCCCACAGGAGGAGGATACCGTGTCTTGGAGCCCCTGTTAAGGAGCACCCATTCTGTTTCAGGCGCTGGGCTGTCCGCTTCCAGCATATTTCCTTATTTAATGCCCAGAAGAGCCTCATGAAGTTTGTACTCAGAATGCTCACTTTACAGAGGAGAAAGCTGAGAGGCTGAGAGAGGTTCAAGGACAGCTCAGAGAGTAGCTGAGCCAGGTTTGAACCCAGACTTGTCCTCCCCACGCCCTTCTAAAAAACAAACAACAACAAAAAACCCAAAACACCTCTCAATTGCCCGGCTTTTAAGCCACGGAGTCCCAGTCCCTCCATCCCTTCCCAGGGACTCCACCTTACTCTCCTGTCGCTGGACTCACGCTAGTCCCTCAGCGACAGCCCCAGACTGTGAACTGGACTCACGGTCCCGCGAGGTCGAAGGCTCAGGACCGCCCCGGTCCGCCCCACCACGTGGCCGGGCCCTGATCTCGGGGCGGAGACCGAAGACCGCCAGTGAGGGCCCACGACACGCCTGCCACTCCTGCCCGGGCCTGCGAGCTCAGGACGGTCCCGCCCCCTGAGGGCGCCTCCTCCTTCAGCCTCCGGATAGGGCGGGAGGAGAGCAGGCCGTCCCAAGGCTCTCCGATGCAGAGCTGCCCCCTGCCCTCCTCTGGCAAGTCTCCAACAGGCCCCCTTTGCTTGCCTCAGCCTCTCGGGGAGGTCCTCCCTGACGCCTTAGCTCCGCTTGTACTGGTTACTGGCCAATGTCTGTCCGCCCCACGCTGTGAGCTCCGGGAGGCTGTCAGCTCCGCTTCCTGCAAGGTTTGCCCCTGGCCGGGCCGAGCCCGGACACCGTGTCAGGAATGAGGATAAATGCATGGACAAGAACACGTGTGATGGTGTGAGTGTGCCACCGCGTGTGCAGTCTACCAGTGGGTATGATCGTGTGTGTGAGATGGTGGGTGGGTGTGATGATGTCACTGTGAGTGGATGTAATTTCGACCCTGGATGACAGTGAGGAAACTCTGGCTCTTCTGCAGCCACGGGAGAGGGAGGCTAAACAGGCACAGGTGTCCCACCAGCCCCCTGCAGGCCACAGCTGCAGTTGCCCACTTATGCAGGAGCTGCCCTTTGCACTCCCAGCCAGGTCTGCCCTCTGCTCCAGGGGTGAGTCAGCTTGGGGAAGGGTGAGAGACAGACGTCAATCTCTAGGCCAAGGAGGCAGGCTGTGGGGAGGGGGTCTGGCCCACTTTTCCTGAAAGTTAAGGCTTGGCTGCTCACACATAACATGGGGGCAAGTGGATTTTAACTCAGAACAATGCTGGCTAATTCTTTATTTAGGGATTTTTTTCATACAGTCTCACTCTGTCATGCAGCAAATAGACTTTGACTCATAACAATGCTGACTAATTATTTAGCTATTCATGTGAGCGAATAGACTTTAACTCATAGCAATGCTGGCTAATTATTTAGCTTTTTTTTTTTTTTTTTTTTTTTGAGACGGAGTTTCGCTCTTGTTACCCAGGCTGGAGTGCAATGGCGCGATCTCGGCTCACCGCAACCTCCGCCTCCTGGGTTCAGGCAATTCTCCTGCCTCAGCCTCCTGAGTAGCTGGGATTACAGGCACGTGCCACCATGCCCAGCTAATTTTTTGTATTTTTAGTAGAGACGGGGTTTCACCATGTTGACCAGGATGGTCTCGATCTATTGACCTCGTGATCCACCCGCCTCGGCCTCCCAAAGTGCTGGGATTACAGGCTTGAGCCACCGCGCCCGGCCTAGCTATTTGTTTTTTTAATACGGTGCCTCACTCTGTTGCCCAGGCTGGAGTACAGTGGCTTGTTCTCAGCTCACTGCAAACTCCACCTCCTGGGTTCAAATGATTCTCCTGCCTCAGTCTCCCGAGTAGCTGGGATTTCAGGTGCCTGCCACCACACTGGCTATCTTTTTTTTGTGTGTGTGTATATATATATATATATATATACACACATACATATATATATATACACATACATATATATATACACATACATATATATATATATATATATATATATATATAGAGAGAGAGAGAGAGAGAGAGAGAGAGAGAGAGAGATTGTTTCACTCTTGTTGCCCAGGAATATAATGGCGTGATCTTGGCTCACCGCAACCTCTGCCTACCAGGTTCAAGCAATCCTTCTGCCTCAGCCTCCTGAGTATCTGGAACTACAGGTGTGTGCCACCACACCCAGCTAATTTTTGTATTTTTAGTAGAGAAAGGGTTTCATCTTGTTGGCCAGGCTGGTCTTGAACTCCTGACCTCAGGTGATCCACTTGCCTTGGCCTCTCAAGGTGCTGGGATTACAGACGTAAGCCACTGCACCAAGCCAATGCTAATTCTTAAAATGCATTCCCCACACCCTCTAGGTTCCTGACTCCAGCTTGGCTGTCCAAACCCTGGATTTCCCCCCAGTCCCAGTGGTCATGCGGGCAGCATAATACACCCTGCCTCCCACAGCAACCCCCAACCCTTATATGGCCAAGTACTCAGTTATCCAGACTCATTCAGTCCTACAGCCACCCTCCAACCTAGGAGTTGCCATCATACCCATTTTACAGATGAGGAAACTGAGGCATGGAGTGGTGAGGCCAGGCACTTAGGAAGTGATGCACTCTTAGCCTTCCTGGGCTGCTGGAGTATCCCCTCCAGCTCCCAGGCCCAAAGTAGTCCCAGACTTGCCTGCCACTCACATCTCTACCGCAGCACACCAGGAAATGGAACCTGTCACTTCCCAAGCAGGACAAATATGCTCATTTATTGTGTCTGTGAGATGAAATGAGAAGTCCTGGCTGGGTCTGACCCTCTGGCCTCTGGCCTCCAATCCCAGGGGCTGTCTCCCTGGTTGGGGGAGGGTAGCAGTCCAGACTGTCCAAGTTCAGGCCAGGCTGGGACCGGGGAGTGCGTTAACTCAAGGTAGATGGTCAAGAAAGGCAAGCAGGGCAACGTGGAAGTCTTGTGGCTTATGGAGGTAACAGGCATGGCCTGCATTGCGTAGCTTCACCACGGAGTGGTTGGGCAGGTGGCGGAGCTGCCGCAGTGACTCTCGAGCCAGGATGTGGTCCAGCTCCCCATACAGGATAAGGGTTGGAGTCTGCAGGGCAAGGCAGGGGGCCGTGACTCTGGGGCCTGATAAGTATCTGACCCCCAAGCCACTTCCTAGGAAGCCTTCCCCAAACACCCCAATTCTTCCATCCAAGATCAGGGATAAGGCCATGTCCCTCCAAGTAAGACTTGAGTCCTGAACCCCCCCAAGCCAGGGACAGGGCGCCAGGACCTTTGAGATCCTTCTCCTAGTACCTTCACAGCCCAGAATTGCTCCTGGGTGTAGTTTTGGGTGGAGGTGGGTGCGATGGGCACGAATCCATGTAGCTGGTGGTGGCTTCGAATCAGGAAGGGCAGGGCATAGCGGCCACTCAGCGAGGGGCTCACCAACACGGCATTCTGTACCTCCAGGTCCCGCAGTGCTTGTGCCAGCAGCTCCGCCCGCCCTGCCTCTGTGCTTGCCTCCTTCGAAGGTGCTGAGTTCCCAAAACCTAGGAACAGCAGCAGGTACCAGCTGAGGGGCACTGGGAAGGGGTGCAGGACTTCCTACCCACCACAGTGGGGGAAAAAGTTGGGGACCAGTGGCACTGGCACACACTACCTAAAACTGCCCAGAAGCTACTTTTTGGTAATGTGATACCCCTGTTAGAAAAGCATATCTTGGATGCCAGTCACAGTGGCTCACGCCTGTAATCCCAACACTTTGGGAGGCCGAGGTCGGTAGATCACCTGAGGTCAGGAGTTCGAGACCAGCCTGGCCAACATGGTGAAACCCCATCTCCATTAAAAATACAAAAATTGAGGCCAGGCATGGTGGCTCAAGCCTGTAATCTCAGGACTTTGGGAGGCCAAGGCGAGTGGATCACGAGGTCAAGAGATCGAGACCATCCTGGTCAACGTGTTGAAACCCCATCTCTACTAAAAATACAAAAAAATAGCCCAGCATGGTGGCGCGTGCCTGTAATCCCACCTACTCAGGAGGCTGAGGCAGGAGAATTGCCTGAACCCAGGAGGCGGAGGTTGTGGTGAGCCGAGATCGTGCCATTGCACTCCAGCCTGGGTAACAAGAGCAAAACTCCGTCTCAAAAAAAAAAAACCAAAAAAACCAATAATAATCAGCTGGGTGTGGTAGCACACGCTTGTAATCCCAGCTACTCAGGGGGCTGAGACAGGAGAATTGCTTGAACCCAGGAGGCGGAGGTTGCAGTGAGGCCAGATGGTGCCAATGTGTGCCAGCCTGGGCAACAAGAGTGAGACTCTGTCTCAGGAAAAAAAAACAAAAAGAAAAGAGAAGCGTATCTTGGCCTGGCGAGGTGGCTCATGCCTGTAATCCCAGCACTTTGGGAGGCTGAGGTGGGCACCCACCTGAGGTCAGGAGTTTGAGACCAGCCTGGCCAACATGGAGAAACCCTATCTCTACTAAAAAATACAAAAATTAGTGGGGTGTGGTGGTGTGCCCCTGTAATCTCAGCTACTTGGGAGGCTGAGATAGGAAGATCGCTGGAACCCAGGAGGTGGAGGTTGTAGTGAGCCAAGATCACGCCACTGCACTGCAGCCTGGGCGACACAGCGAGACTCTGTCTCAACAAAAAAAAAAAAAGAAAAGAAAAAGAAAAGCACATTTTTCATTCATCATAATATTAGCAAAGTGAAAAAGATTGAAATAATACCCAGTGTTGCGGAAGACATGGGGAAATGGGCACTTTCATACATGACAGATGGCAGGGTAAATCCATACAGCCCTTTTGGAGGGTAGGCAGTAGTTATCTAAATTCAACAATGAGCTTCCTTTGGCCCATCAATTGTCTTCAGTAGCTACCCTGGAGAAATTATTGCTTACATGCTCAAAGAAGCATGTCCAAGAATGCTTCAGCTACATTGCTTGAGCATTCTGCCAGTAGAGGAATGGCTGGATAAAGCCCGTCCATCCCTCCTGTGGCACACACTGCAGGGTTAACACTAGAGAGGGAGGTTTGCAGGGACATGCAGGATCCTCAAGACATGGTATAGGGGGAGAAAACCAAGCTGCAGATGGATGTGCTAAGCAGGCAGGACACCAATCATGTTTACACCCACAACCAGACAAGCCTCCATATTGAGCGGGAATACCCAGAAGAGGGTGTAGCATCCCCTACACTTCTTAGAGAGGGAGAGAAATGTGGCATTGGTCTTTGAAAGCTTTGCTAGTTTTTCGATTTTTTTCATCCTCTATGACTCGATGACATTTTTTGCTTTTTCTAATGACAAGAATGATAGCATAAATCATTTGTGTACTTAAAAACACAAAAAGCTATATAGTTTGTCATAGAAAGTATACTGCTTGGCTGGGTGCAGTGGTTCACGCCTGTAATCCCAGCACTTTCGGAGGCCGAGGTGAGTGGATTGTCTGAGGACAGAATTTTGAGACCAGCTTGGCCAGCATGGTAAAACTCCTTCTCTACTAAAAATACAAAAATTAGCTGGGCATGGTGGCAGGCACCTGTAATCCCAGCTACTTGGAAGCTGAGGCAGGAGAATCGCTTGAACCTGGGAGGTGGAGGTTGCAGCGAGATCATGCAGGACTCCAGCCTGGGCAACAGAGGGAGATTTTTCTACAAAAAAAAAAAAAAAAAAAAAAAAAAAAAAAAAAAAAAAGAAGAAGAAGAAGAAGAAAGTACACTGCTTGTGAAGTGAGTCACATTTCTATTTGCTTTGTGACCTACAATTCACACTGTAGTTTTCATGGTAGAAAATAAAAACACAGACTTTTTCATAGTGCCACCTTATGCTGTGACCTGCCACTGCTTGTCCAGACACTGGGTCTTAGGGCTTAGAGCTTTCTTAGATGAAGGGGTGGGGGTACTCACCTGGAAGGTCAAGGGCCACGGCCCGGTAGCCCCTCTGTGACAGCAGCTGCAGTGTGCCCAGCTGCTCCCACGTGTGCGAGTTAAAGGCCTTTCCATGAAGCAGCACCACCTGCACCCTGCAGGCACACAGGGGAATGTGTGTGCTGAGGACCTGGCGTAGCCCGCCTTTCTTTCTTCCTAGCCTTCTCCCATTGCCCTCCCAGGCCCTGAGCACCCTGAGTATAATGGGGTCCCACACAGAGACTCCCCTTGGGCCTAGTCTGTCCACTAGACCCTTGGGACAGCACCTACCTGCGTGCCCGGTTGAGCGGGAGCACCTCACGGTAAAAGATGGGGGAGTTGCCAGGGGTGAGACCAGCCAAGATTGTGACATTGGGGTCTCCCCAGAGCCAAGACGTCTGCTTGAGGGGGCCCGGCAGCCCCACATACAGTAGGAGCATGAGCAGCAGACCCAGGCCTAGCAGGGCTACCTGGGACCGACTCATGGAGGTCTGTACCACAGTCTGGAGAAGCAGAGGAGAGGGAAAAGAGGCTGGGACTGCGCCCCTACAAAGGCCCCTGGACCCCATCCCAAAACCCCACCCAGAGTCCCCAGCTCTAGCCCTTGCCCTTTCCCTTGCTCTGGGAAAAGGTCTGGGGTTTCACACCCAACTACTCCACATGCCAGGGCAAAGGCTCAGATACTTCACAGTACGAGGAAGTGCATCTGAGCTGTCCCATGGCACACAGCATGCTCCGTGACTGCAACCATCACAGCATCAGTTGAAACCACTATGGTTCATCGAGCGCTTATGACAGCAGGCCCTGAGTATGGCCCTTCACATACAAGGTTCTTTTCCACCAAGAACGCTGGGGAGCAGATGTGATCATAGGTCTCTTACAGGCGAGGAGATAGAGGCTCAGAGAGGTACATTCTCTTGCCCAGAGTGCCAAGTAGCAAGTGGGGGAATTGGGGTTTGAACCCAAGACTGGCCTTCCAACTACCAGGCCACACTCGGATTGCCAAGGAGGAACCTGGAGAGCTGGGAGGTGATGGATGAACTGGAACCTTGCTGGTGGAAAAAGTGGTGAGGGTTATCAAAGGAGAAAGACCAAGTGCAGAGGGACTTCCCACTTGAGGGCATGTTTGGAAATGGTGCTTTTCATCTCACTGCATTTAATACTGCTAAAATCAGAACGTGCTTTACAATCACATTATAACTAACAGTCTACCCCAGCTGTTTTGAAGAGGCTCACAGAGAATGTCTGTGATAGAGGAAAATGCTGAGGAGTCGGGGGCTGCAGGGCCAGGGAGGAGTGTGGTACACCTAGAAACGAAAAGTGCAGTGTGGAGTTTGGAGAGATGAACGCGGCCTGCCACTCCCCATCCCACACACAGACAGCTTCCGGCCAAATGACCTGCTTCATGGACTCCTCCAGTTTGGGGTCTGCGCCACCCCAGAGGGCAGCCCTTAGGACCCAGGACTCAAATAGGGCACGCCTTTGAGACGGCCACTTCCTGGCATGTGTCTTCAGTTTGTCAGTAAGATGGGATAACCTCGTGGCTAACCTCCCAAGCTTCCTGTGAGATTTAGATAATACCGTGCGCTGGAAGAGGGCTGTTCCTGTCATTTCTTGGGCCTAGGATGAGCACGCTTGCTTCGTTCGGGGAGTCCAGCAAACACATCTTTACTGAGTGCCAATTGGGCGCCTGCCCGAGCTAGGAGCCAGGGGCCTGTCTTGGACCCTACTCGTCCCTCGGGGATGTTTGGGGATGTTTCCCGAGCCCGCATCCTCAGGCTCCGGGGTCCGGGGGTTTGTGGTTGGCAGCCTCTCTGGTGTTTCTGAAAAACCAGGACCTATCGGAGGAAGAGTGGGTTCCTGTTTTCTTCCAAACCACGAACAACCTCGGATGCGCAGCTCCAACGGGCTTTAGCCCGGGTTCCCGCCGAGCGTGAGGGACCTTTCCTTGCTGTCCTCCCGGGGCGCCCCCGCGCGCCTCCAAGGAGGTAAGGGCGGGGCTTAGGCTGTTGCCTTGGCAACCCAGGTTGCCAGCAGTACTAGGCAATTGTGGCGGACCTGCAGCCGGCTGCCTTTGGAGATATGTGGGCGCAGGGTAAACTGTGCCCCGCGTTAGGTTATTGGAATATGCTTGTCAATGACACCCAAGTGCACACACATACAAAGACGAGTCTTGCCCCCATACTTTGTTTTGTACAAGCTATTCCCTGCATGTACATGCAGCCTTCTTGTACATGCAGCTTCCTTGCACACACACTGGCCCGTGTGCAATCAATCCCTTGTAATGGTACCCTCGAAATCACCTAAGCAGTCAGGCATCAGGAAGGCAGACAGACTGATGCAGACGCACGCTTTCAAAACCACATGCTGATCCTCAGAAATCCTCAAGCACTGTCATCCGCACAAACGTAAGGCTACATGCTCACACAAGAAAGACACATGCACAGGAAGGCAGACACACACACTCACCAACCCCCAGAAATGCACACAGACGCAGACAGGTAGACACATACCCTTAAAGTCACACGCACACAGAAATACACTCAGAAGACCCACACTGACACAAGCAGGTAGACATCGACGAACACACCCCCCAATATAAGCGCGTAGAAACACACCCTGACGGACACCACACAGGCACATGAGCGAACACATACATACTCCCAGACCCTCAAGAACACACGCAGACCCTGCGCGCACACACGACACGCGCGCACACGCACACTCGCGGCCCCAGCGTCCGCTTCTTCCGCGGGACTCTGTCCCGGAGCGCCCGGGCAAGGGGCGGGGTAAAGATGGCCCGCCCCCGGGCCACCGGTCGGCCTCCCTCCCCGGGGACACTCACCGGGCCAAGCGGGAGAAGCGGGCGGGCCCCGCCCAGGCGGAACCAGCAGCCGCACAGCGCCGCGACCATGGCTGCCTTCGCGGCTCCGCGGGCCGCTCCGGCTCTAGGCGTTCGGGAGCGCGGCCACCGAGGCGCGCTTGCGCACTCCGCAGCCGCTGGCCTGCCGCCCAGTTACCGAGTCGCCTGCGCCCAGTGGGTGCCTGGGGGCAGAGCCCCAACTCTCTCTGGCCCGCCGCACGCCCGGATTTTTGAAATTGTTTTTGACCTGAGGGCCGCCGGGGAGCCAGTGGCTTCTTCCCAGCGGAACGTCTCCACCCTCGCTCAGTTCGCTGGCCTGTACAATGGATTTAAGGATAAAACCCACCGCACAGGCTTGTCCTAGGTTCTTAGGGACGGTTCAAGCCTCAGAACAGTGTCTGGAGCAGAGGCCTTGTTGTGTAAATGCCAGATATTGTTATGCAGCAGCTCCAGGTCTTGGCCCAGCCATTTTCCTGACTTCTGCCCACTCCACCCCACCCCACCCCACCCTACCCCACCCTGCCCCGACGACGCACGCCCCGACGCACACTCACGGCCAGAGCCTGGGCTGGCCCCTGGGCTCCTTCAGGTCTACTCCTGGCACCTGCCCTGGTTTGCGATATGTTACCAACGTCTGGCCTGTCCCAGGCCCTATGCTCTGCGTGGCGACCGGGCCCAGCACAGGGAGGCTGTACAGAGCGCGGAGTTTACTCCTTATTGGTACCCTGCAGAGGTTGGCAACATCTGACCCGCTCTACAGGCAGGAAACAGGCTCGGAGGCATTGGGAAAACGATCAAGGCCACTTGGCTGGACACTGGCGGAGCTCCTCACTCAAACCTGTCGGGCTTCAATTCCGTGCCAGGCGCACAACTCGGTGCCAGGCCGTCAACTTACCCTGGGCAGTTCTGGCTGGGGGATGAGAGGGATGGGGAGCAGGAAGAGAGCAGCAAAGATGCTATCCTGAAGGAACTTTCCTCTTCAGACCGCTCCATGTCATTGTGGGGCAGGTAGCTGAGGAGTTCGAGACCGTGCTCAGCACCGTGTTTGGGGCATGTGGGACCGAGAGGCTTGGGGAAACTGAGGCCGCTGTGAGAACGGCAGTTTAGCAGCGACTATGGACCCTGCGAGCTTGTGGCCACAAGAGGGCGTCCGGGAGTACGGCCCAGTCCCCGCCCCCTTTGGTTGGGACCCGACCTCTTCCCCGAGTTCCTCCTCCGGCCCCATCCACCGCCAGCACTCGCCTGCCTCCCTTCTGCGCGAGTCCACGCAGCTCCCCAGGTACCCGCCCTGCGCTCCTGACCTTTTCTTCCTCTCTCCAGTCAAAACCCAACCCCACCTACTCTAAGTCTTCCTTTCTCGGATTTCTGGGTCTCCTCCTTCGGGGTTGCCACCATTCCCTCTCCGTGCTCCATTCCAGACCTAGCGAGCCAGAACGGTGGTCCGCGGAAGGAACCTGACCGCGAGGTCAACGCGTTGGGCCCCAGCTGGCAGCGCGTTGAGCACCCTGCGTCCCAGGCGGGTCGCCTTACCCTCTGGGCGCTTCGGTTTCCGCCTCTAGAAAATGGGCTTTCGGGTGTGGGGGTGCGCGCCTGTGGTTCCAGCTACTGGGGGGTGAGGCGGGAGGATCACTTGAGCCCAGGAAGCTCAAGGCTGCAGTGAGCCATGATTGCACCGCTGCATTCCAGCCTGAGCGACAGAGCGAGATCCCTTCTCTTAAAAAAAAAAAAAAAAAAAAAAAAAAAGATGAAGAAAATGGGCTTTTTAGTCTGGGCGCAGTGGCTCACGCCTGTAATCTCAGCATTTTGGGAAGCCAAGGTGGACGGATTACTTGAAGTCAGGAGTTCCAGACCAGTCTGGCCAACAGGATGCGACCCCGTCTCTACTAAAAATACACAATTTAGCCGGGCATGGTGACCAGTGCCTGTAAACCCAGCTACTCAGGAAGCTGAGGCAGGAGAATCACTTGAATCCAGGAGGTGGAGGTTGCAGTGAGCTGAGATCATGCCACTGCACTCCAGCCTGGGCAACAAGAGTTTCCAAAAAAGAAAAAGGAAATGGGCTTTTTACCTCAATTTGGGCTCCCTCTGGCCTGCGTTGCCAACCCATGACCTGTAAACCTGTAACTTACTGTTGAAGTACCAGAGTGGGTACTTACTGCTGACTGAGCAGTGACCCCTTCCTACATGGTAGGCATGGCACATGCATCCCCTTATTTAATACTGTCAACTACCTGTGACCTAGTGCTATTGAATTACCCCCATTTATAGAAAAGAATAATAACAGTAAGAACAGTAATCGCAATGGGAGCCCCATATATTGAGTTTTTGCAGCAGGCACCCCCACTGATAATTTTTTTCTTAAACTTCCTAATTTTTGAGGTTGGCTTTATTGTTCCCATATTTCAGATCAAGAAGCTGAGGCCCAGGGTTACACAATAAAGTGAATGGCAGAGGCAGAAATAACATCTATGTCCTCCTGAGCCCAAAGCATGTTCCTAAAGTTCTGGAAGCCTCCTGGAGGCTTCCTTGCTGGTCCTGTGGGACCCCCACCCTGTCTGCAGCAGCCTCCCTGCTCCACCTGGGCAGGGAGTTCTGTGGCCTCTCATCATCATGGCTTTGAATCACAGGCCCTTCACCAGCACAGCAGCAGCAGGCATGGCAGCAAGCGTGGAGCAGCGTGAGGGCACCATCCAAGTGCAGGGCCAGGGTCTCTTCTTCCGAGAGGCCCGGCCTGGCAGTGGGCAGGCTCGCTTCTCTGTACTGCTGCTGCATGGTATCCGCTTCTCCTCTGAGACCTGGCAGAACCTGGGTACACTGCACAGGCTGGCCCAGGCTGGCTACCAGGCTGTGGCCATTGACCTCCCAGGTACTTAAGGGGCAGGCTTCTGGGCAGGGGTTGGGGGGTCTCATCAGGGACCCACAGGTGGGGGATATAGGATCGGGAGGACCCAGCCAGGCTGGGCCTTGAGCTTGACAGAGTTTGGTCAAGCACACTGCAAGGGCCTCTGAGCAGTCTTGATCCACATGTGGTCCTCGCCACCCAGCTGCTCTTCACTGTTACCTGGGCAGCGTCTCAGTGTCTCTGAGCCTCTGTTTCCTCATCTGTAATGGGAAAAAACCACACTCATGTTTGGGGGCTGGCTCTAATGAGAATGGAATGAGCTAATCCATGTGAGTATGTGGCTAGTACCTGACACAGAGTAATGGGTGCTCAGCAAACTGGAAGTAAAATATTTTGACTGTGTCATAACCATAGGCTTTTGGAAGCCCTATGGAATGAGATCTGAGTCTTCTGAAGCCTTGGGATACGAGGCAGGGCCTGGTGGGTGGCCAGGCCCCCAGTTGTGATCCCACATGCAAAGCCCTGAGCTGGGTTCCAGCGGAGGTAGGGTCAGTGCCCAGACTGCCTGTCATAACCCAGACGGCTGGGTCCCAACCCTTGGTGCCAGGGGCAGCATGGCTGGCCCAATCCCCTCATGCCAGGGATGGTATGGTTTCCACAGGGCTCAAGGGCAGTCCTCCAGCTCAGGCAGGATTGTTTCCAATGGTGAGTTGGCCTGAGCTTCAGGGTGAAGGTCTGGAGCTAATCTTGTTGGTGAAGCCTGAATGACTGGAGGAGGAGCTATGAGTGCAGAACCTGCCCCTCAGCCAATATCCTTCAGGAGCCTCTCCTGCGCCAATCCAGGGCCAGCTGCTTTTCACGCAGTTACTTTTCACAGTAATCTTAAATGGCAGACACTTTTGTTTTCTCCCTTTAACAGATGGGGAAACTGAGTAGCTGAGAGAGGACTGAGGGAAGCCATCCAAGGTCACACAGACAGGAGATGCAGAACTGGGTTCTAGACTCAGACTTACTGGGCTTCACAGCTTGATTCTCTTCAGGACACTTACTGTTGGGGAGACGGGCACAGATGTGGAGAGAAATGCCTCATGCTTGGCACAGATAGGATAGAGTGAGGCTACTGTAGGAATAGACGTGGGCACACTTGATGTTATAGGAACCTGGCCACAGAGAAAGTGACCTAGGAGGGCTTCCTGGAGAGAGGGACCATCTCCCTTGTTTTGCCATTCACTGCTCTGGTCTTGTCTCTTCCACACCTGAATCCCTGCAGGTCTGGGGCACTCCAAGGAAGCAGCAGCCCCTGCCCCTCTTGGGGAGCTGGCTCCTGGGAGCTTCTTGGCGGCTGTGGTGGATGCCTTGGAGCTGGGCCCCCCAGTTGTGATCAGTCCATCACTGAGTGGCATGTACTCCCTGCCCTTTCTCACGGCCCCTGGCTCCCAGCTCCGGGGCTATGTGCCAGTGGCCCCCATCTGCACTGACAAAATCAATGCTGCCAACTATGCCAGTGTGAAGGTATCCTTGTGTGGGAAGCTGAGGTGTCCCTGCCAGGAGCAAGGAGCAGGGAATGGTGCATCCCTGGGCCTTCCTCATCTGGGGGCTGGGTAACCAAGGGGTGTCTTCTGGGAGGAGCTGGCCACCCAACTCCACCCTTTTGGTTTACTCAGCAGGCTACTGTGCCAAGCCCTGTGCTAAATTGTTTTCTGGGGCAAATGCCAATCTGTGCCTCCATGCACTGGGCCAGCTTGCCTCTCTCCCTCATATGGGGTGGTCCCAGGGAGAGACTGAAGTGCTGGGGAGGGCTGGAGCTGATATGGCAGGTCCCTGTTGACTCTGCCCCCCACCCTTCCTTCCTCTCAGACTCCGGCTCTGATTGTATATGGAGACCAGGACCCCATGGGTCAGACCAGCTTTGAGCACCTGAAGCAGCTGCCCAACCACCGAGTGCTGATCATGAAGGGGGCGGGGCACCCCTGTTACCTGGACAAACCGGAGGAGTGGCATACGGGGCTGCTAGACTTTCTGCAGGGGCTGGAGTGAAGCACAGCACTGCTGCAGGGGGTGGGCTGCCTGCCTGCTCTGATCTCTCTCTCTCTCTCTCTCTCTCTCTCTCTCTCTCTCTCTCTCTCTCTCATGCTCTCTCTTCTCTCATGGGCTCTGGCCCATGCACATGCAACAGGTGCGTCTGTCTATTTGTCTGGGTTCTTGTCTTTTGTAGCCTGTTTGTCTTTTCTGTTTCTTTCTTTTGCAGTAATAGACTGAGGAGGTAAAATCAAGAGAAAGAAACCTCAGGAATCAAGGAACATAATCCGGTGGAGGGTAATCCTTTAGATGAGCTTCTCCTGTTCTTCCACTTTCCTGCCTAGCTTTTACTCCTTCCTCTGCTCTGCCCAGCCTTCCCCTGCCACCCCTCCTCCTTCTGCAAATGCCCTGCAGGCCAGCCCTTTCCCCAACATCCACTTCCCACATACATACATGCCCACATGCATGCTTACATATTTAGAGCCTTCCATGTTCCCCAATATGACCCTTCGCTTGAGAGCAACTGCATAGGTCCGTGTAACTCTGGACCGACATGCACATTCTCATGTGCAGCTGTGCATATACACACATGCATACTTGAGCCTCCACACAAGCACTTGCACACATGAACACTTCTAACCATGGCTGGGGAGGTGGGGACCCCATGGGCCAGCCCTTGCAGGAGACCCTTTTGCAAGGCCTAGGGTGTGGCCAGCCCTGAAAGTTACTCAGCCACAGGTTTCAGCTGGCCCCAGGCCAGAAGTGGCCCCCAGAAAGGGAGGGCCACCGCTCTGTCCCCTTGCTTTTACCCTTCCTTCTGGGTGCTCTGCATCTCCCCAAGTTACCAAGCCTGAGGCTTCTCATCGAAGCTTGATTCCTGCTCTGAGGCTTGAGGGGTGGGAGCCAGAGTGGAGGTCGGTGAAATAAAGTGGTGCAATTAGACCTCACAGGTTCCTGCGTCTAAACAGCGCCGCCCCTCCCCCAACCCTGGGACCAACGCTGTGGGCCCCTCCCCCACTCCGGCAGGACCAGATGGTCCCCCTGCCCTTTGTCCACCAGGCCAGATGGAGAGGAAGGGAGATTGGATTCCCCTCCCCACCCACACATACCCAGGTGCCAAGAGACTCAGCTGCGGGGGGAGGTGGAGGTCAGTGGGACCAGGCTGAGCCGATTATGGCGGAGAGGGGGAGGACAGTTGCTCCCCCGACGGCGAGCGGGAGGAGGTCTGGGGGACTTGAGAACAGTTCAGCTCCTCCTCCACTACTATCCCTTCCCCAGTAAAAGACTCAACGGAGCCCGTCCCTTGCGACCCTAGCCCCAAAAGGAATTCCGGGGTTAGATTCGGGGTTATCACAGGGCCGGGTGCACAGGGCCACACGACTCTCACGCCCCTCCTCCAGCCTATCCTGCGCGGACCAGGGCCGGGCCGTGCAGCTGTGGGTGGACGAGGGGAGCGGGTCTGGGTGGGCGCGAGCCCGAGCGGAGAATGGCGCGCAGGGAGCAGAGCCGGGAGCTGGGCGGGGCGCGGGATCACAGCCGGAGCTCTGAGGGACCCCGGCCCGGAGCGAAGTGGAGCGGGGGCTGGCGGCGGGGCGGAGGAGGGGTTGGGGGGGGTGCATGGGGGCTCGGCAAAGGCGTCGGGCGGGCGGCCCGGACCGGAAGGACTGGCCTGGCGGGAGCGGAGGGGCTCGGAGCCGGGCGCAGCGCGGGCGGCGCGAGGAAGGGGCTGGGAACCGCGCTTCAGTCCGGACGCCCCTGGTCGCAACCCGCCAGGCTCCGAGAGCGGCAGGGGAAGGGTCGCCCGAGCCCTCCCGGAAGCGGCCGCCGCTCGGGGCGCACCGCGGCGCGCGGGGCGGGGCGGGCGGCTGCGGCACTGGGGCGGCTGGGGCGGGCCCGCCGCGCTGTAATCGGATCCGGGGAGGGGGCGGGGAGGGGCCGGGCCGGGCGGGCCGGGGGGTGGGGGGGGGCGCGGAGCCGGGCTCCGGGCCGGCCGGGCTCCGCGCCTGTCAAACCCCTCATTGTTCGCAGCTGATGTCACTCGCAGTTGTGAGCGGCCGCCTCTCCCGGGGACAATGTGGGACTGAGCGGCCCAGCCGCCGTGCCGCCGCCGCCGCCGCTGCAGGACAGCCCCAGCGAGGTAGGGCGCGGGCCGGGCGGGGCACGGCGGGCCGCGAAGTTTGGGGGTTCGTCCGAGGGCAGGGAGCCAGTGCCCGGATCCCTCGGTTGGGGTCCCGGGTTTGGAAGACTGCGAGACTGTGAGGAATACGTTCCCTGTCCCACACGGCTGAGGCCTGCACAGGTTGGGGCCGCTGGTCTGCCAGAGGAGCCCCCAGCACCAGGGAGAGGCTTCCTGGACCTTAGATCCCAGATTTGAAGCCCCCCATCCCACTCGCTGTTTCTATCCTTTGGGCCTGCTCCTCTCTCTGCCACCTGCTCTGGGTTCTAGTTCTGCTCCATCTCTGCCCTCATCTGCCACTCCCCTGTAGCTCCTGGCTGGACACACACCCCTTCCCATCCTCTGCAGTCCTTGTGTGAGCCAGAGACAGACCTCCAGGCCAGGGGTGTATGGAGATGACAGCTGGGGGCTCAGAATGGTCCCTCCTGCCCCATAGCTCTTCAGCCCTTCAGCTCTGACCTAGCTTCTTGGCTGGGGTCCTGGGGGGTGGGGGTGGGAGGCTCTGCTACTCACTTCACCCTGGCTGTCATGCCTGCCTGGCCAGGAGAGGGAGGTGCCCGCCTCCTTGCTCCCCTATCCCTGGCCCGCCATCTTGAGACCTGTGGCACCCAGTGCCCCACCCGGCCCCAGCACCCAGGGGGGTGGTCTCCAAGGTGATGCACCCAGGACCAGCTGCATTCCTTTCTCCCCACCAAGCCCAGGATGATCATGTTCATGCTGAACCCACAGGACATATGTTCCCAGGGGCTCTCCTTCTGCCACAAAGGCTCTTAGAACCCATGAACTCCCTAGGAGCTGCCCTCCCTGTTCCCTGGGTCACCCTCATTGGCTCAGGACCAGTACCTGGGACCCTATGCTTTCCCCATCTGAAAAATCTCCTGGCCTTTCCAGGTCCTGGAACCCCCTCAACCTCTAGGGCACCCCCATCCCAGCCCCCATTCCCTAGCCTTCATCAGCATGCAGGCTCAGGCTGCCCAAACACAAGGGGATTGTTCTTCTTGCATGCTCAGGGTGGGGGGCTGGGAGCAGGCAGCCCACACACCCTGGCAGGCCCAGGCCACGAGGAGGCTGGTTTGCCCCACCCTGTGTCCCCAGACAGGCTGTCCACCCTCCCTACTCCCATCACTGCTGCCCCTGCAGCCTCCATCACCATGGCCCAGTGACGCTGACCTCTTGAGGAGAGCTCTAAGCTGCACAGGTAGACTCCCTAGGATTCCCAGCTCTGCCAGTTGCCTTCCATGTAGCCTTACAAACGTTTCCGTTCCTCTCTGGGCCTCGGGCTCCTCTTGTGATCGGTGAGGCCTTTCCAGCTGTGACAGGCTGAGTCCAACTCCACTCTGTGAAATGTACCCCAATCCCCAGCTCTTCTTCCAGTCCCCCTTTTCCATAAGGAGACCCACTCTGCTCCCACCCTCTGAAAACCTAAAGCATAGCCCAAATCCCCGACCCCAGCAGCATACCTCAGGAACCCCTAGTCCTGGTAAAACAGCAGGAGTAGGGCTGGGGATGCTGAGAAAGGAACCAGGAATCCTGTCCAGGCAGGTTCTACCTCTGCCCATGTGGCTGGTCCTACCTCTGCCCATGTGGCTGGTCCCTCATGTCTGGGTCTTCTAACTCTACTCTCATTACTCCTCTGGGAACCTCAGCCCCATCTTTAGTTGCAAATGTCCCCAGGCCCCGTGAGCCTCAACTCTTCTCCCTGCACACCGAGCCTGATCCTGTCTCAAATTTCCTCTTTCTGGAGCTCTGTGTATCATGTAAAGACAGGCTCAGAAATGCCCAACGGGGACTTCTTTGAGTTGCAGCAACATCTTTGAGGGGCACAGTGGCCTGAGTGATCACATTGACTTGGAAGCCTGGGGAGGGCTACACAGAGGAGGTGGCATTTGAGAAGGATTTTGACAGAGAGCGAGGATAGGCATTTTGAGCTGAGGTCAGCCTGGACAAAGGCCTCAAGGGCTGGAGGTGCTAAGTGTGTTCTGCAGCCTGGGATGTGTGGAGGATGGGGTGGAGATGAGACAAGAGAGGCAGGGGCTGGATCACTCGGTCCTTGATGGCCTGTCCGTGGAGCTCAGGCTTTATTCTTTGGGCACTGGGGAGCCATGGGTAGCTGTTGAGCAGGAGAGTAAGCATACAGTTTTCAGAACGGAGAATGGGAGCTAGAGACGTTTCTCAATGTGGATGAGACAGTGAGGGGATGAGTAGCATGATACTGTGGCCTTTCTCCTGGAGCCCAGCCAGAGCCAGGCTTGACTTGGTTTACCTTGGTTCTGAAGTCTCCTGGGGGGCTGCCTAATGATGCTGTAAAGGAAGCTGTAGCATTTCTGGCACCTGCCAACTTGTCAGAGCTGCCTTTCCCTTCCTGGCACTCTGTCTGTGTGGCAGATCTGAATGAAAAAGCCAGAGGCTGGAGCTTGTGGACCCCAGGATGCTCACGCGAGGCTCCTTACTCCTCTTCTCCTCTCCCAGCTGGAGATGGTTGGCCATCCTGAGAAGCTGGGAGGCCGAGAGGCTGGGCACATGTGTCCGAGGATGCTGGAGCAGTTCTTGTGAAGGCCTGGCTAGTCAGGAGAGTGAGCATCCCCAGAGGAGGGGATGGGCAGGAGAGTTAGGAGCCCTTGATGCAGACCTGCTCAGGCCGAGGGTCCTCCCCCACCACACCCTGCCTCCCAGGATGCTCTGTGCCATTCCCCAGCATCACTGGGTGTGGCTAGTGTGGCTGGGAATAGGAGAAGGAGGCTGCTAGGCAGGGAGCTGGGGGTGCTGAGGTGATGGGGGGCATATGAGATGGAGAGTGAAGCCCAGGTGGGTCCACAGGCCCCAGCTGGTCCAGACATTCTGGCCAGCAGAGCGGAGGGAATCCCCCAAGGGGCGGGCCAGTCTACTTGAATCGCCTGGCCCCAGGGGCCCTCCCTTCCCCTGGATTGTTCTTGCTCCAGAACAAAGGCAGGGTGGACACTTGATCCCTGCATGTGGGGGGAGCTGGCTAAGCCCCCGGCCCTTTGGGCAGCTGTCATGAGAGAGAGACAGCTGAGGGGGAGGGGCAGGAAGGGGGCAGTCGCCATCGCTTACACAGCTGTCACCCCCCCCCCACCCCCTCCAGCCTGAGTGGCAGAAAGCCAGGGACAGAAGGAGTGGGCGCTGAGGCTGGGGAGGGGGCCTGGGAGTCAGGAGGGAGTGCCCGATGTCGGAGGTCCAGTGTGAGCTTGGTGTGTTCTGCCAGGGAGTCCTGCTGACAGAGGGGGCTGGGCACTCTCGGAGGTGAGCTGGAGGTCAGTGTGGCATGTTGTGTGGCTGCCATGTGGGTGGCCCGGCAGAGACCCAGGGCCCACCAGGCTGCCGTAGCAAAAAACTGCCTAGAGCCCCAGTGAGGGCAGGGGAAGCCAGTGATGCCTTATGGGGCTGCTTGTTCCTTGGGCCCTAGGAGAATAATTTGGAAGACATGGGTCAGTATGCCTTGATCTTTCCTTAAGATGGCAAAACCCTTGAGAGTCTTTTAGAACAGGAAGGGTGCAGAAAGACCAGCAACTCTCTCCTTACCCCCAGCTCCTAAACACAATACAGGTGGGTAAACCAAGGCCTAGGTCAGATGAGGAACTGGCCAAAGTTACCCGCTGGACTTGGGGTGGTGGGTCTCTGCTGGGGACCCAGGCGTCTTTTCATGGCAGAAGCTCCAGTTCTGGCCATGTTCCAGACCTCCTGCCCAATTTTTTCCTGGAGCCACAAGAGGTGATGTAAAGATGGTATGGGGACAATGTCAGGTCTCTCACTGGTTACCATCCCAAGGGGGTCCTTGAGCCCCAGAAAATTTTGGAACTTATGACTGAGGCTCTGGACAAGTTGTCAGTCATTTCCAAATAGTATCCCTGTCTACTAGCCAGGCAAAGTTCTCAGAAACAACTGAAGCCCAGTCCCCACTTCCGAAGGAGCCTGCCCTCCAGGAAGAGGACTAACAGATCCAGACAGGAGCAGCCTGAAAGGGGAGGCAGATGTGGCTTTGGATAGCCCCACACTAGCAATGCTAGTCCCACTATGTCCCATCTCTCTGTGACCTTGGGCAGGTTACTGATCCTCTCCAGGCATCAGGTTCTCCTGTGCAGTGAATTCATCTGTTCAGCTAACCAGTATGTTAGCTGAGTTCCAGCTGAGCTCAGTCTGTTCTGAGCACCTTCTCTGGCCTGGCTCTGAACTGAGCCCTGGGGACGTAAGAAAAGGCACCAGCCTTGGCTCCTGCTCCAAGGGGCTCCTGGGCTCCTGGGCTTGGCTGTCCAGAGAGGCAGAAACAAGCACGTCATCACAAGTGCTTTGATGGGGGAAGTGCAGGCAGCTGGGGGAATGTCTAGCAAGGGCAGCCAGCGTGAGGCTGGCCAGGATGCTCGGAGAGCACAGTCCCTGCATCCACTGCTCCTCTCCACCCTCTGGAGTGCCTATGGCAGAACTCAAATGGAAGGAGGAGCAGCTGCACCCAGGGGAGCAGTGTGTCACCTCTCTTGGAGGGGTGAGGAAACAGACCTTACGCTGTATGGTGGCTTGCCGGGGCTTCTGAGAAGGAGCCAGGCTGGGAGTCGCCTTCCCCTTCCATGCTCACACTCTGGCTAGCAAGGGGAGTTCAGAAGAGGGCGCTGGACAGAGCTCGATGCCTTTTCCTGTCATGTCAGGATGGGGCAGGGGACTGAGGAGGAAGGCACCCAGAGACCTCTGGAGCGTTCCAAGCCCAGCACACTCATCTTTCGCCCGCACACCCTCCTGGGCAGGAGGAATTTGCAGTGTTAGGGCTTGGTCTTGGCCCAGACTTAGCACCAGTTGGTCCCACTCCCTGTTTTCCCCATAGAGTTCTGGTCCCCTAGTGAGCTCCCCATCAAGGCGGAGCCTTGGCAGGAGACAGCCGCCTAAGGAGAGGGATTTCCAAGCAGGATTAAGGTTCAGGATTAAGTTGGGCCTGAAAAGGGGTCGTGTGGGGAGGGCTAGTGGTGGAGCTAATCCCAGCAGCTAATCTCAGGCTCCACCTTCCTCCATCAGTTAATGGCCTTGACATTCCCGCAGCCCACCAAATCCTTTTCTTACCCATCACGCAGTCCCAGAGAGAGGTGTTCCCTCCATTTTATGAGTGAGGAAATTGAGACTCAGAGCCCAAGTGACTTGCTTCTGGTACAGTAGAAAGTGTTCCAGGCTGGGAGTGTGGCCAGCCTGGACACTTCTTCCCTCCTGTTCCCAAGGCCATTTTCAGCACATAGGAGAGAGATTGGAAACCAATGTGCAGATCTGCCAGTCCCCTGACACCCTGTGCCCCACCCACTGCAGTGCAGTGCTGAATGAACCCTGCCCAGAGGTGTCCGTAGTGAGCCTCTGCTCTAGTGACTTCTGGGAGGTGGGAGTGGCCTCTGGAGGTGTGGCTCAATTGCCCGCCTCAGTCCTCCCTCAAGCCTTTACCAGGCAGGGCAAGACCTGACCATATCTGAGGCCTCTCTCCCTCCAAGACTCCCCACGACCGCTCCAGCTTCCTCCACAACTGCTCCTCTGTGCTCCAGCCAGTAGAGGATATGGCCTCTGGATGCAAGTGCCTTTTGTATGGAGTAAAGTTTCAGCCTGAACTCCACCATCAAGCCCCCATCCACAGAGGTTCCCTTTTCCAAGAGGTCAGGGAGGAGGCTCTCCTCTCTGGACTCCCATAGATTCCTAGTCAATTATTTCTTTTAGTATCTCAGGGTAAGGGAAAGACTAGGTACCTACCCTGTATGTGCTTATTGTTTTAATTTTTGTCACCCTTTGGAGATGGGAATTCGTATCCCCTTCTACAGATGGGGAAGCTGAGGCTCAGAAGGGTTGAATGGGCTCCCCAGGCTTACACAGCTTGTGAGACACACATAAGCACCCTCGTTTGGCACTCAAGGTCCATGCAATCTCTTTCCTCTGGGAGTCTGGTTGGCCCAGCTCTGGGGTTCCCATGTAAGGGCATGGGCAGGGTGAACTGCGCTCCTCTCGAATCCCTCTTTGGCTGCCCCTGCCAGAGCCGGCCAGGCCGCAGCGTGGACACACTTGCAGGTCGCTGTGGCCCCAGCCCCGCCTGACAGGATGAGCGGCTCGGATGGGGGGCTGGAGGAGGAGCCAGAGCTCAGCATCACCCTCACACTGCGGATGCTGATGCACGGGAAGGTGAGCGGGACGTGGAGGCGAGGCGAGGCCGGGCTGGGCTGGGCTGGGCTGGGCTGGGCTGGGCTGGGCTGGGTTGCATTGGGTGTCCCAGTGCAGGGGCGGGGGCTGGGCCTGGGCACTAGCACCCATTTGACAGCTCTTGTCTTGTCTGCAGGAAGTGGGCAGCATCATCGGGAAGGTAGGTGACCAGTTCTGCTCTGTACATCCCCCTCCAGCTGAGGCCTCAGCCCAGGGAAGGAGGCTGGGACCTCTAAGGTTAAGAGCGATCCTGTTTTGTCTTCCACAGAAGGGCGAGACTGTAAAGCGAATCCGGGAGCAGGTGAGGATGGAGTTTGGGGTAGGAGCCAAAGGCACCTGATGTGGAGGGGAGATCCCTGCCTCACCTTTTCCCTGAACCACTCCATCTGGGCTGACCACTGAGTGCTCCAGAGGGTGGCAGTTTTGAGCCATGCCTGGGGCCTGGTGAGTGGGGCAGGCAGACGAGTTCCGGCGAGGGAGCAGGGAAGATTCCCCGCTGCCCAGCGCTCATTCTGTATCTGCAGAGCAGTGCCCGGATCACCATCTCCGAGGGCTCCTGCCCCGAACGCATTACCACCATCACCGGGTCTACAGCTGCTGTCTTCCATGCAGTCTCCATGATTGCTTTCAAACTGGATGAGGTCCGTGGCTGGCCAGAGCAGGAGGCCAAGAATGGTTCCCCGGGAGGAACGCAACTCCCATCCCAGATAGTGGCTGTGGGTGGGAGGGGAGGTCAAGCCCTGGGCAGTGTTCCCTTGAAGTGGGACTGGGAAAAGGGTACCCTCCTGACCCCAGGGCGGATGTAGCAGGGATGAGCATGGCTAACCTACCATCTCCGTGTCCTAGGACCTTTGTGCTGCTCCTGCAAATGGTGGAAATGTCTCCAGGCCTCCGGTGACCCTGCGCCTTGTCATTCCTGCCAGCCAGTGTGGCTCACTGATTGGGAAGGCTGGCACTAAGATCAAGGAGATCCGAGAGGTGAGGGGAGAGGGATACCACCCACAGGGAGTCCCAGGCAAGGGAGTAATTGTAAGAGGGGTGCTAGGCTGATGGCATCCTCTCCCTTAGAGAGCTCTGAGCCTGGGCAGCCCTTTTCTGGGTTATAGGAGCAGCCAAAAGCGGCCCCTGTTTTCTGTTTGCAGACTACGGGTGCCCAGGTACAGGTGGCAGGGGACCTGCTCCCCAACTCTACAGAGCGAGCTGTTACAGTGTCTGGGGTGCCTGATGCCATCATCCTGTGTGTGCGCCAGATCTGCGCTGTTATCCTGGAGGTGCTGCCCTGGGGCAGGGAGAGAGGGGCAGGAGATGGGCCCTGGGTCTGCCTTGTCGGGCCCCCTGTGCCACAGGTGGGGCAGAGCAGGGTTGCAGGGATAGACGATGAACTCCAGGGATCACGTGCATTTCCCTGGGCTCATGGTGGGGGCCTGAGGCCACTGGGTAGCTGGGGAGGTTATCAGAGCCTGAGAGGGTCCTAACAGAGCCTCCCCATTTATGCCTTCCAGTCCCCACCCAAAGGAGCCACTATCCCCTACCATCCGAGCCTCTCCCTAGGTACTGTCCTTCTCTCCGCCAACCAGGTGAGGGGAACAGCAGGGACAGCAGGACACATTACTAGAGAAGGGGGATTGAGATGGAGGAGGGGATGGAAGAAGGAATTGTGGGTCCAGGGAGAGGGGAAGGAGTGACTCTGGCTGAACTGACCGAATGTCACAGTAATCCCTGTTTTACTCCCTTTGTCTCCACAGGGCTTCTCTGTCCAGGGTCAGTATGGGGCTGTGACCCCAGCTGAGGTGAGTGACCCACAGCCCAAGGCACCCCTTCCCGAACCAAGCCTCTTCTGATTTCTGACCCCTCTTCTTTGGCACAGGTCACCAAACTCCAGCAGCTCTCAAGCCATGCGGTCCCCTTTGCCACACCCAGCGTGGTGCCAGGTGAGCAGCCCCTGCACAAGGAGGCAGGGGAGGGTCGTAAGAGGGCAGCGCTTCCCTTCCAGGAAGAGTGGAAATGGTGGGGCAGGAAAGGCCCAGAACCACACTCAGTCCCTCTTCCCCACTCAGGACTGGATCCCGGCACACAGACCAGCTCACAGGAGTTCCTGGTTCCCAATGATGTGAGCAGGGGATGGGATGGCTGGAGGGTGGGTAGGGAGCCTGGGGGTCTGGGCCTCACCCAGGGTTGAATTCTGCCCTCCCTCTAGCTGATTGGCTGTGTGATCGGGCGCCAGGGCAGCAAGATCAGCGAGATCCGGCAGATGTCAGGGGCACATATCAAGATCGGGAACCAAGCAGAGGGCGCTGGGGAGCGGCATGTGACCATCACTGGGTCACCGGTCTCCATCGCCCTGGCCCAGTACCTCATCACTGCCTGGTGAGCGTGGGGTGGGCAACATCGGGGGAGCAGGTCATGGTTCTCATGTGCCCAAGAAAGGCAGGAGTGGGGAGAGGACAGCTGGCCTTCTCTGTCTGTCTGGGCCGGACCTCTGCCTCTCCTAACCCTACCCCAATTCCCCACAGTGTTTGCCTAACTCACCCTCTGTTGCCCCATCTCCTGCCTCGATATCCACGCCTCATGTCCTCATTCTTCATTGCTGTCTCTGGCTGCCCCATTTCTCCCTGCACCCCATGCTGTATCTGCTTGTTCTTTCTTTCTCTTCCACACTTCCCATCTTCCCCTCAAACACATCCACCCATGTCATTGTTCTCTCTTCACTGCCTCTCTCTTGCCTTTCATCTAATCTCATGCCCATCTCTGCCCTCATTGCCCCTCTCTCACTCCCACTTTCCCCTTCGTCTCCCTTCTATATCCCTCTCTCCAGTCTAGAGACGGCCAAGTCTACCTCTGGGGGGACACCCGGCTCGGCCCCCGCAGACCTGCCTGCCCCCTTCTCGCCGCCTCTGACGGCCCTGCCCACAGCTCCCCCCGGCCTGCTGGGCACACCCTATGCCATCTCCCTCTCCAACTTCATCGGCCTCAAGCCCGTGCCCTTCTTGGCTCTACCACCTGCTTCTCCAGGGCCGCCGCCGGGCTTGGCAGCCTACACTGCCAAGATGGCAGCAGCTAATGGGAGTAAGAAGGCTGAGCGGCAGAAATTCTCCCCCTACTGAGGCCAGCTGTGGTACAGGCAGGGGCAGGCAGGACCGACAGCAGGGGGCTGCCTCCGCACCCTACTCGCCCAAGGAGACTCCACCCTGGGGTCCCAAGTGCCGCTAACGCCCAGACGCATGGATGCACCCCCTACCCTGCCTCTGTCTATAGGAGTTCCTTCTCTCAGAGTGGGGGCAGTTTCTGGCCCAGGGGTCTGAGCTGTGGCAGCCCCAGGCCAGGGGGCCCTACCCCCTCAGCTCTGTGCTTGGATACAGGGATCAGCCAGGGGACTCCCTAGTGCCCCCACCATGGTTGGTGTCACTCATGCACTCCCCATCCCTTAGGACTCTGCACCCTTGTGAGAGTCAGGGAGGAGGTCCGGGGGGTAGCTGGGGCCAGGCTTCTCTCCCCACCACCTGCAGATTTCTTGCTGCTTCCACTGATACCCTTTTGACTGGAATGAACTGGCTGGGCTTGTCAGGGGGCACCCCAAAGAGGGGCCACTGCCAGGTAGCTGGGGGAGTGGCATGGGGCAGGGGCCCAGTTCTCAGCAGCAGACACTCTGTACAGTTTTTTCAATCCCTGTTTTTTGAATAAATATTCTCAGCGACCACGAAGTTGTGAAATACTGGTGTTGTGGGCGGGAAAACCTCTAGAAAATGGGTGCAGCTGAGGTTCTGGAGGACCCCCATGTGTGAATCCACCAACCTCAGTTAGGCCTCAGCGCCTTCCACATGCCAGTTCTGCGGCTTCAGGACCCTTAGAGGGTCAAGTCATCCCGCCTCCTGCTTCTAACACCAAACTGGTCCAGTTGTCTTCTGGGCATTTTAGAAGCAGATGGAGGAGTTTCAGTAGCTTTGTCCAGACTTTCCTTGGTGCAGATGTCAGGGAAGTCCTGAGGGTCTCTCCAGTGGTTCTTGCTACTGCAGCTATAACCCAGATCCTGTCCTGCTTGGCGGGTCACTTTGGTTGTGAGCCCTTAGGGCCCCCTTCTCTGTGACACCTGCCTACCTTGGCCTGAGGACTACCTGTGAGTTTCACAAACCACCTATGCTGGAGGGGCCCTTAGAGATGCTGCAGGGTGCAGATGAGAAAGCCTAAGAAAGGGTCGGCCTGTGCACAACGCTATGCAGTGCTGGGTCCAGACCCCAGCATTCCTGGCTCTCAGAAGTCCATGGGCCTCACCAGGCTGCAGACATCCTTTCTCCTCCTGTTCCAGTGCCAGATGTCCAGCAGGGCACCTGTGCAAGGGCTGGATGAGCCCCCATGGAAACCACCCTTTTTTCTCCTGCTCAGGAGAGAGAGCTCTCAGGTGGCCCCTGGCATGCTGGGGCACCGAACTCCAGCCAACTCGGGGGTCTGTTCTGGCGCCTCAGAAGGGCCTACATTTGGGCCCTCCGGGGGTCTCTGGAGGCATCGCAGGAGTGCCCGCGGGTGCCAGGCTTGCGGAGTGCAGGCCCGCGGAGGTCCAGGCAGTGCACGGCGAGTGAGGCGGCCCAGTGCCAAGCGCACGGGGCGCTGCAGCAGGCCATACAGGAAAGGGTGAGCCGCGAAGGCCGAGTAGGCGACCCAGGTGACAGCCGCCTCGGCTTCCGCGGCCCGCGCTGCGGGTGCCAGGCACGCGCAGCCATAAGGCAGCCAGCAGGCTGCAAATTGGCCCACGGCCAGCGCTGGGGCCAGGGCTGCCTTGCCCCCGGGCAGGCGAGGCCGGAGGGGCGGCAAGATGGAAAGGCGGCTATCCAGAGAGTCCGAGCGGAGCCGGGACCCCCGTGCCGGCCGTGGGGGCTTCAGGGCAGCGCGACGCGCCACCACGAAGATGCCGCCATAGGCGCCGAGCAGTAGGAGGGCGGGCAGCGCGAAGGCCAGCAGCGCCCAGAGCGGCCGGAAGGGCCCGAGGCCCCCCGCCAGGACCGAGCAGCGAGCAGGAGCTGGGGGCGGCGCGGGCGGCGGCCCGAGCAAGGAGAGCGCGCCCAGCAGCCCGGCCGCGGCCCATACAGCGGTGAGCACGAGCACAGGCGGCGGCCGCGAGCCTGGCCGCAGCGGGTGCACGATGAGGCGGTAGCGCGCCAGGCCAAGTGCAGCCACACCGAGCGTGCAGGCCGGCAGCAGAGCTGCGGAGAGGAAGCGCGCGGCCCGGCACGGCGCGGGGCCCAGGCGCACGCGGCCCAGCCCCGGCGGGGGTGCGGCCAGCAGGCCCAGCGGCATGATGGAAGCGGCCGCCAGCAGGTCCACGACGCACAGGTGCACCAGGTAGAGCGCGTCGCGCAGTCCCGGCGTTCGCAGCACCACGACCAGCAGCGCACCGTTGCCCAGCAGTGCCCCCACCTCCACGACAGCTGCCAGGATCAACGCCACCGAGCCTGCGACTTCCGAGGTGTTCAGCCCTGTGGAGTTGGCCATTTGGGCTCTCAGGCTTCACCCTGCGCTGGAATGTAGATGGCAAAATGTAGAGCCTATAGTTGCAGGATTTCCATCACCTGTCCCTTCCTCCTCCTGTCCCTAGCTCCTCCGGCCCCTCACCTCATTGGCTGCCCAGGAGGTGGCTCCGACGCCCAGGCCGCCATCCTCTCGGGGGCTTGGCCAGCCCCATGGAGGGGTGCAAGGATGAGTCTGGCGTCTCTCTCCCCTGCCCCAGTCCAGCTCCAGCAACTCAGCCCCTGTCGGAGATGGTACTGGCTGTCACTCTGATGTTGCCACACAGGGCTGGCAAGGGAGGGGCAGGGCCTGGCGCCAGCCCCCTGGGTCCTAGCAGCTGCCAGCTGAAGGCTGGAGGCTCTGCTGTGGAAGTGCCTGGGGGTGTCTCTAGGGTGGTGGGGTGGAGGACAGAGCAGGCACCCACCTGGAGCCTAGACTTGAGAGGGTTGGAGTATGGGCTTTGGAGTCAGTCAGAGCCTGATGATCTACCTTTCTCAGTGGTGGGGAGTGGCCCCCATCCCCTCTCCTCCCCCATCCTCATCAATGGGGGTAATCACAGCATTTAGCTCTCATATTAAAGGGAAACTGGTAGCAGTGAGACAAGAGCTGAAGCAGGAGGACCCTTAGGCATGGCCCGGCCCCCAAGAGGGCTAGTTCTCTCAGGAAGAAAGGAGGCTGGGAAAAGTGAGAGAAAAGCATAGGACTTGGCACAGAGTAGCGTGCTTGGCTAATATATATATTTTTTGAGACGGCGTCTTGAACTGTTGCCTGGACTGAAGTGCAATGGCATGATCTCGGCTCACTGCAACCTCCGCCTCCCAGGTTCAAGCGATTCTCCTGCCTCAGCTTCCTGAGTAACTGGGATTACAGGCGCCCGCCACCATGCCTGGCTATTTTTTTGTATTTAGTAGAGATGAGGTTTCACTATGTTGGCCAGGCTGGTCTGAACTCCTGACCTCATGATCTGCCCACCTTGGCCTCCCAAAGTGCTGGGATTACAGGCATGAGCCACTGCGCCCGGCCATGCTCAGCTAATATTAATAACGCACAGAATAGGTGCCCCATGATAGTGTGTGGGATAAGGGAGAGGAGGCTTTAGTGGGCAGATGCTGTTTGGTTTTTTTGTTACTGTTCTTTGCTTTTGTTTTTGCTGCTAGCAAACAGGTTCCCTTCTGGTAAGAGTGCCCTGAATTTAATTTCTTTTCTTATCACTTTCTCTCTCTCTCTCTTTTTCTTTCTTTTTTTGAGACAGGGTCTCAGTCTGTTGCCCAGGCTGGAATGCAGTGGTGCAATCTTGGCTCCCTGCTATCTCTGCCTCCCAGACTCAAGTGAGCCTCCCACCTCAGCCTCCCAGGTAGCTGGAACTACAGGCATGAGCCACCATACCTGGCTAAACACCCTGAATTTTCTTGAGGAAACCACCCCTCCCTAATTCTCAGGACAGGCAGTTTGGGTGAACAAGATCTCCACTCTCCATTAGCCTGGTTAGGCACAAAACCCAGTCCTGACCAATCAGTGAATGGCAGGGTTCCCCGCCCCAATGTGGTTGGCTCATGGAAAGCTGTGTAACTCCAGTGGGGCATATGCCCCCAGGTGAAGTCACCCAGTTTCATGGCAAAACCCCATCTATACTCTGATAGCTTCCAAAGGTATCTGAAGCCTCTTCCTCTTTCCTTGGGTATCCAGCTGCCTTTTCAATATTTCCCCCAGGACTTTCACTAATGGGCATCTCAAACTTCCTATGTCCAAAACAGAACCATGACTCTTGACCCTTCCTTAACAATCTGCTTCTCCCAGAATCTTCTCCATTTCAGTAAACTCTATCTCAGGATGCCTCCCTCTCCCTCATGCCCTATGTCCAATCCACTGAGATCTCTGGAATCCAGCCTCCAGCCATTTCTCACCATCACCATCAAGCTGGTCCCAGCCACCACCTCTCAACTGGACCATCTCAACATCCTTCTAACTGGTGTCATGGCCTCGGCTCCTGTACCTTGTGCTGGCTGCCTGCCTGTTTGCCCTCAGATTCATCCCTCTTCCCCCGAGTGCTATACTGCCTTCCTGGGAACTATTTCCCAGCCTCCTTTGTCAACTGACTTTGGGTATGTTCAGCCAATGGAAGTTACCAGCAGAAGACTGGTGGATGGGAGGAGGGAGAAGCCAGGATTTATTTCCCTCAAGCTCAGCTAGGGGCTCCTTCAGGTGGCCCCCTCTGTGGTCTGGCTCCTGCAGGGTGATCCTTGCCTCTGGGCAGCAGAGCCCCATTTGCTTCCTTGATCTCTCCAGTCTTAGGGTGGTAGTGACTTCCGGCTGTTGCTAATCTTTGGATTGCCGCATCATCCCCCATTTGGTCATTCAATTCTTTCCCTGTATCAAATTTCCCTTGTCTGAAATACCTAGGGTACTTTCTATCTTGCTGACTGGATGTTAACTGACATATATTCTACCGTCCACTCTCCACACGGTGGCTGAAGTGGATCTCTCTAAAAACAAAGCGACGGGGCATGACCCAGCTTTCATCCCTCCAAGAGCTTCCCTTCATCAGAACAGATCAGAATAGAATCTCAGCTTCTCTGTGATGTGAGCTAGGCCCTATTATCTGCCTTTTTTGCCCATCTCTGAGCCCACCCTCCTTGCTCACAGTATTTCTAGCCACAGCAGTCTGCTTGCTGTTCCTTCTGCCCATCAAACCGGTTTCTTTGCCTCTGGTGTTTCCATTGCAAGAATACCCTTCCTGCAGATCTGCCCACGGCTTGCTGCCTCACACAATTCAGGTCTCTACTCGAGAGGGACCTTCAGCGACTGTCTTTCCTAAAATCATTCTACCTTCTCATCACTCAAATCCTTTTATCCTGCTTTATTTTTCTTCCCAGCACTTTTCCTACCTGCTGTGGTATTTCATATTTATGCACACATTTACTTAGAGCCTGCTTTGCTAGAATGTAAGCTCCATGAGAGCAGGGTTCTCATGAGTCCCACTTGTACCGCCTGTGCCCCTAGCACTCCTCACAGGCACATGGTCAGCATCGCTGCAGATCTAGATGGTGAAGACAGGACATGGGCCTCCTGGTTTGACTAATTTTGTGCTGGAATTCAAAGGACTCCAGTGTAGTTCTCCATTATTCAGATGAGAAAAGTAGGGTCCAGAGAGGGGAGAAATGTGTCCCAGATCACACAGCTGAGTTGGACCTGGAATCCAGGTTACTTGCTTCCTAGAGCTACATCCACACAGGTGTCCCTTCCTGTCCTTGGCTACAACTTGAACTTGGGCATTTGCTTCTAGGAGGTGAAGCTGGATTTTTGAAGTTTTGGTCTCTAACCAGGCAGCCCTGTGGCCCTGGGGCAGCCCTTGAGCTACCAGGCCCTGGAGAGAGCTCAGTAGGGCCAGGTGGGAGCAGCAAATGAGAAAAGTAGACTAGGGCGGGGTGGAGACCATGGTGGGTTGCAGAGTTCATGCTCCCTTCAACATAATTAATATGAATAAAAAATTAAAACACCTTGTTAGCATGTGTATGTATGTGTGTGTATTGCAAAATTTGCAAAACACAAAACAAAACAAAATTAAAAAGTTACAGGAAGGATACGCCAGAAACTAAGGCACTGGCTCCCTCCCGCAGGTGAGTAGGAATGGAGGGAGGGGATAGGAGGATTCTACTTGTATAGAGTGGACCTTTTGGAACTACATTAATGTTCCACATATTGAAAACGATACAGTAACACAGAAGAATGTAGACAGAAATGACTGAGCCTATCTGTATTTCAAACCAATAACACAACCTCATTGAAGAGAAAGAACCAATCCAAGTAACATCTGAACCTGTATTTAAACTGTTACTTTGACCATGGACCCTCAGTCTAAAGACAAAAAGATAATCTTGAGTAACATCAGATACATCATGAGCTCTATTTAGAACGTTTGTTTTTCACAGGGTATGGGTATGGCAATTCTGCAATTCCTTTCTGTGTAGAATTGAGCAAATAGGTAGATATATTGATGTTGATGGAAACCCAGGTTGTTACTGTTTGAGAACTGAGGAAATAGGGAATCGGGGAAGAACAGAAGAACTCTGTGGTATTTGATTGGAACTGGATAAATAGGTATAGAGGGATATGTTTGTTTTTTATTCACACATACTTATTCCTTCTCTCCCTTTTTTTTTTCCTTTTTAATTTTTTTAGAGACAGAGTCTCAGTTTGTCATTCAGGCTGGAACGTAGTGTTGCAATCATAACTCACTCCAGCTTCGAACTCTTGGGCTCAAGAGATCCTCCTGCTTTGGCCTCTCACAGTGCTGAGGTTACAGGTGAGAGCCACTGTGCCCAGCCACATATACACGTTCCTTAGCTCTCTTTGCTGAAAGGACTTAAAAGCAATGACACCTTAGTACCAACAAGCACATCTACTGCCCAGATCTTGGATTCTAAACAACATTTCCTGCTCCCAGGAACCAGGACTCCTTGGAGAAATGGCTGATTCCAGGTTTGTACAAGATGAACTTGGAACATCTTGTGATGCCAGAGAGAAAGGATATGCTCAAAAAAAAAAAAAAAAAAAAAAAAAGAAAGAAAGAAAAGAAAAGAAAAAAAGAAATGATCAGGACACAGAAGGGACCTTCTGCTGGCCAAATCTGGGACAACTTGAGGCTCAAAAATAAATGACAGTAATGGATTATAACTCACTGAATAAAATAAAAATCCAGGAGTCTATACTGATAACAAAGACAGAAAGGATATTGTTAACTAATACTATAAAGGAAACGATGGAGTTAGATTAACTACCGTTTCCAACCCTCTTAGCAAAAATTGATTCAGGTAATTGATTTCGGGTAAGTTATCATCAATGGATATTAAAGCTAGTGGGTGAAAGGTGATGAAAAAAGGGACATTTACACCCCACAATATTTCCCCACAGATTACTGATTAATTACAAAGGAGAGAATGGTAGCTTCACAGTGGAGAAATGTAGTGGACATCACCTTAATGGATGATCAAGGTTAATTAACATTACCAAGAATGGGCCATGCCCCTACGGATGGAATTCACTGAAGGCATATCATTTATGTCATGTTCCTGCCTATGCAATACCTAAATCTAATCACCACAAAGCATCAGAGAAACCTAAACTCAGAAACATTCTATAAAACTGGTCTATATTCTTCTCAAGAATGTCAAAGTTATAAAAGAAAAAAAAAGCTGAGGAGTGTTTTCAGATTAAAGGAGACTAAAGGGACACAACATCTAAATGTACCATGCAACCCTAGCCTGGACGTCACCGGCTCCAGCACTGGCACTCCTCGTCCGTGGGTAGGATGACCTGCTGGTGATCACTGGCATTCCTGCCTGAACAGCCTCCTTTCATGGCTGCAGAGCTGTGCTCCTCTGACATGTGTTCAACTTGTTTGTAATATTTAGATTAAGACACAAAGGAGGCTGGGTGCGGTGATCCCAGCACTTTGGGAGGCCAAGGCAGGAGGATCACCTCAGCCCTGGAGTTTGAGACCAACCTGGGCAACATGGCAAAACTCAAAAATTAGCCAGGTATGGTGTCATGTATCTGCAGTCCCAGCTACTTTGGAGGCTGAGATGGGAGGATCACCTGAGCCTGGGGAGGCTGAGGCTGCAGTGAGCAGTGGTCGCACCACTGCACTCCAGCTTGGGTGACAGTTAGACCCTGCCTCGAAAACAAAAAGACACAAAGGGATGTTTGGTGCTAAAACATGAGAAATGCTTGATTCACCTGGCAATGTCTGGGATGAAGGACAGAATCACCATGTGGGTCCCCAGATGACAAATAGTTCTCAGTTGATAGTGGGGGTCGCCCTCGAAGGCTCAATGAGAGGAAGCAGGTTGTTGCAGTGATGGACCAGGAGGGACAGGGGTATGTACATGATCCACATCAACCCATGTGAGTGCTCACTACCTGGAGTGTGGCTGGAGGCTCAGGCCCAGCACAGCTGTGGCACAGACAGGCAGAGGCTGGAGCAATAGAATACCATGTTTACTAAACCTGCTTGCGCGTGCCTGCAGTTTAGCCTACCTTGGTGACCACGGGGCTCTGATGTGTAGTTCAGGCCAGGATGGATGGCGTGGGTGGATGTGGGACCCAGCCCACTCTCAGCTGTGCCCCTTGAGTAGGCTGCTGCATCTGTGTCCCCGTAATAAGTCCCCACCACACCCCTCACTTTAGGAGGCAAGACTCTGGGGCCACAGCCATGCCAAGGCTAACAGGGATTGGAGGGAAGGGGGATCGATGTCTGGGACACAGAGGAGCCTGGCAAGAGGGAGTGATACGGATCCAGCAACCATCCAAGGGGAATGAAATCAGCATGTCCAAGAGACGTCTGCGCTGCCAGTTCACTGCAGCACTGCTCACCATAGCCGAGAGATGGAAGCAACCTCAGCGTCCACCGACAGATGAGTGGATAGAGGAAAGGTGGAGCATATACAAAACAGAGTACCATTCAGCCTTAAAAAGGAAGAAATCCTGTCCTTTATGAAAACATGGGTGAACCTGGTGGATATTATGCTAAGTGAAATAAGCCAGGCACAGAAAGACAAACATCGCATGACTTCACTTACATGTGGAACCTAAAAAAGCTGCCTTATACCAGAGTAGAATGCTGGGAGGAGAGGGACCGGGCAGCTGTGGGTCAAAGAACACACAATTTCAGTCAGACAGGAGGAGTAAATCCAGGGATCCTGTACAGCTCGGTGACTGTAGTTAACAACAATGTATTGCATTCTTGAAAAAAGGAGATATAGGGGAACCGGAGACAGGGAAGGAAGAGTGAAGATCACCGTCCAGCCCTGCAGGACCCAGGGGGACAGAGTGGGCACTCAGAGGTGAACCTCCAGCAGGTAGCGCAGGCGACACTGGCTCTCCTGGTAGATGAGGTACTCGCTCTGGGAGAATGTGGAGCTGCTGAACTCTGGGCAGGGCACAGGCTGGCCCTGGGGCACCACTACTCGCTGGCCATCCAGCTCCAGCTCAGTGTCCTGGGTCGGATCTGCAGGGCACATCAAGGGTCAGGGTGGCTCAGGGGTCACTGGTCCCTGGACTTACAAATAAGTCCTGCAGCCTACGGTCTCCACATCTGTCAGAGGGCACGCCTGCTCATTCCACCTTGCCCACCTCCAGACCACGACATAGGCTCAGGCTTCTGGCTGGAGTGTCCATCTCACCTTCTCTCTGGGAAACTCCTACTCATCCTTCAATGCTCAGTCAATGACTGAGCACTGAAGCCCTCTGGGATGCCCAGGAAAGATTTGTTGAACCAGTGGATGTTTGTCAAATGACAGAGTGAGTGGCTTCAGGGAAGATTCTTTTTGTCCCTCTTCACAGCCCCCTCCCTGAAAATGTCCCAGCCCCTACCTCAGCCCCACCTTTCTCCTTGGCCTGTCCAGCTTCTGAGGACTCACCAGGCTCGGTGTGGCCTCGGGCAATGACACTGTTGAAGCCAGGAGGTGGGGTCTTCAAGCTGGGGTTGTCCATGGTGATATGGTACTCTCTGCCCAGGGCCACCTCACCCAGGAACATGTAGCCGATGTAGTGGTCCCCACAGTTCATGCCAGTAACTGGAGAACACAAGGAGTCACTGGCAGGCAGCTCAGCCTGCCTCCCGCTAACCCGAGGGCTCCTCTCTGCTGTGATGTTATCCCTTCTGGCTTTGCTGCTCCAGCCCAGAAAAGGCTCACTCTCCTCTAGCCATCACTCCCTCCTTGTCCCAGCATGCTCCCTGTGGCCAGGCCTCTGCACCCACTGCTGTCCTCATGAAAGTCAGCAATGGCCTCCCAGTGACCAAACCCGGGGCAGGGGCTTTTCTCCCTGGCCTGCCCTGCTGACTTCACTGCTGACATCATCAGCCCCTACCTGGGACCTCCTCACGGTGGCTCTCCTGAGCCTACCCCACCACTGTTTCCTAAGCTCCTCTGCCCTTCTGGTGGACCCCTTGCTCTTGGTGACCTCAGGCATCCTAGAACTTCAGCCCCATCTATTCTGGGATGTATCCTTGGTCCATGCTCTCTTGGCCTTACAAACGGTGGTGGCCTTCAATGATGGGGTCAGCCTGGGAGGTCATTTCAGTGAGGACACTCCTGGCCAGAAACTCGGAAGTCACTGGAGACAGTGCTGACCCTTTCCCACACGCTGGCCATCCCACCTTCCACACGTCCCTCTCATGGGCTCCCTCCCCCGCACCTCCCAGCCCCGGACAAGGCACCCCTCACATCCGGCTTGGATGAGAGCATGGCCTCCCTGCAGCCTCTGGCTGCTGCTACCTTCTCCACAGCTGTAGCCACTGAGATCCTGCCACACTCAAGTCCAGCTGGGCTTGCCATCACTCCCAGGTCCGGTTGGTGCACCCATTCTATCTGTATTACCTCCTCCAGGAAGCCATCCCTGACCATCAGGCACGTCCCCTGAGATCCCCGCCCTAAAGCCCAGGACAACCCACTGAGCACTGTAGTCATTAACCACTAAATGATTCTTCTCTCGGATCCCCCGTGAGTTTCCAGTGGGCAAGGACTGGGACCCATCCACCTTAGTGCCAACCCTCCCAGGGCCTGGCCTAGAGGGAAACCTCACCATAGCCGGCTGACTTGCTGTTCTCTGAGGCGAAGTAGATGCCCTTGCCAACACGCCCACCAGAATGTGGCATGATGCGGAGTCCACTAGTGAGGATGGCGGCCACCACGGCCACGTTGGTGCCGTGCCACAGCAGCCTCCGATTACCCAGTCTGGAGTGGGCCTGGAATCTGTCTCCCTGAGTGGAAAGGATGTGAGAAATGGGAGTTATGCCACCCAAGCACTCCGGTGCCTTGCCCGGCTGCTCAGAGGTGTGACCAAGCCTGAGGGCCCCTCTGCTTACTCCAGCACACTCATGGCCTGGCAGAAACTGAGCAGAGTTGCTCAATGATTTGCTAAGGGGCAGATAAGCCAAGGGCATCTTCCTAAGGCACAGGGGTGATGGTGGAGGGGGTGGGGGAATCTCCCTCACCTCCCCTTCTCGGTTCACTCTCCAGGCGTGTTGAAGAGTAGGGCACCTGTGGTTGTTGCCAGTCTGTTTTAAGTAGGTCTGTATCACCTGTGGGGAGAGCAGAAGCTGGGTGCCAGGGTGGGAGGCTCAGGAGCTAATCCCCGCTTCTCGTCGTCTCGTCCCCCCTGGTCCTGAGCCCTCCGCAGGCCCTGGAGACACAGGAAGAGAAGGCTGAGGGCGAGTATTCCTCTGGGTACCTGGAGGGCAGGTGGGCAGAGGGACAGGGCTTACTGTTAGCCTGGCCCCTCTGTGGAGCCCAGCTCACCTTGTACTCAGGTGCCCCAGGGTCCAGCAGCTGCAGCTGGCACTTGAGAAGCCGGTAGTCTCGGTCTAGGGGGTGTGGCACCTCCTCCACCATCTTCTTCTGTTCAGGGGCTGCCTGCAGGGCCTGGGCCAGCTCGATGTCTGCCAGCACCTAGGATGATGGGCCCTGGCCGCTCGTCTTCCCATGTGACCTCTGGCCTTCCCTTTCCTCTCTCACATGCCTGGTACTGCAGCTACCCCACCAGTGTGTCCGCCTGTCCCATCACCCCATCTGTCTGCCTGGCCTTCCCCACCCATCTGTCAGCTTGCCCAGGCAGTCCACCCCTCTGGGCGTTCTTGGCCACCTGTCTCTCGTCTCGCTTGTCGCCTAGGCTGTTCAGTGCCCCACTGCCTGCCCGCACCCCTGCCAGCCCTCACCAGCAGCATGTCCTTCTTGGCCTGCAGAAGCTCCGGGGTGTTGATGGGTGGGGGCCGGCTACGGCCGAAGTTGTGCGGTATGACGGTGTAAAAGTGGGAGGACAGCTCCTCCAGGCTCTGGCCACCATCCTTGGGGCCTTTCAGGGCGTCCTCCAGTGCCTCCAAGGCCTCGAAGCCCCGTGCAATCTGCTGCTTGCTCAGCTTTCCCAGGGGCATCTTCTTCACATCTGGGGGGACGGGGGAGTGGGGAGACTCAGCCCCACAGCCCTGCCTCCCTGAGGCCCCTGCCACCCTGCCTCCCTCACCCCTCACCCAGGTCCATGAGGGCCATGGCATTCTTAAACATCTCCTTGCTGAAGATGTTAGTGATGAGCTTCTGCGTGGCTGGGTCCAGGGAGCAGGGCTGCACCCGCTTTGCCACAGTCCTCACTGGGCCTCCGTCCACCTGAAGATTCAGGGCACATGTGAGCAGGAGCGGCTGGGCAGGGCGCAACACCAGACAGAGACCAGCCAGCCTGAGGCCAGAGGGGAGTTCTGTGCCTGAGGCTGCACAGCTGGGCAGTGGCACAGCCCACCCAGCAGGGATTCTCCAGCCAGTGCCCTCCCTCTGCCCAGGGCCTGCCTCCCTTCCCTGGCCCTCTCACCTTCACCACAGCTTCCTGGGCCTCATCCTCTCCCTGCACTTCGATAAGTGTGTACTTGCCGGGGTGGGCCACAAATCGGTCTCGCTCTGCCCATTTGTTCTTGGTCTTTTCCTGAAATTTCTTCTCAAAGTCCTTCTTTGCATCTTCTAGTGTTGTGAAGGGGTTGAGCTTCGACTGGCCAAGCTCTCCCTGCCACCCACAGATAGCCTTCAGGGGTGTGCCCACCATCAGCGTTTGCTGGCCTGTGTGCTGGGCCAGACCCTGTGCTGAGCACCCCTGGACAGTTGGGGATGCCGCCCAGTCAGTAGCCGTGGCCTTCTGAGGGCCCTGGGCAGCACGTGCAGAGCAAGCGGGGCACTCACCACGCGGCCCCAGCGGGTCCAGCAGGCAAAGCGGCCACCATCCTGGAGCAGCTGGATGATGTAGAACTTGTTGTTGTTCTTCCCGATGTCGGTCTGGTTCAGGGTGCAGTCGTAGTCCTCATGCACCTGGGCCAGAAGGGAGGTGGGGGCAGGCTGGCTGGGGTCAGATGGGTGCCTGGCTGCACACTGAGAGGGCTCCGAAGGGGACAGGAGTCTGATGGCAATGGGAGTCAGAGGGACTCTGTCTTGGAAGCTTGGGTGGTCATGGCTCTTCCCTAGGGGATGTGGTGTGACACTCGGATGGGGGCATGTCCTTCTGGGAGGACACAGCTGGGCCCTGAATGGGGAAATCCAAGAGGGACATGGCTCTGCCCTGAAGGGACATGAGTGAGCACCAGGGAGACTGAGGTAGTCAGAGACTTTCCCTAAGCATGCTGGGCGGAGGCCTGCATGGGGTCTGAAAAGCAGATGTGACCTGCCTAGACCTGATGGGACACAGCCCTGATGTCTGTGTTCAGAAGAACATGGCCTTGCTCTGGCGTGCTTACCTGGGGGCCTTGGGCTCCAAAACCAGAACTGAGCCCCAAGGGGGAGGCCTGGGTGTGTTTGCGCCTATCAGTGGGCAGGCTCTGGCCTGGCTGGGGCCACTCACCTGGGTCCCAGGGCTGCTGCTGAGTGGACACGTCGGATCCACACGGATTATGCGCCTCTCTGCGGGTGCGGCCCTGAGGGCCTCAGCGGCGGAGCGGAAGAGGTCCTCCTGCCCTGCCCCCTGCTGCCCCTTCTTCTTCTCAGGGCCCTCAGTCTGTACTGAGCACTTCCTCTTTGGAGCCATGGCTGTCCTGAGGCACAGAGGGGCCCGTAGGTCTCCATGGTCTCCTCATCCCCAACGCCCACTCTCACTCCCCAACCCCACCCTGGGCCTGTATAGCACCAACTTGTCCCACCCCGGGCTCCCTGTTCGGTGGCCTTCCACTGTGTCCTCTGTCCACTCTGACTGCATTCCCAGCCCCAGACCACACCCAGCTCTTTGTCACTCAGAAACACTCCTTTCCCCAGTCCCAAGTGCAAGGTTAGGACTCTCCAGTCTTCCCACTCTAGTCAACGGAGTCTGCCTGGCTCCCTACCCTCTCCAGCTCACCTTCGAGTCCTGAGGGGTAGGGAAAGTGAAAGGAAGATCGCTCCAGTCCACTTAGGGGCTCCTCCCTGTGTCAGCTAGCTCAGCCCTGGCATGGTTGCTGAGCTGAGTCACGGAGCTATGGGGGAGGGTGGGCAGAGGATCCTGGGGCGGGCCAGATTTATCCCCCTGAAGCTTAGAACCCAGTGTTGTAGAGGCCCTTCCCAATGGACTGAAGAGTTCTAGGAAGCCAGAACTCCAGATCAATGGCCTTGAACTACCAGAGGGCAAAGGCCAGTCCACCAGGCCCTGCCCTGCCCTGCCCTGCTCTGCCCTGCGGAGGACTGTGGGCAGGACCATAGGACACTCACCCAAGAAAAGCAGGGACATGGGAGAGGTCTTGGCTGCCGCCCGACCTGGTTGTGTGCGCCTCCCAGGGCAGTCCCAGGTCTAGCATCTCTCCATGAGTCTCAGGCGTGACTTAGCGAGGGAATTCCCAAGAGTCGCCAGACGCTGTATGTGCTTGTGTAAGGCTTAGACATCGGCTATTTGGCCACCAGTGGGGTGAAGCAGAGGCTGGGGCAGGTCGAATCAGGAGGCCAGTCCCACGGACGGGTGGGCACTCGATCTGGTATATCCAAGGCCCGGGCAGTCGCGTCCGTAGCGCTGCTCATGTGGCCGGGGCCTGCGGCATGCATCTGTCGGTCGCCCGGTGACCTTGGGCCCGGGTACAGGCACCGCCTCCCTCTCCCCCAGGCTGCTTGGATCCCCGCTGGGCCTAGCGCCTGGCTGCCCAAGGAGGGGAGGAGTCACGCTCCAGAACGCGGACGGGTTCCGCGTCTCTGGCGCCCCCCAGCGGCCAAGGGGCGCAAACACCGAGAAGGCTCTTGCTCCCACTTCGAAGTCGGCCAGCAGCAGAGCGCAAGCGCTGCAGCTTCAGGCCGGAAGCGCCCGGGAGACGCCGGCTTCCCACTCGAGCCTAGTGCGGGAGCCTATAGGAACTCCAGGAGGCGGGGCCACAAGCGTCCATCCTATGGGCGTTTGGGGGCGTGGCAGAGCCTGCCGAAGGACCCAATGGAACAGTGGAAGGCGGGGCCCGGGCTATGGAAGCCTATCAGGAAGCGGAATCTTGCCATGCGGCTGGGGTGCGGGGAGGGTTCAGCTGCCACGTGAGTTCTCCGGTGGCCGCTGGCACACACCCGGTGGGCAGCATGTCGGCAAAAGCAGCGGCTCGTAAGCGGGGAAAGCCGGCTTTGGGGGCCGGGGCTGGTGCGGCGGCCGGCAAGCGGCGGCGAAAGGTAAGCATGGTGCTTCTGCGGGCCGTGGTATGCCCTGGTGCTGGGACAACCGTCATCCCATCAGGGGGACCCGGGTCCGGGCCCTTCCCCAGCTCTTCGCCCGGGACACCAGCTGGAATCAGCTTCGTTCTTCTCTCCGCTAGCCAAATCCTAGAAAGCCGTGCATTTAACCCGGGAGCCACTGCCTTTACCATCCTGGGGCTCATGAGGGACCCGAGGAGGCCCCTTAGTCAATGCCAGGGTGGTCGGGACTCTTGACCAAAGAAAGGACCTTATAATTCCCAGGCCGTCTCTGCGGGGGACAGGGGCAAAACCAAAGGTGGCACCAAGATGAATGAGGAGATCTCCAGCGACTCTGAGAGCGAGAGGTGAGCTGTTCTTTTCCACCTAGTGGGAGGGAAAACTGAGGCCCATGGTGCCTGGAAGACTCTTGAGTCTGGGCAGAGCTAAGCCTAGAACCCAAGACTCTGGCCTTGGCTCTGAGATCGTAGCTCTTTCCTTTAGTTTCTGGTCCTGCGAAGTCTCGTTTCTGCGAGGTCTGTGGATGGGAAGGACCCTAGGCCCCAATCCGAGGCTACTGCGACCTCCTTAGGTTTTGGCAAGGAGCTAAACATGGGACTGGACTGATTGTGAAATTGCAGGAAAACAGAACAAAGCTGTCAAGTATTTCTTGCATCCCTCTCCTCTTGCCAGTTTTCCTGCAATTTCGCGATTTAACTAGAGTCCCTGTCGGTTAACATGCCAGACACTGCCTTCACTGTTGAAAGTGCAGAGTTAGGCAGGCAGTTGAAGAAAGTTTGTAGTGAGATGTGTATCTTATAGTTAGTTGTGCGTCTGGGAACAGGGGAGGGACATTTAAATAGGGTCTTGAGAGATGAGGAGGAGTCTCTCATGGAGAGGTAGGGAAGGCATTCAGGGATCAGAGGACAGTTTGAGGTGTAAGTGTGCCAGAATGGGTGATAGAAAAGATGGAAGGGGCCGGGCCTGGTAACTCACACCTGTAATACCAGCACTTTGGGAGGCCAAGGTGGGAGGATTGCTTGAGGTCAGGAGTTTGAGACCAGCCTGGACAACACAGTGAGATCTTGTCTGTACAAAAAGTAAAAAAGTTAGCTGGCTATGGTGGCATACACCTGTAGTCCCACCTACTTGGGAGGCTAAGGTAGGGGGATCCCTTCCCAGGAAGTTGATGCTGCAGTGAGCTATGACCATGCACTGACCTCCAGTCTGGGTGACAGAGCAAGACCCTGTCTCTACAAAAACACGATAACAGGAGGGGTGGTCATAGGTACATGCAGATTCTAAAGGGCTTTGAATGCCTCCCTTATTTCTGGAGATGATGGGTGTGGTTGCTTGCAGGATTCCAAAGAGTCAGGCAAGGTGTCAGGCCTGACCCTGTGGGTTAGAGCTCTTGGATCAAGGAATCCTAGTGTCTTCCTTATGAATTGACTTGAGAACCTCACTTCTAGAATTAAGTATGTGTTGCCTTAATTTGCCTGCAGAAAGACTTAATGTACTTTTTTTGTTTTTGAGACAGAGTCTCACTCTGTTGTCCAGGCTGGAGTGCAGTGATGCGATCTTGGCTTACTGCAACCTCTGCTTCCCTGGTTCAAGTGATTCTCCTGCCTCAGCCACCTGAATAGTTGGGATTATAGTCCTGTACCACCATACCTGGCTAATTATGTATGTGTAGTGGAGATGGAGTTTCACCATGGTGGCCAGGCTAGTCTCAAACTCCTGACCTCAATTGATCCACCCACCTCAGCCTCCCAGAGCGCTGGGATTACCAGCATGAGCTACCATGCCCAGCCATTAATGTACTTTTCTTAATGGGAAGGTTATTGTGGATGAGTATGTGCCAGGCTAGTGTGGGCTAAGCACTTTTAAATGTTTTTTAAATGTATTGTGAAGCTTGTTAGATGCAGAAGAGTGAATGATATACATATGTAGAGAGTAGTGGTGAAATGGTAAGCCTCTGCACTTACCACTTAGGTTAAGAACTAGAACATTTGCAGCAACTTAGAAGTCCCAACTGTTATTCCTAACTTGAGTTAATAATTTCTTTGGTTTCTTTCTTCTTCTTTTAAAAAACTAATATTTTCCATTTAGGTATAATTTACATATAGTAACATTCACTTTTTAAAGTTATGGTTCGGTGAATTTTGAGAAATATACACAGTCATGTAATTACCACTACCTTGAAGATATACAAGGGTTTCATCACCCTCCAAAACTCTTCCTCCTTCTTCATAGTCAGCTCCTCTCCCTACTCCAGTCTGTGGTAGCCGCTGCCCCTAGAATTGTGTGTTTTCTAGCACGCCATGTAAATGGAATCATAGTGTATACTTCCCTTGCATTTCTTTACTGTTCTGCCTCATGCATATGAATCCTTCAACAATAGATTGATTCGTTTGGCTAAACTGAGTAGAAGTCCGAACTTAACACAGGTCCCTTGGCTGTGTAAAGGAAGGGCAGCACCAGCCCTGTTTTTGGCTGAAGACCTGCCAGGCATAGGGCACTAAATGATTTCTGGGGCATGGTCCAGCTTTGGCTTTCCTGAGAGTTTTCAAGGCCCCTTCTGTGGAAGTCAGGGGCAGGGTTATGAGTGAGTCCTGGAAACACGGTTAGGGCAATGGACAGAGACTGGATGTCTGCTGGCACATGATCAGAGGGAATGGGCTGCCCCGGATTTTCTGTGTTTGAGTGCTCATGACCTACTCCCAGCTCCCAGAAACAGGTCAAAGCAGGACCTATCTTTGAGTGAAGTGGGTCCTCTCTGCTGATCAGGGGACTGGGGGCATGGAGGGGAAAGCAGTGACTCTACCAGTAAAGGTCAATCCTCAAGCAGTGAAGGTTCATTTGGAACCTTGTCCCCAGGGTAAAGGATGGTGCAGTGGTGATGACAGTCCCGGTGTGTCTGCCTGGTGGGTCCTTGGATTTGTTCCAGACTGCCCCTGTCGTGTCTGGGGATGGTGTCCTCTTCTCTGTTCTCTCTGTAGCATCTCTGGTTTCTGGCATCCCTTGCCTTCCCTTTCCCAGTTTACTCTCTCATTTGGGGAGTACATCCTCTATCCTTCTTAAGAAGAAGAGGGAGAAACAATTCTGTGGCACCTTGCACACCTGGCAGTGTTGTTCGTTTGACTGGGCATGGCATTTTAGGGGTCAGCATATTCCTCCAGAGCTGGGTGTGTGAGGCTCCTCTGTCTCGTTCTCAATATTGCTGTTGAGATGCTGGAGCATTTTGATTCCTGACTCTTTGTATGTGACCTGATTTCTTTTGGAAGCCTGGTTTCTCTCGGAAGCCTCCTCTTTCCCCCAGAGTTGAGAGGCTTTAGTGATCTCTTTGGGATTTGGGTCTGTTTCCACCCTTATGTGGGCCACTGAGTGGGGCCTTTTAACTTGGAGAGTCACATCCTTCAGCTTTCTGCAGTGTAGTTACCAGCCATATGGGCTGGCGGGGATGGGGAAGGTTGGATAGGAAGGTGAGCATTCAGAAGGCAGAGTCCTAGTGGCCAGAGGAACAAGCTGAGCCCCTCAGACCCAGCCCCTCCCTGCCTACAGCCTACCTCCAAGGAGGCCTGAGGAGGAGGAGGAGGAGGAAGAGCTGGAGGAAACTGCACAGGAGAAGAAGCTGCGCTTGGCCAAGCTCTACCTAGAGCAGCTCCGACAGCAAGGTGAGCCACGGGCAGGGCTTGTGCCGCCGCTGCAGCCCCAGCCACCTGATGGGTGACTGACGTGGGTGCCCAGTGAGTGCCCGGGCTGTTGGTACTGGCTGCCCTGTGGGGGTGGCCAGGAGCTCTCATGGGCCTTCCAGGGAAGCCAGTACTGACAATAAGTACTGATCCAATAAGTAAAGGCATGAAGAAACCCTCCAGCCTGCTCTCCCCTCAGCTGAGGCACCTGGAACTTCCTGCATTGCCCAGCCCTGGGACAGTGGGATGGGGACAGGATGGGCGAAGAGGGATCTGAGCCTCAGTTTACTTGGTCTGGTCTGTCCTGCACAGAGGAGGAGAAGGCTGAGGCCCGAGCATTTGAGGAGGACCAGGTGGCAGGGCGCCTGAAGGAGGATGTGGTAGGTGTGGAGGGAGAGTTGGCGGAGGCAGGGTTGGAGCCGATCTGCTCCCAGGGTCCCATCTGACTCTTCTCCATGCAGCTCGAGCAGAGGGGCAGGCTGCAGAAGTCAGTGGCAAAGGAGGTGAGTGGTCCTGGTAAGGTTGGAGGGAATTGGGGTCCCACCTGGGTTGGTGGCCAGGTGAGTCAGTGGGGGCTCAGGGTCTTTGCTCTAGAACATGGTGGACACTTGGGACTATAGGGTCAGGTAAGGAGCTGATCCCTGTTGCCTTGGGTCTTGTTTTCCTTCTGGCCGGGAAGGGTGGGACGGGCCAACACTGCTGGGTGGGGTTGATGGGGGTGGTGCCTTTATGCCGCCAACCACAGTGACCCAGCCCCTGTCCGCCCAGATCCAGGCTCCAGCCTCGACTGACATTCGCGTTTTACGGGGGCACCAGCTCTCTATCACATGTTTGGTCATCACCCCCGATGACTTGGCCATCTTCTCTGCTGCTAAAGACTGCACCATCATTAAGTGTGAGTGAGTGCCTGGGTCGGGCCGGAGGCCCCTTGGCGCATCCAGGATGGCTGGTCAGGGGAGCGAGACTGGTCACGGCAGGCTGAGCCCTGAGCTGGAGGCAGGTTTGCTTCCCTAGAGGTGCTCTCTGGGTGACAGTGGAAGCTGCTGCCCGGCAGTGGGGCTTATGAGCTCCCTGTCCCTGGAGACCTTTGGACAAAGTCAGGCTGATGATTTAATGGGGATCAGTGTTGCAGGTGGGTGGTTGGACTAGAAGGCATTTGAGGCTGTGCAGTCCTGGGATTGAGTCCCCGGTCCTCCTGGGTTCCCATCCATTCCTGCTGAGCAGTTCTTCCTCCACTCACTGTGGTCACAGAAGAACTCACACCATCAATCCCACGTCCATCCCTTTTCTTCTTTGGGCTTCATGGCTGCTGTGTGGCACTAATGTCCCTCTTCATAGATGAGGAAACTGAGGTGGCTTTTCTGCAGGCTCATGGTGGCTGTGCCAGGTTTTCTGGCCGAGTCCGGTCCGGGACCTTTGCCATGGCTCTTTATTCCATGCTTGAGAGGGGTTGCCAGCCAGCCCTGTCCCCGCATCCCAGTAGCTTCTCCCCCACCCCCCACGGCAGGGAGTGTTGAGAGTGGACGGAAGCTGCATGTAATTCCTCGAGCCAAGAAGGGTGCCGAGGGAAAGTCCCCTGGCCACAGTAGCCACGTCCTCTGCATGGCCATCTCCTCCGACGGCAAGTACCTTGTAAGGCCAGGTTGGCCCTGGGGGCAGATGGGAGGTCTGGTGCACAGTGGGTGCCTGTGGTCATTGTCTTCACCCCGTAGGCCTCGGGTGACCGCAGCAAGCTCATTCTCATTTGGGAGGCCCAGAGCTGCCAGAACCTGTACACCTTCACAGGACACCGGGATGCAGTGTCGGTGAGGAGCTGGGCCTTTGCCAGTGGATAGTTTTCGGGCATGTGCTGAGTACGCTAGGCTCAATGCTGGCCTCTGTGGTCCCCGTCCTCAGAGAACCTGCATCCTGGGTAGCGAGTGGGTAGTGAGTGGTGTTATAAAAGACATAAATGGGCTAAAGGATGGGGAGGACCTGGTGGAGACTGGGTTGAGCTTGCTCAGGAATCAGGGAGGGCCTTGAGAAGTCCGCCTCTGGCTAGGGTGTGGCAGCTCTTAATCCCACCACTTTGGGAGACTGGGTGGAAGGATCATCTGAGTCCAGGAAGTGGAGGCTGCAGTGAGCTATGATTGCACCGTTGCACTCCAGCGTGAGCAACACAGTGAGACCCTGTCTCCAAAAAAATAAAGAAGTCCGCATCTGCTCAGGGGTAGATGGGCGTGTGGGCTGCACAAAAGTGCCTCCCAGGACATGCCACATGGCTTGCTTTTTGGGAAGTCCTCCCGGGGCCTGACCTGTCTCTTGCCTGCTGTAATCCAGGTCCCCTTTGTTCTCTCCCCATGCACCCTTAGGGGCTGGCGTTCCGCAGAGGCACCCACCAGCTCTACAGCACATCCCATGACCGCTCCGTGAAGGTGTGGAACGTGGCAGAGAACTCCTACGTGGAGACTCTGTGAGTGTGTGTGGGAGAGGGTGTGTGGATGCACGTGCGTGAGTTCACACATGACCCCTATCCTGCTCTGTCTGCTCTCCAGCTTCGGGCACCAGGACTCTGTGGCTGCACTAGATGCCTTGAGCCGGGAGTGCTGTGTGACGGCTGGGGGCCGGGATGGGACTGTACGTGTGTGGAAGATCCCTGAGGAGTCCCAGCTTGTCTTCTACGGCCACCAGTAAGGTGGCCTGCCATGCCAGTGGGGGCTACATGGGCTGGGGGTGGGCTTGGGCCACACCCCTCAACAGCCCCTTTCTCCAGGGGCTCCATCGACTGCATCCACCTAATCAACGAGGAGCACATGGTGTCCGGCGCAGACGATGGGTAAGGGCGCATTTGGATGTCTCTGGCCAGCCTTCTGCTCCCGAGCGATGGCTGCCTGCAGGGCCCTGAGCTTGCCTCATGGAACCCCCAGTGGGGTAGCTGTTGTAATCTCTTTTCATAGATGAGGACGCTGAGCCAGAGAGCTCAGATGACCTTGTCTGAGCTGTGTGCTCTTGACCTCTTCCTGTCATGTGGACTTTTTTCTTTTTTTTAGAATTAAAAAAAATTTCTGTGGGTACCTAGTAGTTGTATGTATTTATGGGGTACCTCAGATGTTTTGATACAGGCATGCAATATGTCATAATCACATCATGGAAAACGGTGTATCCATCCCCTCAAGCATTTATCTTTTGTGTTACATGTGTTGTCTTTTCTGCCTCTGGCCCCTCACTGCTGTACTCCCTTCCTGTCCGTAGTTCTGTGGCCTTGTGGGGCCTCTCCAAGAAGCGACCACTTGCCCTGCAGCGTGAAGCTCATGGGCTGCGGGGGGAGCCAGGCCTGGAGCAGCCCTTCTGGATATCATCGGTGGCAGCCCTCCTCAACACAGATCTCGTGGCCACAGGTGGGTGCCCTGAGAGGCAGGGAAGAGGGGCGGCTGCGTGGGCTGGTATGGGGGTTGCTCACTGTCCCTGTCTCCCCAGGCTCCCACAACTCCTGCGTGCGGCTTTGGCAGTGTGGGGAAGGCTTCCGGCGGCTTGACCTTCTCTGTGACATCCCCCTGGTGAGTGAGTGGGATTGAATGCTCAGCCTGTCTTTGCCACACTGCTGAGGCCCCTGGAATTAGCTTTTTAAGGTCTTTCTTCCTGTCAGAAGGGAACCTTCTCAGGGTAGGGCCAGCTCCTAGCACAGGGCCTGGCAGGAACCCTCCCCACTTTCCCTCTTCTGCTCCCCTTTCTAGCCTAGGCCCTGTCCAGGGTGCTGGGGTACAAGTCAGGGAGCCGCACGGGCAAAGACCTGGAGGCCCGGCCCTGTGATGGGTTTTGCACCGCTGGTGCCAGATTGGGTGCTAGGCTAGAGCGTGTGGACTTGACTGTCCACACTGGGGTGACCTGGAGGAGAGTGGCAGGATCTGTCAGTGATGTGTGCTCAGAATGCAGGGTCTGGGTCACTGGGGAGTCATGGGGTCTCCAGGGCCCCACAACCAGGAGCCAGCGTCAGGCCATGGCCTTGACATACTTGGGGTACACGGCCTCCTTCATTCTCACAAACTCACTGCCAGCCCAGTGCTCTGCTTACCCTCATCTCGCAGATTTGGAGGCTGAGGCCCTGATAGGTAAAGGGCTGGGCTGTGTCAGCAGGTGGCAGGGGGCAGAGCAGGGATTTAACCCAGGCCTGGTAAGGCCCAGCCCTTGACTGTGATGCTGAAGATGGTGGTGGAGGGGTGTTCTAATGTCTTTTCATGTTGTCTTTCTCTCTCTGCTCAGGTGGGTTTTATTAACAGCCTCAAGTTCTCCGGCTCTGGGGACTTCCTGGTAGCTGGGGTGGGGCAGGAGCACAGGTATGTGTGGCCCTTGAGGGTGTGGGTGAGGTGGTGCAGGCTGCACAACTGTGTGGAAATGGGCTGGAGAATGGTCCGGGTCTAGGCTGCTTCTTGTGCTCCCTGCAGGCTCGGCCGATGGTGGCGAATCAAAGAGGCTCGGAACTCTGTCTGCATCATCCCACTCCGCAGGGTCCCTGCACCCCCAGCTGCCGGCTCCTGACACTTACCCTCCTTATTTAAGTCCTTCCCAGGCCATGCCCCACCCTCTTTGTATTAAAAGCCTCCTCTTTTGGGCCTTGTCTCTTGTAGTTTCTTGGGGAAGTGGAGTTGGGGGTGCATCAGGGGCTGGGTGGGAGGCGGCCTGGGAGGGACAGGATTCCAGCAGTCTCCTAGCTCTGCCCCTCTGCTAACCTGAGGGCCGTTATCCTTTTCCAAAGAACTTGGGATGGAGACCTCAGCTGGCTCCTGGCTCCTGGCCCCTCCCGGAGTGTCCTGCATGACCTCACTGGGCGAGCTGCCCGTCACTGCTCTTGGGTGGTCGGGGTCAGAAGCTGCTCACCCTTCAAGCCATGGCTTGTAAGGGCTGGTGCTAGGGTCAGAACTGGACTGTAGACAGCAGACTTGCAAGTCAGGCTGGCTTGGCTTCCTCTCCCAGGTCAGGTCAGGAAGCCGGCAGGGACAGACTGCCCGTGAGGTGTAGGGGTGGGGAGTGGGAATGGGACCCTGCACTGGTGGGCTTGCTGTTTGAGGACAGGGGTCCAAGTTGGGAGAAGTACTGTCTTTGGTCTAAATGTCAGAACCAGGCTGCGGTGCTCATCACAGCCAAGACCTGCCTGCCAGGCAAGTGAGTCAAAGTGAAGGCTCACTTTCCCTGATTTCACTGAGTGGGTAACTCTCTCCTGCTGTGGGGTGAAGCCAGTGAGGAGGAAGCAGAGGTGGACTGGAGGTGCAGAGCACAGTGAGGTCCCCTCCTCTCAGGAAAAAGAAGGGGATGTTAAGGGAAAGCCTTCGCCCATGGGGCCCAAGGGCTAAACCTGTGAAGGAGTGGTGTAGTCCCCTGAGAGAAGAAGCCACCCCCTTTTGCCCCCATGCTCATGAGGCCTCCCCCTCAGACTGACCTGTGCCTGCCTGCAACTAACCTGGGACCAGAGGGGTCAAGTTCAGGCTGAGCCGCTGAAAAATACTATTTATTTATTTATTTTCGAGGCGCAGTTTCATTCTTGTTGCCCAAGCTGGAATGCAATGGTGTGATTTTGTCTCACTGCAATCTCCACCTGTCAGGTTCAGGCGATTCTCCCGCCTCAGCCTCCTGAGTAGCTGGGATTACAGGCATGCACCACCACTCCTGGCTAATTTTTGTATTTTTAGTAGAGACAGGGTTTTGTCATGTTGGCCAGGCTGGTCTCAAACTCGGCTGGTTTCAAACTCCTGACCTCAGGCGATCCACCTGCCTCAGCCTCCCAAAATGTTTGGATTACAGGCATGAGCCACTGCCAGCCTGAAAAATCCTGTTACAGATGAGAAGATGTTGGTAGAATTCACTCAATCCTATGTCCCATGACACATCGAGCTCAACAATGTCATAAACACATCTGAAGAACACTGCACACAACACAGAAAAGCCCCTGAACATGTGAACCCTTTCCTATTAGTACATTGTCACCAAATGAAAATGACGACTCCAACTTGGAAGTGAAAGTAATTTCTCCCGTGGTTTCTATTCTCAGCCTTTCTCTGCTGGGGCTTCCTTGCTATTGGATTCTTGAGCAGAGGCTGCTATCAGCAGACCCAGTGCCTCAGTCTCTCCCAGGACCCTTCTCACCTCCACTTTGGTCAAAATCTGGCTGTTCTGGTAGGGTTGAGTTCCACGCAGCTCTCAGGCTGAGACTGAGTAGGTGTTCATGACTCCTGCATCTGTTAGCTATTGCTGGGCAGCAAACCATCCTAAAACTGGCTTAGAATCACTAGTGTGCATGAGTCTGTAGGCCAGCTGGGGGTTCCTTCTGGTCCCAGCTGAGCTTGCTCATGCTTTTGCAGTCAGCTGTGTGTTTGGAACTCTGCTGACCTTGACTTGTCCATGTTGGGAGGTTGGCTGGCAATGGACACACTGGGAAAACTGCACTTCCATATGTGGTTTCTCATTCTCTAGTAGGCTAGCCCAAGCCAGGTTTGTTCACTTGTCTACACAGGGTTAAGAAGAGAGAAGCAGGAAAGTCATCTAGAGTTCTGGGCTTGGATCTGGCACTTCCATCATGTTCAGCTGGCCAAAGTGAAAGGCAGACGATCCCAGATTCAAGGGAAACAAACTTCCTCTTTTGATGGGAGTGACTGCCATGTCATGTTGTGAAGGGCACAGAAACGGGACATTTCGGCAGCGAATCCACAGTGTGTCCAGTCCAGAACATCACTCCACCTTTCTCCTGCCAGAGCTGGGCTCTTCTTACCCCTGAGTGGGCAGAAGATGGTACTAGAGGGCAACCTCAGACACTGATGGTCCAGGAAGAGTCAAGGATGGAATGGCCAGACCCTAGCCCTCTGGCCACCATTTTTTTTTTTTTTAACAGGGTCTCTGTCATCCAGGCTGGAGTACAATGGCACTGATTTGGCTCACTGTGACCTCTGCCTCCCTGGTTCAAATGATTCTAATGCCTCAGCCTCCCAAGTAGCTGGGTTTATAGGCATGTACCACTACACCTGGCTAAATTTTGTATTTTTGGTAGAGACAAAGTTTCACCATGTTGGCTAGGCTAGTCTCAAACTCCTGGCCTCAAGTGATCTGCCTGCCTTGGCCTTCCAAACTGCTGGGATTACAGGTGTGAGCCACGGCACCTGGCTGTCCCCCTGGCCACTATCAGGAGGGTGGCATGACAGATGAGCAGCCAGTATCCATTCTTCCCTTCTTCCTGAGAATGGGCCTAGAAGTACAGTCTGTACCGCTGAGCCACCCAAACTACAGCCATTCTCAGGGAATCTACCATCAATCCTAACTTCAAAAGGGAAACTAGAAATCAGGAAGGTGAAGGCAAGAGGGCTGGCAACCCATCTTCTAGGGGGCTGGGCTCTCTTTGTGGGGATGGTGACAGTAATATGTCTTCTGTACCTGTTGTATGGTCTGCCAGGTACTCATTCTCATTTCTTTCTGAAAGTGTAATTCCAATTTCTCTTGGAAAGCTATCCCTTGCATCCTGTAGCATATCCATCCATCTGTCCATCTGTCTGTCCATCCATCCATTGATTCATCCATCCATCCATTGATCCATCCATCCATCCATTGATCATCCATCCATCCATTGATCCATCCATCCATCCATTGATCATCCATCCATCCATCTGTCCATCTGTCCAACAACATTTTATTGTGTTCCAGTGATGCCCCAGCTGCTGCTCTAGGCCATGGCGATGCAGAAATGAGCAAGAAAAATTTCTGCATTCAAGAAGCCTACACTCTGGAGGTATAAAGCATGTAAATAAGCAGACACAGTGCAAATCCAGATGATCAGTGTTATGAAGAGGTCAAGCAGAGTGAGATGACAGAGACTGGGGTAAGGTCTCTGGAGAAGTGACATCCAGTGAGACCTGAATGATGGGAAGAGCTGGGGGAAGAGTACCCTCTGTCTTGAAATCACCTGAGCAAAGGCCTAAGACAAGAGATCTTCCTCAAGGAGCCACTTTCCAGGGCTTCCTGACTAGAGAAGTGTGTGGACAGAAACCCTAGGCAGAGTTGAGTACGACAGAGGGATAGCTGGTGCAGGACGGGGTTGGCTCCTGGCTAAGTGGCTGCCCCTTTCAACCCCTCTTAGTCTACCATGTCTCTGCCTCATTTCTCTTCACCCCTACCTTTCCAATGCTGGCTCTTCTGGTTGCTGTCCGGTTCCCAGTGCTGAACTCCACCGTCCCCAGTGCAGAGCTTCCTTAAATCCAGCCCAGTCACTTGCTGCTCACCCCTACCTCTACTGGGGTCACTGGGTACAAGGAAGTGCAGTGGCAGGAGCTGTCCCTAGGCATGGAGAAAAGGGTCTCAGGACTTTAGGATTTTGGGTCTCCCCAGAGAAGCATCTGGTCCTCTTTTACTTTATAATATTCATTAATTAAATGAGCAATTATTTAGTACCTGCTCTGTGCTGGCACTTTTTAGCATCTGAGGAAAATGCTCAGATTCTGCCAGCAAGGAGCCAGGTGAAGGAAGAGACAGGCTAGCAAAGGTGACTATATAAGATCAGGTGGGGACCGCAGGTGGATATAGATCAGGTGGAGATCTATAAAGGGGGCCATGGGGCTTCCCAAGGTGCAAGATCCACTAAGTAAACTCCTGGGTCCTCCTGGGAGGCTGCTGTGTCAGGGGCTGCATGTGAGGGTCACTTATCTGGGGATGGGGCTGGGGATGCTGCAGAAGAAATGCCTGAGGCAGGGGCTAATGGTCGCCTTAGCACAGCCCACTCCCAGGAGCGCTGCGTTCCCTCCTCTGCAGGCCACGGGGCTAGGGGCACATGCTGAGGGCTGGGCCCACTGAGACGCTCACTGAGCCTGGCTTTCTTCTCCCTTTTCCAGCCCTCCCTCAAGGGGACCACTGAGAACCTCTGGGGGAAACTCCGGTAGAGGAGGTGGAGAACGGTGGGGGTGGGATGGGAGAATGTGCCCCAGGATGCTGGTACTTCCGTGATTGGCTCTCACCCATGGTGGCCCTCAGGGGCCTGTGTCTTGCTCCCTGTGCTGCATCCCTTACCGCAGCTCCAGGAGGCTCACCCACCATGCTCACCCCAGGCCCCTCACCCAGCGCAGCCTCCAATCTCCCCTTGGATGGCGTCTCCCTCTGCTCCTCAGCCCCTGCGGTGCCTCCTCCCTGCCCACTGGCCAGAGGCTGAGCTGGTCCTGGTGGCACTCCAGGCCCCCAAACCCTCCCTGCCTCTAGGGTCATCAAATCCAGCAATGCCCCAGCCCTGGGTCTCTTCCCTGTCTGGGTCTTCCTCCATTCTGCACTCCAGCTCTCTAGTCATTCTAGGCTCCAAATGTGAGATCTTTCCTGTGCCCTTGGAGTGCAAGAACCTTCATCTCTTTGCTTCTTATTTAGACCCAAATAGGAGGATCATGATTGTTGTAAGTTGTTTTTAAAATTTACACACACTAAACTTGCTTGATGTGACATATGGGGTTTCTGAATTTTTAAAAATTATTGTGCGGTGAAACTGACTTTTTTTCTGTGAGTTATACAGTGTAACACACGTACAGATTTATGTAACCACCATCACAACCAAGATACAGAATAGTCTGTTACCCTAAAACAATCCCCTTAGTACCCCTTTGTGGTCAGACCTCCCCCATCTCTAACCTTGGGCAGCCACTGAGCTGTATTTTAGAGAATGTCACATGAATTAAATCATACAGTATGTAACATTTTGAGACTGTCTTTTTCAATGCAGCACAGTGTCTTCGAAATTCATCCACATTTTCACATCCTTTTCCTACTGAGTGGTATTCTATTGTATGGATGGACTCCAGTTTGATTTATCCATTCATATTGTGATGGAACATTTGGGTTGTTTCAAATTTTTGGTGACTATGAGTAGAGCTTCTAGAAGCTGGGCACAGTGGCTCATGCCTGTAATCCCAGCATTTTGGTAGGCCAAGGCGGATGGATCACCTGAGTTCAGGAGTTTGAGACCAGCCAGGCCAACATGATGAAACACCGTCTTTACTAAAAATACAAAAAATTTAGGCAGGCGTGGTGGCATGCACCTGTAATCCCAGCTACTCTGGAGGCTGAGGCAGGAGAATTGTGTGAACCTGGGAGGTGGAGGTTGCAGTGAGCCGAGATCACACCATTACACTCCAGCCTGGACAACAGAGTGAGACTGTGTCTCAAAAAAAAAAGGTGGGGGGGCTACTCTGAATATTCATGGACACACTTTTTCACTTCTCAAGGTTAAATACCAAGGAGCTCGATTTCTGGGTCATATGTTGAATTTTATAAGAAGCTGCCAAACTATTTTCTGAAGCAGCTGTACCATTTCACATCCCTGCCAGCGATTTATAAAGGATATGGGGGCTTCTAGTCACTCCACATCTTTTATAACACTTGTTACTGTCAGTATTTTAAATTTTATTCATTTAAACAAATGTGTGGTGGTATCTCATTTTAGTGTTAATTTGTATTGCCTAGTGGATAATGGTGTTGGATATCTTTCATGCAGTTATTTTCCATCTGTATATCTTCTTTGGTGAAGTATTTGTTCAAATCCTTTGCTCATTTTAGTATTATGTTGTTTAAGAATGTCAAATAAATAGAATTATACAGCATATAACATTTTGAAACTGGCTTCTATTACTCAACCTGATGTCTCTGAGGTTTGCACAAGTGGGTGGGTTTATTAGCAGCTTGTTCCTCATCACTGCTGGAATTACAGCAGTTCGTGTTTATCCATTCTCCTTTTGAAGCACATTTGGGTTGTTTCCAGTTTTTGGCTATTACAGTTAAAGCTGCTGTGAACCTTTGTGTACATATTTTTGTGTGAGCGTAAGGTTTAATTTCACTAGGGCAAATACCCAGGAGTGGGATTACTGGGTGATTTGGTAAGTATATGTTTACCTTATAAGAAACTGCCAAATCATTTTCCAGCACAGTTGTATTTTTCTCATTCCAGCCAGCAGTGTGTGAGTGTTCCCGTTCCTCATCATTCTTGCCAGCTTTTGGTGTTGCCAGGATTTTTAATTTTAGCATTTCTAACAGAGGCATAGATACAGCTCATTGTGGTTTGAATTTGCATTTTCCTAATGGCTAATTATATTGAACATATATTAATACATTCACTTGCTATCATTATATCCTCTTTGATGGTGTGTTTGTTCAAGTCCTTTGTCCATTTTTAAATTGGGTTTGTTTACTTATTATTTAATTTTGAGAATTCTTTATAATAGTCTTGATACAAATCCCTTCTAGAATGTAGTTTGCATGCATTTTCTCTAATTCTGTGGCTTGCTTTTCCATTCTGTTAACAGTTTTTTTCACTGAGCAAAAGTTTTAAATTTTGAAGTCAAATTCATCATTTTTTTTTTCATGGATAATGCTTTTGGTATTATACCAATGAAGTATTTGGTTAACTCAATTATGAAAAATTTTCTCTTGTTCTTAAAATTTTACATTTTGCAATAATTTACAGCTATAATCTATTTTGCGTTAATTTTTTATAAGGTAGGAAGTTTAGGCTGAGAGCCCTTTTTAAATTTTCTGATAGATGTCCAATTATCCCAACATCATTAAAAAAAAAAAAAGACTACTTTTTCTCCATTAAATTGCCTTTTTGCCTTTGTACCTTTGTGGGGAAAAAAAGCAATTTGTCATATTTTATGGAGATCTATTTCTGGACATTCTATTGTGATCCATTTATCTGTGCTTCTAATCTTCACTAATGCCACACTGTTTTGATTATGATAGCTTTATAGTAAGGCTTTTTTTTCTTTTGAGACAGAGTTTTGCTCTTTTTACCCAGGCTGGAGTGCAATGGCACCATCTCAGCTCACTGCAACCTCTGCCTTCCAGGTTCAAGTGATTCTCCTGCCTCAGCCCCCTGAGTAGCTGGGATTATGGGCATGTGCCACCATACCCGGCTAATTTTGTATTTTTAGTAGAGATGGGATTTCACCATGTTGGTCAGGGTGGTCTCAAACTCCTGACCTTGTGATCTGCCCACCTTGGCTTCCCAAAGTGCTGGGATTACAGGCATGAGCCACCACGCTTGGCCTTATAGTAAGTCTTAAAATTGAGTTATGTGAGTCTTTCAATTTTTTTTAATCTTCAAAATTGTTTGTGCTATTTTAGTTCCTCTGCTTTTCTGTATAAATTTTAGAATCAGCTTGTCTCTTCTAAAATTCTGCTTGGGATTTTGATTCAAGTGACATTTAATTTATGGACCAATTTGGGGAATATTTAGCTATATTGAGTCTTCCAATCAATAGACATGGTATATCTTTCTAATAGACATAATGTATCTTTCTATTTGTGTCTTTTTATTTTGCTCATCAGCATTTTGCATATTTCAGAATATGTATTCTGCTTATGTTTTATTAGGTTAGACAAATCCAATTATTATATTTTTGAAGCTAATGTAAATGACATTGTTTTTATAATTTTTGTTTCCCACAATTCACACAAGTATATAGACATATGATTAAATTTTGTATGTTAACCTTACATCTTTTTTTCTTTGAGCATGGAAGTAAATCCTTATTTTAATCTTGCTAAGCTCACTGAGTTTTAGGGGCTTTTGGTGGAGTCCTTGAGATTTCCTACGTAAACAATCACTGTGAATATGGACACTTGTATTTCTTTTTGAATGTGTATGCCTTTTATTTCTTTTTCATGCCTTGTTGCACTGACTAAGACTTCCAGCACAATCTTGAGCAAGAGTGATGAGAGTGGACCCATTGTCTTGTTCCCAATCATAAGAGTGAACATTTTGTTTTTACTGTTAACGATTATTTTACCTGTCAGTTCTTTTTAGAATCCCTTTATGGTGTTAAAGAAGTACTCTTCCATTCCTAGCTTGCTGAGTTTTTATCATGTATTGCTGTTGAATTTTTGTTTTTATTTTTTAGACAGAGTCTCACTCTGTTGCCCAGGCTAGAGTGCAGTGGTATGATCTCGGCTCACTGCAACCTCTGCCTCCCAGGTTTAAGTGATTCTCCTGTCTCTGCCTCCCAAGTAGCTGGGATTGCAGGCATGTACCATCACACCTGTCTAATTTTTAGTGGAAACAGTGTTTCACCATGTTGGCCAGGCTGGTCTCAAACTCCTGACCTCAGGTGATCTGTCCACCTCGGCCTCCCAAAGTGCTGGGATTACAGGCCATGGCATGTGGCCAACTTATTTATTTTTATTTTATTTATTTATTTTTTGAGACAAGGTCTCATTCTGTTGCCCAGGCTGGACTGCAGTGCACAATCTCAGCTCACTGTAACCTCTGCCTCCCAGGTTCAAGCGATTCTCCTGCCTAAGCCTTAGCTGGGATTACAGGTGCCCACCACCACATCCAGCTAATTTTTGTATTTTTAGTAGAGACAGGATTTCACCATGTTGGCCAGGATGGTCTTGAACTCTTGAACTCAGGTGATCTGCCTGACTCAGCCTCCCAAAGTGTTGGGATTACAGGAGCGAGCCACCACGTCCAGCCTACTTATGTGATTTTTTTCTTTAATCTGCTTATATGATGGATTGTATTGATTGATTTCTTTTGAATATAGAACCTTCCTCGAATTCCTATGATAATCCCAATTGGTAGTGGTGTATTATTCTTTTTGTATATTGCTAGATTCGATTAGCTAATATTTTGCTGATTTTTTTTTCTGTGTTCATGAGGAGCGTAGTTTTACTTTCTTGTAATGTTTTTGTCTGGTTTTGATATCAAGATAATTCTGCTCTCTAAAGCTATTTGAAAATGGTTCCCTTCAGTTATATTTTATGGAAGAAATTGTATATAACTGATGCGATTTCTTCTTTAAATGTTTGGTAGAATATGCCAGCAAAGCCATCTTTATCTGGAAATTAGAAAGTTTTAAACATCGAAGTCAGTTTCTTTCCTTTTCCTTTGTTTTTTAAATTAAGATGGGGTTGTGTCACCCAGGCTGAAGTGCAGTGGTGCAATCACAGCTCACTGCAGCAACTCCTGGGCTCAAGTGTTCCTTCTACCTCAGCTGGGACTACAGGTGCACACCACCATGCCCAGCTAATTTTTTTACTTTTATTTTTTGTAGAGATGTGATCTCGCTGTGTTGATCAGGCTGGTCTCAAACTCCTGGCCTCAAGTGATCCTCCTGCCTTGGCCCCTCAAAGTGCTGGGATTACAGGTGTGAACCACCATGCCCAGCCCAGCCCTGGTGCACTGGTTCATGCCTGTAATCCCAGCATTTTTTTTCTTTCGATGCCAACTGCTTCACTTTACTCTCCTTTGCTCAGATGATTTCTGATGAGAAATTTGCTGTATTTCTCATCTTTGCTCTTCTGTATGTAAGGTGTTCCTCTCCACTCCCCTGGCTTTTCAACATTTCCTCTTTGCCCTTGATTTTAAGCCCTTTGACTACGATATGCATCGGTGTTGTTTTTGATATTTATCCTGTTTGGTGTTTCTGGGTTTCTGGGATCTATAGTTTGGTATCTACCATTAATTTGGAAAGTTCTTGGCCATTATTTATGCAAATATTTCTTCTGCTCTGTATCTCTTCTTTTTTAGGTATTCCAGTGACACATATACATTTTAGAAATTGTCCCTCAGTTTTGGATACCTTGTCTTTTTTCCCTTTGCATTTTAGTTGGGAAGTTTCTATTGGCATATTTTCAAGCTCACTGATTCTTTTATCAGTCATGTCAGGCTACAGGTGAGTCCACTGAAGACATACTTCATTTCTGTTGTTACAGTGTTTTAAAATTTCTAGCTTTCCTTTTGATTCTTTCTTAGAGTCTCCATCTCTCTACTCATATTACCCATCTATTCTTGCATTACTTTTTCCATCTGAGCCCTTCACACAATAATTATATTTACTTAAAATTCTCGGTCTGATAATTTCAATATCTGTGTTATATCTGAATTTGATTCTGATGATTGCTTTGTCTCTTCAAATTATGTTTTGTGTGTTTTGCCTTTTGTCATGCTTGTAGTTTTGTTTTGTTTTGAAAGCTGGAGGTGGATTGGGTGTGGTGGCTTCTACCTGGAAGAAGGTAATCCCAGTGCTTTGGGAGGCTAAGGTGGGAGTATTGCTTGAGGTCAAGAGTTCAAGACTAGCCTGGGCAAAATAGTGAGACCCCCATCCCCCCCCAAAAAATTAGCATGGCCTGGTGGCATACGCCTTTAGTCCTAACTACTCGGGAAGCTGAGGTGGGAGGATTGCTTGAGCCCAGCAGTTTGAGTCTGCAGTGAGCTCTGATTGTGCCACTACACTCCAGCCTAGGAGAACAGAACAAGATCTTGTCCCTAAAAAAAAAGAAAAGAAAAAGCTGGACATGTATCAGGAACTGAGGTAAATAGGCCTTTAGTGTGAGGATTTATGTTAATCTGCTGGATTTGGGCTGTGGTTTTCTTTTGTTTGTTTTTGATACGGTCTCACTGTTGCCTAGGCTGGAGTGCAGCTCACTGCAACCTCTTCCTCCTGGGCTCAGGTGATCCTCCTGCCTCCTGAGTAGCTGGAACTGCAGGCATGCACCACCATGCCTGGCTAATTTTTGTATTGTTTTATACAGACACAGGGTCTCACCTTGTTGCCCAGCTAGTCTGGAACTCCTGGGCTCAAGTGATCCACCTGCCCCAGCCTCCCAAAGCATTAGGATTACAGGTGTGAGCCACCGTGTGCAGCCTGGGCTGTGTTTAGAATCCATAACTCCTAAATGTCTTCTCATGTTCCCTTCCTCTCACCCATCCTGAAGCCCCACCTCCATCTTCAGGAAATCACTGATCTGCTCTCTGACATTTTAGATTAGTTCTCATTTTTCTAGAATTTTATATCAATGAAATTTATATATATATACATATATATATATAAATATACAGGATATATACAATTTTTACTGACATAGAAGAGTTGTACATGTTTATGGGGTACATGTAATATTTTAACTCATGCATAGAATGTATAAGGATTAAGTCAAATTAATTGGGATATCCATCACTTCAGACATTTGGCAGCAACCTGGATGGAACCGGAAGACATATTGAGTGAAGTAAGCCAGGCACAGAAAGGCAAATATTACATTTTCTCACTCCTATGTGGGAGTTAAAAAAATTGATCTCATGGAGGGAGTGAGTAGAATGATGGTTACCAGAGGCAGGAAAGGGTGGGGATGAGGAAGAATGAAGACAGATTGGTTAATGGGTGCAAAAATTCAGTTAGCTAGGAGGAATAAGTTGAAGTGTTAGCACAGTAGGGTGGCTATAGTTAAGAATTTATTAGGCCGGGCGCGGTGGCTCAAGCCTGTAATCCCAGCACTTTGGGAGGCCAAGGCGGATGGATCACGAGGTCAAGAGATCGAGACCATCCTGGTCAACATGGTGAAACCCCGTCTCTACTAAAAATACAAAAAAGTAGGTGGCACATGCCTGTAATCCGAGCTACTCAGGAGGCTGAGGCAGGAGAATTGCCTGAACCCAGGAGGCGGATGTTGTGGTGAGCTGAGATCGCGCCATTGCACTCCAGCCTGGGTAACAAGAGCAAAACTCCATCTCAAAAAAAAAAAAAAAAAAAAAAAAAAAAAAAAAAAAAAAAAAGAATTTGTTGCATGTGGCTGAGTGCTGTGATTCACACCCGTAATCCCAGCATCTTGGGAGGTGGAGGCGGGCAGATCACCTGAAGTCAGGAGTTCGAGATCAACATGGTCAACAGGGCAAAACCCCATCTCTACTAAAAGTACAAAATTAGCCAGGCATGGTGGTGCAAGCCTGTAATCCCAGCTACTTGGGAGGCTGAGGCATGAGAATCGCTTGAACCCAGGAGGTGGAGGTTGCAGTGAGCCTAGATCAAGCCACTGCACTCCAGCCTGGGTGACAGAGTGAGATTCTGTCTCAAAAAAGAAAAAAAGAATTTATTGTATGTTTCAAAATAGCTAGAAGATTTGAAATGTTCTCAACACAAAGAGATGATAAATGTTTCAGGATATATTCTTTTAATCTGTATACTTTCTAACAAAACTTACTTTGAGATTAATCCGTCTTACTGTATATATCCAGAGTTTATTCCTTTTTATTGTGGAATAATTTGTGTCTCATTGAATGGGTGTGCTACATTTTGTTTATGTGTTCACATTTGTGTTGTTTTAAGGTTTTGTCTATTACAAATAAAGTTGCTATGAACATCAGTGTACAAGTCTTTATGTACACATATGCTTCTGTTTCTCTTGGGTAAATACATAGGACTTCCTGAAATACCACAGGGGGAAAAAAAGAAAAATACTTAGGACTAGAATAGGAGGGCCACATGGTAGGTATATGCAAAATGTTTTAAGAACTGTCAAACTTTTTTGCACCATTGTACCATTTTTCATTCTCATGAGCAGCGTATACAAGTTTGGTCCCGTCTAAAGAGTTCAAGTTGCTCTACATCCTTACGGGCTCTTGGCATGAGTCTTTTAAATTGTAGGCATTTTAATAGGTGGGCCATATGAGTTTATGGTTCTAGTCTACATTTCCTAATTACTAAGGATTTTGAGTATCTATACACATACTTACTTACCAGTGAGATATCTTCTTTGGCTCCCCCTTCCTGTACAGTTGCCTGGAAACTTTCCAGGAAGTAAACTCTCATTTGTTTCCTGTCTCTTGGGAATCATCCTGTCCTTCATTTCTTGGTTTCTAGAATCTTAAAAATCATTGTTTTCTAGATTTTGTCTAGTTTTTGGTTGTTTCAAGTGGGAGAGTAAATCCAGTGACTGTTGCTCCATCTTGGCTGGAAATGCAAGTCCCATCCTTTTACTTAACTTTTTTTTTATTGAGGTAAAATAAACATAAAATTTACAATTTTAACTATTTTCATTGTGTATTAAGTACTTGTTTTACTTTTAACATGCCTATATAATTACATTTTAAATAGATTTATTATAGAGAGCACACAGTTTGTCTTTTTTAAAAAAACCAATATGTTACTACCTCTCTTTTAATTGGTGTATTTAGACTGTTTACATGTCTTATTATTATTATTATTATTATTATTATTATTATTTTGAGACAGAGTCTCTTGCTCTGTTGCCCAGGAAGGAGTGCAGTGCCACAATCTTGGCTCACCACAACCTCTGCCTCCCAGGTTCAGGTGATTCTCCTGCTTCAGCCTCCCAAGTAGCTGGGATTACAGGTGCATGCCACCATGCCTAGCTAATTTTTGTGTTTTTAGTAGAGACGGAATTTCACTATGTTGGCCAGACTGGTCTTGAACTTCTGACCTCAGGTGATCCACTAACCTTGGCCTCCCACGGTGCTGAGATTACAGGCATCAGCCACTGTGCCTGGCCTAATATTATTATTGACATCATTTAAGACTATAGTTTATCATTTGTTTTCTGTGTTTCCTCTGTTATTTATTTTCTCCTTCTGTTCTCCATTCCTGATTTCTTTTTCTTTTGGGTTATTTAAATATGTTTTAGTGTTCCTTTTTTTTGTGTGTATGTGTGTCTTATTGAATGGGTGTGCTACATTTTGTTGTGACAGAGTGAGAGAGTCTCACTCTGTCGCCAGGCTGGAATGTAGTGGCGCAATCTTGGTCCACTGCAACCTCCGCCTCCCAAGTTCACACAATTCTCCTGCCTCAGCCTTCCAAGCAGCTGGGACTATAGGCACCTGCCACCAAGCCCGGTTAATTTTTGCATTTTTCGTAGAGATGGGGTTTCACCATGTTGGCCGGGGTGGTCTCGATTTCTTGACCGTATGATCTGCCTGCCTCGGCCTCCCAAAGTGCGGGATTACAGGTGTGAGCCACCACGCCTGGCCTCTAGTGTTCCATTTTAATTTACCTTTGGGGTTTTGAATATGTCTCTGTGTTTTTTCTCAGGATGACTACATATTTATACATATAGCATACCTTCACAACCTGTTAGAATTGATACTTCATCTCCTCAAGTAAAATGTAGGAACTTTACAACCACACAAGTCCCTTCATCTTTCCCTCTTATGTAACAGTTGCATGTGTATTTCTTTTTTTTTTTTTTTTGAGACGGAGTTTCGCTCTTGTTACCCAGGCTGGAGTGCAATGGCGCGATCTCGGCTCACTGCAACCTCCGCCTCCTGGGCTCAGGCAATTCTCCTGCCTCAGCCTCCTAAGTAGCTGGGATTACAGGCATGCGCCACCACGCCCAGCTAGTTTTTTTGTATTTTTAGTAGAGACGGGGTTTCACCATGTTGACCAGGATGGTCTCGATCTTTCGACCTCGTGATCCACCCGCCTCGGCCTCCCAAAGTGCTGGGATTACAGGCTTGAGCCACCGCGCCCGGCCTTGCATGTGTATTTCATTGCATACTTTGAAAGCCCCACCTGACAATGCTATAACAACAGGCAAATACATTCTAAAGAACTTAAAAGACTACTTCTTTTAGTGTATTATATTTACGTAGATAACCATTTCTGTTGTATTTTCTTCATTCCTGAAGTTCCAAGTTTCCCTCTGATAATATTTCTCTTCTTTCTAACTTCCTTTAGCATTTCTTTAGCAACAGTTCTGCTGGCAATGAATTCTCTTATTTCCTTCATCTGAGAATGTCTTCATATAATCATTATTCCAAAATGATTTTTTTTCCTGGATATAGAATTCTGGGTGACAGTTCTCTTTAAGCATTTTAAAGATGTTGTTCCACTGTCTTCTGGTCTTCATGATTTCTGATGAGGAATTCAGTCATTTGAATCATTATTTCCCTATAAGTAATGCATCATTTTTTCTCTGGATGCTTTTAAGGTGTTTTTTCTTTTCTTTTCTTTCTTTTTTTTGGTCTTTGGTTTTCAAGAGTTTGATTATAATGTATCTGGGATGGTTTTCTTTGATTATATCCTTTTTGGTGTTTGCTGAGATTCTTAAATCTGTAGATTTATGCCTTTTACCAAATTTGGGAAATTTTTAGCCATATTTCTTCAAACGATTTTTTTGGACCAATTTATTTCTCCTTTCCTTCTAGGTCTTCAATAACATGAATGTTAGACTTTTGATACTGTTCCACAGTTCTCTGGGGCTCTGTTTATTATTTTTTCCAATCTTTATTTCTCTGTTGTTCAGATTAGCTAATTTCAATTGCTCTATATTCAAATTCACTGACTGATTTTCTGTCATCAATGTTCTTCCAGTGGGCCTGTCAGTGGATTCTTTATGTCAGATATTGACTGTATTTTACAGTTCTAAAATTTTGATTCAGTTGTATTTATTTTTAAAATTTTGGTGGACCTACCTGCCCTCCTGAGGGAGAGGGAGGGCAGGGCCCTGGTTATATTCTCATTTTATTTTACTTCTCTGCTTAGAGTTTCTATCTCTCCAGTCACTTATGAAGGATTCACCTTTGCTTTATTGGAAATAACAGCTTGGAGTTGCAAAGAAAATGAGCGCTTAAACAAAGGATTTCTCAGCAAGGCAAATTTATTGCTGCGGAAGTGTGCTGCTTGCTCTTCTGGCTGCTGTGAGAGCACACCAGGCAAATGAGGGAAGGGGTTTTTATCCCTAATGTAGTTAGTCCCTGGTACTGTGTCTGGTCCCCATTGGCTGGAGTTGGACCACACAATCTAGCATGAGCCCAATTGGCTACTTCAATTGGAGCAGGGGTGGGGTCTACAGCAGCAGGAAGAGTAGTTTCAGAACTAAGGGCACAAATAAGGAACAGATGTGGGTTACAGATTGGGAATGGTTGGAAGGTTGTTTACTGTGACTAGGGGCAAGGTGGCACAAAGATCAAGGAAGTTAGGCTTTGAAAATAGAGAACAAAGAACAAGGGAGTTGAACAAGTGGAACCTTTGAGGAGGAACTCACTGTATCCAACAGCTTCATGAACAGTGGTTACATTAACTGCTTCCAACATCTGAGTGACTTAGGAATGGCAAGAACTGATTGTCTTTTCCCTTGAGAATTAATCAGATTTTCCTGGCTCTTCATATGTTGAGTAATTTTTGATTGCATCCTAGACTATTTAAATATTACATCTCTGGACAATATTTACTTTTTATTTTAGCAGATAAATCAGATACATAAAGACCAGAGGCTTTGTCTTGCTTTCTGTGGATGATGATTCTAATGCCAGTGTCAGTTTTCAAAGCCTTTTACATGCTGTTTAGGTCTGCCTTGCATGTGCTACATAGGGGTTAGTTTGGGACCTGGCAGTGGTTTTTGTTATAGTTCATTTTTCAAAGAATGCTGTAAACCAAAAGTATCTGAGACAAGTCTCAGTTTAGGAGTTGATTTTTCCAAGGTTAAGGACATGCTGTGACACAGCCTCAGGAAGTCCTAACAACATGTTCCCAAGGTGGTCAGCCTACAACTTGTTTTATACATTTTAGGGAGTCATAAGGCATCAATCAATACATGTCAGATGTACACTAGTGTGGTCTGGAAAGGCAGGACAACTGGAAGTGGGGGCTTCCAGGTCATAGGCAGATTTAAAGATTTTTCTGATTGGCAATTGGTTGAGTTATTATGTAAAGACTTGGAATCAGTAGAAAGGAACATCTGGGTTATGATAAGAGGTTGCAGAAACCAAGGGTTTATTATGCAGATGGAGGCCCCAGGTAGCAGGCTTCAGAGAAAATGGATTGTAGGTGTTTCTTATCAGACTTAAAGTGTATGTTCTATCATTCTTAAGGTCTGTGTTGATATTAATAGCATTGAGGTATGTCTGACTCCCACTTGCTATCATGGCCTGAACTAGTCTTACAGGTTAACTCTGGAGCGCCCTTGGCCAAGAGGAGGGGTCCATTCAGGTGGTTGAGTGGCTTTGAATTTTATTTTTGATTTATAATGTGCAGCTAAGGCATGAGGCTGAGACATGTGTTTGTTATACACAGAATTATGGGATTCCTTTTCCCACATTTTCTGGGCTTTCCTCATTCTTCCACTCCTAGAGATTATGTTCTTGATTTCTCTGCCAGAAATATGGATTTGTTTGAGAGTTTTAGACCACCACACTTCTATGCAGTTCCATGTGACTAGAGCTGCCTTCAGGGCGAAGTGGCAAAAGAAATGAGAAAAAAATGACTTCTTTCAGACTACAGGAATCCCGTCCCTTTGTATGTTTCCTCTAGCCAGGGAGATGATTTTTCACGTGCCCAAAGCACCACCACTGTGACAGTGCAGTTCTGTGAGCGGGCCTGGCTTGGGGTAGGGCCAAGAGGAAACACAGAAAGAAGAGTAGGGATGCTGTCCATATTCCCTAGCACGAGGAAGTGTCTTTTTCTGATCCTCTGACCCAAAGTAAGGACTTTCTTTTGGATTATTTATTGTCGACACTGTGTGCAGTTCTGCATTTTGACTTGGAAACTGGAACTGATAGTTCTTCACATTTGACTTTCTTCCCCAATCTGTGTGCTATTGTTCACTTTTCAGAGTCTAGTTGCTTTTCGTATTCTGTCCAGAGTTTTCCATTGTAATCACTGGAAAAAATTTTCTATAGTGTAGTTACTTCATCTTGCCAGCACCGGACTCAATGGTATTTTAAAGAAATTTGAAAAGATTATCTTGCAATCTCTACCTCCTGGGATCAAGTGATTTTTGTGCCTCAGCCTTCCAAGTAGCTGGGATTACAGGCATGCACCACCATGCCAGGTTAATTTTTGTATTTTTAGTAGAGAAGGGGTTTTGTCATGTTGGCCAGGTTGGTCTTAAACTTCTGGCCTCAAGCAGTCCACCTGCCTCAGCCTCCCAAAGTGCTGGGATTACAGGCATGAGCCACCACACCTAGCCACCACTGGTTTCTTTTTTTGTTCTTTTTCTTTTCTTTTCTTTTTTTTTTTTTGAGATGGAGTCTTACTCTCTCACTCAGGATGGAGCACAGTGGTGCGATCTTGGCTCACTGCAACCTCTGCCTCCCAGGTTCAAGCAATTCTCATACCTCAGCCTCTGAGTAGCTGGGATTTTAGGCACATGCCATCACACCCAGCTAATTTTTGTATTTTCAGTAGAGTTGGGTTTTCCCACCTTGTTGGCCAGGCTGGTCTCGAACTCCTGATCTCGAGTGATCTGCCCACCTCAGCCTCCCAAAGTGCTGGGATTATAGGGGTGAACCACTTGGCTCTTAAAAACAATTTTCTTTTCCCTTGATTTTTTAAATCAGTTTTATTGTTGTACGTACATGTAGTTTTCTTTGTCTTTATCATGTTTGTATAATTTTTTGACCTGCCTTGGAGTTCGACAGTCCTTTCTTTTGCTACTCTCTCTAGTGAACTATTCATTTTGGGCATGGTATTTTTTAGTTTTAGAATTTCATAACTGGGCGTGGTGGCACATGCCTGTAGTTCCAGCTACTCAGGAAGCTGAGGCAGGAGTATTTCTGGAGCTGAGGAGTTTGAGACCAAGGTGGCTGATATAACAAGACCCTGTCTCTCTAAATAGAAAAAAAAATACATTTCTTTTATTCTGTTTTCTGGAGCTTTCATTTGTCTGCCAAAATTCTCTATCCCTTTTTTCATTTTTTTCTACCTTTACCTCTAAATTCTTTTTCTGTTATATGTATTTATGTCATATTTGCTGTTTCAAAGTCTTTGCTAATTCTAACATATGAATCATCTGTGAATATGCTTCTATTCCTTTTTTCCTTTTGATTACAGATTATATTTTTCTGCTCTTCAAGTGTCTACTTTTTAAGATTTTATGCAAACAATGGATAAAAGCAGTAAAGGCTAGGCTAGGCCACTTTTCAACTATTCAAGAGTTCAGTTAAGCTGGGGCTGTGTTGACACTTTGGTTGATTTGCATTCCCCTCAGTTTCAAATGTCTTGAGGATGGGCTCAGATTCCTTTCTCCAGCAAAAGTGTGGAATCTTAGCACTGTGAGACTTGAGAAAGCTCTCTCTGCTGTCCAGGCCAGCCCCTGGCTCCCTTTGCTGCTGCGGATCCAGCAGAAAAGGTCTCATTGGAGGGAATGATGGCAGCAGAGGACTCTCTCTCTCTTTCTCTCTCTCTCTCTCTCTCTGTGTGTGTGTGTGTGTGTGTGTGTGTGTGTGTGTGTGTGTGTACATGTCTGTGGCTTTCCCAGATTCCAAGTTGCCTCACAGCTCACATGCAGCCATTGAAAGTTCAGCTGGTTTCTCCCCATCACAGCAGCATTTTTCTGCATATGGCAGGCTCACTCCTGCAGGTCCCTGTGTCCAGAGATTTGGCACATATCCACAGGCATGAAAGCGGCCACTAACCCCTGTGCAACTAGAGAGGGACAGTCCTACTCTAGAATTCAGTTTATTTAGATGCTCCATACCTACTGCCATGTTGTTTTAAGTTTGTCAGGTGTTTCCTTATTGTGCAGTTGCTGTGGGAGTGTTTTGTGACCCTCTGCATCCTAACTGGAGGTGGAGCCCTCTGACATTCCCAGGAAGTGGCATTTCTTCCTCCTTTCTGGCTCCTCTGGAGGGAAGCCCTTCCATGTCCAGACCTGCCTTATATTGTCTCATTTCCTCTCTCAATGTTGCCAGGGCTTTTTGTTCTTCACACGATGTGGGTTACCCCATATATTCTGATCTGTAATTAGATTTTGGATTTAATTTTTCTATCTCTCTCTTTTTTTAAGACTGGGTCTCACTTTGTCACCAAGGTTGCAGTGCAGTGGTACAATCATGGCTTACTGCAACCTCGACCTCCCTGGGCACAGGTGATTTTTTCTGCTTCTGTCTCCCAAGTAGCTGGGACTACAGATGCACACCACCACGCCTGGCTAATTTTTGTATTTGTTGTACATATAGGGTTTTGCCATGTTACCCAGGCTGGTCTTAAATTCCTGGGCTCAAGTGATCCACCTGCCTTGGCCTCCCAAAGTGCTGGGATTACAGGTGTGTGTGAGCCACCATAGCTGGCCTTTTCTGTCTTCTTATCTCTCAAAAAGCTGATGTCCACTACTTAGGTTGTGAGGAGGTTGGGGATTATTCTTCCAGATAATGAAGCACAAGGCTATCATGACTATGTGTGTGTTGTGTTGGGCTATGGGGAGGTGTGTGGGAGTGTTGGGAGTTGGGGAAAGTAAAAAACTGACTAGTGTTACTACAAGGGCTTGTACCCTATTATCCTTCTCAAATGAACACATATCACACCTTCCCTGTCATACCCTCTATTAGTCCATTTTCATGCTGTTGTAAAAGACATACCGAAGACTGGGCAATTTACCAAAAAAAGACTTACAGACTTAATTGGACTTATAGTTCCACATGACTGGGGAAGCCTCATAATCATGGTGGACATCAAGGAGGAGCATGTCATGTCTTACATGGATGGCAGCAGGCAAAGAAAGCTTGTGTAAGCAAACTCCCATTTTAAAAACCATCAGATCTCGTAAGACTCATTCACTATCCCAAGAAAAGTGCAGGAAAGATCTGCCCCCATGATTCAATCACCTCCCACTGGGTTCCTCCCATGACACATAGGAACTGTGGGAGTTACAATTCAAGATGAGATTTGGGTGGGGACAAGAGCCAAACCATATTCTGCCCTGACCCCTCCCAAATTTCATGTTCTCACATTTCAGAACCAATCATGCCTTCCCAACAGTCCCCTCAAAGTCTCAACTCATTTCAGCATTAACTCAAAAGTCCACAGTCCAAAGTCTTATCCGAGACAAGGCAAGTCCCTTCTGCTTATGAGCCTGTAAAATCAAAAGCATGTTAGTTATTTCCTAGATACGATGGAGATGCAGGTATTGAGTAATACAGCTATTCTAACTGGGAAAGATTGGTTAAAACAAAAGGGTTACAGGCCCCATGCAAGTCCGAAATCTAGTGGGGCAGTTAAATCTTAAGGCTCCAAAATGATCTCCTTTGACTTCATGTCTCATATCCAGGTCATGCTGATGCAAGAGGTGGGTTCCCATGGTCTTGGGCAGCTCTGCCTATGTGGTTTTGCAGGCTAGTCTTGAATTCCTGACCACAGTTGATCTGTCTGCCTTGCCTCCCAAAGTGCTGGGATTACAGGCATGAGCCACTGCACCCTGCCAAGTGTTTTCAATTAAATGTTATTACCAATGACTGCCTTTTTATAAACCTTTACATCAATGGGCCAGTATTTCTGGCATCTTGCCTTTGAAGTGAGGGTTTTGGCCATTTCTGGCAGAAAAGAATGGGCAGTTTTGTCTTTCCCTCTTTCCCTTGGAGGGGGCTCACCTGTTAGGTGCTATCTGGTGCCTGAGTCACAGGTATCATTATGACATCACAGGTCTTTCTTCCTCTACCCTTCCTGCCTATGCTATGGCTGGATGAACACAGACCTGAGGGGATTTGAACCATCTACACCTAATCCATGTGTGACCAATGGTAAGAGAAAGCCAGACACATCAGCTTGTTAGAGATGTCCCCATAGATCTCTGAGATGTCCCCATAGATCTCTCTGGATGAAGGGACCACCTGACACTGAAGACTCTGAGAAGTCCTGGAAGCTGGGGATGCCTGCCATACTTAAATGGAGAGGGAGGGACAACAGCCTCACTCTTGCTTTTCCCCTAATGCTGATTGCAGGAGGAGAAGCAGCCCCCAAAGATGGAGGAGCCCTCAAAAAGAGATGAGCCTCAGCAGAAGGAGACACCGTCCCCTTCGTCCTTAGGAGCAAAGTCGAAGGCAGAGGTAGGAGGAGCCCTGACTTGGATATCATTAATCCTATATCCTAGTGCTTGTGGCTAGTGTATTTTGCATGGTGCTGAGCTAAGAAGAGAAATAAACTCAGTCTTGTTAGTCCTCTCCCCATTTCCTTTTCAGGTTAAAACTCCAGCTCTGGTTGAGACACAGACAGTGGGCAATGCCAGTGAGAAATTAGAAAAAGTATGACCTCCCAAACCACACAGGGCTGGGGCTGGAGATGTGGGGACTGTGCTTTTGGAAAGGAATGACCATGATATGGGAAGCTGGGCTCAGTCAGAAGTGTGTGCGTGCATGTTTGAGCTTGTGCATATATGGTGTTTGTGAATTAAGATTTAAAATGCAAAAGTTAAGAAAAATGATGGAGAAGAGAAGCACTTTGGGGTGGGGGAACTTTAATACTATAAAATTGTTGGAAATAAGAGCTTGGAGTCACAAAGAAAATGAGCACTCAAACAAAGGATTTCTTAGCAAGGCCAAATTAGATTTGCAGAAGGATGCTTCTTGTATACCAGGCAGTGGCAAGAGCACACTGAAAACAACAGAAAGAAGGCATTCTTATTGCCCAGCACGGTCCCTGTTTCCGTGTTCTCCCCCTGTGGGTTGGGGTCAGATCACACAATTTAAACTGATTCCAATTGGCTAGATTTGCAATTTTTTTTAAATAAGGGAGGGATGTTGGGTACAGGCTTAGAACAGGACAAAGAAGTAGGAAGTTAACTGTTTGTACCTCATGACTGAAAGCAGGGCGGTGTAGGTCAATTACAAGCTTGGCAGGTTAGGCAAGAAAGATTACTTATAGAATAGAACAAAGGACAAGGGAGTGAAATCTTTTGAAGAGGAACTGTTTGTTCCTAACATGTTGACGAAAAGAGCTGAATTCTGTAAAATATGAAGAGATTTATTCTGAGCCAAATATGAGTGACCATGGCCCATAACACAGCCCTTAGGAAGTCCTGAGAACATGTGCCCGAGGTAGTCAGGCTGCAGCTTGGTTTTGTACATTTTAGAGAGACATGAAACATCAATCAAACACATTTAAGAAATACATTGGTTTGGTCCAGAAAGGTGTCCAGAAAGGACAACTCAAAGCAGTGGCAGAAGCAGGGAGGGAGGTGTGGTGGGGGAAAGGCAGTGCTTTCAGGTTGTAGGTGAATTTAAACATCTTCTGACTGACCATTGGTTGAGTTTGTCTAAAGACCTGGAATTCATAGAAAGGGAACATTCAGGTTAAGATAAAAAATTGTGGAGACCAAAGTTCCTTTGAAGTATTATAGTGGCTGACCTTAGATACGACAGATGAGGAATGTTTCCCTTTCAGACCTTAGTTAATCTCTTCAGGATTGGGAGGGTGGGTCTGGAAGAAAAAGATCTAGCTATGTTAATAGATTCTTTACAGATGCAAATTTTCCCCCACAAAGAACAGCTTTGGAGGGCCATTTCAAAATTTGGCAAAGAAACATGTTTTGGGATAAAGCATTTTTCTTCCTTGTCTCATAATGTTATTATGCCAGGGTCAGGTTGGAAAGTAAGTCACAATATATAGGGTTAAATCAAATCCATCTGATGAGAATTTATGATTTGTAGGGCATGACTCCCCAGACCCCTTTAGATAGGAATCCGGGCATGATAAAAAAATATCAGGGTTTAGTCCTCAGGCATGATAGAGGGAGAGAACAGACTGAGGTTATGAGCTGGAGTCAGGGATGAGAGGGCAGGGCTGGCAAAGGATGTCATTTCACTGGCAGTTGGGAGGGGTCTGAAAGGAAGGGTAAGGCCTGGGTGGAACATGGTAACCCTTTGACTCTATATCACAGTGTCCTTGCTGGCCAACTAGGTCCATGGAAAACTGGGCAGGTGTGACCCACGATGGGGACCTGAGACCCAGGGGCAAGGTGATGTGCTTGGGGCCATCAACCAGAGGATGGCAGAGGCAGGACACCTACCTGGTCTTCCGGTTCCAGCCAGTGCCCTCCCCAGTGCTCCTGAATTCCAGAAAAAGGGACAGTTGCTAATAGAGAATCAGGGCCTTTCCTGACACATCCAGGGCTGAAGCCAGTGGGGAGCATTCTCTGAAGGTCCCTCTTTTTTCTTGAAAGCCCCCAGAAACCCAAAAGAAGCTCTCTGACAAAGATATGGTAGCCATCAAGATCCAGGCCTGGTGGCGGGGGACCCTGGTGCGTCGGGCACTGTTGCACGCAGCCCTCAGAGCCTGCATCATTCAGTGCTGGTGGCGGCTGATGCTGTCCAAGATTCTGGAGAAGAGGCGGCGGGCAGCGCTGGAGGTCTTCTCCCGGGAGGAGTGGGCAGCAGTCACACTGCAGTCCCAGGCCCGCATGTGGCGCATCCGCAGGCGTTATTGCCAGGTGCTCAATGCTGTTCGCATCATCCAGGCCTACTGGAGGTGCCGTGCCTGTGCTTCCCGGGGGTTCATCAAGGGCCAGTACAGAGTCACGGCCAACCAGCTGCATCTCGAGCTGGAGATCTTGCTGGGCTCAGGACCTTGCATTGTGACGGAGTGTATTCCCATCTCAATAAAGGAATGAAGTGGTCTTTTCTGCATAGTCTCTGTTCGACAAGCAGAGCAGATCAGAGCAAAGGATGGCAGATACTTGGCATTTCATATACCAGCTCTGAGGAATGGGCAGGGCTTGTCTGAGGCCTCATGTGGAGCAGGACTCTGAGCCCCTCTTCCAGACTGAGCAGAGATTGTGATTGATTAGCAATGTCTGCCATAGGAAGGAAAGTTGAGGTCAAAGACCTGTCAATTGGCCAACTCCAGGGAGCATCATTCATATTTACATCATTCTACGTAAATAGCGCACCCTCCCCAGGACCGGGTGTAATGGAAGCCTGGCTGGTGGTGGTCATGGCATTCTCCAGGAATTCAGCATTCTCCAGGAATTCACCGGACTGGATCTAGTTGCTCAGAGTTTGTTCCCCAATCCCTACGACTGAGAGGAGCCCCCCAACCCCAAGCCCTGTGATCCTGTCTCCCTGGTGCACTGGGGGCTATGTCCTTATACTTGGCTTCTAAGAATCTGAGACCAAACTGGAAGCTGTTAGCATAACTCAAGTCCTCATCCTCACCTCAAACCCCATCTGTCCCTTGCCCTCGAGCTCCATATGGAAGCTAGGACTCATTTTCCTCCAGACCAGCCTGGCGTGGGAGGTTCCCCAGGCAAGGGGTGCGAGAGAGGGCATTTTGCTACCAGCCCAATCCTCTGGTGAGTATTAGACCTCAGGTTATCACAGCTGCAGGAGCTGAGGAGGCGTCAGTCTTGTCTTCCTTACTCTCTCCCATGGTCCAACTACTGCAAGGACCAATCCAGGCAGAGCTGGCTCCTCTGAAAGTCCCTTCCTGTGAAATGCTCCCAGCTTGGGGTGGGGTTGGCGACCAGGTGATGATAAGGGCCAAATAAGAGGTGAAGGTTTGCATTACTCTGATAATTAGTGATGTTGAACAATTTTTCATGTATCTATTTGCCATTTAGCAAATAACAATGTAGTGTATATTTCAAGATTCTTTTTTTTTTTTTTTTTTTTTTTGAGACAGAGTTTCGCTCTTGTTACCCAGGCTGGAGTGCAATGGCGCGATCTCGGCTCACCGCAACCTCCGCCTCCTGGGTTCAGGCAATTCTCCTGCCTCAGCCTCCCGAGTAGCTGGGATTACAGGCACGTGCCACTATGCCCAGCTAATTTTTTGTATTTTTAGTAGAGACGGGGTTTCACTATGTTGACCGGGATGGTCTCGATCTCTCGACCTCGTGATCCACCCGCCTCGGCCTCCCAAAGTGCTGGGATTACAGGCTTGAGCCACCGTGCCCGGCCTTATTTCAAGATTCTTAAAACAAGATTTTGAATGTTGTCACTATAAAGAAATGATAAATGTTTAAAGTGATGGATATGGTAAATATCCCAATTTGGTCATTATACATATATACATGCATTGAAATATAACATTATATCCCATAATTATGTATAATTTTTGTCAGTTATAAATTAAAAAATTAATAAAAGCAAAAAAAGAGGTTAAGTTTAGGCTGAACCTCTGCCTGTTGATACTGCTGTCCCTGTCCTGTGGTTCCCTGCAGAGGGAGGATTCTGAGTCCTGAGTCACAGCCTACATCCAGTCCTTCTTCAATGACTGTGCCCTGGAGAGCTGGTTCCTCAGCTCCCAGATGTTCTGAGACGTGCTCAAAAGTCTCAGGCTCTAGCTCTGGGGCATGAGCTCTGTATTCCCTGCTCTGTCTTGCTGTGTCCTGCCCCTTGTGTCTCATTCAGGACCTGGCTCTCTCATACCCACTCTGAAGGATTGCTGTCTTTCTCCTTGCTTTCTGTTGTCCTGTCTTCAGAGTCTCAGAGCACAAAGCTCTGACCTCGATCTGATCCCTGGCTCTGCCTCTCACTGCTGTGTGGCCATGAATAAGTCATTTCCCCTCTCTGAGCCCAGTGTCCTGAGCTGTGAACTGGTGCTAACGTTCCCCACCTTCCAGGGTAAATGTCAAGCACCATAAAAACTAGCATCTTCAAAACATCAAGTTTATACACCTATATTGTATTTAACTTTGCTAACTGTACCTCAATAAAATTAAAAAGTTTCTGCATCAGCATCAAAACAAGGAAAAGAGTCACAAACAAACTTAAAATACTGGTAGCCATGGAAAAAGCAGCCAATTCTGGGGTCAGCTGGAGTGGCCCAGCAGAGCACATGGCAGCAGGCTCATTGTTGTTGAGGTACTCCTGCTCCGGGTCCTCCTCAGTGGACAGAGCCAGGAAATACATGTTTGTGCATATGCACAAGCAATGCACATTTCTATCTGTGTTTATTTCTACAGATAAGACACAGATATAAATTTTTTGTTTATCTATATTGAAATCTATGTATTCACACTGATAGCTCCAATCCCACACCAAATTTAAGAATGCACTCTAGTTTTCTCCTTTCCATATTTCTTTCTTTCTTTCTTTGAGATGGAGTCTGGCTCTGTTGCCCAGGCTGGAGTGCAGTTGCATGATCTCACCTCATTGCAACCTCCGCCTCTGGGTTCCAGTAATTCTTCTGTCTTAGTCTCCCAAGTAGCTGGGATTACAGGCAGCCACCAAAATGCTTGGCTAATTTTTGTATTTTTAGTAAAGACAGGGTTTTGACATGTTGGCTGGGCTAGTCTTGAACTCCTGACCTCAAGTGATCCACCCACCTTGGCCTCACAAAGTCTTGGGCTTACAGGCATGAGCCACTGTGCCCGGCCTCCTTTCTGTATTTCTAACTCCTCTTCCTGAGAGTGACGCTCCTAGCTCCCGTTATCTTTAATACATTTTCTTATTTGATCTTCTCTGTGTGCAACTGATTCTACACAGCTATTGCTGGCCTCTCACAGAGACATTGGCTCACTTCTCTTGATCTCTGATATACCAGGCCATCTATTGCCCTCTTCCTGTGGCTCAGGCTGTGGCTCCCCACATTAGTCTGATAATTGGGGTAAATGTCCCTTCGCCCCACCTGAGCTGACACAAAATGTCAGGCCACCCTCTGTGTGGATATCCTCCTCACTGCGCTCAGGTTCTGACGGTCTATGCCACCAAGGATGCCCTTCTCATCCTGCTGGATATGACACCATCACTGGTATGGTCTTACACGCCTGTGTGGACTCCTCCACCCACTGCCTGAGTTCCATGCTGGTCCCTCCTAGACCAATGCCTTCTTCCCCTGTCTTGTGACCCTCCCTCACCTGGCTCTGTTACATGGTGGCTCTCTTTCCCCCTGGTGCATCTATGCTGCACTGCCCAGCCTGAGGATTTCAGACTGACTGACTGATTCAGGAAGGAAAGGGAAAAAAAATAAAGGCAAGGGCAAGAGAAAACTAAATTTTCAATTTAAAAAACGGAGACAAAACGTCTGCAGAAAAAAATTCTCAATCACAGGCTAATATACGCTTCAATGTTTTCACCTCAAACCTCAAGCAAGCATAACCACACAGAAGATCTGGAAATTGTTCATGAAATAATGAATCAAAATGTTTGAGTACAGGCTCAGGCCTTCCTCTCCCTTTATGAATTCATAGGAATAACAGAAAGGAAATACATTGATGTCAAAAGTTTGTACTAGTACCTAAAATATAGGAAGGTTGCCTTCAGAGAATGGAAATCATGTGGAATCCCTAAAAGACAGGCATATGTGAAAAAACTGAAAGACAATCAGTCAAAGATTTAGAAAAGCAAAAGCAAAGGCAAGAGTGGCCATGCAGTTTCTCCATGCTTGGAACTAGCTGGTCTAGGGACAGCAGAGCTGTGGGGTCCGCAGGGCGCTGGTTGGAATATGCCCATAGGAGTAGCAGCTGGCTCTCCATTGACCCACAAGAGAGTGGCTGATGGCAGAGGGCTCTGTGACTGGCCTGGGATGGCATGGCAGGGCCTGGAGCCATGTGACACCTGTGCACAGCAAGGCCCCTGCTCAGAGGACCACTCACAGAGGTCCCATCCTGACAGCCCACTCCACGGAAATGGAAGACCTGGAAGTTTCACTGTTGGTCAAATGTATGCTTCTGAGAAAGATGGAGAATGGAGGAAAGGCGCACTCAAGCATGAATGAGAGGATCTCCCATCATCAATGAGAGCTTTAATGAGATTCTTTAGAAAGAACTACAGTTTAAGACAGTTGACCAACTGCACTGAGATGACTGAAAACAGATGGAACCCAAAACATGTTATGGCTGAAGATAAAATGCTGAAACTTTTTTTTTTTGAGATGGAGTTTTGCTCTTGTTCCCCAGGCTACAGTGGTGTGATCTTGGCTCACTGCAACCTCTGCCTCCCAGGTTCAAGCAATTCTCCTACCTCAGCCTCCTGAGTAGTTGGGATTACAGGCACCTGCCACTGCGCCTGGCTAATTTTTGTATTTTTAGTAGAGACGGGGTTTCACCATTTTGGCCAGGCTGGTCTTGAACTCCTGACCTCAGGTGATCTGCTCACCTTGGTCTCCCAAAGTGCTGGGATTACAGGCGTGAGCCACTGCACCTAGCTAAGATACTGAAACATTTAAATAGGAAATAAAACCAATGGTTTACTCATCAAGGATTGAGTCAGGTTGACTTCAGCTTTCTCAGCAGCAACAATGAGTGCAAAGAGAGAGTGAAGCCACAGCCCCAACTTTCTGCAGAATAATTTTTTTCAGCATAGAATCATAAACTCACCCGAATATTATCCAAGTGTTGTCCGCCACCTCCCCTGAGAACCATGGAATCAGGGACGTGGCACTCAATAGACTAACGGGAAATCTAAAAACAAAGATGATCACTCAAACAAGAATCACCAAGCTTTGGAGGAAACCAACAGCATGAAAAAGCATTCTTAAGCTGTGCAAGCAGAAACCTGATAACCAAGGGAAAGACTTGCGAAATTAATATCCTCATTGGGTGGAGAAAGACCTCTTAAATACAAAAGAACAAGCCCTATTTAAAAGCCATTTATGGATCTCAGAAAGGAATAATGATTGTCAAAATTAAGACCTAGTAAGTCGGATGAGTAGCAGAATGGATGTATAAAGTGCAGATTAGTGAGTGGAGACTTTGATGTGAAGAATCCTCCTGGAGTGTAGCACAAAAGGTCAGAGAAATGAAAAAAGTTAAAGAAAATAAATAAAAGAATGAGGCATTGATCCGGAAGTTCCAGTCATGGTTGAATGTGTATCCCCAAGAAAGGAACTGCAGAGATGGAGGCAGAAACATTCAAAGCATTGATGAGTTTTCCAGAGCTTAAAGAGACTCACTTGCCCTCAAAAGATGAAGGAAAACAGATGGAGCTTCACACAGGTCACAACACAATCTCTTAACTGATGAAGATAGAATACTTAAAGAGGAAAAGGAATCAACACATCACCTCCTAAGGAATATGTTTCAGATTCACATTAGCTTTCTCAGCATCAACACTGAGTGTAAGGAGAAAACGGAGCGACACTCCCAATGTTCTGAGAGAAAGTAAATGTGAGCATTGATTGTTATACTACCCCAAATGTCATTCAAGTGTAGGTGCAAAGTAAAAGCCATTCTTTGAATTCAAAATTTAATCTGCATCAGAAGTCTCTGACTGTATCTCTGGGAAATTAACTCCATGACAAAGGAAAAGAAATCCAGGGGAGTGGCACAAGACTTAGTGATGAGTATAGATGCCATGAAAATTTATTATTATGACTGAAGATTTTCCTATAAAATATGTGTATTTCTTTTTTTCTTGTTTTTTTAGACAGAGTCTCTCTCTGTTACCAGGCTGGGCTGCAGTGGCTGGATTATGGGTCACTGCAGCCTGCACCTCCCAGGCTCAAGTGATTCTTCCACTTCAGCCTCCTGAGTAGCTGGGACTACAGGTGCATGCCACAATGCCTGGCTAATTTTTGTATTTTTTTGTAGAGATGGGGGTCTCACTATGCTTCCAAGGCTGCTCTCAAAACTCTGGGCTCTAGCAGTCTGCCTGCCTCAGCCTCACAAAGTGTTGGAATTACAAGCGTGAGCCACTGCATATGACCAAAATATGTATTTCTATAAAATATGTCTATTTCTCAAATGATGGCAACATGGGAGGTTGTTGGAGGTAATGTACAGAGAAAAGGAACTTGCACTAAAGCTCCTGCCTGGTTTGAGGCCCGGGTGATACTGATTTACTTCAGAAAATGCAAAATAAAATCTGTGTAAACATGTAAGTGTAAGTACTAGAAGGAAAGCAATGAGGTTTATAATGTCTAGGTAAATCAGAAACTACATTCAACTAAAACAGAAATCTAAAATACAGTGAGTCAAACAAATTAGAGGTTTGTTTTATATCACCTAAAAGAAGTCTGCGAGTGAACAGTCCAGGCCCAGTGGGCAGCGCCATGATGTCATCACGAAGCTAAGCATTTACGGTTACCACACCACCTCCCCACTATGTTGGGAGGTAACCCATGTCCTCACGCTCTGAAAGTGGTTACCAGAGTGCTGGCCATCATGTTCACATTTTAGGGAAGAAGAGGGTTAAGGTGAAATGGGAAAACGGCCCATTTGGAGCCCAGCTTGGCTCATTACAGAGCTTTCTCAGAAGGCTCACCCAGTGACTCCTGCTGGCATCTCATTGGCCAGTGAATATCACGTGACCACTCCAGTCGCAAGGGAGGCTGAGAAACGCTATTTATTTAAGCAAGCATGTTGTCAACTCCAGTGAAATCAGTTCTTTTTGGTGATGAAGTGGAGGTCTAAGTATGGGTAAGAAACTCACAATATCTGAGAAAATTCCTAAAACAGTAGAAAGAAAAAAACCTCACTAATCTTAAAACTCACTGAAAACCTAATTAATCCAAAAAAGACAGGATGATAAAAATAAATCATAAGGGAAATTATAGATTACAAAATGGTATAGCAATAAGCCAGATATATTAGGAATCAGTAAATGTAGTAATATCCACCTATTAGAAAATGAGACTTCTGGCTGTGCACAGTGGCTCACACCTATAATCCCAGCACCTTGGGAGGCCAAGGTGAGAGGATCACTTGAGCCCAGGAGTTCTAGACCAGCCTGGGCAACATAGCAAAATTCCATCTGTACAAAAAATACAAAAAATGTCTGGGCATGATGGTACGTGCCTGTGGTCCCAGCTACTGAAGGACTGAAGTGGGAGGGTCACTTGAGCCCAGGAGGTTGCAGGTGCTGTGAACTGTAATCATGTCATTACTCTCCAGCCTGGGTAACAGAGTGAGACCCTGTCTCTGAGAGAGAGAAGGAGAGAGAGAGAGAGAGAGAGAGAGAGAGAGAGAGAGAGAGAGAAGAAGAAGAAGAAGAAGAAGAAGGAGGAGGAGGAGGAGGAGAAGGAAGAAGAAGAAGTGGAGGAGGAGAGAGAGAGAGAGAGAGAGAGAGAGAGAGAGAGAGAGAGACTCTTATGCTAGGTTAGACAGATTGTGCTTATGGTGGATGTGGAGACGCACCACTCAGAATCCTCTTCGACAAAAGACCTGTTGTATCAGCTCCCAGGAGTGCTGACTGCAACTGTTAGCTCCTTCAGGGACTGCTTCAGCTGCAGAAAGCCTGCCTTGCCCATGGTTAAGCCCTTCCAGATGCCACCCACAATGACTGATCCAGGTGAATGGATAACCAGCTGGCCACCACATTCAAATTGGGCAATTCCACCAGGTTATTTTAGAGTCAGAGCTTCCTATGGTACTTGATAAGGATACCAAGGGAATACTATGTACAATACACATTAAATTAATGAATGGATCAATTCACTGAAAACAAAAAACTACTTGCTATACCAAAACTTGTCCAACATGAAATAAATAACTGGAACCATTCTATAGCTATTTAAAAGATTGAATTTGCAGTTTAAAACCTTCTAGTTGGTTTTATTGGCAACTCCTACCAAGTATTTTACAAATAACACCAATTCTACACCATCTCTTCTGCAAAATAGAAGAGGAGAGACACTTTTCAATTCATTTTATGGGGCCAACATTATCCTGACAGCAAGACCAGACAAAGATAGTGTAAGAATAGAAAATTACGAGGCCGGGCGCGGTGGCTCAAGCCTGTAATCCCAGCACTTTGGGAGGCCAAGGTGGGTGGATCACGAGGTCAAGAGATTGAGACTATCCTGGTCAACATGGTGAAACCCCGTCTCTACTAAAAATACAAAAAGTTAGCTGGGCATGGTGGCGCGTGCCTGTAATCCCAGCTACTCAGGAGGCTGAGGCAGGAGAATTGCCTGAAGCCAGGAGGCGGAGGTTGCGGTGAGCCGAGATCGCGCCATTGCACTCCAGCCTGGATAACAAAAGTGAAACTCCATCTCAAAAAAAGAAAAAAAAAAAGAAAGAAAGAAAATTACAGACCAAGGCCAGGCCCGGTGGCTCACACTTGTAATCTCAGCCCTTTTGGAGGCCTAGGCGGGTGAATCACCCAAGTTCAGAAGTTCAAGACCAGCATGGCCAACATGGGATACTCTGTCTCTACCAAAAATATAAAAATTAGCTGGGCGTGGTGGTGGGTGCCTGTAATCCCAGCTACTCAGGAGGCTGAGAAAGGAGAAACGCTTGAACCCAGGAGGTGGAGGTTGCAGTGAGCCAAGATCGTGCCACCGCATTCCAGCCCGGGAGGGACAAGGGTAAAACTCTGTCTAAGAAAAAAAAAAAAAGAAAAAGAAAGAAAGAAATCTGTGGACCAATATAAGTTATGAACACAGAAACAAAAAATTTATTAACTAAGCATTAGCAAATCCAATTTAACAGAAAATATATAATATTACAGTCACATATCGCTTAATGATGGGGATATGTTCTGGGAAATGCACCATTAGGTGATTTCATTTTTGTGGGAACACCATAGAGTATGCTTACATAAATGCAGATGGTATAGTTTTCGACGTAACTAGGCTGTATAGGCAAGGTACAGCCTATTGCTCCTAGGCTGCAAACCTGTACAGCATATTACTCTGCTGAATACGTTAGGGAATTATAATACAATGATGTCTGTGTATCTAAGCATAGAAAAAGTACAGTAAAAACATCATATTATAGTATTATGGGACCACTGGTGTATATGTGACTGAAATACTGTTATGTAGTGCATGACTGTGTGTATTACACACACACACCACAACATGACCAAGTGGGCCTCATTTCAGGAATGCACAACTTCATATTTCAAGAGTTCACAGTTTCAATACTTGAAAACCAACCATTATAACTTACATGATTAATTTAAAAGAGGAAAACCACATGATCATATAACTTGAAGTTAGAAAACATTAGGGCCGGGCGTGGTGGCTCACGCCTGTAATCCCAGCACTTTAGGAGTCTGAGGTGGGTGGATCATGAGGTCAGAAATTCAAGATTAGCCTGGCCAACATGCTGAAACCCTGTCTCTACTAAAAATACAAAAAAAAAAAAAAAAAAAAAAAAAAAATTAGCCAGACATGATGGAGGACGCCTACAATCCCAGCCATTTGGGAGGTTGAGGCAGAGAATTGCTTGAACCTGGGAGGCAGAGGTTGCAGGGAGCCTAGATTGCGCCACCGCGCTCCAGCCTTGCAACACAGTGAGACTCCATCTCAAAAAACAAAACAAGCCGGGCGCGGTGGCTCAAGCCTGTAATCCCAGCACTTTGGGAGGCTGAGGCGGGTGGATCACGAGGTCGAGAGATCGAGACCATCCTGGTCAACATGGTGAAACCCCGTCTCTACTAAAAGTGCAAAAAATTAGCTGGGCATGGTGGCACGTGCCTGTAATCCCAGCTACTCAGGAGGCTGAGGCAGGAGAATTGCCTGAGCCCAGGAGGCGGAGGTTGCGGTGAGCCAAGATCGCGCCATTGCACTCCAGCCTGGGTAACAAGGGCGAAACTCCGTCTCAAAAAAAAAAAAAAAAAAAACCATTTGACAAAATCCAACATTTGTTCATAATAAAGACTCTCAGCACATTAGGACTAGAAGGGAATGTTCTCAACCTGATAAAGTTATTTACAAAAATCCTACAGCTAGTATCTTTCTTAGCAGAGAAAGATTAAATGCTTTCCACCAATGCTGGGAACAAGGCAGAGGTGTTTTCTCTCACCTGTCCTGTTTACTAGATGTTCTTGCCAGAAAAAGAAATGAAGATATACAGATTGGAAATAAGAAAATAAAACGACACCTATTCATAAGCAACAGGATTGTCTATGTAAAAAAAGCCCAAGGAATCTACAAAATAAAAGCCCAAAACTCTTCTAGAATAGATAAGGCAATTGAGCAACATTGCAGGAAACAAGGTTAACATAAAACTCAGTCATGTTTCTATATACTGACAATATACAGTTGGAAACTTAAACATGAAAAACAGTACTATTTACAATAGTTCCATAAAATGAAATTCTTAGGTATACATCTAAAAAAAATGTACAGAATCTATATGTGGAAAACTAGAAAACATTGACTAGAAGTACCAAAGAAGGTCTAAATCAATGGAGAAACAGTGTGTTCACATGTTGGAAGACTCAGTAAAGATGTTAATTATACTCAAATTGATCTATAGATTTAATATAATTCCAGTCAAAATCCCAGAAAGATTTTTATAGATATATACAAGCTGATTCTAAAATTTATGTGAAAAATTCAAAGTATTTGGATACCCAGAGCACTTTTGAAAAAGAACGACAAATTTAGAGTAATCATATTATTTGATTTTAAGACTTATTATAAAGCTGCAGTAATAATTAAGACTGTGATATTGCTAAAAGGATAGACACATAGATCAATGAACTAGACTTGAGGGTCTGTAGATAGATTCATACAAATAAGGCCAATCAATTTTTCACAAAGATATAAACAAATTCCAGTGGAAAAAGGACAGTTTTTTTGTGGTCAAATAATTGGAAATTCATATGCAAGAAAATGAACCCCAACCTAATCCTCATATAAAAAATTAATTCAATGTATACCTATGTAACAAACCTGCATTATCTGCACATGTACTCTAGAACTTAAAGTATAATAAATAAATTTAAAAAATTAATTCAAAATGAATCATAGCTATAAATGTAAAACATAACTATAAAATCTTAGGAAATAACATATGAGAAAATCTTTATCACCTAGAATTAGAAAAGGAGTTCTTAGATACGACAAACGTGAAATTCATAAAGGTTCGTAATTTATTAATTGGACTTCATCCGTGAAAGATACTGTTAAAAGAATGAAAATATAAGCCACATAATGGGAGATCATATAAATCACATATCTCACAGATAATTTTTATCCATAATATATAAAGAACTCTCAAAATTTATTAGTAATTGTGATGGTTAATGCACATGTCAATGTGACTGTGCTAAAAGATGCCCAGATAGCTGGTAAAACAAGATTTCTCTGTATGTCTGTGAAGATGTTTCTGGAAGAGATTAGCATTGAAATTGGTAGGTTGAGTCAATAAGGCTGCCATCATCAATGTGGTGGCCAGGATCCAATTTGTTGAGAGCCTGAATAGAACAAAAAGGTGGAAGAAGTATGAACTCACTCTCTTTCTTGAGCTGGGACATTCACCTTCTCCTACAGAGCACCTGGTTCTCTGACTTCAGACTTTGGGACTTGCACCAGAGGGCACTCCTCCCTTTCCTACCCTTCCAACTCCAGCCGAATTACTTTACCAGTTTCCTGGTTCTACAGCTTTCAGAGGGCAGATTGTGAGACGTCTCAGTCTTCACAGTTGCAGTGAGCCAATCCTGTGATAAATCTCTCTATTTCTATCTCATCTCCATTGGTTCTGTTTCTCTGGAGAACCTCAATGAATACAGTAATAAAATAAACAGCCCATTAACATATGGCCAAAGACTTGAGCATACACATTACTAAAGAAGATATATAGATACCAACTAAGCACACAGAGATGCTCATCACCATTAGCCATTAGGGAAATAAGTTAGCAAACTTTTTCAGTAAAGGATTAGAAAGATAGTAAACATTTTCAGCTTTATGGGCTGAGAGGCAAAATTGGTGATATGATGTGTGTACGTAGTTACATAGCAAGAGAGAAAACAAGTTTCCACAAATTTTTATTGATGAAATTAAAGATATAATAAAAATTAAGTTTTGTAATGCAAGTGGACTAATGAAAATAACGCATTTTTTTTTTGGTGAGGGAGGGACAATGTTTAGTTTAATTAGGGCTGAAAGTTAGTGTTTCCTGTCTTCAAAATCAGTTGCACATGCTTACATATAATGAATTTTATATATTTCATCTTTGCAATGTCTTTTTACATATATAAGCACTATGTAAAATATTTGCTACTACCAAATACTAATGTGAATCTGATATGGTTTGGATCTGTATCCCCACCGAATCTCGTGCTGAATTGTAATTCTCAGTGTTGGAGGTGGGGCCTGGTGGGAGGTGATTGGAGCATTGGAGCATGGGGGTGGTCCTTCATGAAGGATTTAGCACCATCCCCTTAGTGCTGTTCTTTGATAGTGAGTTCCCATGAGATCTGCTTGTTTAAAAGTATAGCACCTCCCCGCCACCCTTCCTCCTGCTCCAGCCATGTGAAGTGCCAGCTTCCCTTTCATCTTCTGCCATGATTGTAAGTTTCCTGAGGTCTCCCCAGAAGCTGAGCAGATGCTGCCATGCTTCCTGTACAGCCTGAAGAATCGTGAGCCAATTAGACCTCTTTTCTTTATAAATTACCCAGTCTCAGGTATTTATAGCAGTAGAAAAATGGACCAATATAGAATCCATGAACATGTGGCTTTGATTGAGAATATTTTCACTTGGGAGACATTATTTATAGAGTTCTATTAAATTCTTCTTTTGACATTTGCCTGTACACATATCATTACTTTTGTTGATTAACTACTTCCAGTTAAAGTTTAGGTGGTTGCTACTCAATTGCTTAAATAAATATATTTAGAAATGTTGAAATTCCCCTTGTACTTGCATAGAAATCTGAAATGCACATGCTACCGGAACTGCAGTTTGAGTTCAGAAAAGATACCCCCTGCAAATTTGTGTGGGAAATTCATGTTTTAACTTTTGATATCTCAGGAAGTTCTTAGAGCAGTTTAATATTACTTATGATTCAAAATTGTGGCCAACTTGTCTTTACCATAGTATAGGTGCTATGTGTAAGTTTTGTTTTGCCCTTTAACTTCAGGTTTAATTCATTAAGGAACATAAAGACTGCAGCAAAAACTTATTTATAGTGCTATTCACTTATTTATAGTGTTATTTGATAATAGTAGTTAAAGGCAGTTTTCCTCATTCAGAAAAATTTCAATCTCGACCTTGAACTTAAAAGTTCTCAGTAAAACCTTATCACTGCTAAGCCATGAACCTGCTGTGTGGTTTGGCAAGTCAGCATATCTAGCTTCTATTTATCACAAAAATTCATAAAACTGATGATGGTTCAGTCAATGATACCATGTGAAGTTTACCATTGACACTACTGGTTCAGTAACAGGATTGATTCCAATATTTTCCACAAAGTACCTACCGATGAATGATAGGCTTTAAGCACCTACATTTTCATAAGCTTTGTTTTTTCAACTAAGCCTTTGTTTGGCCCCACACATATTTTCACTGCTATCAGATTTATCACATCTTGGCACTTTCCATTTTCAGGTTGTGTTGAATTAGCATTTTTTCAATTTCTTCAACAAATATTCTCATCCATGTTTGTTTCATACACATAGAGGTTAAATTTCTCAGTCACTTCAAACTTGGCAGTTACCCTTCAGTAAGCAACAGCCGAGCTGTATTTGTACATCTGTCAACTCATTAAGAGCCAAGAAAAACCACTTGAAATCATTTGCCTTGTTGTTTATTTGACTATTGATGTTGTTACTCATGTCTTTGACTCTCTGAGCAGTTATTCTCATTGAAAGGCTAACAATGGGCTTGGGGCGGTGGCTCATACCTGTAATCGCAGTACTTTGGGAGGCCAACACTAGCAGATTACCTGAGGTCAGGAATTCAAGACCAGCCTGGCCAACATGGTGAAATACCATCTCTACTAAAAATACAAAAATCAGTCGGATGTGGTGGCACATGCCTGTAATCCCAGCTACTCAGGAGGCTGAGGCAGGAGAATTGCCTGAACTTGGAAGGTAGAGGTTGCAGTGAGCCAAGATCACACCACTGCACTCCAGCCTGGGTGAGAGTGACAGTCTGCCTCAAAAAAAAAAAAAGGCTACCAATGTTTATTTTCTCTGGACACATTTCTTCAGCTGCTGCAGTCAAATATGATTTAATTAACTCACTACTGGTAATAAGCTTTCCCTGCTTGGCTAACAAATGAGCAACTTGGAAACCTATTTCTCTTGCAGTCTCATTTTCATTTTTTAGTTTCTGTAAAGAAATTCTACTATAATGAGATATGCCATTTAAAATGTCTAAATTTTATGATTATTGATTTCTTGTAAGTTAGGAATATGGTGGAGTGCTTAGTCTGGTAGTGATGCATAACATTGTGCACTTTTAGCACAACTATAGTGTCATTGCATAATGGACACAATGCTTTGCCATTGTCTTTTTTTTTTTTTGAGACAGAGTCTCAGTCTGTTAGGCTGGAATGCAGTAGCATGATCTCAGCCCACTGCAACCTCTGACTCCCGAGTTCAAGCTATTCTCCTGCCTCAGCTTCCTGAGTAGCTGGGATTACAGGCACCCACCATCACACCCAGCTAATTTTTGTATTTTTAGTAAAGACAGGATTTCACCCTGTTGGCCAGGATGGTCTCGATCTCCTGACCTCGTGATCTGCCCGCCTCAGCCTCCCAAAGTGCTGGGATTACAAGTGTGAGCCACTGTGCCAAGCCTGCTATTGTCTTAAAAGTGCAACACTTGAAGTCTGCTTTTCTCTTATCTTCTTATTTTGATGTGATGGGCATGCACTGGTAATTAAAAAATAGGCCACAGTACAGCACTATATATCTATATGCAGTGCACAAAACACTGTTTAACTATAACTGCACCTCTGTGACTTTTGTGGGCTGAGCAGCAGTGGAAGTAAGGAGAATGCCCACATAGTCCCCTTCACAGCTACTTAATTCTGTCATTGTAGCGTAAATGTGGCGATAGACAATATATAAGCAAATAAGCATGATAGTGTTCCAATAAGACTTTATAGACACAGAAATTTGAATTTCATATAATTTTCATATGTCATGAAATAATATTCTTTGAGTTTTTCCAATCACTAAAAATGTACAAAGTATTCTTTGCAGGATGTACAAAAACAGGCATTGGGCTGTATTGACCTACTAGTTGTAGAATGCCCAACCATGCCCCAAGTCAATGTCCATTATACAGTGCTGAGTCCTTAATAGGAACCAATGTGTGGCATGGTAGTGGACCTGTGACCACCCCTCCAGTTATTCACTTGAGAATTCATATGTTCTGTTCCTGTAACTTCAGGCTCCATCTGATTGGAGGTACTAGATTCTAGGGAGGGGAGACATTTATCAGGGCTCACAGTAGAGCCTCACTAAACATAAAGCTATGGCTGTGACCTGGTCACTTTATGCTCGTATAATGAAAGGAGTCACTCTGTTAGCAGGAATAATTAAACCTGATCATCAGGAGAAGATGCCCTGCTGCTACACTAGGTGGGGGTGAGCAGGAAAGACTATGAATTCGGTTTGGGTAGTTCACTGGAAAAAATCTCTTGGTGCTTCGCTGCCAAGGTGTAATGGTAGATTAACCCATACAACCACCATAGCCTGAGAATTTTTATAGCCAGGGATGAAGATCTGGATCATCACTGCACCCAATCCCTTTCCCTTACTGGTAGCCTGCCTGGACAGCAGAGAAGCAAGTCAAACAGGAAAGGACTCTAGAAGGGGTAGTGGATGAAGGGGAAAAGATGTGTGACTAATGGTCTCAAAGTAAACAATGGACTGTCGCTTGTCCTTTTGACCCTTTTCTTTCCTCAAGGGTACACATGGAGGTTTATTAAACATAAGTAAACTTGGGTTACGGGGGTTTCTCGTACGTTTTGTCACCCAGGTAATAAGCCTATTACCCATAAGTTATTTTTCTCGATCTTCTCCCTCCTCCCACCCTCCACCTTCCATAGGCCCCAGTATCCCAGTAGCTGTTGTTCCCCTCTGTGTGTCCATGTGTTCTCACCATTTAGCTCCCACTTGTGAGTGAAAACATGTGGTATTTGGTTTTCCGTTCTTGTGTTAGTTTGCCAAGGATAATAGACCCCAGCTCCATCCATGTTCCCGCAAAGGACATGATCTCATTCTTTTTATGGCTGCATAGTATTCCATGGTGTATGTCTACCAGATTTTCTCAGTGTACTATTGATGGGCATTTAGGTTGTGAGGAATATAAGTCATTCTGTCATAAAAACACATGCACGTATTTGTTTGTTGCAGCGCTATTCACAATAGCAAAGACATAACCCTTCTCTTTTAAGTTTTCCTAGGAGACAAGACCACCTAGAATCCTGAAGAAGCTACTTTTTAAAAATTTTATTTATTTTGAGATAGAGTCTTGCTCTGATGTCAGGCTGGAGTGCAATGGAGCGATCTTGGCTCACTGCAACCTCCATCTCCCAGGTTCAAGCATTTTGCCTGCCTCCGCCTCCTGAGTAGCTGGGACTATAGGTGCACAACACCACACCTGGCAAATTTTTGTATATTAGTAGAGATGGGATTTCACCATGTTGGCCAGGCTGGTCTCGATCTCCTGACCTCGTGATCCACCTGCCTCGGCCTCCCAACGTGCTGGGATTATAGGTGTGAGCCACCGCGCCCAGCCAGAAGCTATTTTTAGATGGTGAAAATTTAGTATGAGAAGCAGGTAGGTATGAGTGGCATAAAGGGTTGGGCTGCAGCGGATATGCAGATGTAGTAGATCCTTTCTTCATAGCTGGTGACGCATCCTATATCTCTTGGGAATATTGGCTGCTGCTGGGTCATTGCTGTTTTCCCCTGGGAATTGTCTTTGGCCATAGGAAAGAGATTTGACCAAGATTATGTCCTCTCCTAAGGGGAGTCCTGCAGCTAATCACTGGCTTGTGGTTGGTGTTATACGTTGAAATGTATCCCTCCAAAGAGATATGTTGAAGTCCTAACCCTCAATACCTCAAAAACTGACCTTATTAGGAAATAGAGTTTTTGCAGATGTAATGAATAAGATGAGGTCATTGGGTGGGCCCTAATCCGATATGATTGGTGTCCTTATGTTAAAGGGAAATTTGGACACAGGCACAGATGTGTACAGGGGAAGAATATGTGAAGACACAGGGAGAATGCCATGTGAAGACGGAGGACTGGAGTGATGTATCTACATGCCATGGAGCACCAGAGATTGCCAGCAAATCCCCCAAAGCTAGGAAGAGGAAAGGAAAGGTCCTTTTCAGGTTTCAGGAGCATGGCCTTGCCGACACATTGATTTTGGATTTCTAACCTCTGGAACTGTGAGCCAATTAAACTTTTGTTTTTCTAGTTCCCTGTCTTAGTTTGTCCAGGCTGCTGTAAGAAAATACTATAAACTGGGTAGCTTGTAAACAATAGAAATTTATTTCTCACTGTTATCAGAGGCTAGGAAGTCCAAGATCAAGATGCCATCAGATTTGATGTCTAGTGAGGGCCCACTTGCTCTGTATATGGCAGAAGGGGTAAGGCAGCTCTCTGGGGGTCTCTTGTAGAGTCACTAATTTCATTCGTGAGTACTCTGCCCTCATGACCTAATCACCTCTCAAAGGCTCCATCTCTTAATACTATCACTCTGGGAGCTTGGTGTAATGGCTCACACCTGTAATCCCAACCACTTGGGAGGCTGAAGCAGGAGGATCATCTGAGGCCAAGAGTTTGAGACCAGCCTGGGCAACATAGTGAGCGTCTGCCTCTAAAACAAAAACGAAAACAAAAACAAAATACTTAGCTGAGCATGGCAGGGGGCACCTGTAGCTCCAGCTATGGAGGCTGAGGTGGGAGGATTGCTGGAGCCCAGGAGTTCGGGGCTATAGTGAGCTGTGATTGCACCATTGCACTCCAGCCTGGGCGACAGAGTGAGATCTTGGGTCTAAAAAATAAAACGAGGCTGGGTGCGGTAACTCATGATTGTAATCCCAGCACTGTGGGAAGCCGAGGCAAGCAGGTCACCTGAGGTCAAGGGTTTGAGACCAACCTGGCCAACACAGCGGAACCCCATCTCTACTAAAAATACAAAAATTAGCCAGGCATGGTAGTGGGTGCCTGTAATCCCAGCTATCTGGGAGGCTGAGACAGGAGAATTATTTGAAACCGGGAGTGAAGGGTCTGTGGGGAGCAGAGATCATGCCAATGCACTCTAGCCTGGGTGCGAGGATTAGGTTTGGACATATGAATTGGGGAGTGGGGGTAAAATCAGATCCTAATAGCTACCCAGCCTGGAGTACTTTGTTATGGCAACCCTAGCCAACGAGCACAGTGGGGTACAAAGGCCAGTTCCCTGTCCCTCAACTTTCCCTGAATTGGAGCAATTCTGAAGGGTCATCTAGCTGACATGCTCCCAATAGGATTGGTTGAGACCTCACATGCAATACATTGTAGATTAGCTTCTCCTTTTGCCCAACAGCACACTCCTCACAGCCTTAGAAGTGCTCCTAGCAGTCTCCAGTTAAACTGTATGCAACCCTCCATCTCAGAGGCTGTTTCCAGGGAACCAAATATAAGACAGTGTCTGAATTAGAATTCAGGAATACCCCAGTCTGCCATCCTGCCGTGGCATCTTGGCCACCCAGGACTATCCAGTTATGAACTTCCATGACCCTAAATCAGCAATATAGAGACTCTACGTATCTCCCATACTCAGGACCTGGTGTTACAGCAAATGTGTCTCTTGGGCCAGAGTCTGTCTCCAGGTGAGGCACACTCAGGGCTTCTGTTGTGTCTTGGTCACCCAGGGTAGGACAGAATTGGGCTGGGGACCACCAGGAAGGAGAGATAAACAGTATTTTGTGGGCAACTGCCATGTCCATAGCCCTGGAGCAAGGATCTTAGCTGGGGCAGTAAAGGATCTTAGACTCATTCTCAAAACCCACCTGCCAGGAACTCTCAGCTGGGACCCTGTACAGTCAGTGGACAGAAGAATGGGGGCAGCAAGCTTCTTTAGTGGGGAGACCCTGAGGTTTCAGGACTTTCACTGGTTGCAGCCTAGAAAAATCACATTCTGGCCAGGCGCAGTGGCTCAGATTACAGGCTCATCTTGAGAGGCTGAGGCATGAGAATCACTTGAACCCAGGAAGTGGAAGCTGCAGTGAGCTGAGATCACACTACTGTATTCTAGCCTGGGAGACAGAGTGAGACCCTGTCTCAAAAAAAAAAAAAAAAGAAAAAAGAAAAAAAGAAAGAAAGAAAAAGAAAAACCACATTCTGTCTCACCTTCTTCCTCCCTGCTCCCCTGTTCTCTCTGACTCCAAGTCCCCGTATTTCCCCTCTGTCTTCTCCCTCCAGGTTTCTTCCTTCCTCCCTCCTTCCCTCCTTCCTTCCTTTCTTCCTTCCTGCTTTCCTTCTACAGGGTCTTTCTGTGTTGCGCAGGCTAGAGTATAGTGGCATGATCTGCAGCCTTGATCTCTTGGCCTCAAGTTATCTCCCCTTTTCGGTCTCCCAAAGTGCTGCTGGGATTACAGACAGCACCACTGTGCCTGGCCCCCTCCCCCCAGATTTCTCTCTTTCTCTCTCCCATGCCTTCCCCATGTCACCCTTCTCCTCCAGCCCCCAAATGCCCAGCCTCCTCACCTTGGATCTGGGACTTTCAGCACCAGCCCAGGTCCATCCAGGCCCATGCCCACCTACAAAGGTAGAGGCGACAGAGGAGGAAATGACAGAATTTGCCCCCAGGAATGCAGACCCTGAAGGCTTTGGGTCTCCTCAGAGAGGTGGGCTATGAGTAGATAGTCCATTCATTCATCAACTCATTATACTTCCAGTGAACAATTATTTTTCACCTATTATATCCTGTTATTTTGCAGATTCTGGGGTCACAAACATGAAAAATGCTCAGGCTCTGCCCTCTAGGAACCAGTGGAAAGGGGCCAGTCAGGAACCAGGTGACTATAAGATCAGGTGGGGACCACAGGTGGATATAGATCAGGTGGAGATCTATAAAGGGGGCCATGGGGCTTCCCAAGGTGCAGGATCCACTAAGTAAACTCCTGGGTCCTCCTGGGAGGCTGCTGTGTCAGGGGCTGCATGTGAGGGTCACTTAACTGGGGATGGGGCTGGGGATGCTGCAGAAGAAATGCCCGAGGCAGGGGCGAATGGTCACCTTAGCACAGCCCACTCCCAGGAGCGCTGCGTTCCCTCCTCTGCAGGCTGCGGGGCTAGGGGCACATGCTGAGGGCTGGGCCCACTGAGACGCTCACTGAGCCTGGCTTTCTTCTCCCTTTTCCAGCCCTCCCTCAAGGGGACCACTGAGAACCTCTTGGGGAAACTCCGGTAGAGGAGGTGGAGAACGGTGGGGGTGGGATGGGAGAATGTGCCCCAGGATGCTGGTACTTCCGTAATCGGCGCTCACCCACGGTGGCCCTGAGGGGCCTGTGTCTTGCTCCCTGTGCTGCATCCCTTACCGCAGCTCCAGGAGGCTCACCCACCATGCTCACCCCAGGCCCCTCACCCAGCACAGCCTCCAATCTCCCCTTGGATGTCGTCTCCCTCTGCTCCTTAGCCCCTGCGGTGCCTCCTCCCTGCCCACTGGCTAGAGGCTGAGCTGGTCCTGGTGGCACTCAAGGTCCAGCACCCACCCTGCCTTTAGAGCCATCAAATCCAGCAATGCCCCAGCCCTGGGTCTCTTCCTTGTCTGGGTCTCCCTCCTTTCCAGACTCCAACCCCCTTGTTCCACTAAGCTCTAGTAATGGGATCTTTTCTGTGCCCTTGGGGTACAGAGATGTTTATCCTTCCTCTACCACCCAAACATACTTGGATCCTAGTATGATGATCTCTGTGTTGTAATAGGGAGGGATAGAGGTATTTAAATAAACTTTTATTGAGGCATAATTTATATACACATAACGTATATATCCATTTTAGATGTACATTTCATTGATTTTTTGGGGGACAAGTTCATACACCTGTGTGACCATCATGGCCACCAAAATGAAGATATTCTAGGCCGGGCGTGGTGGCTCACGTCTGTAATCCCAGCACTCTGGGAGACCAAGGCCAGGCAGATTGCTTGAGCTCAGGAGTTTGAGAACAGCCTGGGCAACATGGTTAAACACTGTCTCTACAAAAAAATATAAAAATTAGCTTGGTGTGGTGGTGTATACCTGTAGTCCCAGCTATTCTGGAGGCTGAGGTTGGAGGATTGCTTGAGGCCAGGAGGTTGCGGCTGCAGTGAGACATGATTGTGCCACTTCACTCCAGCCTGGGTGACAGAGCCAGACCCTGAAAAAAATGAAAGAAGAAAGAAAGAATGAAAGAAAGAAAGAAAGAAAGAAGCAAGAAAGAAAGAAAGAAAGAAACCTAGAACATTCCATTATCCACATAGTTCCATTCAGTCTCCATCCCAAAGTCTGGGCAACCACTGCCCTGTCCCCACTGATGACAGCTGTCCCTGCTTCAGTGCACGTGCATGGATTCACACTGTGTGCCCTCCTCAGAGTCTGGCTTCTTTTGCTTGGCTAATTTTTTGAGATTCAGGATGGAGGTTTCTTAGCGGAATTTTTTCTAGAAACAATGACAACCAGAAGCTGTGGGAAAGCATGGAGATGCTGGAGTCTGCACGATGTGGTGGTTTAGAGCCAAGTCTCAGGGTGGAACAGAGCTGGGACCAAATGGTAGCCTCACAGCTGACCAGCTATGAAACAGGGTGAGGTGAGTGAGGCATGATCTCTGCACCTCCGTTTTCTCAGCTGTGAAGTGGGGCTAATGTCACTGCATTGCTATTACCATGGACAGGAATATGGTTACTAGCGGTTTGATGACTAGCAGCTTTACTCTGGAGCTAGACTGATGGAGGTACTAAATAGACGCAGGTCTCCCAGGGGCCTGGCCAACATCTTTATCTTCAAATAGATGCTTCCTGCTCCTTTGCTGTTCCACACATTGTACCCTACTATTTCCCCATCCCCAACCTTATTACTATCTTCCCCACTCCCTCATTCCATTAACCCCAAACCAACACACTCCCCAGCCTCAAAGCATCTCCTCCTCTTCCCTACATTCCCCCTACAGACCCACATCGGCCTCTCCCATACTCACCCTACACATTCCGAATGCACTCCTCCGTGGCCTCTGGGGCTATACCTCTGAGGTATAGCCTGATCAGGCCGATCTGCCCGATCAGGCAGAAAGGGGGCCTGTTTGTGCGGTGGCCACCGTCATCTATCTGACGCCTTGAAGTGCTGAGGGGCAGAGGAAGACAGGAGAGCATTTGAATCCATTTGAGCTTTGGATGGAGCCCAGGCTGGTCCCGGGGGCCTCATGGAGTTTTCTGGCCTGTGTGTGTCCTGTCCTCTCAGGTGCCTGAAAGCAGACTGACCTGCAGATAGGTCAGACACAGGGGGATTAGCCACAGTGAAGGAATTTGTCTTGTCCCTCCAATTCCACCGTCCTCATTAGAGATATCATTGTTAGTTTCATGTACATCCTCCTACTCCCAGTCTTTAAAATAATGCCTTTACAACACGTGTATAAATGTGTGCTTATATTGGAATCACCTTGCCTTTCATCTTGATTTGTTTCACTCACTAAATCTTGCACTTTCCTATATTTGCATGTAGAGAGCAAACCCATTCTAATAGTTATTGGGAATACTAGTGTTTAAAGGAACTGAAAGCCACTTAATGAATACCAGCCAGATTTTAATAAGCAGCATTATGCACCTCTATGTCAATGGATTAGTACTTGGGACCTTCTAGGTTTTCTTTTTGTTTGTTTGTTTGTTTTTTGAGACAGAGTCTTGCTCTGTCACCAGGCTGGAGTGCAGTGGTGCAATCTCAGCTCACTGTAACCTCCACCTCCCAGGTTCAAGCGATTCTCCTGCCTTAGCTTCCTGAGCAGCTCGCACTACAGGTGTGCACCACCATGCCTAGCTAATTTTTGTATTTTTAGTAGAGACAGGATTTCACCATGTTGGCCAGGATGGTCTCGATCTCTTTACCTTGTGATCCACCAGCCTCAGCCTTCCAAAGTGCTGGGATTACAGGCTTGTGCCACCACACCCCGCCAGAAGCCTTTTTTTTTTTTTTGAGATGGAGTTTCACTCTTGCTGCCCAGGCTGGAGTGCAATGACGTGATCTCAGCTCATGGCATCCTCCACTTCCTGAGTTCAAGCAATTCTTCTGCCTCAGCCTCCTGAGTAGCTGAGCTTACAGTGCATGCCACCACACGTGGCTAATTTTTGTATTTTTAGTAGACACAGAGTTTCATCATATTGGTCAGGCTGGTCTTGAACCCCTGACCTCAGGTGATCCACCTACCTTGGCCTCCCAAAGGGCTGGGATTACAGGCATGAGCTACCACACCCAGCAGAGGTTTTTCTTAGAAGAGGCTCATATGCTGGAAGCCATCCTGGTGCCTGCATCATAGGTGCCCTTATGACATCACAGGTCCCTCCCCTCCTTCACTCTTCCTGCTGGAGTGGTGATCGGAGGAGTGCGGACCGGAGGGTGATGGAACCATCTAGCCCCTAGCCATGGGTAATTTAGTAAAGTGCAGACCTGTGGGGATTTTCCCACCTGTCCCCAATTAGATGTTTTGTAAAAGGCAGTCAGAACCACACTAGCTTTCTGAGGAGGGGGTAAATTCCCCACAGTTACTCATGACAGGACTCCCCTCTATGTCTGAAGTCCTAGAGAAAGCCAGGAAGCTGAATCTAGAAACAGTGAGAACCGTGGTTGACTTGGCACCTAGCAGTCGGGAGAGCACCTTTTACTTTCTCCCCGATTTTCCCCCATGCACTCTGATTCCAGAAGGATAGCAAGCTGTTTTAAATGATCATCAAGGATAATGATGAAATCACATTGATAGAACAGAGCTGGAAAGAACAAAGGGGCGAAGAGGGAAGCGACTCCATCGCCAACACCCTCACCCCTACCCGGCCACACCCTTACCCCCAACTCTGTGAGTAGCTGGGTCCAGAGAGCATTAACTAGTGATATCTCTGACCCTTGTGGCCCCGCAGAGTGACTCAAAGATCTATGGCGCTGTAATTTATTGTACGAAGAGTGGCTTCACTGAGGGAAATGGGCATGTCCTCATTATCTGACATCAATCAGGGTGTCCCAGAAAAACTGGGGTGAAACTTCAGCGTGTGCGGAGCTGGAATGAACGGGGATTGGCTGTCTCTTTCCCCCAATTTCTTGTTAGGCAGAGAGATGTGAGTCTGGCTGAGATACAGAGTGGAGATTGTGGCAAGGAGCAGGGCAGAGGAGTGTGATCCCAGACCACAGAGGGCTGGGGGCTGCAAATGGGGACTGTGGGGAATGCAGGGACCAAGGGGCAGGAATTAAAATGTGTGTTCGTGTGTGGAGTGTGCATGTTTGTACTGATGTATGCACAGCTGAAGTTCAAGCTGTTCACCATGTGTGTGAGGTGGAGTAATCTGTTACTGCTTTGGTGAGGAGGAGGGAATACAGCAGCTTGTGGGTCTGACCTGAAGTCAGAGTGAAGAGGGCAGGGGAGCGAAGGACACCACTCCTCCAGCAGGTGGGAGGGCTCTGAAGGGAAGAGGCATGGGTCCCAGGTAGATGGTTGCTCTTTTACTTCAGAGTCACAGTGTTCTTGCTCTAGACTGGCCAGCAAGGTCCATGGAAAATGAGGTGAGGTCGCTAGGGCAGATGTACACCTATTTTGCAGACGGGGACATTGGGACTTAGAGGTCAAGGTGAGGTGAGCACATCCACTAACCTGTGGGTGGCAGAGGAGGGACACCTGCCTGGTCTCCTGGGTTCAGCTGTTGTCCTGCCCCGTGCTGAGCTTCCATCACTGATAGAGGATCAGGGACCCTTCCTGGCATACCCTGAGTGTTCTCTGTTTTCTCTTGTAAGGCCCAAAAGAGAAGATCATCATGACAGAAAGGTCAGCAGCTGTTTTCATCCAGGCCTGGTGGCGGGGCACACTAGTGCGACGCACACTGCTGCATGCAGCCCTCAGGGCTTGGATCATTCAGTGCTGGTGGAGGCAGGTGCTGGCGAGGCTGCTGGCAAAGAGGCGGAGGATGGTGTTGGAGTTCTATGTGCAGCAGGAGTGGGCAGCAGTCAGGCTGCAGTCCTGGGTCCGCATGTGGCGTGTCCGCCAGTGTTACTGTCGTTTGCTGAACGCCGTCCGCATCATCCAGGTCTATTGGCGCTGGCACAGCTGCCATTCCCGTGGCTTTATTGAGGGCCACTACGAACTCAAAGAAAATCAACTTAATGTTCAACTTGAAATCTCTCTGGGCTCACAGGCTTGTAAGGTGCAACAATGCATACCCCTTCCATTAAAAGAATGACCAGGTCTGCTATATCTGTGTCCCCAGCTCTCTTTGCCAGATGTATTTTCAGGAGGTCATTGTTTGAGATAATGATGGGAAATACTAGGCATGTCACAAGTCAACTCTGAGGAATCAGCAGGGGTTGTCTGGGGTTCCATATGGAGAAAGATTCTGAGAGCCATCTTGGATGAGTAGGACCTGTGATTGATTAGCAATGTCTGTCATAGGTAAGGGAGTTGAGCTTCAGGGTCACCAGGTCAGATTTTACCATGTAAACAAAACATATAATACATGTATACTTACATAAACACATCCAAACACACGCGTGCACACACACACACACACACACATACATAGAAAGAGAGAGAGATCATACAGCTTTCATTTTAGAATTTTTTTCATGAGACAGTAACACAAGCTCACTGGTTTATAAAAGACAGTTGAATCTAAATTATATTTCAGACAAAATAGGAACCTATTCATATGGCTTAACTTTGTTTTCCCTATAGGTATTCTAATGAATCTTGTGAACCAAAATTTTGGAGAAAGCAGTTTCCATGGCAGTTTGATTTTTAAAAGCTTCTTTCGCCCCTACCCGCTTTTTGTCCTTTTTAAATTTTAAAGTTTAGTGTTAAATTTTCCATGTTTACATTTTTGAAACATGGGGGAAAAAAAAACCATGGCTGAATTGTGTAAGAAAAACAAAATCTCCAAGTAGTCTTGAACTAGTAACAAATCCATCTTTCAGTTGCTGGTCTGGGGTTGCTTGATTAGCATATGCAGGAGGGAAAACATTTTAGCACATTTTTTCCAGCATTTTCTCATTGGCCTCTATGTGGCAGAAAAAGTAAAATTTTTATGCTGGATAGAGATGCCTTATAGCATGGCTGCGAACTCAAGATTTTGACCTGTTTGATGAGATAGCCTAACTTTTTTTTTGAGACAAAGTCTTGCTCTGTCGCCAGGTGCCGGGCTGGAGTGCAGTGGTGCGATCTTGGCTCACTGCAACCTCTGCCTCCAGGTTCAAGCAATTCTCCTGCCTCAGCCTCCCGAGTAGCTGGGACTATAGGCATGCGCCACCATGCCCAGCTAATTTTTGTGTTTTTTTGGTAGAGACGGGGTTTCACCATGTTGGCCAGAATGGTCTTGATCTCTTGACCTCATGATCTGCCTGCCTTGGCCTCCCATAGTGCTGGGATTACAGGTATAAGCCACCATGCCTGGCTGAGAGCCTAACTTTTATAAACATTTATCTAATTCATTTTCCTTCGGATTACTACTGTCTCAATTAAGCATTCCATTATCATTTGCAATTATTAGTCAAGCACATCTAAATTTATAGTTCTTTGTTTTTTGTTGTTTTTTTTTGAGATGGAATTTTGCTGTGTTGTCCAGTCCGGAGTGCAGTAGTGTAATCTTGGCTCACTGCAACCTCCACTTCTTGAATTCAAGTGATTCTTCTGTCTCAGTCTCCTGAGTAGCTGGGATTACAGGTACCTGCTATTACGCCCAACTAATTTTTGTATTTTTAGTAGAGACAGGGTTTCACCATGTTGGCCAGGCTGATCTCGAACTCTTGACCTCAGGTGATCTGCCCACCTTGGCCTCCCAAAGTGCTGGGATTACGGGCGTGAGCCACTACACCTGGTCCTAAATTTATAGTTCTAAAAGGTGTCTAACTTGTTGGTTACTATGAAGCTGTTATAATTTGTAAAGCCATTAATTTGAAAGCCTTTAAGGCTTAAAAAAAAATATTGGCCAGAATGCCATAAGGAGTGAGTTTTATCACAACACCAGTAGAAAAGTCAGCAGGTTCAAAGTTGGCAATAAAAACACGCAGAGAACTTAGAAGACTCTACATGTTAACTTTACAATTGCAGGTTTTTAGAATATTGATTATTTCAGCTCCCGAATTTTTCTTGATTTAATTTTGCTCATCAGGGGCCAGGTGTGGTGGCTCATGCCTGTAATCCCAGCACTTTAGGAGGCTGCAACGGGAGGATCACTTGGGGCCAGGAGTTCAAGAGCAGCCTGGCCAACATGGTGAAACCTCATCTCTACAAAAATACAAAAATTAGCTGGGTACAGTGGCACATGCCTGTATCTCAGCTACTTGGGAGGCTGAAGTGGGAGGATCACTTGATCCCAGGACGTGGAGGTTGCAGTGAGCCGAGATGGTGCCACAGCACTCCAGCCTGGGTGACAGAACAAAACTGTCTCAAAAATAAAAAATAAAAATAAAAATAAATAATTTTGCTCATCAATTTTAAAATGTTTTCAAGAGTGGGCTGTAATATGCAGACAGCTGGAGTCCCAGAAAACCTGGTACACCTTAATGTTTGATAATTCCATTCTATTTCTTCTTAATCTCTCAAGAGCAATGAAAATTCTATAAATCCTGTTGGGGAACATCAGGAGTTTAGGCTGGTGTTTCAGATGGTGGTGACTTCCCTAGTGGCTTTTAATTAGCAGTCCTGCACCCACCATCCAGAATGTTTGTTTTTGCTTTTAGAAGATCTTTAGAAACAAGAAAAGAGTCAAACCAAATCAAAAAGAACCAGTATAAGAGTGTTCACAAAAATTGTAACCTATGAATGCTGATTAATATATTAAATGAATTCCACAAACCAGAAAAGACATACCTCACAGACTGAGTTCTCTTGTAAAAATAATAATTTACACTACCTCCTCTCCAAAAGTTTGTTATTTAGGTTGGAAGAATCGTGTCAGAAATGAAACCTGAAAAAGAACACTATTGGAAGAGATTGCCGATTCTTAGAACTGGTCTGCAGGACCTACTTGAGCCCTTTGAGCTCTCTGCTCCCAAGGCTTACCTTGTAGAAAACAAGAGAACTCAATTCAGGAAGACACACATCTTGATATAAGAAAGCACTTACCAGAAAAGGCAAAAAGTCTTTTTGTCATCCAGGGAGAGATGTATGGTCCTTTATTAAGGTTGCGTGATCCGAACCAGATCCCAAGTAATATCAAATATTACCAGAAATAGGGAGGCTCAGCCTGAGAGAAGACTCAGCAGGGCAGAAAAGGTGAGCCGTGGAAGCAAAGAGCTCAAAGGACTCAAGTGGGTCCTGTCAACCGGTGCCAAGAATCACCGATCCCTTCCAATAGTGTTCTTTTTCAGATTTCATTTCTGACACAATTTATTTCAACCTAAATAACAAACATTTGGAGAGGAGGTGGTGTAAATCATTCAACTCAGAAAATGTAAATGCAACTATCCTAGAGAAATTTATTGGGAAATTAGTCTAGTTGAGATATGTGGTCACAAATATAAATTAAGTCCATGCCTCATGGTTGTTGGTTTTGTCCCAGCCATGCTCCCTTATTCTGTAGGCACGGAACAGGGAGATGGTTGGCTTCATCTCATACATGTTTGCAGAAAAAGAGTGGGCCAAGGGAGTCAGGTAGTGCAGGGGAAAGACGATCATAATTAACCACGGAATCTGTGCTAGGTAAAGAAACATGCAAGAGGATGTCGGGGGTGGTGGCTGTAAAAAAAAATAGGGTCAATAAACTGGAAAACCTTATCACATCTAAAGAAATACTCTATTGGGGTTATTGAAAAGCTGAACTGAAAGGAAAGAAGAAAGTAATCGAAGAATGGAAAACTAGAAAAACAATTTGAATAACAGTACAATTATTGGTGATGATGAGGTCTAGAGCCTCATTGTCCAATGACTATTTAAATTTAAATTAAATTAAATCAAAAGTTCAATTCCTCAGTTGTACCAGGCACATTTCAGGTGCACCACACCCATATGTGGCTAGTGGCTACTCTGTTGGACAGCATAGAGAAGATTGCCATCATCACAGAAGTTCTATAGAATAGCACTGTTTTGGTACGACTGTGGGAGTGAATAGCTGAGGAGGACAGCAGAAAAGGTTTATTTGAGGTTAGAATGAGGAGATTGTAGGGTCATCCTGACCAATGATAAAATCACCAATAATTGAGTTAAGAGTAGGGGTGGGGGTAATATCAGAGGGAGCCCTGTTTGTCACATGGCCCTTGGGGAGAGGAGTTCTGGTGAGGGAATTGTAGAGAAAGAGATGAGCTTCTGTGAACTTCTGATTTCCGCTAGTCCTCAGGGTTACCACCTAATCATTAGCATGCCTAGCCCCAGCCCCACTACCACTAAGACCAGCCTCTTATCCTTCACCTGGGGCTGCATTGCATTGCTCCCAGGAGAATCAGCCAAATATTGCTATTCTTCCATCTAGGTGCTTGCCTAAAAGGAAACTGAGGCATCCCAGACCCTGGCTGACCTTGATTCTAGGTTGACAGAGCATAGCCCAATAATCCATCCATATATGCAGAGGTGCCCAGAGTCTCCAGGAATATGCAGCCCAATTGCCTCCCAGATCCCTCAGTGAGAACAAAATAAGGCTGGGGATGGGAATGAAATTTCTAGCTCTGTCATATATCAGGCCAGACTGGAGCTTCCTAAAGCCATTATCAGCCCTCAACAGGGTCCATGGACACAGGGGAAAATCTCACTGAAATTCTTTGCCAGGAAGAAGAGGAGGCAGCAAGGTTCAAGTCTCAAGATTCCCATTAGCTGGGGGACCCCATGAGACACATAAGACCAGGTTAGATCTTTAATAGGGACAGTAGATACAGTGCCCTTCCTGCCAGCCCTTAGGAATTGATGATCTCAATGTGAAACTGCAAGTGAGTGGCTGTGACTACACAGTGGCCCCGGAGGAGAGCACAGGTCTGGCAGTTGTGGCATTGCCAGTGGCCCTGGATGACGTAGATGGCGTTGAGCACCTGGCAGTATCGCCAATGGACACGCCACATACGGACCAAAGACTGGAGCTTGATCACTGCCCTCTCTCTGGTTGCGTAGGCGATCAGAGCTGCCTGCCGTTTCTTCTCCAGCACCCTCAACAGCGTCATCCGCCACCAGCACTGAATTATCCAGGCCCTGAGGGCCGCATGCAGCAGTGTCCTGCGCACCAGGGTGCCCCGCCACCAGGCCTGGATCTTTATGGCTGCTTTTGTTCTTATTCTATGTTTTTCCTAGGCAGAGACAAGACAGATCACTCAGGAAACTTCCTGCCACCAACTTTTGGGATCTTCCTAGAAGGAGCCTGGGTTTCCTCTCTCAACACACAGCCCTTCCTCAGAGTTCAGGAGAGTTAGCAGGACACTGACTAGGAGCCAGCAGACCTGGTAGTGACCTTCCTCTGCCACTGTGGACACATCACCTCACTCTCAGAGTCACAGAGTCCTTCTCCTGACTACCTCAGCAGTGCATGGATCAAGGGAAAAACCATTAGTAACTAGAAGGGTGCAGTAGCGATGTGCAGGACCTTGTCAGTTACTCATCTCTTCGATGTTCACTGGGTTTGGAAAGCTTGGCCTCATAACCTTCTGCCTGGTTACTCTCTGCTAATTCCAGCCCCAAACCACCACTGGCTGATTTCTCTCTGCCACAACCATATATTTCGATACTATGGTGGGTTTTAAATACCCTGACCACATATTCTACTCTAAGCCTTTTCATATTTTGAACATTCTACCCTCTAATTCCAGGTTCTCACATTCTCACCTCTCAGCCCCATGCATTTCTTGATGGCTTTCATTCTTTCCAATCACTCTCAATGTCTCAGTCAGATCCCGATCAGACAGCCTAGACTGAGCAGGGGATGGAGGGAAAATTAGCTAACATTGGGTTGACTCCTAATTAGACTCTGGATCCATAAGAGGCAAAGTCCCACACCTCATGATGTAGATATAAATGTTCTGGATTTCTCTTAACTACATGGAATTCTCACCTTGGTTTTCTGCTGTTTCTTCTTCTGCAATATCTTCCATTCAATGGTTTCTTCAACATCCTCAATCACAATTAAGATTAAATTGCCTTTGGTCTGTCATCAGAATTAAATGGGAAATACATAAATGAGTTAAGACTGTTGTTTCTCTCTGTGGCTCTATACAAAGACATTACTTTAGCATCCTCTCTTTTCTCAAGTTCTGTAAAGCCCAGGGAGATACCTACCCACCCCTAGTCCACCTAATAGATCTGACCATGTCACTTACACAAAATTGAATCCCCATGGCCTGTCCCTGGATGGTTCATTAGCCCTGATTTCTCTGCATCCCAAGGTCTGGCATGAGTAACATGAGCGAGGAGAGTGCTCTGAATTCACAATTGCATTATGACATAGGGATTAGGGCATCTGCCACTGAGATGGGTCTCTGTCAGAAACAAACTCCAGGGGAACTTGTACCACCTGTCTACTTGCCTCCTGTTGGAGATGTGTCAGAGCTGAGGGTGGAAAAATAGAGCACTTGAGTGCCATTCCATACCAGGGCTCTCCACATGTGAAGTCTATTTATAGTCCTTTCTCATTATCAGAGGCATGGCAAAGCAGGGAGGACCATGGTGGTGCATCCTCACATCATTCTCCAGTGTCTGGTGAGATTTAGCACTTCCTGTCTTACCTTGACTCAGTGCCTCATGATGCCTTAGGAATACACCAGACAAATCCAGGTACCTGTCAAATAAAGATCAAAACTTAATGACATAGAAAACAAAGGTGGATAGTGGAAAATAAATTTAAAAGGCAGTATTCTGACAAGTTTTAAAGATACTCGGTTATTCTGACAAGTTTTAAAGATACTGGGTAATCAAGAAAGAACAAAGTGGAATGACAAAGGTGAAACAGCCACAGTAAATACAAGAAAATATTAATGGTGACAAATTTGAACACTAAGAGGAAATGATTTTCTTTTTTCTTTTTCTTTTCTTTTTTTTTTTTTTTTTTGAGATAGGGTGTCACTCTGTTGTCCAGGCAGGAGTGTAGTGGCGCAAGTTTGGCTCACTGCAGCCTCGACCTCCCTGGGCTCAGGCAATCCTCCCATCTCAGCCTTCTGAGTAACTGGGACTACAGGTACAAACAATCATGCCTGGCTTTTTTTTTTTTTTTCATTTTTTGTTCTTTTATTTTTTAAAATAGTTATTTATTTAGAGAAAATATTTATTTATTTATTTATTTATTTATTTATTTAGAGAAACATTTCAACAATGTTTTGGAGTTTTCAGTGTACACTATGTTGATTGGGCTGGTCTCAAGCTCCTGGGCTCAAGTAATTCTCCCACCTCAGCTTCCCAAAGTGCTGGAATCATAGGTGTGAGCCACCATACTTGGCTGATTTATACTTCTAAGAGTTTTACAGCTTTAGCTCTTACATTTAGATCTTTGATCCATGTTGTTTTGTGTATGGAGTGAGGCTAGGTTCAAATTCATTCTCTTGCATGTGGATATCCAGTTGTTCCAGCATAATTGGTTGAAAAGACAATTGTTTCCCATTGAATGGACTTGGCACTCTGGTCAAAACTCAGTTGACCACAGATACATGGGTTTCTTTCAGACTCTCAATTCTGTTTCACTGACCTATATGTCTGTCTTGGTGCCAGTACCACACTGGTTTGATCAACTGTAGCTTTGTAGTATGTTTTGAAATCAGGAAGTGTGAACCCTCCCACTTTTTTTGTTTTTCAAGATTGCTTTGGCTATTCTGAGTTCCTTGCATTTCCATATGAATTTTAGAACCAGCTCATCAATTTCTGCAAAAGAAACCAGCTGGAATTCTGATAAGGATTATGCTGAATCTGTAGATCAATTTGGGGAGCACTGTCATTTTAGCAATATTAAGTCTTCTAACCCACGGACACAGATGTCTTAATTTATTTAGATCTTCTAAAATTCTTTCAACAGTATTTTGGAGTTCTCAGTGTACAAATCTTGCTCTTTTTCTGTAAAATTTATTCCTAAGTATTGTATTCTTTTCGATGCTGTTGTAAATGGAATTGTTTTCGTAATTTCATTTCATTTTTGGCTTGTTCATTGCTGATACAGAACTACAACCATTATTTGTATACTGAGCTTATATCCTGCAAACTTGAATCACGTCATCTGCAAATAGTGAGTTTTACTTCTTCTTTCCTAATCTGTATGTCTTTTTAAATTTTCTTCACTAAGTGTTCTGGCTGGAATCTAGTCCAATGTTGAATACAAGTGGTGAGCAGACATTTTTGTCTTGCTCCTGATCTTAGGCAGGAAGATTTCAGTACCTCACCAGTAAGCATAATGTTCACTGTGAATTTTTCACTGGTGCCCTTTTTCAGGTTGAGGGTTGAGGAAGTTCCTTTCTATTTCTAGTTTGTCCAGTTCTTCTTTTGTTTTTGTTTTTTGACCATAAAAGGGTGTTAGATTTTGTCCAGTGTTTTTTCTAATGTAGCAATTGGGATGCTTTATGATATTTTTCCTTTATTGTATTAATACAGTGACACAATAATTGTTGGGTTTTTTGTTTTGTTTTTGTTTTTGAGATGGAGTCTAGCTCTGTCACCTGGGCTGGAGTGCAGTGGTATGATCTTGGCTCACTGCAACCTCCAACTCCCAGGTTCAAGTGATTCTCCTGCCTCAGCTTCCCAAGCAGCTGAGATTACAGATGCCTGTCACTCTGCCCAGCTAATTTTTGTATTTTTAGTAGAGAGAGGGTTTCACTGTGGTTGGAGGCTGGTCTCGATCTCCTGACCTTACCATACACCCTCCTGGGCCTCCCAAAGTGCTGGGATTACAAGTGTAAGCCACCACACCTGGCCAATAATTGTTTTTTGTTTGTTGAACCAATCTTGCTTCCCTTGGATAAATCTCACCTGGGTATGGCATATCATTCTATTTATAAGCTGTTGTATTTGGTTTATTAGTATTTCGTTGATAATTTCTGCATGTTTATTCATAAGGAATATTGGTCTCTAGTTTCCTTTTCTTATGATGCCCTTGTTTAAGTTTGGTATCAGGGTAATATTAACCTCATAGAATGAGTGGGAAAGTGTTCCCTCTTCTGTTTTTTTGGAAGAGTATGTGAAGGATTTGTGTTAATTATTATTTAAACTTCAGTAGAACTTACCAATGAAGCAATCTGGCTTTGAATTTTTCCTTGTGGGAAGTTGCTTTATTGCTAATTCAATCTCTTTACTTCTTTGATATAGATTTATTAATATTTCTCTATTGCTCTTGAGTCAGTCTTGGTAGTTTGTGTCTTTCTAGGAATTTGTTCTTTTCATCTGTGATATCTGTTGTTGGTATAGAATTGTCCATTATATTGACCCAAATATTCTTTTATAATTCTTTTTATTTCTGTAAGGTTGATAGTAATGGTCCCCCTTTCTTTCCTGATTTCAGTAATTTGTGTCTTTCCCTCTTTTTCCTTGTTCAGCTTAGCTAAAAGTTTGTCAATTTTGTTTTCCTTTCAAAGAACCAACTTTTCATTTTATTGACCTTTTTTGATCTTAAAATCATCCTTTATTTATGCCTTAATCTTAATTATTTTCTTTCTTTTTTTGTGTGTTGGGTTTAGTTTGTTCTTTTTCCAGTTTCCTAAGGTAGAGGGTTAGGTTATTGATTTAAAGGTTTTCTCTTTTTTTTTTTTTTTTTTTTTTTTGAGACGGAGTTTCGCTCTTGTTACCCAGGCTGGAGTGCAATGGCGCGATCTCAGCTCACCACAACCTCCGCCTCCTGGGCTCAGGCAATTCTCCTGCCTCAGCCTCCTAAGTAGCTGGGATTACAGGCATGCACCACCATGCCCAGCTAACTTTTTTTTGTATTTTTAGTAGAGACGGGGTTTCACCTTGTTGACCAGGATGGTCTCGATCTCTCGACCTCGTGATCCACCCGCCTCGGCCTCCCAAAGTGCTGGGATTACAGGCTTGAGCCACCGCGCCCGGTCAGGTTTTCTCTTTTTAAAAGTAGGTGTTTGTGGTTATAAATTTCCCTCTGGGCACTTCTTTTGATGCATCCTATAAGTTTTGGTATGTTGTGTTTTTGTCTTCATTCATCTCAAAATATTTTCTACATTTCTTTGATCCATTAGTTACTTAGCAATGTTTTGTTTAATTTCCAAATTTTCTTCCACTGTTTATTTCTAATTTCATCTTATTATTGTCAGATAACATATATTATTTCAATTTTTAAAGAATGTGATGAGATTTATTCCAACATATTTCTGGGGAATGTTCCATGTGCACTTGAGAAGAATGTATATTCTGCTCTTGTTGGATGGAGTATTCTATAGAGCTCTATTAGGTGTAGTCGGTTTTTATTGTGTTTTTCAAGTCTTCTACTTCCTTGCTGATCTTCTGTCTAGTTGTTCTATCTTTTGTTAAAATACAATATTAAAGTCTCCAACTATAACTGTTGAATTATTTCTTTCTCTTTTTAATTCTGTCTGTTTTTGCTTCACGTAATTTCATGCTCTGCTGTTAGGTGCATGTGTATTTATCTACTTGGTAAATTAACCCTTTTATCATTGTATAATGTCCTTATTTGTCACTGGTAACCATTTTTGTCTCTAAATCTACTTTGTCTGATGTTAGTATAGTTACTTCACCTTGGTTTTGGTTGTTGTTTGCAAAGTGTATCTTTTTCCATTCCTTTATTTTCAACCTATTTGTGTCTTTGAATCTAAAACCAGTCTCTTGTCCTTACAGTTGGATCACATATTTTATCCATTCTGACAATATCTGCCTTTTACTTTTAATTTAATGTAATTACTAATAAGAAAGAACTTCCTTCACTTTGCTGTCTGTTTCTATAGGTCCTGTGTGTGTGTTTCCTATTCTTCCGTCACTGCCTTTCTTTGTGTTAAGTAGGTATCTATTAGTGTACCATTTTAATTGCCTTATTGTTTCTTTTACTATATGTTTAAAAATTATTTCCTTTAGGTTGTTCTGGTATTATTCCAGAGATATCTTAAATTTTGACATGGTCAAATCCATCTATTTTTCCTTTAGAATTCAGGTTTTGTAATTTTCTAAGCAAGTGCTTTCCCATCTAGAATGATGTTTTCCTATTAGCTTCTGCTCCCAAAAGGAACTACCAGTTAGTAAATCTAGATGGGCTTCACATGGACCACTGCCATCCCTGCTTTTTACTGCTTTCTGTAATTTTTCCCCTTCCTGACTCTACTGAGTCCCTTCTTTGCCCCCTCCCTCACTCTCCCTTTAAAATGCCAAGTTACCTGTTTGCAAATAGAAGTTTAATTCAACCTTGTTGGAGACTGTTCTTTATTGCAATAGTTATTACTAATTAAGATCTGTCCTTATCACTTTAATTAGTGTCCAGCTTAGGTTTTCTTTGATAATATTACCACCCAGATCCTAAACTGCTCCCAGGGTGGCACACATACAGCATAGATTAGAAATGCATGCCAAAAGCTTTGAAAAAAATTAACATTGGAACTACAGCCAACAAAAGATCAGCTGTATCTTATTGGATTGACTGCCTGCTAAAACAAACAAACCAGCAAGCAAAAATCAATATTCTTGAAAAGATTGTAAGATGACACAGTATCTTACAAAGTAGTATTGAAAATGTCCAGAATACAGCACAAAATTACTCAACCTACTAAGAGTAAGAAAAACATAAACAACTATCAATGGAGAGGGCAATTGAAAGATTGGCATTGGCAATGTCAATCCCAAGATGACTCACATGTTAGAATTACCACACAGACTCGACAACAGTTATTATAGATATATTTCAAGAAGAAAGACTGAATAATATTGAAACATATGGAAATATAGTTTTCTTGGTAAAGAAATATAAGCATTTTTTTAAAAGAAAAACATAACTGAAAAATACAGTAATTATATAAAAAGTCACTAGAGTGGCTCAATAGCATAATGGAGATGACAAAGGAAAACTTGAAGATGAGCAACAGAAATTCTTAAATCTGAACAACATAGAGAAGGATAAATAGAAACAAAGGAAACGTAGCCTCAGAGACTTACGGTATAATACCCAAAGATGTAATATTTTTGTCATGGGAGTACCATAAAACAATGGAACAACATTTTTAAAGTGTAAGTAAAAACAACTGTCAACCCAGAATTTTATATTTATTGAAAATAGTAATCAAGAAGGCAAAATAAAGACATTTTCAGTGAAGGAAAATCACAAGAATTCATCTCCAGTAGACCTGCTTTTAAAAAAATGCTAAAGTAAGTTATTCACATAGAAGGGAAATGATGACAAAGGAAAATCTGGAAAATTTACGAAGAGCATTAAAATTAAGGACAAGCATCCAACATGGAAAATAGCTGGGTAAATAGAATAAAATATTGTCACCTTAAATTCCTTAAAATATGTATGATGTTTGAAATAAAAAATTACAACATTGTTAGATAGGACTGAGACAGCCAGGTGGGAAGGGATCCCTGGTAGAGCCTCCAACCAACCTGCACAGTAGGAGGAGTGTTCACTGGGGTGGAGCCACAGCAAGGAGGAGCCTGGCTCTTCCTCTTCCTGTGTGGACCCTGGGATTCAAACTGTGAGGCAGGAAGCACAGCGGCAGGGACTCTGGCTTTGTAGGGGTCTCCCTGTTTCCCTTTTGTTTCTTTTCACCCAATAAAACCCTGCCTTACTCACTCTTCAAATCATCTGCAAACCTAAATTTTTGTAGGCTGTGTGACATGGACCCCATCTTTAGGTGAACTAAGAAAAAGTCTTACATTTTTGACATGAAACATGAGGGCTTGAGAAGTGGTGAGTGACTCAAAACCTTTCACTGTTGTTTCTAAGCCTTTTCATCCACAGACTTCTGAGCTTATGGGAAACCATGCCTCCACCCTTGTTGCTCCCAGGGGTTGGTAAGATTGGTCTTGGTCTCCATGACCTTTTTCTTCCTTTGTTGGAAACAGTGGCTCTCCTCCACCCTCCCCTTCCTGTCGGGGCTGGGACACATGGCCCAAGATGCCCAGGTGGCTGGCTGCCATTTTCTGCCATGCATGGAGTCTCTCTCTCCCCAGACCACGGAGGCCAGCTCCAACCCACAACAATTAAATTTGTCTTCCTCGTGGAGGAACCACTTGCATAAGAATAAGAGGTTCTTTCCCCAGGCATTTAAAAACATTTTTTCTTTCCTCTTCTCCGCTGCATCAGCAGTTAACTTTTAAGCAAGTTTTTTTTTTTCCTTTTAGAAGACATTTTACTACACCAGCCCCACCAACTATCACTGTTTATATTCTCTGTAAAGCTTTAATTGTGAAAAAGGATTTGTGAGGCTGGTCTTAAGCTGTAGCCAAACTGGTGTGCTTTGCATGTCTTTATGCGCCATAGCAAACTTCCCAGCAAGCCTCCATTTGTTTTACATCCTAGGAGCATGCCTTATAACTCCTGGGGCAAGGCTTTGTTTAGCAATCCTGCCTTAGGAATAAGTTCTTTTCTGGTCCTGTTTCTTAAAGGGCCCCACCCAGTGACTGCCCATAGTGTGTGTGTGTGTGTGTGTGTGTGTGATGTAAAAAGAGCTCTAATAATTTGGCCTAAAGGAAAACAAGAGCTTGGATCAAATATTTTTTAAAGGGAAGATAAAATATGTAGTACCTTTCAGTTCATGTGACTTTAATATTTGAGAAATAAAAGTAGCCTTAAAAATTATTGGTAAAATGTAGGTGTCGTTAAAGTCAAGTAGGTGAACTAGATTTTGCAGATCAGATGGCATAGTTTGCTACATGTTTTAAGTTATAAACTGCTTTTTGGGTTTTGAAAACTATTTTACTTGCTGGCTTCACAACTGGTAAGGCCTGGGGACATATGAAACTAACCACACCCTTAAGTAAGAAGGCAAAGCTTGGCTGCACCTAGCACACAATTAAAACAATGTACCAGGTTTTACATTAAAGTTAAAAATCGCTAAGAGTTACCATTATAATGTGTAATTGAGACTACTGGAAATAAACTTACATGCAAGGTGTGTAAGAACAATAAAATGTGTTTTTCAGCAAAAGGTTATAAGAAGGCATTGAAATGTAAACTTTTGCCTAGGATTAAAGAATTGTTTTAAATTAGATAAGATAAAGCTGAAGGGTCAAACAAGTGGTGGAAGACTGTGGAAATTAATCTTACAAAAGAGTTCTCTGCATGAACATATTGACTAAGTTCGAAAGAGTATTATATAGTTTTTCTGTATATGGAGCATTGAAATAAAAGCACAACAAGGTATTCTTAAGGCACTAATCTGCTCATTGGCGAAATTTGTAAAGGGTTATAGATGGTTTTTGCTTCTTTAAAATTTCTCAGTCATTATTTTGGCAAAATAAATAGTTTATGGTAATCTGGAATTCTATTTCATAATATCAAGTTATTTTTTTTCTTGCTGGAGTCTTGCTCTGTCGCCAGGTTGTAGCACAGTGGCATGATCTCAGCTCACTGCAACCTCAGCCTCCCAGGTTCAAGCAAGTCTCCTGCCTCAGCCGCCTGAGTAGCTGGGACTACAGGCATGTGCCACCATGCCCAGCTAATTTTTGTATTTTTAGTAGAGACCAGGTTTCACCATGTTGGCTAAGATGGTCTTGATCTCTTGACCTCGTGTTCCATCCGCCTCAGCCTCCCAGAGTGCTGGGATTACAGGTGTCAACCACTGCACCTGGCCAGTTTCAAGAGTTTTAAACTTTGAACATATTTAACAGCCTTCCCAAAATCAAACTTCATTTTCAAAATTGTCTTTCTGATGCCTGGCTTTTTGGATGGTTCAGAGTCCCTGAAACATCCAGAAAAGAGGTAAAGAGGATTATTTGACATGCTTAGGTACATGAGATTGCCAAAATAATGTTCAATTTTCTTTAGGTTATATTTTGGTGAATGGTAATATATATTCCAAACTTATATGGGATTTCTAAAATTCTTATGTCTGAATATATGCTATCAATCATAATTAAGGTTGTTATGTAAAGTTATTGTAAATCATGGTGATAACCAAACTTCTTTGTCAATTGTGTTTCTAACTGTAATTACCCAGGACATTTTGTTGTTCACAGAAAATTGTTGTCTTGTTTTAATTCTTTTCAAAAGATGGTTTGTAATAAGCTATAGGATTCTGGCAGGTGCTCTCAAATACGTATTTCTGATAACTTTAGAGACTGTGACATAGGAATAAAAAAAGGTACAGGACTCATGAAGAGGTGAAATGTTTACAAATATCAAGCAAAACAACAATTGACCAAATGGATTGAACTCAGAAAGCTGAAGCAATCTTTTTGACATTTGCTTGAAATATGGCTGATCCTTGTTTTGTTTTTCAGAGTCAAGGAAATGTATTTTGAACTATTTACAGCCTTTAATAATTAAGAAAGGTATAGTCCTAGAATCAACATTTGGAGCATGTTTGTTTCTCTCTGCCTGCTTGCCCTGAATTTGGAAACTATCTGTGAGTATTCTTAACTTATGGCAATATAGTTGTTTGCATCAGTGCAATAAGAATCCATTTTTCTTTTGCAACAGGACACAACTGGAAAAAATGGTTATTTTACAAAGGATTTGACTGGAAAGATATGCTTTCCTTTAGGGAGTCAAGCTCCACTTGCAGGGTAGATAGAAGCCCAGTGGGGAAACTGTCTGCATACTCTCATCTATGCAGTCCCTGAACAGGATTTCTGACCTATGGTCAGTAAAGAATGTCACTTTCTAACTGGTCCCAGAGCTCCAAGTTTATCTTTGGACCTTAAGAGAAGAGGATCACCCAACTTATAGGTATTTGAGGATACAAACCCATGGCTGGGCTCGGCTTTAAAAGGTTTTATCTGAGATTCCTTGTGGAACAGACTTCTATCAAAGCCAGTCCAAAAGGCCTATATAGAAATAATTATTCTTATTGCACTTTATGCAAATAATTTGACTAAATATAAAATTAAAGTCTTATTTTACAAACCACCGAGTTCTATGATCATTTGTTTCTTAACTAAAATGAGGACTGGAGAGAGAGAAATTATGTTCCAAAACTTCACATACATTTGTCATTAGATTATAAACTTACTAAATGTTTTTAAGTTTTAGCCTACATTGTAGACTAACCCTGCTTGTTCCTGTGAACCAACCAGCAATCTCTCACTGCAACTCAGAAAGAAGGGAAGAGATAATGTAAAAATCTGGATCAATATTCTAGTTTTGAGCAATTTTCCTGTAAATCCTGCCAGGTGATGGGAATAAATAGGATGCTCATCACTCAGAGGTTTTCTTTTTGGGAAAATAAGACCAAGGGAGCTAACCAAAGCCAAACACCATGCACCCAAATCCTAGCAAACATAAATATGGCCACCAGTTATCTGGGCATGTCACAAGACATTCTTTTCTCTCCCTCGGAGTTGGAGGAGGACTTGGTTCCACAGTTACACCTTAGCTTATGATAAGGAGTCTATGCAACTGTCCTGAGACACATTTTTGTCCCAAACTCAATTCCAAGCTTTGAGTCAAAGCCCTAGGGAAAAAAAACCTGGATCTGAGGGATCCAGAGTCAGATAATAATGGAAGTTAAAAGGCACAGCGGAGATGAACGTGACTGATTCCTGACGATTAAGCCAAGCTTTCCATTTCATGGAAAAAGGCCACATTAGTATCCGTGGAATAAATAAGGTCTAGGTAATCCAAGGCTACTGAGAGTAGATGGGAAACAGCATAGGTGAGAGTGAGTAGTTCCTATTCTCTAGGCTCTCCTTGCTTCATGGGTGCAAGCCAGTTTAACATCCATGGCAGTGCCTGCCAAATTTGCTGGGATTCAGGAGGCAAGGACAGAAGAGGGGAAGAGGCCCTCTCTCCCTCATGTACCCTGGGTATCTGCTAGGAAGGGAGGGAACCAGAGATGCCTGTCCCCCTCTTTCTAGGTGGGTAGCCATTCATCTTCAGTCTGTACGCCTTCCGAGTGCATCATGAACCCCTGAAACTCCTTTGAAAAAAAAACCTTCTCTCCTCTTCTGTCCTCTCTTCACTGATAGGTAACTGTGTCTCTGTAATATGGAACGCTCCCATCAGATGCATGCTCCAAACTGGAAAGAGTTATTTTCCCAAACCTTAAACTGGTTGGCTTAGGATTGGGCTCAGAGGAAGGGAACCTCTGAGTAAAAAATCTGTACCCTTTTGCCAACATACCGGCAAAAGGGTAAAGATTTTTTTCCAGTTGGGCTTTTGGCCTCCCTCTCCCTGTGCAAACAGGTAAAGGTCTTGGGATTTTTGAGCTCTCCTTACTCCTCCCCTTGTTTCATTTTGATACATGTTTTCTAATAAGCTGATTTGGTTTGTCTGCTCTTGCCTTCAGGCTATCAAACTCCAAACGGTCATGCAACTAGAGCAAAATCTACTCCTGCTCACCGGAACCCTTACATAGGCCTCCAAGGGAGCTCTGACTGCCCGTTCCCCAAAGCAGTGCCCCCTGTCAGCAGGAAACAGTTAAGATCTATCTTCCTCTTTATGCTTATTTTTATTCTGATGGCAGTTAGATGTACTTCATGTACTTCTTTAGAGGGGGAATGAGACAGCCAGGTGGCAGAGCCTCTGACCAACCTGCACACTGGGAGCAGTGCACACTGGGGTGAAGCCACAGAAGTTCACATTTGCAGCAAGGAGGAGCCCGGCTCTTCTTCTTCCTGCGTGGAACCTGGGATTCAAACCGTGAGGCAAGAATTCTGGCTTTGCAGAGGGTCCCTGTTTCTCTTCTGTCCCTTTTCACCCAATAAAACTCTGCCTTAGTCACCCTTCAAATAGTCTTTGAGCCTAAATTTTTGTGGCTGTGTGACAAGGACCCCATCTTTAGCCGAAAAGTCCTGCAACAAGGCCTTCAATGTGTGTTGATGTAAGCCATACAACTACAATGCAGAGTCATAAGAAAAACATGGATAGGGAGCTTTTTGTGTGCTAGGCATTGCCCCAAGCCCTTTATATGGATTGTTTCATTTAATTCAGGCATGAAACGAACTGTACAGTCTAAGGAAGGTGACGAACACAGTCACTGCACCAGTCCATCTGACAGGGTATATGGATCTAGGCCTGTGGTCATTTCCTCAGTTCCCAAGTTCATCATGAGGGCTGATACACTCAGCAGCTAGCAGAACCCTCGTTGAGTCCTTTGAGTTAGAGTCATTATGATAGGGAAGGTCAATAGGAAGCCCCTGAGGCCACCACTCCTTTATCAAAATAATAAATCAGAGACAATGCCACATTCTGGGAAGAAAGGCAGAAAGGTCTTAAAGGGTGTGAGAGTGTTGGTCCACATCATGTCCTCATTTAATTCACCAATATGGCCTGCAAAACATTAAAAAGATCATGGAAGAGATTTGTAGATTAGTATAAACTTAACCAAGTTGTAGTTCCAATCAGAGCCACTATGCCAGATTTATTATTATTATTGTTATTATTATTATTATTAGCAAGGGAATCTCACTCTGTCACCCAAGCGGGACTCAAGGGATCCTTCCACCTCAACCTCCTGAATAACTGAGACTACAGGTCTATACCACCATGCCTAGTTAATTTTTTTAAAAAGTATTTTTGTAGAGATGGGGTCTTTCTATGTTGCCCCAGCTGGTCTTGAACTCCTGGCTTCAAGTGATCCTCCTGTCTTAGCCTCCCAAAGTGCTGGGATTAGAGGTGTGAGCCACTTTACCCAGCCTCACATGTTATATTGTCACTGGAACTTATCAACACAGCCTCCAGCACTAACTTTTTGAAATTCGTATTAATAAGGGAAATAAAAAACGGTTCAAATTCACCTGACAAGGACAGTAGTACATATTCGTGGTCCTGCACCAGGGCCCTTGCTCTAGACCCGTCTACCACATTATAATCCAAAGGGACTTTAATCCTCTGGATATGCTGCAGAACATCACACTGTTTCTTTGTTAATTGGAACTGGGGAGCAGTAAGTGGTAAGTCTTCCGGCATGCATACCAGATGGTGGGAAATTACAACAAAGATTTAGGGCCTTGTCATATGAGTGAAGGTTTTAAGGATCCTATAGTCTAGCTTCTGTTGGTAAAGGACAAGTTGTTACACCTTGTACTTCCTACCACTAAGAAAGAGGAACGGTGCTAGTAGGTTTCCTTTGATCTGTGGAGGCAGCATATATCACAGTTAGGAACACTGTTTGATCTATTCGTTGTATGACTTGGACTTGGAAGCAGCTGGTTTCGAGTGCAGTCCAGAGTAAGAGAGAGGGGATTGCAAAAATTTCAGGCTATGGTATAAGCAGCCTGCAGCTTGGACCATTTCAGTAAGTGGAACCCATGGTGCTAGAGGGAATATGTAAGGATGCTGTGTGAGGGTCTCTGGAAAGCCTTCATTGAGGAGATGCAGTTCTAAAGCAATTGCAACCCATATTCAGCAGAGATCCATGCACCGGTCAGAAAGGAGCTTCTGGTGCTGCTGAGTCCTGTTAGAGACTGAAAACCTTATCACGCCTGATTAAGCATTGCTGTGATTGGAGATGTACATCATGAGTTGGGTTTAGTCAGATGCACCAAGTCATAGTGTTGGGAAAATGCAGCAGCAACCAGTATGAAGATGAAAATGGTATAATCAGCGTTAGGTCAAGATAGCCTGTTGCATTGCCTCCTTTCTCTCAGCTCACTGTGTATTCGTGGGGATGGCTCTATGAACAGGTGATGGAGGAGGAAAAAAAATCCCAAGCTTGATTTATGAATTTGTCAGTTCAGTCATTGCTACAGTCAAGAACAGACTGTGGTCACACTCCACCTCTACTCAGGGGTGGCCCTGTGGGACAGTGCTAAGGGAGAACTGCTCCAGTGGCAGAGTTTCAAATAGTACAGTGGGTCATCAGTTTGGTGTGGAAGGAGATGTCAGTCAGGGCCCATTATAAGATATATATCGAACTAGCTACTTTAACAGAGAATTTAAACAGAATAAAATTCCCATTAACATGAAGATGTGCATAATAAACTTCTTCACATCTGTGTGTGTGTATGTGTGTATGTATGTGTGACATCATCAGTCCTGACATCCAAATGAAATTCTGGATGAGAGTCTAACCCTGTGGTGACTATAATACAATTTGGTTTCTTTTTTTTTTTTTAAATGTAAACATTTATTGAGTCATAGTAATAATGAAGGCATTAACATGTTTAACCTAAAGAATATCTTTTTTTTTTTTTTTTTTTTTTTTTTTTTGAGATGGAGTTTCGCTCTTGTTACCCAGGCTGGAGTGCAATGGCGTGATCTCGGCTCACCGCAACCTCCGCCTCCTGGGTTCAGGCAATTCTCCTGCCTCAGCCTCCTGAGTAGCTGGGATTACAGGCACGTGCCACCATGCCCAGCTAATTTTTTGTATTTTTAGTAGAGACGGGGTTTCACCGTGTTGACCAGGATGGTCTCGATCTCTCAACCTCGTGATCCACCCGCCTTGGCCTCCCAAAGTGCTGGGATTACAAGCTTGAGCCACCGCGCCCGGCCTACAATTTGGTTTCAAGTGGCTGATTGAGCTCCTCTATGGATGGTGCATACTGGGGTTTCAGCATTGGTCTCTGATGCTGGCAGGTTAGACTTTGGGTAATAGAAGTAGGGTTTTTTAGCCTTTATACATGAAATCCTATACTGTTGGACCCATGCATGTATACTCTCAAATCCTTCTGGCAACTCCATTTATGTGTCCATTATATAGCTCTGGGATGGCCTGGTGCCTCTTCCATGATGGATACTCCCTGGCAGGTGTTAACATGTCTTATAAAGATTTTTGAACTTTGTTCACATTCCCATAGGCCCATTCACAGGCCTTTACTACAGAGCGCATTGTCCTAAACTTCCAATCTTTTACCTTCTAGGTCCCTGACCAATGGACCAAACCATTTACCATGGTCTATGAATCTGAATGTATTTTAACTTCAGTTCCCCACAAACTGACGATAAGGTCCACTGCCCTAAGCTCTCTTCTTTAGGAGGACTTCTCACTCCCATCTTTTAAGACCAGCCTTGAGTGAGACCATACTACAGCTTCAGGCCATTTTGGCCTTATACCCACATATGGAGTCAACCCATCTAGGAACCATCAATGTTTTTCTCTCCCAATATCTGATCATAAGAGAATTTCCATGCACACTCAGGAGTAAGCTAAGGGAGAGGCACGGATGAAATGGTGGTAGATGACATGGAGCTCTGGGCTACCTGCTGACCCAGCTTTCTTGTTTCCCTCAGCTCTGTTCATGCTCAGTCAGGAGCATCCTGCTTTCATCTTATAATGGACTGATGCTCACTCACCTTTGTGGATATGACAGAAACTAGGTTATGATGGGCATTTCTGGTTGCATGACCACTTGGAGTTCCATGGTTGGGTATGTCTTCTCTATCATAGCCCAGTGTCACACAGGGAGCTATTTGACAAAACGTGTACAGTTTATTGTAGGTGGCATAGAATTGCTTCAGAATCCTAGGAACCTGTGCTATGATTCAAGCAATCAGGTTTGCTATAAACTTTACATGGCATCTTTTCCCACCACCATTAGAAGTGTATTCTAAGACCTACCAGATCATATGGCCCAAGTGGCAGAGCTACTTATACCATGGCCCAGACCTGCTGCAGAGCATTTCCTACTGAGTCTTTTTCAAAACTGGCAGCCATTTATGCCACCTGAAATATGATCAGGTCAGAGCTGTATTCCCAGAAGTGAAACATACTGCTCCCAGAAGCCAGAGTCATACTCGATGTTCTGTTTCCTTCTTCTTAATGGGAGATATGAAATATGATAATCTGTCCTTTATTTTGGAAGGAATGCCCTGGTATGTCTCAGACCACTTGCTTTTTTACTAACATGGTGAAAGTCTCAATGTTCATAGAGTTTATCTGCCTTCTCTGGAGTGCACGTGCCTTACCAAGTCCTGCAATGGAGTTGCCACTTGCTACTCATCTAATCTGCTTAGCACAATGTCATCAATGTAGTAGACCAGAGTGTTGTTCTGTGGAATATTATATTACAATATATTATAATAGTGGACAGAAGAGTTAACATTGCTCTGGGGCAAAATAGTAAAAGGTGTACTGTTGGCTGTTATAAATAAAAGTGAACTTCCTGATAATGCTGGGAAGAAATGCACTTGACAAATCAGTGGCTGAATAACATATGTACTGAGGCAATGTTAAACTGCTTTAGACAATATACAACATCTGGTAACAGTAGGAATAATTGGGACTGCTAGTTTACTGAATCTGGTCCACTGTCATCCTACAGGATCTGCCTAGTTTTAGCTGGGGTCAGTTTGGTGAAATAAGTGTAAATAAATGACTCCAAGGGGAAAAATATCTATAAGGCTCAACAGAAATCTCCAACTTCCAAAGAATGTTTACTATTAAAAGCATTTGAACTTAGGTCACCAGTAACTTTAATCTGAGAAGTCATGACCATGCAGAAAGAAGAAAATATTTTCCCTATAGTATCTTCCCTAAAATAAGCTCTAGTAATCCGAGACTTCTGATATTCATGCACTTGTGTAGTCCTCTCACCCCTTGAGTGTGGCTGGATTTGCTCTAGTCGATAAAATATGGCAGAAGTGATAGGATATCCCTTCCAAGGTTAGTTTGCAAAAAGTCTGGGCTCCTTTCCATCTTGGGCTCCTTCTCTTTCTTAATCTGCGGGAATCAAGTTGCCATGTTGGAAGCTACCCTGTGGGGAGATGGACATGGCCAGGAACTGACATCTCCAGCCAGTAGCCATCAAGGATCTGGAGCCTGCCTGCAGCCATGTGAATGGGCTTGGAGGTGGATCCTCTACCAGCAGAACCTTGGCTGACACCTTGATTGCAGCCTTATGATGGACTCTGAGCCAGAGATGTCCAGCTAAGCTGTGCTCAGATTTCTGACCTACAGAAGCTGTGAAAGGGTGTTTGTTGTTGTATTAGTCCATTTTCACACTGCTGATCAACACATACCCGAGACTCGGCAATTTACAAAAGAAAGAGGTTTACTGGACTTAACAGTTTCACGTGGCTGGGAAGCCTCACAATCATGGTGGAAGGCAAGAAGGAACAAGTCACACATCTTACATGGATAGCAGCAGGAAAAGAGAGAGCTTGTGCAGGCAAACTCCTGTTTTTAAAGCCATCAGATCTCCTGAGACTTATTCACTATCATGAAAACAGCATGGGAAAGACTCCCACCCATGATTCAGTCACCTCCCACCAAGTTCCTCCCATGACACATGGGAATCGTGGGAGCTACAATTCCAGATGGATTTTGGTGGGGACACAGCCAAACCACATAAGTTGTTTTAAGATGCTAAATTTTGGGGGTAACTTATGCAGTAATAGATAATACATACTACTTTGCCATCACTAAATCATGGATCTAAGCAATGTTTATCAATGACTACTGAAATAATCAGGTGAAAAGCTGATGCTTACAGTGCCTGAATCTCTTAATAAATCCTAATATCACAAAAAAGACATACAAATGTTATGAGCCTACTGATGTGACACAAGAGAAATTACACAATACCCTTATGACATGGTCTTGCAGAAAGAACAAAACAATTAATCCTGAAACTGATCAATCTTCTAGATCTATTTCCAGGAAAAATGGGGAACAAAAGGTATGCTATATGACACCCAATGATATAATCAGCAAAATGCACACTGAGGGAAACCCTCAATTGTTCTGCAGAACTAATAAAAAATTTCTTCAGCAAATAAATTGCTAGTAAACAAAAGAGAGGGAAGGAAAATTTAGAGGTTAAAAGAGACTAGGGCAAGGTGGCTCCCGCCTATAACCCCAGCCCTTTGGGAGGCCGAGGCAGGTGGATCACAAGGTCAGGATATCAAGACCATCCTGGCTAACACAGTGAAACCCCATCTCTACTAAAAAATACAAAAATTAGCTGGGTGTGGTGGTATACGCCTGTAGTCCCAGCTACTCAGGAGGCTAAGGCAGGAGAATTGCTTGAACCCAGGAGGGAGAGATTTCAGTGAGCTGAGATTGTGGCCCTGAACTCCAGTCTGGCACCTGGTGACAGAGCAAGACTCTGTCTCAAAATAAATAAACAAATAAATAAAAATAAAAGAAACTAAAAAGATACATTAACCAAGTGCAACATGGGGGCTTTGTCAAAATCCTGATTCAAACAAATCGACTGTAAAAAAAAAAAAAAAAAGAACATTTTTAAAACAACTGGAGATGTTTGAACAATGATTGAATAATAGATGATATCAGGGAGTGTTTGTTGTGCTGGACGTGATGATAACATTATGGTAATGTGTTTTTTAATTACATTTTTAATCTTGAAGTAACTGCAGATTCACATACAGTTGTAAGACATAATTCAGAAGGATCCAATGTATCCTTTACCCAATTTCCTCCAATTGTGAGATCTCGCAAAACTATAGTACAGTATCACAGTGACACTGATACACTCAAGATCCAGATCCAGAACCATTTCATCATTCCAGAGATTCTTCCTGTTGCTCTTCAAAAAAAAAAAAAAAAAAATATATATATATATATATATATATATATACACACACACACACACACACACACACACACACACCAAAAAAAAAAAAAAAAAAATAGAGACGGGGTCTTGCCAAGGCTGGTCTTGAACTCCTGAGCTTGAGCAATCCTCCCTCCTCGACCTCCCAAAGCGTTGCAATGACAGGCATGAGCCACTGAACTGGGCTCCTGCTGCTTTTTTGTAACAACATTCATCCCCTTCTGCCCTCCCCTCTTAACTCATTAAGGTGTTCTCCACTTCTGTAGTTTTTGTCATTTCAGGAATGTTATATAAATGGAATTAGGCCAGGTGTAGTGGCTCACGCCTATAATCCCAGCACTTTGGGAGGCTGAGGCAGGAGGTCATCTGAGATCAGGAGTTTGAGACCAGCCTAGTCAACATGGTGAAACCCTGTCTCTACTAAAAATACAAAAATTAGCCAGGGGTGGTGATGCATGCCTGTTGTAATCCACCTACTGGGAGGCTGAGACGGGAGAATCGCTCGAACCCTGGAGGCGGAGGTTGCAGTGGGTTGAGATTGCACCACTGTGCAACAAAATTTTTTGTTGCCTGGGCAACAAAAGTGAAACTTCATCTCAAAAAAAAAACAATAAATAAGAGAAAATGGAATTACACAGTATGCAGCCTTCAGGACTGGCTTTTTTTCACTCAGCATAATGCTGAGATTTATATAAGTTGTTGCATGTAACAATAGTTCATTTCTTTTGAGGAAAGAAAACAACTTTTGTCTGAGAAATATGAGCTCTTTCAGATGATCAGGCTCAGGGAGGCATTAAAGTGAGAAGGTAATCCCGTCCTGCTCCCCGCTTTGGTACTATGCCGTCTTTGACTGAAGCTGCTTGCTATTGTCACATGTAGCTATGAATTGCTCTAATAACGCTGCATTGCACACTGTATCTCACACCCTGTAACTTAACAACTAATCAATGTTTCTGCAAACCAGGGAGAATTCCTGACAACTTTGTGTCAGCTCACTCCCTTTCCCCCTTGCTTTTAAAAACCTGATTGAAGCAAAGGCCAAATGGAGCTCATAGCCAAGGTTACCTGTGTGTGAGTCTTCCAGGCAGCTGTCTTGACGTTGGCTGAAGTAAACTCCTTAAATTATATTTTGTGCTTCAGTCTGTTCCTTTTAGGTCAACACTGTCTAACCATTCACCCATTTGGGTTGCTCCACTTTTTTGGCTAAAGATACAGAAAAAACCACTTACTTTGTCCTATCATACATCCAGCTATGCTCAACACAGTAGTTCACCTCTGGTCACCAAGAAGTGTGTGGGGATTTCTCCCCACAAAGAAATTCTCTGGCAGATTCTTCAGTGGACACCACCTTGGTGTCCTCTACCTCAATTCAGTTCTGACAGTATCTACCTAGAGATAGCTTCGGATCCCATAGCTTGGGGGCTCAGTCCCACAAGACTGCCTCACACTTCAGATACTAATCACAAGCACAAATTGTTGCCCTAGAGGACAGAATGCAACAACAAGAAGAAAAATCAGAGACCAAAGTGGTTGAAATGAATATTGTTGTCACAGTCAGTTATGAAAGATGACAAGGGCTAGGGCAATGCTACCCGGAGTGTGGTCTGTGGACTGGAAACGGCGATGAGCTGTTTGTTACCAATGAGATAAGTACAGAAGTTGAGGATAAGCATGGAGAAACTATTATAGCAAATTAAAATAGCAATATTATATGTTCTAATAATTTAAAATAAGGCTTTTGTTTTCTATGACTTTTCCATATATTTTTCTCATAATTCATTTTTATTGTTTCCCGTATGAACTGGTCTGTGACTATTTGGACATCTTTAAGAAGTGGTCCTTCCCTTGGACAGCTTGGGAGACAACACTTGGGAGACACCGCCACACACAGGGAGGCCGTGAGGGCAATGGGAGCCCTGTTTGTGTTCGGCGCCCTGGGGAAGCAGGTGCTGAGGAGGCAAGAGGGAGGCAGAGCTCAGGTGCCTAAGATCATGATTATCAGCTGCTTCCAAAGACTTAGAGGATTTCTGTCCATCAGCCTCCAAGTTAGCATGAGAATCACCAACCTTGCACCAGTTGTCACTAAGGACAGCCTCCTGTGCTTTCCTGGGCAACACTGCTCCAAGGAGAGTGCTCCAAGGGCCTGATGGCCTGACTTCTGTCAGGAGCTTGGCAATAGAAACCCAATGTGTGCAAGCCCCCGTTGGCTCCTGGTGGCTGAATGAAAGAGCATGGGCTTAGACACAACTGTCTTCCAAGAGAGTGCCCAGATTCTTCAGGAAGGTTAAGCCCGTACCCTTCCAATTCCAAGCTCAGGAGACAGGAATGATGCCAGGGCTGTGGAGTGGGACATCTGGCTCTGCACATGAGGACAGCCTTGGGCTGCAATTTCTGATTTGCAGAATGTGAAGGCAGCAGCATATGGCCACTGTCAGTCCTCATAGGGACCATAGGCACTGCTGGGGCAGGGAGTGGGGAAGGAGGAGGTACTCGCACTGAAGTCTTTCCCCAGGTAGAGAAGGAGAGAAAGAGCGGGGCATGAATCCCAGGGTCCCTGTGGTGAGGGGAATCACTGAGACTCACACGACCTGGTCAGACATTTATTGGGGCAGTGGAACCTGTTCTCCACACCCCAGGCCTTTCAGATTGATAGGATTTCAATGTGGAACTCTGGTTGCTTTGAAGGGACTGCACATTGGACCTGTAAAAAGTCATCAGTCTGGAAGGCAAGGCTCCTCTCTGGAACCTGGAACAGGCAGAGAGCGTTGCACATTTGGCAGTAATGTTGCTGGCACTGCCACATGCGGATGCAGGCCTGGAGCTTGACCACCGCCTGCTCCTGGATGACATAGACCCTCAGCAGGGCCTGCCGCCGCTGACGGATCCGCCTCTGCACCAGCGTCCTCCACCAGCACTGAATCATCCAGGCCCTGAGGGCAGCTACCAGCAGGGTCCTGCGCACCAGGACCCCACGCCACCAGGCCTGGATCTGCCCAGCCGCCTTCACCCTTTTTCTGTGACGCAGTTGTGCAAGAAGCAACTAGCCAAGCAAAGCAGAGGACTCCCAGTGAATTTGTCACCATCAAACACAGTTTGTTCTCCAAAGAATCAGCCCTCCCCCTGCTGGTTCTGAGGACCCAGGAGACCTGGATGGGGTTTGTCCTCTACTTCTGTCCTGTCCATGGCTCTGGGCACAACTGCCCACTCTCAGAGTCGCAGTGCCCTCATCTATAAAACTGGAATATGTTTGATCTGTGGACTTCTTGGATTTATGGGTCTAGGGGAGACACTTTCTGGTCCAGAAGACCAGGGTGTGAGGAACTGAAGGATCTTTATGAGAATCAGTGAACCTCTGCATTTATGGCCTGTGTCCTGATCCAAACTCCAGCCCACGATGCTGCCTTCTGATGTCTTGTGTGGTGCTGCAGCCCTTTGGGGTTTCCCCTCACCTCACTTCTGTGGACTCCCACTACCGTGTCTCAGACCCTCCTCATCCTCCTGGGCCTTTCCACTTCCTGTGCTGAGCCCCACCCACCAGGTGGCTGTGCACACGCTGTTTCCTCCTCTCTCTACCATCTGTCTCCATACCTTACTCAATTCACCCAGGAGAGGCAGGGCTTGAAGGGATAAGAGGGCAATGCTGAGCTGGCCCCTATGGGACCGGAGATGGAGCTCCATTTCTAAGAACTCTGGGGTCAAAGAGTCAATGATCTGCGATTCTCTCACCCTCCTGGGCCCCACCTACCTTCCGCTGCCTCTCTCTCTCTAGTGCATCTTCATCTGGACCATATTTCTGTAATCAGAATGTGGATGTAGGGGAGCATGGGTGAAGACCAGTCTGGCTGCAAAGTCCCCACAGCCCCAGGTCCGCATTCTTTGCCTGGGTCCTAAGAAGTGGCCTAGTGCTTCCCTGGGCCATGGGACAACTCCCCACCCCTGGGAGAGTGTATGTGCCTGAGTCTTACACAGCATTGACTGCCCATGGTTTTGGAGCAGTGGTTCAGGTGATCATCTCCCTCTGGTTGCTGCTCCCTGACCTTGGCAGGGGCAGGAAGGGTGGAAAAAGAGATGGCCATGATGTCACAAGGGGAACTATGACCAGGGGCCAGGGTGCATTTTCCAGGCTCAAAGTTGGTTGAAAAAGAGCAAACACCTGCTCTCCTGTTGAATTCCTTGGGCAACTCTGTTGAATAAAAATTGTGCGAATATCCTTTCCCAGATTGTCATCTGCCTGTTAACTTTTTTCATGGTTGTCTTTCCTTCCACAGTGATTTTTAATTTTGATATGCTCGAATCCATTGCCCCTTTACAATTCTGCTTTTGTGGTTTTCTAAGGAAGTGCTTTTCCATCCAGGATCATAGGTTTTTCTGAGATTCCGGTCTACCTTTTACATTAAGGTGTTTTAAATTTTAATGTAGATGTTTTTATGAGACATTTACAATTAGAAATGACAATAGGGATGTTACCACTGATCCCACAGAAATAAAAAATAACCATCAGAGACTACTATGAACATCCCTATGCCTACAAACTTGAAAACCTAGAAGAGATGGATACATTCCTAAACACATACACCCTCCCAAGATTGAAGCAGGAAGAAACTGATTCCCTGAACAGACTAATAATGAGCTCTGAAATGGAATTAGTAGTAAATAGCTTGCCAACCAAATAAAGCACAGGACAAGAAGGATCCACAGCTGAATTCCATCAGATGTACAAAGAAGAGCTTGCGGCATTCCTACGGAAACAATTCTCAAAAAATTGAGGAGGAGAGACTCCTCCCCAGCTCATTCTATGAGGTCAGCATCATCCCGATACCCAAACCTGGCAACAACAAAACTTTAGGTCAATATCCTTGACAAACATTGATGCAAAAATCCTCAACAAAGTACTTGCAAACTGAATCTAACAGCCCATCAAAAAGCTAATCCACCATGATCAAGTAGACTTCATCCCTGGGATGTAAGTTTGGTTCAACATATGCAAATCAATAAAATGTCATTCATCAGATAAACATAACTGCAAACAAAAACCATGTGATTATCTTAATAGATGCAGGAAAGGCTTTCAATAAACTTCAAGATCTCTTCATGCTAAAAACTTTCAATAAACTAGGTACTGAAGGGAACCCTATTCATCAAATCATAGATTGATCCTCTAAGTTTCTAATATTTTCTATACTATATTCCACCTTTTTGTGTCAGTTTCTCCCTGTAAGGAAACGGAATATGTCTTCCTGTGCCTTGAGTTCGACTACATGACTTGCTTTGGCCAATGAAATAGTGCAGAATGACTGTGCAAGTTCTGGGCTGGGTTTTAAGAGGCTTGCTCATTTATGTTTGGCATCTTATAGTTTTTAATCTACTTTCTGGTAGATTTTCTATGTCTTGTAAAGAGTCATTTCCATCCCATGAATATTCTTTTCTTTATAGCACACTATGCTTGTTTCATTGATTTGTTATTATCTCTTATGTGTCTAAGAATGCTCATGATAGCTGTTAGTGTGTGTGTGTGTGTGTGTGTGTGTGTGTGTGCGTGCGTGTTTGAGACACAGTCCCTCATCCAGGCTGGAGTACAGTGATGTGATCTCGGCTCACTTCTACCTTCACCTCCCAGGCTCAAGTGATCCTCCTGCCTCAGCCTCCTGAGTAGCTGGGATTATAGGCACCTGCTACCACACCCAGGTAATTTGTTGTATTTTCAGTTGAGTTGGGGGGGGAGGGGTTTCACCATGTTGGCCAGGCTGATCGAACTCCTGGCCTCAAGTGATCTGCTTACCTCAGACTCCCAAAGTGCTGGGATTACAGGCATGAGCCACCATGCCTGGCTTGTGTGTGATTTTTTTTTTTTTTTTTTTTTTTTTTTTTTTTTTTTTGAGACAGAGTCTTGCTCTCTCACCAGGCTGGACTGCAGTGGGGCGATGTTGGCTCACTGCAACCTCTGCGTACTGGGTTCCAGCAATTCTCCTATGTGTGGTTTTTAATCTTTTCTCCTGTCTCTAATATTTCTTTTAAGCCCCTCCCTTCTGCTTTTGTTTTTGTCTCAGTTTTCTCAGATAGAAATCCCAGAATCTTGCATAAGGGAGTAGGATAATGAAACCTGTCTGCAAGCCTTGGGGAAGCTGATTTGGCAGAGAGGGCTGGAGGCTTCTGTGTTTCACCTGTACACTTTGGCATACTCCCCTGGGTTTTGGTATGGTGCTTCACCACTGCCACCAGCCATGCCTGCACTCCCTGCATCCAGATGCTCTCTGGTTCAACTTATCTAGTAAATAAACCTATCTTCTGCCAAGGCGGGGATGGAACTCTTGCCTTGTTATATGCATCAAGGAGGAGGATGGAGTGAACACAACAAATCTGTAAATAAATGTCTATTTTCCACTTAGATTCTTAGTAGCCAGTGCCTCAACTTCACACTAATCATTTTGTAACACATTTTAGTGTCTGTGAACACTTTTCTATTCTGTTTTCAAAACGGATTTAACTAATTGTGAAAATTAATTCTGTAATATGGGTCAAGTTCTCATAAGTCATGATGAGATTTTGATTAGAATTGACCTTAATTTTATTATATTGGAATGTGAGTTTAATAGATTACCATGGAGACAAATGACAATTTTACAACGTTAAGAAATTCTATTAATAAATACAGTACGTCTCTCCTTTGTTCAGATCTTTTATGTTCTTCTGGGCTGTGGGAAAAGCGGCATGTGTATTATCAGGGATAAGAGTACGCCTTGCTTTTATTCTTTCTTCCTTGTTGCTGGCTGGATTGTGAATGTAATCGTTGAGTTTGAAGCAACCATTTTTTAATCAACAATGACCTTGGAAATGGAGGCAATACATAGCAGAAAAACACATGAGAGGGGCCAGGATTCTTCACCCCGTGAAGTGCCATGTCAGGTCTGGATCACCTATACTGAGTATACATGGGAAAGAGAAAAAAATCTTCCCATTTATTGAAACCACTGTTCCTTTGGTTGTGCTGTTGCCACCTTCATCCTGATATACCTATGCTCTACCCCAGTGGTTCCAGTGGGTGCTAGGTAGGACCCAGTAATCTGGGCTGTGACCTATATATAGGTCAGAGCTATTACCAACACACGTTCGATTTACACCTCTGGCCATTCTGATTCTACTGTGAACTGATTTATCCATAGCATATTCCCTTTCATTATAGTTCTCTGCATTATAGGAATGTTCTGGTCTTCTGTGTATATTAATTCAAAGACAATTCCACATTTACTGTCAAGAACTCCCTAAGCACACCTTCTGTCAAGTTTCTGATTCAAAAACCTGTGTTTGAAAACCACTTCCTGAAACGTTGCTCACGTGACATTAAACCCTCTTTGTTTATTAATCCAATGAGGCGTCCTACTCTTTAGATATATGACCTGGAAAACTGACTTGAGTGAAAATAGGGGCATCTTGACTCACAAAATTAAAATTTCCCATAGGACAACTAGGCAAGCTTCAGGCTTTGCAAGCCTTAGTCCCTCCCTCTCCATCCCTTGGCTGTATTTTTGTTGGTTGGCTTCATTCTCAGCAAGCTTTTTCTGTGTGGCGCCCCCAGCAGCTCTGCTTATGTAATTCCTGTAGTTAGCAAAACAAGTAGTTCCAAGACAGCACCAGAGCTGGGGCTTATTGACCTGGTTTGGGTCTTTTGCTCAGCCCTGAACCAATCATATGCAATTAAGTGTTCTGATATTCCTCTAAGCACTTGCACATCCTGGCTGAGCCCCAGTGAGTCATATCTCCATCATCCAGGAGCAACCACATTGGTGACTTCTCTAAGGCTTCTTCATCCCATGATTGTGGGGCTATTGTGGACAAGGGGTAATCAACATTTAGAAAAGCAAATTGATTGTCTGAGGACCGGCCATTTACAGATCCAGAAAATCCAGCGAGCCAAAGAGGTAGAAGGAGACATGACATTAGCAGAGAGCAGACAAAGAGAAGCAGAAACCAATAGGGAAACATACTGAGAAGCAGAAGAGACAATTAGAATAAAAGGCAACATTACGAGAGGTAGGCAGAGAGACAGGCAAAACCCCACAGAGAAAGAGAGAAGCATGCACCCATGATTCTAGGTGTGAGCTGATTTATCCACAGCAGATTCCCTTTCCTTATAGTTCTCTGCACAGGAATATTCTGGTCTTGTGTGTATATTAATAGAGAGACGATAGATCCTGCCCCTCCCTCTGTGCACAAGGATGCACTCATTCACACACTTGGGAACACTGCCAGAGAGAAACGATAACACAGAGAGACTGAGGCTGAGAACAATGTGCCTATTGGGTGTGAGGGATCTAGGTTGGTTGGCTGAGAGAATCATCCAGGGATGGTGGGACAGTTCTTTCTAGGCAGTAGGATTTCAACTGTGCTGAAGCCACAGATCTAAGATCTGGATAGAATTGTGAATCGTATATTCATTCATCAGATAAATGTGTATTAAAACAACAAAAAGACAATCACCACCCAAGTAAAATTATTTCAAGGGATTTTAATATACATTTGTCCAAAGATGGTATTCAAATGGAGACCATGCACCTAACTCAGCATCATTAGTTATTAGGGAAATGCAAAGCAAGCCCACAATGAAATATCACATCACACCAACTAGAATGGTTATAATTTTTTTAAAAAGAGAAAATAGTGAATGTTGGCAAGGATGTACAAAAATCTGAACCCTTGTACATTGCTGGTGGGAATGTAACATGATGTAGCTGCTAGATATTCACAATGGCTTTATTCACGAGAGCAAAAGGTGCAAACATCCAAATGTCCATCAGTGATGAATCGATAAACAAAGTGTGGCATATCCATACAATGGAATATTACTCAGGATAAAAAGTAACAATGTATGCTACAACATGGACGAACCTTGGAAATGTTACGTTCAGTGAAAGAAGCCTGACATAAAATGTTGTATAATTCTACTTACATGAAAAATCTAGAATAGGTAAATTCATGGAGACAGAGGCAGATTGGGGATTGCCCGGGGCTGGGGATAATGGAAAATGGTAGTTTAATGAATATGGGTTATTATTCCATTTTCATGCTGCTGATAAATACATTCTTGAAACTGGGCAATTTATAAAACAAAGAGGTTTTCTGGAATTACAGTTTCGCATGCCTGGGGAGGCCTCACAATTATGGCAGAAGGAGAAGCAAGTCACATCTCATGTGGATGGTAGCAGGCAAAGAGAGAGCTTGTGCAGAGAAACTCCCATTTTTAAAACCATCAAATCTTGTGAGGCCCATTTACTATCACGAGAACAGCACGGAAAAGACCCAATCCCATGATTCAATCATCCCGTCAGGTCCCTCCCACAACACGTGGGAATTATGGGAGCTGCAAGGTGAGATTTGGGTGGGGACACACAGCCAAACCATATGAATGGGATTTTCTTTTATTGTGATAAAAATGTGTGAGAACTTTATAGAGACGGTGGTTGCTTAACATTGTGAATGTGCTAAATACCACAAAATTGTTAATTTTAGCTTAGTGGTTAATCTTATGTGGTTGATCTGAAAATGGTTAGTCTCATGTTACATGAAGAACCTTCAAACTTGCAGACCACACACACACACACACACACAAACACACACACACACACATATACTTCCTGTTTTTTGATTTTTTAAAACGAATCAGGTGTGGCCAAAAGTGGAGACAAGAAGAAACTCAAGGAAACAAAGTGTATTACACTCCCACATCCTGGTTCTTACAGTGGCTGGTATGCTATGCAGGTGACAAGGGAGGTTCCAGGTTTTGGTCACAGGTGGCAGAGGAAGGAGCAAGGAGAGATCTGGGCTCATGGTCTTAATTGAGTTTCTGAGGGAAAGGCAAGGCAGGGCAGGGTAGAGCATTTACAGTTGGCTGGTTTGGATAATGTGGCGAGTTCTAAGCTGTAGAGGTGATCCCTAGTGTCCTGGTACCTGCCCGGGAATAACTAAGGGAGAGGAATGTTGCCTCCTGGGGTGTAAGAGCCAGATGTGGGAGGTCTGCTCTGAACTGGGTGATTTGGATATCTAAATATATACAGATTGAGTACCTCTAATCTAAAAATTCAAAACCCAAAATGATCTTAAGTTGAAAGTTTTTTGTTGCCAAAATGAAGCTCAAAGACAATGCTTGTTGGAGAATTCTGGATTCTGATTTTCAGATGAGGGATGCTGAATATGTAAGTAAAAAGCAAATATTCCAACATCTGATATCTGAAGCTATCTGCTTCTAAGCATTTCAGATAAGGGATACTGCACCTGTACGTATGTGTAGATGCATAGAGGGAGAACCACTATGTGCCAAGCCCCATTATAGGTCCTGGGAACACAGCATTGACCCCAGGGTCCTGCCCTCCTGGAGGCCACCCTCTAGAGGGGAAAAGAAAACAGACAATCGGGTAAGACAAGCTTAAGTAGGGATGAGGACTTTGAAAACAGGAAGGCAGACTGAGGAGCTGGGGAGGGCACCTTCTCACAGAGACAAACCTGCATGGAGTGGGAGCTTCATCTAGAAGCGGACAGCCCTAGGAGAGCAGGCAGCAGAGCAAACTTCCCAGATGGGAAGACACTTGGGGTAGTTGCTAAATAGCAGAGCAGCCAAGGAGGACATAGAGAGGGTGAGATAACCAGAGAAAGACCATGCAGGGTTATGTAGACCCAGGGAGGGCTTCTGAACTTGCTCTAAGGAAAGACACTGCAGGATTAAGAGCAAAGGATGGCACAGCCTCCATAGTGCACGGGCACAGGGATCTCCATTACACACACCATGCCATGAACCTGTCTTCCTGGAGCTGGCCTTCTTGGTGGCCCTGCAACCCCAAACCCCTCACCTATGGCCGACTGCTAATCTGTCACAAGGCCTGCTCCTCCAGCATGGGCTGTCACATTCTTCTCCCCACAGGACCCCAGACAAGCCGGCTGACCTATAAGATGACAGGTATCTGTCCTCATTTCCCTGACCCTTTGCTGAGACAAAAATCAGAGCTTGTTTAATAGAGAACAAGAGACACATAGTTGGAGCAGATCTGGTCAGTTCTTTATTGGAAAGGGGATGCAGTCTGTAATTCGGCAAATCTGTGATCCCTGGAAGATATCAAGCTTAAGGCTCAGCTGACTTGCTGTGAGCTCGTAGCTGCCCTGGATAAAGCCACGGGGATTACAACTTCGCCAGCGCCAATAGACCTGGATGATGCGGGCAGCGTTGAGCAAACGACAGTAACGCTGGCGGACACGCCACATGCGGGCCCAGGACTGCAGCCTGACTGCTGCCCATTGCTGCCGTGCGCAGAGCTCCAACGCCGCCCACCTCCTCCTCACCAGCAACCTGGCCAGCACCTGCCTCCACCAGCACTGGATGATCAAAGCTCTGAGGGCTGCGTGCAGTAGTGTGCGTCGCACCAGCATGCCCCGCCACCAGGCCTGGATCTTTGTGGAGGCCAGTTCAGTGTTACCAAGTGGCTTCTTTAGTGGGGAGGGGTGCAAGGAAAAGGAAGGACATGCAGGAAACATTATCACATGTCAGTCAGCCCCAGGGTGTGAGAGGAAGGGGCCTTGATGCTCTTTGAGGGATGGCCCCTTCCTCTAAAGTTCATGAATGGGACAGGAGCTGGACCCAGGAGACCTGGTAGGTATCCACCTTTTGCCACCCACAGGACATGGACATGGTCACCTCACCTTGACCTCTGAGTCTCAATGTCCCCACCTGTCAAATGGAGACACACTGCCCTGGCTACCTCACCCAAATTTCCACTGACCTTGTCAGCCAGTCTACAGCAAGGACACTGTGGTCAAGAGGCTGGAGTGTTACCATGTTCCACTTGGGCCGGAACGCCTACTTGACATCCATGACCCTTCCCTTCACATCCTCCCACCAGCTGGAGAAGTGGGGTCCTTTGCTGGCCCTGACTGCTCCTCCCTAACTCCAGCTCAAATCCACAACCTGCTCTCTCTTCTGTCAGGGCACAGTATTAAAACTTTCCCCATTCTACACAGTTTGGGATCTTCGTTATCTGTCTCACTTTGACCTCCTTTGGTTTTCATACCTTAAACTTCAGTTACTATACACACACACAAACACACGCCTTTGGTTTTCATACCTTGAACTTCAGTTACCATACACACAAACAAACACACATGTGCACACATACCCCAAATTCTAGGCTTAGATTGATTTCCCTTGATTTGGCAATCCATTATCCAAACAGTGCTCACCACTCCACTCTTGAACTTTGCATAATCTTGTCCCCACATTTCAGGCTTTATCTGCCCTGCAACCAAGTCTCCATGTCTCAGTCACCCACCTTTTTCAGGCTGATACGGAAATAGAAGAAGATATCTCAGGGTGAGTCAATTGCCGATCATCCCACCTCTGTGTATGACAATTATTTGTCCTGGTTGCTAGGGATATTTTAAGTTTATGATGATTATTCCTGAGAAATAATAGCACCACCTTCTGCAAATGTGTCCTGGTTTGGGCTATAAATTCCTTGATCATCCCAAGCTATGAGCCACGGGGAAGATAACCATCACTATTGAGTGACGAGGGTCAGAGAAGTTGCATGTCAGAGGTCTTTCCCAAATTAAGGGCCTGCTGTCACCTACCTTTGTTTGGGGTGGAAGAAGAGGTTCATGTATTTTATTCCTTTCCTTCTTCAGTTTCTGTTTCTTCAATATGTTTTTTTCATCATCATTCATTACATTTTTTTTAAGCTGGCCAGGCATCTGCAATCAAGTTAAAGAAGAGGTGTGGGTAGGTCATTCTTTGTGGAACTCAGTGCCAAGCAAAGCAAATCTTCAATCTCCTAGCTTGCCCAAAGACCCTAGACATAGGGCTGGCATCTTGATGAACTGTGGGAATTCACCTTTCCCTGCCTACAACTTTGGGTGGACTGGCTGTCTCATACCACATCAAATGCCCATGATTTGGAGGTAATAGGTTCAACCTCTTCAGGTCTGCAGTCCCCAAAATTGCCCATGGTTAGGGGCTAGATGACTCCATCATGCTCCAGTGTGTACTCCTCTAGCCACATATGTGGCAGGAAGAGTGGAAGAGGGAAGAGTGATAATGATATAAGAGCACCTATGACTCTGGTTATATAGTCTGGTCGATAAAAACGTAAAATTGAGGCAACTTAAATCTCCATCAATAGAAAGTTCAATTACATGGATTTCAGATCAGTCAAACAATAGAGCCAAATAAGGGTGACATAGAATGAGTTTGCAGCAAAATTCTTAATCAGGTGCTTCAGAAAAGGAGTTTATGTACGGCTAAGAAGCACACAAAAAGGCTCAACATCATCAGTCATGAAGAAAACAAAAACAGGAACCCAAATCAGAAAAAACAGCTTAGAGAATGGCTAAAAAATAAGAACAGACTAAATATTGGCAGGGATACAGAATAGCTGGGTCCCTTATATACTGCTGGTGGAAAGGTGTAAAACAGTAGAACCACTTTTGAAAATGGTTTGGCACTTCCTAATGAATTTCAACATGCATCTGCCCTATAACTCAGCAGTTCACTCCTAAAAGTTTTCAGATAAAAAATGAAAACACTTGTCTACAAAATATATGTGCATAAATGTTCATAGCAGCTTTATTGAAATAAGTCAGAATTGGAAACAACCCAAATGTCCACTAGCAGGAGACTAGACAACAATTTAGTGATATATTCATATAATGTAATAATGCACAGTAATAAAAACAGTGACATTCATACAGAGTATACTATATGTGCATCTCAGAAATGTTCAGCTAAATGAAAGAAGCTAGATGACCAGGTGTGGTGGTTCACACCTATGATCCCAGCACTTTGGGAGGCTGAGGCAGGTGGATCTCCTGAGGTCAGGAGTGCAAGACCAACCTGACCAACATGGTGAAACCCCACCTCTACTAAAAATACAAAAAATTAGCCAGATGTCATGGCAGTTGCCTATAATTCCAGCTAACTCAGGAGGCTGAGGCAGGAGAATCACTTGAATCAAAGAGGCAGAGGTTGCAGTCAGCTGAGATCGCTCCATTGCACTCCAGCCTGGGCAACAGAGTGGGACTCTGTCTTTTTGTTTTGTTTTGTTTTGTTTTGTTTTGTTTTGTTTTGTTTTGTTTTGTTTTGTTTGAGACGGGGTTTTGCTTTTGTTACCCAGACTGGAGTGCAATGGCGCGATCTTGGCTCACGGCAACCTCCGCCTCCTGGGTTCAGGCAATTCTCCTGCCTCAGCCTCCTGAGTAGCTGGGATTACAGGCACGCGCTACCATGCCCAGCTAATTTTTTGTATTTTTAGTAGAGACGGGGTTTCACCATGTTGACCAGGATGGTCTCGATCTCTTGACCTCATGATCCACCCGCCTCGGCCTCCCAAAGTGCTGGGATTACAGGCGTGAGCCACCGCACCCGGCCGACTCTGTCTTAAAAAAAAAAAAATTAGACATAAAGGAGTACCTACAAGATGATTACAAATTCTAAAACAGACAAAGTTATTATACAGGTAAAATAAATAAGAATGTAGTTTACATGTAGTGTAGGGATACAAGGCATGTTGCTTGCAAACAGCACAAAGAAGGAGGAATATGCTATCTCTTGTTTTGGGTGGTGGTTTCTGGGGAATATAGGATTGTGAAAACTCATTAAATTGACCACTTAATGAAATGCGCTGTAATGGAGGAGTACAAGTTAAAAAAAAAATGAAATTGAAAGATAATATGTTCCCTGTCTCTATTTATATGCAAGTGTTATAAAGGCATTATAAAAAGAAGGGAATCAGGAATTTTAGCCTATTATATTTGGTTATAATGAGTTAACAATGATCATCTTTGATGAAGACAGTGGGGACAGGGCACATTCCCTCACTGTGGCTGAATCCCCTGTGTCTGTCCTACCTGCAGGGCACACAGTTATCAGCCTCCTGGGAAAGCAGGACACATCCAGGACAGGATACCCTTAAAGCCTCAGTTAGGACTCAAATGTCTTTGACTGCTCTCCTGTCACAGTGAGAAGATGAATCAAGGCAGTCACTGCAGAGGCAGGCACCCTCTCTGCCTGATCCTGATCACTGAAAAGCCAGCTGTTGCCACAAGCTCAATCTGAGCAGAAGGGCCTTTGCCCACAGCCTGGGTGTCAGGCTCTGGTGCCCCTCAGAATTTCTGCCCAGATGTTACTGAGGACTGCATTTAAAATGTTTCGGGTGAGTACAGAGGAGGCTGGAGTGGGGCTCTCAGGGGCATGTGGAGAAGAAGAGGAGGCCAATTAAGGCTGGGGTCTCAGTGTGAAGGTAATGGGATGAGGGGCGTGGGGAAAATAGGTGCTAGTCAGGGGACAGAGAGGACAGGGTGGAAGACAGGATAAGTCATGGGAAGGACACTTGGGACAGGAACGGTGCAGGAAGCATCTGAAGATGAAGGGGCTGAACAACACCCACATGCCAGGCTTGCATCTCTTGTGTCTTTCTTAGTTTGGGTCACGGTCCAGTCATTTTTTACTGCATTGTTGTTTTTCAATTCCTTCAAGCAGTAACTTCAAAAATATTTTTTATCAGTTTTTCTAGTTATCTTCAGCAAAAGGACCATTCCAATTCCTTAGCACATCATTACTAGAAGTGGGAGTCCCTCCATGCTATATCCTTACCCACTGCTTTATTTTCAACTTCCCATCTCCTTCTGTACACAAAATACATTTCTCTTTTGATCCAGCAAGAAAGGATCTGTATTTTAATAGACACTACTATAAATTCCCAGTTATTTTTACTTCTAATATGCTTTGAATTATTGCCATATTGTTTCATGATTTCCATCTGACAATTTTTTTTTCATTTTCACTTTTGTTGTCTTTTGCTGAATTGGTAGGGAATTGTTTGGACTTTTATTCTTTTTTCACTATAGAAGTTGAGGCAGACTGCACTTGCCTAGCCAGTATTCATTTTTTTCATTTTTCTAATGGAACCATGATTATCTGGAGTAACAATATGCCCAGATTAGGGATAAGAGAAAAGATGACTTTCATTAGCCACCTTTGCAGCTAGGGGTTGTTGCATGACATGCACTGGCCGAGGGATGTCAGCAGAAGTCACTGGGTGGTCTTCTGAAAAAGCTTCATGGGAGGCTCCCTCAGTGGGATGACCTCCTTGCCCTTTGCTTTACCCCTCTATTTCCTGGAATGTACACATGATAGCTGGCACTCTGGCAGCCATTCAGAGAACATGAGGAAAAAAGGCCAAGCAGCATGGGAAAGTAGAGAGACAAAGCTTGGTTCCCAGGCAGGTATTGAACACATCTAGGAGGCAAATAATCCTCTAATTTGTTTGAGCTGCTGTTGTCTAGGCTTCTATTATAGCAAGCAAATACAATTCATAATTGATATAAAAATTATACACCTGATTCTTCTCTTCACCCATTTTTGCCCTTCCATCTCCTTCTCCTTCTGAAAACACATATTCCTCCCCTCTGGAGGATGCAGTAACAAAGCACCATGTTGAAAGCACAATAGCCCTCGCCAGGTACCAAATCTACCAGGGCCTTGATCCTGGACTCTCCAGCCTCCAGAACTGTGAGGAATACATTTCCATTTTTTGTAAGTTACATATTCTGTGGTATTTTGCTGTAGCAGCATCAGTGGGCTGAGACACCACTGGTCTTTGTGTGCTTCCCCTCTTGGTTTTTCACTGCCATGGAACTCCTTGCTCCATAGGTATTTTGGAGGAGTATTGGAAAGTTTCTTATTACTGCCTGTAAGAACTGATCTTGACTTCACCCTTGCACTTGGGTAACATTGGGGTGAGTTTATGATTCTGTGCTGAATAAGATTCTTCTGCAGAAAGTTGGAACTGTGGCTCCACTCTCCCTTTGCAGCCAGTGCTGCTGCTGAGAAAGCTGAAGTTGATGATTTGTGCTTTAGATGTTTAAGTATTTTATCTTCAGCCTTTGAAATTGTGCCACTACATGTTTTGAATTGCCATCTGTTTTCATTCATCTTGAGGGAATGTGTTTTCTTTCCGGGTCCACAAGGGGGCATAGTTTTAAGGGCAAGAACTTCCCAGCGCCATGCCCCTCTCCCATCTCTCTCCATCGGGGAGATTTAACTATCTTTGTTTGTATTTTCCCATGGATGGGAAGAACCAAAGGTCAATCACTCCAGCAGAAGTTTAAAGGAACTCTTTTCATTGGCCAGAGGACTTGGAGAAGGAGGGAATTCCTCCCAGGTTAAAAGTCCCTGTCTACCTCATCCTGATGGATTTCCCCTCTGGGGTCCCCTTCGACCCCTATGGAAGCTGCTTTTCCTCTCCTAAACTCCATCCCTCTCTCAATTCCCTTCCACTCAGTGTGGAAGCTACTTTCCTCTCCTGGATTCCATCTTTCTGGATTCTCTCACTCAGTGTGAGAGGAGCTTTCCTTCTCTGGTTTTCCCCCTTCTGGGGACCCTTCTCACTCAGTGTAAGAGCGGTTTTTCTTTCTGTCAGTGTGAGATCTAGCTGTTTCTTTCTCTCTCCTTCTCCTTTTTCTCTCTCTGCCTAAATAAATCACTTTCCTGCAAAAACTTTTCAAGTCGGGTATTTACTTTATGAGTGCACGGTGCTGTGGTCTCCTCTCCCATTGTTGGGTGAGTGATAGACCAAGAACCTGGAGAAATGTCCTCTCAGGGGAGCTGAGAGCTCCCTTGAACCCCAAAACATCAACAATCTTGATGTACTTGGTCAGCTGTGATGATAGAATTTGAATGGGTTAAGGCAGAGAATCTACACAGAAAGCCTTCTGACTTGGTGGGTCAGAGCCTAAGCAGGGTGAGGAGGGGGTGTGCATGGGAGTGAGGCAGCAGCAGCAATGAAAAATTAGTTCAAAAGAGGCAAGATTGATTAAATAAGAAAATTTTGAAAAATGAGAGTCAAGTATCTGTTAGAAATAGGAACTGGAAATGGGGAAAGTAAAAACTAGAATGAACTTCTTGATTTTTGATTGGGATTTAAGGTATCAGTGTGAACTCATAGATCTCAATAGATATGGAAATAAATATAGATATAAATGTGTGTGTATGTGCTGTGCATTTGCACAAAAATATGTTCACAGCTCTGTCCACTGAGAGGGCCTGTGGACATCATCACCCCAACAACAATGAGCACACCTACTGCCAGAATTTGGCTTCTAAACACCATTTTTCACTCTATTTGTCAGAGTTCTCTAGAGGGACTGAGCTAGTAGGATACATGTGTGAATAAAGTGGAGTTTATTAAGGAGCAATGACTCACACGATCACAAGGTGAAGTCCTCTGCAAGCTGAGGAGCAAGGAAGCCAGTCCAAGTCCTAAAACCTCAAAAGTAGGGAAGCTGACAGGGCAGCCTTCAGTCTGTGTTTGAAGGTCCAAGAGTCCCCAAACTGAAGAACTTAGAGTCCAGTGTTCGAGGGCAGAAAGCATCCAACATGGGAGAAAGATATAAGCCAGAAGACTAAGCCAGTCTAGTCCTTCCATGTTCCTTTGCCTGCTTTTATCCTAGCTGCACTGGCAGCTGATTAGATGATGCCCACCCAGATTGAGGATGGGTCTGCCACTTCTCGTCCACTGACTCAAATGTTAATCCCCTTTGGCAACACTCACACAGACACACCCAGGAACAATACTTTGCTTCAATCCAATCAAGTTGACAATATTAACCATCACACTCACTAAAAGGAATAATGGAGAAATGGCTAATTCCCAGTCTGGGCAGGAAAGTATAAAGTAAGCCTGGAACATATTTTTGTGCCAGAAAATAAGCAAATACTCAAAAAATGAGGACAATGTGTGAAAAACAAAAAGCAAAAAAACACAGAAGCCAAGTTGAAGACCCTTTTGCTGGCCAAATCTGAAACAATTTGAGGATCTAAATAAATCCAGATTTTAATGTCTTATAACCTACTGAATAAAATAGGAAATGAAGAGTTCATATTGATATAAATAAATTAATTAATTAACCATTTTGATCAGAATAAGGATATTTAAATAAGTTAAAAAGTATCTCCTCACCAAATACCTACAAAAAGAAAAAGGATAATCCTATGATAGAGAAGACTGGTAAACACCAACTTAACCAGTGATCAAAGTGAGCAGCATGACTAAAGTTAAAACCTGAAATCCTACACCACTTGAGGAGATACTGTGAGAAGAATGCAGTGTCATTTTTATGCTCTTCCTGCCAAACATGAAAATTGAATAACACACTTCTAAATGTTACATGTATCAAAGATGAAGTTTCAGTGAGAAATTTTAAAAAATACAATGAACTACTGACAATGAACATGTAACGTATCAAAATTTCTTAGCGGCTGCTTAAGCGGTGCTAAAATGGAGTGTACAGCCCTAGATACCTATATTAAAATTAGAAAATATCATCAAATTAGTGATCTAAGCTCTCATATCAGGAACCTAGAGGAAGAAGAGCAAAATAAACCCAGAGTGAGCATAATGAAGGAAATAAAAATAAGAGCAGAAATCAATAAAATTGAAAATAGGGAAAAAATACAGTCATTGAAACAAAGACGTGGTTCTAGGGAAAGATTAATACATTTGACAAACCTCTAGTATGACTAAGAAAAAAAAAAGGAGACACACATTACCAATATCCGGAATGAAACAGTGGCTATCACTACAGATTCTTCAGACATTTAAATGATAAGAAGAGAACAACTCTTCACACATAAATTTGACAACCAAGAGAAAATGGACCAATTTGGCAAAGAAAAAATTCTACCTGAATTCAACAATATGGAATACATAATTTGTATAGTCTTGTGAAGGAAATTGAAATCAGAATTTTTAAACTTCCTTGAAAAAGAAACCTCCAGGTCCAGATGATTTTAGTAGCAAATTTTACCAAATGTTTAAAGGGTAAAAACCAGCATGCACATCCCCTTGTAGAAAATAGACCAGCAGATAACATTTCCCTAACAAGTTTGGGGAGTTAGGGAAAAAAAAAAAATCCCAATTCATTTAATGAAAACAGCATTATCCAGACAAAAACTACAAAAATCTACAGACTAATATTCATCATGGATATACATGGAAAAACTCTTAACAGTATATTAGTAAAACAATTCAGCAATTTATAAAAATAATCATATATGACCAACTGGGGATTATTCCAGGCTGGTTCAACATTCCAAAATCAATTGATGTAATCTACCATGTTAAACAGGCTAAAGAATAAAAAACTGTGTGGTCATATAAACTGATGCAGAAAAAGCATTCGAGAAACTTTAATACCCATTTATCATAAAAATTTTCAGTAAAATAGTAATAGAGGGAAACTTCTTCAACTTGATAAAGAGCATTTATAGAACTATCTACAGCTGTCATTATACTTAATAGTGAAAGACTGAATGCTTTAACCCTAAATTGGAAAAAAAAGGCAAGGCTATCAACTCTTATCAATCTCATTTACCATAGTTCTGGAAAATTATACCCAATGCAATAGGCAAGAAAATAAAATAAAACACATGCAGATCCTAATGTAAGAAAGAAAACTGTCCATCTTTTCAAAAGACATAATTGTTTATGTAGAAAACTTAAGGAATCTGACAAAAACAAAAAAAAATTATAGAATTAAAATGTGAGTTCAGGTAGTTTTCAAGTATAAAGCAATGAGAAAAATCCATTATATTACTATACACTAGCAGTGAACATGTGGACACCAAAATGAAAAAACATTTACAATAGCTTTAATAAATAAAATGCTTAGTTGTAAATCTAATAAAGCATGTATAGGATTTCCATGGTAAACACTACAAAAACTGAGAAAAAATCAGAGATCTAAATAAATGGAGAGGCATATTATGCTCATAGATTGGAAGACTGAACATAGTCAATACTATGGCAATTCTCCCTAAATTGTAAAACTTTCCACCTTTACAGCTGCCTATTCAATATTTGTTGAGACCATTCCAGCAGGAGGACTGAGGGCCTCACTGCAGTCTGGGGGAGTGGAAGTCCAGGCTTCTTATTGTGCCTTAACTGGCATGGTTGGGGGTGGGACCACAGATTTTTCTGTGGTGTTTGGCTGGAGTAGAACAGTTATTATCTAAAAGTTGTATCTTGTTAGCCTGTCCCTTTTCTGGTGTCTGGCTAAAAAGCGTTTTGTTTGTTTGTTTGTTTGTCTTGGTGTGAGCCTAGGGCATTTATTTTTGTCACTGTTCGTTGTTGTTGCCAGTTTGCCAGCTTCTTTAGCTTCAAGTCTTACCAGTTGGGTGACTACAGAGATGGTAATAAACATGAAGAAATAATATGGGTGACTACAGAGATGGTAATAAACATGAAGAAATTTGCATAGCAAATGGAAATAGCATATTATGGGTATTCTCATGATGCAAACAAGGCTCATATTCTCAATGACTTTTTCATATATCTTTCTCATAATTCACTTTTATTATTTTACATGTTAATTGGTCTGTGATGGATTCAATATTTTCAAGAAGTGGTCCTTCCTCACAGAACATTTGGGAGGCAATGGTCATAGGAATGATCATAGGAAGAGTGACTGAGATAGGATGGAAGTCAAACTCACTAGAGGTGAAAGGCAGGGGATTTGGGAGCATCACTCGGTTTATGCTGCTGTCCCTAGGGTGGTGCCACACACAGGGAGGCGGTGAGGGCAGTGGGAGCCCTCTTTGTGTTCAGCGCCCTGGGGAAGCTGGTGCTGAGGAGGCAGGAGGGAGGCAGAGCTCAGGTGCCTTAAGATCATGAATCAACTGCTTCCCATAGGGACATTCCTGCTGTTAAACAAAATTTATAAGAGGCCATTGGCTTGGACCGAGCTCCTGAACTAGGACCAACAGATGAAACCAAAATGGGTTTCATCTGAAACCCATTTGTGCTGAAATTCCACATCATGAAATCAAAAGTAAGCTGTTTATCTGACCTTGAGAGAAATCAAGAAAGTTAGAAAAAATAGCAAAGCCCCAAGTAGGCCAGTATCAGCTGACAGAAGGCACTCCCCGTGCTTTCACCTTTGCAAGAGAAGCAACTGATGAAATCACCAATCTGCTTTTTGTACTGATTCTGCTTTCCTCGGCCCTTTTCTGTGTATAGAAACAACCTCCTCTACTTGGCCTCCAGGAACATTCATTCCATTGTTTAGATTGAGGGATTGCCCAATTATAAAATCACAAATAAAGGCCAATTAATATCTTTAAACTTAATTTGTTATAACTTTGTTTTTTGACACTGCCCATCAGCCTCCAGGTTAGCATGAGGCTGGTAACCTGGAGGCTGATGGGCAGTTGCACCCAGTTGTCACTCAGGCCAGCCTCCTGTGCTTTTCCTGAGCTGCACTTGTCCTAAGAGAGTGTGCCATGGCCCTGACTCCGGTCAGAGGCTTGCCAAATAGAAACCCAATGTGTGCAAGCCGTAGCTGGACCCTGATGGCAACTCTTCTAGGAGGAGATGCCCCCAGTCTTCAGGAAATTTCAGTCCCTCCAAATTCCAAGTTCAGAAGACAGGAATGGTGCCAGGGTTGTGGAGTGGACACTGGGCTCTGCACACCAGGACAGCCTTGGGCTCCAATTTCTGATTTGCATGTAAAGTCAGCAGCATATGGCCACTGTCAGTCCTCACAGGGGTCACTCATTGCAAGGTCAGGGAAGAGGTACCTTCACTGAAGTCTTTCCTCAGGTAGATAAAAAGCAGGGCCTGCATCTCAGAGCTCCCTGAAGTGGTGGGAATTAATGAGACTCACATGACATGGTCAGACATTTACGAGGGCAGTGGAACCTGTTCTCCACGCCCCAGGCCTTTCAGATTGATAGGATTTCAATGTGAAGCTCTGGTTGCTTTGAAGAGACTGGGTATTGGATCTATGAAAAGCCATCAGTCTGGAAGGCAAGGCTCCTCTCTGGAACCTGGAACAGGCAGAGAGCGTTGCACATTTGGCAGTAATGTTACCGGCACTGCCACATGCGGGTGCAGGCCTGGAGCTTGACCGCTGCCTGCTCCTGGATGACATAGGCCCTCAGCAGGGCCTGCCGCCAGTGATGGATTTGCCTCTGCACCAGCGTCCTCCACCAGCACTGAATCATCCAGGCCCCGAGGGCAGCGACCAGCAGGGTCCTGCGCACCAGGACCCCACGCCACCAGGCCTGGATCTGCCCAGCTGCCTTCACCCTTTTTCTGTGACACAGTTGTGCAAGAAGCAACTAGCCAAGCAAATCAGAGGACTCCCAGTGAATTTGTCACCATCAAACACAGTTTGTTCTCCAAAGAATCCGCTCTCCCACTGCTGGTTTCAAGGACTGATTCTTTATAGAATCAGACCCCCCCCCACCCCCTGCTGGTTCCTGTCCATGGCTCCGGGCACCCTCAGAGCAGTGTCTTCAGCTATGAAATTGGGATATGCTTGACCTGTGGACTTCTCAAGTCCATGGGACCAGGGGAGACACTTTCTGGTCCAGAAGACCTGACTGGAAGACCAGGGTGTGAGGAACTGAAGGATCTTTATGAGAATCAGTGAATCTCTGCATTTAAGGCCTGTGTCCTGGTCCAAACTCCAGCCCACGAAGCTGCCCCTTCATGCCTGGTGTGGTGCCACAGCCCTTTGGGGTCTCCCCTCACCTCACTTCTGTGGACTCCCACTTCCACATCTCAGTCCCTCCTTATCCTCCTAGGCCTTTCCACCTCCGTCTGTGCTGAGCCCCACCTGCCAGGTGGTCTGTGAACACGCTGCTTCCTCCCCACTCTACTGTCTGTCTCCATAACATGCAATTCATCTGGGAGAGGGAGGGCTTGAGGGAATAGGGGCGTCATGATGAACCAGCACCCATGGGATCAGAGATGGAGCCTCCACATCCAAGAACCGAGGTTGGAGGGTCAATGTTCTGCAGTTCTCTCTCCTCCTGGGCCCCACCTACCTGCTGCGGCTTCTCTTTGTCTAGTGTGTTTTCATCTGTGCTAGGCCTCTGCAATCAGAATGTGGGGGTCGGGGAGCGCAGGTGAGAACCAGCCTGGCTGCAAAGTCCCCACAGCCCCAGCTCCCCATTTTTTTGCCTGGGTCCTAGGAAGTCATCTGGTGCTTCCCTGGGCCATGGGACAAATCCCAACATCTGGGGGAGTGTGTGTGCCTGAGTCTTACACAGCATATACTGCCCATGGTGGGGAGCGGTGGTTCAGGTGATCATGACCTTTCTGGTGACCTTGGCAGGAGCAGGACATGTGGAGAAAGAGATGGCTATGATGTCACAAGGGCAACTATGACCAGGGTCTAGGGTGCCTTTTCCAGGCTCTAAGTTGATGGATAAAGAGCAAATACCTGCCCTCCTGTGCAATTTCCTCAAGCAACTCTGTTGAATAAAAATTGTGCAAATATCCTTTCCCAGATAGTCATCCGCCTGTTAACTTTTTTCATGGTTGTCTTTCCTTCCACAGTGATCTATAATTTTGGCATGCTGGAATTCGTTGTCCCTTTACAATTCTACTGTTGTAGTTTTCTAATGAAATGCTTTACCACCCAGGTCATATGTTTTTCTATTAGATTCTGGTATACCATTTACATTGAGTTCTTTTAACATTTAATGAGATGGTTTTATAAAGAAACTTCATGTACATCCTTTAAAATGATTTATTCCAAGAAGCTTATAATTTTGAAAAAAGAAAAATAACCAAATATTTTCTGTAATAGATTGTCCCTTGGTGAGACAGCTACTTTTAATTTTTCTATATACTTCTCTTTTTTGTTGTTTTTTTCTCTTTTTAAATTTATTTTTCTGTATACTTCTCATATGATTGACTTCTATAACATGGTATATTGAAAATTCTTCATTTTCTGTTTTAGATATTATTTATTGACTTATTTTCATGAAATGAAGATTTCCCTGTTTTCACCTTTCTGCTCTCCTCTCAATATGATTATAGCATCACAGTTTTTGGGTCAGTAGGTATTCAGTGCTTCCATCATTGTGATGGTATTTCCTGTCCATTGGGGCTTAGCAACATAGTAGATTGCTATGACATAGCCTTTCATGCATTTCCTGTCTGTTTTTCCTGGAGCTATTGATTGCCATGGTTTGCACTAATTCATCTCCAACTTTCCACCAACACTTGGCTAATCAATCAACTCTGCTTTTTCGTGGAGTCCTGTACTCTGCAATCTGTGTAGCTGCTCTTCATGCCTACTGCCTGGTCATTATTCTGGAGTATCCTCTCCATGGTATCTCCTTGGAATTTCCTTCCCCAGTCCCCTGTGAGGACGCCCTTACTAACTGGATCCCACGTATAGCAGGCATGGTTTCATAGGGGATGTAGAGTCATTCTGGATGATATGGGATAAGGAATTCATTACAGCAATTAGAACTTACATGATTGTGTGATCATCTGGAAAAAAGAAGGTCTGGAGAAAGTGCTGAAGGTGCAGAGAAAAAGTCACTAAGTAGTGCTTATGAAGCTCTCTAGGGTGGGCACGTAGGAGCTTGCAAAGGAATTTATGCAACAGGCACATCCAACTGCTGACTGGCGCTGTGAAGTAGAAGGTCATGGAGAGGGCTAGGAAAGCTGTTGTCCCTCTGGGTGCAGGGCCAAGCCTCATGCAGTAGGCCAGGGGCTGCTGTTGGTCAGCAAGGCAAGGAGAGAGCCAGATGCATGGCAGGAAAGTGAGGGAGACCTAGAAGGCTCTGGACACCTGTGTCCATCAGCCTCCATGTCTGACCTCAGAAACACCACCCGCTTCACTTCTGCCTCCTCAGTCTCATGCAACCTTCTATTTGGCAACTTGGACCCAAAAATCAGGGAAGGGGATTCTGGGAAATGTAGTTCTTAAACAAGTGCATTCACATCCAGGGCTCCATGGTGTTCTGTGAAGATTCTGCTTTACTCTTCACACTGAGCCTTACCACATGACAGGAACACAGTCCTACACACTCCCTCCCCCTCTGTCTTGGATGTCATCACTCATCTTCACAGAGCACCTCTTAGGACAGCCTCCAAAGAAAGAGCACATGGATATAAATTGGTAGAACTTTGCAAGTCTGAAAATGACTCTATTCTGTCCACAAATCTGCCTGATAATTTTGCTGGGTTTTACATTCTAGATTGAAAATAATATTCCTTCAGAATTTTGAGAACTTTGTTCCACTTTCTATGAGAAGTTTTTACTATGATTTATTTCTTCGTTGGGTGTGACCTCTTCTTTCCTCTCTGGACACTTTTAATATCTTTCTCCGCACCCTCCTGGGCCTTCCCACTTCCGGCTGTGCTGAGCTCCACCTGCTAGGTGCCCTGTGCACACGCTGCTTCCTCCCCTCACTACTGGCTCTCGCCTGTCTCCTTACTCTATCCCCATACCTTACTCACCGTACCCAGGAGAGGGAGGGCTTGAGGGATAGGAGGGCAAAGCTGAGACAACACTCCTGGGATCTGAGACGGAGCCTCAACTTCCATGGCCTGGAGTCAAAGAGTCAATGCTCTGCTGTTCTCTCACCCTCCTGGGCCCCACTTACCATCCACAGCTTCTCTCTCTCCAGTTCAGGTCCTTACCTGGATTGGACTTCTGCAATCAGAATGTGGGAGTTGGGGAGCACAGGTGAGGACCAACCTGGCTGCAAAGTTCCCACAGCCTCAGCTCCCCCACCCCTTTAATTGCCTGGGTCCTAGGTAGTTGCCTGATGCTTCCCTCTGCCAGGGACAACTCCCCACCCCTGGGGGAGTGTGTGTGCCCCAGTCTTACACAGCATTTACTGCCCATGGTTTTGAGCAATGACTCAGGTGATCATGCCCCTCCTCGTGGGCAGGAGGAACTTTGCCAACTTACGTTGTATGTGTGAGACCGTCCCTTCCCCAGTGGGCTCCTCTGGTGATGGCAGTGGTTGCTGCTCTCCTGTCTTGGAAGGGGCAGGAGGGGTGGAGAAGGAGATGGCCAAGGTGTCATAAGGGCAACTATCATCGGGGATGCAGGTGCCTACTCCAGGCTCAGAGTCAATGGATAAAGAGCAAACACCTACCTAGTTCCCTCCTGCCATGAATGCATTGGAGTCCACATTGGAACCATAGCCCCCGTAAGTCTGTCATGCCTGGAGGATAACCTGGGGGCTGGTTCATCCATAGGCCCTCCCCGTCATCAGCCACTGAAGAGCAGAAGGTGTGGTGTTGAGCAGGACACATGGGTCTTTTCACCAGGCTGGCTCTGGCTGGCTCCCAGGGCTCCCTTGCTTTCTCCACCATGAGCTCTCCTCAGTGAGTTTGGGTGTCTTTCTATTATTGAAAATCAGAGTGGACAGGCATTGGTGAGCAGAAGAGCTGAGGCATGATTGTGATGGAGATGCCTCAGCCAATTTCTACTCCTGTCCTCCTGCCACTGTCACTCTGATCACTTTGTGGCTGTTTGGTGGTGCTTAGATGACCAGTCTATGATCCTTAAAACAAGTCCTTCCATTTTGTGTCTGAAACTTCATAGGCTGGAGGAACTTTCCTAACTTACAGTCCCTCCCCCAGTGGGCTCCTCTGGTGGTGGCAGTGGCCAGATATATATATATATATATAAATAAAATAAATATATACGAATATTTTTGATTTTTTTTTTAGATTTAGATGGGACACATGCAGGTTTATTACATAGGCTTATTGTATTGTATTATTACATAGGATTATTTCAATAAATTGTGATAAACCTCCTTCTCCACCTTTCCCACCCCTCCCAAGACTGGGGATCTGGGTTTGATGTATGAATGGTACTGTCACCCAGGCAGTGAGCACAGTACCCAACAGGTAGTTTTTCAGAACCAGTCTGCCTCCCTCTTTCTCCCCTCTAGCAGTCCCCAGTGTCTGTTGTCCCATCTTTATGTCCCTGTGTACCCAGTGTTTAGCCCCTAGTTCTAAGTAAGAACATGTGGTCTTTGGTTTTCTGTTTCTGCATTAATTCACTCAGGATAATGGAATGGCCATGTAATGAGTCAGTTATTCTACCTTGCTTTCAAATCCAGCAGTCCTGGTTGTTCCCAACACCATTTCTCACCATGTTTCACAGCCAGGATGTGGCCCCTTTCCTTTAAGACTAAGTTATCTATCAACTTCCCACCATGGAAGGATAGGGTGAGGCTTACTGCCCCATTCCAAACAACCCCACTTCTTTATTTGGCTAGGGGTACCCCCTAATGCTAGATCACACCAAAGTCCTTTCAAATACCTGGAAAGCCTTCAAAAGAAGGACAGGTCCAAACAAGTCCAGACTATGAAGACTATGATATATACCTAACACTTCAGTGCCCAGACACCAGCAAACATCCACAAAGTATAGACCATCCAGAAAAACATGACCTTACCAAATGAACTAAACAAGGCACTAGGACCAATCCTGGAGACCAATCTTTCTGACAGAGAATTAAAAATGACTGTTTTGAGGAAACTCAAAGAAATTCAAGATAACACAGAGAAGGAATTCAGAAGTCTGTCATATGTATTTAACAAAGAAATATAAATAAATAAAAAGAATCAAGAAGAAATTCTGAAATTTCTGACATACTGGAGAATGCCTCAGTCTCTCAAAAGCAGAACTGATAAGCAGAAGAAAGAGTTCATGAGCTCAAAGACAGGCTATTTGAAAATACACAGTCAGAGCAGACAAAAGAAAAAAGAATAAAAAAGAATGAAGCATGCCCACAAGATCTAGAAAGTAGCCTTAAACTCTTATCCTCAAATCTAAGAGTTAAGGTCTTTAAAGAGGAGGTAGAGAAAGAGAGAGAAAGTAGTAGAAAGTTCATTTAAATGAATAATATCAGAGAACTTCCCGAACCTAGAGAAAAATGTCAATATTCAAGCACAAGAACATTATAGAATACCAAGAAGATTTAACCCAAAGAAGACTACCTCAGGCATTTTACAATCAAACTCCCAAAGGCCAAGGATAAAGGATCCTAAAAGCAGCAAGAGAAAAATAAACAAATAACATAAAATGGAGCTCCAATATGTCTGCTGGCAGACTTCAGTGGAAACTTTACAGGCCAGGACAGAGTGACATGACATATTTAAAGTGCTGAGGGAAAAAAGCCTTTTACCCTAGAATAGTATATCCAGTGAAAATATCCTTCAAATATGAAGGGAAATAAAGACTTTCACAGACAAAACAAAAGCTGAGAGATTTCATCAACACAAGACATCTCCTACAAAAAATACTAGAGGGAGTACCTCAATCTGAAAAAAAAGGACATTAATGAGCAATCAGAAATCTTTTTTTTTTTTTGAGACGGAGTTTCGCTCCTGTTACCCAGGCTGGAGTGCAATGGCGTGATCTCAGCTCACCGCAACCTCCGCCTCCTGGGTTCAAGCAATTCTCTTGCCTCAGCCTCCTGAGTAGCTGGGATTACAGGCACGTGCCACCATGCCCAGCCAATTTTTTGTATTTTTTTTTTGGTAGAGATGGGGTTTCACTGTGTTGACCAGGATGGTCTCGATCTCTCGACCTCGTGATCCACCTGCCTCGGCCTCCCAAAGTGCTGGGATTACAGGCTTGAGCCATCGTGCCCGGCCTAATCAGAAATCATTTAAAGGTACAAAGGTCACTGGTAATAGTACATGCACAGAAAAACAGAGAATATTGTAACACTGCAACTGTGGTGTGTAAACTACTCTCATCTTAAGCAGAAAGACTAAAAGATGAGCCAATCAAAAATAATAACTACAGCAACTTTTCAAAGTACAGCACAATAAGGTATAAATAGAAACCACAAAAAGTTTAAAAGTGGGGCATGAAGTTAAACTGTAGAGTTTTTATTCATTTTCTTGTTGCTTGCCAATTAGTTTATGCAAGTAGTGTTGAGTTGTTATCAGCTTTAAATAATGAGTTATAAGATAGTATTTCCAAGTCTCATGCCAACCTCAAATCAAAGAACATACAACAAATGCATGCACACAAAAAAGCAAGAAATCAAATCATTCCACCAGAGAAAATCACAATAAATAAAGACAAGAAATAAATAAGGGAGAGGAAGGCCAAAAAAACAATGAGAAAACAAATAACAAAATGGCAGGAATAAGTCTTTACTTGTCGATAATAACATTGTATATAAATGGACTAAACTCTCCAATCAAAAAGCATAGAGTGGCTGGATGTGATGGCTCACACCTGTAATCCTAGCACTTTGGGAAGCTGAGGCAGGTGGATCACTTGAATTTGGGAGTTTGAGACCAGCCTTGGCACTATGGTAAAACCTTGTCTCTACAAAAAACACAAAGATTAGCCAGGCGTGGGGGTATGCACCTGTAGTTCCAGCTACTTGGCAGGCTGAGGTGGGATAACAACTTGAGCCTAGGTGGCAGAGGTTGCAGTGAGCTGAGATCATGCCACTGCACCCCAGGCTGGGTAACAGAGCAAGACCGTGACTCAAAAGAAAGTTAAAAAAAAAAGGATGTGGAGTGGCTGAATGGATAATAGAAACAAGATCCAATGCCTACAAGAAACACACTTTACCTATAAAGACACACATAGGCTGAAAATAAAGGGATGGAAAAATATATTCCATGCCAATAGAAACTGAAAAAGAGCAGTAGCTATAGATATATCAGACAAAATAGACTTCAAGACAAAATCTGTAAGAAGAGACAAATAGGCCAGGCACAGTGGCTCACACCTGTAATCCCAGCACTTTGGGAGGCCGAGGCGGGTGGATCACGACGTCAAGAGATCGAGACCATCCTGGTCAACATGGTGAAACTCCGTCTCTACTAAAAATACAAAAATTAGCTGGGCATGGTGGCGCATGCCTGTAATCCCAGCTACTCAGGAGGCTGAGGCAGGAGAATTGCCTGAACCCAGGAGGTGGAGGTGGAGGTGAGCCAAGATCGCACCATTGCACTCCAGCCTGGGTAACAAGAGCGAAACTCCTTCTCAAAAAAAAAAAAAAAAAAAAAAAAAGGAGAGACAAATAAAGTAATTATATAATGCTAAAGGGATCAATTCAGCAAGAGGATATAACAATTATAAATATATGTGCACCCAACACTGGACCATCCAGATACATAAAGCAAACATTATTAGAGCTAAAGAGACAGATGGACCCCAATACAATAATAGCTGGAGATTTCAATATACCACTTTCAGTATTGGACAGATCTCCCAGACAGAAAATCAACAAAGAAACATCTGACTTAATCTATGCTATAGAACAAATGGACCTAATATATATTTACAGAACATTTTATCCAATGACTGAAAAATACACATTCTTTTCCTCAGCACACGGATCATTTTCAAGGATAGACCATATATTAGGTCACAAAACAAGTCTTCAAATGTTCAAAGATAGAAATATCAAGCATCTTCTCTTATCACAAAAGAATGAAACTCGAAGTCAATAACAATAAGAATTTTGGAAACTATGCAAACACATGGAAATTAAACAATATGCTTCTGAATAACCAGTGGATCAAGGATAAAATTAGGAAGAAAATTGAAAACTTTCTTGAAACAAATGTTAATGGAGACACAACATACCAAAATCTATAGGGTAAGCAAAAGCTCTTGTTACCCAGGCTGGAGTGCAACGGCGTGATCTCAGCTCACCGCAACCTCCGCCTCCTGGGTTCAGGCAATTCTCCTGCCTCAGCCTCCTGAGTAGCTGGGATTACAGGCACGTGCCACCATGCCCAGCTAATTTTTTGTATTTTTAGTAGAGACGGGGTTTCACCATGTTAACCAGGATGGTCTCGATCTCTCGACCTTGTGATCCACCCGCCTCGGCCTCCCAAAGTGCTGGGATTACAGGCTTGAGCCACTGCGCCTGGCCAAATCTTAAAGCTCCAAAATAATCTTTTTTGACTCTGTGTGTGTATCCAGAGCATGCTGATGCAAGGGGTGAGCTCCCAAGGCCTTGGGTAGCTCTGCCCCTGTGGCTCTGCAGGGTACAGTCCCCTTGGCTGCTTTCATGGCCTGATATTGCATGCCTGTGCCTTTTCCAGGTGCATGGTGCAAGCTGTCAGTGGATCTACCATTTTGGAGTCTGGAGTATGGTGGGCCTCTTCTCACAGCTGCATTAGGCAGTGCTCCAGTGGGGACTCTATTTGGGGCCTCTGACCCCATATTTCCCCTCTCCATTGCCCTAATAGAAGTTCTCCATGAGAGCCCCACCCCTGCAGCAGACTTCTACCAGGACATCCAGGCATTTCCATATAGCCTCTGAAATCTAGGCAGAGGCTCCCAAACCTCAACTCTTGCCTTCTGCACACTCACAGGCCCAACACCACATGGAAGCTATCAAGGCTTGGGGTATGCCCCATCTGAAGCCATGAGCTGAGCTGTATCTTGGCCCCTTTTAGCTATGGCTGGAGCTGGAGTAGCTAGGGTGCAGGGTACCAAGTCCTGAGGCTTTACAGACTAGCTGGATCCTGGGCCTGGTCCAAGAAAGCATTTTTTCCTCCTAGGTCTACAGGCCTGTGATGGGAAAGGCTGCCATGAGTGTTTGTAAAATGCCCTGGAGGCATTTTCCCCATTGTTTTGGCTATTATATTCAGCTCCTCTTTACTTATGCAAATTCTGCAGCCTTGAATTCCTCTGCATAAAAAATGGGTTTTCCTTTTCTACCATATGGTCAGGTTGCAAAATTTCAAATTTTTATGCTCTACTTCTCTTTTAAATATAAGTTGCAATTTCAAACTACCCTATTTCTTTATGCATATGAGCATACATGTTTAGAAACAGCCAGGTCACCTCTTGAATGCTTTGCTGCTTAGAAATTTCTTATGCCAAATATCCTAAATCATCTTTCTCAAGTTTAAAGTTCCTTAGCTATCTAGGGTAGGGGCAAAATGCTGCCAATCTCTTTGCTAAAGTATAGTAAAAGTGAGTTTTACTCCAGTTCCCAATAAGTTTCTCATCTCCATCAGAGACCACCTCAGCCTGGACTTCATTGTCCATATCACTATCAGTATTTTGGTCACAACCATTCAACAAATCTCTAGGAAGCTCCAAACTTTTCCACATCTTTCTGTTTTCTTCTGAGCCCTCCAAACTGTTCCAACCTGCTTATTACCCAGTTTCAAAGCTGCTTCTATATTTTCAGGTATCTGTATAGCAGTACTCCACTCTTGGTACCAATTTTCTGTATTCGCCTGGTCTCACACTGCTATAAAGAACTACCTGAGACTGGTTAATTTATTTTTTCTAAAAAAAAACAGAGTGGTTTAATTGACTCACAGTTCCACAGGCATAACAGGAAGCATAACTGGGAGGCCTCAGGAAACTTAAAATCTTGGCAGAAGCAAAAGGGAAAGTAAGCACCTCTGCACAGGACAGCAGGAGAGAATGAGAGAGCAAGGGGGGTGGGGTTAGAGCAAGATTTAATTTAAACCATTAAACCTTGTGAGAACTCTCTATTACAAAAACATCATGGGGGAAATTTGCCCTGATGGCCCAATCGCTTCCCACCAGGTTACTCCCCCAACATTGGGAATTTCAATTAAAGGTGAGATTTGGGTGGGGACACAGAGCCAAACCATATCAACCAGCTTGACCACAGATGATATTTGTCTTTCAAAATTTCCTTTTCACAAACCTTCTACAAATTTGTTATATTCATTTAGTTTGTCCTATACTCTCCCTCTTTCCCTTTGTGGAATAACTAGTCACTCACTTTGGGACAAAAATTACTGTCTTTTTTCTTACCTCTTACCTTATAACTTCCTTTATAAAACATCTTATTTTCCTCACATAGAGTTGTTTCTCTTATTCTCTAGTTTTACTTAGCACAAATTACAGTTTTAATTCCTAGCATTCTTAATTTTTGATGAAAACTATAAGCCTTGTGACCTGTTTTATATCAGCATTTGTAGATGAGCACCATTTTCATAATTTCTAGAGAAATGTTTCCTTGTAATATAATTTTTCCTCTTTATTAACAGACCCAAATATATTTACCTTCTCTACACCACATAAAAACTGGATGCCAAAGTATATAAAATTTAAGTTTATATTCAGTAATTAATGTTTTTAGTATTTTAACTTTCTTAGAAATGACTCAGCCATTTAATAAATATTAATTACTTAATTTAACATAACTTTTAGATTTCAAGTTACTAAAGACGTTTTTGAAGCTGTAAATTTTTTCCTGCTTATATTTACCTAATTCACTCCTATCAATTGTTCAAATTGCTCATTAAACAAAGTTAGCCATTGAAGGAGTTCATGAAATGCCATCTTAAAATATGCTGCTTTGGTGTACTGATTATTTCAAGCTGAAGGCAAAAGAAAGAAGGAAAGAAAGAAAGAAAGAAAGTGAGAGAGAAAGAAAGAAAGAAAGAAAGAAAGAAAGAAAGAAAGAAAGAAAGAGAGATACATGTGCAGAATGTGCAGGTTACATGTGTATACATGTGCCGTGGAGGTGTGCTGCACCTATCAACCCATCCTCTAAGTTCCCTCCCCTCATCCCCTACCCCAACAGGCCCTGACGTGTGTTGTTCCTCTCTCTGTGTCCATGTGTTCTCAGTGTTCAGTTCCCACTCATGAGTGAAAATATGGTGTTTAGTTTTCTGTTCCTGTGTTAGTTTACTGAGGATGATGGCTTCCAGTTATTAAGTAATTTTTCATCATCTACCTCCTCCCACTCTCTCACCCTCTGAGTTTCCCTTTCTATAATTCTACACTACAGCCACGTGTACCTATTGTTTAGTTCTCACTTATAAGCAAAAACATGAAGTATTTGTCTTTCTGTTTCTGATTTGTTTTACTAACTTGCCTCTGGTTCCATCCACGTTTCTACAAAAGACATGATTTCATTCTTTTTTATGGCTGAATAGTATTTAATTGCATATATACCCATGTTTCTAATCCAATCATCTGTGGATGGACGGATAGGTTGATTCCCTATCTTTGCTATTGGGAATAGTGCTACAATAGAGATAGAGGGACAGTATCTTTTTGATATAATAATTTCTTTTTCTTTGGGTAGATACCAGTAGTAGGATTGCTGGATCAAATGGTAGCTCTATTTTTAGTTATTTGAGAAATCTCCATACTGTTTTCCATAGAGATTGTACTAATTTACATTCCCACCAACAGGGTATAAGAGTTCACATTTCTCTGCATCCTCTTCAACAATTTTTTTTAATCTATAATAGTCATTTTGACTTATGTAAGATGATATCTCATTTTGGTTCTAATGTGCATTTGTCTGATGATTAGTGATATTGAGCATTTTTTCATATGCCTATTGGCCATTTGTATGTCATCTTTAAAAAAATGTCTATTCGTGTTCTTTGCCCACTTTTTAATGTGATTATTTGGGTTGTTTATTGTGAGTTATCGAGTTTCTTGTCTCAAAATAACTGGCTGGGCCAGGTATAGTGGCTCACACCTGTAATCCCAGCACTTTGGGAGGCTGAGGCAGGAGGATCACTTGAACCCAGGAGTTCAAGACCAGGCTGGGCAACATAGTGAGACCCCATGTCTACAAAAAATAAAAAAATTAGCTGTGCATGGTGGCACACATCTATAGTCCCAGTGACTCATAAGGTTAATGTGAGAAGATCACTTGAGCCCAGAAGGTCAAGGCTGTAGTGAGCCATGATCATGCCACTGCACTCCAGCCTGGGTGACAGAACAAGACCCTGTCTCTAAAAAACTTTTTCTAAAATAAAAATAACTAACTGAATCTCAGAAAAGAATGCATTGAAGCCTAACTTAGATAGCCAGTTTTTAAAATTTAGCTTCTGTTTTTTAACTGATTACTAAGTACAGGGCAAAGCCCATTAATAGGGCAGACAAAGCATTTCTCCTCCTCCTCCTCTTCCCCTTCCTCTTCCTCTTCTTCTCTCCCCTCCTCTTCCTCCTCTTCCTCCTTCTCCTCCTCCTCTCTTCTTTTGAGACAGGGTCTCACTCTGTCACCTAGGCTGGAGTGCAGTGGCACCATCTCAGCTCACTCCAACCTCCACCTCCAGGGCTCAAGCAATCTTTCCACCTCAGCCTCCTAAGTAGCTGGGATTACAGGCACAAGCCACTATGCCCAACTAATTTTTATATATTTTTAAATACAGACAGAGTTTCACCACGTTGCCCAGGATGGCCTCAAACTCATGGGTTCAAGTGAACTGCCCTCCTCAGCCTCCCAAAACGTTGGGATTACAGGTGTGAGCCACTGTGCCCAGCCCAAACAAAGCATTTTCTATGCCTGGACTCATCACAGAAATTAAACTCAAGAATTGTGCCAGGGCATATCTGTGGTCAGAGAAGCATACATGGTGACCTGAGGGTTTAACTGTTATAAATACTTTTTTCTAGGGTTCTTTTCATCTTTGATTCAGGATGGTAACTAGTTGAAAAGGTTAGCAGATTCCAATATTCTTATCAATTAGTTACTTAAGCTTTTCCTTTTCCCTTGGTAAGGAGTCTTTTTAAAAAGGCAATTAAAAGATCTTTTTGGAAGCTTCTGCACGTAATTAAAATAGACAGCCCCGGGTGGGCCTAATTTGGGAGCCCTTATTTTTAAGTACACTTCTTAGATGAACAGTCTTGTTTATCTAGAACATTCTACAAATGGCCATTGTAATTCCAAATTGTTTTTAATAAGATTTCATCATTTATGTAAGTACAATCATGCATCGCTTAATGATGGGAATACATTCTAAACCGTCAGGTGATTCCCTCATTGTGCGAACACTGTAGAGTGTACTTACACAACCCTATAGCCTACACCTACACTGCAGGATAGAGCCTATATCTACTAGGCTACAAGCCTATAGAGCCTGTTACTGTAGGCAATTATAACATAATGATAAGTATTTGTATATCTAAACATAGAAAAGGTACAGTAAAAATATGGTATAAAGATTTAAAATGGTAGACCTGTATAGGGCAGTTACCATAAATGGAGCTCGCAGGCCTGAAGGTTGCTCTGGGTCAGTGAGTTAGTGAGTGGTGAGTGAATGTGAAGCCCTAAGACATGATCAGATACTGCTACAGAGTGTGTTAACACCACACATGTGGGCAAGACTAAATTTATTTTAAAATTTTCTTTATTCAATAATAAATTAACCTTAGCTTAATGTAACATTTTTACTTTATAAATGTATTAATTTTTTTAACTTTTTGACCCATAATAACAACAGCTTAGAACACAAACATATTATACAGCTGTACAAAAACATATTCTTTATATACTTATCCTTTAGCTTTCTTCTATTAAATTTTTTTTGTACTTTTAGAACTTTTTTGCTGAAAATTATGGCACAAATATACATTCACTTAGGCTAACACAGGTTCAGGGTCATCCATATCACTGTCTTCCACCTCCACACCTTGTCCTTCTGGAACAGCTTTAGGTCAAAAACATGCTTGGAACTGTCATCTCCTATAGTTACAATGCCTTCTTCTTTTGGAAGGATCTGCCTGAAGGACCTGCCTGAGGCTGTTTTACAGTTAATTTTTTTAAATAAGTAGGAGTACACACTAAAAAATAATAAAAAGTATAGCAAAGTCTGGGCACAGTGGCTCATGCCTATAATCCCAGCACTATGGGAGGCTGAGTTGGGTGGATGGCTTGAGTTCAGGAGTTCGAGACCAGCCTGGACAACATGGCAAAACCTCATCTTTACAAAAAAATACAAAAATTAGCTGGGTGTGGTGGTGCACACATGTAGTCCCAGCTACTCGGGGGACTGAGGCAGGAGGATTGCTTGAGCCTGGGAGTTCAAGGCTGCAGTGAGCCTTGATCATGCCCCTATATTCCAGCCTGGGTAACAGAGTAAGACTCTGTCTCAAAAAAAAAAATGTAAATACATAAACCAGTCTTATAGTTGTTTGTTGTCATTATCAAGCTCTATGTACTGCTCGTAACTATATGTGCTACACTTTTACACAGCTGGCAGCGCGGTAGCTTTACACCAGCATCAGCACAAACACAAGAGCCATGCATTGGCCATATCACCACGCAATAAGAACTTTTCAGCTCCATTATAATTTTAAGTGACTTCAATCATATTTACAATCCATCACTGACCAAAATATTATGCAACACATGGCATAATAAAAAATGTAAATGGCAAGCAGAGCCAAAAGGTGGAGTACTCAGTTCTTTAGAAGTTAAGGATCTCATTTTTACTTGAAATCTTGGGTCTCAGAGATGAAATAAAAGTCTAAGAGGTGAACACCATGAGGTTGGGTCATGAGATGCTTCTAAAGTGTTCCTCATTGCACAGAAAATTTCTTGAGGCTGGAGCATGACGAAATGTCAAAATAATATGTTTCATGACCCAGCTTATTCTTTCTCGGAAGACTTTTGAGGAGTTGGGGCACACTTACCAGCTTTTAGATGCCTGACTCATGTTTATCAGTCAAGTTGTCCTTGGGTCTGAGATCCCCATAACCAACTTCCCTTACTTTAGGAGGCAAGGAAAAAAAAAAAAAAAGAAACAGGAGAAAACCCAAATCTTTGTGAATTAAAAGCCAGAGTTATATTCCTTATGTAGCAACAACCAATTACTGCAACCAACTTCAATTACCTCTAAAATCCCAGGGAGGTCATGTACCTTCTCACGGCACAAACTATTTTCCAAATTATTTTTAATAATAAACCTTGACATCCCAAGGTCATGCACTCCCTCCCAGCACAAAGCAACCCTGAATTAAGACAAAAAATACAGGGGTGGGGGCTCACTGCAAAGATAGCAGAGTCAGAACCCAAGAGGAACTTTACTTACAACCCTTGGGGCTCCATGAGGAAGACAGGGCACCTCAGAAAGCTTCAGCAGCACCCCCCCTGTGTTCCTCAGGCATCTCAGGGTCATCAGCAGTCCTCTCTCAGTCCTTTCAGAGGTTACCAGAAACCATCAAACAACAAAATTGCAACAAATTTAAATACGTAATTGGTTTTTATTTGTGATTCTAGAATCAGGCAACACTTATCTTTACGGAAAAAAAGAGTGTTCCCATGAGCTGAGAAAAGGACATTAGTGCTCATCAATGATAGACTGGATAAAGATAATGCAGTACGTATACGCCATGGAATACTATGCAGCCATAGAAGAAATGACATCATAGAGCTGGAAGCCGTCATCCTCAGTAAACTAATGCAGGAACAGAAAACCAAACACCGCAAGTTTTCATTTATAAGTGGGAGATGAACAATGAGAACACATGGACACAGGGAGGGGAACAACACACACGGAGGCTGTGGGGAAGGGCAGCGGAGACAGAGAGAGCAGCAGAATAAATAGCTAATTCACGCTGGGCTTATACCTGGGTGATGGGTTGAAAGGTGCAGCAAACCACCACGACATATGTTTACCTAGGTAACAAACCTGCACATCCTCCACATGTGTCTCAGAACTTAAAATAAAATTATTTTTTTTAAAAAAATAAAGAGCTTAGGACTGGAGAGTTCGAATAATCTGTTGAGTTCTAAATGATAGAGGTAGTCCATGATTGCCTGTTACCTGCGCAAGGATCATGAAGGCAGGAGAATGTTGCCTCCTGGAATGTAAGGGCCAGATTCAGGAGGTATGGCTCTGGATTGGGTAGAGTGCACATCTATTTAGATCTATCTACAGTTTGAATAACCCTACATCTGAAAATTCAAACCTCAAATGCTGCAAAATCCAAAGTTCATTGAATGCTGACATGACGTTCAAAGGATGTGCTCACTGGAGCATTTGAGTTCAGATTCTCAGATTAGGGATGCAGCACCAGTAAGTACAATGCAAATATTCCAAAATCCCCCAAAATAAAAAACCTGAAACACTTCAAACCCAACCATTTCAGATAAGAGAGGCTCGACCTGTCCATATACATGTAAATAGAGAGTCACTGTGTGCCAGGCCCTGTTCTAGGTACTAAACGCAGCTCTGACCAGAGTCCTGCTCTCTTGGAGCTCACCCGCTAGAAGGGAAAAGAAAATAAGTAAATAATCAGATAAGACAACCTCAGGTAGGCATGAGGACTTTGAGAATAGGAAGGCAGACTGAGGAGCTGGGGAGGACGCCTTCTCACAGAGACAAACCTGCATGGAATGGGAGCTCCATCTGGAAGCCAACAGCCCTAGGAGAGCAGGCAGCAGAGCAAACTTCCCAGATGGGAACATGCTTGGGGTAGTTGCTAAATAGCAGAGCAGCCAGGGAGGACATAGAGAGGGTGAGATGGCCAGGATCAGCACATGCAGGGTTACGTATACTCTGGGGAAGGCTTTTGAACTCATTCTAAATGTAATGAGAAGACATTGGAGGATTAAGAGCAAAGGATGGCACAGCCTCCATACTGCACGGGCACAGGGGTCAGCATTACACACACCATGCCATGAACCTGTCTCCCTGGAGCTGGCCTTCTTGGTGGCCCTGCAACCCCAAACCCCTCACCTATGGCCGACTGCAAATCTGTCACAAGCCCTGCTCCTCCAGCATGGGGCTGTCACATCCTTCTCCCCACAGGACCCCAGACAAGCCGGCTGACTCCTCAGAGGTGACCTTTGAGATGCCAGGTGCCTGTCCGCATTTCCCTGGCCCTTTGCTGAGACAAATACTTGTGGAAGTTTTTAGAATAGAGACCTAGGGACACATAGTTGGAGCAGATCTGGTCAGTTCTTTATTGGGAAGGGGATGCAGTCCGTAATTCGGCAAATCTGTGATCCCAGGAAGATGTCAAGTTCAAGGTTCAGCTGGCTTGTTGCGAGCTCGTAGCTGCCGTGGAAAAAGCCACGGGTATGGCAACTTCGCCAGCGCCAATAGACCTGGATGATGCGGACAGCGTTGAGCAAACGACAGTAACGCCGGCGGACACGCCACATGCGGACCCAGGACTGCAGCCTGACTGCTGCCCATTGCCGCCGTGCACAGAGCTCCAGCGCGGCCCGCCGCCTCTTCGCCAGCAGCCTGGCCAGCACCTGCCTCCACCAGCATTGGATGATCAAAGCTCTGAGGGCCGCGTGCAGTAGTGTGCGTCGCACCAGCGTGCCCCGCCACCAGGCCTGGATCTTTTTTGCTGCCAGTACCTTGTCAACGGGTGGCTTCATTTGGAGAAGGAGGAGAGATTGCAAGAAAAGAAAGGTCAGGACATTTTCCTCACAAACATCAGCCCCAGGAGGTGAGAGGAAGTGGCCCAGTACTCTACGACAGCCCTTTCCTCAGGTGTACTGGGCGGGGCAACACCTAACCCAGGAGACCAGGTAGGTGTCCCACCTCTGCTACCCACAGGTCAATGGACATGGTCACCTCACCTTCACCTCTGAGCCTCAGTGTCCCTATCTGCAAAATGGGGATACGCTTGCCCTAGCTACCTCACCCAGTTTTTTGTAAACCTTCTTGGCCAGTCTAGAGCAAGGACACTGTGATGTAGGGTCAGAGGGTTAACACATTTCACCTGGGCCTTCCAGCTACTGAGATCCGTGACCCACCCTTTCAGACCTCTCCCACCTGCCAGAGAGGTGGGGTCGTTGGCTGGCCCTGCCCTCTTATTTCTGACTCCAGGTCAAATCCACAACCTGCTGTTTCCTGCTGTAGTCAGGAAAACAGCAAACACAGTTTGGAGTCTTTTTCACCTACTTCTTACTTTCACTTATTTTAACACATTCTTTTCTTGTTAAAACTTCTTTTAAACTTCAGCTTATCTATACATAAGTGGACTCATGTGCACACTCCCCCACATCCCGCCCAATTCGAGACTTGGGTTTCCCTTTGTGTGGCCATACATTCCCCAAACATAGCCGTCACCATGCCACACTCCAATGTTGAACCTCTGCTTTCCACTTCTCAAGGTTTCTCTTTGCTACATCCAAGTCTCCATGCCTCGGTCACCCACCCTTCCCAGACTCGTAAGGAAATGGGAGAAGAATATAGCCAGGATGAGTTCATCTCTATTTATTGCAGCTCTGAATACGACGACTATGTCCTTGTTGGCCTGGGAAATTCCTGGCTTATGGGGGGTTGTTCCTGAGTAAGGATTAATAGCAACACCTTTCACTCACAAATGTTTCCTAGTTTGGACAAGCAATTTTGTGATTAACCAATTCTATGAGCCACAGAGAAGACAACCACCACCACTACTGGGTGGCGCAGGTCAGAGATGTTGCAGGTGCGGGGTCTCTTCCGACCTTGAGGGCCTGCTCTGGCTTACCTTTGGTTTTGGAGGACGAGGCTTTTTCTCCAGCTCCATGTGTTTGAACAATGTGGTCTCATCAGTATCTTCGATTATGATTTGGCACAAGTGGCCATCTTTCTGTAATCAGATTTTAAAGAGGAGAGGTGTAGGTAGATAGTTATTTGTAGAACTCAGGGCACACGCCCTCACTGTGACTGAATCCCCTGTGTCTGCCTGTCTGCCAGATATCCAGTTTTCAGCCAAGTTCACCACATCCTTAACCTCTTGTCTTTCCCAGAGACCCTAGACACAGGGCTTGCATCCTGATTAACTGTGGGAATTCACCTCCCCCTGCCTGCATCTATTTCTTACACAACATCGAATGCCCATGACTTGCGGGTAGTTGGTTCAACCCCTTCAAGTCTGCAATCCCCTTAAGTGCCCATGATTAGAGGCTAGATGTCTCCATCATACCCAGATCTATGCTTCTCTAGCCACCACCGTGGCAGGAAGTATGAAGAAGGAGAGAGTGTGATGTCATAAGGGCACCTATGACTCTGGCATCAGAATGGCTTCCAACAGCTGAGTCTTTTCCAGTGAATACGTGGAACTCTTGTCCATTCTTTTTTGCAGACATGGCCACAATTTGCCTACAAAAGCAAGCCACCGGAAATACTGGCTCATTAGCACAAAGAGGTATCTACTTAGTGATTTCAGTGTAGTTGATAGAAACAAAAATTGCAACAACCTAAGCCTCCATCAAATACAAAATTCAGTGACATGGATTTCAGTTCAATGAACAGCTGTAAAAGGGTGAGGAAGAATAAATTAGCAGCAAAATTCTCAAACAGGTGCTTCAGTAAAGGAGATTTAGGAATGGCTGAGAAGCACATGAAAAGATGCCCAACATCATTAGTCATGAGGGAAATAAAAATGAGAACCAAAATGAGATACCTCTAGACACCCTAAGAGAATGGCTAAAGTAAGAAATCTGACAGTACTAAATCCTGGCAGAGATACAGAATAGGTAGATCTCTTATACACTGTTGATAAAAGGTGTGAAACAGCAGAACCGCTTTGGAAAATGGTTTGGCACTTCCTAATGAAGTTCAAAGTGTAACCACCCTTATAACTCAGTAGTTTCAGTCCTTAAATTTGCAAACGAAAAATGAAAACACATTTTACAAATGCATGTGCATGGATATTCATAGCAGCTTTATTCAAGTAGGTCAGAACTGGAAACAAACCAAATGTCCATCAACAGGTGACTAGACAAAAATTTCATGATATGTTAGTATAATGGAGTAATAATAACAAAAATGAATACATTTATACATGGAATAACATAGATGACTCTCAGAAACTTGATGCTAAATGAAAGAAGCTAGACTACCTACAGGTCCTTCCATTTATATAAAATTCTAAAACAGGCAAAACTGACAGGTAAAATAGAAAATAAATCAGATGAATCTCTACCCTATATCTAAGATAGGGATATAGGGGGTTTGTCTGCAAACAGCACAGGGAAACAAAGAGAAATGTGCTATATCTTGTTTTGGGTGGTGGTTGCCAAAGAATATGGAATTTGGAAAATTCATCAAACCAAGCACTTAATGAAACCACAAAGACGAACTTTGTTCCCTCAGTACTGATATGGAGTACAAGTGAAACAAATTGAGTTAGTGATTGATGGACAAATACTTACAAGCATGTTATAAAAGCACTATGAAAACCAGCGAATTAGGAACACCTATGCAAACAAAATATATCAGCGATTATCTTTGGCGAGGCTAGTAGAACTGGGGGGACAGGGCACACTCCCTCACTGTGGCTGAATCCCCTGTGTCTGTCCTGTCTGCAAGGCACCCAGTTATCAGCCTCCTGAGAGAGCAGGACAAACACAGAGGATACCCTTGAGGCCCCAGCTAGGGTACAAATGTCTTTGACTGCTCTCCTGTCATAGTCAGAGAATGAGTCAGGACAACCACTGCAGAAGCAGGCACCATCTCTGCCTGATCCCAACCACTGAAAAGCCACCTGGTGCCTCGGGTCAATGCTCAGCAGAAGGTCCTCTGGCCACGGGTTGAGGTATCAGCATCAGGCCCTGGTCCCCCTCAGAGTTTCTGCTCAGGGGTCACTGAGGAGTACATTTGGAATGTTTAGGGTGAGTACTGGGGAGGCTGCAGTGGGCTCTGGAGGGGATGTAGGGAAGAGGGGGAGGCCAGTTAAGCCTGGGGTGGATATCAGGGTGAAGACAGCAGGACGATGGGCATGGGAAAGACAAGTGCTAGGTGGAGGACAGGGTGGTGGTGAGACGAACTTGTGGGACAGGGAAGGTGCAGAAAGTGTGTTTTGATGAAGCAATTAGACGATATACACAGGCCAAATTTGCATCTCTGAGTATCTTTCTTTGGATCTTGGCCCTGTGGTTTTTGTTTGTTTGTTTGTTTGTTTTTACTGTATTGTTTCTTTTCAGTTTCTTCAAGCAGAAACTTAAAATGTATTTTGATCAGCTTTTCAGCAAAAGGACACATCCTTAGCACATCATTACTAGAAGCGGGAGTCCCTCCATGCTATATCCTTACCCACTGCTTTATTTTCAGCTTTCCATCTCCTTCTGTTCACAAAATACAAGTGTTTCTCTTTTGATCCAGCAAGAAAGTCTCTGTATCTTGATAGATACTACTACAAATTCATGTTATTTTTATTTCTACTGTCTTTTGACTTATTGCTGTATTGCTTCATAATTTCTAGCTGTCAATTTTTTTTCCATTTTCACTTTTGTTGTCTTTTGTTGACTTGGTAGGGAATTGTTTGGACTTTTATTCTTTTTTTTTTTGAGACAGAGTCTCACTCTGTCTCCAGGCTGGAGTGCAGTGGCGCGATCTTGACTCACTGCAACCTCCACCTCCCCGGTTCAAGCGATTCTCCTGCCTCAGCCTCCCGAGTTGCTGGGGCTACAGGTGCACACTGCCGTGCCCAGCTAATTTTTGTATTTCTAGTAGAGACGGGGTTTTACCATGTTAGGATGGTCTTGAGCTCTTGACCTCATGTTCCACCTGCCTCAGCCTCCCAAAGTCCTAGGATTACAGGCATGAGCCACCACGCCCAGCTATGCTTTGTTCACTGTAGAAGCTGAGGCAGACTGCACTTGCCTATCCAGTATCCATTTTCCTAACAAATGGAACCATGAATATTTGGGGTAGCAATATCTGCAGCCTGATAACACCTCCACGTATTTGTCATGCAGAATTCCAGGCACAACCACCTTACAAAGCGAGACATGCAAGAGCAGGCATGGCTTCCATCGGTGATGGCAGAAAGTTGTTCTCTCACTGCTTTGGGAGAAGGGGGAGGGGACTACCCCTAAAGCTTCTGAAGAAACAAGCCCCTAAAGGAGTGAGGCACAGGCCAAAGGCAATGGATCCTGAGCGGAATCTTTGCAACCTGCCCTTGCCAATGGTGTTGGCACCAGACTAAACCCTGGACCTGAAAAGATACTATGGCTGCACAGCAGACCCTCACTCTTACACCTTCCAACACACAGAAGGGGCTTCAGGCTAAGGAAAGCATCACCCAGCTGCAAGGCATGAAGACCCCTGCACACCTCCCCACTGGCTGTCACACCGCTTGCTCAGGGCCCACGAGCCTGCGGAGGGTTGCAGGCCTCAGACTTCTGAGATGGAGGTTCACACAGACATCTGAGGGACACAAGCTGAGTGTGAGGGACCTTGGGCACAGATGACAACGCAGAGACAGTGAGAGACCATGTGAGAGATGGCTGGACCACAGGTGCCCAGATACAGAGGGACACCCGGCAAAGCAGTGGCCCAACAGCACCCACCCAAAGCAGGCCAGCAGAGGGTGAGGCAGCCTGGGGGGAGGACAGAGAGGGGACGTGGGGGTGGAGGAGGAGCACAGCTGCTTCTGAGGCTGTGGTGGATTTAGAGGCTGTGTGCCCAATGACCTCCAGGGGCAGAGGGACAGCCCTTCCCCCTGTCTACCCCTCATCCTCTATTTACCTGCCCCCAAGCCACCCCCACCACCATCCTTCCACACCCCCCAAATCTCTCTCCCCTCCCATCTCATGCCTGGTTCTCCCAGGAAGTGGCCAGCAGAGGGGAGGGAAGCCTTCTTATGCAGCCCCAGGGTGGGGAGGCAGCAGACACAGCTGCTGCCCTCAGCTCCTGCACTGGCTTCCCCAGGGGCTGGCTCTGGCTGGCTGCTCCCCCACTGCCTCCCCCACCATAAGGCACAGCGTCTGTCCTGCTGTTGCCCAGCTGAAGTGCCCTGTCCTCCTGGCTCCCTGCCAAACACACTGCTGGCCCTGAGAGCCCTGCCAAGCACAGGCCTGAGGAATCCTGGCCTTCCCAACTGGCCCTGGCTGCAGCCAGACTCTCTGATGTCCTGCTCTCAATGAAGATGTGTGGACAGGGGCCGTGAAAAATAAAACCCAGTTTCTACACTCCCTGGGGAAAGGGGTTGAAACAGCCCTCCTGCCTCTGTTGCCATCCCAGTCAGCCTGAGCACTAGGGTCTTTTTTAAAGACAAGTTTCACCAGATCTGCCAGCAGGAGCAGCAGCCGAGGGTCAGCCCGGGGCCAGGCCTTCTATGCAACAGCTCTCCCACAAGTGGCCATCAGCCTGGTGAGTCTCGGGTTAGCTGGGTTTTCCTACAGCCATGCCTATGTCATGGCATTCTCTATTTCAAGTTCCATCTGGCTTGCTGTGACTTTGCAGACTGGGCAGGTATGATAGGAAATAAGGAAGGGACTGGTAATATTGTCTGGGGCTCTGAATCCAACTATAAAAGATGGGTCTTGTGGTACGCTGACAAATGGGCTTCTAAAAGAAATGCACATGAAACCCCTGGAATCTGTGACTGTTATCTATGACAAAAGATGTGATTAACTTAAGGATCTTGTGAGGAAGGGTTTATCCTGGATTATCTGTGTGGGACCTGAATACAGTCACAGGTGCCCCTAAAAGAGAATGGCAGAGGAAGTTTTAAGAGAGACACACGTTAGACAAAGCAATGTGAAGAGGAAGGCAGAGACTGGAGGGATGCGACCTCAAGCTAAGGAATGTGGGGAACTACCAGAAGCTGGAAGTGACAAGGAAAGAAATCTCCCTAGAGCTTCTGAGAAGAGTCTGGTCCTCTTGACACCTGGATTTCAGCCTCTAGCATCCAGAACTGTAAGAGAACATATTTCTCTTGTTTTAAGTCACCAGGTATGTGGTAATTGTTACAGCAGCCGCATAAACAAATAAACTGCTTATTTTGTTTATTTATTTATTTTTGAGACAGACTTTCACTCTTGTCACTCAAGCTGGAGTGCATTGGCATGATCTCTTCTTACTGCAACTTCTGCCTCCCAGGTTCAAGTGATTCTTCAGCCTCAGCTTCCCAAGTAGCTGGGATTACAGGCGCCTGCCACCACGCCCAGCTAATTTTTGTACTTTTAGTAGCAATGGGGTTATGTCATGTTGGCCGGGCTGGTCTCGAACTCCTGACCTCAGGTGATCTATGCACACTGGCCTCCCAAACTGCTGGGATTAAGGCGTGAGCCTCTGTGCCTGCCCTAGATCTCTTAACTTTTAAGTAAACCAATAAATTCCCTTTTTTGGCTTCCAGGTCTATTTTCTGTCATTTGCAATCAAAAGAGTCTTAATTTAGACAATAGCTTGAGAGAAGGGAGACAGGCAAAAGGAAAGGATGGAGTGTTATACAAGGATCAGTGGATGAGAGAACAACACTTTAAGGGTAGAGGGAAGGAGGACAATGAGTGTCTGCCAGTGTGATGATGTGGACACTGTTGTGGGAAGGGAAAGACTGATGGAGGTGGCACAGCAATGGAAATTTTATCCAGGCCACAATGGTGACAACAGTAATTGACAGAGCTGCTATGGTCGGAATGTTTGTGTCCTTTCAAAATTCATATGTTGAAACCTAGTCTCTAATGCAATAGTATTAAGAGGTGGGGCTTTGGGAGGCTCTATCCTCATGAATGGGATAAGTATCCTTATACAAGCACCTAGAGGGAGCTATTTTGCCCTTCTATCACGTGAGAACACACATCTACCCCTTGTGAGGACAGAGCCACAAGGTGCTATCCATAAAACAGAGCAGGCCTTCACCTTCATCTGCTGACACATTGATCTTGGACTTCCCAGTGTCTGAACTGTGAGAAATAAATTTCTACATCCCATGCCTGGATCTCCCAGAAGCGGCCAGGGACACATGCTGAGAGTGAGGGACTGTATGCTCTGCTATAAAATTACCCAGTCTAGGGTATTTTTATAGCACAGCATGAGTGTCCTAAGACAAGAGCCATTATAATAATAAATTAGGGAGTAGGAACATCAAGATATTCTCAACTATGTGTGAGAGTGGTGCATGCATGAGGTGTGGAGGAGTCAGAGAGGGACAGAGAAACAGAGACAGAGAGAGATTAAGCTAATCTGAGACATGACCTAGGAACTGTCAACCTAAGGTTGCCTGAAAACCTAAACGATGAGGCATTAGCTTTCTGAGAGAAAAGAGGAACACAAACGATAATAAGTCAAATGCCAATAACTTATAGAGCAAGAATAGAACCTACTCATTTATGTCAAGACATAGAAAGCCTGACTGTATACTAAGAAGAGACAAGGTAACACAGAGTTGGAGGCAGAGGGTTAGAAAAGGTAGAATTTGCCTAAGCAGGGATGAAGAAAGTAAAAGAAGAAATAAGTGGCTCCTTCTCAAATCCATGACGCTGCTGAATGTGGAGACAAACCCTTTATCAGTGCACGGAATGGCAAGTGTCCAGCTGTGGGGGATGTTCAGTCATGAGAGGGCATGTCCAGTCATGGATGGGGATGACTAGTCGTTGGTGATTATGTTCAATCGGGAAGGGGATGTCTAGCCATGACTGTGGATGTCCAGACATGGGAGGATGTACAGCCATAGGTGGAGATGTCTAGCCATTGGTAGCATGTCCAGCCATGGAGGAATGTCCACACATTGGCAGAATGTCCAACCATGGAGGAAGCACTTCCAGTCATGGTGAGGACTCCAGCTATGGGTGGATGTGCAGTAATGGGAGGAGGTCAAGCCATTGGGGCAATACTCAGCCATGATGAGGATGTCTGTCCATGAGTAAAAAGTCTATCAAGAGCTCAGCTGAGCTAAAGAGAGCTGAACTGAGAGGCATCAGAAGAGGTGATTAAGACAACAAGCCACCGGGCGCGGTGGCTCAAGCCTGTAATCCCAGCACTTTGGGAGGCTGAGGCGGGTGGATCACGAGGTCGAGAGATCAAGACCATCCTGGTCAACATGGTGAAACCCTGTCTCTACTAAAAATACAAAAAATTAGCTGGGCATGGTGGCGCATGCCTGTAATCCCAGCTACTCAGGAGGCTGAGGCAGGAGAATTGCCTGAACCCAGGAGGCGGAGGTTGTGGTGAGCCGAGATCGTGCCATTGCACCCCAGCCTGGGTAACAAGAGCGAAACTCCGTCTCAAAAAAAAAAAAAAAAAAAAAGACAACAAGCCAAAATGAAGGTAACAGTGAAATTGTTACTTACTTACTGCAATACAAGCAGGAGGCTAAACTGGAGCCAGTGCCCACTCTCCCATATCCCTTTCCCTCATGGAACAGCATACCGGTTGAGGGTCAGGTAGATCAGCATAGATACAGGGGAGGGCAGTGTCACTGCCAAAGGAGCCCTGAATTAAAGGCTTCTGCAGGTTTATGAACCCAGGGGCTGGGACAAAGGAGAGAGTAAAGGGCTAGGAGTGGGAATATACTGAGTACGAAGTCAGAGCAGGGAAAAATATCTTTAAGCCTACCACAACCCATTCAATTAAGGATGTATTGGCAGAGTCACCTAGAGAAAGCCTCAGCTGAAGGTCCGCAAGAATGAGGCCTCCATATGAAGCTGCCTAGGCTACAGTGAGATATTAGTAAGAGCATAGCAAGCCACAGGGGCCTTATTCCTTAACTGTAACTCTTTCAAAGGTTGCAATGCATTGGCTGCGCACCAAGTCTGATGCAGGGAGGGCAGCCTTCTTCCATGAGGCCTGCCAAATAATGCTTTTGTTGATGCCTATGTTTTGGCCTGAAAAAATCAAAGGAGCTGGACTCTTCAATGTCCATGCATGAGGAGGGATGTCCAGCTCTGAATGGGAATGTCCACCCTTGAATGGGGATATCCACCCAAGGGGGAGCATGATCAGCCATGCACGTATGTAGATTTCCACTGTACATCAGGATAACCAAACATGTGAACATGTCTAATTGTGTGTAGAGATGTCTGTTCAAGGAAATAAACAACCATGCATGGGGATGACCTCCCAGCAGAGGGAATGTCTAACCATGTATGAAGACTTTCCAATAATGTGAGAGAATATCCATGCTTGAACAGAAATATCTAAACATCGTACCAAGGCTGGAGATTTGGACTTCGGCTCTGACATACATCATGTCAGCCTTGGCCTCTGTTTCTAATTTACAGAGTGTGTCAGTGGAATATGGTCATCGTCAGCCTGGATTGGAAGTCCTTGGAGTCTGAAGACTTAAGGAGTTTGTGAGACACAAAAACACAGACCAGATCTTTATTAGAAAATGGAGTCAGTTTTCCTCACAAGGACTCTTCACACCAAGATTTCAATGTGCAAACCAGCTGGTTGGAGGTGATTTCATATTGTTCCTGGAAAAGACTGTGGGTCTGGAAGATTTTTCTACCAATAATGGGCCTGGATCATTCACCACAGCACTTGGCAGAGGTGTAGGTGGATATATCACATGCAAAGCGAAACTGCCACCTGACCACCTGGTTTCTATAGAATCCCTGCCTCCACCTCCAAGCTGCCAGCCATTTCTGTTCCAGCAGCCTTGCCAGTCTTGGCCTCAGCCAGCACTAAATGATCAAAGCTATGAGCACAGCATACAACAGTGCATCATACTTGAGCAAAATCTTCATGGTTGCTTTGTTCTTTAGTACTTAGAAAGCATACATAATTAGAGAAATAAAACTACCCACATCTCAGTCCCAGTGTCTGCCAAGAAGGGGCACTGGTTCACTCTTAACAATCGACCCTTCCTTGGGTAGTTCCAGAGAAACGGGCAGGTGCCAACATAAATCTGGAAGTTTTGATTTGTGTCCTGCTTCTTGCAGATGATGACCACAAGTACCTACATCCTCACCTGAAAGAGAGACGCATCTGTCCTTTTCCCCTCACAGGTGCAGGATCTAGGAGAAAGCAGGCGATGAACTGGAGGATACCATGTTAGTCTGAGGAACACTGTTCATGATATCAATAGCTTTTCGATTTCTTGGACTTTATTATTTTTTACCTTGATCTTTTATTCCTTTTTCATTATTTTCTGTCCTTCTATTATTTTTCTCTTTCTACTTTTACTGGGTTTAGATTTCTTTTGTAATTTTAAGATAAGTAATTAGCTCATTGGTTTTCTACCTTTCCTAATGCGTACATTTGAAATAATAAGTTTCCCTCTAAGCAAGTTTTAGCTGCTTCCTACAGTTTTGAATATTTAATATTTTGTTATCATTTGGTTTAAAATATCTTCAGTTTAAAGTATCTTCTAATTACTATTTTGATGTCTTCTTTGACTTCTGCGTTGTAAAGAAGTATGTTGGTTAATTTCTAAAAATTTGGAAAATTTCTAGTTGTTTTATTATTGATTTCTGGCTTAATTCAACTGTCCTCATAGAACATAAATATATATGATTTACATTTTTTAAAACTTGTTGAGGCTTGCTTTAAGGCTCAAAATGTTGTCAATTTTGGCAAACATTCAATATGTGCTTGAAAATAATGATTCAAGCACAGCAGTTGGGTGCAGTATTCTATATATGCTGATCAAGTCAATGTTGTTAATTGTATTGTTTAAATATTCACTATCTTACCTTACTTACTAATTACTTTTCTTCTTATTCTATCAGACACTGAAAGAATTATGTTAGAAAGGCCCACTGCATTGTAAGTGTGCACATTTCTCATTGTGATTCTGTCAATTCTTGATTTATATATTTTAAATCTTATTAGGTGCACACAAATTTAGAATTAGTGTATCAACCTGTGGTGAATATTTATCACTATGAAATGGGCATCTTTATTTCTAGATGATTTTGCCTTAAAATACGCTTTGTATGATATCCTTAATTAGACCAAATTTCTTTGGTGTGTTTGCCTGGTTTGTAATTCTCCACCTTTTTACTTTCAATCTTTCTAAATCTTTGTATTTCAGAGATTCCTCTTATAAGCAGCATGCTCTTTTGTTTAAAATCTGGTCTGGCAATCTTTATCTTCCACTTAGAGCCCTTTGTCCATTTATGTTTAATGTAATTATTGGTATATGCATGTTTCAATCTACGGTCTTACTATTTGCTTTCCATTTGCTTCATCTGTTATGTTTTCTTTCCTCTTTCTCTCTCTCTGTCCTTTCTTCCCTTCTTTTGACTTGATTTTTTTTTAATTAAAAAAAAATTCCCCCACTACCCTCAACCTCATTAACTTGGAAGTTAAACACTATTTTTTTTTTTTTTTTTTTTTACTATTTACTTAGTGATTACCTCAGACCAGCACTGTCCAATAGAAATACAATGAATGTTGCAAATATAATAATATATGTAATCTGAGAGCCATATATGTAATTTAAAATTTTCTAATATCCACAATAAAAAAAGAAAAGAAAAGCCGGGCGCGGTGGCTCACGCCTGTAATCCCAGCACTTTGGGAGGCCGAGGCGGGTGGATCACGAGGCGAAACCATCCTGGTCAACATGGTGAAACCCCGTCTCTACTAAAAATACAAAAAACTAGCTGGGCATGGTGGCGCGTGCCTGTAATCCCAGCTACTCAGGAGGCTGAGGCAGGAGAATTGCCTGAACCCAGGAGGCGGAGGTTGCGGTGAGCCGAGATCGCGCCATTGCACTCCAGCCTGGGTAACAAGAGCGAAACTCCGTCTCAAAAAAAAAAGAAAAGAAAAGAAAAAAGAAACAGGTGAACTTACTTTTAATAGTACATTTTATTTAATTCAACATATCAGAAAGTATCATTTCAACATGTAATATTGCATTAGTAATGGTATCATTTTCCTTTCTTTCATTTTCTTTTTTTTTCTTTTCTTGCACTATTTCTTTGAAATCTGATGTATATTTCACATTTACAGCACATCTGAAGTAGGACTAGTCACATTTCTAAGTGCCAATAGCCACATGTGGCTAGGGGCTACCACAGTTAACAAAGCAGCCTTGTAATACAATATGCATCCTTAACTTATCAAAGTCTAACAGAAATACAGTACTTTTACCTTAACGCTTCTCAGACATTCAAGAAGCTCAGAACATCTTTATTTGATTCAGTTCTCTTCCCAAATTATGTAATTATTGCTTAATGTAGCATATTCATTTGAAATTTTCCAAATATTTACTATTTTCATTGATTCTGAATCTGTCTGCCATTTGGGCTTCTGAAGAATACCCTTTCGTATTTAAGTGTGATTAATTTTCTCAACTTTTGTCCAAAAAGTCCTGTATTTCACCCTAATTATTGAAGGATGGTTTCAACAGGTGGGACAGTAGCTTTTTTGTTTTGTTTGTTTTTATTTTGTTTTGTTTTTGAGACAATCTCATTCTGTTGCCAGGTTGGGGTGCAGTGTGTCACGATCCCAGCTCACGGCAACCTCTGCCTCCCGGGTTCAAGTGATTCTCCTGCCTCAGCCTCCTGAGTAGCTGGGACTACAGGTGTATGCCACCACGACCAGCTAATTTTTGTATTTTTAGTAGAGATGGAGGGGTTTTACCATGTTGGCCAGGATGGTCTTGATCTCTTGATCTCGTGATCCACCTGCCACAGCCTCCCAAAGTGCTGGGAATACAGGCGTGAGCCACTACACCTAGCCAGTCAGTAATTATTCTTTATTGCTTTCAGTACTTCGACGATGTAATTTCAGGGTCTTCTTGCTTCCATTGCTTCTGTTAAAAAGTCAACTATTAGTCTAATTGTTGCTTCTTTGAAGTAGTCTTGTTCTCTATCATTTTGAGAACATAATCTAGATGATTTACATTTTTTGAAACTTGTTGAGGCTTGCTTTAAGGCTCAGCATACGGTCAATTTTGATAAACCAGTTTTTGGCTTTCACCAGTTATGTGTCAATATGTGTGAGAGGGTTTTTGTTTTGTTTTGTTTTTTGCTGCTTGGGATTTATAGGACTTCTTGAATCTGCAGTTTTATATCTTTTCTAAGTTTTGAGAATTTCTCAGCTATTCTCTCTTTAAATATGGCTTTTGCTTCATTCTTTCTCCTTTTCTTCTGGGATGAGATTCTAATGATATGCGTTTGTCCTTTTCATTGTATCCTGTGTCTTATTCTTTCTTGTATTTCCATCCTTATGTCCCTCTGTGCTTTATTCCATATATTTTCTTCTAACCTATCTTCCAGTTCAGTAATTCTCTCTTTGTCTAATCTGCTGAAACTTATCCATTGGGTTTTTTGTTGAGTTATTGTGTTTTTCTATTCTAAAATTCCCATATGATACTTTCTGAAAGATTTCAATTTTCTGCTGAGTTCTCATTTTGCCTTCGATTTTCTTTAACACATGAGGGCATAGTGTGCTTACAATTTTTAAAATGTGTATAACTACATGACCTGGATCTATGAGTCTGTTTTTGTTGTCAATTATTTCTCTTGTTTTCAAGTGTTTGGGGTGGAGGTTTTTTGTTTTATTTTTAAGTTTGGGTTTTTTTTTTTTAATGGAGTACTGGATGGTTGTATAAGAAAAATTTTCAAAATAAGTTGAAGTCTGGGATTATGCTACCTTCCTCCGAGATGATTTACATTTGCTTCTGGTACGTGGCTGGAGCATTAGCAATAATGGATCACTTTAATCCAGTTTCAGAGATTAAGATGTGAAACAGGGCTTCCACCATGGGAAATGCTGGCCTAAATCCACCTTTCTCCTGGTATGATATAGCCCTCTTGGCTTCCAGCCTTAAACACTGGGGATTTACTAGTGTGTCCCCATCCTTAGCAGGCCTGGTCTCCAACTTCAGAGCCTCCTCACACAGAAACTGTCAAAAATTCTGCCCAAAATTCCAGCTCCTTGGCTTCCCCGCTGCCTTCTCACCACCCCTCCCACTCCCTCTACCACTACTCAAGAAGATGAGGAACAAGAGGCCAGTGTTTACTGATCAGGGTGACCCTTTCTATATTTGGGTTCTGGATCCACACAGGAGGCACAGCTCAGCATCCTCAGGACTCTTAAGTTTCTGTTAGTAATAATCTGGGTTTCTTTTACTTACCCCATCTACTTACTTTCTGCTTCCCTTAAAATATTTCTTCAACTTTTTGGGTCTCAATTATAGTTACCTATTCATTTTTGTAGAGTTGATTTTATAGAGAAAGATATAGATGTGCATAAGATATAATTCTTTCTCCTTTTGGCTTAGAACAATGACATCCACAACCCAAGCTTCCTAATCGGTCTCAGAGTCTAAGAATTTCCAGGGCCCCTCTCATGCTGGGATAGTCATGGGATACTTCTGCCAATTGGGTGGATATGGTTATGCTTCCTATAGCCTAAAGCTTGTTTCTAGATGGTTCAGTCACCAGGCATGGGTAAAGGTGATGAAAAATTATGAGATCAAAAGTGACTAGAGCCCAGGGATTAGGATGCTGACCATATAGTTGAGTCTTCTTCAGGGAGAGGTTCTATGGACAGGAATGTAACACTTGGTCTGTTTCCCTCCTGTCAAAGATAGGAGAGGGGTGTAAGTAAAAATACATGAAATCTGAATCCCGTCACTCACCAGATTCTCCTTCTGTGTGGTCCATGCACAGTTCCTTCCTGATGTAGTTTTTTAAGATGATAGAGGCTGGGCTTGGTAGCTTATGCTTACAATTCCAGCACTTTGGGAGGCCAAGGCAGGTGGATAGTTTGAGCCCAGGTATTCAAAATCAGCCTGGGCAACACGGTGATCTCATATCTACAACAAATTTAAAAATTAGCCAGGGCATGGTGGCATGCACCTATAATCCCAGCTACTCAGGAAGCTGAGGTGGGAGGATTGCTTGAGCCCAGGAGGCAGAGATTACAGTGAACCAAGATTGTATCACTACACTCCAGCCTGGGAGACAGAGTGAGTCCATCTCAAAAAAAAAAAAAAAAAAAAAAAAAAAGAAAAGAAGGGCCAAGGCCACACTGCCCCTTGAGGGCCCTCTCTGTACCCTCTTCTCAGGCCCTCGCTGGCCCTGGACATGCTTCTGTTGGCCCTGATCTTTCATCCTTGGGTCTGTTTTCTTTTCTGTCCTGTGTGCACTTGAGGATTTCCCTCATGTCAAATCTAGATGCTCTCCAGCTCTCCTCAGTGCTTCCCAGGGAAGCACACTATTCCTCTTTGTTTTCAAGGTTTCGTACATGGGGAACAAAAAAAAAGCGGGTATGGTAACAAAGTTTATAGCATTCATATAGCACTGATTTCCAAACCCTTGCTCCTTACTGCACATGACACAGTATAGGGAACTGAGGTATTCTCACTCTTATTTTAATATCGCAGGGCTGATGCCTCTATTTCCTTCCAATGGATGCCAGAAACCTCAAGATTAAGCTGCGACAGCCAGCACCAGGTGGAGGGACAAGTCCCACCAGGACTTCCCGGCAGTCCAGGTTCTCCTGTACGCTACCCACCCAACTATGTGTCCACCACGGCACTGCGTCATAGCTGTGGCAAGACAGTCAAAAAGAGATTTTACTTTATTTCCCTTTGTACAAGAAGGATGGCTTTTCTTGAACGAGCTCACATGACTGATGGCCAATACGAGACCAATACAAGGAAGAGAGCGTTGTGCAGATGCAGGTTTAAAAAGTCATAAAATGGTTGGGAGGCCAAGGCAGGTGGATCACAAGGTCAGCAGATCAAGAGCAGCCTGGCCAAAATGGTGAAACCCAGCCTCTACTAAAAATACAAAAATTAGCCAGGCATGGTGGCGGGAGCCTATAATCCCAGCTACTTGGGAGGCTGAGGCAGAGAATTGCTTGAACCTGGGAGGTAGGGGCTGCAGTGAGCCAAGATCACTCCACTGCAGTCCAGCCTAGGCAACAGAGCAAGACTCCGTCTCAAAAAAAAAGTAAAAATTTCAAAAGTCATAACATGGGCCGGGCATGGTGGCTTACGCCTGTAATCCCAGCACTTTGGGAGGCCAAGGCAGGGGGATCATTAAAGGTCAGGAGTTTGAGATCAGCCTGGCCAACATGGCAAAACTCTATCTCTACTAAAAATACAAAAATTAGCTGGGCATTGTGACGCACACCTGTAATCCCAGCTACTCAGAGGGCTGAGGCAGGAGAATGACTTGAACAGGGAGACAGAGGCTATAGTGAGCCAAGATGGCCCCACTGCACTCCAGCCTGGGCAACAGAGCGATACTCTGTCTCAAACAAATGAAAAAGTCATAAAATAGAGTATCTCAAAGACTTGAATGGAATGCAAGTAGCTGTGGGACTCCTCAGGACTTCATTCAGTGTCATTCATTCTGGGCTGGTCTCTCCAGTTTGGCCAATGTTTTTATGCTCTAAGTGTTGTTGCTACCATTTTTTCATGATCTCTGTTGTCTTTGTTTTCTCTGCCTTGTAACACTGATGGCTTCATAATTTTGGCTGGTCATGACCCCTCATGCATCTATGCATATGATCCTAAGCTCTGCCACTCTCGGCCCAATTGCCTCCATTTCCCACAATTCAAATGTGTGTGTGTTTGTGTGTGTGTGTGTGTGTGTGTGTGTGTGTGTGTGTGTACTGGATTTTTCAAATATCCTATTGTCATATTTCTGTCTCCTTGATCCACGAGTGTCTGAAATAGGTATAAAATATAGAATTATCTACTTTGTAATTCTATCAGCCTTTTTATTTTTATATTTTGAAGTTATGTTGTGCACATACAAATTCTAAAGTATTATAGCATCTTAGAATAGTATCCCTGTCATTGGTTTACAACTGGAGTTGGCAAAGTAAAATCAATTTTATTAGTAGGCTCTTTTCACATATCCAAAACAAACAATAAATTTCAGGGAAAACAGCCTACATACAATGAAATTAGAAGTATCTCAGGATGACAAAAAATATACAAATATGCACACCCATAATCACCGCCGCCTCGGAAAACCTTTTTTCTTCCGACCTTTCTTAGATATCTTCTTCCGCTTTTTAGCAGGATTCTGATCCTCATCAAGATGAGCAGTTCCTCCTGTCAAAGCACTGATGTCACTGAAGTGTGTAAGGGAATGAAGTTGTGAGCTCATGACATTTGCTCGTTTTCGCCGTCCTTTCTTTTTTACTGATGCTCAAACGCACCATCATGCTCTCCTCATAGTTAATCCTGTGTTGGTCCTCCTGACTCTGGTGGGTAACATGGGGATGCCGAGCACCACGGATTTCCTCTGGAGCATCTAAGTACTGCTCCTTAAGTTCACAAATGACAGAGCTGCTCAATGCCCGTCTCTTAGCTCGTTCTAGACGCTTCTTCTCCCGCTCAGCTTGTTTCATCATAATGTACTGGAACCAAGCGTGGTGGAACATAGTTCTTAGACACTCCTTTCACAGATTTCTTCCCTGAAGCCTCAGACTGGCCATCTTCTGCTGATCTGGTGATCAGGCAGACTTAGAGTGCTGACTGCAGCCAGGCTTTCCATCCGGAGCCAGGCTAGCTGAATACATCATGACTCCAGATGCAGCAAGAGGTGCTGGCACCAGCACACAGCCCCACCTCAACTAGCCAGCAGGAAGCCCAGGACAGCACCATTGCCCATCGCCACTTAACCACAAAGTTTAGAATGATTTGTAGGCTGTAAAAAAACAAAAACACGAAAGAATCTAATGACAACAAAATGAGGCTAAAGGAAATTCGATCGGTGTCCAAAAAGGTTAATCTTGTTTTGTCATCTCCAGTGGAGGTGTTTCTTTCTGGCTGTTGGGAGGTTTTGAGAGTTTTTAGATTAAGATTCTTCAATGAAGAGTGGTAGTCACAGTTCGGGTTAAGTGGACCTGGTGCCCTGCAGACAGGAGCTGAAAGAGGTAGACGGTCCCTTCCTCCACCTCTGATGCCCAGGGTCTAAAGTGCTCTCTCTTAGTCAGCTTAGTTCAGCTGGAATCTGTTTCAGCGGGTTCTCCCCTCTGTACTTCACACTCTCCTAGAACACCTCGCACCTTGTGACAGGTGGGCTGCAGCAGAACCACCTTAGGCATTGTTACCTCATATTCATAGTCTGACTCTTTCCAAGAAAATGGTTTCAGAGAAAACCTGAAAATCACCTTTAGAAGCAGGGAAGGATGCAGGAAAGGTCTAGGCCTGCTTTGCCCTTGACTCACAAGTTCCTTTCTCACTGCTGGAAAATCTTCAACCATTCTCTCCAGGGATTTCACATCTGGAGGCCACATATTTCTGACGCCCCCTCCCTTACTCTGCTCTGCCGCACCAGCCTCCTCCATGTTCTTCAAACATGCTGGGCATGTTACTGCTTCGGTGCCTTGATGCCTGACTGTCTCCCAGATGTCTGCTCAACCTCTTCCCTTCCTCCTTCACCTTTCAATGAAGCTTTCTCTCACCACAGAAAAAATAGAGACCTCCTCTCCGGCCAGAATACTGTCTCCCTTGCCTGCTTGATTTTTCTCCGTAACAAGTATTACCATCTCAACATTCTCTATATCACTACCCATTAAGTTCAGGAATCTTGCCTTCCCTTTTCACTGTTGGGAGCCCAGCCCCTACAACAATGTCTGGCACATACTGGTGCTCAGTAAATAAGCATTGAATGAATACATTTGGCCTAAGCCAGTTGAACAAAACCTCATCCACACCCTCAGCCCAGGCTACTCAGCCTTAGGTCACAGACAAATGCCTGCCCTTGGCCACAGAGCCTAGTCATGGATTCCAAGCAACACTAAACTCAAAACTTTTGTTCAAAGGTTTTTTCATTGATTCAAAACTTATTGAACTGTGCTATGTGTCAGGTACTATTACTGGCATCTATTAAAGAAAAGAATAAAACAGGCAAAGCCCTCCCCACGTAAAGGTCACATTCTGGTAAGAGAGACAGACCAATATATGTGCTTTCCATGCAGAGAGATGGTCATTTGTGACTGTGCTGCACTGACAAAGCATTTGTGGATCACACTGTCTAGTTCTAACAATGCTAAGCCTTACCAGCATAGGCAAGGGGATTAAAAAGATTTCCACGAAAACCCCTAGGCTGAAATGCACAAGCAAGCAACCCTGGTGCTGATATTTTTCTTTCCCCTAGAGGGAGCTCCTCATCAGCTAAATTAAGATAACTGTGGAAATGCTTTTAGAAAACAGATGTTTTGAAATGTTTCCTTCTTTATGTGATTGTGTTGCCAAAAGGAATGTGGCCACTCATAAGAATTCTCTCAGCTGAACACTTAAAACTTTGGAAATAGAATTTCCTCACCTTAGAAATTTGGAAATACAATTTCCTCATTGTATTTGTTTTGTACCCATTTGTTAAAAATAGAAAAATGCAACAACTTCTGACTGGTTTATAGAACAGCTGATTATCATTAGGGAATATGACATTTTTTCCACCAGACTTCAATGAAAATCTTTGCATAACTGGCCGACCGGAAAGTGAACGTTTTGAGTTAGAAGGCAGAGCCCATCGTGCCATCTTCCCTCTGCATTGCAGGTCTTTGTGAGGGTCTCTTCCAGTTTCAACAGCCATTACAATCAACATCGAGGAACTGAGTTAAAACTTCAGGCCAACAGGTCACTGGCAAACAAAAGTTTAAACCTTGACCCTCCCATGCCTCCTCCCTCCCCAACAAAAAGCATAAGAGGAAAATATAACCACCTATCAAAGATCATCAACACACAGTTCATAGAAAACAAAACAGCTGGGGAAAGAAAAGACTCTGAACATATGCAAGGATGCTCAACTCACCCATGAAGAAATAGAAACAGATTGATAACATCTGTTTGGAAGGATAGAGAGAAACAGGCAGTATATGTTGTTGGTCAAAATGGAACCTGGCAAAGTTTCTTGGGATACCAATTTGACAATAGCCATCGAAACTGAAAATGCACAGACTCCTTGATTTAGCAATTCTACTGTAGGAATTTTTCTAACCAAAAAAAATCCCCAAAATTGGCACCCATTTAATACTAAAATGAGACTAGAACAGTGCAAGAAGAGAAAACTATCAGCCAATCTGATTTATGAACACAAGTATAAATATTAACAAACTGAATCCAATGGTGATTTCAAATAATGCTTGAATGAGTAGGATTTATTCTACAATGCAAATATATTAGTCATGGATCTTAACTGCAAACAACATAAACAGATTCATATTTATTTAGGCAGAATATAAGTGTATTAAAACAATATTTAGTAGCTCACCAAATTGTCAGAAAGCCCAGGCTCAGAAAACAGACAGATTAAAGAGAAATCGGGGGCCCCGCCCCCGCCCCCGCCACCCCCGCCGCCCGGCGCTCCGCCCGCCCCCGCCCGGCTCCCTGCCCCGCCCCTCCCCGCCTGCCCGCAGTCCCCGGCTTGCCTTCCAGCGCCGCTGGCGCTCCGGAACGCTGGCTCTGCCGGCGCTGAGGGCGGCAGTGCACCAGTCCACCTGCGATGGAACTATGAAATGGACCAATTTTGACAAGATGTAATGCTACAAACCTGCCTGATGGGATATATTCAGTCATGGCATCTGAACTTTGTAAGACGATCTCTGTGGCAACGCTGGAAAAGCACAAGAATTTGTTCTTAAATTATAGGAATCTGCACCATTTTCCATTGGAGTTACTGAAAGATGAGGGACTGCAGTACTTGGAGAGACTCTATATGAAAAGGAACTCCCTGACAACCTTGCCAGAAAACCTTGCTCAGAAGCTTCCAAACCTTGTGGAACTATACCTACACTCAAATAACATAGTTGTGGTACCAGAAGCCATTGGGTCCCTTGTAAAACTCCAATGTCTGGATCTTAGTGACAATGCCTTAGAAATTGTTTGCCCAGAAATTGGCCGTCTGCGAGCTTTATGTCATCTTCGATTGGCTAATAACCGGCTGCAATTCCTACCTCCAGAGGTTGGCTATTTGAAGGAGCTGCAGACACTAGACATTTCTACCAATCGTTTGCTAACTTTACCCGAGAGGCTTCACATGTGCCTTTCTCTGCAGTACCTCACTGTGGATCGAAATCGTCTATGGTATGTGCCGCGCCATCTCTGCCAGCTGCCCAGCCTCAATGAGCTCTCCATGGCTGGAAACCGTCTTGCATTTTTGCCACTTGATTTAGGTCGATCTCGAGAACTACAATATGTATACGTTGATAACAACATAAACCTGAAAGGCTTGCCATTTTATCTGTACAATAAGGTCATTGGGTGCAGTGGCTGTGGTGCTCCCATTCAAGTTTCCGAGGTGAAGCTGCTTTCCTTTTCATCAGGGCCTCGAACCGTTTTCCTCCCAGCCGAGGTGAAGGCCATAGGGACAGAGCATGATCACGTCCTCCCTCTGCAGGAACTGGCCATGAGAAGTCTATATCATACCTACCACAGCTTTCTGCAAGATTTGAACTTTCTGTCTCCAATCTCATTACCCAGAAGTCTCCCGGAGCTGCTGCACTGCCCTCTGGGGCACTGTCATCGATGTAGTGAGCCTATGTTTACCATCGTCTACCCCAAGCTCTTTCCCTTGAGAGAGACGCCAATGGTAGGGCTGCACCAGGGGAGGACAACTGTTAGTTTTGTGGCTTACTGCTGCTCCACCCAGTGTCTGCAGACTTTTGACCTGCTGAGTTGATAAACACTCAGGAGCCTCAGGAGCACTGCCAGCTTGACGCTGGGGAATCCAGCCAGTCCAGAACAGACTCTTCCATCCTGTCCTGTCCAAGGCGGGGCACTGCAGAACTCTGGAAATGTCATGATTGGGCTTCAGAGCTAAAATGCCTCACCCTTCCCCCAAGTTGGAATATATCCTCCCCCAAATTAAAAAAAAAAGAGAGAGAAATCATGCACCCAGAACCATGGAAAATATCATACCACAGAACCAGCCTGCTGAGGATCCCAGCACCAGCTCAGGGCACGCTATCCTTGTTCTCTGGATCCCAAATTACAGACTGAAAGTTCTCAGCACGTAAATTTGATTGGCTAAACCTGGTCACATGTCTGTCCCAGCAGCCAAGGGAGCTGGGAAAGTGAGAAACTGGTTTTTCAGCTCTATAATAAGAGGCAGGCTGTTTCCCATCCAGATAGGTAAGAAGGGGAGTCCCCAGACATGGGGAAAGGGCTCAGGTGTGTTGGGCTCAGAAAACAACCCTCCCAAAGTATAGCTCTTCGGTGTACCAAGCACCTTGAATGAAAGGTTACAAACTGCCTCAAAATCAAGGTCTCTGATGTTCCCTTGCTTCTCCCTGAAGTTCCTTTATCTGACGGAGGGAAGTTCTTTTAAAGAAACACAGTTGCCTTCAATCCACTCTTTGAAATCAAATTAAAAAGGGATACTCAAGGCTCTCATTTTCAACCTGGTTGTCCCATGAGACCTCTCTTAAAAAAAAAATTAAAAAATAAAATAAATAAAAATAAAAGGGATACTCACTGTAGAAGAAATTAAAGATCATCTGCATAAGCAGAATTTTCATCTGTGCTGAGGGGTGTCACCAAGAGACTATCTGGATAAGAAGACAACTTTGCAATGCAGTTCCACCCTCACCTTCCTACAACTTATCGCCACCCCTCCCACAGCCTAGAAGAACTTTGTCTTCAGCTATTATTTGTGCTTCAGGCTCATTCATCGTTTTTAAAAATCATTTCCTGTTCCTCTAAAATTGTCTACATCCTCCACTTTTCTCTTCTATATTAAGAGGGTATTTAAGCTTCAACTGTCTGACTTTTATTTGAGTTTCATACTTGTATGATTCCCATGTGCTTGCATGCTAATATATTTGTATGACTTTTCTCCTGTTAATCTGTGTCAGTCTATTTCAGCAGACTCAATTATCAAAACTTCAGAGAGAAAGTTTAAACTTCCCTGAAGGTGTCAGGTAGCCTAAAATCTGGCTAAAGTCCACCACTGTGAGGAGGTTTCCATAGGAAAAATATATTGATGTAATTTGCCGTATTAACAGATCAAAGAGGAAAACCGTGGAAATCCTCCATGCTTGAAACTGCCTTTGCAAAAATTATAACTGAGAAAATTCCGACAGTGAAAGAGATCTGACCTAACTAACTCCATCTTGCTTCTAACCTCCAAGCTGTTCTTGTTCATTCCTGGGCATAGGCTGAATGAACTTTGGGAGGGATTTCATTTATAATTTAATTTTGAAGCAAAGATGGTAACAACCCTTTCCCAAAACAAACCCTCTTCCTGCCTGGAGACTAGACTGCCTTTGCAGGACTAACGAATTAGCCACAAGATTAGAAATTATGGTTTAGGAGTCAAGCAGCTAGGGGCTGCAGGATTATGAACCTCCCCAAATTGCCCCTGGAGATAACTTCACTGTTGTAAAACCTAAGATCAGTGCTTGAAATATTTTCAGACCCTGTACCTGATGGCTCAGCTGGCACCACCAAGATCAGTAAACTGGTTCATTTGGTCTTGTAGCCTCCCCACCCAGAAACTAACTCAGCACAAAAGAATAGCTTTGACTCCCTATGATTTCATCTCCAACAGGACCAATCAGCGCTCCCTACTTTCTGACCCCCCTATTCACCAAATTATGCTTAAAACCCCCATCCCCAAGCTTTCAGGGAGACTGATTTGAGTACTAATAAAACACAAGTCTCCTGTACAGCCAGCTCTGCATGAATTAAACGCTTTCTCTATTGCAGTTCCCCTGTCATGATACTGGCTCTGTCTAGACAGCAGGCAAAGAGAACCCACTGGGTGGTTACATGCTGTTATTAAAAAGAAAAGCATTTAATAAACATCTTGATTAAAAAAACAATTAGCACACAAGAGTGGAAGGAAATGTGCTTAATTTGCTAAGGCTAGATAAAATGAAACTCCTGCTAATGTCCTCACTGGTGGGAAAGCATAAGAAACATCCCTATTAAAATCAGAGGGAAACATGGTGCCACTCCCCACAGTGCTTTCCAACACTGTACTTGAGTCTTTGTGAAACAGCAGAAGGAAGGAAGGAAGGAAGGGAGGGAGGGAGGGAAGGAGGAGGGAGGGAGGGAGGGAAGGAGGAGGGAGGGAGGGAAGAAGGAAGGGAGAGAGGAAGGAAGGAAAGAAGGAAGGAAGGAGGGAAAGGAGGGGAAAGAGGGGAGGGGAGGGAGGGAGGGAGGAGAGGGAGGGAGGGACAGAGGAAGGAAACATGAACAATTTAAAAGGAAAACACAAAGCCTCCTGATTAACTGAATACACGCTGAAAATGCTGCTTACAAAGTTCAGCAGCCAATCTTCATAAAACTCTGTGAAAAACTAGAAAGAAACTGCTAAAAACTAAAGACTATTTTGTTGGTTTTTTTTTTTTTTTTAGGCAAGGAGCATTCTCAATGGTTTTTTAAAAAAAATATGCAGTGGGGGTGGGCAGGAGGAGGGGTTGTGGTGGCAGACACAGTGGCTCTCACCTTGGCTCCCTCGCCCTTGTGGTTAACAGAAGACAAACCATTCTACCTGCTGCCTGCGCCCTGCCTGTTTTCTGTCTTTCACCTTAAGGCTCTAGCTGTTGGCAGCAGTTTCTCCTGGATGTCCTAATTAACTTTCTCGATGTTTTCCTTTCTTCCCTTTTACTAGATTTTGTCTGTGATGAGTATTTCCCTCTCCACAAAGCTTGAGACAATACTGTATGACCTGTAGGTTTGGGAGAACTTTCTAATTCAGACAGGAAACACAAAAGCTAGGAAAGAGACTGACATGCTTCATTGGCAAAAGATATTTTGATAAACAAAGGATAAAGAACAGAAAGGAGAAATGCAAAACAAACGACAGAGAAACAGTTTGAATGCCTGCATAGTTGTCCCAGATAACAAAACTACAACCCAACAGAAAAATGGCCAAAATAATACAAATAGAATAGCAAATATAGATCAGATTGTGTCAAAGTAATCACGGTTTTTGCCATTGGAAGTAATGGCAAAAATAGGCCAGGCGAGGTGACTCACACCTGTAATTCCAGCACTTTAGGAGGCCAAAGCAGGTGGATCACCTGAAGTCAGCAGTTCAAGACCATCCTGGCCAACATGGTGAAACCCCGTCTCTACTAAAAATACAAAAGTTAACCAGGCATGGTGGCCAACGCCTGTAATCCCGGCTACTCGGGAGGCTGAGGCAAGAGAATCACTTGAATCTGTGAGCCGGAGGTTGCAGTGACCCAAGATTGCACCACTACACTCCAGCCTGGGCGACAGAGCAAGACCCTGTCTCAACAACAACAAAAAAAGTAATGGCAAAAGCCATAATTACTTTTGCACCAACCTAACATTATCAGTAAACATATGAAAGTATGCCCAATCCTCCCAGTAGCAACAGAAATGTAAAATAAAGTTACCATGAGATATTACTTTACACCCTTTAGACTAAAAAGAATCTGTAAGTGTGATAATGCCTGCTGTTGGCAGAGATGCACGGTGTTCTCATACACTATGGTTGGTGGAATTACAGCTTTTTAAAGGGGCAGTTTAGCATCATCTATTGAAATTTAATAGACCCATACCCTTCATACCCTTTGGCCCAGAAGCCACACTTTCCTATGAGAAGCCCTGAATGTGAGCATTATAATATTGGGGTACAGGGGTTCAGGGTGCCCTCAGCTCCCCTGAGAGGACGTTTCTCCAGGTTCTTGGTCTCCTGCCCTCTCAAGAATGAGAGAGGGGACCACAGCGCAGTGTGCAGTAAATGCCGGACTCAAAAGTGTTTGTAGAAAGTGATTTATTTAGAGAGAGAGAAACAGGAGGAGGAGAGAGAAGGAAACAGCTAGCTCTCACACCGCGTGAGAGAATCCAGAAAGATGGAATCCAGGAGAGGAGAGCAGCTTCCACACTGAGTGGAAGGGAATGGAGAGAGATGGAGTTTAGGAGGAGAAGACAGGCTTCCATGAGAGAGTGTGGAAGGGGACTCCAGAGGGGAAATCCAGGAGAGGGAAAGATGGCTTCCATGAAGCAAGTATTCGTGGAAGGGGACCCAAACATGGAGTCTGAAGGGATGCGGAAGAAGGGGATTTTTAACCTGGGAGGAACCCTCACCTTCTCTAAGACGCCAGGCCAATGAAGGGAGTTCCTTAGAACTTCCGCGGGAGTGATTGACTCTTAGTTTCTTCCAGCGCCCGTGAGACTTAAACAACTGTTAAATCTCCCAGATGGAGAGAGATGGGAGGGGTGCATGGCGCTAGGAACTTCTTGCCCCCTTGTGGACCCGAAAAGAGAACACCTTCCCTCAGCATCTGTGTGTGATGACACACGTGAAAGACATTTATGCCACACTGCGTAGGGGTGAATGAAAACAATGAACAAAAGAATACCCATCGGTAAGGGAATGGAGGACTACATAGTGGTACTTCCATTCCTTGAAGTATTAATTGTCAATAAAGAGAATGGTTAGATCTATACCAGCTGATTTGGTGATATTTCCACAACATATTGTGACATGAGAAAAGCAACATATATTTTTTAAATTGCTCTTATTTGTATAGCAAAAACAAAATCCATACATGTAAAATAGACTGATGGCTAGGTATGATTATGTGAGCAATAAGGAAAGCTATGACAGGATACACAGCAGGTGTTAATGCTGTTTATGGAGGAAGGGCAGGTAAAGAGGGGTGAGTGGGGAAAGAGGACAGGGAGAAAAGGAATCAGGAGAGGATAAATATTAAGAAGGTATTTTCGGAGTGAACCTGAGCAAGAAGTCTAGAGCAATGTGGAGCCATCCCAGCCCAGACCACATGGAACAAACCCAGTATGGAAGACACTGAAGATGCCCTTATCTGTTCCTGTACCATCTCCTCCCACCCTCTTGGAAGGTCTGCTACCAGGTGTTTACGGAGGAGGAACTGGAGACTCATTCCAGAACTTTTTTGTTTCATGCTTAATAGTATGTGAGTATACATGAAAACTCTATAGGACTTCCACTTCCAGTCAAGATGAAGTACCCTCCTGTTTGAAACAACCAAAACAACAACAACAAACCCCAGATATATATAAAACAACACTTCTTAAGACACTGGTCATTAGGCAACAAAGAAAAATGATCCCTGAGAGACAGGACACAAACACAATGAATCCCATGGCCTTGAGAGTTTCCAGGCAATAGCACAGGGAAGAAGAGATCAGGTAGGGCCTGGCAGATGCCCTGAATTAAAGAAGCTGGAAGTTCAGGGAAACTGAGTAGGCTAGAACTCACAATGCAGACTATAAGAGAGAGACAGCTACAGAGAGAGAAATTTGCAGATCTTCAGAAGGCTCCCCTTGAGTATCCAGCAGAGCACCAATCAGCATATGTGCAGGAGGAAACTACCTGAGACCAGGGAAAAGAACCACCTGCAATACTGACCCAGTGCCCACACAGGGTTAGGAATAGTGCCTATTCCCATCAGCCAGAACAGGAAAACCTCACAGTTCATGGGGCATTAGATAGAATATTCAGAATACTTTTCCCTCAGTAGTGGGGAGTAATTAATCTAAGACTAAACTTGATTCTTGCCTTGCCTAACGAGGTTTAGAAGCAATATCCAAAAGGATCAAACTGTTTCCAAGTAACCTAACTGCACTCTGAAGAAAAAAACAGGAATATTTATAGGAATACAAAAATATCCAGCATCCATCAAAAAACATTCTCAATGTCTGGCATCCAGTAAAAAAATTACCAGGCAAGCAAGGAAACAGGAAAATACAATCCATAATGAGTGAGGAAATCAGCCAGCCAAAACTGACCTAGATATCAGAATTAGAAGACAAAGACTTTAAGACAATTACTGCAACTGCATTCTGTGTGGCAAAAAGTTAAATAGAAGAGACATGGAAAATATTTAAAAGACCCAAACTGAACTTCTAGAGATGAAAATTACAATGTCTCAGATGAAAAATGCAACTGGCAGGATCAACAGATTAACGTGGCAGAAGAAAATACTAGTAAACTTGAAGACACGATAATAGAAACTATTCAAACTTAATACATAAAGAATAGTAATTTTTTTTTTTTTTAGGTGGAGTCTCACTCTGTCTCCCAGGCTGGAGTGCAGTGGCTTCATCTTGGCTCATCACAACCTCCACCTCCTAAGTTCAAGCAATTCTCCTGCCTCAGCCTCCCAAGTAGCTGGAATTACAGGCATGCATCACTATGCCTGGTGAATTTTTATATTTTTAGTAGAGACAGGGTTTCACCATGTTGGCCAGGCTGGTCTCGAACTCCTGACCTCAAGTGATCTGCCCACTTCAGCCTCCCAACTTGCTGGGATTACAGGCATCAGCCACTACACCCAGCCTAAAAATAATGAATTTTAAAATTGAAGGAAAAGGACATCAGTGAACTGTAGGACATCCTCAAATCTCCTAATAAACATGTAATTTACGTCCCAGAGGATAGAGAGAGAAGACAGAAAAATTATGTGCAAAAGTAGGGCTGAAAAATTTCCAAATCCGAGGAAAACTACAAACGCACAGATCCGAGAAGTCCAAAGAAAACCAAGCACAAGAAATAGAAAGAAAGCCAATGAGAACTGAGGCCTCCTGCCATTAGCCATGTGAGTGAACTTGGAGGTAGATCCTACAGCCCCAGTCAAGCCTTCAAATGACAGCGGTCCAGCCAGCATTTTCATTGCAACCTCAAGAGAGACCCTGAAATGGAACCATCCAGGTAAGACTCCCTAAATTCCTAACCCACAGAAACTGAGAGGTAATAAATGTTAGTTGGTTTACACACACCACAGACATACACACACATAAACTTTATAGAATTCCCCCTTTAAAAATAAAAAATAATGGATGAACCTGGAAACCATCATTCTCAGCAAACTGACACAAGAGCAGAAAATCAAACACCGTATATTCTCACTCATAGGCGGGTGTTGAACAATGAGAACACATGGACACAGGGAGGGGAGCATTACACACTGGGGTCCGTTGGGGGGAAATGGGGGAGGGGCGGGGGGTGGGGAGGAGGGAAGAGATAGCATGGGGAGAAATGACAGATACAGGTGAGGGGACGGAAGGCAGCAAACCATACTGCCATGTGTGTACCTATGCAACAATCTTGCATGTTCATCACATGTACCCCAAAACCTAAAATGCAATAAAAAAAATAATAATGAAAAAAAAATAAAAATAAATAAATAAATAAATAAATAGCAATTTCCATGCTGTGCATACTCTGAAAAAAAAAAGGAAAAGGAAAAAGCAAGTTGATGATAATATTTACTTTAAGAAATACACAAAAATGGAGTAATGTCAGCATAAAAGGCCAAATGGAGAACTCCAGAGTTCCTCCACAAAAGCAGTAATTACAGTCTGCTGTATTTGCTTTATTTAAAAAGGACAACTACCTGTTTGCAGATAACATAACCTTACTTACAATAAGACATAAAGAAAATTCTAAAGAATGCACAACAAAATCGATTTGAGCTAATAAACTAATTCAGCAAAGTTGCAGAATACAAGATCAACATGCAAAAGTCATGTGTATATCTATACACTAGGAATGAACAACTCAAAAATGAAATAAGAAAACAATTCCATTTGTAATAGCATCAAAAAGAATAAAATGCTTAGGAATAAATTTAACCAAGCAGATGAAAGACATGTACGATGAAAACTACAGAGCACTGTTGAAAGAAATTAAAGATGTTGATGAATGGAAGCTACTCCATGTTCGTGGGTTGGAAGACTACTCCCCAAATAGATCTACAGATTTAATTTAATCCCTGTCAAAATTCCCACTGCCTTTCTTTGCAGAAATGGACTAGTTAATCTTAAAGTTCACATGGAATTGCAAGGTTGTAAGAATAGCAAAAATGATCTTGAAAACAAAAAACAAAGTTGGAGGACTCACACCTTTCTTTTCAAAATTTACTACAAAACTGCCATAATCAAGACAGTGTGGTATCTATCCTGGCATTTGGATAGATATATAGAGAGAGACCAGAAACAAAACTGTACATCTATGTTCAATTGATTTTCAACAAGGGTACCAAGATCCAGGGGAAAGAACAGTCTCTTCAACACAGGTGCTAGGACAACTGGATAACCCCATGCAAAAAAATGAAGTTGGATTCTTTCCTCAACATATACAAACATTAATTCAATATTGAGCTAATATCTAAATGTAACCGATAAAACTACAAAACCCTTACAGTAGAACACATAGGTAAATCCTCATGATCTTGGTTTTGGCAATGAGTTATTAGCTAGGATCCAAAGCAGAAGCAACAAAGAAAAAATAGATAAATTGGACTTGACAAAATTGAAACGAAGAATATTTCGTAGAAAGTGAAAAGACAGCCTACAGGACAGAAGAAAATATTTTCAAATCATATATCTGATAAGGGTCTGCTGCCCATCATATATAAAGAATTTCTACAACTCAACCACAAAAAGACAAATAAGCCAATTAAAGCAGACAAAGGGTTTTAACAGACATTTCTCCAAAGAAGGTACACAAATGGCTAACACGTGCTTGAAAAGACACGCAATGTCATTGGTCTTAGGGAAATGAAAATTGTAATCACAATGTAATCTCCACTTCACACCCAAGATTGCTATAATTTTCCAAACAGAATTATCATATGACCAAGCAATTTCATTTCTAGGTATATACCCAAAAGAATTGAAAACAGTTGTTAAAACAAATACTTGTATAAGAATGTTCATAGCAGCACTGTTCACAATCACCAAAGAGTGGAAACAACACAAATGCTCATCAACTGATGAACATACAAACAAAATAGAGTGCATCATACAGTAGAATATTATTCAGCCATAAAAAGGAATGAAGTACTGATAAATGCTATAACACGGATGACCCTTGAAAATGTTACGCTTAGTGAAAGAAGCCAGATACAAAAGGCATTACGCTTAGTGAAAGAAGCCAGATACAAAAGGCCTTATATTGTATGATTCCATTTATATGAAATGTCTTTTTTTTTTTTTTTTTTTGAGACGGAGTTTCGCTCTTGTTACCCAGGCTGGAGTGCAATGGCGCGATCTCGGCTCACCGCAACCTCCGCCTCCTGGGCTCAGGCAATTCTCCTGCCTCAGCCTCCTGAGTAGCTGGGATTACAGGCAAGCGCCACCATGCCCAGCTAATTTTTTGTATTTTTAGTAGAGACAGGGTTTCACCATGTTGACCAGGATGGTCTCGATCTCTCGACCTCGTGATCCACCCGCCTCAGCCTCCCAAAGTGCTGGGATTACAGGCTTGAGCCACCGTGCCCGGCTATGAAATGTCTTTTATAGGCAAATCCATGGAGGCTACAAAGCAGATTAGTGATTGTGAGGGGCTAGGGTAGAAAAAAGGTAATGGGGAATGACTATTACTTAATGGGTACAGGGTTTCTTTTTGAAATAAGATAAAATTAGAGGCTGGAATTTTAAAATGGTTAAAACAATCAATTTTATATTACACGATTTACTTCAATTCATTAAAAAGATATACAGAAACACATTAAAAACAGCATTATGTATATTTTTTAGGTATGGATGTACTGTGTTTATAAAAGCACAGTTAAAAACAAAAAAAGATAAATGCATAGCTAGTTGTCCAGGATACCCTCCAAGCTGGAACCAGTAATAATACAGAGGAGGAAACATTGATCATCAGGGTAAAGTTTGAAATGCATAAATTTTTACAAGAATATATTTAAAATTTACATGTTTAATTAAAAATAAGTTATTTTATTAGAAACTTTTTATCAGTATTTACATGGTATAAGGTCTGAAAGAATAGCTCTGGGGAAAAATTTCATGGGAAATTCCCTTTCCACCTTACATGTGTCTGCATATTGAAATTTTGGCAACAGAAATGTAGTCTATTTATAATCAGAAAAAATATATACCAAGCAAGAAGAAAAGAAGAGGAAGCTGGAGAAGAAGCAGTGAAGAAATAGAGACCAAGGACTATGCTCTGGGAAAACTTAGTAAGATTTAAGGACTTTGTCTTACCCCCACCCCCATCTGCTGCCACTTTCAACTGCAAAACTGTGAACTCTGGCAGGATTTTTCAGGGCCAGCCAAGAAAGTAGCCAAGTTATGAAATTATGGTAACTCCCAAACAGGCCAAAATGGGGAAGGAATGGTGGAGTGTGGCATCTTGACCATGGTAACTTGGCCTGGATGGGCTGAGCCCCCAGAACACTGGCCACTAAGTGATCCCTTCTGCAGGAGTGGATGCCTGAGGTGAGGGCTGACAAAGTAAAGGCTCTTGAGATGGTTGGTTCCAGCACTTTGCTCATCCAGATTGGCAATCCTTAATGGAAGCAATAGGATCCACTCTTTGAGGACTTTAAACATGTTTGGTTTACCAAGGTTGCTTGGTTGACAGTGGGGCCAGAACCTGTAGGATGCCCAAATGAGCAATGCTATAGCAAGGATATGAGGCAGCAGGATTCTCAAAAACATGTAAACAGAAGCTATGGACAGTGTGTGGCCCTACTAGCCGCAGGCACCCAGCAAACCTTCATGCAGAAAAATGAACAATGAAATGCATGCAAAAGCCAGAGCCAAAATGGCCTCCCAGGTCTCAAAGGACTCCCGGCATCTCTGCATCACCTGAGTGTGCAGTTCCAGTGCTAATTCTGAATCCTAGAAGCACAGCTTTCTGTGAGCTCCCCGGAGATCTGGTTGCACAACGACATTCTTACAGTGAGGCAAGACAGATCCAGATTTTGTGGGACCTAAAATGTATTTGGAAAGCCTGCTTTGAGAAAAGCGCACAGAATCACAGATGTCAAATTAGTGACTATTTAAGATGATAAAAGAAATTACAACAAATTACACATTTTTAAACTTGATAAATACTTCAAACATAACATAATATTCCTATGAATTAACTGACACACCTCTACGTTTTTCTTCATTTTAGCTGCATAACTTTTGAATGTTTCTTTATAGGATGATTTTACAACTGCATTTTCTACAGAAATATTATTGACATTTGGGATGCATTAAGCATGTGATTTTTCACACTGACTTCCACGTTGTTCACGGTAGTTCTGCTGGTTATGCCCTACAATCACAGGAATTCAGATAACTTCTATTCACGAAATTTCCACCAAGGAAAGAAAAAAGTATGAAATGTTTAAAACTGTATCACTGCGTTGTCAAGTATATTCCCAACAAGAGAGAATTTCAATTTTAATCAGGCATAATGAGACTTGAATCTTCTACTTACAGTTTTACACGTCTAATAACAGGAAGAATTTTCTACAGACTGAATTCTGGTTCCATACTGTTCACACTTACTTTTCCTCCCCTGCCCAAACACTTCTGGTGCCGCCCCTGGAAGACACGTTAACAGGATAGCAGCACTTCTGTCCCCGCATCTTCATGCCATGACACAAGGTGAATGAATGAACACCAACAGCAGAATGGCTAGCAAGGATTTATGTATTCCCAAGGGTGTGAACCACATAAATCTATGCTGTTAAACTAAGTCTATCCCAACTCAGCCTCCCCTTAATCACATTGCAAAAGAGGCTGCCATTCCACACTACTCACCTGGAGGAGAGTGATGGAGTAAGAGGGAAGAGAGACAGAGGTCCTCTCCAATTGCAGCTAAAATATCTTGTTTCACAAATTTTACCCAAAAATATACAGTTGTATGAACACATTGCTTAGGCCCCGACAGGCGCCCTGACACTTAAGCTTCAGGAAATCCAAATTGACTATGAATAGGCTTAAAGTAAAACTCCTTACTTGTAGGTAAGCTGCATGACTCTCTTCACTGCCATCAGGAGGAACAGAAATGCTACTGGGTCTGGGAAATAAACTGAAGGCGAGATAAATGGTAGGCTCCCAAAATGGTGGGAATAAATAAAGCAAAGGCGATGCAAACAAGAGAAGAGGAGAGAGAAATGTGGTTAAAATGTGTGCAGACAGGACCTGAAGAGGTGGTGTCTTGTGTGCAAGTGGGCGGAGTCCAATGATAGAGCTGTGACTAACAGTTGAGGGCGGGGCTAAGACTAGGGTGGCCTAAATAATAGATAAGTGGACCCTAAAGACCAGGGCCATGGATACACAAAATTTGAGTAAGGTCCTTGCAGGTGGGACTTGCCTGACAGAGAACGAACAGTGTCTAAAGGTGAGGCGGAGACTGGAAAGATGGACAGGCCCTAGAAACAAGGAGGCAGAGGCACCTGGGCCAGGCCTTACTTCCTCCCAAGATCAGAGGTGGGGATAGGAACAGGAGGGGCGAGTGACCCATTGAGCATCTCCCTGTTCTTCCTTCCCCTCAATCAGTTAGAGAAGACAGCCATAAAGATTCAGTCATGGTGGCGTGGCAACATGGTGCGCCGGACATTACTGCACGCAGCACTCAGAGCCTGGGTCATCCAGTGCTGGTGGAGGTCAATGCAGGCCAAGATGTTGGAGCAAAGACGGCGCCTGGCACTAAGACTCTATACCTGCCAGGAGTGGGCGGTGGTGAAGGTGCAGGCACAGGTTCGAATGTGGCAGGCCCGCAGGCGGTTTCTCCAGGCACGCCAAGCAGCCTGCATCATCCAGTCTCATTGGCGCTGGCATGCCAGCCAACAACGAGGCCTGATCCGGGGCCGCTACGAGGTCAGAGCCAGCCGGCTGGAGCTTGACATCGAAATCCTCATGACCTAGGGCGCTGGCAGAGCCAAGGAGGCTGGATCTCTCTTCCAATAAAGACCCTACTGACCACACACTTGCCCTTTGGAGATTAGACTCACCAAGGAGGGCTCAGGCCCTAACTGTTCTGCCTTCCACCCAGAAAGATTCCGTGGTGTGGTCTGGAGATCCTGTCCTCAGGTCACCAACCCTAGGCCCCTCTTCCTAACAGCATACCTGGCCAGTCTTGCATCCAAGAGAGACCCCAGAGTCCAGATCAAGCACTGATGCCTCAGTCAGGCTGATTTTGGCCCCTTCCACAGTGGGAGTAGGCACCGGGCTTTAGTTTTCTGCAGCCCCTGTCCAGGCATCTCTGTTCAGAGCAGGACATCAGAGAGTCTGGCTGCAGCCAGGGCCAGCTGGGAAGGCCAGGATTCCACAGGCCTGTGCTTGGCAGGGCTCTCAGGGCCAGCAGTGTGCTTGGCAGGGAGCCAGGAGGACAGGGCACTTCAGCTGGACAACAGCAGGACAGACGCTGTGCCTTATGGTGGGGGAGGCAGTGGGGGAGCAGCCAGCCAGAGCCAACCCCTGGGGAAGCCAGAGCAGGAGCTGAGGGCAGCAGCTGTGTCTGCTGCCTCCCCACCCTGGGGCTGCATAAGAAAGCTTCCCTCCCCTCTGCTGGCCACTTCCTGGGAGAACCAGGCATGAGATGGGAGGGGAGAGAGATTTGGGGAATGTGGAAGGATGGTGGTGGGGGTGGCTTGGGGGCAGGTAAACAGAAGTTGAGGGGTAGGCAGGGGGAAGGGCTGTCCCTCTGCCCCTGGAGGTCATTGGGCACACAGCCTCTAAATCCACCACAGCCTCAGAAGCAGCTGTGCTCCTCCTCCACCCCCACGTCCCCTCTCTGTCCTCCCCCCAGGCTGCCTCACCCTCTGCTGGCCTGCTTTGGGTGGGTGCTGCTGGGCCACTGCTTTGCTGAGTGTCCTTTTGTCTCTGGGCACCTATGGTCCAGCCATCTCTCACATGGTCTCTCACTGTCTCTGCTTTATCATCCGTGGCCAGGGTCCCTCGCTCTCAGCCTGTGCCCCTCAGATGTTTGTGTGAACCTCCATCCCAGAAGCCTGAGATCTGCAACCCCCCGCAGGCTCTTTCCGTGTTGGGCCCTGCACGAGCGATTGGAGGGCCAGCAGGGAGATGTGCAGGGGTCTTTATGCCTTGTAGCTGGGTGACACTTTCTCCAATCCGTGTGTGTGTGTGTGTGTGTGTGTGTGTGTGTCTCCAGAACAGCTGTAGCAGGTGTGACGGTTCAGGGTTCAGCCTGATGCCCATCATCTCCAGTAGCTGCAGGCGGCAGTGAAGCAGTTGGACTTTCTGACTGAATCCCACTCTTCCAAGGGAACCCATTCAGGGGCACTGGATACAGCTTTGCCCACCTCCTACTCACAGCAACAGGTGATTAGATAGGTCTGCAGCTGGCCATAATAGGAATTCTGCGTGACCAACCCCTTAAGTGCTACCCCAACAGTAAGACATGTTTAAACCCTTGATCGGCAATGGTTTAAGCCTCTGAGTTATGTATTCTCAACATAGGACATTGCAATCCCCTAGGACACTAAAAAAATACTGATACCTGCACCCACCCAGGGATTCTGCTTTAACTGGGCTGGTATGACGCCTGGCATCAGGATTCCAAAGTGCAGCCTTGGTTTGGGAACTGCTGAGTTAAGCCCTTCTCTGCTGGCCCATGTAGTACCACTTGGATATGCTCAACAGAATTTCAGGCTGAACACAGCAGACTCAAGCTCATCAAGGCTTCCTGCTCTCTGATGAGCTAAGAATGCCAAGTAAAATAGGAATCCAATGGGAGCAACCCATTTGGGTCAAAAACTTTTGGAAGCAGGAAGACACAGTTTGGTAGCTGGGGGCTGAATGGGAGGGGCTTTTGAGGGGAACATGGGTGAGAACTCTTGTCCCAGGTAGACAGACTCCCAAGAAGATGGCACCACACAGGTGTGAGCAATGAGATTCATGGGCTAGCCCAAGAAAGCCAAGCTTCATCCAAAGCCTTCACCACCATGTTGGGTGTCCTGCTGGTGGTTAGGGGTCTTAAAAAGCTGGGGATAGTTTGGAACTGTGGGCAGTGGGCATTGGAGCGCCCCAAGGCAGAGGAGGTGGGTGGATGGGATGGGAGAAAGACTCCTGTGAGGTCTGTAGCCAGTGTTGGCCTAGATCTCTGGAGCCACCCTTCCCTCCTCAGCAGGGGTGAGTCTGCAGGTGGGACTCTCAGAGGCAAACCTCAGAGGCCCTTCTTGCTGCTCCTCACCATCACTGAGAATTGAACTGCAGGAGGAACTCTTCCTGAGAACACATATCATATGCTGCAACACTAAAGTGTGGAAGGGGAGGTTGTGCTTGTGGCATTGGGGTGGGAGTAGGTCTAAGAGCACTCTAGGGGGACCAAGTATCCCCAGTCTTGCTCCTTCTTCAGATGACATGGTGTCCCCAAGAGATATGTGCCCCCAGCCCTCTCATCCATAAAGAATTGCATTGGCCCTCAGACTGGCCCAGCCTACTGAGCCCCTAAGAAGGTAGTTCAGTAGGGGAGGGCCCATCCCCTGCAGTTCTTTTCCACCACTGGAAAGGATTCCAGGATGACATCTCATCTCTTTGTCCCCAGGGTGCCCACCCTATGCTCTCAAGCCTCCCACCTAATGCATCACCAACCTCAGCTCTGACCACACAGCTCCAGGGTCTCCAGAGCCTTGTCTTCTCGCTTTGTGTCCCACATGCTAAATCCAAAATGAGATGGCCACAGCCACCACCATGCTATGCCAGGCAGTTTGAATGAACTGACCAGCACCCCGCTGGCCACATGTGCACCCATGTTACACATTGATTATAACCATCACCCCACTCCGTCCCCACCCTGCCAGGGTGGAAATGCTTGGTGTAAAAAAGTCACTGAGGCCGGGCATGGTGGCTCATGCCTGTAATCCCAGCACTTTGGGAGGCTGAGGCGGGCGGATCACAGGGACAAGAGATCAAGACCATCGTGACCAGCATGGTGAAACCCCATCTCTGCTAAAAATACAAAAATTAGTTGGGCGTGGTGGTGCACGCCTGTAGTCCCAGCTACTCGGGAGGCTGAGGCAGGAGAATCGCTCCAACCTGGGAGGCAGAGGTTGCAATGATCCTAGATCATATCACTGCACTACAGCCTGGGCGACAAAGCAAGACTCTGTCTCAAAAAAAAAAAAAAAAAAAAAAAAAAAAAAAAAAAAGTGACCATGGATTTTGAGAGTGAAAGGGGCACTACCAATAGATACGTTGGGAACACCAAGTGCAAACCAGGACTGTCTAGGGAAAACCAGGAGGTGTTATCCACCTATTGGTAAGACTCCATGTGCAGAGGGTGGCAGGAGGTGGGAGACGGGGTAGAGGGCAGAGAAATTTCCAGCTACACAAGAAGAGACAAAAGCCCATGCACGACCCCAAGACAGAGTGTGAGGAGGCTGAGGTACTGCTGCAGCCTGCTGCCTGCCCTTGCCCTCCACCTCCTTCCCTTGTGTCACCCTAATAGGCATAGGGAGATCTGAGAATATGACCTGAGGAGACTGCATAGCCCAGAGGTGAAAGGAAGCCGAAGCCGAAGGAGATGCCTAAGTGATGAGTCTGAGCCTTGTACACTTCACCATGAAGCTAGCAAGTAGCCAAGATCCTTGGGACCCTCAGACGGGGAGGCAAGAAGTGCCAAGAGGACTGGTGTTCTCAAAGAGGCCTGAGATGGAGACAAGAAGCCACGGACTATAAGGACCTTGTCACTTGAGTCCAAGGCAGAGACCATGAGCATTGCAGAAGGTGAGTTTAGGTCGGGGTGGGGCCCAGGGAGGTCCACTTCTCAGAGGTGGGTTGAGGACAAACAACATGGTACCCATGAGTGCAGCAGAACCAGCTGCAGGAATCAACCTACCCCGGAGCAGTGGCTCATGCTTGTAATCCCAGGACTTTGGGAGGCCGAGGTGGGAGGATTGCTTGAGGCCAGGTGTTCAAGAGCAGCCTGGGCAGCACAGCAAGCCCCTGTCTCTAATATATATATGTAATTATATATTTTATATATAAATGTAATACATATATAGATATCAAGTCAGGAGGGGAAAGTGGGGGATGTGAGTGAAGCATGACTGGCTATCAGTTAATCATTGTTGAAGCTGGATGATGACTACTCACTGTGTTTTGGATATGTTTGAAAGTTTCCACGATAAGAACATGAAAAAGTAATGTTCGTACACATAATAGAAGAATCAGAATTACCTCTGTACCTTCCATAACAGTTAAAAATTGCATTGGGCTGTTAGGAATAGACACCTGAAAAACAGTGGCTTAAAACAGCTTGTTTTCCTCTCCCAAAAATGAATCCCAGAAGTGGGAAGTCCAAAGTATGGCAGCTCCGTGATGTCAACAGGGTCCCATCTCCTTCCCTCTGTCCACACTGCACTATTGGATGGGCCTTGTCCTCATGCTCTCAAGATAATTCCCACAGTTCCAGCCATCATGTCTACATTCCAGGCAAGAAAATTAAGGACAAAAAGAGAAACTATCCATGCCAGCTGAATTTATTTCTTTAAAAATCTTTTCCTAGAAGGCTCACTTGCCTAGTCAGCTCAATTTATAATTTGCTAGAACTGTTACTTGACCCTCCCAGCTACAAGGATGCATGACTAAACTCAGATGTATCCAAATAGGCTAGTTTTTGCTGCAGTACAAACTGCTTAATCTCAGTGGCTTGACTGAAGCATATTTCTCACTTACACAAAGCCTGCCTGGGGTCCATGTAGGACAGCAGCGTTCCTCTGTGTGTTTGCTCAGCATTCCAAGTTCCTCCACTGTGACACCACCTTCATATGGATGTGAATCTCTGTGATTGTGCTCTTAGCAGGGATGGACAGAAGAGCATCAGCAATTAGAGCCTTTCACTTGGAAGTGTCACATTTCACTTCTGCTCCTCTTTTGTTGGCTCAACTAGCCATGTAGCTGTGTCTGACTTTAAGAAGAAGGGAAATACAATCTTCCCACATGCCAGAAAGGAAAAGAGAAGAAGAATGTTGATGTACAGAACAATGTCCTCTACATCCAGGTTCCATATAGAAGGTAAAAGTGAGAGTGGATTTGGGGAGGCAATCAGCAGCCTCTGCCCCAACTCCTAAAAACACTAGAAGAAAAACATGAAGGGGAAAACTCAATTCAACAGCAGCATGAAATGGAAGAAAACAATAATATGAAAGCATAGTAGGTAGAAAGCTCAAAGATGGATAAGCCTGTGTTAAATGGAAATGGGTAAAATGTGTCTATTAACAGGATCTCACATTGGGTTTTAAAAATACCCACCCGTATGTTGTTTATCATGGACATACCTGAAACGAAAGGAAGCTGGAGGATGAAACTGAAAAATAGAAAAGGTAAAGCAGGAGAGAAAACTTAGCTGTTTAAAATACGTTTAATCCTCTCTCCTGAGCCCAAGTAAAAGGTGAAGATAAAGAAATTAACTTCACCTAGGAAAGCTCACATGATGAAGAGAGTGGGAGAAATGCTTTCAGTGGATAAGAGAGGACAACAGTTCTAGAAAGGGGCAAGCTAGAAGAGAGGGGTATGCAGGAGGGAGGAAGCTGAAGAAGACAGTGCTCAGAGGAACGAAGGCATGAGGTGACCAGGACTGAACTGCAGGTGTCTGACGCCAGTACCTGGGCTCTTCACCACTCTACAAACTGCCTCTTCAAGAGGACTTGTGACTCCAGCCGTAAGAAAACCCTGATATTATGGAGTTTTTGAAAAAGAACACACACACACACACACACACACACACACACACCCTCTCTAATTAAAGTATCACACACACATACATTTGGATAAAATGGGTATTAAGAGCAATGAGCAGTTTTGCCACCAAGAATAGTTCTGCAAAATGTAAAACAGCAGATCATTCCAAGTACTATAAACGATTCTAGAGTATAGAAAGAACAGAAAGCCACCCAACTATCTATCATGCTGGCTGATGTCAAAGCCAGATAAGTATATTATGAGAAAGGAAAATTTAGACCACTGTTAATAATAAATGTAGATGTAAAAACTCTAAACAAACTATAAGCACATTGCAGTCAAAATTATTTCTGTATATAGGAGTTTCTCCAGGAAAATACTGACGGCTCAACAGTGAAAAATCCATCACTGTAAATATTTTAAAGAAGAAAAGTCATGTAATTATAATTAACTACTCATTCCCATTTTTAAAAATTACTAACAAAATGTAAAGAAAACAAACTTTATACTAGCAATCCAAGGAATTAAAATCAAAAACTGGCTTCTGACTTTCTAAAATAGACTCAAAATCTTGGAATCGATTCTTAAAACTAATGGCAGAGGCAAGAAAAAACCATGCTTTTTGAGAAAAAAAAAAAAAAAAAAAAAAAAAAAACAGGATTTAGTGTTTCAAAAATTTCAAGGAATCTGGGCCTAAACTTGTTCTAAAAACACTAAATACAGAGCAAGTTGGAGGGGAAACTAGACAGCTTAGCTTGCAGTATGTCCCTGAGAAAGTGGCCTTTGTCCAGATCAATTCCCCCACAATAACCATTGAAAGTGGCGAACAATCTCCATACAATTTGGAGAATCTGAGCGCAAGAGTACCAGTGTTCTTTTCCTGGGTGGGGCCCAGAAAAGAAAGCAAGATCACAGTACTTCTCCCACAAGCTCAGCCAGCAAGTGGTAGCAACAACGGTGTAGAATTGGCAACATGGTGGCCTCAGCAAAGAAGGGCCAGGACCCACTCCCTCCAGTCTCCAAAGCTTGGGACTTAGCTACATATGTGAATGTGCAGATATCAGCAGCCAATGCCAACATGGTGAAGGAGCCACCAGCTAGGCACCTTCCAGATCTGCCAGAACAGTGCACTAACACCTAATACATGGATGCCAATCTAGGGAAGAGCAGGAGAGGGCAAGAAGCCCCTAAATGACTGAGAAACAAACAGAAGTGTTTGAGTTTGTCAGAAATTCATTAGATTACTATTTTAACCAAGACATATAGGAGTATAGAATTGAAGTAGAATTACAGAAAATTAAAATTTAAAAATGAGGTTTTTCTAGAACTAATAAATAAGTACAATAAGTTGCAGGGTACAGGTTAACATGCAAAAATTGTTTTCCTATATGCCAGCAATGAACAATTGCAATTTGAAATTTAAAACCAAATACCTCAATGGATATAGTTTCTTAAATAAAAATACATATACCATTTACATTAGGACAACTCCTAAAAAAGAGAAAAAGAAAGATTTATGTATGAATCTAGCAAAATATGTGCAAGAGCTATATGAGGAACACTACAGAACCTTGGTAAAAGAAGTCACAGAATATCTAAATGGAGAGCTAGTACATGTTCATGGATAGAAACTTCAACATTGTTAAGATTTCAATTCTTCCCGATTTGAGAAGATTTAGCAGAATCCTGATCAAAATCATGGATGTTATTTTGCGGATAGCAACAAACTGATTCCAAAGTTTACATTAAAAGGCCAAAGACCCAGAATAGCCACCATAATACTGAGGAGGGGGAGGAGGAGGAAGAAGAAGAGAAGGAAGAGGAAGAAGAAGAAGAAGGAGCAGGAGGAGAAAAGGAGGAAGTGGAAGAGGAAGAGGAAGAAGGAGGAGGAGGAGAAGGAGAAGAAGGAAAAGGAGGGAGGAGGAGGAGGGAGGTGGAGGGGGAGGAGGAGAAGAAGAGGAAGAGGAGGAAGAAGAAGAAGGAGAGGAGGAGGAAGAGGAAGAAGAAGTACTACTCAACTTCAAGAGTCACTATAAAGCTATAGTGATCAGGACAGAGTGGACCTGGTGAAAGAACAGACAAATAAATTAATGGAACAAAAAAGAAAGCCCCAAAATAGACCCACACACAAAAAAACCACACACACACAAATACAGTCAACTGGTTATAGAGAAAGGGGCAAAGGCATTCAGACAATGGAGAAATGATAGTCTTTTCAACAAATGGTTGAACACTGCATATCCACATGCCAAAAAATGAATCTAGACACAGACAATAGACCTTTTACAAAAATCAACTCAGAGTAGATCATTGACCTAAATGTAAAGTATAAGACTGTAAAGAAGATAACATAGAAAAAATCTAGGTGGCCTTGCTTTCAGCAATGACTTTTTAGCAAAAGCATGATCCATAATGGAAAAAATTAACAAATTTAAAAAGTGATAAAGTAGAATTAAAAACTTCTTGGCACTGTTAAGAGAATAAAAAGAAGCCAAAGACTCAGAGAAAACATTTCCAAAAAGATATATCTGATAAAGGACTGTTGTCCAAAACATACCAAAAAAAAAAAAAAAATCAACAATAAGAAAAACAACTTTTAAATGAGGAAAAAAAATCTAAACAATTCACTAAAGAAGATAGATATACAGATGGAAAGTAAACATATAAAAAGTTGTTGAACATGATATGCCATTGGGGAATTGTAAGTCAAAACAATAATAAGATATCACTGCATAGCTACTAAAATGGCCAAAATCCAAACACTGACAACACCAAACGCTGATGAGAATATGGTGCAGCAGGAACTCTCATTCACTGCTAATGGAAATGAAAATGGTACAGCCCCTCCAGAGGATAGCCAGTTTGTTAGTTTGATTAAAAAAACAAACAAACAAAAAAAAAACTAAAGTTTTGCCGTATGATTCAGCAATTGTGCCTCTTGGTATTTACCCAAATGAATTGGACTTGTGTCCACACAAAACCGTCACGCAAATATTTACAATAGGTTTATTAATAATCACCCAAAACTGGAAAGCAACCAAGATGTTCTTCAATAGGTTAATGGATAAACACACTGTGGTACATCCATACAATGTAATATTATTCAGTGGTACAAAGAAATGAGATATCAAGCTACCAAAGAAGACATGGAAAAAACCTTGAAAACATGTTGCTAAGTAAAAGAAGCAATCTGAAAATGCCAGGTGCTGTATGACTCCCAGAATTAAGTTAGCATTAATCAAATATATATTGTGATAAGTTGAGATAAACATTGTAAGCACTTGAACAACAGAGTGAGACCCTGTAACAAAAAATTATTTTTTAACTGAATGAAAAGAAAAACAAAATTGATCAAAAATCATGGAATGCAGCTAAAGCAGTGTTTAGGATGAGCACTAAACACTCATAAAAGAAAAAAGTCTCAAATACATAATTTAAGTTTCTACCTTAAGAAATTAGAAAAAGGATACTAAACTGAACCCAGATCAAGCATAAAGAAGGAAATCATAAAGATTCAATGAAATAGAAAACAGAAAAACAATGGAACCAAAAGTTGGTTCTTCGAAAAGAGCAACAAAATTAGCAAATCAGTAGCTACGGTTACCAAGAAAAAAAAGAACAAATTACCACAATCAGAAATAAAAGATGGGTCATCAATACTGACCTTACTCTGTATCAACAAATTGGACAGTTTATGTTAAACAAATTCCTGGAAAGACACAAATTACCAAACTCACTCAAGAAGAAACAAAACATTTGAAAAGATTAATAACAAGTAAAGACACTTAATTGTTGTTAATTTCTTTGAGACAGTGTCTCCCTCTGTTGCCCAAGCTGGTGAGCAGTGGCACTATCAAGTGATCCTCCCACCTCAGCTTCCTGAGTGGCTGGGACTACAGGCATGTGTTACATGCCCAGCTTTTTAAAAATTATTTTTTGTACAGATGGAGGTCTCCCTATGTTGAAATTTTTCAATAAAGAAAAGTCCACCCTTAGATGGCTTCACTAGTGAATTCTACAAAACATTTAAAGAAGAAATAATACACAATCTAGACAAAGATATTATAGTAAGAGAAAACTACAAACAATATATCTTATGAACATATATACAAAAAGCCTTAAAAAATATTGGCAAACTAAATTCAACAATATATAAAAGGATTTGACACCATGCCCAAGTGGAATTTATCCAAGGAATTCAAAGTTGGTTTAACATCCAAATATCAATTAATTCAATATGATATTAAATAGAATAAAGGCTAAAAACAATGATCATCTCAACAGACACAAAAACAGGGGCTGGGTACGGTTGCTCACACCTGTAATCCCAGCACTTTGGGATGCTGAGGCAGGCAGATCTTCTGAGTTCAGGAATTTGAGACCAGCCTGGCCAACATGGTGAAACTCCGTCTCTACTAAAAATACAAAAATTAGCCAGGCATGGTGGCACACGCCTGTGGTCCTAGCTACTTGGGAGGGTGAGGCAAGAGAATCACTTGAACCCAGGAGGTGGAGGTTGCAATGAGCCAAGATCGTGCCACTGCACTCCATCCTGGGTGGGCAACATAGCAAGACTCTATTAAAAAAATAATAATAATACGCATTTGACAAAATCTAATGCCCATTCACAAATATCTCAAAAAACTAAGAAAAGCTACAGCTGACACCATACTTAATTATGAAAGACTGCATGATTTTCCCCTAAAATCAGTAAAACTGCTAGAATGTTTACTTTTGCCACTTACATTCAACATATAATAAACATTCTAGCCAGTGCAATCAGGTTAAGAAAAAAAGGAAGAGAAGAAACAATGGAGAGAAGGAAGGACAAAGAGAGAGGAAAGAGGGAAGAAAGGATGAAATGCATATATCAGCAATGACCATCCAAAAATAAAATCAAGAAAACTTATTCCATTAAATAGCATCAAATATGAGAAATTACCTAATGGGTACAATGTATGTTATTCAGGTGATGGAAAACCTAAATCTCAGATTATAAATTCAGATTATAAAGTAAGAAATAAAACTGTCTTTATGCATAGATGGCATGATTGCCAATGTAGCAATCCTTGGGAATCTTCAAAAACAATTATTAGAAGTAATAAACAAGTTTATCAGGGTTGAATACATAAGATCAATATACAAAAATCAATTAAATGTACTTCCATATATTAGCAATGACCATCCAAAAATAAAATCAAGAAAACTTATTCCATTAAATAGTATCAAATATGAGAAATTACCTAATGGGTACAATGTATGTTATTCAGGTGATGGAAAGCCTAAATCTCTGAGTTGTGTATAACAAATTACACTTGTACTCCATATAAGTAAATTTTAAAATATCATCAAATAAAATAAAATATTTGGCAACAAATTAAACCAAATGGATTATAGACCAAAATCTAAAAGCAGAACTGCAGGACTCCTAGAAGATAAGATAGGAAGAAAGCTAGATGATCTTATGTATGGTGAAGACTTTTTAGATATACAGCTAGTGCTCGACTTACGACCACGGTCAGGACCGCGGAACGGTCGTAAGTCGAGTAGGCTATATGTACAGTTGAAATGGTGCACGTGGAGAAGGTAGTGCTGCCAGAAGCTGGTTCACACTGTCATACGCCCAGCTGGGCAACGTTTGTGCTGCCAGACGTGGAACAGTCGTGGCTAGCGATTGTGGTCGTGAAGTCGAATGGTCATAAGTTGCATAGGTCGTAAGTCGATCAATACCTGTAATACTAAAGGCATGAAATGAAAGAAGAACCACCATGAGTAGTATGCAATAAAAAATGCATTATAGGTCATGGTGGATACAATACATTATGCATTTGTCAAAGACTATACACCTGTACAAAACAAAACATGAACCCAAATGTTAACTATGGACTTTAGCTAATGATGATGTATTATTTTTGGTTTGTTAGTTGTAATAAATGTACCACACTAAAGCACAGTGTTAATAATAGGAGAAACTGTGAGTTGGGGGTGAAGAGAGGGTATATGACAACTTGTGCTTTTTGTACAGTTTTTCTGTAAATCTAAAGCTGCTCTTAATAATATTCCATTTCAAAATGTAATACAAGAAATAGACCTTACGCAGTTGTAGGAGGAAGTGAAGTAAAAAAAAAAAAAATCTAAAAAATAGAGCTGAAGATCAGAGAAAAGTCACTAACCAGTGCTGATAAGAGTGAATAAGTCAGAGTTTACAGAGAACTTTAAAAAGTAAGCATGTCCAGCTGCTGGATGAGAACTGATGAGGAGGGAGTGGAGGCTAACATAGAATTCCATGGAAGGTAGCTAATTTTTGTGGTTTCTACCTTGTGAATTTGCAGCAAAGCATCTGGTGCTGGGCCTGAGGCCAGTGTTGGTCAGCAAGACTGACTGTCAGGAAGGAGAGCTGGATGCAGGGTAGGAAAATCAGGACAAATTGGAATCCCCTCAACAGGTCTGCACTTGAATCTTAATTGCTAACCAATGTCAACCTTTAAAGAGTAATGTATGCTGCTTCACTTACACCTTTTGAATCTTATGCAATTTCACTTTGGACTGACCCTCACTCAGAAGTACACATGGAAGAGGATTCTGGGAAACATAGTTCCCAGTAAAACCTAAGTTGACAATAAAATGATCTAGCATGGCAATTCCATTTAACATTTAAAATCAATTCAGGCCAGGCACAATGGCTGATACCTGTAATCCTAGAAATTTGGGAGGCCAAGGTGGGAGGATCACTTGAGGCCAGGAGTTCAAGATCAGTTTGGGCAACATAACAAAAACCCATCTCTATTTTTTTTAAAAATAACCAAATGTAGTGGCATACACCTGTATTCCTAGTTACTCAGGAGACTGAGGCAGGAGGATCACTTGAGCCCAAGAGGTCAAGGCTGCAGTGAACCATGATCATGCCTCTGCACTCCAGCCTATGCAACAGAGCAAGACTCTATTTTTTAAAAAATTCAATGCTAATCTGTCATATGATTAGAGTTTTAAAAAATCAATGTAAGGGAGTGACATAAGATAGTTAACTAGGGGAGTTCCAGTTCTCATACCCATAAAAACAATGATTTGTCAGTCTGGGGATGAAAATAGCTCTGTGAGAGCTCGAGAGTATGGTTAAGAAAATGCAGTAAGCCAGGGGAGCACAAGAACAGAGGAAAAGTGCAAAATCATTTTACCTTCAACCCATCCCCCATCTTCTAGGCTGGCATAGCTCAGAGTCAAGAGGAATCTCTTTAGCCACAACTTTTCCTTGTGGAGGAAAAGGAAAGAAGGAAAATCCCAGTAGCTTTCATCACTGAAGACCACAGTGGCCCTCAATACTGTTGAGGACCCCTAGTCTTTATAGACATGTATTCCAGCTGACACAGTCATCCCAAGCCCATGCCATGCCACCACAAGTGCACCTGTGTTCTGGACCTGGTGTCACTGTGCATACACCCACACTCAGGACCTAGCACTGCCATCCATGCCCTATAACCAGTACTGAGCAGAGCCCACAAATCTATGCCCCCTGAAACTGAAGCCACTTCATTCTTTCCTTTATTAACTATTGTGCCACCATTCCTGGGCATCCCAGACCCAGTGGTACTTCATGCCCACAAAATCCAGTGCTGATGTATCCCCTGGACTCTCAGTACTGCCGTGCTTCTCCTCTCAAATTCGTGCTGCTATGTACCTCTGAAACTGGTGCCATCATACATCCCCAGAATGAGCAACCCCAGGTTCCCTCAGAACAATACTCCATATGTCCTCAGAACTGGTATTCTCACCTGTCCTTAGATTTGGTTCAGCCATGTACTTCATCCAATTGATGCCCTCACACTCACCAACAGTTGTGTGTGGCTTTCCTGACTGAAGCCAATCCATTAATTCTGATAGCGGTAACTACTTCTTTAAATATGCAGATACCAATGCAAAGCTACAATAAACACACAAAAAAATGAGGAAAACATTTCATCACCAATGGAACACATAGATTGTCAGTCACAAACCCAAAAGAAATGGAGAATTCAAATAACTGTTTTTTTTAAAGCTCAGTGAGTTATAAAAGAATACAGGTAACCAACAAAATCAAGAAAACAATGCATGAACAAAGCAATAAGTTCAATAAAGAGATTAAAATCATAAAAACCAAACAAATTCTGGAGCTAAAGAATATAATGAATAAAATGAAAACAAATAGAGAACTTCAACAACAGACTATATCAAACAGAAGCACAAATTAGCAAACTAGAAGAAAGGTCACTTGAAATTATCCAGTCAGAGGAAAAAAAAGAGAAAAGACTGAAAACAAAGTGGAGAAAGCCTACAGGATGTATGAGACACTGTCAAGACAACCAATAAATACATTATGAGAGTCACAGAAAGAGAAAGGAATGAGAAAAGAGGAGAAAGATAATCTAAAAAAATAATGACTGAAAACTTCCCAATCTGGTAAATAAAATAGATACTCATATTCAAGAAATCCAAAGCATCTCAATAGGTTTAGCATAAAGAGGTCTATATCAAGGCATATTATAATTAAATTTTCAAAAGTCAGAAACAAAAGAGAATTCTTTTCAACAAGAGAAAAACAACATGTCACAAGTGAGGAAACCCCCATAAGACTATTATTATATTTATCAGCAGAAACCTTGTGTTAAAGCAAATTATGTGAAGACAAGGCCCAAAGAACTCCTGAGTAGAACAAAGTGAATTGGGCCTAATAAGTGATCTTAACTTTGCTTGATTTACAAACATAAGCAAAACCTAACTTGAGCTATTTTTCATATGCGACAATATGAAAAAAAAACTTAAGTTCAACCAATCAGAAGCAGCCAACAAATATATAATTAGAAACCTTTCAATAGGGTAGACCTAATAAGGCAACTGTATAACTGTAACTAATCAAATATTTTTTTTGCTCTACTTCCATATTTGTCCTGTAAAAGCCTCCTCCTTTTGTTTTCTCAGTCAAGCTCCCAAACCACTTCTGGTTTGAAGATGCCCAATTCATGAACCACTGTTTGCTCAAATAAACTCCAAAATTTTGTTGAGTCTCAGTTTACCATTTTAACACTTAAAAGCCCAGAAAGATAGTAGAATGAGATAGTCAAAGTACTGAAAGAAAAAAAAAAAAACTGCCAACCAAGAATACTATACCTAGCAAACCTTAAAATTGAAGGAGAGGCCAGGTGCAGTGGTCCACACCTATAATCCCAGCCCTTTGGGAGGCGAAGATGGGCAGATCACTTGAGTCCAGAAATTCAAGACCAGCCTGGACAACATAGTGGGACCCTGTCTCTAAAAGAAGAACAAAAGCTAGGTGCATTGGCTTACACCTGTAGTCCCAATCCTTTGAGAGGCCAAGGCAGGTGAATCACTTGAGGCAGGAGTTTGAGAGCAGCCTGGTCAATGTGGTGAAACCCTGTCTCTGCTAAAAATACAAAAATTAGCTGGGTGTGGTGACACATGCCTGTAATCCCAGCTACTCAGGAGGCTAAGGCAGGAGAATCATTCGAACCTGGGAAGTGGAGGTTGTAGAAAGCTCATGCCACTACATTCCAGCCTGGGTGACAAAGAGACTCCATCCCCCAACTCCCACCAAAAAAAAAAAAAAAAAAAAAAAAAAAAGAAAGAAAGAAAGAAAAGAAGAAAAAGTTTTCTTTAATGAAGGAAAGATAAACTCTTTCAGGAAATCAAAAAAAAAAAAAAAAAAAAAAACCTAGGGAATTCATTACCACTAGCCCTGCCTTACAGGAAATGCTTAAGGGAGTTCCTCAAATTAAAATAAAAAATAAAAACATGCTAAACAGCAATATTAAAGCATATAAGAACATAAATATCACTGGTAAATGCATAGAAATATACAAAATAATAAAATATTTTGAGTCATAAAATGCTTTTAACCCTAATATGAAAGTAAAAAAAAATTTTTGTTAATATTCACAAAATATTTTAAAAAGTAAATGTAAACTACAAGAACATAAAGTGGGTGCAGGGAGTAAAAGTGCAGAATTTTTGTATGGAATTGAAGGTGAGTTGTTACCAAATTAAAATAAATGGTTATAACTACAAGATATTTTATGCAAACCTAGAGATAACCACACACAAAAAAGACTCTGAATAGATATATAAGTTTAAACAAAAGAATTTAGGCTGAATGTGGTGGTTCATACCTGCAATCCCAGCACTTTGGGAGGCTGAGGCAGGCAGATCACTTGAAGTCAGGAGTTCAAGACCAGCCTGGCCAACATGGCAAAACCCTATCTCTACTAAAAATGGAAAAAAAAAAAAATAGCTGGTGTGGTGGTGCACTCTTGTAGTCACCACTACTCAGGTGGCTGAGGCACGAGAATTGCTTGAACCTGGGAGGCAGAGGTTGCAGTAAGCCAAGATCATGCCACTGCACTCCAGGCTGGGAGATAGAGCAAGATTCTGTCTCAAAAAAAAAGGAAAAAAAGAAAAAAGAATTTTAACAAAGCATTACAGAAAATCACCAAAAAACAAAGGAAACCAGGAAGAGAGAAAGAAAGGAATAAAACAACTATAAAATAGGCCCAAAAAATGGCTATAGCAAGTTATCATCTATTAATAATCACTTTAAATGTAATTGGATTTAACTCTTCAATCAAAAGGCATAGAGTAGCCAAATGGATCAAACAACAACAGCAACATCCAGCAATATGCTGTCTACAAAAGACTCACTTTAGATTTAGGAGCATAAATAGGCTTAAAGTGAAGGAATGGCAAAATATATTTCATGCAAATGGTAACCAATAGAGAGCAGGGGTAGCTATATTAATATTAGACAAAATAGACTCAAGTAAAAAACTGTCACAAGAGACAAAGAAATTCATTATCTAATGATAAAAGGGCCAACACAAAGGAAGATATGACAATTCTAAATGTATACGCACTCAATATCAGAACACCTAAACATGCAGAGCAAATATCAACAAATCTAAAGGGAGACATTAATAGCAATACGATAATATCAGGGGACTTCTATACCCCACTTTTTAAAAGCCTATGGATTATATTGAATATATCCTTAATTTTGAAATGGATAAAACATCCAGATAGAAAAGCCAATAAAGAAACAGCTGACTTGAACAAGAATATAGGCCAAATGAACCTAATAGACACTAAAAGAACATTCTACCCAACAGCAGAAGAATACACATTCATTCTCAAGTGCACACAGAACATTCTTCAGAATAGATCACATGTTAAGTCAAAAAACAAGTCTTAACGAATTTAATTTTTTTATTTTTTATTTTTTATTTTTTTGAGACAGAGTTTCGCTCTTGTTACCCAGGCTGGAGTGCAATGGCATGATCTCGGCTCACTGCAACCTCCGCCTCCTGTGTTCAGGCAATTTTCCTGCCTCAGCCTCCTGAGTAGCTGGGATTACAGGCATGTGCCACCATGCCCAGCTAATTTTTTGTATTTTTAGTAGAGATGGGGTTTCACCATGTTGACCAGGATGGTCTCGATCTCTTGACCTTGTGATCCACCTGCCTTGGCCTCCCAAAGTGCTGGGATTACAGGCTTGAGCCACCGTGCCCGGCTTAACAAATTTAAGATCAAAATTATTTCATGTATTTTTTCTGACAACAACAAACTGAAATTAGATATCAATAGTAATTTTTTAGAAAGGAAAGTTTACACAACATGAAACTAAACAACACACTCTTGAACTACCATTGGGTCAAAGAGGAAATCAAAAGGGGATTTTAAAAACATATCTTCAGACAAACAAACAAAAACACAACCTACCAAAATTTATGGGACTCAGCAAAAGCAGCACTAAGAGAGAAATTTATAGTAATATATATTCTATTAGTCCATTTTCACAATGCTGATAAAGACCTAGCCGAGACTGGGCAATTTATGAAAGAAAGAAGTTTAATAGACTCACAGTTCCACATGGCTGGGAGGCCTTACAATCATGGCGGAAGGTCTCACATGGTGGCCAACAAGAGAAGAGAGCTTGTGCAGGGAAACTCCCCCTTATGAAACCATTAGATCTCATGAGACATATTCACTATCATGAGAATAGCATGAGAAAGACCCACCCCCACAATTTAATTACCTCCTACTGGCTCTCTCCAACAACACATGGGAATTGTGGGAGCTAATTATTATTATTATTATTTTTTGTAGAAATGGGTTTTCACCATGCTGCCCAGGCTGTTCTCAAACTCCTGGGCTCAAGCAATCCACCTGCCTAGGCCTCCCAAAGTGCTAAGATTACAGGTGTGAACCACCATGCCCAGCCTCTTTTTCACAGAAGAAGGATCTGGCTATGTTGCCTGGGCTGGTCTTGAACTCCTGGACTTCAAGCAATTCTTCCTTGGCCTCCCAAAGTGCCAGGATTACAGGTTTGAGCCTCCATGACTGGCCGTAGCAATTCTATATTCTAACAACAAACTATCCAAAAAAAAGAAATCAAGAAACAATCTCATTTACAATAACTTTTTTTTAAGATGTAGGAATAAACTCAGCTAAAGAAGTGAAAGGTATATACACAGAAGACTGTAAAACATTGATGAATGATATTAAACAAGACATAGATAAATAGAAAGATGTTTCATGTTCATGACTGGATAACTAATTTGTTATTTATCCAGTGTCCTTACTACACAAAGCAATGTACAGATTCAGTGCAATCCCTATGAGAACACCAATGGCGTTCTTGGCATAAATGAAAACACAAATCCTGAAAATCACATAAAGCTACAAAACGCCAAATAGTCAAAGCAATCTTGAGCAAGAAAAGAATGGGAAGCATAATACTACCTGATTTCAAAATATACTACAAAGCTACAGTAATTAAAACAACATTATACTGGCATAAAAACAGACACACCAATGGGACAGAATAGAGAGCTCAGAATTAAATCCACAAATTTATGGTCAGTTGATTTTCAACAAAGATGCTAAAAACACTGAATAGGAACACATAGTCTCTCCAATAAATGATATTGGGAACATTGGGTATGCACATGCAGAAAAATGAAATTGAACCCTATATACAAAAATTACTCACAGTGACTTTAAAACTTAAACACAAGACCTGAAACTGTCAAAATTCTAAAAGAAAACAAGAAGGAAAGCTTCTTGACATTGGTCTGGGCAAAGATTTTTCTGAATATGACATCAAAAACACAAGCAACAAGTGCAAAAAGAGACAAATGGTATTGCATCGAACTAAGAAGCTTCTGGACAGCAAGCACAACATCAACAGAGTGAAGAGACAACCTATGGAATGGGAAAAAATATTTGCAAACCATATCTGATAAGGAGTCCAAATCCAAAATATGTAATAAACTCATAGAACTTAATGACCAAAAAAACCTGTTTTTAAAATGGACAAAAGACATAAACAGATTTTTCAAATGAAGACACACAATGACCAACAGGATATGAAAAGGTGTTCAACATCATTAATTATCAGGGGAATGCAAATGAACACCACAATGAGATGTCATCTCACACCTGTTAGAACGGCTATTAGCAAAGATACAAAAGACAAGAAGTGTTGGCAAGGATGTGGAGAAAAGAGAACCCTTATGCACTGTTTGTAGCAATCCTCATCTGGGCATGTATCCAAAGGAAATTAAATCGTATCTTGAAAAAAATCTGCATATATATATATATATATATATACACATATATATTTATCTATATTAAAAAATCTATATATCACTATATATCCTTTCTCTATTTACATAAACAAAAAGATAATTTTTCGCCCTTAAAAAGAAATGAATCCTGCCATTTAAAACAACATGAATGCACCTGGAGAATATTATGCTAAGTGAAATAAGTGAGGAACAGAACGACATATTCTACATGATCTCACAGACATGTGGAATCTAAAATAGTCAAACTTATTGACGCAAAGAGTAGAATGGTGGATGCCAGGAGCTGAGAGGAGGGGCAAATGAGGAGAGGTCGATCAGAGTACAGTTTTATAAATTCTGGAGAGTTAGTGAAAAGCAATGTGACTATATATAACAATACTGTATTGTCTACGTGAATTTTGCTAAAAGAGTCTATCTTAAGTGTTCTCACCATAAAAAAAGGGTAACTATGTAAGGTGATAAATATGTTAATTATCTTGGTTGTAGTGATCACTTCACAATGTATATGTATATCAAAACATAAAGTTTTACAGCCTAAACATGCATAATTTTTGTCAATTGTATCTCAAAAAAGCTGAAAAATTCATATAATTTAACATAACAGTTTGGATGAGAAAAAACATGATTTTCTCAGTAAGTGCAGAAAATTATTTTTTAAAATTCAACATCATTCATAATAGAAAATATTCGAAAATGAAGAATAAAGGAAATACTTTCAATCTGATAAAAGACATCCACAGGAAACCTAAAAGTGGTGTTATACTTACTGTTCAAATGTTGAATATTTTCTCTCCATTGTTTGGAATAAGACAACATGTCTATTTTCACCACTTTTATTCAGTGTTGCACTGGAGGTCCTGGGCAGTATAATAAGACAAGTAAAAACCAAATGCATATATTTTATGTTAAGCCATGATAAAATAAAATTTAAAAATAAAAGTTATGGTTCACTTTTAGTTTCACATGCAAAGAGCATGAAAGTCATCACTCCCATCCTCATTTAAAAAAAGAAAAAAAAAGCTGAACAAAAATCAACAATTATTCCTAGATTTATCAGAGAATTTACATCACAGGACAAACTACTGCCACAAAAACTGGAGAAATAAGTGAATATGGAGAATCACAACAAATAGGAAGACTTAAAGAATAATTGACTAATTGCTAAGTTGGGGCACGCACTAGCTTGAGAAATAAAAACCTTTTGAGGCAGAGCCCTGTGAGTACCCCCACTCACTTTCATGAGTTTTGCCTCTAGGAACCCCACAAGTTCTCACAGTAAAGATGGGGAAAATATCCCCTCCAGCAGCTGGATGGAAACAGTAACCATCTTGAAATATATGCAGAGGGTTCTGGTCACCTTAACAAAGAGGTGCTCTCAAGGGAAAGTATTCTACCAAAGCCTATCTCATGCAGGGGAAAGGAAAATACTCAACTCACCCCTCTCTAGCCTTCTTGTCTTATCTATGGTAAGTGATTGTGCTGAGAAGCCCTTGTGAAAGTCACATCCCAGGGGCACAGGCTCACTGACTGAGACCTGCTTATAGGATTTTACAATGCTTCCCTTCCCCCTACATTTTACCATCATATCAACAAGGTGCCTGTATAACAACAAGGGACTACGGTTAAAAGAATTGCAAGCTCTGACTCTAAGAAGCCTCTAGGGAGGCCGGGCGCGGTGGCTCAAGCCTGTAATCCCAGCACTTTGGGAGGCCAAGGTGAGTGGATCACAAGGTCAAGAGATCGAGACCACCCTGGTCAACATGGTGAAACCCCATCCTACTAAAAATACAAAAATTAGCTGGGCATGGTGGCGCACGCCTGTAGTCCCAGCTACTCGGGAGGCTGAGGCAGGAGAATTGCTTGTACCCAGGATGCGGAGGTTGCGGTGAGCCAAGATCGCGCCATTGCACTCCAGCCTGGGTAACAAGAGCGAAACTCCATCTCAAAAAAAAAAAAAAAAGAAGTCTCTAGGGAAAGCCAAAGACAGCAGAGGAGACAAAAACAAGGACACTTGAGGAAATTACCTCTGGCCACTGCAGCCACACCACAGTAAAGACAGCCTAATATCCTCCCAGATAATCATAAAACTTCACACAAAGGCCTATTTACTTCAGTTCCCTTTACCTCTTACAAAGCATAGCAAAAAATAACTAAAATAAGGCTGAGTGTGGTGGCTTACACCTGTAATCCCAGCACTTCGAGAGGCTGAAGTGGGAGGATCACCTGAGGTTAGGAGTTCTAGACCAGCCTGGCCAACATGGTGAAACCTCATCTCTACTAAAAAATACAAAAATTAACTGGGCATGGTGGCAGACACCTGTAATCCCAGCTACTAGAGAGGCTGAGGCAGGACAATCACTTGAACCCGGAAGGCAGAGGTTGCAGTGAGCCAAGACTATGCCATTGCACTCCAGCCCAGGCAACAAGAGCAAATCTTCATCTCAATAAATAAATAAAATAACACCCACAATCTGAAGAGACAAAGCAGGCAATAGAACCAGACCCAGAGGGCATAGATTTTTGAATTATCAGACTGGGAGTGTAATATAACTATGATTAACATACTGAGGATGCTAGTGGAAAGGGGAACAACAGGCAAGAAGAGATGGGTAATGAAGCAACATGCTAGAAATTTTTTAAAAAGGCAACAGAAATGAAGAATTTGTTTGATAGGCTTATGAATAGATTGGACACGGCCAAGGGGGAAAAAAAAAATCAATGACTTTGAGAACATGTCAATACAAACTTCCCAAACTGAAATGCAGAGAAAAAATGAATGAAAAAATAGAACACAACATCTAAGAACTGTAAGATAAATACAAAAGCTGTAACACATGCATAATGTGACCACCAGAAGAAACAAGAGAAAAAAACAGAAGAAATGTTTAAAGTAATAATGGCTGAAAATTTTCCAGAATTAATGACAGACAACAAAACACAGATCCAGGAAATTCACAAAACAACAGCCAGGATAAATATCCAAATATCTACACCTAGGCATATCATAATCAAATTGCAGAAAATCAAAGAAAAAGAGAAACTTCTGAAAGAAGCCAGAGGAAAAGCAAAGCATTACCTACAGAGGTACAAGATAAAAATTACATTGAACTTTGCTCAGATATCATGCAAGAAGAGAATGGAGTGAAATATTTAAAGAATTGAAAAATTTTAAACTCCAGCCTAGAATTCTGTATCCAGCAAAATTATCCTTCAAAAGTGAAGGAGAGAGGATTCTGGGCAGATAGATGGCAGTGATCGATCTCTCCATCTAGACAACTACTGTGCTGGCACAATCTACCTGATGTAGCTGTTTTGGAACTCTGGAGTCTAGAAGAGGGCTTGCAACTTGCTAAGTCTTGGATTTGTGGTTAACTTTGATCCATTTCAGTTCTAAGCATGGCAGTATCTACCCATTACCACACCCAAGCACTGTGGTAGGCATCCATGCACGTATTCCAGGAGCAGCTTGCACAGTTCCCAGGAACTCAGGTAGGCAATGAGGATCCTGTCCTCCAAATATTGACAATTTGTACTCTGATTATTGATTGCTGCTTTTGATCACAGAGGTCAGACACAGAAGTGGGCAGCTATTGTTACAACCTGCCACATGCTCACCCCATTGTTGCAAGCCCCTCCCACTCCAGCTGAAGCAACATCGAAAAGATTTAGAGGGCTAGAATGTCTTTTCCCCACACACACACTTCATTTTTCTCTTTTTCCTCTTTTGGGAGCCAGGGATTTAAAAACTAGGATATTCCAAGAAACCAAGTTAGAAAGTCATTAAACATATCCAGGAAAAGGGACAGGTCTAGAAGAGACCTGAGAGACCTTAAGTTTGCACTTCAGGCTGATCCTGGCACGGAGACAACTCACAACAACTTAAATGTTAAAAAGAAAAAAAAAAAAACCAGCAGACTCTGGGAAAGGGGGAGAACCTAATTTCCAGAGTTACTACATTATTCATCATAATGCCCAGTGTGAAAGGAAAATATCTTGAGCCCCCAAAATCACTAAGCTAAAGGGAAAAGTCAAGCTGGGATCTGCTTAGGGCAAACCTGCCTCCCAATTGTCTTGTTTTGGTCCTCTTTAGAAGGTGGTTTTATAATCACCTATAATGTAATAATTATAATATAATAATTATAATTACCTATTATAATCAGCTATAGAAGTCTAGCAGGTATTTTTAAATGTAGGTTTCTGTTAACTTTGGAGACTGTGACATTAGAATAGAGAAAAATCTTTCAATGACTCTCCTGGAGAGCTGAAATGTTCATGAATATCAAGCAGAACATAAGTTAACTGCATGATCTGAACTGATAGAAGACTAAAGTAATCTTTGTAACTTTTTGTTTAAACGTTGCTGATTCTTTGTTTTGTTTTTCAGCATCAAGAAAACTTTTTGTTTAAGCTATTGACAGCTTTTAACAATAAACTATACTCCTATGAACAAAATTTGGAGCATATTTGTTTCTCTCTACATGATTTCTCCAGAATTTGAAAACGATTTGTGAGTATTCTTAACTTATAACAATACAGTTATTTGCATAAGTACAATAAAACCCTGTTTTTGTCTGTAACAGGACACAATTGGAGAAGCTGGTTATTTTATGAAGGCTTTAACTGGAATGGTGTGTTTTCCTTTGAGAAATCAAACCTGACTTATGAAGCCAATAAAAGCCCCTTGGAAAAAGTGACCTCATACCTTTGTCTACACAGCGCCTGTACAGGATTTCTGACCTGAGCTAGGTAAAGAATGTCAGTTTCTGACAGGTCTTGGACCCCCAGGTTTATCTTGGAAGGTCTAGAGGAGAGGATCACCCAATTCATAGGTATTTGATGGCACAAATATATGGCTGGGCTCAGCTTTTAAAAAGTCTTATCTGAGATTCTTCCTGTGGAACACAGTTTCATCAAAGTCAGTTTAAAAGCCTATGTAAAAAATAATCATTCTTACTACACTGTATACAAATAATTAGGCCAAGTATAATAAAGTAAACCAGTCCTACTGTGATTTGTCTTTAGCAAAAATGGGAAACTGGAGAGAGAAAAAGTATTTTAAAACTATAGTAAACCTGTTGTTAAATTCTAGTCTTGCCTAATGTTTTTTCAAGTTGTATTGTTTTCTACAGTTTGAATCCAATTCTAATTTTTCTTGCTACAAGTCTTCAAAATAATGTTTTTTATTTTTTTTCCATTTTTCTCTCATTTTTCCTAATTTGGAGTCACTAAAAACTGATTTCTTAGAGCCCTGCGAATTGAAGCTAGACAACTTAAACTTCACAAGAAAATAACAGCAACTTATTTACATTCATAAGCCACTTTTTATTTTTATTTTATTTTATTTATTTTTTTTTTTTGAGACGGAGTCTCACTCTGTCACTTAGGCTGGAGTACAGTGGCATGACCTCGGCTCACTGCAACCTCCCAGGTTAAAGTGATTCTCCTGCCTCAGCCTCTCAAGTAGCTGGGAGTACAGGCACGCATTACCATGCCCAAATAATCTTTGCATTTTTGGTAGAGATGGGGTTCCACCATGTTTGCCAGTCTGGTCTCAAACTCCTGGCCTCAGGTGATCTGACCACTTTGGCCTCCCAAAGTGCTTGGCTTAAAGTCATAAGTCACTGTGCCCAGCCCATAAGCCACTTTCATATCTGCCTACTAATGTATGGACTTCAGAGTAATGTGGCCTATATCCATTTTCCAAAATTGTTCTTTTGTTTGTTGCTGTATTTCTCCCTTCCTCCCCCTATTTTCTTTTCATAAGACATGAAATTTCACAACTTTCTAAAAGTGAGCTTTCCTAATAACACAGGACCTACTTATCTAGGAGTAAACCATCCTAGCCATGAGAGATCAGATGAAACCAAGTACCAGAGATTCATTTTCTTCTAAAATGCTTTCGCCAAAAGATTTTTTAAAAGAAATAGGAGAAAATGTGAAAGAAACATATCTTGGGCCTGTAAAATCACTAAGCTAAAGGGAAAATTCAAGTTGGGAACTGCTTAGGACAAACCTGCCTTACATGCTATTCAGTCATCCCTCTGCTCGCTGAGATAAATGCGTATCTGATTGCCTCCTTTGGAGAGGCTAATCAGAAACTCAAAAGAATGCAGTTGTTTTTCTCTCATCTACCTGCGGCCTGGAAACTCCCTCCCTGCTTTTGCTTTGAGTTGTCCCACCTTTCCAGACTGAACCAGTGTTTATTTTACTTATATTGATAAATGTCTCATGTCTCCCTAAAATGTATAAAACCAAGCTGTGCTCTGACCACCTTGGGCAAGTGTCATCAGGACCTCCTGAGGCTGCATCATAGGTGCACATCTTCAACCTTGGCAAAATAATCTTTCTAAAGTAACTAAGACTGTCTCAGATTTTGAGGGTTCACACCCAGTATTCCATTTTCTTAAACTCATAGGTCATACAAAGAAACAGAAACATATGACCCATTCAAAGAAAATAACAAATTAACAGAAACTTTCACTGGAGAAAGATGATGTAGTAGACCTACTAGACAAACATTTTGAAACAACTGTCTTAAAGATGCTCAGAAAAATAAAGAAACTGTAGTAAAAGTCAAGAAAACAATGTATAAACAGAATGTAAATATCAATAAAGAGAAAACAAAAATAAACAGAAAAGAAATTCAGGAGCTGAAAAGCACAATAACTGAAATGGAAAATTTACTAGGGGAATTCAAAAGCAGAGTAGCACAAGCAGACAAAAGAATAAGTAAACTTGAAGATAGGATGGTTAAAATTATCAAATCCAAAGAACAGAAAGAAAAAAGACTGAAGAAAAGTGAACCGAGCCTGAAGGACCTGTGAGACATTATCAAGCAAACTAACATTTATTATGGGAGTTTCAGAATGAAAAGAAAGAGAGATACAAATAAATTATATAAAGAAACAATGGATTAAAACTTTCCAAATTTGATGAAAGGTGTGAATATAAACATCCAAGAAGTTCAACAAACTCCAAGTAGCATAAACATACCAAGATTTATGATAATCAAACCGTCAAAAGACAATGATAGAATCTCATCATCACTGGCTCATTATCACTGGTCATTAAAGAAATTCAAATCAAAACCACAGTGAGATACCATCTCATACCAGTTAGAGTAGCAATTCTTAAAAAGTCTGGAAACAGATGTTAGTGAGACTATGGAGAAATAGGGATGCTTTTACACTGTTGGTGGGAGTATAAATTAGTTCAACCGTTGGGGAAGACAGTGTGGCAATTCCTCAAGGATCTAGAACCAGAAATACCATTTGAACCAGCAATCCTATTACTGGGTATATACCCAAAGGATTATAAATCATTCTACTATGTTGATTGCAACTTTATTTACAATAGCAAAGACTTGGAACCAATCCAAATGCCCATCAATGATAGACTGGATAAAGAAAACATGGCACATATATACCATGGAATACTATGCAGCCAGAAAATAGAATAAGTTTATGTCCTTTGCAGGGACATGGATGAAGCTGGAAGCCATCATTCTCAGCAAACTAACCCATGAACAGAAAACCAAACACCACATGTTCTCACTCCTAAGTAGGAGTTGAACAATGAGAACACATGGACACAGGGAGGGGAACATCACACACCAGGGCCTTTTGGGGGCCGGGGGAAAAGGTAAAGGAGAGCATTAGGACAACTACCTAATGCAGGCAGGGCTTAAAACCTAGATGACAGGTTGATAGGTGCAGCAAACCACCATGGCACATGTATACCTGTGCAACAAACCTGCACATTCTGCACATGTATCCCAGAACTTAAAGTAAAATAAAAGAATTAAAAAAAAAAAAAAACTTACTCTAAAGCTACAGTAATTAAAACATCTGGGAGGCCCAGTGTGATGGCTCACACCTGTAATCCCAACATTTTGGGAGGCTGAGGCTGGTGGATCACTTGAGGTCAGGAGTTCGAGACCACTCTGGCCAAGATGGTTGAAACCCTGTCTCTACCAAAAAATACAACAATTAGCCAGGTGCAGTGGCACATGCCTGTAGTCCCAGCACTCAGGAGGCTGAGGCAGAAGAATCGCTTGAACCAGGGAGGCAGAGGTTGCAGTAAGCTGAGATTGTACCACTGCACTCCAGCCTGGGAGACAGAATGAGACCCTGTCTCAAAAAAACAAAAAAAACAAAAAATAAACACACAATACTGGCAATAAGCCAGACATACAAACAAATGGAATAAAAGAGAGAGCCCAGAAATAAACCTTTGCATATGTAGTCAATTAACTTCCAACAAGAGTGCCAAGACCATTCAATGAGGAAAGAATAATCTTTTCACCAAATAGTGCTGGAAAAACTGCATGTCCACATGAAAAAAATATGAAGCTGGACCCTTAGTTAACACCACATGCAAAAATTAAAATGGGTCAAAGATCTAAATTTAAATGCCAAAACTCTAAGACTCTTAGAAGAACACAAGAGGAAAGCTTCATAACTTGGATTTGGCAATGATTTCTTTCATCTTGCATGAAAGACACAGGTAACAAAAAAAAAAAAAGAGAGAAAAATTGGACCTCGTGAAAATTAAAAACTTTGTGCATCAAACTACACTATCAACAGAGAAAGCAATCCAGGGAATAGGAAAAAAAATTTGCAAATTACATAAAGGATTAATATCCAGATATGTAGGAAATTCCTAAAACAACAACAACAAAAACCTGATTCAAAAATAGGTGAAGGACTTGAATAAACATTTCACCAAAGAAGATATATTAATGGCTGATAAGCACATGAGAAAAGGTTCAACATCACTAATTAGTAACGAAATGCACATCAAAACCACAATGAAATACCACTTCACACCCATTAGAACGGCTACTATCAAAATTGCTGTCAGTGAGGATGTGAAAAAACTGGAACGCTTGTGCATTCCTGGTGCCAGTGCAAAATGGTGCACCTGCTGCTGAAAACAGTGTGACAGTTCCTCAAAAACTTCAAAATAGAATTACTATATGATTCACAAATTCTGCCTCTAAATATATACCTGAAAAGATTGAATACAGGATCTTGAAGAGATTCTGTACACCCATGTTCATGGTATTATTAGGCACAATAGCTAAAAGGTGGAAGCAACCCATATCCATCAACTGACGAATGCTTAAGCAAAATTTGGTATATACATACAAAGGAATATTAGCCTTTAAAAAGAAGGAAATTGTAACACATGCTACAACATAAATGAACTTTGTAGTCACGATGCTGTGTGAAATAGTGCTTTACAAAAAGACAAATAGTATATGCTTCCATTTATATAAGGTACTCAGAGACAGAAAGTAGAATGGTGTTGGTCAGGGGTGGAGAGGAAGGAGAATTGGGAGTTACAATTTAATGGGTACAGAAGTTCAGTACTGCAAAATGAAGAATTCTCAGATGAATGGTGGTGATTGTTGCACAGTGTGTAAGTACTAAATACCACTAAAGTGTACATACTAAAAAGCTTAGGAAGGTACATTTTATGTTACATGTATTTTACCACAATTTTTAAAGTGGAGGACAAAAGTGGAAAGACAAGGATTTCCAGTTTCTAATCAGGCAGGTAAAGAGCTTGAAAGTTGGGCCGGGCGCAGTGGCTCACGCCTGTAATCCCAGCACTTTGGGAGGCCGAGGCAGGTGGATCATGAGGTCAAGAGATCAAGACCATCCTGGTCAACATGGTGAAACCCCATCTCTACTAAAAAATACAAAAAAAAATTAGCTGGGCATGGTGGCGCGTGCCTGTAATCCCAGCTACTCAGGAGGCTGAGGCAGGAGAATTGCCTGAACCCAGGAGGCGGAGGTTGCGGTGAGCCGAGATCGTGCCATTGCACTCCAGCCTGGGTAACAAGAGCGAAACTCCGTCTCAAAAAAAAAAAAAAAAGTCATCACTTTGCCCTAACCAAGTAAAAAGCTGAACAAACTGGAAATCCACAACTTTTTATAGATCCACCAGTGAATTGAGCTCACAGGGCAAGCTGCTGCCCCTCAAATTGGAGAGAGACAAGCAGATACAGAAAATTACAACTTACCATGGCAGAAACCTGTGAATGGAAACTCCCACATAAACCAAAACCAGGGTAAAAAAAACATAAAATGCTAGAGCATCCACATGGATATTTCTGAGAGGCTAAAAGTCCAGGGGGCCAGTGTTGGGTGAAGGATTGTCCACACTTGGTGGGTTTTACCTCCAGTAGGTCTACCAGAAATCACAGTAAAGATCAGAGAAAAAAATCCCTTCTACTTCTGATGGGGGAGGGGAAGAGTCACTGTTTTGAAACACAGCAGAGCACTATGTTCTTTATAAGGCCTTCTCTCAAGGGAAACTATTTTAACCAGAGCCTAACCTATTCAGGTTTTCTCTGAAACTAACCAACCTGGGCCAAGGGAAATACCCAACCCTAGACCCTTCTAGACATCTTGTTCCACCTAAGGAAGAAGAAAACTGAGAAACACTGGTGAAGTTCACAGTCCAGGAGCACAGGCTCCCGGAAAGACTGAAACCTAATCACAGAACTGGAGAATGCTTTCCCTCCCCATGCACACTACCACTCCATCACTAAAGGCCTATATACCACAGTTTCTCTAACATTCCCACCATATCTCACCCTGATTCTGATGCTTGTTCATTCTCCTCAAACTGTGTATTTTGTCTTTTATTATGCCTTGTAACTTTTTTGTTGCAAGGGATATCAAACCATATAAATAATTCTGTTATAAAGATACATACATGCGTATCTTCACTGCAGCACTATTCACAATAGCAAAGATGTGGAACCAACCCAAATGTCCATCAGTGATAGCTGGATAAAGAAGATGCAGTGCACATACCCCATGGAATACTATGCAGCCATAAAAAGGAATGAGATCACGTCCTTTGCAGGGACATGGGTAGAGCTGGAAGCCATTATCCTCAACAATCTAACACAGGAACAGGAAACCAAACACCACATGTTCTCACTTATAAGTGGGAGCTGAACAATGAGAAAGCAGGGACACAGGGAGGGGAACAACACACACTGGGGCCTGTCGAGAGAGAGCATTGGGATCAATAGCTAATGCATTTGGGGCTTAATTACATAGGTGTTGAATTGACAGATGCAGCAAACCACCATGGAACACATTTACCTATGTAACAAACCTGCATGTTCTGCACATGTATCCCGGAACTTAAAATAAAATTAAATTTAAAAATGTTTTTAAATTATCAGACCAGGAATTTATAAATAGTGTAATTAATATGCTAAGGGCGCTAATGGAAAAAGTAGATTACATACAAGAATGGATGGATAATGTAGGCAGAGAGATGAAATTCCAAGAAAGAATAAAAAGGAAATGTTAGAGACCAAAAACGCCGTAACACAATTAAGAGTGACTTCAATGGGCTCATTTCCTCAGCCTGGACATTGCTAAGGAAAGAATCTCTGAAGCTGAGTACATATCAATAGGAACTTCTAAAACTGAAAAGCAATGAGATTTTTAAATGGGACAGAATATCCAAGAACTGCAAAACAACTACAAAACGTGTAAGAAACATACATAATGGGAACGCCAGAGGGAGAACAAAAGGAGAGCAAGACAGAAGGAATATCTGAGGCAATCATGATCAAGTATTTTCCCAAGTTAGTTTCAGACACTGAGGACGGGTCCAGAACTCTCAGAGAACATCAGGCCTGATAATACCAAGAAAACAAAAATAAACAAACAAAAACTATAACTAGGCATATCACATTGAAACTCCAGGCCTGGCATAGTGGCTCACTCCTGTAATCCCAGCACTTTGGGAAGCCAAGGCGGGCGGCTCACCTGAAATCGGGGGTTTGAGACCAGCCTGGCCAACATGGTGAAACCCTAGTCTCTACTAAAACTACAAAAATTAGCCTGGCATGGTAGTGGGCGCCTGTAATCCAGCTACTCAGAAGTCTGAGGCAGGACAATCGCTTGAATCTGGGAGACAGAGGTTGCAGTGAGCCTAGATCACACTCCAGCCTGGGAAACAAGAGCAAAACTCAGATTCAAAAAAGAGAAATTACAGAAAATCAGAGGAAATCTTGGAAAAGGCCAGAGAGAAAAATTGCTTACCTATAGAAGAGCAAAGGCAAGCATTACCTCTAACTTATCCTCAGAACCCATGAAAGCAAGAAAGGAATGATGTGAAATATTTAAAGAATTGAGAGAAAAAAAATCATTGACTCAGAATTCTGTACCTTTTGAGGTTATTCTTCAAAAGTGAAAGAGAAGTAACAACTTTCTCAGACAAACAAAAATTGAGGGAGTTTTTTGCCAGTAGGCCTGACTTTCAAGAAATCTTAAAAGAAATTCCTCAGAGAGAAGAAAAAATATATAAGCAGAAATTCAGATTACAGAAAGAAAGGAAAAACATTAGAAATAATTAAGTGAAGGTAAAATAGGAACTTTTAAAAATTAATTTCTAATTAATCTAACAGATAACAGTTTATTCAAAATAATAGCAATAGCTACAATGTATTTAATGATTACAGCTTATGTAGAAGTGAATTAATGACAGTAATAATACAAGGGATAGGAGGAAGGAATTAGAAACACTTTATTATAAGATACTTGCATTACCCATGAAGTGACATCGTTTTTACTTAAAAGTGAACTTAGATTAGTTGTTCATGTATTTTGCAAACTCTAGGGCAATTACTAAAAAAATTGAAAAAGAAGTATTGATAAGCTAAAGAAAGGGAGAAATGGAATCATATAAAATGATCCGTTAAACCACAAAAAGCAGAAAAAGAGTGGAAGACAGAAACAGAAACAAAAGGGACAACGAATAGGAGACAATGATGAATCCGATAGATAGTACTTTCAATGGCAAAAACGGCAGTCACTTTTGCACCAACCTAATAGTTACGTCAATAATCACTTTAAATTTCAATGGACTAAATACACCAACTAAAAGACAGAGATTGTTAAAGTGAGTCACAAAACAAGACACACTTGTTGTCTACAAGAAGCCCACTTGAAACATAAAGACATACATAAATTGAAAAGAGATGAAGAGGCCAGGCACAGTGGCTCATAGCTGTAGCCACAGCACTTTGGGAGGCTGAGGCAGAAGGACTGCTTGAGGCCAGGAGTTTCAGACCAACCTGGGCAACATGGAGAGAACTCATCTCTATTTTTAAAAAAATCAAAATTAGAATTTATAAACAAGGATGAAGAAAGATATAAGCTAACACTAACTTAAAAAAAAAGAGAGAGAGATGGAGTAGTTTTTACTTTCAGACAGCAGAATTCAGAGCAAGCAAAATTTTTACAGATAAAGAGGGGCAATACGTAATAATAAACAGGTCGATACTTCAGGAAGACATAATAATTCTTAATGTGCATGTACCTAACAACAGAGCATGAAACACATGAAGCAAAAACTGAGGAAACTCCAAGGAAAAAGAGATCAATCCACTATTATAGTTGGTGGCTTTAACACCCTTCTATCTGAAATGAACAAAACCATCAGGCAGCAAGTCAGTAAGGGCATAGCTGAAAACAGCGCCAAATATCAACTGGATATAATTGACATTTATGGAGACTTCATCCAGCAACAGCACAATATACATTGTCCTCAAGCTTACAGGGTCATTGTTCAAAATAGACCACATTCTGCTCCTTAGGACACACTAAATAAATTTAAGAGGATAGAAATTACATGATGTTTACTCTCAAACCACAGTGAAGCTAAACTAGACATAAATTACAGAAAGATAACTGGAAAACCCAAAAATACTTGCAGATTGGTTAAAAAGGAAGCATTTAAATAACACTTGGGTCAAAGAAGGAATCTTGAGAGAAACTTAAAAATATTTTGAAGTCAATGAAAATGAGAATACAACATTTGGATTCAATAAAAGTGGTGCTTAGAGGGAAATTTATAGCATTGAATGCAAATATCAAAAAAGAAAATCAATAAGCTTCTACCTTAGGAAACTAGAAGAGGAACAGCACATTAAATCCAAAGTAAATGAAGAAAAAAAAAGAACCCAGTCCCACCAGCAGACTCAAACTCCAGGTTTGCTCCCGTGGATTTAGGCTTCAGGTCCAACTCCACAGAGCCAGGCATCAAGCCCACCTGCTGAACCAGGCACCAGGCCAGGCTGCCAGAGAAATCCAGCTGCAAGTCCAATTACCTGCCCAGAATCTCTGGACAGGCTGACTGGTGAAGGGCTTTCTCTGCTGAAGCCAATCTATAAAGACTGGAAGAAGTGTCTGCTTATTCAGATGCACAGATACAATGCAAGGCCACAAAGATCATGAATAATCAGCGAAACAAGATACCACCAAAGGAACAAAATAAAGCATCACTAACCAACTCTAAAGAAATAAAGGTCTATAAAATGCCCAACAAGGCATCCAAAATAATCATATTAAATAATCAGCAGCAGAGCTGGGCATGGTGGCTCACTTGGGAAGCTAAGATGGGAGGATCTCTTGAGTCCAGGAATTTGAGACCAATCAGAGCAACTTAGTAAGACCCCATCTCTTAAAACTTTTTATTTTAATTAGCTGAGCGTGATGGTGTATGCCTATAGTCCCAGCTGCTTGGGAGGCTGAGGAGGGAAGACTGCTTCAGCCTCAGAGTTTCAGGCTGCAGTGAGCTTACGTAGCTATGTCTTAAGTCCATTTTGTCTCACTCTGTCACCCAGACATAGTGAGACCCACATCTCTATTTTTTTTTTAAATCAGCAGCAGAATACACATTCTTTTCAAGTACACACAGAACAGTCTCCAAGATAAAGCACATGTCAGGCCACAAAGCAGGTCTTAACAAATTTAAGAAGATTGAAATCCTATCAAGTTATCTCTTCTGAAAACAATGATATAAAACTAGAAATCAATAACAGGAGGAAAACTGGAAGATTCACAAATATATGGAAATTAAACAACACATGAGCAACCAATGAGTCACAGAATAAATCAGAAGGGAAATAAGAAACTATCTTCAGATACATGAGAATGGAAATACAACATATCAAAACTCATGGGATGCAGCACAAGCAGTTCTAAGGGGGAAGTTTAAAGTAGTAAATGTCTGTATTAAGAAAAGAACAACCCGGCCGGGCGCGGTGGCTCAAGCCCGTAATCCCAGCACTTTGGGAGGCCGAGGCAGGTGGATCACAAGGTCGAGAGATCGAGACCATCCTGGTCAACATGGTGAAACCCCGTCTCTACTAAAAATACAAAAAATTAGCTGGGCATGGTGGCCCATGCCTGTAATCCCAGCTACTCAGGAGGCTGAGGCAGGAGAATTGCTTGAACCCAGGAGGCGGAGGTTGCGGTGAGCCGAGATTGCGCCATTGCACTCCAGCCTGGGTAACAAGATTGAAACTCCATCTCAAAAAAAAAAGAAAAAAGAAAAAAGAAAAGAACAACCCAACATTATACCTCAAATAACTAGAAAAAGAAGAAAAAAGCCTAAAATCAGCAGAAAGAATAAAACAATTAAGATCAGAGTAGAAATGAATAAAGCCTGGAAAACTAATAGAAAAGATCAGTGAAACTAAGAGTTGATTTTCTGAAAAGATAAACACAATTGACCAACCTTTAGCTAGAGTACAAAATAAAAGCAGATTTAAATAAATAAAATTATAAATAAAAGAGACATTACAATTGACATTGCAGAAATACAAAGTATCATAAGAGACTGCTATGAACAATTATACACCAACAAATTGGATAACCTAGAAGAAATAAATAAATTCCTAGAAATTTACAACCTACAAAGACTGAATCATGAAGAAACAGAAAATCTGAACAGACCAATAACAAGTAAAAAGATTGAATCAGTAATCAAAAATCTCCTAACAAAGAAAAGCCCAGGACATGATGTCTTCATGGGTGAGGTGAATTCTACCGAAAATTTAAAGAAGAATTAGTGCCAGTATTCCCCAAAATGCCTTCAAAAAACTGAAGATGAGAAAACACTTCCAAGCTCATTTTATGAGGCAAGCATTAACCAGAAGCCAAAGCCAGATAAGAACGCTACAAGAAAAGAAAATTATAGGCTGACATAGTTTGGATATTTACCCCCTCCGAATCTCACGTTTGAATTTGATACCCAATATTGGAGGTGGGGTCTACTGGGAGCTGTTGGATCATGGGAGCAGATCCCTCATGAATGGTTTGGTGCTGTTTTTGTGGTAGTGATGTCTAGCTCTATTAGTTCCCTTGAGATCTGACTGTTGCAAAGAGCCTGGCAGCACCCGCCTCTCTTTTTTGCTCCCTCTCTCACCATGTGTCACACTTGCTCCCCCTTTGCCTTTCACCATGATTAAAAACTTCTCACCAGAAGCAGATGCTGTTGCCATGCTTTTGTGCAGCCTGCAGAACCATGAGCCAAATAAACATCTTTTCTGTGTAAATTACCCAGTCTCAGGAATTCCTTTGTAGCCACACAAAATGGACTTAAGACACAGATCAATATCCCTGATGCATGTAGATGCAAGCATCTTTAACAAAATACTGGCAAACCAAATTCAACAGCACATTAAAATAATCAAGCACCATGACCAAGTGGAATTTATCCCTGGGATGTAAGAATAGTTCAACATACACAAATCAATAAATGCAATACAACACATTAACAGAATGAAAAACTTGTGATCATCTCAATAGACACAGAAAAGACATTTGACAAAATTCAACATCCTTTCGTGATAAAAAAAAATAAAAAAAAACTCTTATTAAATTAGCTATAGAGGGCAAATACCTCAACATCATAAAGGTCATGTATGACAAGACCACAGCTAACATCTACTCAATGATCAAAGCTGAAACCTTGTCCCCTAAGATCAGGAATAAGAAAACGATACCCACTCTCACAACTTCTATTAAACATACTACTAAAGGTCCTAAACAGAAAAATCAGAAAAGAAGAAAAAATCAAAAGCATGTAAATTTAAAAGGAAGAAGTAAAATTGTCTCTGCAAGTGACTTCATCTTATCTATAGAACCCCAAAAGACTCCACCAAAAAACCTGTTAGAGGTTATACACAAGTGCAGTAAAGTTGTAGGATACAATATCAACATACAAAAGTCAGTAGCACTTCTCATCTACATTCATGCATCACTTAACAATGAGGATACACTCTGAGAAATGTGTCATTAGACAATTTCATCATTATGTGAACGTAATAGAGTGTTCTTACACAAACCTAGATGGTATAACCTACTACACATCTAGGCTATACGGTGTTGCTTCTAGGCTACGAATTTGTACAGCATGTCACTGTACTGAATACTATAGGCACTTGTAACACAATGGTTCATATTTATGTGTCTAAACATGGAAAAAGTATAGTAAAATATGATTTTTTTTAATATAAAAGATGGAACACCTGAATAGGGCACTTACCATGAACAGAGCGTGCAGGACTGGAAGTTGCTCTGGGTGAGTCAGTGTGAATGCTTAGGACATTATCACACGCTGCTGTAGATTTTATAAACCCTAGGCTATGCTAAATTTAGTTTATGTACACTTAGACTATGCTAAATTTATTTGATAAATATTTTTATTTATTTAATAGTAAATTAACCTTAGCTTACTATAATTTTTCCTCTATAAGCTTTTGAATTTATTTTTTAATTTTTTGACTCTTTTGTAATAACACTTAGCTCCAAACACAAACACACACTGGGCATGGTAGTGTGTGCCTGTAGTCCCAGCTACTTGGGAGGCTGATTGCTTGACCCAGGAGTTTGAATCCAGCCTGAGCAACACAGCAAGATTTCATCTCTAAAGAAAGAAAAACACAAACATATTGTATAGCTATACAAAAACATTTCCTTTATATCCTTATTCTATAAGCTTTTTTTCTATTTAATCTTTTGTTTTTAAACCTTTTGTTAGAGACACACACACATATTAGCCTAGGTCCACGCAGGGTCAGGATCATCAATATCATTGTCTTTCACCTCTACATCTTGTCCCACTGGAAGATCTTCAGGGGCAATAACACACAAGGAACTGTCATCTTCTATGATAACAACGCTTTCTTCTGAAATATCTCCTCTTGAAGGACTTGCCTAAGGCTGTTTTACAATTAACTTCTTTTAATAAGGAAAAGGAGTACACTTTAAAATGATTAAAAGTATAGTACAGTAAATATTTAAACCAGTAATCGTTATTTATTATCAAGTAATATATACTGTACGTAATTGGATTTGTTATACTTTTATGCAACTGGAAGCATGGTAGGTTTCTTTACACCAGCACCACCACAAGCGTGAGTAACGCGTTGCATTATCACCTTGTAATGGCTCCAGTGTCACTAGGTGATAGGAATTTTTCAGCTCCATTAGAACCTTATGGGAACACCCAGGTATATGTAATCTGTCAACGGAAACATCATTGTGAGGCTCATGACTATACTAACAGTGAACTATCCCAAAAAAATTTAATCCCATGTATTAAACAAAAATACTGAGGAATAATTTAATCGAGACAAAAGATCTATACATTAAAAACTATAAAACATCAATGAAAGGAATTGAAGACACAGAAAAATGGAAAGACAATCCATGTTCATGGATTAGAATAATTAATATTGTTAAAATTTCTATACTACCCAAAGTGATCAACAAATTCAATGCAATCACAATTTCTTTTTCTTTTTTTTTTCTTTCTTTCTTTCTTTCTTTTTTTTTTTTTTTTTGAGACAGACTCGCTCTGTTGCCAGGCGCCAGACTGGAGTGCAGTGGTGCAATCTCAGCTCACTGCAACCTCCACTTCCCGGGTTCAAGCAATTCTCCTGCCTCAGTCTCCCAGGTAGCTGGGACTACAGGCACGCACCACCATGCCCAGCTAATTTTTTTTGCATTTTTAGTAGAGACGGGGTTTCACCATGTTGGCCAGGATGGTCTTGATTTCCTGACCTTGTGATCCGCCCACCTCGGCCTCCCAAAGTGCTGGGATTACAGGCTTGAGTCACCGTGCCCGGCCTGCAATCACAATTTCAGTGGCATTTTTCTCACAGAGATAGAAAAAATAATTCTAAAATTCACAAGAACCACAAAAGAACCCAAATAGCCAAAGCAATCTTGAGCAAAAATAACAAAGCTGGAGGCTTCACACTACCTGATTTCAAAATATACAGCTGTCCCTTGATATCTATGAGGGATTGGTTTCAGTACTTCCAAGGATGCCAAACTCTGAGAATGCTCAGGTCCCTTACATAAAATGGCATGGTATTCACATATAACCTATGTATATTCACCTGCATACTTTAAGTCAAAACAAATTCACAAGAACATGCAATGGATAAAGAACAGTTCTTCAATAAATGATGTTGGGAAAATTTGGTATCCACATGAAGAAGAATGAAATTGGACCCTATGTCACACTATGGGTCAATTCAAAGTAGATTAAAAACTTATACATAAGGCCTGAAACTGTAAAATGACTAGAAGAAAACACATGGAAAATTTCTTGATGTTGGCCTAGGCAAAGATTTTTTGAATTTGACTCCTAAAGCACAGGCAACAAGGGCAAAACTAGACAAATAGGTTTGCATCAAACTATAAAGCTCCGGCACAGCAAAGCACAAAATCCACAGAATGACAATCTGTCGAATGGAAGAAAACATTTGCAAACCGTATCTGATGACTTCATATCCAAAACAGGTAATAAACTCATACAACTTAATAACCAAAAAACCTGATTTAAAATGGGCAAAGAATATGAATAGACGTTTTTCTTTTCTTTTCTTTTGAGACAGGGTCTTGCTCTGTGGCCCAGGCTGGAGTGCAGGGGTGTGATCTTGGCTCACTGCAACAACCACCTTCCAGGTTCAAGTGATGCTCATGCCTCAGCCTCCCCAGTAGCTAGGATTACAGGTACATGCCACCATGCCCAGTTAATTTCTTATTTTTAGTAAAGATGGGGTTTTATCACGTTGGCCAGGCTGGTCTCAAATTCCTGACCTCAAGTGATCTGCCTGCGTCGGCCTCCCAAAATGCTGATATTACAGGCATGAGCCACTGCGCCTGGCCAAATAGACGTTTTTCAAATGAAGACATAAAAATGGCAAACAGGATATGAAAAGGTGTTCAACATCACTAATTATCAGGGGGATACAAATGAACACCACTATGAGATGTCACCTCGAATCTGGCTATTATTAAAAAAGATAAAAGATAACAGGTGTTGGCAAGGATGTAAGAAAAAGAGAACCCTTGGCCAGGTGTGATGGCTCACACCTGTAATCAGTCCTAGCACTTTGGGAGGCTGAGACAGGCAGGTCACCTGAGGTCAGGAGATAGAGACCATCCTGGCCAAAATGGTGAAACCTCGTCTCTACTAAAAATGCAAAAATAGCCGGGCGTGGTGGTGGGTGCCTGTAATCCCAGCTACTTGGGAGGCTGAGGCAGGAAAATTGCTTGAAACCAGGAGGTGGCGGTTGCAGTGAGCTGAGATTGTGCCACTGCACTCCAGCCTGGTGACAGAGCAAGACTCTGTCTCAAAAAGAAAAAAAAAAAAAAAGAGAAAGAGAGAGAGATAACCCTTACACACTAAGTAGGGATGTAAATTTGTATAGCCATTATAGAAAACAGTATAGAGGTTTCTCAAAAAATTAAAAATAGAACCATTTTATACATAACCCAGCAATCCTATTTCTTCCTGTATAGTCAAAGGAAATGAAATCAATATTTTGAAGAGATACCTGCACCTCCATGTTCATTGCAACATTATTTGCAATAACCAAAATGTGAAATCAACCCAACTGTCTACTGGCAAATGAATGGATTTTTAAATGTAGAAGATACATACAATCAAATATTATTCAGCCTTAAAAAGGAAATAAATCCTGTCATTTGCCACAACATAAATGAACCTGGAGGATATTATGCTAAGGGAAATAAGCCAGGCAGAGAGAGACAAAAACTGCATGATCTCACGTATGAGATCTAAAAAAGCCAAAACTCAAAAAACCAAGAGTCGAATGGTGGTTGCCAGGGCCTGGGGAGAATACAGGAAGAGGGAATGTTGATCAAAGGGTACAAAGTTTCAATCAGACAGAATTAGTTCTGGAGATCTACTGTAGACCATGGTGACCATAGTTAATAATAACTATATTTGAAAATTGCTAAGAGAGATCTTAAGTGTTCTCACTACCAAACAAACAAACAAACAAACAAACAAAAAATCCAAACCTACATGAGGTGATTTTAAAAATGGTTAAAAAAGTAAATTTTATGTTATATATATATATATATATATATATATAAATATAATTTGACACAATTTTAAAAATCAGTGGTATTTTTATACACTAGCAACGAATGACAAGAAAATGAAATGATACTTTAAAAAACTATTTCTAGAGGGTAAGGTAGGCAGATCACTTGAAGTCTGGAGACCAGCCTGGCCAACATGGTGAAACCCCATCTCTACTAAAAATACAAAAATTAGCCAGGCGTGGTGGCAGGTGCCTATTATCCCAGCTACTCAGGAGGCTGAGGCAGGAGAATTGCTTGAACCCAGGAGGCAAAGGATGCAGTGAGCTGAGATCACACCACTGCACTCCAGCCTAGGGTACAGAGCCAGACTCCATCTCAAAAAAAAAAAAAATTTACTATAAAGCTACAGTAATTAAGACAATGTGGTGTTTATTCGGATAAACAAATAGATTGACAAAACACAACAGAATTCAGAAATAGACCCATCCACTTATGGTCAACCGATTTAAAGCAAGGGTGCCAGTATAACTTAGTGGGAAGAAGGTTCAGCAAACAACACTGGAACAACTAAATATCTATATGGGTAAAAAAAAAAAATACTGACCCCTATCTCACCCGCAAAAAATTAATTTGAGAAGGACCAAAGACCTAAATCTAAAAACTATAATGTTTCTTTAAAAAATCAGGGCCAGGCTTAGTGGCTCACGGCTGTAATATCAACAGTTCAGGAGGCCAAGGCAGGAGGATCACTTGAGGCTGGGAGTTTGAGGCTGCAGTGAGCCATGATATTGCTGCTGCACTCCTGCCTGGACGACAGAGCAAGACTCTGTCTCTATATTAAAAAGAGAGAAAGGAGGAAGGAAAGAGGAAGGAAGGAAGGAAAAGAAGGAAAGAGAGAAAGAAAAAAAGGAAGGGAGAGAAAGGGAGGGAGGAAAAGAAGGAAGGGAGGGAGGGAGGGAGGGAGGGAAGGAGGAAGAGGAGAGGAGAGGGGAGGGGAGGACAGAGGAGGGGAGGGGAGGGAAGCGAAAGAGAAAAAAATCAGGAGAGAAGTAACATCCATGAGAGTGACAGAGTAGGCAGCTTCAAGGACCCACGCCTCCCCAGGCATGCTTAAGTATGGTGTCTGCCTGGTTCCCATTGTTGAGTGTGGCGGCCATGCATGGATGATGGGCATGCAGTCCACATCCCAGGATTAGGAGCAGTGTGCATCAGACCTGCTTGGGCCATCAGACCCCCGCTTTCCCCAGGAGATGACTCCTTCCATTCACATTGCAAGAAGGTTGACAACACAGGTCTAACTCTCCTCTGATCCCCTGAGACTGAAGGAATGTTTACCTGTGAATGTCACTCCAACCCTTTTCTTAAACTTAGAAGGATCTTTCAAGGAGGAAAAATATCTCATGGTGCATAAATGTGGAGTTCAAGAATTTCTTGTTTTACTTCTGATTCATTTTCTTCAATTAGAGTCAAGTAAAATTAAATCTTCACTAAAAAAATAGACATATGGTATGATCCCATTTTTATGAAAGTATTTCTATCTCTCCTTCTATCTGTAAAAATGCATAGAAATATGTTGAGGATGCTGTACCAGAAATGTTAATGATGGTTATATTTGAATGGTAAAACTTGAGGTAATACTTTTATTTTCTTTTTGCACTTTTCTGCAATGCTTAAACTGTAGGGAATATATATTGTTTTCACAGAAAGAATAATTTTTTAAAAAAGAAAAAACTGATCCCCTGGCAAGAGGCCTCAGGTTTTAACACATCCCTATTTTACTTTCCTCCTTCTGCTCCTCCATTCCTGTCCCTCACCCTCAGTCCCCTCCATTTCCCTCTTCTCTTCCTGATTTCTCACACACGTGGACACACACATGCACACACACGTGTGCACACACACGTGCACACGCACCCTTTTCTCCTTCCCCTGCTTTCCCCACATCTGGCCTCTCCCACGGGCTGAGAAGTCCCAACTCTCAGTGCTTAGCTGCCTGCTGGCTCATGGGGGTAGGAGCAATAGGCTCCATTTTCCTTTTTCTGCTGGAACTTCAGGCGGAGACATCTTGAGGTAGTCTTGGGCCCCTCAGTGGTTCCTCCTTTCCCCTCTGCCTCCCACGACCCCCAAGTCTAGGACAGGAAGGTGAGCAGCCAGGCCAGACTGGGAGAATAAGGGAGAGCGCTGGCCTGATTCACGTTGCGGGAAGGTTGGTAATACAGGTCTAACTGCAGCTCTGGGCAATGTCCGGCCTCAGGGCTCTGGGGTATGGAGGATTCTGAATCTCATTCCCATCTCTGTGTCATCCCTCAGCTTCACTTTTCGTTCCCAGCCCCTTTGCCCAATGTATCCAATTCCTCTTGGATTTTGGTGTTCTGTCTCAAGGGTCTGCTGTGGGACAGGGCTCAAGTGTGGGAAGGCGGCCATCATCAGACTGCCCTTGTAACATGACTCTTCCCCTCTCCCTTTCCCACGTCAGGACTGGGAGAGCCAAGAACAGCATGGCCCGAAGCACCCTTGCCCAAGCCACAGGAGCTCATGGTTCAGTAAGAGTGAGCCAGGCCCACCCAGACAGGGCAAGGGCTACCCTGCAGTCTTACAGGACCAATGCAAGGGACAGGGGAAAGGATAGAAGTGGGCCTGGGAGAGCTTTCCAACATAGCCGTGGGAGAAACACCCATGTCCCAGTGTAAGATCTGGCTACCCAAGCAAAGCAACCTGGTAATTGCATGCACGAACAGTGAATTTACCATGATGGGTGGCTCCCTAGGGTGGAAGAGAACCCAAAATGCTGGGCACCTCTGGCCCTCAGTCCCCAGAAGGGGAAGAGCTTCCTTTGAGGAGTCCAAGTCTAACACAAGCAGAGGGATCAGTGTTTGTAGGACATGGACTATGGTATTGGAGAGGAAGAGATTCAGAGACATAAAGCCAGACAACTCCATACGCCAGGACTCTCAGCCTTGGGATGAGGAAGCTGGTGGGTCTTAGTAATGGTGCTAAGGACTGAGAGCTGAGGCATGAAGTCAGAGCAGTATCAGACCCAGACCATTCGCTGCCCACAACACGATAAGGATGGGTGAAAGGGATCTGTAATTCAGGGGTGTGGGTCATGGACTGAAGGGCGAAGCCATCGACATAACAGGACAAAAAATAAGGAGGCCACTCTCACAGATGCAGGAGGGAGAAATGAAGGGGCAGGTGGAAGAAAAGAGGTGGCAGGCAGATGTGAGGACTGGTCCTTGGGAATTCTTCCTGGGCTTCTTCCCTGGGCCACAGGCCTCTGGCTCTCCCTGCTAGATGGGTGGCAGGAATAGAAGGAGATTCTTCACTGGATGCCCTTTGTACCTTTTTAGCTGTGAACCATGTTCATAACCATGTTGTGTTGTTGCTGTTCTTATTTTACATTTTAAGGAAAATACTGCTGAGTCATGTGAAGAAGGGTTACTTTTTGGGCGCAAGAGGTTCAGCGCCCTGTCTTTGTCTGTCTGGACACTGGGGATGCTGGGCAAATGTCCTCAGAGTCCAGTTTGGCAGGAAGACACAGAAAAAGCCATACTGGAAGTGTGGGCTGGGGTTGTGGGTACCATGGGGTGCACTTCCCTGGTAACCAGCCACTGGGGGCAGCACCCAGGCCTGAGTTATTAGGGGATCTAGAATAGAGACCAGCCTAAAAGGGTTGCCAAAATTAGCAGAAGAAAATACAAGATGTCTAGTTAAAGTTCAATGTCAGACAAACAAAATTTTTTGGGTATGTCTCAAATGTTGTGTGGGACATATTTATACTAAAAGAGTATTCAGTGTTTATGACATTCAAATGTAATTGCACGATCTGTATTTTGTCAGTCGTACCTCCCAGATGTTGGCTGGAGAGGAGAAGCCATTTCTGCGATTTTCTTTGTTTTTGTTTCTGTTTTTTAAATTGTTTACCCAAATTTCCACAGCCTTGCCAGTCTGTGGATGCAAATGAGCTCACTTAAAAATAATGAACACCCTGGGCTGCCAGCTAATGCGGGACTTTGTCCCTCTGCGCTATGCAGTCTGGGGACTCCCCAGAAGCTGCTGTTTTCCAGTTCAGTGCCCACTGCCTTCTAGGCCACAGGAGGGCAGCGGTCGCCCAGCCAGAGCCATGTACCTTGGCGCCCTCTGCTGGTGAGCCCAGACAGCAAATTCCGGAGATGCCCAATGGCTCTGGGCTCCCCAACAGGCCCACCAAGCCAGAGCTCCCCCTGGGACTGGAGAAAGGCTTCCTTCTGGGCCTGACAGCAGATGGTGTCTCCAGCTGCTCCGCCTCTGCCCTCCCTGCTTCACCCACCCCCTCTCCCCACAAGCTCGTTCTGTCTTTGTAAGTGCCATGTGAACAGGCAATGTTCAGTCCATGCCTCCTTTTGGTTCCCTCTGCACCAAATGCTCGGCATGGTTCCATGCATTTGGAGGAGCCAGTGCCAGGCTGGCCAGCTGTGGAAAAGCCCACCATTCCTGGAGGCCACAGCCAGCTGCCCCTCCTGCTCCATTGCCCATACCATCCTGGAGGCCAGGTCCCCAGGGAAAGCCCTAGACTGCCAGATGAGCCTGTTCATTCATCTCTATCCATTTAAATGCCCCACCCTGACCCCAGGATGCCTGGGCCGGTCTGCAGAGGCTCCTTTTAAGGAAGGATGGCTCATTCATTTTCCATCTTCCCACCACACAGGGCTGGGTCTGTCTTGGTGGCAGACAGGTCCTAACATCAGGCAGAGCAGAGTTGACATTTAAACGCTAGCAGAATGATGGCTGCGAGGCTGTGGTGGGTATGAGGGGCCTTGCTGAGTCAAAGGCAAAGAGTGATTTTTTAAAATAAAGACACTTTATTTATAGGTAATACAAAATAAACCACAGGACAAACTACTGTGCAGGGGGAGGGGCAGCCCCCACGATAACCACCCTCCCCATCCCAGAGTAACTTATATAAAAAATAAAAAAGGCCCTAGATGGGGAAGAGGGGAGGGGCTGGGCTGGAAGCACCTTTGCTGGTTAGGATTGGGGCCTGCCATCCTCAGCCACTCTGGTCCAGGGCAGAGTGGACCCTGGCTTGCTCCTCTCCATGCCCTGGGCCTGGGCCTGGCCAGGAGGAAACACAGCTACAAGGGCAGTTGGTGGCCACTGCAGAGGCTCCCGGCCAAGGCCCCTGACTTCTGAGTCTGAAGAGTTGGGGTAAGGAGGTGGCTAAGTGACTTTGGGGGCAGACATGGGGTGGGCAATAAATTATTGCAGTGCTCCAGCCAACTTCCTCCTGGCCCTGGACACAGGTCTGCATTGGGTTTTGGGGAGCAGCCGTATCAGAGCAGGAGTATGGGGTCTTCAAAGAGATGATGTTGTCGAGTCCACCACCTCACGGCCATTGCAAACAGTGGGAACAAACTGGGAGCCAGACCCTAAGAAAAGGAAGCCAGAGGCTGGGGCCAACCCCAAGGTCCTCCATGGAGGGCAGGCAGTGGGTAAGCAGGGATATGAGGGGAGCCTCCCTTCCCTCTCCCATCCTCTCCTGCCAGTGTCATTTGGGGGGCACCTCAGCCCCAGATAAGAGAGCTCAGCAACCCAAGGAGCTGGGCAGGGAGAGGGGAACAGGCGGAGATGGCTGCTTAGGACACTGACCTTGGCCGAGGCTGGAGCTGGCCCTGGCAGCGGCACTGCCAAAGCGGCTGGTGGGTGCCCGGTGGCTAACCACGTTCTTCTGCGGCTGGAAGAGGATGATGTGCAGCTTGGGTGCAAAGAGGCAGCCAAGCACCACGGAGCCACTGAGGCTGACCGACACGCACATGGTGGTGGTCTGTACCTGCGATGGGTGAGTGGGTGGGCACAAGTCAAGACCTGGGCCTGACCCCAGGACCCCCTGCCTGGGCTGTGGGGGAGGAAGTGGGGGACACTAAGCATCCAACACTGGGCTATGATCCATTTGCCAGGTCCCAAAGCATTGCTAGAAAAGTTGGGCACAGTCTCAGCATCAGACCCAGACCATTTTCCCAGGGAGACCAGAGTTCCAGCTGAAGGGGCGAACATGCAGGGGTGCGTGTATGCACAAGAGGGTGTGCATTTGAGAGGGGCGCAGGTATGGAGTGCATGCATGTAGGTGTGTGTGTATATCTGTGTAGGTGAATGTATGTGGGGTGGTGAATTTCTGCAGGCATCTGCATGAATGTATGTGTGTGTGAGTGTAGGGTGCATGGCTATGGATTCGTTTGTTGGCAGGAAGAAATGTGTTATGTGTGCCAGTTGTGCCAGGGAATGTGTGTATGTAGGATATGTGTATGTGCATGCATACACTTGGCTAGTGTGTGTATACAAGTGTGTGTGTCCATGCACTTGTGGGTATGTTGTGTGTCCCAGGTAAGTCCTTAGCTGCCTATGATTGGCATGCAAATGCAAATCATATGCAAATACAGGCTGAGTCAGAGCAGAGTCCCTCCCCAGCCCTGGCCTCTTCCACCCAAGCAGGTGGCCCAGCAGGTGCAAGCAGAGCAGCCAAGCCCGCCGTCCCTGGCCCCCAGCACTGTGCCACCACACCTCTGTCCTGGGGAAGGGGCCTTTGCCGGGGCTTTCGCCTCAATTTTCCTGCAGTTCAGACCCTGCTCTGCACTCCAAAGCTGAGTGACCTTGGGCAAGGGATTGAACCTCCCTGAGTCTCTGTTTCTTCATCTGTAAAACGGGAGAGCCATGGAGCTTACTCAAGTCGTGAAGATTAACCAAGATGATCCTCTTATTCAGAACATAGCTCATCTGTCACCTCCTCAGAGGGAGCTTCCCTGACCACCCTATCTGAAGTAGCCATTGCCCCTTGGAGCTGGGGAGACCCATTGAGACACAGTGCCAGTTGGAACCAAATTTTCTCAGAAGCCACCAATGGAGGAACAATTTTCACCTGCTTTAGCTTTTCTCAACTCTTTGTCCTGGACCTCCTCCCCTGCCCACCTTGCTTTGTCTTTCCTGTCTTCCCTGGCTTCATCTTTCAACCCCTTCTGCAGCTGACCCCTCAGTGGAGCAGGGCAGAATCCTGTTCATTTGAACATATTTCTGTACCCCCATCTCCTCCCAGGATAGAGGATGACATGCAAGTCTTGAAATCTCAGCTCTCTCTAACTCGAGTTCCCCATCTCCCTGGGCATTTCCCTAGGCCCTATTCAGCCCTCCCACTTTCCCCTTGGGATCCACACAAGCTGTTGTCCCCTGAGCACCATTTAACCTCTTGGAGCCCCAGAGCTACCAGTAGATTAAATAAGATACCAGGAAACAGAGGGTCTGGTGTCCCACCTCCCTCCACCTCTGTGGCAGGTAGCTCACCCGGTAGTCACTGGAGGTGACATAGAAGATGGGCAGGAATGCCAGCCAGATGATGCAGGTGGTATACATGGTGAAGCCAATGAACTTGGCCTCATTGAAGTTTTCGGGACACTTGCGAGTCTTGAAGGCGTAAAGCGTACAGAGTGCGATGAGGAGCACATTGTAGGCCAGCGAGCCCAGCATACTTGCATCACGGTGGTTGCAGCGCAGTGTTACCACCTCCCGCCGTTCGGGAGCAGTCTCCTTGCCTGTGCCCGGCGCCTCCACCACCAGCCAGGCGACCACAATGAGCAGCTGGCCCGAGATAAGTGCCAGGCAGATGGCCACCTGTGAGGCAGGACTGATGAAGCGTGGCCGCTGGGCACCCTCCCGGGCCCCACCAAAGATGCGTGCAATGCGGTTGGTCTTAGTGAGCAGGGCTGAGTAGCAGACAGAGAAGGCAGTCCCCAAACCAAGACGCCGTAAGGTACACACTGCCGTGGATGGCTTGGCAATGAAGATGAAGGTCATGCAGTAGCAGAGGAAAACACCACCCAGCAGGATGTAGCAGAGCTCCCGACCAGAGGCCTTGACCACTGGTGTGGCATTGTGCCGCACGAAGACACCCAGCACAAAGAGGGTGGCCAGGGCACCCAGGCAGGCAATGGTGACGGGACCCACGGCCCAGGCGTCACCCCAGCGGATGTACTCCTGGGGCAGTTCGAAGCAGCCAGTCAGGCTGGCATTGGGCCAGTAGCCTAGGCCACAATCGGCGCAGGTGAATTCGTCTAATCGGTACTCATAGGGCTGGCACGGGATGCAGAGCCAGCAGCAGACCTCGCCCGGCTGCACACTCTTCACCTCATTCCGGAGACAGGGCTCACTGCAGCGAGAGGCAGGCAGGGGGCCGGCTAAGGGTGAGGCCCATGGGATGAGGCTGGTGTCCAAAGTCAAGCCTTCTGCCCAGTAGCCCACCTTCTGGTAGCGATAGCGCCCACCGCCTGCACGTAGATAGGTGAAGATGTTGTAGCGGCCAATACCATCACCAAAGCGGTCAAAGCGAACCTCGTTGTGGGTGTCAGCTGGACGAAAGGGGGCTAGGATGGGGGAGGGAAGGAAGAGAAGGTTGGACCGGTGTGCTACCCTGATGTGACCTCAACATCCACCCCAATATGGAACCCAACCGCCAGAGCTATGGCCACCACTAGCCCTTCCAATCCTTAACCCAAAACTAAATCCTGTCTTGACCCCAGTCATTTTTCTAAAGGAGAGATGACAACAAAGTCTTACCCCTAAACACCAACGTCAAACCCCAACCCTAAATGCTAAATGTAATCCCAGCCTTAAAGCCCAAACATCTCCAAAAACCTTAGGCCCACATCAGTTCCCAACCATGACTCCCCAAATTCAGCTTTAGTACTATCCAACACTTTCCAACCCAGGACCCAAATCCCAATTTCATCAAAACATACACCACAGCCCTCTCCCCAGACTCAGTGCTAAGGCTAAACCCAGTCTCAGTTCCAATCCTGTCCCCACTAACCCTAACAACTCCGGCTTCAGCACCCCCAGTTCTTTTTTTTAAATTTACTTATAGACACCTTTTATTTTTAAAGTTTTTCATTTTTTTATTTTTTATTTATTTTTATTATTTATTTATTTATTTATTTATTTATTTTGAGACGGAGTTTCACTCTTGTTACCCAGGCTGGAGAGCAATGGTGCGATCTCTGCTCACCACAACCTCCTCCTCCTGGGTTCAGGCAATTCTCCTGCCTCAGCCTCCTGAGTAGCTGGGATTATAGGCACATGCCACCATGCCCAGCTAATTTTTGGTATTTTTAGTAGAGACAGGGTTTCACCATGTTGACAAGGATGGTCTCGATCTCATGACCTCGTGATCCACCCACCTCGGCCTCCCAAAGTGCTGGGATTACAAGCGTGAGCCACCGTGCCCGGCCCAAAGATTTTTATTTTTTAAAGATTAAAATACTATACCTAATACTAGTTATATAGAATAGTATTACTAATGCAGCATTATAGTATTAGGTAGTGAGGAGTTCTACTAAGCTTTTTTTAAATTTTGCTTTAGGTGTATACTATATCCAGCATTTCTCCCCATGTTATTCCTCCCCACCCCCCACTGTCCCTCCCCTACCCCCCCACAACTGCCCCCAGTGTGTGATGCTGCTCTCCCTGAGTTCACATGTTCTCATCGTTCAACACCCACCTATGAGCAAGAACATGGGCAGCACCCCCAGTTCTAACAGCCACCCTGGTGTAAACTGAATCCCAACCTCAGTGGTCGCCTGCAACCACTTCCATTCACCAGAATGTGCTCGGTGGCTGGAAAATCACTTCCTCTCTCCACCCCAACTTTACCCCCCGTGAACCTCACATCTCCCAGCCAGGCTCTAGCCAGGATTTACAACCATCCCCAGCCCCAGTGAGAAATCAGAGTTCAAGAAAGCAGAAGCCATGCTTAAGGACCAGAGAGTGAATAGCGCAGCCTAGATTCAAACCCAGGTCCCCTCAAGCACCTACTCTTTCTACTCAGCCTCAAAATTCTCAAAATCCACCTCTAGCCCTACCATAAATTCCACCCAAGCCAAACAGGCTGAATTTAGCCTTGCTCTAACAACCCAATCAGACCCGAGTCCAACCCTAACCCCTACCCTAATTGTAGCATAAGTCTGAATGTCAGTTCTATTGGAATTACTCTTCATCGTAACCCTGGGCCAGGGCTTCCAAGCTTTGTCTCCCACTTTTCCCATGGTGACTCTTCCTGAAGCATAGTGATGATCTACAGAACTCATTTCTCTTAAAGCTGGCACTTTTATTAAAATAACTTTTGATTTGGGGAGACTTTCAGGCCACCTTGAGTGGAAAACCAAGACTAGGAATAGAAATTTTCCCTGAAGCTAGGCGCAGTGCTACATGCCTGTCATCCTAGCTACTCGGGAGGCTGAGGGAGGAGGATTGCTTGAGACCCGGAGTTGGAGGCTGTATTGTGCCTGTGAATCTGTGAATAGCCACTGCACTGAAACCTGGGCAACATAGTGAGACCCCATTGAAAGAGAAAGAAGAAAGAGAGAGAGAGAGAAGAAAGAAAGAGAGGAAGGAAGGAGAGGGAGAGAGGGAGGGAGGAAGGAGGGAGAGAGAGAAAGGGAGAAAGAGAGAGAGAAAGGGTGGGAGGGGAAAAGAGAGAAAAAGAGAAAGGAAGGAAGGAAATAGGGAGGGAGGAAGGAGAGAAAAAGAGAAAGAGAGAAAGAACAGGTGGGAGAGAAAGAGGGGGAAAGAGAGAAAAAGAAAAAGTAAAGAGAGAAAGAAAGGAGGAAGGAAGGAAGGAGGGAGGGAGGGAGGAAGGAAGGAAGAAAGAAAGGAGTGAGGTAGGAAGGGAGGAGAGAAAGAGAGAGAGAGAGAAAGAGTGTGAGGGAGAAAGAGGGGAAAGAGAGAGAAAGAAAGAAAAAAGAAAGAAGGAAAGAGGAAAGGAAGGAAGGACAGAAAGAAGGAAGGAAGGAAAGAAAGAGACATTTTCCCTGAATAGAGTGTGTCATCCTGATGCTCACCCTCAAGGCAGACTGATTCTGACTCTCACTGCTGCCTGAGAATGGGCTGCTTGAGGTCTCCTGGTCTCCACCCCTGGCAAGATAAGGAGACAGAAGGTAGAAGGCAAGGCCCAGAGAGGAGCCAGAGACCCTCAAAATGGCAGGACCAGGCCAGAGATCTACTCTCTGGAAGAAAGTGAACCCTCAGCCCCTGCTTCAGTTGGAGTCCTCTCTGCCTAGCATCCTTGCTCTGGCTCTGATGCCAGCCACACCTGGGTGAGTCCTTTACTTTCACTATACTGTTTCTTTGGCAAAGGAATGGAACCTGAAGACCTGCTTCCCCTCATCCTCTGACAGCCAGCAGGCCAGTGGACACCGGCCAGCACCATTACCATCAAACTTGACGTTGAGCACAAAGTCCTTGTAGAGGCGGCGCCCATTGACTGGACGCATGGCGTCACAGAGCCGGGTGGTGTTGGGGCAGAGGGCACGGTGCATGTTGTGCAATGCATGGGCCATGGCATACACTGCATTGACCACAAACATGATCTTGGACTCCTGCTCAAAGGGCACGGCCCATAGAGAGTGGGCTGCACAGTCTCGCTGTCGGAAGCTGCAGCGGAACCTCTGCTCCCAGAATTCGCGGAACCAGGGGTTCCGGCTGTTGTTCCAAGGGTCCAGGCTCTGGAAGTAGGAGGCAAAGTCACTGATGGGGTAGGAGGCCAGCTCGATGGTGATGGCACCCTCGGCAGCCCTCTCACTGCCGGCCACCACACTCTCCAGGGCCCCCCAGCCATCACTGGCCACCCAGGTGAAGCTGGCATTGAGGCGCTGGCTGGCAGCAAGCAGCTCCCGGGCATCCTCAGAACGAGTGAAGAGGACAGCCACGCGGGCACTGGGCTTCTGCAACAGGGCTCGCACCACACCCTCAAAGGCTGCGCGGCTCATGGCACGGCCCACTTTCTCCGAGGTGGCCACGCAGATGTTGCGGGCACGAGCCTCTAGCTCAAAGGCCTCAATGCCTGTCTCGCCATAATCGCCCTCAGATGCCACAGTAGACACATAGGTCCAGTTGAAGAAGCGGAGAATCTCAGCCATGGCCTTGGCTTGGAAGAAGTCAGGAGGCACTGTGCGGGCAAAGTAGTCATAGCGTGACTTGTCACTCAGCTTGGCACTGGTGGAGGCATAGCTGATCTGCGGGATCTGAAATAGCCGCAAGAGGTTGGCCACCTGGGGGAGGAGTAGAGAAGGCAAAGATCACAGGCTGGGTCAAACGCTAGAGACAGGTGCATCCCACACAGCTAGCAGGTCTTAGTGCCAAGTGTCTGCAGGCTCAGCCCTAAGGGCTCCCTCTCTACAGGCCTGCACCCTGACTTGACAGTCTTCTTTCTGGAATAGGGAGTTTTTTTCTCTCTTCCGAAGGGCCGAGAGAGAGAAGACCCAGGGCTGAGACACCAGGGTCATAAGCCATACCTGATCCACTCTGCCAACCCCTTTTAAACACATGGCAGGGGGTCAAGGGAAGGTCTGGGTGGAGGGAGATTGGCACCTGTCTACACCAGGGCAGAGGGAGGCACGAGATGGCATCTGGCTGCTCAGGGTTCCTCTGTTCTCTACCTATTTGAGGGTAGGTAGCCCTTCCCCATAATCAATCTGATTGAACAATACAGAAAGAAGGAAAAGGTTCCCCTAAGAAGAAAGATCCAGATCTCAGGGTCCCATAACCCTAATAGTCCAAAACTTGGTCTCCACTGGATATCTGAGTCTTAAATAAACAAGGTTCCTGATCTCCCACTGAATGCCTGGCACCTCATTGCCCACCCTCAGGTCTCACAGGAGTGGGATCCAGCCAAGGGCCTTGTAGAGGGTGGGTAGGTGAAAGCAGAGCATGGCCCAGATTCTACAGCACAGGGATGAGTCCTGTGTTGCAACTGGATACAGGCTATGGCTCTGACAGTCTAGGGCTCAACGTCTCTTCCCCTCCCACACGTTCTACCTTTGGGCCCCTGGAGCTGGCAAATCTCCCTGAGCCTCAATTTCACATCCCTGCCCTACAAGGCTGCTGAGAGGATAAAAAAAAATGATCATGCATGGGAGGCCACAGTGCCTGGCAAAGGGAAGATGACAGGGACATGGGCAAGAGAGAAGGAGTAGTCATGAGGGGAAATATTAACAGGCAGGTGCAGCCTATGGATGACGGGCTAGCCTTGTGTTGATCAGGACAAGGGAGAAGCAGACCGCTGTAGAGGCATGGGCCCTGCTCCGGGAGGCAGGCAGCTCAGGATGGCAAGGAGATGACTGGACTCCTGGAGACAAATGCATAGGCCCTAAAGAGTACTGTGGAGAAGACCTCAGCAGAGGCCCTGGAAGACAGCAGCAGGTAGGAGGCCGCCCACTCATCCCTGCCCCTACCCAGGGCTGCAAATGTAGATAATAGCATAGCCACATCTTCCCAGGCTGCTGCCTAGCCATCTCCAGTGACTAGGACTAGCAGGACAGATAATCTACTCCCAGCAGTGGATGGAGCTGCCAGGCCTCCCCAACCCCAGGCCAGAAGCTGACTCCAGGATTCTGATTCCTCCTTCTGCTCCATTTCTCCTGAACAACTGTTTCAGGACAGGGTGCCTGTCCCTCTCCTTGATGGCAATGGCCTCAGTCACTCTCCTAAAGGAAGCTGAGGGGAAGCTGAGACCCAGCCAAGGCCTACCTTATGTCCCCCAGCCCTGATCCTAGCTCCAGCCACATCTTCCAGCAGCCTGTGCTGGGCACTTGGCAAGTGGGAATCTGAGTGAGAGCTAGGACCCATAAGAGGATCACAGCTGGGCACAGCCCTGGGAGCAACAGAGGGGTGTCAGTGGGGCCGGCAGCCTCTGCTGAAGCTGAGCCACAGGGCACCCTCTTCTGGCCCCTGTGGGAGAGTAGGCTGGGCAGGGGAGCTGGCTCCCCACCCTTCCCACCCCCTCAAATCCTGTGCCCCTGAAGACTCTCCAGTACCCTCCCCCAACACACATTCTGTTTATCTTCCTCCTGACTCCCCTGCCCTGATTCTCTCCTCTGGCCACTCCTGGCTTCTATCCATCTGGCCACCACTCTCCAATTCAGGCAGAGATGATCTGACAAATCAGGAGAGGCCCTTGGCCCAGAGCCAATTCCATAGCTCCCCTCCCCACTGCCTTGAATGTGGCCCACCTCTCTATCTCTGGGCCTTGGTTTCCTCATCCATAAAATGGGTTAAAAATAATAGCAGCTAATATCAATTATGCCCTTATGACTTTCCAGGCCCCTGATACATATTGTGCATGGATCAACTCATTAAATTTCCATGGTAAACCTAAAAGTAGAAAGCCTTATGGGCCAGGCACAATGGCACATGCCTGTAATCCCAGCACTTTAGGAGGCTGAGTGGGTGGATCACCTGGAGTCAGGAGTTTGAGACCAGCCTGACCAACAAGGTGAAACCCCGTCTCTACTAAAAATACAAAAATTAGCTGGGCATGCATGGTGCATTCGCCTATAATCCCAGCTATTTGGTAGGCTGAAGCAGGAGAATCACTTGAACCCAGGAGGCAGAGGTTGCAGTGAGCCAAGATCACGCCATTGCACTCCAGCCTTGGGAGACAGAGTGATACTCTGTCTCAAAAAGAAAAGTGCTGTGAATCCGATTTTATAAGGAAGAAACTATGACAAAGAAAAGAGAAATAACATGCCCAGGGTCATGCAGTTAGTAACTGGGAGAGCCAGGATTCAAACCCAGAAGTCTGACTCCAGAGACCTGGCTATGAGGCCCCTCAGGGCTGTTTAACATCTAGGGTAAGGGTGTGTGTGTGTGTGTGTGTGTGTGTGGTGGGAGTGGGAGTAAGATGTTCTCTTGCACAGTCTCTAAAAATCAACTGCCATTATGTGATTGGGGCACTTTCTTAGCTTCTGTAAAAGCTACTGCAAGGAAGCTTCTAGTTTCCCTTCCAATGCACAGCAGCTCTGAACCCCTTTTCAGCAGAAATTCTGGGTCACCACCTCTGGCCTCCCTCCCTAGCCCCTACTTGGGGGACCTCCACATACCTGGATGGAGACATCACTGTAGGAGCCACCAATCACACCAGTGATGGCAGTGGGAGCATCACCATGGGTGGCGTAAGAGCCATCGGGGCAGATGTGGCGTGAGCCGTCGGCACCACGGCTAAGTGAGGCACGCACAAAGTCCAGTGCCTGCTCCAGGGCGTGTGTGTCCTTGGAGCAACTGTCGAGGATATGCGCACCCAGGCGCACGCCAGGCAGCAGGTGCGGGTCACGGTTGATGCGGTCCAGTGCAAAAAGCATGGCCTCCAGGCGCTGGATGCCACGGTGCTCATTGACAGGACCGCAGTCCTCTGCCGGGCCACCCTTCTGGTGCACTGGGAACAGCCCACCCAGCACCAAGTCTCCCTCCATGGTCAGCACCTTCTTGGCTGGGCCCTCAGCCACAGCGCCCCACAGAAGCAGCAGTGCCAGGAGCCCAAGCAGCGATCCCATGGCCCCAAAGGGGATGGATAGGTCCAGCAGACCTGGGTCTCCAGGGGATGAGATTAGAAGCAGCAAAGGCAAAGAGTGGAGGAAACGGACCAGGAAAGGACAGACAAGAAGAGAGATGAGAAGGGACCCAGCTCCTGCAGAGACAGAAAGATAGACAAACAGACCAGGAAAAGTGGAACCTGAGAGCAGCTGCCCCTTCTAACTCTGCCTCCCCCCAATTCCCTTTCCTAAGTACTCAGGAACCAGGGACAGGGTGGTGTCATTAACTAGGCTGAGAAGCTCCTAGGACTCTCCTGAGCTTGTCTCTCAGCCCTGGTCTCAGCTGGGCAAGAGATTGGCCCTAGTCCCCTACCAAAATCAGCAGCAAAGAGGGATGCAAAGAGTGAAGTCCCAGGCAGAGGACAGGAGACCCCAGCCAATGCTCACCCCTCTGTAAATCAAAGGGTGTCCAAGACCAGCACAAACTTCCCAGGACCACGAGGCCAATACCTTTGGAACAGTCTATGTCAGAGTTACAACTCAGAGGTCTCCATCCTGAGCCTTGGATTTCCAGACAGAAGGATCCATCAGGGAAGAATCTCTAAGGGACAGTCTCCAAACCGTGGGGAGACTGGAGCCTATGTGAACACCCAAGAGTCCTAGCCTTTGGCTCTTAAAAAGCCATCCCCACAGTGTCCTAACTGAGGAAGGGATAGAGACCCTAAGCCCTAGGAATGAGACAGCAAGGTAGAAAGGCTGGCCCCAGGGAGGGTACCCAAGTGGTCAAAGGTCCCAAGTCAACAGGGCAAGCAGATGTTCACATATGTGTGTGTCAGGGTTGGGGGATATAGTCTCCCCAGCGCTAAAGGTGTGAGTGTGGGACTCCCTAGCTCTATGTAGAATGCTGTTTGAGACTTTGTGCCTTTGTTTTCTCTTCACTCCAAACCCAGCAGAGAAAGTCACCATTTGCAATCTCCCCATCCTCAGCTTCAGAGACCTGCCCACCCTAGCCATGGCCCTCAGACATCCCCTCCCTGTCTCTTCCCCCCTGTAGCCTATCATTTGTACTCCAGTTGCCTTCCCAAACACACCGCACAAAGACTCTCACAATCACACAGGCTTGGAAAGGCTGGGAGAGGGTTATACCTCTTTCCTCAGAACAGGAAAGGAAACTGAGTTTGAAGATGGGCAGCAACTAATTCAAGGACCCCATGTGCTGGCCACAGAGGCTGAGGCTCCTCACTGCTCCCTCAGCTCCCCAGGGCAGGGGCACTGGGCTCCTCTGGGGATCAGGAAAGAAGCAGTTCACCCAGGCAAGCGAAGGAGAAGCAGGGAGGAAGATCAGCACAGATGGGGACTGGGACCCAGATGGGGGCTGAGGCCAAAACTGGTCAAGTCGCAAGCCTCCCACAGGGGCGGCCCACGGAAGCTCAGAGGCAGGAAGGGGACAGAAACCCGGAGTCAGGCAGACGGGGACCTGGGCCACAAAATCTGGGCAGGGAGAGAACAAACCTGAGAGGTGGAGACAAAGACGGAGGCACAGACAGAAAGAAGGACCAGAGGACGTTGGAGCAGGAGAAACGGGGAAGCGAGATTCGGAGCGTGCGTTTTCTGGGGAATAAAGGCGGGACGCCCGGGGCTGTCTTCCCGCTTCCCCCGGAGCTCCTAGGGAGCGCTGTCTGGACACCCCAGCATGGGCGCCCCACAACTCAAGGGCCCGGGGGGCCCTGGGACGTGAGGTCAGGGCCAAAAAGGTCGGCAGCGGTAGCAGCGGCACCACCGGCTCACCCTACCTGGTGCGCTCGGCTCTGGCGCGGAGAGAATCGGAGTGGAGCAGGCGGCGGGGGGGCACCAGGCTCTGGCTCCCGCTCGCTCGCTTGCTAGCTGGCTCTGCACTCTCCGCCCGCCCGCTAGCCCCGCCGCTTTCAATCGCGGCCCGCCCCGCCCCCGGCCCCGGCCCCGGCCCGCCCCCAGCCCCTCCTCCGTTCCTACCAACTCTGACTCCAGGTCTCCAGCTCCCAACCCGGCCTCCTCCAGCCTCTGGACCCTCCATGCTTCCGCTTTTCTTGGGACCTCCGGGCCTGGAGCTGTCCACCTCGTGGTGCTGAATCTCCGAGCTCTCTCCCTCTGTGCTGGAGCAGGTGCTTGGTGGCCCACTCCGCCCCATTATCAAACTACCACCTAGAGAGTACAGGTGGGGGAAGGGGAAATGCCACGGGGCACGGGGTGAGGAAGGTCACTGCGCCCCAACAGGTGCTACTGCAGAGTGGAGGAGGTGGCCCTAGCCACCTCTGGGGTACCTCTGGGGGATAGGTAAATGGGCACATGGGAAACAGGTGGTCTAGTCTCCCCACCCAATGACTTCAGTTGGGTCCACATCCCAGGCCTGAGGTGGGGTCATGTGTTCTCAGCCCCTTTTGAGAGCTGGAGCCTTAGCTGGAGCCTCATTAGGAGGAAAAGATTGGGGAAAGGGGAGGTCAAAGGAGAATGGGTCTCCCCTTCCTTCCTGCAGATGCCCTTTAAACCTGCCACCCTTTTACTCCCATGTAAAAAGGGTATTTAAGCAAGGAGATAGCAACCTGCAGGAGGGGCTGCAGAACCAAGTACTAGGGTCAACCCTGAGGGAGTGTTAGGGATGGCAGCGGGATTTGGAAGGGGAGGGGCCTGGGGAAAGACTTCTGGAACTGGCTGCTGTGTAGGAGGGAGTGAGAGCTGGAGCCCAAGCAGAGGGAGGACAGGTCTGAGAAGATGCTCTTGAATCTTCCCTCCCACAGCAGGATGGGGAAGGACACCCTTGGTTAGAGGGTAGTGGGTAAGCTGCAGTGCCACACTGTGCTGAAGGAATGGGAATTAAAGAGCCTGTGCTATCTGCCCTAACATGTACACACACTTAACAAGTGCCAAGGGGCATGGCATCCCTACACACATTCCCCTGACACTGCCCTTTCCTCCACAGGTGTCAGGGGAAGTAAGGCCAGCTCAGATACATGCTAATGAACATGCCAGGCCCAGACCCCTCAGGCACACACCCCCACATGTGCAAGTGGCAGTCCGTAGGGGGGCAGGGATGATCACCAAGGACAAGCCTTTTCCCTGGACACAGAAACCCGGTGCCCCACTGCTGTGGAAAGAATACAGCTTTGAAACAAAACAGGCACATCAAACCCAAATAAACACAAGCCCCATCACTAACAGGAGACAAAGTGGCAGCGGGAGACAGACATGCTGTCTTCCACCTCCAACTCTGCCACCAGCTGCTCTCGCCCTCTCTGGCTGCCTCAGAGCAACCACTTCCTGGGGTAGGTGAGCGATGGGCCAGGCCCCTGGAGAGGAGGGGCTGACAGCAGGAGGGCGCTGAGGTGAGGAGTCACACATTCCTCTCAGCCACACTCCTAGCCGGCTCAACACATCAGCCTCACAAAAGGCATGGGGCTGCATACACAGATATGGCTAGGTACAGCTCCAGCCCGAAAAGCCCTTGATGTGGCCTACAGCGAACAAGCTGTACAATCACAGCACCTGGACATAGTTACACATGGCTAGACAGCTACCACTCCCAGCTGTGCACACAGATGAGGACGTAACACCCAGCCGTACACACAGTTGTACATGTGGACATAGCCACATATATAGTACACATAAGCATGCAACCACACACAGCTATACTTGCAAACAGCCAAAATACAAATGGGCACACCCTTGCCCCTACGAACATGTGACCATGCCTACACATCATTGCACATGTGGACACAGCCACATATACACAGCTGCTCACATAGACATGCCACAAACAGCTGTAGACCAAGACATGGCCACACATGCATGGCCATAATCATGGATACACAGCTGCACAGAGCCATACCCTTTATATGCAGACATACAGCAAAACACATAGCTTTATACATGAACATCATGAACATCACCATACACACAGCTGTACAGGCACAGTCACACAGAGCTGTATATGGACAAAGCCCCCACAGAGATGCTGTTAGCCAGCCTCACATACTCCTATAATTCAACCATACACAGACACAAAGCACAGCCATCCACACAGACACAGCCATGCTCAACTACAATCACACCCTGATGCTCACCTGGGCAGTTTCACCCAAGCAGCCCCATCCATGGTTACAGAGCCAAATGCATGAGCGTGGGTGCACATGCATGCACACAGGTACACAGGCACTGGCAGGCACAGTGAGACAGCCTTGCCTGCTAGGGAGGTACCACGTGCAGGCACACTAGAGCCACAGACACAGAGGCATCCCTTGGAGGCAGACGAAGACAGGCTGTGAGCTCCCCACTCCTGAGTCCTGGAAGGTGCCCCGTGCTCAGCTCTCACACAAGCCAGGCTCTGCTTGCTCTCTGGCAGCTGCATGGAGGGGTAGTTGACCACTGGGGTCACAGAGCAGGACATGGAGGATTTCTAACACCCCTCCTCCCCCCACCCCAGGGTACCTGCCATGTTCCCACCATTCCTTGTACTGGGGAGCGGAGGCTCCTGCCCAATCCCAGCCTATCTGTACGGGAGCCCCCCACCCCACCAAGGCAGAACTAACAAACAAATACACAATCCAAATCCAGGTGAAACAAGTAAATCATTGGCTTTATTCTGGGTCCTGGAAGCTCCAATGAATCTGAAAAAAGACACAACAGGGGCGGCAGCCCTAGGGGCTGGTGCAGAAAACAGTCCCTAGCTTCTTTGGCCCTGGGAGCCAAAAGGGCAGTGAGGAGAAGGCTTAGCAAGAGGCCTGGTGCAGAGGAAATCAGGTCCCTCAGGAACCCCTCCTTCCCCAGGGGAAGAAGGAAAAGGGCTAGAGAGTCCCCTGGAGAGTCTCCTCAGTTCCTCAGCAATGGCACTGCAGGAGGGTGCAGGCCACAGGTTACTCCTTGCCCTTCTCAGGGGTACTGAGCTCCCAGGGCCACTTGGTAATCCCCAGAGGCTCAGTCTCAGGGTCCAGCTGTGGCTCCCCCAAACGCCCCTCACCCTCCAGGTCTAGCTCCTCAAAAGAAGAGCCGCTGGCACCTGACTCGGTGTAACTGTGTTCGCTGCGGGTGTCACTGTCATCCCAGCCACGGCTGCTTGCCCCCGGTGACAGTGTGGCAACTGAAGTCTCCCGGCTGCCAGGGCTCACCTCCAAGCTCACGGAACTCGTGTCACTCATCGTGTCAGCTCCTATGGCCAGGAAAAGGGAGCACAGGTTAGCCAGGACCACCCCACCCCCTCCTCCAGGGAGAGGCAACTCAGCACACACAGTGCATGCATGAATAATGCAGCCTCCTGGGCTCAGGGGGCTCGCTCCAGCTGCCCTCTGCCCTCTGCCCTGACTGGGGCTGCACAGACAGGTCAGAGGAAAAGAGCGGTAAGGAGGGAAGGAAGGAAGACAGGAGAATGCAGGCAGCTGTGCACTCCTCTCCCTACCCTGAATTAGCCTCAGCTCCCTGTACTTCCACAAAGCCTGCCCTCCCCCCACATTTATTAAGGGCCACTCAGCCCTGAGGTAAGGAGCTGAAGTAGAACAAAGAGACCCAAGTAGTGTCCCCTCTACCTCCCCCACTCCCATTTCAAGCTTGGAGAGAGATGTGTCCAGGGCCAGCTACAGAACATCGCCCACAGGGCATGAGGACTGGAGAATGCAGCAGGAGGCCCCTCTCCAGCCCTCCCCGACACAGAGCTCCCAGGAGCAGCATCCAGGGAGTCAGCAGGCCCCTGCCTCTGGCCCACACCCAAGTCCCCACTCGAGGAGAGAGCTGAAGTACCAGTAGGATGGAGAAGGCCTGAGAAACACTCAACCAGCTGCAAGGAGGAGGGTGCTGGGATGAAACGGGTTAAGGGATTTCTCCCCCTATGCCTGGGTCGACTCTGAGAAACCCTTACCCCCCCACCCTCAATGCCTGGGGCTTCCTGAGACACAAGATAGCAAAAGGGGACCATGAGAGCACTCTGCTGGTGGGTGGGGTGCCCCAAACCAGTGCTGAGCCAGGCTGGTGGCCCAAACCCCTTCTAACCTGCTCCTTCCACCCGCAATACATCCTCCAAGCAAGGAGCCCCTTCATCTGTCCTGTCCAGCAGCAACCCCTGGCTTCATTTCCCTGGATCAGAGGCACTGAAAGCAGGTGGGGGTGGCAAGGAGGAACACTGAGCTCAGGCCCACTGTGTGCAGGAATCCAGACTGGGAGAAAGAGGATCTGCTACATCTTCCTGTGTGAGAGGGAGAGGGGCAACTGTCAAACAGCACAGAAGGTGAGGGGTGGGCCAGCCTCCCCAGTTGCTGTCTCCATAGTGATAGAGCCAAGCTAGGCGCAGTTGGGGTCTGGTTGGCACTTGGACTCAGCCTGGGGCTTTCCTTGAGCCTCACCTGAGGCCTAGGTTGTGGGTGGTAGAATTAGGAGGTGGGGGAATTTGGAGTCTCTCCTTATCCCCACCAAGAGCTCAGCCCCCAGAATATGCCCTCTGGGCGCTACTGGCAGAGGCAAGGTCAGCCATGGAAGCCCAGGCTTCTAAGGCCCCAGGTCAGCCATGGAAGCCCAGCTCTTGCTAAGGCCCCAGGTATGGTTCCCAGAGCAGATGCCTGTGAGTGAGGTGGTCGGGGATTTGGGGTAGTTTCTTCTGACCAGGGGGCAGGATCCCAGGCCTTCACTGCTCTTTAAACGATGATCAGTGCACCAGGGGCTACAGGCCTGAAAAGAGCAAAGGAGAGAGACAGTTTCTCCCTGGCCCTACTAAACTGTATGTTCTGTCTGCTCACCTACCCAATGGCTCTCTTGGGACCCCACATAAGGAAACATGCCTGTTTCCCAGCATGCTACCTCCTACCACCCAGCTCCTAGGCTAGGAATATTCAAAGGAAGGAGCCTAGAGGTGCCTCTTTCAGGCCAATACAGCCTGCTGAGATGAAGATAGTGCCTGGGGACATATATACACTTCAAGCAAGGGAATCCAGCCAGAGGCCAGCACAGTGGCTCACACCTGCAATCCTAGCACTTTGGGAGACTGAGGCAGGTCTATCACTTGAGGTCAGGAGTTTGAGACCAGCCTGGCCAACATGCATAAACCCTGCCTCTACTACAAATTCAAAAAATAGTCAGACATGGTGGCGGTCGCCTATAATCCCAGCTACTCAGGAAGCTGAGGCAGGAGAACCACTTGAACCCAGGAGGCAGAAGTTGCAGTGAGTGAAGATTATGCCACTTCACTCCAGCCTGGGAGAAAAAGCAAAACGCCATTTAAAAAAAAAAAAAAAGAAATCCAGCTGGGCATGGTGGCTCATGCCTGTAATCCCAACACTTTGGGAGGCTGAGGCAGGAGGATCATTTGAGCTAAGTTCAAGGCCAGCCTGGGCAATATGGCGAAACACCATCTCTACAAAAAATATAAAAATTAGCCAGGCGTGGTGGTGCACACCTGCTGTCCCAACTACTCAGGAGGCTGAGGTGGGAGGACAGCTTAAGCTCAGGAGGCAAAGGTTGCAGTAAGCTGAGATCTCACCACTGCACCACTCCAGCCTGGGCAATAGAGTCAGACCTTGCCTCAGAATTAAAAAAAAAAAAAAAAGAGTGCAAAGCAGGGAAGTGGCATCCCTATAGCCCCACCAAGATCTACACAGGATGAGGCTCCAGAGTCTCATGCCTGCATCCCTAGGGAGAAGACACCAGGTAAGGCAGGGCCCTACCTAAATCCCCATGGCTGCTGGGGCAGGGAACGTGAAGCCACCCCTTTCACCCCAATCCCTCCCTCCCACTCTGTGGAGGAGCCCACAGCCAGTGCAAAACAATCAAATATTCATCGCCTCTCTGGAGCTAAATAATACATCAATGTAATAACAGGCACAAGGCAGCTAATCACCCCTTTTTACCTCCCAGCCCAAGCTGAGGCCACAGCAGGGAGGCAGGCAGGCACAGGCCAAGCCTTGGGCAGTGAGACACCCTCCATGCATCCACCACCAACTGCTGTGTCAATGGCATGCACCTGGCGGGCAAACACCCAGAGTCCTCCTGGGGTGTCAGGACAGGCCCTGTAAGAGGTGGGCAGACCCCGTGGCCTCAACACCAGGGAGTGGGTGGGCGGGCTGGAGGGGAGGAAAATAGGCTGAGGAACTGGGGAATGTGGGAACTGCAGCTGCAGCCAGCTGTAGTGGGTGCCAAGCAGTCCTTCAATGTCCCTGGCAGGCAGTGTTTGGGAGGGAAGGAAGCTGGGTGGGTGGGTCAAGGAGGGGGAGACAGGCAGCAGAGGGAGGTCACAGGAAAGTGAAGACGCTCTGTCTTCCTGCCCTGGAGGCTGCCTCGGCCTGCTGACCTTGTGCCACGTCCTGTGCCCACAGTGGGGGCACTGAAGAGTGTCTGCCGGGCACTACCAGGCAGAAGGGAGCTGTACCCCATGGAGGTAATTAAGTGGCAGATGAAGTTAACTGTGTTGGACACAGGCCCCTAGGGAGTAGAGACTGCTCCTAGTACCCTCCCGCCCAGCCCCAGCTGACACATGTCTCCCTAGGGTGACCTTGACTGTTGAAGACTGGATGGGCAGAGCGTCTGCTAAAGGAGGAGGAGAAGGGGGACAGTTCCTCTCCCCACAGCCCTGTACCACTCCTAGAAGTCATGGACTCCACATGGTTGGCCAAAGTTATAAGGCCCCCTGGGACCATCTGGAATGTAACCAGCAGACGTCCTTGTGCCTGGGACCACCCAGGGTCACAGAGATCATTGCAGAGAGTTGAGCAACCTGGACCTGGAGCCTTGAGGCTGCCAGTAGGAGTGTAGGCTGGCCCTGGAGGAAGGCACAGGGGACTGATCTCCTGGCTCCCCTCTGCATGCTCCCTGGTTGCTCGCTGGCAGGGAGAAAGCAGCTGGCTCTGGGCGGGGCCCATACTGAGGAATAAGAGAACACTTTGCTCCCCTCCTTACCTTCCAGATCCAGTGCCAATCTTACTTCCTGCTGAGCCCCACCCAAGGGACTCCTTTCCTGAGCAGCCTCAGCCCCCTCCCATGAGCACTGAGCTATCTGTCATCTTTGTTTCCAAGGGTACTCCTGCTACATCTGGAAGGAATCTGGGCAGGGTCTTTGTATCTCTGTTGCTAGGAGGTAATGTGTGTGAATCCACATCTATGTAGATCCACATGTCTGGGAACAGGAAACTCCACATGGGTCCTCAGGTAGGTGGGTCTGCTTCCTCCCTCTGCCAAGCATAGACTGACACCCACAGTGCCAACCCAGAGAGGAAGGAGCCTCCTCAACCAAGCCCCTGGAATCCAGAAGTGAGGAGCTCCAGGAGAGCCCCACCCTCATATCCCACCTTCTGTACCTGTGCCATCCACCTGGGCATCAACGGCCTCTGCAAGCCCCCGCCATTTCCGCTCTGTCTCCTTCACCTCAGGCACATAGAAATCTCCCTGCCGTGCCAGTGGGCACATGAAATGGATCTGGTCTTGCTGGTAGATCTCCAGCCGAGGATGGGCACACAGCTTCCGCTCCTAGTTAGAGAGTGGCAAAAGGCAGAATGAGCCCCACAGGGCCCCTGACTCACTTGTCTTTGGGTGGCCCCCGGAACTGGCTATTACCTATTCTGTCCCAGGGGCTGGCTCTGCCTCTCAATCTCTTCCAAGTTCCAAAGCCCTGCTGAGGGAGGCATACATAGAGCACCCTAACAGCAGGGCCCCAGACTCCAGAGTGCAATAATAGTCTTAAGACCCAGGATGACACCCTAGGGCAGGTGGCAAAAGAACCTAGGAGCCTGGCACTGCTCTCTTATGTGTACATCTGAGACCAAAAGGCTGTTCCAGAAGGCACTGGTCTCACAAAGCCATGAAGCTTAGCACCCCTGGACCACCCCCAGGATAGGGACCCCATGTGCCCAAGCTAAGGTCTTCTCACCTGCCAGACTTTCCATCCCAGGAATCCCTGGCCCTGACCTTTGGTCTACCCTGGACAATGGTGACTGACCCACAGGTATCAGAAGGCCAGTTCCCCCAATCCTTAGGCCTCCATCCCCTGCTCTTGCAGACATGCCACTACAGATCCTGGACAGGGGTCAAGGCCAGCTAAACCCCACTTCCACTCCCATTCATTCCCCTGCTAGTCTATGTCAACCTCTGAGACTATCAGGTATGGTTCCCATACCTCCTCACATATGGGCCCAGGGTTTTTGCTGATGGGGAGGAGGGAGACCCTGGACTGAAAGGGCAGGCAGGACAAGTAGATCTAGCACAGGACATTATCCAACGGGCTGATGTACCACCTTTTGGGCCCCAAGTTTCAACAGGCATTTCACCTCCCTCTGCCTAGAAATAGAATCCAATGCTTCCCATCCCCCAATGTATATGGAGGGGCACAGACATGCCTGAGGCAGGCAGGGACAGCCAGAACAGGGGTCAAGTGCCTCTCGCTCAGAGCCTGCCCCCGCCTTTCCTGCAATGGAGCACAAATACCCACTAAGATGACTGCAAGGCCCCTGCCCTGTCACTGCTTACCCACCAACCTTCACAACACGGCTATTTATAGCACCTGCCCTGCTCTCACCAAAGCTCTGAAATGAACCTTCCACTTAGCAGTAATGAGAGACTTATTGCCTCGAAGGGAGAAACCACTCCAGGACTCCACTTGTCCACCTGCCTGGTCAACCCTAGGATTGAGGAACCTCCTTCAACTAAAGCAAACAAGCAAAGAAGGGTTAAAAACAAGCCTACAGATGATAAAGGGAAAACGGGAGTGAGCCTGAACGGTCTATCTAACTAGGACCCTCAGCAGCCAGCTGGAGAGAGGATGCATCTAGGAGGCCATTCAGGAGGTGGTTGGCCTGGCCCAGGTCTAGTTGCGGCCTGCCTCTGACTCCATGAGTGATCTAGGCAAAGCCTTTCATCCCAAGTCTCCATGTGCTCAACAGCAAGTAGAACACTCCAGCCCTCATGATTCCAAGGTCAGTGAAGGAAAGTCATTATTTTTTAATTGCTGGAGTCAAATCTTCTTTGCCAACCTGGGTGCCCTCTGGGCTTTCTCTATCTCAAGAGTCCATGCCCCCAACACCTCCCATTTCTAAACACACAGATGGCTGTCTTTGCTTCCCTAACCACCGACATACCCACTCCAGCCCTGGTCTCCAGGAGGAGGTTAAACAAGATCACAGTGTCAGGAATCAGATGCTGTCAGGATCTGGGGCCCCTCCAATGCCAGCACTTAGAGGTAGGCATCTGCCAAACCTGAGCCCCACTCAGCAAACTGGGCCAGGTCACTGAGGCCAAGGGCAAGGAAGCCCCTGAGGAAGGTCCAGGTCCTTCCCCAGTAGCTAGATGGAAGAAAAGGATTCCTGAAACTAGTCAGGGCATGGCCTTCATCAACATCCTCACACTCTGGGAAAAGGGTCCAAAGTGTAGCAGCTGAGTAGCCATCACAAGAGCAGCAGACATTTGGCTTTTGAGGAAGATCCCAGAGGCCAGAGCCTGTGTCCACCCAGAGATTCCAGGGACAATGGGGACGCTAACCCAACCCCTCTCAACACTCAGGCTATCTCCCTAGCTTATCTTCTGGAGGAACTTGGCAGTAACAAGATGATAAGAGGGAGTACTGCTCTTTCCACCCTCTCCTCTAGGCTGGGCAGCACCAGGCTGCCACCCTGTACCACCTGCTCTGCCAGCCCCCTCGTTGGCAGGCAGGAGGCAGCTCTGCGGCTGCTCTGTGCATCTGCCTCCTCCAGAGAGCCCGGCTCTGAAGTTGCCTGGCTGTGGACAGCTCCGTTGCCATGGAAACTGCATCCTCCATCCTTGCCATCGCCTTCATCTCAAAGCCATCGGGGAGAACAGAGGAGCAAGGGAGACAGAGGATGAAGAGAAAACTGTGGCCCTGCCACACAGCCCTTCCTTCTCTGTGCAGCTCTCTTTCCTCACAGCATCCCACACAAGGAGCACCAGCTTCCAGAGCCTGTTTCCAGACCCCTGGAGGCAAAACTAGCCTGGTCCTACCCACCGTTACCTGGGGGCCCTGGTCCTCCATACTAGAGGGAGGCATGGAGCTAATTAAAATGCCATGACTGTTCAGCCCCAAATCATTGTAACACATGCACCAGGTCCTACCAAAATTCAGACTTGGGCAGAGAAGGGGCAGGAAGAAGGCAAAGGAGCAAACTTCCAAGCCAGGCCCACAGGCAGAGAAGGGGATTGCAGTTACCCCTTGGCCCTTCCTGGGAAACTGCTCTACCTTCCATGCTCTGTCCACTGAGAAAGAATGAGTCTAGTGAAGGCTAGGGATGGACGGTGAGGGGCAGGACAAGCTATATGCTCTGTCCCTCAGTGATCAGGCAGAGGACAAACCCTTTCCCTCCCAACCAGGTGCAGCCTCAGAGGGAAGAGAAGGTGACCATGGGCTGGCTCTAAGGTCCTTGCTGCACGGTAGGAGCCATGGCCCAGGCAATATGTCAATGAGCCAGTAAATATTGGAAAATGATTGGAGGAAGGTGAGGCCAGCTGCCTCTCCCTCAGCTAGCCCCAGGGAGCCCTTGGAGAGCAGACTGCGAGTGGCCAAGGACACCAGCTCAAGGTCACACTGGGCTGGTCTCACTGGTGAAGAGTCTGGGTGGGCCTGGAGTCCTCCTAGCCCTGGCACACCCACTTTCACAGCCCGGACAGCCAGAAGTGTGTGGAAGCACTGCCAGGACATGATGAGAACATGCTCTGCCACTGACACCACTGGCCATCTGACAAACGCACAGCCCAGAGCAGCTCACTCCCACACAAAGAACCAAGGAGACTATAAAGCCTCTTTCCAAGGTGAGAGAGTTGCAGATGTTCACATTCCTCTCCACCTAACAGGCAAAAGTCAGTGAATCACGCCAAGGTGCCACCAGGGACTGCTAGAAACTGGATTCGGAGTTCCAGTCCCTCAGACACACCTCCAGGCCTTCCGTCCCACCTGGGCCTTCCACATGCAGAAAGAAGATGGGGACTTCGGACACGACCCATGATGCAGGAACTTCTAGGAGACCCCAGTCACCAGCACTTCCCTACCACCACCCCACCCTGACTAGCACCTGCTCACCCACTCAGAAGTGCTGGCAAAAAAAGGGAAGCTCGCCCACTCACACAGGCAGCCGCAGTGCCTCAGCTACCTTGGGGACACACCACACACTCCCACCTCACCCAGTCTAAGTTCATCTCCTGGGCAAGGTGCAGGCATTTAGCCCACTCAGCTCAGGGCTCCCACAACAAAAGCAAGACTGATACACCAGGCCAAGGTTTCCCCGCGGGACCCACAGTGCCTCCCCAGCAGGTCTTTCTGAATTAGGGGAGAGAAAGAAAAGAGGTAAGAGAGAGGATCTGCACTATCCTCATTTAGTGCTTTGCACTCAAGACTTCACCCTGCCTGTGCCCTGGCTTCAGCCAGGGGTGAGGCGCACACAGAAGACAGAAGAGGTCAGGCTCAGGACGGAAGCTGACAATGGGTTCCACTCCCAGGCTACCCAGAGGCCGGAGGTTTGCTTAGAGCTAGGTGGTAGCAAACGCCAAAAAGGAGGAGGCAATGTGTGGGCCAAGGACTGGGTCACATCTCCTACATGATTTCTAGGCCCAGAAAGGGATGAGGTCTGGCTGAGGGGCCCTGGGCCTTGCCTTACTATTCACCCTGAGCTACGTAGTCCTATCCAGCCTTCTGTGCCAGGCTGGACACCCAGGCAGCTGCACAGCTAGCAAGCAGCTGTTGCATCCCACCCAAGGTGGTGGTGTCTCCTTGCTGGGTGAAGTGATGTGTGCTCATTTTTAATTATAGACACTGAAACGCACCCGCCTGCACACAGTAGTCCCTGCAAGTGGGGGCTCAGACCCTGGAGGCCTCTCAGGCAGCTGGTTTTCATGGCACGTGCGTGCTTGGGGGAGGCATAGCAGGAGGCTATAGCTATAAGGTAGCATGTTATTATTCTGCCCAGAAGCTTTCCTCTCACCCACACCAGGCTGCCCAAAAGCCTCCAGCCCAAAAGCTAAACCTGTCTGTTGGTGCTCTGGTGGCCTTGCCACAACAGCAGGGAGAGCCTGCAGAAGGGCTGGGGAGCACCTTTCCCTCTCTCTATTCTCCTCTCACAGCAGGAGAGCCCAAAGCTCTGAAAATGGCAGGGTAAGGAGACAGGGAGTAAGATAGGACTGCAGGGAGAGGAGAGAGGAAGCAGGAAGTGGCAGAGAGCACCCAGGCAAGAACCTAGAGCACTGGCTTGGCTAGACAAACGGGTGGCTTCCCTCTTGCCCAAGTATGAAATAAAGGATCTCCAGCCATACCACCCTGAATGCACCTGATCGTATCTGATCTCAGAAGCTAAGCAGGGTTGGGTCTAGTTAGTACTTGGATGGGAGACTACCTGGGAGTACTGGGTGCTGTACGCTTTTGGCCTATCACTCTCTCCGTCTTTCCCTCTTTGGCTAACCACGGTGGCTCATGCCTACAATCCCAGCACTTTGGGAGGCTAAGGCAGGTGGATTACTTGAGTTCAGGAGTTTGAGACCAGCCTGGCCAACATGGTGAAACCCCGTCTCTACTAAAAATACAAAAATTAGCTGGGTGTGGTGGCGGGTGCCTGTGATCCCAGCTACTCAGGAGGCTGAGGTAGAATTACTTGAACACGGGAGACGAAGGCTGCAGTGAGCCAAGATCGCACCACTGCACTCCAGCCTGGGCAACAGAGCAAAACTGTCTCAAAAAAAAAAGAGAAAGAAAGAAAGGGATTAGAATAGATGATCTCAAAAGAAGTGAGGAACTGGAAAGAATTAATACAAATACCATTATCTGAAGATAAGAAAACTGTACTCAGAAAACCCAAAAAGAATCAATGGAGGGAATACCACAAACATTAAGTCACAAAGGTAACTCAAGCACAGCCCATTTTTCTGTGCAACAGATCAGCCAAATAGAAAACATAATGGAAATGAGATGTAACAGCTCTCTTGGGGTCAGATCGAGCCCAGGGCCAGTCTGGGAGCCCCTGGCTGAAAAGCAGGGAATGGCAGAGGAGCCAGGAAGGCAGGTCCAGGCCTGGGTGGGAACCTGGGGAAGACTGCAGAAGGGGGAAGGTGTGAGAGGGAGTGGGGTGGGAGACGGTGTGCTGTGCCTGGCACCCCAGCCTGCTGTGCCTGCTGCCGCCACTGCCTGAAGACTTTTCATTTTCACCTCAGAGCCGGCAGCTTGCCACACAATTTACACCTCTGCTCATCTCCCTGGCACGGATGCAGGCCCTGGCTTCCTGGGTGGCCCATGGAGGAGGGCCTAGGCAGCAGTCAAGCACCAGGACAGGCTACAGTATTGAGGAGTGGGGAAACAATGCTTCCCTCTAAGCAGGCACATGGGACACAGGCTCTTAAGCATCTTAGTGCCCAGATGGACTGGGAAGCCCCTAATCCTGTAGCCATACACAGCCTTGCCTTTCTCTAGGCCCAGCAGGCCAAGATACAACACTGGCTCAGCCTTGCTCTGGCCTTCTCAGGAACAGAGGGTTGGGGAGTGTGGGAGTGCCCCAAGGGGAACACAGCTAGAGTGCTGGGTGAGTCAGCCCTGAGATCCCACTACTCTCCCTTACAAATCTGGGAGGAGAGCCACAGCCTTCCAGATGATGGTTCCACCATCGCAGGCTCCACAGCCCACCCCCTCTCCAAGATCCAGTGCTCTTAGCAGCTTGTCTGTGTATTCAAGGACCTTGAGCCCTGTCCTGCTCACAAGCTGACAAACTGGTTGCTGATGATTATCCAGCAGCAGGAAGGCTGCTCTGTACAGATGGAACTGTGAAGCCAAGCACCTGAGAGCCAGAGGAGTCAGGAATTGCCAGAGGGGAAGGACAAGTGGGCAAGAGGGGATGGAGAGGAGACAAGGGACAGAAGAGAAGGAGGGAAAGAGAAGGGCCTAATTTCTCATCTCCAACTGGTACCTCTGACCTCTTGCTCCACTCCTCCCTCAGGGAAGTCCTCTTCTTCCTACCTGCATAACTAGACAGTTAGCCTCTCCTCATCTGAGGGCTCAGCTGAAGGAGAAGTTTTCTGCTGGGGGTAGGAGGGATGCACCATGAGTTCTCTCCTTGGAATCTCTTTCCCCTCCCTAAACTTCCTGGAGAAGAGCAACAGAATTCTTCCTTGCTAAGTAAATTCCATCTGCCTGGGGAAGAAGGCTCCCTCTGGATTGGTGATAGCCCAACCCTACAGCACCAACCAGACAAGCTTCAGCCCCCAGGGTCCTGCAGGGCTGCCAAGCTATAATATCCGAGCTGGTATTTTGAGAATGGTGGCTCCCACGCCACCCCAGCAAAGGCTGGCTTTGTGCTTTCATTCCTGGGGGAGGGGCGGGAAGTAGGGTAAAGGCAGAGAGGATAAGGAGCAGGTTCCAGTGCCTAGGCCAACAAAGAGGTGAGGCCTGGCCTCCAACACCTCAATACCTAAGGGGAGCCAGGGAAGCCAAGCCCTGGTGTGACAGGAGAATGGCCTCTTGGCCTGGGGGCATCTGGGAATGAAAAGTCACTGCTACTTTCAGCTAACTTGCATTATCCTCCTGCATAATTTGGCTATGGCCTCTGGCTCTTCCTACCCATCTCCCAGGTACGGAAGAGACTTGATCTGAATCCCAGCCTGGATACTGTCACTCATCTGTTCAGAGGCCATCAGTGTCTCCCGAGTGCCTGCAGGACCCAGCCAAATCTCTTTTTTTTTTTTTTGAGTTTCGCTCTTGTTGCCCAGGCTGGAGTGCAATGGCGCGATCTCAGCTCACCACAACCTCCGCCTCCCGGGTTCAGGCAATTCTCCTGCCTCAGCCTCCTGAGTAGCTGGGATTACAGGCACGCACCACCATGCCCTGCTAATTTTTTGTATTTTTAGTAGAGACGGTGTTTCACCATGTTGACCAGGATGGTCTCGATCTCTTGACCTCGTGATCCACCCGCCTCGGCCTCCCAAAGTGCTGGGATTACAGGTTTGAGCCACCACGCTTAGGCCCAAACTCTCACTCCTCCCCTGCACTCCAGCCTCACTGCATACACAAGCCACAACTGCCACCAAGCCAGTAACTCTGCCTGACCTGCCCTTCCCACCTGGGGAACACTGCCCACCTTACAGGTGCAGCCCAAATGCCACCAACCAACAAGGGTTGTTTTGCCTTTCCCAGCGAATCTATCCCTCCCCTCCCAACCCCCAGGTCTGGCTAGGCTCTGTGGCTAGAGGAGAGGGAGGAGGAAAGAGTGCTGGAGGACTGTCACTCAGCTCCAAGTCCTGAGGCTGCCAAAAGTGCCCTCCTCCCTGAGCCAGAGCAGGCCACTTAGCAGGTGGCAGCACCAGGAGGTGAACCAGCCCTTGAAATCCAGGGAGAGAAGCCTAGGAATGGAACCGCCTCTACCTCATTGAGGGTGTAGACATAAGGCCCAATAAGGTGCCTGCAGCAGCTGCTTCCTGTGCCCAGAGCAGTTGCCAAGGCCTGCCTTAATGAGTGCCTGCTGGGCAAGCCAGTACATACCCTCTTCCTGTGCTTTGCCTCTGGCTCCCCCAGCTGTCTCCTAGACCTGAAGCCTCAGCCCCCATCTGTGACTCGCAAGGTTGGAGAAAGAAGATCAAGTGGGTGTTGGACTACAGTGCTAGCAACCCAGGCCCACCCTGGGGCACCATCCTGAGTGTACCCCAAATTGATGACACGTTCTCAGCCTCTTCGTTCCAGCCCCACTTATATACAGGACAGAGTGGCAAAAAGCATGTATCCATCAGAATGATCCTCAGCCTAGGAGACCCAGTCTGAACTCAGCCACTGCTCCATCCCTTGTCCTTGGAGCACCTTCCTTCCCTAGGCCTCAGTCTCCCCATCTGTAAAACAATGGAAATGCTGGCTTTGATTAGGACTCTATGATGCCTCCTAGCTGGTTCCTCCATGCACAGAACAATGACACACACACAAGAGACCTCAGTAAATAACTGCTGAGTAAGTGACTGAGCTAAGACGCCAAGAGGGCCTCCCATGTTAAAAATAAAGTTTGAAAACTTCCCATGTTAGCTTGGGAAAGGTGACAGGCAGGAAAGGGGAAATGACCGCAGATTTCACATTCCTGTTGGGGCTCTCTTGCCTGCATTTTTTTTTTTTTTTTTTTTTTTGAGACAGAGTCTTGCTCCATCACCCAGGCTGGAGGGCAGTGGCATGATCTCAGCTCACTGCAACCTCTGCCTCCCGAGTCCAAGTGATTCTCGTGCCTCAGCCTCCTGAGTAGCAGGGACTATAGGCATATGCCACCATGCCCAGCTGATGTTTGTATTTTTAGTAGAGACAGGGTTTCACCATGTTGGCCAGGCCTGTCTTGAACTCCTGACCTCAGGTGATTCACCCACCTCAGCTTCCCAAAGTGTTGGGATTACAGGCATGAGCCACCGCCCTCGGCCTCCTCACCTGCATTTTCCCTGCTGTGGCCTTGTTACTCTGTACTGGTGTTTTGGCCCCAGTGTGGACTCAGACCCACTCACTGACTCCCTCAGGGTCACTGAGGCAGACTAAGGGGAAACAAACACAAAGGGTTTTGCGCCTACTGGACAGAATACAGGCTGTTACCAGGCTGCTTTGAGCTTCCTCCAAGCCCACAACTCAACAGGCTGACCCATCTCCACAGGCACCCTGCTGGGGCCCATAGGCCTTAGCTCCAAGCTGGCTGCTCCACGATGCTATCACCCACCACTCAGGAGTTCAGTTACCACTACTACCCCAGGCGATTTCCAACCTGCTGCTCCCTAGGGTCCCTCCAGGTCCAGCTTCCAATCAGTCAGTCATGCTCCCTTCAAAACAAGTGCCTCTCCTTAAAGCCACTGCCCTACCTGCACAAGAGCTGGACCCTGGTGCCTCCCAGCTCCATTCACACTGCAGTTACAGCATCCTCAGGATGGAGAACAGACATGCAGTGGGCAGGACCGGAGGTTGCACCTCTCTTAGGACAGAGGTTTTCAAACCAGTAGAGCCTCAGAAGCCCCCTTCCAAACAAAAGCTCAAGACACCTGGTTTGTAAAACTTACTAGCAGAACTACTCCAGGTGAAGCAGGTAAGAGTCTAAGTATAGCCCCCGACCCCAGGCCAATAGCCCCAGGGTACCTCAGCACAGCCAGAGCAGTCAGAACTATGGTCTGGGTTCCCTGCCTTACTTCCTTACTTTTACTTCCTTCCTTCGTTTTTGTTTTTGTTTTTTTTTTTTTACGTTTTCACTTTTATTTTTTTGAGACAGAGTTTCACTCCTGTTGCCTAAGCTGATGTGCAATGGTGTAATCTTGGCTCACTGCAACCTCTGCCTCCTGGACTCATGCAATTCTCCTGTCTCAGCCTCCCAAGCAGCTGGGACCATGGACACACACCACCATGCCCAGTGAAATTTTGTTTTGTTTTGTTTTGTTTTCCTGTAGAGATCAGGTTTTACTATGTTGCCCATGCTGGTCTCAAACTTCTGAGCTGGAGCAATCCACCTGCCTTGGCCTCCCAAAGTGCTGGGATTACAGGTGTGAGCCACTGTGCCCCCTTCATTTATTTACTTACATTTGAGACAGGGTCTCAGTCTGTCACCCAGAATACAGTGCACTGGCATGATCATGGCTCACTGCAGCCTTAACCTCCCAGGCTCAAGCAATCCTCCCACCTTAGCCTCCTGAGTAGCTGGGACTACAAGTGCCTGGCTAATTTTTTTTCTGTTTTATTTTTAGAGGCAGGGTCTCACTTATGTTACCCAGGCTGGTCTTGAACTCCTGGGCTCAAGTGATCCTCCTGCCTCAGCCTCCCAAAGTGTTGGGATTATAGGCATGAACCACCACACCTAGCCTTGTCCCCTTTAAGCCCCTGGTAAGACAGTCCCAGTCAACCCAGCTGTCCCAGAATTCAGCCACCAAGGTTCCCCTCACAGGCTCACTACATCCCTCGGTGACCCTTCCCCATGTGCTATACTCCAATTTGATGGAGAATGGGCTAATGTCTGAGCTCCAGGGCCTACCTGCACTCCCCGGCCAGTCATCACATGAACAATGCCCTGTATCACCCTAAACTTGGGAGAAGAAGCTCAAACCGTTTTACAAAGACCCTCCCCTAAAACTCCCTGAAATCAGAGACCATGGAAAATGGCACTTATGAAAAAGATTCTGGACAGGTCTGAGAGAAGACAGGCATGGGGGCTTAGCTCGACCAGTCTAACACTCTTAATGGCCTTCCTTGCCAAGCAAGACAGACAGATATGAGCAAACTGCACTAGAGACCCTACACACACAATCCCACACATGGAATTCCCAAGCCCATCCCTCAGTCCTGGTCTGCTCCATGTGTCAAAAGCCTTCCCTGGACACTCATTATGACTGTGGTGAATTTGGGGGCCTCTGCCCATTGCTCTGGGCTCACATCTGGGCCCCATCTCTCTTCTGCAGGTTTGGAATTTCAAGCAAGCTCTATTCCATCCTGTAGCTGCCAGAAGACACCCCCACTCTCCCCGATGATGGCCAAGCCCACACAAGCATACCTCACAGTCTCCTTCCTGAGACTTGGCGAGTGGCCTCCTCCTGTACTAGAGGCCACCTCCTTGGACTCCAGTGGAGCACCCTGACAAAGCTGAGGCATCTTCCATATGGAGTGATGGTCACACAGTACCCAAGGATTCCTGGGGAATGACTGTTCAGCCTGGGGTCTCTTAACAGTTTACATGGAGAAAGGCAGAGTTCCAGCCCCTACAGTAGTTTGCTAGGCTGCCAAGCTGAGGAAGGCTGGCCAGAGAGCCAGAGGCTGCCATGCAAACCAGGAAAGCTGAGATCAGCCATCCCTTCCAGAATCCTGAGAGTCCTGACAAGTGCTCTCCTTGGGCCTCTCGCAGTGAACTTTAGGTCCCTCTGTCCCATGGGACTAATCTTGTCCCAGGCTCAGGGACATCTGCAACTGCCAGGACAGCAGCTGCTCTCTACCTCCCAAACCCAAAGCTAAGATCCATTCACCCCTGCCCCTCACCCAGCCCCTGGGGAGGCTGATGAGGCTGCCAAGGCCTCCCCCAACAACTCCTGGCAGCAGGGCTCCTGGCCTCCCTCACCCCTGCCAAAACAGAAAGCTGACGGCTGCTGTCAATCCATTTGAAGAATCTTCACGGCAGTCCCAGATCCAGAGAGAAAAGGAAGAGTGTACACACACGCATACACATACAGTTAAAGGCAGTCAGCTGTCAGCCCTACCAAGAGTCAGAAGCATCCAGTCTCATTAGTAATCTCCTTTCTCTGACCCCAGGGCAGTGGAAATAAAGGCAGGGATGAAGGGAGCCTTATACTCTCTCCTGGCTGTCTTCTGGGCTGAGAGGGGCACAGGGCCACCTCTGTCCACTGCAGGCTGTGACCAGCAAACTGAGATAACCCCTTCCTCATCTCTCCCCTGGATTTGCTCCCCAAGACACAAGGTCAAACTAAACACAGGGGCAGAGGCCACCCCCACACCCTGCTGCCAAAACAAGCCCAGGACCTTGTGCCATGCCTCCTCTGTGGGCAACCGGCCTCTCTCTTACTCTCCCCGCTGATGGCCAAGCCCACAGAAGCATGCCTCACAGATGTCTCTGGGAGAAGCCCCTTGCTCTCCCCCATATCCCTGGCTTCCTTGTCTCAACCCCCACTTCAGAAGCACAGTTGACAGGCTCCCATGGGAGGGGGAGGAGGGAGGAAGGGCTTCATCAAAGAGGTGACGTCAAAACCAGGCAACTTGTGAAGCTGTCAGGGGCCAGGAAATTTGGACAAAGGTGTCTAAAAATAAACCCCTGAAGCCAGGAAAAGGCTTTGGTGGTTGAGTTGCTTGCCACCACACCACAAGCCACACGCCCTGTTCTGAGGTCTGAAATCCAAGAAATCTCTTCCCAGGGGTGCCCCTCCAGATGGGCCCATGAGGTTGAGGATGGCGCAGACAGGACTGGAGAGCCCTTCCTTAGGTAAAAAGGACTCCCCAGATGCGGCACACTAAGCAGGCCTAGGCACTCGTATCTTCCTTCCTGCCATCACCGCCAGCCAACCTGCCCCCACCTCCAATCCAACCGCAGCCAGGCAAGCACATCCTGCCCAGCACCCCTTCTGGCCACCACCCTCCAGCTCACAAAGAAAACTTCCCTCTATCCTCCCTGTGTCCCTGCCCTCTACTGTGACAGCCCTCCACTTTCCAGGTCTTCTCACTCCTGATTGTTCAAACCTATCCTTGACCACCAAGGCCAGCTGGTGACCCAGGGCCTCATTTATTCATTTCTCAGCCCCAACACCAGACTCCAGGGACGTCTGAGCTCCCATTTCCATCATCAATGCCCGGTCCCTTTCCCCAAGCTGCTCTGGTGAACAAAGTTGCAAGGATCCTCCAAGTGTACCAAGCTCCCACTCCCACTGACTCTCTTGTCCTGTTCCCTGACCCCAGCGACACTGGCCACATGCTCTGTGCAGCCCTTGCTGCCACAGGCTGTCCGTTGCCTACCTGGCCCTACAGAAGCTGGGAGGCACAGGGCAACCTCCCAGGTCAAACAGTGCCAACTAGCTGATGTCCTTAAATATATCCACCAGCCTAGCCTTTTCTCAACCCTAGACCACATATACCATTGTTGACTCCACACCCCCCAACTCAGATGTCTCTCAGGTAGCTCCCCGACATAGCCCAAAAAGCTACCTTCTCCCTAAAACCAGGGCCTCCCTCAGTTTTCCACGTCAGTGAAATGGATCACTACATGCTTACCCACCTGCCCAGGCCAGAGGGGAGCAGAGCCCTCTGTGACTCCCTCACTGCCTCTCCTTCCCCAACAACCAATCCACCCAAAGTCCATCAGTTCTATCCCAAAAGAGATTGTAAATCTCCATCCCTGTCCACAACTCTATAGCCACTGGGCCTGCCCAAGCTGCCACCACTCACACTGGGATTCATGACCACCTCCTAAGCACCTCCACCTGGCCCCAGATCTGTGGTCCAGTCCTACCCTGCCCAGGGTTGGGACAGCCCATCTTGTACAGATGTGGCTCCAACTGCGTTACTTTCCTGGTTGGAACATTGCAGTGACTTCCTGCTGCATTTAGACCAAAGCTCTGCCTAGAATGTTCTTATCTCCTCTTCAAAGGCTCTTCTAGGACTCTGACTTGAGGTTATCTCCTCTGAGAGGCTATCACTGACAATTCTGTCCACGCGGTTCCCTGACTTTTCTCACCCTCTCCTTCTCTAGCACATGTCCCATTTTTGTCTGACATTTATTACCTATCTTTACCACCTCACTGTGAATGTCTGTTTCATGGACCGATGACATTTCATTCACATCATGTCCATTATAGCACCTGGCACACAGACAATAAATACAAGTTACATTAATGAAATCATTTCCAAGTCCAAACTGGGGCCATTTTCCTAGTATCCAAGTTTACAAAATGTTTAGAGGAGAGGTGTGTAACAGGGCAAGTTTTTGTTGTTGTTGTTTGTTTGTTTTAGACGGGGTCTCACTCTGTAGCTGGAGGGCAGCAGCACAATCTTGGCTCACTGCAACCTCCACCTCCAGGGCTCAAGTGATTCTCGTGCCTCAGCCTCCTGAGTAGCTGGGACTACAGGTAAGTGCCACCACACCGGCTAATTTTTTGTATTTTTGGGGTTTCAATACGTTGCCCAGGGTGGTCTTGAACTCCTGAGCTCAGATTATCAACCCACTTCAGCCTTCCAAAGTGCTGGGATTATAGGCGTGAGCCACCACACCCAGCCCAGGGCAAGTTTTAAAATAACTCTGTAGACACAGAAACCCCTCTCAGATGACCTGGTGGCTAGCTCTCCTTCCTCCAGGAAGGTTGGGCTGCCAGCATTGCCAGTGACCAAGTCAGGAAGTAAAGAAGACAGAGCCTGCCACTGCTGCCCCAGCCCTGGGCTCAGGGAGCAGGTGTATAACCCCATGCAGAGGCAGAGCCACACGCAACACGTGATTACCTGGGGCCTGCCCAGACACTGGGAGCCTCAGGTCCTTGCTTTGCAGGCCTGCAGCAGGATGAGAATAAAGTGGCCTGTCCATCCTTCTGAGCCAGGAGTGTGGGATATGCACTAAGGATGTCTTTGGTCAAAGCCAGAACCAAACTAACCAGACCAGGTTTATGAACAAGCTCTCCATGCTCTTGGGATATGCTCTGACTCCCACATATCTTGGGCACCTGAGAACCTGGCAAGTGGCTGTGGAGGGAATTCAGGAAACACCTGTCAGGACATAGGATCAGGATCACTGACCTCTGTGTTGCTGATGAGATTCTGTGAAGAGAACATGCCAACAACCTCTGCCCATCTTCCTATCTCCACAGGTACCTGTTCCATGGGGCCCAGGGTGCTGCTCTCCCAAAACCAGCTCTTCCTCCCATTCTAGGCAGTCCTCCTCAGCTCCATCCAAGGGACCTGGCTGTCCCCAAAACACACACCCCAGGCCTGTACCTCACCTTGATGTAGGTGTCCAAGGCAGGATGGACACGGCGGGTAGCCAGCCAGATGGACAGGATGGTGGTGTAGGGGAAGGTGGCTGTCACCACATGGCTGGGTGCCGGGAAGGAGAACACCTTGAAACCAAATTTCTGGTAGAGGTCGATGAGCTCAGGGGAGGGTGATTCCTCACCTTCACTCAGGATACTGCCCACAGCACAACGGCACTTATCAGGAGGCACCTGGGGAAGCAAAGCATGGGTGTGAGAGTCAGGCAAAGGAAGGAGGCCCTCATACCTCCTTCCTCCTGGGGCTGTGCCAGATCAGGCCTCAAAGAACCACCAGCACTGACAAGCCATGCAGCCCCAGATACCAGGACAGAGCTAGCTATTTTCCTACTAGAACCCACCTATGGCCCCTGCCTGTGGCATCATACTGCAGGACTCTCATCCATTTCTTCAACAACCTGCCATGCTCTGTAGAAACCCAGGGATCATGGTGAGGGGTTAGACTTGGTCTCTGTCCTCCAGGAGGCCAGGAGAGGGAAGGACAGAGAAGACCTCTGAACCATCACCCTCCACACGGCTCCACTGAGGGGGCCCTTTCACCTCCTGATGAGACCCTCTGTCAGCGCCCACTCCCCAGGGCCACCAGCAGGACTGTACAGTGGCTGATCCTGCAGCCTAGGTCCAGCACATCCCTATTAGCTCATTTCCCTCCTATCTCCTGGAGAAGAACAGGCTTCATAAGCAGAGAAATTATGGCAGGCAAGGGAGCAAAACTGAGGAGCGGGAATAAAGAGCTCAGAGCCTTCCAAGGTCATGCCCTAGGAAAGCAAGAACATGTGTGTGTGTGTTTACACACATGCTTGCAGGGTCAGAACCTGGCAAGTGGCTGTGGAGGGAATTCAGGAAACACCTGTCAGGACATAGGATCAGGATCACTGACCTCTGTGTTGCTGATGAGATTCTGTGAAGAGATCATCCTCCCCATCCCTCTAGGAGGGCCAGCTACCATCACCAGAGCCTCTAGACTTCTTCTCTAACCCATGGCCCATCCAGGGACCTATCCCACTTCCCAAGTCCCTTCCTGGCCAATAGCCAAGAACCACTGGTTCCCCTCCAAGTCTCCGTAGGTTGCTAGTACCTGCGTTTCCCATTCTGCTCCCCTCGCTACCAAACTTCCCTCCTCTGGCTCCCAGAAAACTTAGCCAGGTAAGGCTCCTGTGTGAGCCTCCAATACTTCCTAGGACTGACACAAAGCTGCAAGACCCAGTACTCATTTCTCCTCGTGGCATCAGGGGGCCTCACTTTATCTCACCTACTGCTACCTGTTTCCCATGTCAGCTTTCCAAGTGCCTAAGCCTATACCAGCCTTCAGGCTGGGCCCTCAGAGGCATATGATCTCGAATCAAAGAGATTCAGCACAGACCTTGTACCCTCAATCCTGGGTGTCGCTCAACTCTAAAGGCTCCTTTCTCCCCCTATTGAGGGCCTACTGACTCCTAAGTTTATTATTTTTTTCTTTTAAAAATAATTTTTGCCAGCAGTTCATGGTCACAGGGATGACCCCTAAGTTTAAACAGGCTACTCCCTCTACCTCCACTTACACCTCTCTCCAGTCCTCCTTTCCAGCACTGTGAAGTCATTATTACCTGTTCTCACATCTACCTCCCATTACAGCCCTTTCCAAGTCCTCTCCAAAATCCCCCGGGGGTTTCTTGGCCCTGAATGGCCTCCTCTACTCAGGCCAACCCAGCCCTTCTTTTTCGTCACAATTTGCCTGGGACTTTGGCACCTAATCCAGGCTCTCACCTCTAAGCAGGCCCTAACGGTCACCCTCAGCTGTCTGCAGCTCTGGTCCCCTTGCAGCCCCCTTGAATCCTATGGCATCCAAAACTGATTCAGAGCTTTAGTAGCAGGCAACAGGGTGTAGTGGTCAGAAACACAACTTGAGAGAGGCAGGCCAGGGGTGAATCTGAGTCGTGTGATTCTAGACAAGTCCCTTGCATTCTGGGAGCCCCAGTTCCTTAATATCTAGTTACAGAACTGTCATATTAAACAAGAAACTTCATGAGAGCTTAGCGCAGGTCCAGCATTCAGCAAGTGCTCCATAATTGTTGGTTATCAGTAGCTATAACACAGTCCAAACAACTTTCCGTGGCCTAGAATGCCAAACCAACCAAACCTCTGAATGTGCAGCTCCTCCCTGCCTGTCCTTCAGGTTTAAATGCCCTCTTGGAGAGCCTTTCAGAGTGGCTCAGTGGCACTCTCTTCTCCACCAATATTTTGCTGTAAACTCTTTTGCCCTCCACAAGTCTACCTTGCACACAGTCACTTCTCTTGGCCTGAAACTCCTCCCACCTCACCCAGAGGCGCAGGAGAGCACTGCAATACCACCTCTTGTCTCTAGATGGTGCAAATGCACTACTTCACACACCAAGACTTGACCAGATAGGAAGTTCTCTGGTGGAACTCCTGTTGACAAGCCAAGGGACAGTGCCTGCCACAAAGCCTATCGTCATGTCCCTGACCCTAGCGACCTGTGCTGTGCAAAAGAAACATCTATATAAGTCACATGGAGAAAGAGGTGGACGGTCACTCGATCTCTTTCTTTCTACCCCTGTCTTGCCTGGGTTTGAGTCCCAGAGTATTTCCTGGGAACACTTCAGCAACCCTCATGGGACTCGCAGCTCAACATCCTCTTCAGTCACCAAAAGGCACCAGAACACATGTGGTCATATTGCTTAGAACCTCTCAATGGCTCCCAATTTACCTCTAGGATGAAACTAAATTCACAAGTGCAGTAGGCAAGGCTCTTTTGGAGTGGCCCACATAAAACTGCATAAATCTGCCCACACACTCACCTTGCACTCCCTTTCTGCAGCCTCAGGCCTCAGCAGGGGCCAGAACCCAGATGGGCAGGCACCTACTGAGTGTCTGCATGGCAGAGGGAGGGACAAATCCAGTCTCTGGACCAGCCCGCCTTGCCAGCCTCCTCACCTGCCACACCCCCACACCCCCACAGGAAACTATTTGCAGCTCCCCAAACATGCCACATCCTCCCATGCTTCCTGCCTTTGCGTAAGCTACTTCCTCTGCCTGAAATGTCCTTCACCCTATTCCAGAGTCCCTTCTGCCTGGGAAACTCTTGCCCATGCTGCCAGAGTTTGGCAGTTCAACTTCTCCCTTCAAAGCTTTCTGCTGCTCTCTACCAAGCAGCATCTCTTCTCTAATCCCAAGTATCTACCAGGGAGTGAGTCTTGTGCTGTAATTGACAGCCTCGCCATCTCTCCCCACCTCTAGGCAAAAAGGTCCAGGATCCTGCACACACTTGGGGCATGCTCACACACTTGAGGCATGCTCAGAGACAGTACCTACATGCACACACAAGCCCTGCACCATAACAAACTTCCTCTCCTTCCACCTGGAGAAAAGGCAGAGGTCTTGTCACAGTGGAAGAAGGAAGCTAAGGAGGCAGGGCTTCCAGGATCCAGAAGGTGTGTGGGGCACAGTGGCTCGTTTCCTGGCCAAGCAACTCCCTAATTCCACAAGTAAGAACATTTCCTACTCCCTCCCACTGCCCTGGCTTAAGGAGCAGGCTAGAAGGTCCCTCAGCAAGCCTACTACCCATTAAGAAACCCCATGCAAAGTTGAAGCTGGGAAGCAGCTTAACAAGGCACCAGCAAGAAGATGGCACAGACTATGAAATAACCCAGGGAGTGGCAAGGTCCAGTAGCAGAGGAAGGCTTTACCAGCCTCCCAGTAAAGCCCAGACCCACCTCCAGGGGAAAGGCCTACTAAGATTGTCAAGGGCTCAGAAGGTTGGGATGTCCTGATGAGCAAGAGACCCCATCAACCTTGGCTCAGTGCAATATCTTTATTTGGGCCTAACCCTAGGACATAGGCCTGGGCCTCCCAGCTCTACCTGCCTGCTCCTCTTCCTCCCCATATCAGCTATTTCTCTGGGTACCTCTGCCCAGAATAAAAATTGGACCAGAACTAGCACCTACAAGGAATCACACCCAGGAAACAGGGCAGTGGCCAGACCCACCACTACTCGGGGTAAAGACAAGCCCATTCAGGATCTGTCCTCAAAGCAAGAGTACCAGGAAAACTGGTACTCTTGAGACATGCCAGGCCCCAGAGCATTTCCTTTGGGCTGAGAAGCCTCCTGAGTCCCATCATTGGGAGAAGAGGGCCATCTCCTTGGAACCCGAAGCTTCCAAGTATGAGCTAGTCCTAAAGCTGGCCCCACTGCCTCTTCCTGAGCAGTGTCACAGTGCCCTGCTGACCCTGTTGTGTGAGGCTATCATGAAGACAGCCACCTTAGGGCCACTGTTGAGCTAAGACCTTGCTGAGTCTGGGAATTGGACAAGACTGATTATCTTTCAGGATGCAGGAAAGAGAAATGGTATCAGCTGGCCCACCAAATGTAGTCATTGGGTTCAGGATTAATAGAAACAGCCAACCCTAGGCCTACAACCTACACAACCTGACAGGGACAGCAGCATCATCTCTCAAACCCAGGCACAGAGGGCTGCCCTTACTCCTCCCATACCAGCCCACTGACCCAGGGCTACCCAAGGTATGGGGGAAAGTAGAGGCAGGGCCCTTCATTTGCATTGGTACTCCCAAGGTAATAGAGCAGCTGCACTGGCCCATGGCTAGAGGGTTGACATGGGACCTCGTTTGCCCTCCTGGGTGCTACAGGTCAACACACCAACCCCAACTTCCCTGGGCAGCTTATGCCCAAAGGCACACAGAGACAGGTAGCAGTCAGGACATGAGCTGATGCAAATAGCCAGGCCAGAGGACAGGACCCATTCTTCAGGATCGGGAGGAAAGAGAAGAGTCAACAAGATACCAGCCCTCAAAAGTGAGTTTACTTAGAAACCTTTCAGGAACCTTCCTCTATACCCCTACACCCTCAAACAGAATCCTAACAACAGCTGATATCTGACCAGGCACTCACCACTTTCCTTAGTCGCTGCCTTCCAAGCATAAGCTCATTAAATGCAAACGGCCCTCTGTGGTTGGTACTGTTTTCAACCCTGTTACTGAGGCCCAAACAACCAAGACACTCAGCCAAGGTCACACAGCAAGGCAGTGCTGAAGTCAGGATTCAAACCCAAGCAGACCAACTTCAGAGCTGCGCCACACAACCCAGAGGCATCCAGGAGTCTGAGAAATTGGTTCTGGTGAGGAGTGGGCTGCACAATGGCTTTTCCCTGCACTGCGCCTTTTCACATGGCCCAAACAACCTGCAAGAGGCTGGAACTAGATCAGAGGCAGGCAGGGTCCCTAAAAGTACAAAGTCTCAGTGGCATGAGGTTCTCAGGAAAGACTGGATGTCAAGTGTGACACCCACCTATTAAGTGCTGGTTATTGGGCCACATCCTTATGATTTAGCTCCTACAAAACAAAAACCCTGAGGTGGGGATTCTTTTATTCTCATGTGACAGATGAGGAGACATACTCAGACAGGCCAAGTGACTCACCTAAAGTCACAAAGTGGTTAGCAGTGGAGCCCTGATTCAACCCCAGAAGGGCAAATCCAAAGCCCCCTCCTCTTACACCTCATCTCACCTCACCTTAAGGACAGTTCCAGTGGGCAGAGAGGAAGGAGTTGGTGCTTCCAGACCTGTCCCACACAGTTAACCTACTACACAGCAAATGCCTGAACTCCACCTGGCAGAAAATAACTATGGAGTAACTGGGATAGGGGGCAGCCTGGGCCCTCAGGAAACATCCCAGCCCACATTCCCATTGCCCTTGTTGAGGAGGTCAGTCCTGGGAAATCCTGCTTCCTCACTCCTTCCCTAAGCGCCTCCAAGGAGGGCAGGGAGCCCCATCTCCATCCACACTGAGGGAAGAGGGAATATGACAGGCCTACAGAATTCTCACCAGTTCAGCCCTTGCAGACCTGGTAGGCCTGGGCACTGGTTCTCATTGGACTTAGAGAAAGGGGGCTTCAACAGCAGTCTAGCTTACTAAAGGCAGAACCAAGTACCACCAGTTCCCCAACCCACTCCATGCCTGGAGCAAACACCACCTCCTAGGTGCTAGATGTAAGCAGCAAATACAGAACCACTTGGGCCAGGTAAATTGAACAGGCTGTCACACCCCTCTCGCCTCAGCCAGGCTCTCCACACAAGCAGGCAGGCTGCTTAAGCTCCAAAAACAGCAGCGCAGATGGTGGCAGCACAGGGTGGGGTAGGAGGTAGAGGGCCAGCCTGGCAGACCGGATAGGTCCACAGACACAGTGACAGCAGCCCAGCCACTAGAAACTGTCCACAGGCCAGAGCTGGCCAGGATCAAGTGAGGCACTCAGGGTCATCTTAGCTTCTCCCTTTTCCTCCAACACTGAAGGCTCCCAGAGGGACCAAGCCCAAAAAAGGGAGCCTGAAGTCACTTTCCAAGTCCCAGCACCCACCCCAGAAGCAGGACTGAGGGCAGAGCAGTTTTTCTAGCCAAGACCCTTCCCCAGCCATGCAAGGGCAGTATGGACCAGTGCGTATAGGGGAGCAGATCTGTGACTGATATCCACCTACACCTGACCCTTATCTCTAAATTCATCCCATCTCCCTTGCATACCTTGAAGAGGAATGGCCGACACTCCATGAATGCTGGGCTCTGAGGTGGGTAAGGGCACCCATGAGCCCCTGCCAGGGTCTGTCCAGTTTCCAACAGACTCCTTCCCCACCTTCCCATCCCCAACTATGCCAAGCCCTTTGGGGATGGAGAATTAAATCCTTCCTCCTGCCTCACAGGAACCACTCACCCAGACCTGCTGCCTCTTCCCATACAGGACTCCAGAGCACAGGGCTAACAGCTCTAGTAGCATCTACTATGAACAGGTCCACAGCAACTGCCCCTGTCCCACCTTAGTGGTACCCTCTCTTGTGCTACTTCCTGGGTCCACACCCAGCCTAGGTAGAACCAGCCTCCTCCCTGCCCAGCTGAGGACAGGAAGAGGCATGGCTAGGGAGCTATCTGTCACACCTCATGGGGGCAGGCAGCATCTAAAGCCAGGTGGCACCTCTCACCTGATAACTCACCACCCCACTCACAGAGCCTGACAAATCCTCATTGCCTCCCCACACTCACAGAGAAGCAGATCCTGGCTCCTGTTGCTCTGGGCTAGGGAAGGAGGACTGAGGGAGGGACATTCAACAGGTCTGCCTCTATTCTCTTTCTCTGAGAACCAGAGCATGCCCCAGGCTGCACACTGCTGGTGGAGGAAGCCTAAGGAGCAAAAAAGCTCGGGTTCTCAGCCCACTCCAGAACCAGGATGGGGCCTTTCCTCTAGGCTCCTGTCTAATACCCACACATTGGGAGGTCCTGGTCTCCACAGTACCCCAGTGCCCAACACAGAGCCTGGTACAGAGTAGGTGCACAAATATTTGTTAAATGAAAACAACAAAGTATGAAATCAGTACCTTACTCCTACTATCTGAACCTGTTTTCCCCTCCATAATATGGACTAAGGACCAGGAGGCTTCAGGTCCTTCTGGACCAGACAGTCTGTGATAGCCACGAGCACCTGAAGCCTGGGGGTCTATGGTTTCCTGAATCTGTTACAATCTCTGTCAGGCAGAGAATGCAATGACCAGCTCCCAGAGTAGATGGGGACCCAGGTGTCCCTGAGTCATCCCAGGTGCCAGAGTGTAACCTAGCTCTAAATGGGGACACAGGTGCCTTCTGGACTGACCTAGGACTGGGAGAGGCAGGATCAGAAGGGCCACTTTGACCTGTTCACTCATCCTCTGTATCAGCCAAATGTCCACAGCCATGCCAAGGGTCTAGGTTTGCTCAGTCTGACCTCTCAGCACATGTTAGCACAAATGGTTTTCCCACCCATCTTTGTTGTTGCTAAGCATCTGTTGAGGGCTAAGTCCTGGGGTAAATGCCTCACCTGTATCCCTTATCCCTTCCCAGCCTAACTATGAAGCAAGTATTTTATCATTACTCTGCAGATAAGGAAATAGAGGCTCAGAAACATTATGTGATATGCCTAAGATCATGCAGCAGAACAGTGATGGGACAGAATCAGAACTCAGGCCTGCTAGCCTCAAAGCTGTGTTCTCAGGCCACAGTCCCCAGACAAGCACCCAAGTCAGACTATGCCCAGCCAACTGTGGAGCCCAAGGGCCCACCTCATGGGGTCCACATCTCTGGGAAAGCTACAGGAGGCAGTGGCCATGCCAGAATATCCCATACCAGTGTTCTTTTATCTCACTCTTCCCTAGACCAGCCTCCAGCACTGACCCCAAGGTACCCTGCTGCCTTAGCTCTTTCCCATCCGGGAATTAGCACGTTCAACCCAAGAGGCAACATGTTGATTCCAGAATAGGCAGACACACCAATGAGGAGAAAGGCAACTGCAAGGACTCTCCTACTTTCCACTGGGGTCTTGCAGAAGGCTCTGACTGGGCCAGGTGTGGAAGGAGGGGCAGGGGTAAGCAGCGGCAGGGGCTTACACAACAGAGCCCTTGCAGGGGTGAGGGTCACACATCTGATCTAGGAGCTCCCATAGCCCACTGTCTATCTCATCCCACTCAGGATTGCGTGCTCCCGCCTTCAGTTAGTACCACCTCCTGGCGATGTGACTGCAAAACCTCAAACAATGTCGACTCATCCCTCAACCAACCCATGGCACCTCTCACCTGGGCCTTTCTATGGCCTCCTGCCTTATCTCCTTCCCTCCTCCACCTGCCCTTCAGCTAACTTCCTAAAACAAAGGTAGCAAATTGTGCCATACCCTTCTTCCCAACCTGCTGTACCTTCCCACCAACTGGCTAAGCAAACCCTTTGCCTTTCTCCACCCACCACATGTCCACTAGCCACAATTCTCCAGTCGTCCCATGTCTCCAGGCTCTTGCTGTTGCAGTTTTCTTAGCCAAGTAACCCTTCCCAACAGAGCAAAACTCTACCTATGTGAGAAGGCCCAGCTGAAATCTACCCCTTCTCTGGGCCTCCCCAGCAGACTCATGACAGCCTCCCTGAACCCACAGCTCAAAGTTCTGTGGACATCAAGCACATTGTCTTGTTGGAGAATCACTTGTGTGGGGCTGATGTGTCAGCCACACCGAGCTTCCTGAGGGCAGAGCCAGGTCTGATTCATCTCCAGAGTGTAGGTGTAGAGCAGAACCTGGCATAGAGAGGGAACCAGCACACCCTGTTTCTACTAATGGCCCAGTGAGCTCAGTCAGCAGACACTGGGTAGGCTGCAGGGCTTATCCACTTGAGCTCTCCAGGCAAGGAAATCAGAACTGGGGATTTCAAATGCTTGGTTTGGCATGGCTCAGTATGAGAGGCTGAAGAACCCTTAACAGAACTGCCAGCCCATCCAGCTGTGGGCAGCACACCCCATAACATAGCAGGAGACTACATTGGCAAGCTCTGACTCACCATAGGTTGTAAGAACAGCCAGACACCCACAGCGTGCTAGTGATGCTGGATTAGTCTTTGACTTGAGCATTCTGAACATTCTAAGTAGTTCACCTGGCTCTACTAGCCCCCCACGACATCTCCCAACTAGGCAGCTTGAGGTCTAAAGAAATGCCGTATCACTGGGTTGGGAGGCATCAGAATGGCTGAAGAGGAACAATTCCAAACCCCTCTCATGCCAAGGGGCTCCCCTCTCGACCCTCAAGCGTCTACAACTATGGCAAGAGAGTTGAGGGATGGAAAGTACAGAAACAGTAAGATGTAACCCCACAGAGTGGGCAGAATCTGAATGGCCGGGCCTTAGAGCACTGGCCCCAAATGGAGATGGAAGGAGGGATGACAAGAAGAGGCAGCAGGGCACCAAAGTCCTGGCAGAAACTAGGGACCCAAGGTGGTTTAGCTCACTGCATTTGAAAATCCACGAGTAGCCATGGGCACGGGAACCAGAGGCGGGCAAGTAGAAAGCCCAAAAATGGATGCCCAGAGGAGAAGTCCAGGCTAAATCTGGAAGGCACTTCAAGCTCACAGAGGAGGGGTCTGCAGGGCCTGCTCAAAGATTTTCCCAACCTTTCCTCAGCAACCAAAACTACCCTCCCCAAAGAAGCCCTGGCCCACCAGGTCCATCCATGGGACAGGACCCCATGGAGGCTCCTTACCATGTGGGGGTTGTCATAGTAGACAGCGATGGAGCGGAGCTTGGGGGAGATGCTGCAGCTCTCGGTGAAAAGCCGCCCAGTCTCACCATAGGGCCCCATGTGGAACTTGTAGGCCACAGTGATGTTGAGGATGGGAGGTGAGCCAGCACTCACTGCCACCCCAGCCAGCAGCCCTGAGTACCCGGCAAAGGCCAGCAGCGTCAGCAGCAGTACGAGAGTCAGGCCCCCAATCAGGCCCAGTAGTAGCAGGTCCGACATGGCTCTGGACCTCCCACACTGCACCCCAAGGCAGCTGCAAAGGAGAAAGAAGGGAGAGGAGGCTGGTAGCCTGCTCTGACAATGTGCCCACCTGCCCGCCAACCAGTTCTGGCCCAACCTCCTCAGCCCTGCCTTGAGTGCTCTGACCCAGAAAGGGGAGGGGCCAGAGGTGTTTACACATAGAGTGACCTAGAAGGGAGCTACAAAGGATGACTGAAGCCACAAGCCTCTTCATTTCTTAATCACTGTCGGTGAAGATGTCAGAGCAGCTCTACCTGTCAGCTGGCAGCCCTGGTCACACCTGGGGAAACTGAGTCACAGAGGGGCACAGGAGTGAGTTAGCCAAGGACATATTCCTGGCCCTGACAAGTCTCCCCCAGATAAGCCAGACACCCACCAACCTGCCTTGCCTTAACATTACCTCTTCCTCACCACTGCTAAGCCATGCCAACAGCCCAGCCTCCCCAAGCCTCAGGGACTACTGCCAGAGGAAGGACCAGCAAATGCCAGGGTCCCAACACTTATTAATAAACAGGGAAACCATAAGGAAAAAAAAATTCCTGAGGGAAAATGTGCCTCAGCAAGAGAATTTCCTAAGAACTCTCCTTTGTGAAGTGTACCTGGCCTGCCGGGACCTTGCTATCCAGCAAGCTCACCCATCCAGAACCAGAAGAAAGACTAGAGTAAAATGGCCTGAGCAGCTAGAACAAAGTCCAACACTCAGCTTCCCAGATTTCAACCACCAATGTTAACAAGCTTCATCCCACTTTTCCAGCCATAGAAGAAACAGTGAGGAGTAAGAGAAAAAGGCTGCTGAAAGGGGAGTTGCACAGCAGGAAGAAGCAACAATTACCCATAAGGGGAAGAGAAACTGTTCAAGAGCAGGCCCAGGAACATGTAACACAGAAGCCAGTGTGTGAGCTATTCAAGGGAGACTGCCTAGGTCTCCAGGCAGCTTGGGGCCAGAGGCCTAACCCTCTTACACAGAGGGCTTGACCCGAGTTGCTCAGGGGGGAAAAAAAAATCACAGCCCAGAGAAAACTGTTTAAAGAGAAAGGGAAGCATTTGACCCACTGAGGGAACATTCCCACCCAAATAAAGTGTATTTGAAGTTTAAATATACTTTTAAAAAGTATACTTAATACTTTTAAGTATTATTTAAATTTTAAATATTAAATATAAATTTTAAATATTACTTTTAAATATTATTTAAAATTAATATTTAACATTTAAAAGATTTTGAAGCTGAAAAGGCCATGCTGCAGCTTTGTGGAAAACTTAGCTCTGTACAATTATTTCTTCCCTGTGGGTGCTGGGTATTGATTTTACACTAAAAAATTATCTTTGGAGTCAACGAGCACAGTATTTGCTCACAAAGAGGCAAAGTAAATTTCTAAACTTTTGGTGTCAGGAAATTGAGGTGCTGCCCACTAGTCTTACCCATTTGTGCTCCTACCCATCAGTATCTCTCTCTTTTCTGCCTGTTCTACTCATCTTGTCTCCAGCTAATTTCATTCCTATTTTCTTTGATGATGAGAAATCTTCCACTGAACACTTACTATACGCCAGGAACTGTCTAAATGTTGAAACACAGCTACTTCATTAATCCTCAAAGCAATCCAACGAGGTAGGTACGGCTAAGGGTACAAGTGGTTAAAGGTTAAGAGACTTGTCCAAGGTCACACAGGTATTAAACAGAGCCACGTGGACCAAAATGCAGGCAACACAAGCCCAGACAGTCTGACTCCAGGCCCCCATTTCTACATTCTCTCTCTTCTCTGGTGACTGGCTTCCAGAAAGGCTCAAGCATTTAATCCTTGTTGGACATCTCTGAGCCTAAAGCTGGAAAACTCCCAGCATCTAGGCCTACACTTGCCTTGGGAATGACAAGCCCTCACCCTGATCTGCCATCCCAGTTTAACACTTTCTGCCCCCTCAAGGAAACTTAGTATCCACCTTTCTCTTCCTCTCACTTCCCAAACTGCTCAGAAAAGGGGGGAAAAATGCACCTGTGGGTCCCAGAGTTTTGGTCAGCACCGGAAAGGGCAACGTGAATTTCCCCTATATTCAAGAGAAAAGGAAGAGGGTCTGGGAGCTCACCTAAAATGCCAGGCTCACTTTTAGTAACTCCTGGCATCCAGTGCGGCAGGGGCCGAGCGCTCCAGTGCTGGGAGATGAAACAGTCCCCCCTGCCCAGGAATAACCACTGAGCCGAGCATCGTGCCCTGACTACCCTCTTCAGGAAAAGCCCACCGGGGCCTCTAAAGCACCCTCGCCCCATTCTCAAAGCCCTTGGGGAAATCAGAAGCCAAACCTAGCTTTACAATGTCAGGGCTCTTCACTAGTGCCGTGGTCACGCCCCTCTTCCTGGAGGGCTCCAGCCACACCTGGCGCCCAGAAACTGCCGCTGCCGCTGACCTCCGGCAGACTGCACCCTCTCGAGCCTCAGTTTCCCCTACGCTCAGAGGCCCGGGATGGACGCGTGCGGCCAGTTCGGGCGAGTGTCAGGGAAGGCTGCCCCTAGCCGGTTTCCTGGTGCCGTTCACGTGCGCGGCGGCAGAGGGCCGGGCCCTTAAAGGGCCCCTGTCACGAACTAAACTTCGGTTCCAGAGGGTGGGGGGACCCCACGGGGAGGGCGGGCCGCCGTCTTACACTCTCGGATTCCAGTCCCTGCTCACCCCAGACCTCGCCTATTTACTCAGAGCCTTTCTCTTCGCCTACCTCCTCGCGGAGCCCCACGCACATCTGTAACTTAAGGTACGCTAAAGTTTGCAGCCCGGGCTCCGAGGCGCGGCCTTGAGGAACGGGGGCGGAGTTAAAACGTGACTCGCGCCTCTTTCCCCCAGCTCCACGGCCTAGGGGCGTGCCGCGCACCGGTGGCCGCGGCAGTGGGCTGCCCGGAAGGGTGTGAGCTGCCCCCATGGTCGCATCCAGGCCCTCGGACCCGGCCGGGGACAGCTGTGGGCGAGACGAGACGCAAAGAGCGGCCCGGGCCGCGGGGGTCACGGAGGGGACACGGAGAGCTCTGAGGTCGCGCCAGCGCGGACAGGGGTCCCAGACCTAGGCCCCGGCGGGTAGGCCTCTCCTCTGGCCCGGCCCTCACCTCAGCAGCCGCCAGCTGCGGACGCCGAACCGCGCAGGCGGCTCAGGGCTGGGTCGCCGAGCCTGCGCGCGCCCGCCGCGCACGCTCGCTCCGCCCTCTCTCGCGGCGGGACGTGGCCGTGGCCGTGGGCGCGTGCGCGCGGGACCCCTAGGGCGGAGGACTGCCCCGCCCCGTCTCCATGGCAACGGGCGAGCGCCTGGCCCCAGCACTGGCTGGGCCGGAACCCACGGCGTACCTTCCCGCCTCCAACAAACTATCCGGTTGCTGAGGTTGATTTAGCAACACCCCAGGGCATCTAGATTGGCAGCAGCACTACAATGACAGCCTGGCCCAAGCTCGGGGACGGGAGGCAGCCCAGTGGCCCGCAGTAGAGGGCCAGGCTGGGGGCCAGGGAGCTGGGGCTGAGAATTTGTACAGACTAGGGAAGTGCAGCACAGCAGTATGAGCCTCTGGCATTTGTACTACCTTTAGTCTTGCTACTTTTTCTCACTGTGGCTTCGCAACAGACCTGGGAACCAAGCAAGGCATAACTGAGGAAGCTGAAGCCCAGTCTGGGCTCGCAGAAGAAACTGGTGGATCCAACCTTTGCATAGCGCAAATATCTGCTTCTTGCCTCCACCCACCCATCCCCACTTCCGTGAGTACATTCATCCATCCAACATTATCACTCTTTGCCAGTACAGTTCTAGGAGCTGGGGATAGAATGAACGAAACTAAGGCTCCGGCTTCCTAGAGTCACGTTCCATGGGAATGTCCTTCTTCCAGGCTCCTCCCTCAGTGCCCTGGTTGTGGCTGGGAGAGGCTGGTCTACCTTTCTGGTTTAGCAATAATTTGCGTGATTCCCACATCAGGTGTAAGCTCCTTGATGATCGGTTCAATCTTCACCTTAAATTTCTGAGGACCTACAAACTACAAAGCACTCTTCTAAGGGCCCAAAGATAAAACGCTCCCCTCTCAACAATGAGTCCCGGACTTTTGGTGGGAGGTGAGGAAGGTGACAACTATGCTCATAAGCTTGGAAACAAGCCCAGTGAGGCCAAGAGCTACTTCGGTATCCTGACAAGGACTGATGTTTGGGAGGGGATCATGCAGATGGGAACACCATGAAGGTGGTGGTGGGAAAAGTCAGCAGTCATAGGATGATTCACCTTGTGGATCCCACTACTGCATTAGCAAAGAGCAGGCTGGGCACAGAGGCAGTCATAATCCCAGCTTCCCTTCCCTCTGCTTCACATTCTCCTTCCGCAGGCAGGGGGAGATTGAGCCTCATCCACAGGGCCAAGCCTGCCCCAGCACTCTAGGCAGACTGGCAGAATAGGCAGCTGGCCCCTCACAGGCACTCCGGGCTGGGTCAGTGCAGGTCGTGGCAGTTATTGTGAACATCAAGCACATGGTCAAACCCTCAGCTCAGGTGCCCCAGGCAGGCGGGCTATACACTTGGAAGCATGTCCTTTGACACAAGGAGCAGCCATGGCACGGGCCCAGAGACTGCCTCTGCCTGCAGGGTCTTCGTGGTCAGTTCTCCTGCTTCCCAGAAGGTGGTAAGCTTTTCCCAGGAAACCATTATAAGAAGGTGCCCATTCTTCATTCTTCATCTTGTCCTCTCTGCTCACTTCCCTTAGCCTGGTTGGGGAACTCTAGAGCCCCACATCAGAGTTCAGCATGTGCCTCAGAAGCTTCAGCACCTCTTTTGTGGAAGAAGAGTCTGCTGGTGACTGGGGCTGCAGGTCATCGCATCAGTCAGCCCAGCTTCATCTCAGGCTGCTTCCAACAGTGCCAAGTGGTCTCTTGGCAGGATCTCTGCAAGGCAGCAGTTGGCCACCAGGAGGCAGCAGCCTACTCTGCAAGGCATTTTCTTTATTCCAACTCCCAAACTTGTAACAGGTCTGAGGAAACCTGCTAGCCTAGCCAACTGCTGCAGCCATCCTCCACTCCCAAGCCTAACTCCCAATTGCACAGATTCCCCTATCACGAGTCCAGACTTGGCCTTCGTCTCCTCTTGCCTTCTTTTGTCCAAGGAATCACTACAGAAATTCTTTCTCTACCCTCCTTTAAAATTTCCAGAGAATTGTTTCCCCAGGGCCCCTCCCCTTGAATAAGTTAAACAAAAAGCTGGAGTAGACTGTCCCTTCTTTCCCCCACCTCTCACACGCCAAAGCTCTGGTTAGCTCTGTGGGCCGGTGGCTAGACTCCCCAACACGGATGATCAGAGAATACATATGCAATGTAAGAATGCTTTCGCTACCACCAGCCATTCACAGACACACTATCTCCCACCCTCTAAAGACACTGTACCCAATCCCCAGCCACTCACAAACACCCCATCTCCCACCCTCTGAAGGCACTGTGCCCAATCCCCAGCCACTCAGTCTAGTCAGGGCTGCCCCTACAGGACTCACCTTGGCTGACGACCAGCTAGCTTCAAGCCACTCTGAAATCAGCTTGCTGTTTCCCCTGGAGCGTGGTAATACATCCCTCTTCAAGTGAACAAGAGCAGAAAAAGCCCAGTGAACCCCACTGCTACAAAGAGCCTGCCAGCAGTCTTCCTTCTGTTCCTGCCTATCTCTCCACCCAAGGGCCATCCCAGAGCCCACTATGTTCTAAGATTTATTTCTTTCACCACCACCCAGCCAAACAGCTATCCAGACAATTCCTCGATCAAACAACACTGCCTTCTTGAATTTAAATTTTATTTTACAAAAAGAGAAATAAAGAAAACTGATAGGCAGTTATACTGACTTACAATTGTTCTGTTTGCTTTTTTTTTAAAAAAGTGACATGAAACACAAGTAAAAATAAATACGTCATAGAAACAGCCAGTTGCCCAGTCTCTGGGGCAGGAGCGCCTGCCCTGCTGAGAGGAGGGAAGCCCATGATCACACCAGCAGCTGGATCACCCAGCCACAGATGCTCCTCAAAGTCAGGCACAGGTCCCAGGCCTCAGGGGCATCCTGAGGAAAGAAGACGGAAAACCAAAGCCAGGTGCCAGGACCCTAGGGCCACCTCATTATCCCCCACTCCTCCTGGCAGCAGTCTGGCCTTAGTGGTTATCCATAGCGACCCCCCTTAACCCACCTGGACCCTCTTCCCCTGACCTCTCTGAAGACGGTACAAGGGAAAAACCTGTCTTGGGCAGGCTAGGGGGGATTCTTCCGGTGAGTCCCCAGCCCACCCTGAGTAACACAACCAGATAACAGTCATTTTACATCCAGGTGCACATGAACACAGCATACACATACTCACTGTCTCTCTCTCTCTCTCGTCTCTCTCTGGTCTCGGTCTCTCTCTCTCTCTCTCTCTCTCTCTCTCTCTCTCTCTCTCACACACACACACACACACACACACACACACACACACAGCTCTCTTCCAGGGAGGGTCCTGGGTCCAGTCACAGTATGAGGTCCTCTCTTCTGAATATCATCCCAGTAGTGGCAGCAGAGAGTACCCAAACCTCCCCAAGCCCTCTGCATTGCAGACTCTGCAGCCTGCCTGGCTACCCCTCCCCAATGCGCACTAGATTACTATGTCAAACAGACCTGTGAAAGGGAAAGGTGCACACTCAGGTCCCTGAAGAGCAAAGAAGCTGGACACTGCCTGCTCAAGAAGTTCATCGTTGTAAGATCAGGTATTCATAAAAGGCCTAGGGCCAAGCTAGTAGCACAGAACAGATGTTAAGGGGGTCACAGAATACACAGAGCAGAAGAGAAGAGTTGGCAGCAGGGAATGCAGTCTGAAGGTGACCAATGGAGAATGCAGCATTCTCATATAGTCCTTGAGGTGCTGATTCCTGGGAGCAGTCAGCAGAGGGCCAGAACATCTTGTGGGGGTCCTTTTGGGAAGGATGACTTCTCTTAGGAATTTTGGTGGGGAAAGAGCCACTGAGCTGTGCGCATAGAAGGCCATGGCTCAGAAGGGACTGGTCTTCTGAGGAATCAAAAGGAAGTGGGGGCTGGGCGTGGTGGCTCACACCTGTAACCCCAACACTTCGGGAGGCCGAGGCGGGCAGATCACTTGAGGTCATGAGTATGAGACCAGCCTGGCCAACATGGTGAAACCCCATCTCTACTAAAAAATACAAAAATTAGCTGGGCATGGTCATGGGCGACTGTAATCCCAGCTATTTGAGAGGCTGAGGCAGAAGGATCGCTTGAACCCAGGAGGTGGAGGCTGCGGGGAGCTGAAATCAAATTGCGCCACTGCACACCAGCCTGAGGGACAGAGCAAGACTCTGTCTCAAAAAAAAAAAAAAAAACCAAAGTGGGAAGCAGGAGGTTGTATCCAGAGGAATGTAAAGCCCCCAGAAGACCTTCTCCACAGAAGACTCTGTCAGTCTATTCGAGCCTGGCATTGCTCTGAGTCTGATAAGGACTCAGTTTTGGAGCAATGCCAGGCTCGAATAGACTGACACAGAGGGCCCTTCTCTGCTGACAACTTTGGGAGTGACCCAAGCCACTTAAGTTTGGCTAAGTGTTTCAAACAATGTGCAAAACTTTACCCTGCACTTTGCTTCCTGCTCCTGGATTGAGAAAGTTCATATTTAGTTGTGAATCACGGGTATACAGAGACTTCACACACTAATTCCTAGGGAAGAGAGCTCCAAGGACCAGATAGAATTATCCTTAAATCAGGAGATGATGAAATAGATGCTTAAGGAGCATAACTCAAAGCAGTGTGGATTTCATAGATATCCAACCTAAAGAAAATGATATAACCCAACCTGGTTCACTTCCTTTCTTAAATAGATACTTTGTCCCTGTTCAATTTTATCTACATATATATTAAGAAAATCAAGCATCACTATAAATGGTAAACCTGAATCATTAAGTAGTACTGTGTTCCCCAGGCTGAGAACTTGGCTAAACCAGATGGATGAAAACATTCCATGGAAGGCAATACTAAGGGAAAATGCCTAGGCCTGATTTTCTGTCCTCTCTCTTACCACCAGCCCTCCCTGCTCAGACCTGGATGGTGGGTGGAAGATACCACCAAGTGTTTATGATCAAATAAACTGTAAAACATGGTTCTTAGGCTGTGAGATACTTCCTTCTTCCCTCTCAAACATGATTATGCACATTTGCCTACCAGCACACATAAAGAGACAGCGGAAAAGTCAGAAGTGTTTTCAGGTTCTTTTCTTTAAAAAAAAAAAAAAATCAAAAACCATGGACCTGGTAGCACTCCAATTTCCCATGATCCCACCCCCACCCCTCTACACAATAGAAACTGCACATGTAAGAGAAAGCCTTCTCTAGTCAGGTCAGCCTCCCAGAATGATGGCCTCTGCTGAGTAGAAGCAAGATCCAACCCTGGAACACTGGATAGAGTAGGCATGTGCTGCCTCTCCGAATACCCATTTACTTTCTGGCAACTTCAAAAGCCCAACCCTCCAGCAACTGGTTTCAGTTCCCTGCTGGGAAGGTTCCTGGATTCTTGGAGGCTGCTACAGTGATTTCCTAGAAGTGAATACAGAAATACCCCCTTCCCCAACAACACCACCACCACCACACACACACACAAACGCACGCACGCACGCATCTCTGGGATCCCAGTGCTCCAGGGCCTAAGAGGCATCAGTATAACCCAGTTTCTGAGTGTATCCTATAAACTGGAGATTCAGTCTAGCTGACTCCTACTGCACCAGCCTCAACCTGAGAGCCCACTCCAACTAAGTCCCTTCACCATCCATTCTTGGGATGCATCTGAAAGAGAAAGCACTGGTTGGAACTGCTATTTTTAAATTATTAAAATAATTTGCATAGCTAAATTGTAGATCTAAGGCTTCCATGAGTAGAAGAGTTAAGTGTCTGGCAGGGTGCTTATGAAAACACAAAGCTTCTTAAGTTCCACTTTTGGTGTTATTGGACAGCAGACAAACACACATATACACATGCACCCCATCCAGCATCTCCTGGTCTCTTCTCTGAGGCAATACCCCAGAGTCTGCTAAGGGGCTCCAAAGATGGAAATGGGCTAGTCAGAAGAGCTGCAGAAGCTCCTACTGGGATGATCTGACTAAGCTGCCTTCTGGGCTGGGAAGAGGCAGGTACAGCACCTGCCCAGTAAGGAGGGAGCCATGGGTAGGTGGTAAAGCTCTAAAGCCAAAGTTTGTTCATTATAAAGAACCATCTGGAAAAGTCTTGGGCTGGGGAATGCAGAGGGGGTAAGGACACAAATAGGAAGACAGCCAGTGTTTAGGCTTAAGGACTAGGTGACCCTCCCCTGGCGTTGGCAATTAAGAGGAGACCCAGAATGACTGGCGTGTTTTTTGTTTTTGTTTTTTGTTTTCTTTGAGACGTAGTCTCACTCTGTCGCCCAGGCTAGAGTGCAGTGGCGTGATCTCGGCTCACTGCAACCTCTACCTCCCAGGTTCAAGCAATTCTCTGGCCTCAGCCTCCCAAGTAGCTGGAGCTACATGTGTGTGCCTCCACGCCCAGCTAATTTTTTGTATTTTTAATGGAGATGGGGTTTCACCATATTAGCCAGGATGGTCTCGATCTCCTGACCTTGTGATCCATCTGCCTCGGCCTCCCAAAGTGCTGGGATTACAGGTGTGAGCCACCGTGTCACTGGCATGCCCTTTTAAGAAAAAGTCCAGACTTAGGGCTCCTACACCCAAAGGGCTCCTCCATGTTCCCTCAAAGATGGAGGCAGCAGACACCAGGCCTACATGGAGCACCTAAAGACATTTCCTAACAAGAAATCAATAGTCCCTCAACCCAGCAACCACCTATCCACAGCTTCACTGTTCAGCATAGAGAGCCAGCCTCTAAGGTCATCCCAGGACACAGCTCCAAATTGGGGATCTCTTACTTCCCAGTTACAAACTCCATGATCACAACTTTCAGTTTCTGTGGAATGAGTCTCACCCACCACTAACTATCCAGTCTCAGGATTCCCTGATCTTCCTGAAAAGCCATCTCTTGAAAATACAGTTGTTTAATCCAAATCTTGGTCAAAACTAACTCTTTCCCTGGTCAATTTACCATCCATCCAGGATTGTTTCACCAGTGACTATGGGGTCTGGGATATCTTAAAACTTCCCTATCTCTAACTATCCTTACCCATATAACCTCCCCCCACCCCACCCCCAAATAAACAAGATGTATGAAAAGTCCAAGTAATAAATAGTTGCCCATAAGAAATAAATTAACATGGAGCTCTCTAAAGGGGAAGGAAAGGAACAGGAAAGACTACCAGGATAGGCAGCTGTGGGCTCAGTTCTACCCGTGAGAAATGTCTTTTCCAGCCACAGCTTTCACTTACATACTGCAGTGCTTCTCCTCCCAGCCTCTGCACACAGACAACCTTCCGTGCTGGAAAGGGAGAGCTGCTCAGAGATAACCACCAGGGTTAAGAGACATAGATTGGTAATGCCCATTTTCTCTCATGAATTCCCCCAAATTCTCAAACAAATGTGGCTCGGAAAATCAGGGACTTGAGTTAGCTGGGCCTTCTCTTCACCCAATCAGAAAGAAACTTGGATTTCCATGGCTCTTCTGGGCTCACCCTGATGTTCACACTAATAGGTGCCATGAACCACCAAACTCTGATTTCCATTTAAAGAAAGATAAATTCATTTTTCAGTTTCCCTCTTAGTTTTTCCCTCCCTCCCTCCCTTCCCACCTTCACCCCTGCTCTGTTCCATACATGTACATACATACATAAACATACATACATACTCACAAACACACATAACTGGTCAGCTTCCTTCCCACCCCCTAAAAACCCCACTTCACATGGGATCACAGTCTGCTCCCCTGCCCACCTCCTTTTCTCACTCATCCTCCCTCCCTTCCCTACCCTCCCCAGGCCAAGCTAAGTCACCCAGTAAGGCAGCTCTCTTGGGAGAGAATGTTCCCAAAGACAGAAATGGGATGTGCGCTTCTACACTCAGATGGGCGAGCAAGCAAGCAGACAGCATAAGCAAGGCAGGAAGGAAAAGAGGCTGCACTGCCCCTCCATCCCTGTTTTGGGTCCCTGATTTCCCGCTATTGCTGCTCTGTTGGACTTTTTTTTTTTTTTTTTTTTTTGGCCTCTTTTGTTAAACAGCAACAGAGCTCTGCCCCTATGGCTAACCACCCTCCTTTGTTCTCTTCCTTTTCCCTCCTGCCAAGTGTCCTTTTCTCAAAAAGTCCAAATTACTGCCTTCCAGTTTGGTAGGCAACCTGCTGGGGGCCCCGAGTGAGGTGGGGAGGGGCTCCCCAGCTATTTCCCAGTGACCTCTATCACATCATCGTCCTTATCCTCATCATCATTGGAGCTGAACCCCACCTCAGCAACCTCATGAGAGTCAAATGGAGGCACCTGGGACCGAAGGAGGCCACCAGCTGGGTAGCCTGCATGTGGGGACATGTAGCCTGGATAGATAGACATGCCCCGCGAAAGGTTGCTGGGCAAGACAGGGGAAGGAAAAGGCGCAAACATCCTCGGCTCGGACAGGAGTGGCTGTGAGAATGGGAGTGAATAGCTGGGTAGTATCCCTGGCACAGAAGGGTTGAGCATGAAGGAGGGGTTGCTGGCAGTGACTGAGGTAGCCGTGGAAGAGGAACTGACGGGGCCTGCTGGCACCAGAGGGTCAGTAGTCACTGGAAACACCAGGCGGGCATCTGCCAGCAAATTGGACAGCTGGTAGTAGGAAGGGGTACTGCCCATAAACAGGGAGTTCTCCCCAGCCTGGGAGGTGAAGGGGGTGGTGAGGTTATGGTTTAAGGAGACGGGTGGCATGGCAAACCCGCCAGACACTGGATACCCATGTTCATACGGCTGCACGGGGGCTGGCAGATGACCCTTCCTGGACCGCCGGCGGGATGACTCCTGGGCAGCAGGTGGTGTGGCCAACTTTCGCTTGTGGCCCCGTAAGTCCAGCACTGGGTGCCTATCACCACAGGGCTGGCCAGTCACTAAGAGGGAACTATTGAGGCAATGACCCCCTAGTCGAGGCTCAGTTCCAAGAGCTGTCCCAGGAATAGCACTGCTATCTACAAGTTGGGCTGGTTGGCCAGGCAGGGCGGCACTGATGTTTGGGGAACTCTGACGGGATTCCCGGGCAGCAGCCACATCTGCATACTGCTGAAGCTCACTGATGATCTCTGGGCTGTCAGGAGAGACGGGCCTGGCCAGCCCCTCAGGGTCGGGGGCTTTGGGTGATGAGGCACTGTGTCTGCCGTTGCTTGTGGACTCTCGAGAAGGTCCCTGGGAACCTGGGGACAAAATGTAGGTAACTGAGAACCAGAGTGGCCAGGGACAGAAGATGGGTAGAGGAGAAAACTTCATTAAAAAAAAAAATCCTGTCTTGTAGTCCCCAAAATTCTAATCGTTTGACGTCTAAACAACATCACCCAGTCAACCTTTTCCAGTCACAAAGAAAGAAATTCTTTGATCCCAGAAACAAGTCTACCCATGACAAGGCATTTAACTCTTCTGTACCCCAGTTCCCCAAAATACAAAACTATACCAAAGTGAATCCTGGCCGGGCGCAGTGACTCCCGCCTGTAATCCCAGCAATTTGGAAGGACGAGGTAGGCAGATCATGAGGTCAGGAGATCAAGACCATCCTGGCCAACATGGTAAAACCCGATCTCTACTAAAAATACAAATATTAGCTGGGCATGATGGCACACTCCTGTGGTCCCAGCTACTCAGGAGGCTGAGGCAGGAGAATTGCTTGAACTCAGGGGGCAGAAGCTGCAGTAAGCCGAGATCGCGCCACTGCACTCCAGCCTGTGTGACAGAGCGAAACTTCATCTCAAAAAAAAAAAAAAAGAACCTCCCCCCCAAAAAAAAACCCAAAGTAAATCCTATGAGATAAGGGATATGAAATGCTAAGAGATTATTCTTAAAACTACTCAGGCATTTTCTGGCAGTAAGAGACAGTGATCAGTGTGGGAGAAAAAGGAAAATGAAGCTAAAAAAACAGTTCATTCTGATTTAAAAAGAAAACAAAATCCATAGCTATGAAAGACAACTGGGACAAATGGGAAATCTCAATTTTGGCCTGAATACCAGGTAATTTTATGGAATTGTTAATAAATTCCACAAAATTTATGTAATAATGATATTGTGGCTAAGAACAGAGTATCTTTAATCTTAACAGATGCATGTTGAAATATTTAGAGATAAAATGACATGATGAAAAAGATGACATGATGTCTTCAACTTATGAATGACTCAAATAATAGAAAGGGAGGAAGAGAAAGAAGGTTTATGAAAACTAACAATCATTAAATCTAGATGCAGGGTATATGGGTGTTCATGGTGCTATTTTTCAACTTTTCTGTATGTATGAAAATTTTAAATTTCCATAATACAAAGCTGGGAACAAGAGCATTCTAGCCCTCTAACATTCTAGCTCAGGAGTGGGAGGATAACTGAGAACTACTCCCACTTAGGGGAACTTGGCAAGAGTTCTTAACATTGTTCATGTGCCACACATAAGCCCTTTGACCTGGCAATCCCACTTTAAGGAACATATCCTATTATAACTACCTTTGTGAAAAAGCACTCTTGGTGATGGTAGAGTAAAATAATCAAAATGTATGTTGACAGGGAACTAGTTGATACATTGTGTTATAGCTCATCCTGTGCAAACCTTCAATGAAACATTTCTAGAAGAAATGATAAGGAATAAGCTATTACTGGTAAGTGAAAAAAGGAGTAAGTAATATTTTATAGTATGTTAGCATGTGTTTTAAAAAGAAAAAGAAAATTGGCCAGGCACAGTGGCTCACACCTATAATTCCAGCACTTTGGGAGGCCGAGGTGGGTGGATCACTTGAGGTCAGGAGTTTGAGACCAGCCCGGCCAATATAGTGAAACCCCATCTCTACTAAAAAGACAAAAATTAGCAGGGCATAGTGGCACGCACCTGTAATCCCAGCTAATAAGGAGGCTGAGGCAGGAGAATCATTTGAACCAGGGAGGCGGAGGTTGCAGTGAGCTGAGATTGCACCACTGGACTCCAGCCTGGGTGACAGAGCAAGATTTTGTCTCGAAAAAAAAAAAAAAATACAAAGAAAATGTATGTACATATTATATACATGCATTTGTGCATGTGCGGGTGCACGCACGTGCGCGTGCACACGCGCGCACACACACACACACACACACACACTCCCTCTCTCTCTCTCTCTCATGCACACACGATCCTGTACCATGTAGAAAATATTTCTGAAAAACCAATGAGAACACCACCTCCAAGGAGGAGCAATGAATGGCTGCAACCATGATGGAGGAAAAACTTACTTTTCACTTTACCCCTTTTTGTACATTTTGAATTGTGAACCATGTACATATTATCTATTCACAATACCTAACCAAAACAAAGAAAACAAATATTGTTTGGAAAGTAAAAGCCATCATACCTGAGGCAGCCATTCGACCATCTTCAGGAACCTTTGGTTTGCCAGTTGCCCGGACAGCAAAGATCCGTCCATCACTGGTACGGATGTACGTCCCTAAGAACAGACATAAGGAAGACAGTTCGAAGCAGAAATGCAATACAGTCAACCCTGGGAAACTCCAGGCTACGTGCCAGGGCCTTGTACACAGCTATACAGTTAGGTAATATACCATCTCCCAAGAACCCTGAAATAAGGAGTGGGGTGACTGAGCTATGGACTCATAATTATTCATTTATTTCACAAACATCGGTTACATGACTACCATGTGACAGGCACTGTTCTAGGCACTAGAATGCACAAGGCAGAAGAAGGCCCTATCTCATGGAGCTTAGTCTCTTGAGAGGGAGACAGACTTACACCAGAACATATCAGGAAGGGTTAAACGCAATGGAGAAATAAATAAGGTGCTACAAGAGAAGAAGTTGGCATCCTATGTTCCCAGGTACTCTGGCCCAGGTCCTCCTCTTGATCTGGGAGGAAGGAGCCTTATTGCTTCAATATACTCTCTCCTCTAGTAGGAATAATCCAAGAAAGACCTGCATTCTATTCCTACAAGGCACTAATCTATCTTCTCTTCAGCCTTGGGTATGTCATTTGATCAACCTCCTCAAATGTCAGTGCTGCCTTTAGGCCAGGAGTTGGCAAACTTTTTTACAAGAGCCAGATAGTTTTTATAAGGGCTTTGTAAGTCATATGGTCTCTGTTGTAACGCCTCAATTCTGCTGCTATAACACAAAAATAGCTAGACGTGACTGTGCTCCAATAAATCTTTATGGACACTGAAATGCGAAATTCATATAATTTCATTTGTCACAAAATATTACTCTTTTGATTTTTTTTTCCCCAACCAATTGAAAATGTAAAACTCATTCTTATCTTGCAGGTATTATAACAGGTAGCAGGTTGGATTTGGCACATGGGACATAGAGTTAGTTGACCCCTGCTATACACTAGGAAGACAGCAGTAAAGGGGGCTGGGTTTAGACTAGGATGAATCCAGTAAGGCGGCTGGGAATGGTGTTCTCTGTGATTCTGGGTATTTCATGGCACTTTTTCCCTAACCTCAAAGGTACTCTAATCCAACAGAGGCTAGGGCAAAATCTCCTTACTGAATAAAAAGCCTCAAAGAGCCTCACACAATGATGGGGCTTAAAGGCTAACACGTAAAACAGGCTTTGTTAGATGTGGGTACAGAAAAGAGGTAGAAAAAACAAGCTTAGATGTGTCTCAACACTGTTTAGCCAGATTTTTTATTCCACCAACCTCATATCCCTCTGTAAGGAGGACAGAGGCAGATGTGAACTTTTTTTTTTGAGACAGAGTTTCGCTCTTGTTACCCAGGCTGGAGTGCAATGGCGCGATCTCGGCTCACCGCAACCTCCGCCTCCTGGGTTCAGGCAATTCTCCTGCCTCAGCCTCCTGAGTAGCTGGGATAACAGGCATACGCCACCATGCCCAGCTAATTTTTTGTATTTTTAGTAGAGATGGGGTTTCACCATGTTGACCAGGCTGGTCTCGATCTCTTGACCTCGTGATCCACCCGCCTCGGCCTCCCAAAGTGCTGGGATTACAGGCTTGAGCCACCGCAACCGGCCCAGATGTGAACTTTTTACACTACCATATGCAAAAATTCTACCATGCAACCCATGTGTAACTCATCCACACAATATATTTCCTATCAGGGGACCCCCACCCTGCTTCAAGCAAGTGGGTAAGTATATGTAAGCTTATAACCCATTCCACTGCTCTTTCCCTCCAATTTTGGTCTCCTTGTATCTACTTATCCCAAGATTCTCATAAAAATGACAGCAGGATACAGTAATGTAGGGACCCTAATTTCCTTCTTTTAAACCACTAATATCCTATTGGGCTCAACCCAACTCCACTAAGCTCCTACAGATGCTATTTTGTCATTCAGTTCCCAAATGTGATATCCTAATGGGATGATTCCTGTGCCCCGTCTAGCTCAAGCCATATAGATTTATTCTTCTTCTCAACTCAGCACTCTCAACCAAAGGCAGAGGAAAAGTCCTTGGTCAGGTTCTCACCTTTTGTCCCACGGATGATGTGGATGCTCTCACCAGCATTAATTCTTGCCTGTACATCTGTGGTGCTGTTGAGTCCAGGAATAACAATATCTAGGAAAACCACAGATCTTAAATTTAGATTAAACGGGGCCTGACTGAAGGAGAAGGGAAAAACTGCAAAGTCCCACATCTACCCCAGTTCTCCACTGGTTTCCGTATAGCCTCTCAGTGGGACAGAGAGAGATCCAGAACCAAGGAAGGTGAAGCAAGCAGGGTCTTTCATAATCATCTAAACAAAGAATGCTATGAAAACAAGAACCTTGTCAGAAATCTGAGCTGATCATCTTTGCAATCAAGTTCCCTTGATTTAATTAGAAATTCATAGTTTTTGGTGTGAAAAATGTTTTAGTTCAGATAGTTGTTTCTATGTATTTTTTTCCTCCTCCCCAAACTATTTTCATATATCTGCTCCACATTGCTTTAGGCTCCAAATATATGGTGTCATCTTTTTCCTGGTTGGCATTATCCCACACCTGGGAAAGAGTATTTTCAGGAATTAGTAGATAATAGGATTACAAGGGGCTCGCTCTTTCACTTCTTTCAAATTTTTTACTTAGAAAAATCAATTAAGACATTTTCATTAAAATTTATTTATTGGCTGGGCACAGTGGCTCACACCTATAATCCCAGCATTTTTGGGAGGCCGAGGTGAGCAGATTGCCTGAGCTCAGGAGTTCAAAACCACCCTGGGCAACATGGTAAAACCCCATCTGTACTAAAATACAAAAAAAATTATTTGGGCATGGTGGCGCATGCCTGTAATCCCAGCTACTTCGGAGGCTGAGACAGGAGAATCACTTGAGCCACCCTAGGCAACATGGTGAAATCCCATTTCTACTAAAATACAAAAAAATTAGCTGGGCATGGTGGTGCACTCCTGTAATCCTAGCTACTCCCTTGGGAGGCTGAGGCGGAAGAATTGCTTGAGCCCGGGAGGCAGAGGTTGCAGTGAGCCAAGATGGTGCCACTGTACTCCAGCCTGAGCAAGACTCCATCTCCAAAAAAAAAAAAAAACTAAATGTATATATTATAAATATTGCTAAATAACAAGATAAAAACAGAATCACACCAGGTGCGGTGGCTCAAGCCTGTAATCCCAGCACTTTGGGAGGCCGAGGCAGGTGGATCACGAGGTCAAGAGATCGAGACCATCCTGGTCAACATGGTGAAACCCTGTCTCTACTAAATATACAAAAAAATTAGCTGGGCATGGTGGCACATGCCTGTAATCCCAGCTACTCAGGAGGCTGAGGCAGGAGAATTGCCTGAACCCAGGAGGCGGAGGTTGCAGTGAGCCAAGATGGCGCCATTGCACTCCAGCCTGGGTAACAAGAGCGGAATGCCGTCTCAAAAAAAAAAAAGAACAAAAAACAGAATCACAAAATGTTTTCCTTCCTAATCATACTGAATCACAAAACCAACTCCTGGAGTGGATGGGTTGGCTACCTCCCATCACTGCTGACTAGCTCACATGCTCAATTTATATCAAACTCAAAAGGAAGAGGCAAGTGACAATTCAGGTCTTCTAATTATGTACAAAGGTTGACAGCTGTGTATTATACTCAGATGGCTCTACAGTCAGGCAGGGCTCAGCATATTCACACCTCTATAAGAACCTGAGACCAGCACTGAATTCCAGTGACATTTCCACAATTCCTGCTCAGGTCTATACCACCCACCAAATCCAAGAAAACCCAGTTCTGTGTTGTTATTCTTAAGATATTTCACCAGAATCCAATTCCTCAAGACCAGCAACTGTTGTCTTCCCTATTTTTACCAACAGTGCCAAGATAGTAAGGCCAAAAATACAAAAGGTGTTTAATACATTATTTTCTAAATGAACAAAGTAATTTTAAAAGGGACAGCACCTCTGCAACAGAACCTAGGAGTTCCCACCTGTTGTGGTGACCACCTTCTGCACAAGGACTCCTGCACGCTGCAAGTAGTTGATTGGAAAGTTCATGGATGGATTTGTGCTGGAGGCAGAGCTTACACTGCCTCCCAGTGGGACATGCCGGGGCATCATAGGGATGGGGGTGGACTGTACAGGACGAACACTGGCCACAGGCTTTTCATCACCCTTCAAAGTTGGCTGCCTATAAGAGAAAGATAAGGACACTAAGAGAATTTGGCAGAACAACTCTTGCCTTTCTCCAAAGGCTACAGAGCCTCTCCAGACTGCCCCATTCTACACCATCAGTTGCTGCTCAGAGAAGGATCAGAAGAACTTGCAGGGTCTGGTCAACTCAAAAGGAGACTAGAAGGCAGGACTCAAGGGAAAAAGTCTGTTCAAGTCTAAGGAGAATCAGATGTTGGTGGAATAATGCTTTCTGGAGATAGGAGACAATATTTGCTCCTCTAGAATCTAGACTACCTACATTAGGAGTTAGTCCCTGAAGGGAAGTCAGGAAGCTGTCAAGATGCAATAAGGCACGAAAAGCTCTCCAGACCACAGCATATGTTAAGTTGAGATGGGCAGAATTTTCCCCACTCACCCATGGAAAAGAGGGCCGTGTAATGCCACAACTTTAACTTCTTTACTTTCTCCCAGAAAAAAATAGTCTGTCCCAACTTTAACCATCTTTACTTTCTCCTTGAAACCTTGAGTCTCAATAAGTAATACAGACACCTCTCTCTCTTCTGCATTACTTTTCATTGAGTTCCTCCTAGCTTCTGCCTGGTCTAACCTCCAAAGTGCCCCTCCAGTCATGAGTACACCAAAAGCAGCAGCAGCCAAAGCACTGTGTACAAAAGACAGGCTTTTACTGATTTAAGATTTTTGAAAAGTCCCTGTCTACAAGCTTTCTGAAGTCCAAATCTTTGGTCTTTGGGCCTGGGAGGAGGGGGAAAAAACCTCGGACTGGTACGTTCTTCTTCATCTGACTAAAGACTGGCATATAAAATAACATTTTAATACCACTCTGCTGTTGGAGCTGGTCTGCAAGACTCCTCAATCACATTGCTCTTAGGTTTTTAACGGCTCCACTGAGCAGCCCTTGGTCCCTGTGGACCTCCAAGTTCCCAGATGGGCCCCAGACTTGTGCTGTCTGGCCTGTTTCCCCAATGTCTTCCTAGAATGGTTTGGCAGGAGTTAGAGGCCCTGGTCAGGTATCAATGTGACAGAAACCCAGACCATGTCCCATACCCTGCAGGGGCTAAGACTAAGAATTTGGGTAAGAAGCGTTCCTGGCATGTATCCATGTGGATTAAAAATTCAGCAGGGAGGCAGAAGAATCGCTTGAACCCAGGAGGTGTAGGTTGCAGTGAGCCGAGATTGTGCCACTGCACTCCTGCCTGGCGACAGAGCAAGACTCCGTCTCAAAAAAAAAAAAAAAACTCAGCAGGATTATGGTACAACTCATCAAATGCTATGAGAAGCTGGTGCCTCCATAGGGTCAGAGCTAAGCCAGAAACAAAGCTGACATCTCCTTAAAGCCAGCCTGAACTATTTGTCACATCTTCTCTTCATGTGGCTTTTCTCTCACTAGGCTCAGGTTTAGTCTACTCCTGATATTACACAGAAAAGCCCAAAAGAGAGAGAGAGAGACAGAGAGAGAGAGAAAGGAGGGGTGGAAGAAAAGAGAAGAGACCATTCCCAAGCAATACTATCTTGGGAAATGACTGAAATGAAGTCTGAAAGTTTTAAAAGTGAGTGACTTTCTCTTTTGAGATTGGGTCCCACTATGTTGTCAAAGCTGGTCTCCAATTCCTGGACTCAAGCAATTCTCCCACCTCATCCTCCCAAGAGGCTGGGACTACAGGCATGTGCTACAATGTCTAGCAAAATGGTGACTTTCTACTTGAAAGCATCTTCAATTCGCTATTAAAAAAAAAAAAAAAAGCAACAAATGGCTGGGTGTGGTGGCTCATGCCTGCAATCCCAGCACTTTGGGAGGCTAAGGCGGGTGGATCACTGGAGTTCAGGAGACCAGCCTGGCCAACGTGGTGAAACCCCATCCCTACTACAAATACAAAAAAATTGCCAGGCATTGTGGTGTGCACCTGCAATCCCAGCTACTTGGGAGGCTGAGGCAGGAGAATCACTTGAACCTGGGATGTGGAAGTTGCAGTGAGCTGGGATCACATCACTGCACTCCAGCCTGGGCGACAGAGTGAGACTCCATCCCCCATCCCCCAGCCCCGCAAAAAAAGGGCAACAAATCCACTCATTAAAAATTAGTGTCTTATCTAAAACTTTACATGAGGCCAGGGGGCAGAAGCTCATTTGGCAAGTTTTCAAAAACTTGCAAAATTTCATTTCCTCTAGCCAAAATTTATTAAGTTTTTTTGTTTGTTTTTAACATGATCATCTTCCCCCCACCCCGCCCCAAACACTGGGTACTCATGGAGAGGATCTTAATAAGAAAAAAAAATTTAGGCTGGGCACAGTGGCTTGTGCCTGTAATGACAACATTTTGGGAGGCTGATATGGAAAGTTTACTTGAGCCCAGGAGTTCAAGACCAGTCTGAGCAACACAGTAGACAAGTCTACCAAAAAAATATATATATTTTTTTTAATTAGCCAGGCCTGGTGATGCACACCTGTAGTCCCAGCTACGCACAAGGCTGAGCAAGGAGGATCACTTGAGCCCAGTAGGTCAAGGCTGCGGAGAGCTGTGATCACACCACTGCACTCTAGCCTGGGCACCAGAGTGACACCCTGTCTCAAAAAAGAAAAAGAAAATTTAAATCTGTTCCCATCAAGTAAAATAATTATTTTTAATCAAGATAATCAAATAATTAAAAATAGAAACTACTGAATCAGGTAGCTGATCTGATCAGTGAGTGAAGCGTGAGAGCTGTGAGGCACTGTCTTAAAATTTAAAAAAAAATTAAAGCTACCTAACTGTTCTGTACTATCTTTCAAGGAGCCTCTCTCTCTGCTTAGCAGTTGGCTTCTATTCTGATAATATTCTGAACAAGTCTAGATGTTGTACTCAAAACAGAAATTTTTTTGTTCCAGATCATGACACAGCCACTCCATTTAAGAATGAAATCCCCAGCCGGGCGCGGTGGCTCACACCTGTAATCCCAGCACTTTGGGAGGCCGAGGCAGGTGGATCACGAGGTCAACAAATCAAGACCATTCTGGTCAATGTGGTGAAACCCCGTCTCTACTAAAAATACAAAAAAAAAAAAATTAGCTGGGCATGGTGGCGCACGCCTGTAATCCCAGCTACTCGGGAGGCTGAGGCAGGAGAATTGCTTGAACCCAGGAGGCGGAGGTTTCGGTGAGCCGAGATCGCGCCATTGCACTCCAGCCTGGGTAACAAAAGTGAAACTCCGTCTCAAACAATAAATAAATAAATAAATAAAAGAATGAAATCCCCTTAGGAGCAGCAGGATTCCCTGACTGTAATCCGAGAGAACAGTCTTCATCCTTGAACATCACTGCTAAGTGAAGCCTAGGACTAAGGTGAAGCCTAGGGGTAAGATGTACCTGTGTGGGATGGCTGGGCCTCTGTGTTTTGGGAAGTTTTATCCCCCACTCCTACCCAGGTGTCCAGAAGGACTCTCCTGGGTCACAAGGCTAGCAGCTCACTCTTCCAGCTAGGGCAGTCAAAACCAGAACCATTTAAAACACCAGGGCTACTGAACTGCTTTCACAACCACCCTAGAGCAGAGCCTGTCAATTCACAGCAGCCAAGGAACAAGTTGTAGGCTCTGCCTTTGTTTAAAATATGAACAAGTTGAAAAGTGTTTGTGCCCGGCCCAGCAGCAAACCCTCCCCTTTCAGCGACTCACCAGTTTCTCTGGCTGAAGGCGGGGATGCTGGTCAGGCTCTGATCGCTGGCAGGGTAATACTGCGCGTACGATGGGCGGGTATAGGGGACTGATGTGCGTTTGTCCTCCTCATAGCTTTTCTTTGCTGCTTTTTTCTCAGCCTTGGTCAGCTTGTGATCCTTTCGGTTGAGGAGCAATGACTCATGCTCGAAAGGCTCCTGGGGACACAGGAGGATGCTGATTTAGTTATGAATATGGCTGATGGATAATGAGCCTTACTTTAAAATTAAGAAAAGAGCTGGCTGTCTCCAGCACTAGTCAAGAGACTGCTCAGAAATACACAGGAGGGTTGTCTTTCTGTCAAGAGTATAATTTATAACTCTAACCTAGTACCAGCTTTAGACATCTAAGCCTGCCTTCCCTATCAAAAGAATGCGGGAGTTCAGAGAATTAACAGACTACATTTTCGGAACTTTCCCCCTCTCTTTCTGCTAAGACTTACACTGGCCAAATTATTACACATGGCTAACCTTAGCATTCCCAGGACCAGATTAGGGGAGGGGGTAAGTGGTTGGGGGCAGAGAGGGGCACTGAAGGAGGCAAGAAAGAGAAGCCCTTGAGTCCAAGTCGCCTGCATGAAACATCCCTCAGATGAAGAAAACAACCTTACAAGACAAGCCTCCCTTGACAAAGAGACTGCCATTCTGGGGACTGCATGCATACCAAGTTCTTACCTTGGTGATGAGGTGAGGGTACTTCAGACAGGCCAGCTGCAGGACTGACTCCTTGATCCCCTTTATGTTCAAGGAAACTTGGGGAGCTGGCTCCTTCTCAACAAAGTGCAGTAGGTTTTCCACCTCCTTCCGGGTGAAGTTCAGCATTGGATTTAGATCATCCACCACCCGATCTAGAAGGATAAAGTCATGGAGAAAGTCAGCACATGGCATTAAAAACTGTAAAGGTCAACAGACAGAAGTGGCAAAACTGTCAATAATAATGAAAAGTCATCCCATATCTGAAAGTCAGACTAAGTCGGAGGTCCTAGTGACATTGGAAATATCATATAAGAGAAACTTGTATAATGAGCTTGGCTGTTATCATTAAACTCATGTTCAACTAGTTGAGGTCAATCACCTTTTAAACAATTACTTGAATCAGAATGAGATAGGAGGAAATGTTGGCTTTCTATGATTCGAAGCCTGCCTTTGTTCACATATGCTGCTCCTCCTCTCCCACCCTTGATACTAAAAGGATGGTAGCCTGTATAGATGTGCCTCTCTGAAGTCTGGAAGATGGCCCACCTGACATGCCCTGCTTGGAAATCTGACGGTCATAGATCTTCTTTTCAAGAGTGTAATCAGCCACAAGTCGATAGATGTAACAGGGCTTTTTCTGGCCGTAACGGTATACCCGACATACTGCCTGGGCATCATGGCAAGGGTTCCAGGAAGCATCAAACACCACCACTCGGTTGGCACCAATCAGATTCACGCCCAAGCATCCGGCCCTTTAAAAGACAAGCCAACAATCACAGAGCCTTTAATCTTAAAAAAGGTTTTCAAATCAGTCTTGCTGTCTATGACTTCTACCCCAATATTACTCTGTCCTAAGCCCTAAGCACAATATACTCAAGGATTTTACTGCCTGCTGATAAACAGTACACTCCTCAAGCACTGAAAATTGTGACCTGAAATCCAACATGAAAGTGTCTACCAGCTCAGAAAGAAAACTCACTCTCCTCCCTCTTCTCTGTAACAAGTAAGGCCTCCACATCCTGGCCTTGGAGTGATGTTCCCTGATAAGGGGAAACTTCTGCACACAGATGTTTCCACTATTTTTAGTGTAACAGTTTAGGAGAATGACTGGCTTACACTGTCCCAAGGGCATTATGATGGCAGGAGGCAGCACAGACTTCAAGCTGCTTGGCATGAGACAATGACATCAGCCTTTTACAGTTACCTTGCACTTTCTACTTTTTAAAGCACTTTCACATTCATCACATCATCTAAGCCTCAGAACACTCCTGAGAGAAAAGCCAATTAAAACCCTTGGGTTTTTAAATTGATGTTGTTTGCTTGTTTTTTTAAAAATGAGACAGGATCTCACTCTGTCACTTAGGCTGGTGTGTAGTGGCTCAATCACAGCTCACTGCAGCTTCGACCTCTCAGGCTCAAGCCATCCTCCCACCTCTGCCTCCCAAGTAGCTGGGACCGCAGGCACATGCCACCACACTCAGCTAATTGTTTGATGTTTTTGTAGAGACAAGGTCTCACTATGTTGCCCAGGCTGGTCTTGAACCCCTGGGTTCAAGCAATCCTCCCACCCTGGCCTCCCAAAGTGCTGGGATTACAGGCATCAGCCACAACCATTGTTAATCAAGGTCTCAAAGAATTTTATGACACTATCACAACTGCCCTGCTAACCTAATTTCCTTTTGAAGTCCCCTCTCTGACCCCAAAAACAAGTTATAAACCTGAGCTGATCTCTTCTGATGGAACATGGATGAAGTTTTGGGGGACCAGCACAGGTGGCCAACTGCCTGAACAGAATCCTTTGACCTCCCCTCTCAGGATCCACTCACCTTGTAGAGAGAAGGAACAGCCAGGTGGTGAGGTTGCTGGGATCATTGAACTGATTAATGAGCCGCTCCCTCTCAAAGGCAGGGGTGCTACCATCTAGCCCTAGGAAGGAAGGAAAACCATAAGAAGTGGATATATTAGAGAAAGGATACACATCAAAATCACCGGGCAAATGTGTTTTAAAGAGCAAAACAAACAGAAACACAACAGTGCTCAGATCCCACCTCTTGGACATATCACAGGTCTACAGTGAGGCCCAGGCATCTATAATTTGAAAATATCCCCAGGTGAATCTCACATGCACCATGGATTATAAACCATATTTCTTCCCTTTAGTATCTTAAGTCAAATCTAAAGCCAAGGATCCTAGACTCTGGAGTATATATTAATCACCTAGGGAATTTGTAAAATACTGACTCAGGGTGACCTCTCTGCCTCAGCCCTGTGAGTCCTGGTGAGTGAAGAAGGACTAAGGGTTTTGTGTTTTGATATAGATGATGTTCCTCCACCAGGAATCAGCATTTTTAACAAGCTCCTGAGGCTAAAAACTTGCTATAAGGAGATATAAAGGAAATACATCTGGAACAGTAGGATGGAACACATGAATAAAAGCAGGAAACCTCAAAAGAGGGAGAAAAAATAGCCTTCAGGACCAGGCACGGTGGCTCATGCCTGTAGTCCCAGCACTTTGGGAGGCGGGTGGATCATGAGGTCAAGAGATTGAGACCATCCTGGCCAACAGAGTGAAACCCGGTCTCTACCAAAAATACAGAAATTAGTGGGGTGTGGTGGTGCACACCTGTAGTCTCAAGTACTCAGGAGGCTGAGGCAGAAGAATCACTTGAACCCGGGAGGTGGAGGTTGCAGTGAGCTGAGATCCCACCACTACACTCCAGCCTGGTGACAGAGTACGACTCCATCTCAAATAAAAAATAGCCTTCAGTTAAGAAGAAGCATAAATGCTGAGTAAGGACAACACCTGTCATCTTGAGTAAAGGGCAAAACTAACGGCATGAAATACCACATGGAAAACTGAATTACTACTGGTTGTAGGAAGCAATAGATTAATTGCCTGGTACTGGGGTTCTATGTCAGGACCCCAACCTACCTTTCCAACCTGAGTGTGAACGTTTCCAAGCGCAGCTTACCACTGATTCAAAGGGCAAGCTCTAAGCTAGACCTTGTGTTTTGGGTCTTGTTGCTACTCCCTGAACCTTCAATTCTCTAAATCCTTCCATCAGGGCAGTGGTTCTCAATGAGGGTGATTTCTCCACACACCCACTCCCCACAGGACATTTGGCAGTGTCTGGAGATATTTTTGGTTGTCAAAACTGAGAGATACTACTGCCATCTAGTGAGTAGAAACCAGGGATGCTACTAAATGTCCTACAATGTACAGGACAGCCCCTTAAACAACAAAGAATTATCTGGCCCAAATATCAACAGTGTTGAGGTCTATAGTTCTCAACTTTTTTTTCATTACCACCCCACTAAGGAATAATTTTTTCCCCCAATGACGCTATGTCCTCCATGAAATTTAATGCCACAGATATACTGTATACCTGTTAATGTATATGTGACTTAACACATTTTAAAAGTTAAGATTTCCATCCCCACCAAACAAAACAACACACACACACACACACACACACACACACACACACACACACACACACACTGTTCATCTCCTTAAAGTATTATCTCCCCCACAAAGAATGCATAATCTAGGCTTGTGTTCACTCTGATCTTTCAGCCTGGAATGATCTTCAGGCCACCCTAGACCTGTGTATTCAAATCCTCCCCATTTTTGAGAAGCCTTCTCCAATCATCCTCACCACAGTGATTCTATCCTCCTTAAAACCCCAGTTAGAGCATTAAATTGTTCTTGAATTGTCACATCTCAGATGAAGAGAAGGCCTATGCCTTCTATTTCTCTATACTCTCCCATCTCTCTCAATCCTCCCAACCCTAGTACTACAGAACCTTGTACACAACAACCAGTTCTTAGTATCCCCCTGCTCCTTGGCTAATCACAAATATTCCTATGCATTTGATGGAGTGGAGAAAGACAGAGAGAAGAAAAGGAAATCCTTAAGCAGACCTTGCTAAGGCTTCAAGAACAACGCAGCAATGAACTCACGGAAGTAGCTGACATTTCGAACCCACTTCTGTGCTCCTTGCCCCTCAGCACCAGGTAGACAGGGTACTTCTCGTTTTCCAAGGAATTCCTCAATGAGAGCCAAGGTGGAAAGGCTCTGGCTAAAACGAAAAACATTTGATTCAAATGTCTCCCATAATCAAGGGAACATTATTCACAATAGTTTCATACTCTTGTGCAACCTTCTGACAGTGGGAGCTCCCACAACCTACCACTGATAAGAGGAGATAAGAGTCAGCTGTTGGCCAGGCTTGGTGGGCAGATCATCTGAAGTCAGAAGTTCAAGACCAGCCTGACCAACATGATGAAACCCCACTTCTACTAAAAATCCAAAAATAATTAGCCTGGCATAGTGGCATGTGCCTATAGTCCCAGCTATTCAAGAGGATGAGACAGGAGAATCGCTTGAACCTGGGAGGTGGAGGATGCAGTGAGCCAAGATTGTGCCACTACACTCCAGCCTGGTCAACAAGAGCAAAACTCCGTCTCAAAAAAAAAAAAAAAAAAAAAAAAAGAGGTAACTTTGCCAAGACGAACCAAGGGTATCCTTCCTAGCACATAATGGGAGCACAGTCATCCACATACTTAGTACTACCACCACACTGAAAAAATGCTCTCTTCATTCTTCACTTCTACAATTCAAAATTTCTGGGGTTTAGCTCAATGCAAAGTACAAACAGCATTCAGCATTAAGCACTACCACTGCATGAATATACATCAGATATGACTATGGGTTTTACTAGATAGACAAAATCACTCAACTGCTGCCAAGATATGCAGAGAGCCAGTGTCCTTAGAAGTGATCCATAAAATCGGCTGGGTGCAGTAGCTCACACCTATAATCCCAGCACTTTGGGAGGCAGGCAGATCAGGAGTTCGAGATCAGCCTGACCAACATGGTAAAACCCCATCTCTACTAAAAATACAAAAATTAGCCAGGCATGGTGGTGCACACCTGTAATCTCAGCTACTCAGGAGGCCAAGGCAGGAAAATCGCTTGAACCCAGGAGGCAGAGGTTGCAGTGAGCTGATATCCCACCACTGCACTGCAGCCTGGGCAACAGAACGAGACTCTGTCTCAACAAAACAAAACAAAATAAAACAAAAGAAGTGATCCATAAAATCAACACTAGGCTCTCCCCAAGCCAGAATCACTGCTGTCCTCTCTAAGTGTGTCACATGTGAAAGCCCTCACTCTGAGGTTCCTGAGCCAGGCTTCTGCCACTTGGCTCTTCTTGGAGCATAATCTGGTCAGAATAAAGGAGGAGAAGCCATCAGCTTTGCTTTCCTGGGAAGTCAAACCTTAATGAGGCTCAAAGCTCTAGCCAGACTGAAAATGTAACTCTGGAGCAAACCACATCACTTATTTGGTCTTAGGGACAAAGCTTAAAACTAAAATTTAAGGTTGGGGAGGGATAGAAGCAGATTAGACCAAGGGTCAGCAAACATTTTCTGTAAAAGGACAGACAGCAAATATTTTAGGCTTTCTTGATCATGTAGAGTCTCTGGTGCATATTCTCTGTATGTTTTTTATAAACCTTTAAAAATGTAAAAACTGGCTCATGCCTGTAATCTCAGCACTTTGGAAGGCCAAGGAGGGCGGATCACCTGGAGTTGAGAGTTCAAGACCAGCCTGACCAACATAGAAAAACCCCTTATCTACTAAAAATGCAAAATTAGCCAGGCATGGTGACTCATGCCTATGGTCCCAGCTACTCAGGAGGCTGAGGCAGGAGAATTGCTTGAACTTAGGAGGCAGAGGTTGTGGTGAGTCGAGATCGTGCCATTGCACTCCAGCCTGGACAACAGCAGCAAAACTCCATCTCAAAATAATAATAATAATACAACAAAATAAAAATGTAAAAACTATTCTTAGCTCTCAAAGTGAAGAAAAACAGGCCAGAGTTTGAAGGATTTAACTCCAATGCTAACCTAGGGTTCTAAATTGTTCTCTGTGGATAAATCAAATTGGGCAATGAAAGGAACTCCAAAGATGGACCTAAGATGCAAGAAGGTCCTCACAATAAGCACTTGGCAGGGGCTGGCGGGCCTTAATTGGTCCTGTTCTGTGGTGGTTTTGTCATTCTTTACCATAGACACGCAGAATCAGCTGGAAGTTTCTCATCCTACCTAAACACAAGGATCTTGTCCCCAAGCTTCACACTTTCCTCAATCAGGTGGAAAAGCAGTACCATCTTGGGAGAGTTTTCTAAGACTCCAGTCTGGTAATTAGTCAGAAGGTCCTTGGCCTGCAAGAGAAAAACAAGGCAGCTTGGAGCAGGTCCAAGGCCAGATCACTAAAAATAAAATTCTTCCCTTCCAAGGCAGCAGCTCACTGGCTACCTTTATAATTACATACAGAGGCCCTAGCCATGCATCCCTACCCTCTCCCCAGGCAGGGCTTGTACCATCCCTTCTCTTCAGTAGTTTATGGTTCCTGAAGGATCTGTTTGACTCACCCATTCATATGTGACGATGTTGTTGCCTCGCTCCTGGAAAGGGTTGAAGCCAACACCCTGTAGGAACTTGCTATTGGTTGCCTCTCCCATTGAGGAAGCCAAGGTGCTATCCTCTCCCTTGCCTTTTGTTCCCTGTGGTGGACAGCGGGCACTGGTCCCTGCAGAGCCAAGCTCTTCCACGTCAAGGTCCTGCTCATTGGCCAAGCTCTCCTTCTGAAGGGCTTCATACAGCACATCAGGGTGATTCCAGATCTGAGGTTCAAGGAAAGGGAGGGGAGCCACAGAACAAAGAATACTCCAAGAGTGTCCCAGGGCATCTGGAAACACATATTTGCTCAAATACACACCTCCCACAGCACACATTGTCACATCAAAAATTTGTCAGAGCCCTTCACAGCCAATGAGCCTGCATATTTGCTTTGATTACCAGTACTGATCGCCATGATACATGAATGGGAGCATTTATACCAGGAGCCAGACCAGTAAGTATGTTTGCTACATAATCAAAAAAGCTGTCACAAGCCTTTTTGACATTCTTATTCAAATAAGAGCAAGAATGTTCCAGTTTTACAGTGTGGCTACAATGTGCTACTGTATAAAACTATCGACAAAATGTATCTGACTTATAGCAAACCAATCACATATCATTTCAGGGAGTATTCCTAGCAAGAGTTGAGAACTCCCAGGAGAAGAGAGGAAAGGAAAAGGAAGGATGCAATGATACCGAAGCATCATCATAGACCTCATTTGCCTTAGTTTCCTCGTCCTGATCCAGGACTTTGGCTACAAAAGAAATATTCGGAAACCCTTCTGTCCCCAGACACATAACCTTCTGCTGACTTTTTAAAGAAGTGGTCAATTAAGAATAATACCTAATAGGTCTGCTAAAGAGTAGCCAGAGGTAGAGGTATAAAGTCAATGAAACAGGCAACTGTGTGTACAAATCTCAACAAAAGAATGAGAGGTCTCATTCTGATTAAATATGGAATCCAATGGAAGGTACCGCTAATAACTTGTCTAAGCTATATAACTCTTTGATTCTGATTATGCTGGCAGTCAAAATGATGCCCTACAATATTCTTCCATCAACCCCCTTTTCTAAGTGAAAAAAAATCAGTGATAAAGGAAGTGATTTTTCAAATTTGGTATAACAAGTTATTCAGCTGCAGTGCACACTGCAGGGAGCATCAGTTATATTACACTGTGTGAATGGCACCTCTAGGAGTTGTGTGGTACACCACCAGCACCTTTCTCCTTGGAGTCCCTAAACCTCCAGTGCAGTGAACTGAGGTGGCCCCCTCTCACTTTAGTCTTCCTTTATTGAAGACTCTCAGTAGGAGTAACTCACTTGGGACCATGTGTATCCTTAATCCCCATCTCAGTCTTCCCCTAAAAGCCCCAATGCACCTTGCAACACACGCAGAAAGCCTTAAGGGGGTTCAGCCCCAGCCAGCCACTGGTACCACAGTCCCGAAAGCGATCCATGAACTGTGTATACAAATCTCGCTGGATCTTGGAGAGCCGCACAAGGATCACGTTTTCTTCCTTGGCAGGGAGATGAATCTTCAGCACAGTGTGGCCTCTCCTACAGAGGCAAACACATCAGAAGTGGCAAGGTAGTGTGGCCAGGACGGGTCAGCGCAAAATAAAAACAGAGCCCTTTGCACTCCTGCCACAGCTCCCTCTTGAGGATCTCAGCATGCACTGCAGCCGTGCAACATTGCAGCGAGGTTCAACCGCCACCAAGAAGAAACTCACCTGAAGGATGAAAACTAACACTAAAAGGCAGAATGACCTGTCCAGGTCATGTCTGACTGCATGGAAGAGACAGGGGAACTTTAGGTTCTTACTCGAATTTGGGCTGCCTCTCTGAGCTTTCGCAACATATGCCATCTCAAGAAGGGAAAATGAGGGGACTGCTTTAGACCAGCCTAAGGCATAACTACTGAGATACCGAAACTGGTAAGGCCATATCCCTAGACCCACTTCTAGTTTTCCACCCAAGTCAGCAGAATGATAGCCTTTTCCTGCTTCTCTCAGCAAGTAAGACAGGTATCTCCAAGACCTTTAAAGGTAACTTTTGAGAGAAGCACTTCTCAGCCAAACTTTCAGATAACTGAAACAGTGGATATCCACCATCTGCTAGCTTGTTGCAGGAAGCAAAGATTTACTACTGCCCCTAGGAAGGGGCCCTCCTACTCCAACACCCCATCCTGTATAACAAGCTTGGCATGCCTTTGGCAACAGGGCCCACTGAAAATTCAGGAAGCAGGACCCTGAGGATGGCTCACCTCTGCACAAAGCCCTCCAGAAGACTGTGCAAGACATGGCTCCGGTACCGCATGAGGCGCACGTCCTGAGGTGTGCTGTCAATACACTGCCCATTCAGGATAGGGCGTTCAAACATGTTGCTGAACTCCTGCCGAGTGCCAAGGAAGTCTGGGCGCACAAAGTCCACCATGCACCAGTACTCAATGAGGTTGTTCTGCAGAGGGTACCCAGTCAGCACCACCCGGCGGCGAGAGCGGATATTCTTCAGAGCCTGTGAGGTGCTGGCCTGGCAGTTTTTGATGCGGTGTCCCTCATCACAGATTACTACATCAGGGCCAGGGCGGCATAAAGCCTTCTCAAACTCTAGGAAGTGAAGAGGATCCAGAGTCAGAGGGTGACAGGGCCTGCTCTTAGTCAATAATATGAGAAGTAGGGATGCACCCTGGAGGAGACAGAAGAAATGAAGGAAGCAGGAAAGCAAGAGTCAGCCCCCCTTGATGAGAGGGAGCCAGTCATTCAAGCTCCTGCACACTTGGTATGACACTAATCTGGCTGTTGACTCTTGCAATAAATATCCCTTTCCCCCATTCCTTTCCTTATTTTATTTTTCTTTATGGGGAAAGTATAACTGTCTTGCATTCCTAGGGCTTAGACCAACTGGGCAGCAGAGAGAGGGACCTTTCAGAGTGCCAGCCTAGGATTAAAAATGCATCTGGATGAAACCAGTGGGAATAGTCCAGACACTTTAGTGGGCTCTCACCATTGCCAGCGTCTTGACTCCATCTGAGGGCTGGCTGGTAGGAGCTAGCTAAAGGACAGGGTCTTCCCGCAGTTATTCTCCAGTCATTGCTAAATGGCAAATTCATCCCAGCTCTACCATAGAAGCAAACCTAGAACAAACATAATCTCATAGATGAAGAGACTTATAAAATGAAATGGCCGCTGAACCCTTAAAAACTTTCTTCCCCAAATAAGCAAAGGCCCCTGAGAAGATGGAGTAGAATTAGAACTATGAGAGGAAGGAATCGTTTTCACTAAAAGAAACTGGGATAAATTCTTTTTTATAAATTCACAAACAATAGTATTACTACTTTGTCTTTATATTAGTGATTTAAACACTTTATATTTTCTCAATGCTTTCTCAGAACATCTCTAGAAAGTGGTAAAGGAAATGGTTACTCTTCTAACTGTTCTGTGAGAGAAACAGACAGATGAACAGAGGAATCTCCCCCAAGCCAGTGTGTGGCCTGGCCTGGCCTAACTAGAACTGCATGGCTTGCAGAGAAAGCAGTACCTTCTAAGAGCCATTGGAAGTTATTCTACTCATCTTGGGAACCAGGATTTTTGGTTCATGATAACAATTCACATCAATAATGCACTTTACATCTGACTAGGTGCTATTAGCAGACACAATTACTTTTTTCTGAAACATCACCAAGAGTATTCCTAGGATAGGCTACCCACCTCTCCGAAACTCCTGCTGCCGATCTTCCTCATCCAGATCAATGATGACTGGGTGAGAACGTTTCTTGGTTTTCTTCGGTCTACCTGTGGCAAATGATTTCTTCAGAGTGAGAAGTCTGTACATTTCATACCCCATCAGCAGCACCCCACCCTCTGACACCCAATCAGCCATCACTTTAGCACGAGATGCCATTGTCCTGTAAGATAAACAGAAAAAATTGTGTGAGCTGTGAATTATATCTCAAGAATTATTGTTTTTCCTGCTCCCCCAAAAAAATTGCTCACTATCAAAGCCGTGTTGATGTACATTCAGAACTTATTACCAAGGATTTCATGTGGCAGCAAGCACAGGGTTGGCCTACTGCCCAAGGACCTCCCATCATCCCAGAGAAACTAACTGCACTGAGGATGAACTGGATCACCGATGGTGGTTAAACAGCAAGAAACATAGCAATTCAACTACGTAAGGCGAGAGAAAATGACAACCCCCTTGGATATTCAGGCATGACTATAATTCAACATTTGAAAGAGCATTTTAATCTCATGATAAATACAAGGTGACAGAAGGAAGGGCAACATTCTGCAGTTCACTTGCCTGGGTTCAAGTGAATAAAGAGCTACAAACAGTAAAGAGGAAAGAGCAGAACAGACAGATGACCCTCAGTGCCGTCACTCCACTTCCAAACACCTGAGCCCTCACTGTATTTCACTGACTGCATGTGGACTAAAAGTCTTGAAATCTAAGAAAGCAGAGTAGGTGATCAACCGCCTGTGAGGTTAACTCCTCATTTTTATGTGTATGTCCAAACATCACAAAAGGCATCCTCTGCAGAAAATACAGTAAAGTCTACTTTCTCAATTATCTACACCAATGAGAGGAAAGGTTAGCATGTAGAGCTGGCTTGTTTGATCAAGAAATAGCTTTAGACTTTTGGAAATCAGGTTGACTTTATGGCATACATATACAAATAATTTTACTTAAATCTTAAATACAGCAAGGCTTGCACCTTTCAAAGCTTTGGGAGTTGTACCATTAAAGGTCAAATGCAGACCAGTGCTTATAAGAAGAGACTGGCTGGGCATGGTGGCGCATGCCTGTAATCCCAGCACTTTGGGAGGCCGAGATAGGTGAATCACGAGGTCAGGAGTTCAAGACCAGCCTGACCAACATGGTGAAACCCCCATCTCTACAAAAATATAAAAATTAGCCAGGCATGATGGCAACTGCCTGTAATCCCAGCTACTTGGGAGGCTGAGGTGGGAGAATTGCTTGAACCCAGGAGGCAGAGGTTGCAGTGAGCCAAGATTGCACCACTGCACTACAGCCTGGGCGACAGAGCAAGACTTCATCACTGAAAAGAAGAGACTGATAATTAGGCTTTTTAAAAAAGTGAAATATAATAAGTAAAAAATTAGACAGTGGAGGCTGGGCACAGTGGCTTATGCCTGCAATCCCAGCACTTTGGGAGGCTGAGGCAGGTGGATCACCTGAGGTCAGAAGTTCAAGATCTGCCTGACAAACATGAAGAAACCCTGTCTCTACCAAAAATACAAAAGCAGCTGGGCATGGTGGCGCATGCCTATAGTCCCAACTACTCAGGAGGCTAAGGCAGAAGAATCACTTGAACCCAGGAGGCAGAGGTTGCAGTGAGTCAAGATCACGCCATTGTGCTCCAGCCTGGGCTACGAGAGCAAAACTCTGTCTCAAAAAAGAAAAAAAAAAGCCTCCTAAAGCAGAACACAAGAAATTTATCCAGCTACTTAACTCTGGCTTACCTGAAAAGCTAGGTAGAAAAAAAAAAATGAGTAGCAAGAACACAGAAAGTGACACATCAAGAAACCAAAACAAATCTGGGCACACAGGCTGCATACTCAAATAGACTGCCTTAACATCAGATCCCAGGCAGAAGTCTAAAAGGAAAGGGGCAGAGAGGAAAGGGCAGGCCACCTACTTGTGCTCATCATTCAAGATGTGAACTTTAAAGAACCGAGGCTGGACTTCTTCAGGCTTGTTGTCAGCCGGAAGGGCTTCAGGAGGTGGAAGCCACATGTTGAACTCTGCCAACCAATTCTGAAGAGTATTAACCTATTAGAAAGCCAAGTCCGAAAAGAGTTTCATTGGAACAAACTCAGAGCTAAGCTCATCAAGCTTTTTAGTGCCCAGTAAAGGCACCAACCCAGAGCTCTTCAGGAGTGACTTAAGTGGAACCTTTCCATAAACTCTTACCGGCACAATGGCAAGGACTGTTTTGGCTGGCGTGTGGCGGAAGAGGACGTCGATAAAAGAGATCACTTGCAAAGTTTTCCCCAGACCCATGCTGTGGGCCAGAATACAGCCAAAGCCACTGCTAGTCTTAAACCTCTCCAGGGACTCCACTAGATTATCGTAAAGGAACCGGATCCCACCAATCTGACAAGGGACAAAGACAAATGTCAGAGGGACTCGCAAAGATGAGGGCTCCAGTTTTCACTCACTTTGAAATTAGTAAGATTAGGTAAATAAGAAGGCATTATAATAGACAGCAGGTGTGGATGGCCAAAATAGCTTCTCTATACCTTGACTAGTCTATTTATTGGTGACAGTCCTCTTGGAGAAAACACAGAAAAGCTTTCACTAGTACAGTATAATGCCCCATGTAATGCATGAATTGGGAGTGTCAAATTCCTGACAGGATCTTACAGTCAGCCTGGCTTTCTTCAGCCTTGGGAAGCTCACCCTCTTAAGGCAGCCCATTCCATAGTAGTTTTTTTGTTGTTGTATTGTTTTGTTTTTTTGAGATGGAGTCTCACTCTGTCACCCAGGCTGAAGTACAGTAGTGCTATTTTGGCTCACTGCAACCTCCACCTCCCGAGTTCAGGCGATTCTCCTGCCTCAGCCTCCAGAGTAACTGGTACTATAGGCATGCGCCACCATGCCCAGCTAATTTTTGTATTTTCAGTGGAGACAGGTTTTCACCATTTTGGCCAGACTGTTCTTGAACTCCTGACCTCAGGTGATCTGCTTGCCTTGGTCTCCCAAAGTGCTAGGATTACAGGCATGAGCCACTGTACCCAGCCACATAGGAGCAGTACTTATTGTTAGGAGTTCTTAGGCCTAGGAATTCAAGATCAGCTTGGGCAACATGGTGAAACCTCATCTCTATATTTTTTTTAAAAAGTACAAAAAATTAGCTGGGTGTGGCAGTGTGGTGGTATAGGCCTATAGTCCCAGCTACCTGGAAGGCTGAGGTGGGAGGATTGTTTGAGCCAGGGAAGTCAAGGCTGCAATGAGCAGACATCATGCCACTACACTCCAGCATAAGCAACAGAACAAGAACCTGTCTAAGGAAAGAAAAAAAAAAAAGAGTTCTTAAGCTGAGTCAATGTCTGTCTTCATGGAACTTTTGTTCACTTATTCTGGCTCCAGGCTCTGGGTCAACACAAACTACTCTGCTCCCTCCTATCAGAAAGTCCCTCCATCTTCTGACTCTCACATCTCTTCTAGATCCAGACCTTCCTAATCAAACTGCTGCTTTCCAGAGAGCACCTCAGTCATGGAATCCCACAGAAAGAGACTCAAATTATTAGGTCAAGAGACCCAGTGTTTTCTATGGGGTAGGGCAAACCTAAGGCTTGTTTCTTCCCTTTCCCCATCCCTTCCTATTCATCAGGTATCCTGAAGCATCAACTGCTAGAAGGAACTATGAGGTCTTTCCAATAGCTGAACAAGCTGCTCTTGGTACCAAACAAGTACTTCATGGGCTATGACACTAATAACCACCAGCAGGTAATGTTCACAGCAAGGAAACAGAAAGGAAGAAGAGAAAAGAATCAAGGTTTGCTGTACCTGATGAGGTTTCACAGCCCGTGCCAACTGTGGGGCAAGGAAGACATTTTCCTCCTCTGGAGGGTGGTTTAAGTTGACAAGAACCCGCCCAAGGGTGTCACGCTGGTTTAAGACATCATTGACGTGGGTGCCACCCTTCTCTTCTTCCTCATCCTCTTCACTGACAGACTCACTGCTGTCCACAATGTGCAGAGTGTCCTCCTCTCCAGAGCTCAGTTCAATCACCTCTGAGACAGCAAAACAAAAGTAAAACCAAATATCTAGGGAGTAAAGATAATTAACTGCACCCGGTCAGATGAGAAGACTATAGAAACTTAAAGTTAGAACTTGTCATCACTTATTAAAATTTTGATTTTTACTATTTCTCTCTTCCAGCTTCAAATTAAGACAAGCAAAAAACTTATATTTACCAAGGAGAAACAGGGTAATTTGTCAAAGCCACACCCCAAACTGAATGAGGAAGGACTCGACTCTTCAAAGCACAGCCAATCTCAGGATGAACACCAGGTCAGGAAAAAGGGAGGTAGCTCTGGCTTGATCTTACCATCTCGGCTGCTTTTTTCATCCTCACTGCCACTGCTGCTGTCCAAACAAATGACTTCCTGGGCCAAGACCCGAGGAGGCAGTTGGTGACCATCACTTGCTCTTAAAGCAATTTCCTCTAGAAATGCAAAATGAAAGGGAATGACATCAAGACCACATTTAGCTCTAATATTTTTCCCAAAACAATTTACCGCCTCTTTTCTCTTCTAGCTCTCATGGGGAGTATCCACTGAGAAGAGAAGCAGAGCCCATTCTCAAAAACCTCAGCCCTTCTTCCAAATTCCCTTTCTCTACTGGTTTTTACTTCCTGCTATTCACCTGACCACTAGAAAAGATCCCAATCACTTGGCAAGTTAAAATCACAGTTATGAGAAAAAAATCTAAATAAAATCTATTTAAAGAGTACATTTTTATTCATTTTAACTTTTTAAATAACCTTCTGATTGTGTGCTCTGAAAAAGCTGAATGACTTTAAAGGATTCCTGAAAGGCCACAGTCTTATTCCAGATCTGTTTTTGACCACTGTGTGCACCTTGGGATTCTTCCTGCTTCAGGAAGGCCTGAAGCACAGGGCCTTCCCTGCCATGTCCACTGCTTACCAGGGAGAAACTCCAGCGGGACAGTAGGAATAGGGGCTGCATAATCTTTCCTCTGCTGCTCCAGGCGCTTCCTTCTTTCCAACTCTTCTTGCTGTGCTGCTTTGGTAACAGGCTCCAACTGATCCTCCCGGAGTAGCTTTCTAAACATTCACATAAGAGACAGCACTTGGGTTCAATTAAAATTTGGGCAATGTAATGGTGAGCTAAAGAGAGAAATAGCCATTGATAATCTCAGAGAGTTGAGATGGGAGAAGGAGAAGCAACATCAGCCCCACCACACCCATGAAAGGAACAGCATTCAAAAAACAGGACATCAAGCTAGATGGTTCTAGGCTAACATACTTTCCATATTATTTAACTCCCTGACAGATGCCCCTACCAACTCATCTCTCCACATAATAAATCAAGAATAAACTAGAGTAACATTTGATTCATAAAGCTTTTTAAAAGCAGTATAAAAATAGTGTTGGCTAGGTGCAGTGGCTCACGCCTGTAATCCCAACACTTTAGGAGGCCGAGGCAGATGGATCACCTGAGGTCAGGAGTTTGAGACTAGCCTGGCCAATGTGGTAAAACCCCATCTCTACTAAAAATACAAAAATTATCCAGGTGTGGTGGTATACACCTGTAGTCCCAACTACTCAGGAGGCTGAGGCAGGAGAATCGTTTGAACCCAGGAGGCAGAGGTTGCAGTCAACCAAAATTGTGCTACTGCACTCCAGCCAAGGTGAAAGAGTAAGACTTCATCTCAAGGAAAAAAAGTGTTGTCATGTAGAAAAGAAACTAGGACTGGCTGGGCACACTGGTCCACGCCTGAAATCCCAGCACTTTGGGAGGCGAAGGTGGGCAGATCACTTGAGGCCAGGAGTTTGAGACCAGCCCAGCCAACATGGCAAAAGCCTGTCTCTACCATAAATACAAAAATTAGCCGGGCATGGTGGCAGGCACCTATGGTTCCAGCTACTCAGGAGGCTGAAGCACTAGAACTGCTTGAACCCAGGAGGTGGGGCTTGCAGTGAGCCAAGATCGAACCACTGTACTCCAGCCTGGGCAACAGAGAGAGACTTTATGCAAAAAAAAAAAAAAAAAAAAAAAAATATAAAAAAGGAAAAGAAACTACATTTACAGGGATTCTATATTATTTCCAAACTCAGAGTAATATTTCAAGTTAAGTGGAGGCAGGAGGAGAAAACGATATTCATTTCCTTTCAATGGCACACACTGTTATTTAATAGAAGGAAGAACTGTTGGGGATTCAGATAGTTAAAGCAGTTCACATTTTTGCTCATCTCTTAGAAGGAGCCTTGCTTTCAGTCAGACAGTCCTCTAACATTTGAAGTTGACATCTAAGAAGATGAGAACTCAACTTTGTAAAGTCTCCTCTTGTTTTGAGAGATAAAAAAAAAAAATAAAGAATAAAAACGGAAAATCCAGCTCAGAGCACCCTATCATCTTTGGGCTGCCGCCTGGGACCTCCAGAGAGTAGGACACCCCCAAGCAGCGGTCAAGGCCTTTCTCATCCTCCCTACAGTCCTCTGAAAGCTCAGATCCAGCGGTCCTGAGCTGCACCTCCACTAGTAATGGCACTTTTCTCCTTCGGAAAGAGAACTCTCCTTCCCAAATCAATCTTTTTGCTATTGACAGCCTTAGAATGAAGGTAAAACCTCTATTCCTTTCCCTCTCCTCTTACACAGAGCATGGCTCACCGTATGTTTCTTCTCATGTGGGAGGGCTTCTGAGCTCTCTTCTTTTTGGGGTCCTCGGAGGCTAGATTGTTGCCTTGGTGGCGCCTAAGCTGCTCTGAAGGCTCAGAATGAGATGAGGTAGTTGAAGTGCACCGCGGCGGCTGCTGCCCATCTTCTCCCAGCTGGGCATGCTCAGTGCCACACATGCCTTCCAGGGATGGGTCTGAAAGAAAAGGGGAAAGACATTGCTTTACAAGGGTAGGGGAATGAATTTTGATGCCAGACACACCTGGATTCAAATCGCAGCTCAGCAACTTATTAGCTGGTAACCTAAGGCAAATTATTTATACCTCTCTGAACATCAGTGGATGTATCTACAAAATGAGGACAGTGAGGCCCATACCTCAGAGCTATTATTAGGACTGAATGTGTGCATGCCTAGACCCAAGCCTGGCCCAGATTAAGCCCACAATGAATGATCGCCATCACTCTTACGAGAGTTTAGTGCTATGATCAGAGTGAGGAAGTTTCCTGGCCTCAGAATACTCAGAAAGGGACAGTCTGAGAAGTTAGGTTCCAAATATAGCTCACACTCAGTTGTGTGACTCTAGGCAAGTCCATTTACCTCTCATCTGCCAACAGGGAGTATATTTTTCCTTTCAGTGTCTTAAAGCATTCACTCATTTAACTTGCCAACCATTTAATGAGGGCCTACAATATGGCAAGCACTGTCCTAGATACTTCAAGGGTTATTTGTAAGACTACTTCCCTTCAAGTAGTTTGTGTTCTGCTTACGGAGATAGGGCATGTACAAATACAGACTCAACATGGCAAGGTGTGCTATCACAGGAAGGGCAGATCAACAGATATAAAGAACTTCAAGGTTGAAGACATCACAGGAATATGAAAGATACTAATTCATGTGTTGATCACAGAGGAATCATATGGAAGGTAAAATACAAGTCAGGCCTTGAAAGATTTCTAAAGGTAATGTCTTAAAAGATAGTTGGGAGTCAGGCACGGTGACTCATGCCTGTAATTCAGCACTTTGAGAGGCCAAAGCAGGTGGATCACCTGAGGTCAGGAGTTCAAGACCAGACTGGTCAAAATGGCGAAACTTCATCTCTAGTAAAGATACAAAAATCGCCGGGCACGGTGGCTCAAGCCTGTAATCCCAGCACTTTGGGAGGCCGAGGCAGGTGGATCATGAGGTCAAGAGATCAAGACCATCCTGGTCAACATGGTGAAACCCAGTCTCTACTAAAAATACAAAAATTAGCTGGGCATGGTAGCGTGTGCCTGTAATCCCAGCTACTCAGGAGGCTGAGGCAGGAGAATTGCCTGAACCCAGGAGGCGGAGGTGGCAGTGAGCCGAGATCGTGCCATTGCACTCCAGCATGGGTAACAAGAGTGAAATTCCTCCTCAAAAAAAAAAAAAAAAAAAAAAGATACAAAAATCAGCCAGTCATGGTGGCAGGTGCCTATAATCCCAGCTAGTGGGGAGGCTGAGGTAGGAGAATCACTTGAAACCAGGAGGCGGAGGTTGCAGTGAACCATGACTATGCCACTGTACTCCAGCCTGGGCAACAGAGCAAGACATCTCTCAAAAAAAAAAAAAAAAAAAAAAAGAAAGAAAGAAAGAAAGAAAGAAAAGAAAGAACAAGTAAACTAAAACAACGTCTGGCATATAATAAACACTATATATTAAAAAAAAAAAAAACAGCTACTGCTTTTACTATGATTACTATTATTCCAGGTATGAGGTATGGATTTAGTTTTTTACATTGCCTCTTTTCTTCCTTATAATAACTCTGTAAGAGTTTTGCTCCCCTAATTCTAAATATGAGGCATTTTTGCTCTCCTAATTCTAAATATGAGACACTGAAGCCCTGAAAAGTTAAAAATACTTGCCCATGGGTATATAAGAAATAAGCAGAAAAACAGGAGTAGGCAGTTAAAAGTATGAGCTTTGCCAGGCGTGGTGGCTCACGCCTGTAATCCCAGCATTTTGGGAGGCCAAGGCAGGGAGATTACCTGAGGTCCAGAGTTCAACACTAGCCTGACTAACATGGAGAAACCCCATCTCTACTAAAAATACAAAATTGGCGAGGCATGGTGGCACATGCCTATAATCCTAGCTATTCAGGAGGCTGAGCCAGGAGAATCACTTGAACCCAGGAGGTGGAGGTTGCAATGAGCCGAGACTGTGCCACTGTACTCCAGCCTGGGCAACAAAAGCAAAACTCCATCTCAAAAAAAAAAAAAAAAAAAAAAAAAGTATGAGCTTTGCAGTCAGGCAGTGCTGGCTTTAAATCCTGTAGCTCTATGTTTACGGGCGTAACTTCTCTGAGCCATAGTTCCCCACATCTGCAAAACAGGTATGTCAATGGTTCTCTTGTAGAAGATATTACTCTTCAAACCCTTGCCTGCCTAACTCCATGAAACTCCATACTCCCAACCACATTGAACGGTCTGGGAGCATGCAAATCTCTGGGGCCTTAGTCAGCCATGCTGAGTGGCAATAATTGTGTGGAGAACTTAAATCTCAACTATATATTCTAATCAAAGATCAGAAATAAGAAAGCAAAGGGGGAAGCAGAAATAACATCTGCAAAATGTATCTTGCTGTCACAAAATGAATGTTTCTTACACACACATACCGCCTCCATGAAATTGTAGACTACACTTTCATGTTAAACCTCTCCATGTGAGACTACTACAAGCCCGTCACTGACGCCTCTCCTGCTCCCTGCTTTCAGTTTAGCCTAACAAACATATGAGCATCTGCTAGGTATCAGGCCCTGTGCCAAGGCACAGTGGAATAGACCACATGGGGAAACACATATGCAATGCAGAAACTGCCTAAGAGCATTAACACTTAAGAAAAAGACACCAAATCCAGCCTGACCTAGGGCTGGGCATGGGGGTGCTTCCTTGGGAAGAGTGAGACCCAGGTTTGGTCTCACAGAATGGGTAGGCACCAGCTAAAATGAAGGAAGTAAAGCAGCAACAGGAAGGACCTTCCAACCTAACAACCACTTCCCTTTCCCTTTCCTGGAGCTCCTCATCCAAGGCAGACTTAGGTGAGAATCCAAGATCCTTCTCTGGATGCTGGTACAGAAGTCAACCCCTGTCCTGGGGAAGACTACTTCCAAACCTCTCCTTCCTAGCACTCTACTTTCCACTGTCCTGGTGTTTGAATGGAGAGGAGAGGCTAATGTGGTTACTGTAAAAGTGGACAGATGAGTGGGTCTCAGTCTCACATGTGGATGCCCAGGATGATTCATTACCCCGCAGCAGCACTGGCAGCAACTTCCTTGGCCCTCAACTGAGAGACCACTGAAGATTTGGGTAGACAAATTTCACTTTTTGAAAAGCAAAGGGGAAATGGTCAAGAAAGGCATCAGACAAGAAATCTTCATGATGGGACACTGCAATACCATTAACATGAGGCAAGAGGTTAAAACATCACACTACCTTCTCCATTACCACCAGTCTATAGTAGGCCTTTTACGAAAGGCCTCCCAAAGAAAGCAGAGCCCAGGGTGGCAAGAAGCACTAGGAATGTACTGTGTGTGTGACCTTGGCTCATGGACATGTCCTACCTGCTGAGGAAACAAGGTTCCATAGCGTATGTGTCCAGCCAGACATGAGAACTAAAAGAGAAGTTTCAAAGTAGAGCTCCAAAATCTGACTAAGCTGCCCTCCCAAATTCACCAGGCTCTTCAAACAGTGCTCTCCAATTTCCATCTGAAACATCATAGGAGCAAGTTCAGCAATTCTGTTTTCCTTTAAAAGAACTATCATTCCTTCAAGCCCCATATCCCTCCAAAGAGCTAATACTTCCACAGCATTTTCATTTAATACTGCTGTCAATTTCTTCCTACTTCACTGCCCTGAATTATTCCCTCCTAAAAGGTGAGGCCATCAAATTCCTCCTCCCAAACAGTTGGCTGGGCAGCAGACTTCCCAAGAGGGGATACCCACTGCTAAATGATTACTTCCACCAATACTGCAACTTGGTCTACAACACACCAACTACACTTGGGGCTGGGTTGGCACACTTCAATTTAGTGTTTTGCTGGGTCCTCTGGCCTGGTTCTGATGATGACCTCTGATGCTCTCCTGGTCTTTTTTGTTTTGTTTCTATTTCACAAGCAAATCTACTGAGCAATCACTTGGAGGAGCAGTTGGAGGCAAGGTTAGAGAGTAGGCAGATAGGACAGAGTCAGAAAATAGAGGGCAAGTCCAAGGGGTTTGAAATTGATCTGCTGGGCAGAGGTAACTTTTTGGCAACTGTTGTATTTCCTTGTTCTGGCGTCTGCTTGTGAAATGGGCTGTTCCTGGGAGGAGAAAGAATAGAACCTGCTGACCTTCCACTATCACCAGCAGATTTATTATCAAACATTCAACCCAAGTTATAAGGCTTGGCTGTGAACTCCTGTCTGGCATGGGGCTGAATGTGGCCAAGTGCAGTAACAATTTTCAAATCATCAGCCACAATATATATAATTCTCATGCCTTATACAGATGATACAGGTCTAAACCAGCTCCTTATCGCCCAGTATTCTTTGAGTGAATCCTTAGCTTCTGGGTCCAACTACTTTTAGCTTATTAAAGGAATTTAATTTAATAATATTTATTTTATTTAATTTAGTGCTAATAATATTAGCACACATGTGCTAATTTTAAAGTTCATTTTCAGGTAAACCAATATCTTTCAAGTGCTTCATTTTTGCTGTTTCATGATGATTATGGTTTTTACATAACATTGTAACAGATGCTGTACATTCAGTAAACCATTCTTAATAATAAATCTGTTATTTCAAAATTATATAATTAAATTTCCCTCAGTCAAAATGTAACTTTTCACTATGTATTCTTGTTTTACCTTCTGAACACTGAATTATGTGAATTCACAACCTAAGCAAAGGAATTTAACTTCCAAAAAATAGCCCTCCCCCAGATTCTAGAATGTAACCCGCCAATAGCTACTGAGAGAAAAGAAAAAAGTTCAATAAGGAGGTAAAGAGACATGTGCTTTGACAGACAACAAATGTAAATTAAATTAGTATCTGCATGGCTTAAAAGTCAATGACTATTACCACCATAGTTCAGGATCACAGAATCAGGCCTAGTTGCAAATACCCCTGAACTTTCTCCTTCACGTGAGCCAGCTGTGAGCAGTAACCACAAGAGTTATATAAACACCAAAGAACACTTATATAAGATTCTTGGGAATGAATTATGAACACCACCACTACAAATTTGACTAGGCAAATGAGTAGCTTTGAAAAAAAAACTCCTACATTACGTTCAATGAAGGCACAAACACTTCCAGGGCTCTTTCTCCAGGGGTTCCATCTCTTCTCCCTCCTTTCATATAAAAAAGACCAACCAAACTCCCAAGACATGCAATTTACCTATATAAAAAACCTACACATGTACCCCTGAACCTAAAATAAAAGTTTAAAAAGGAAAAAAAAAAAAGATTAGTAGGACCGTGCCTGGTGGCTCATGCCTGTAATGCCAGCACTCTGGGAGGCTGGGGTGGATCACTTGACACCAGGAGTTCAAGACCAGCCTGGGCAACATAGGAAGACCCCCATCTCTACAAAAATAAAAATCAAAATTAGCTGAGCATAGTGGTGCAGGCCTACAGCAACCCAGGAGGCTGAGGTGGGAAGATCGCTTAAGCACAGGAGGTTGAGGCTATAGTGAGCCAAAGTCACACCACTGTACTGCACTCTAGTCTGGGCAATAGAGCGAGACCCTATTAAAATTAAAAAAAATAAATAAATAAAATTTAAAAGTCCAGCAGACTCAAAAGTATCACCATATTTCTCCTGATGTGATACAACTAGATGTACACATCACAACCTACAATGTCTGTGTGTCAAAAACTCTGTACAGGAACCTGGACACATCTTAAGATCTCACTCTTTATAAAAATACAGAGGACAAGAGCAGAATGCAGTCTCTACAATCCATAATGCACAGAGACCATTATTTAGTCAAAATTCAGTAGATATGCAAAGAAACAGAAAAATATGATCCATAGCCCAGAAAATTTAGTCAAGAGCAATGTAGATAGACTAGCTGTTTGACTGCCAGCCAGGCCCTTTCTGAATTGCTTACTTTCAGAAGCCAAGAAAAATAATAAATATTGTTTTAAGCCACTAAGTTTCAGGGTGATTTATGACACAACAGCAGTAATTGAAATAGAAATTTGGTACATGGGTCCTGCTACACAATAAAAAATTAAACCATGGCACTGTATTTGAGATAAGGTGGTAAATAGAACCATGAGAAGACTCTTAGAAAAAGCCTGCAGGTCATCACGGGCATTATTGGTGAAAGTGTTATAGGAAGCTAGAAAAAAAAAAGAGACACATTGCACTGTGTCAGAAACTTTGGCAACTCTGTCACCTGCAATAACATGAAAAACAGAAATTGAATCCAGAGCAGGCCTGTGAGGCCTTCTGTTATAGTGTCAGAAATATTTAAGATAGTGCCTCATAGGCCTTTCAAACAGACAACAGCCCTCCTGAAAATCTTAAAGGCATACCTAGCAGACTTTCTTTATTAAACAGAACTTAGAAAAATAAGTAATCTTAGAGTATTGTCCCACAGTACCTCCAGGAATTTATTTCCCACTCACATTCCAGGGAAAATTAGAATCCACCTCTCAATAGGAGGGAGTATTAAGGTCAACTCTAGAAAAGCATGTGGGATAGAAGATATTGTTGCATTCGTCTATGGAAAAAAGTTGTCATATTCCACTCTCTGGCCACAGTAACTCACATTCTTCCCATATGCAAAATACACTTTCCTCTCTCAAGACCCCCCGAAGTCATTACAGCATTAGCTCAAAGTCTAAGATCTCACTGCCTAACTCAAACTGATATATAGATGTGGCTCTCCACTGCAGATTCTTGGATATACTTCTTAAGTACAGTTTCTCTTTCCTTCTTTATTTTTCGAGACAGGATCTTGCTCTGTCAACTGGTCTGGAGTACAGTGGCACAATTATGGCTCACTGTAGCCACCACCTCCAGGATTCAAGTGATCGATCCTCCCACCTCAGCCCCCTTAGTAGCTGGACCACAGGCACATACCATCACATCTGGCAAATTTTATAATAAAGATTTAATAAGTAAGACACAAAAAGCTCAAATCACAAAGCAAAAACTCTGATAAAATGTGCTTCATCAAAATTTAAAATTTCTACTCTTGAAAAGACACCCATAGAAAAAGGAAAATCAAGTCACAACCTTAGCAAATATATCAGCAATATGTATCTGACAAAATACTTACACATTCAGAAACATATATGTATTAAATATACTTTATTTATTATATATTTAAACTGTGGTGTGTGTGTGTGTATTTATATTTTAGAGACAAGATCTTGCTCTGTCAGGAGAGTTGAAGTGGAGTGGCAGGATCATAGCTCAGCAGCCTGAAACTCTCAGATTCAAGTGATACTCCTGCTCAAGTAGTTCTCCTGAGTAGTGGGGACTACAGGCAAGCATATCTAGTTAATTTTTAAATTTTTTGTACAGACAGGGTCTATGTTGCCCAAGCTGATCTTGAACTGTTAGCCCCAAGTAATCCTCCCACCTCAGCCTCCCAAAGCTCTGGGGTTACAAGTTACAATTCAGAATGACTACACAGAATCCAATAAAAAGGGGCAAATAAAGAGAAACAGACACTTTACAAAAAGGGACATACAAATAGCAAATGAACATGTAAAAAGATGTTCAATATCACTAGAAAAATGCAAATTTACAACATGAGATGACATATGACCCTCACTAGAATGACTAAAACTAATAAGACTGATCATACCAACTGCTAACAAAGATGTGGGGCACCTGGAACTCTCATACACTGCTGGCAGGAGTTAAGAGTGGCATAATCATTTTGGGAAACACTTCGACAGTTTCTTATCAAGATAAACATATCTATTACACAACCCAGCAATTCACTTCTTGGTATTTTATCTAAGAGAAATGAAAACATATCTATAATTTTGAAAAAAATACCAAACCATCTCTAGATGAATGTTTGGAGCAGCTTTATTCATATGAGTCAAATGTCCATCAACAGGTGAATGAATAAACAAGTTTCAGTACAGTCCTACAGTTGGAATACTATTCAACAATAAAAAGGAACAAACTACAAACACATGCAACAACACAGATGAATCTCACAGATATTATGCTGAGCAAAAGAGATCATACATAAAAGAATATGTATTGTACAATTTCATTTATATCAAATTCTAGAATAGGCAAAGCTAATCTATAATGACAGAAATCAGTTCAGTGGTTGCCCAGAAAATTAAGGTTCCCAGAAAAAGAAATTTCTGGGACAATGGATGTTTTCTTTTCATTTTTTTCTTTCTTGAGATGGAGTCTTGCTCCATCACCAGGCTGGAGTGCAGTGGTGTGATCCTGGCTGACTGCAACCTCCACCTTCCAGGTTTAAGCGATTCTCTTGGCTCAACCTCCTGAGTAGCTGGGACCACAGATGTGTGCCATCACACCCAGCTAATTTTTATATTTTTTAGTAGAGATGGGCTTTCACCATGTTGGCAAAGATGGTCTCAATCTCTTGATCTTGTGATCCACCCGCCTTGGCCTCCCAAAGTGCTGGGATTACAGGTGTGCGCCACAGCACCTCGACTTTTTTTTTTTTTTTTTTTTTTTTTGAGATGAAGTCTCCCTCTGTCACCCAAGCTGGAGTACAGTGGCATGATCTCCACTCACTGCAACCTCCAACTCGCAGGTTCAAGCGATTCTCCTGCCTCAGCCTCCTGAGTGGCTAGGATTACAGGTGCCCACCACTACGCCTGTATATTTTTATATTATTAATAGAGACGGAGTTTCACTTTGTTGGACAGGCTGGTCTCGAACTCCTGACCTCAGGTGATCCACCCGCCTCAGCCTCCCAAAGTGCTGGGATTACAGGCATGAGCCACTGCACCTGGCCAACAGTGGATATTTTCTTTACCTTGATTAGGGTGGTGATTACCTGGAACGTATACAACAACCAACAGTCATGTACATGTGAAATATGTGAATTTTATTGCATTTAAATTAAACAATAATGCTGATTTTTAAAAAACTTATAATATTGCTAAAGTTATGCTTAGCCTTAAATGAACATGTTTAAAAATAATAAAAGGTAAAAATCTATGATATAAATTTTCTTCTCAAGAAATTAGAGATACCAGATGCTGGAAGGGTAGGGGAGACAGGAGGATGAAGAGAGGCTGATTAATGGGTATAAATATACAGTATAATAGAAGAAACAAGATCTAGTAGGGATTTTTGGGTTGTTTGTTTGTTTGTTTTGAGACAGAGTTTCGCTCTTGTTGCCCAGGCTGGAGTGCAATGGTGCACTCTCGGCTCACTGCAACCTCCGCCTCCCAGTTCAAGTGATTCTCCTGCCTCAGCCTCTTGAGTAGCTGGGATTACGGGCATGCACCACCACACTGGGCTAATTTTGTATTTTTAGTAGAGATGGGGTTTCTCCATGTTGGTCAGGCTGTCCTCCAACTCCCAACCTCAGGTGATCTGCCCGCTTCAGCTTCTCAAAGTGCTGGGATTACAGGCATGAGCCTGATAGATCAGTAGGATGATTATACTTTATAATACTCTATTGTATATTTCAAAATAGCTAGAAGGGGATAATTTAAATGTTTGTAGCATAAGACAAATATTGAACTTTATGGATATCCCAATTACACTGATTTGATCTTTAAAAATTACATGAATGTGGCCAGGCGTGGTGGCTCACGCCTGTAATTGAAGCACTTTGGGGGCCAAGGTGGGCGGATCACCTGAGGTTGGGAGTTCAAGACCAGCCTGACCAACATGGTGAAACCCTGTCTTTTAAAAAAAAAAAAAAAGTTTAAAAAAAATTACATGAATGTATTAAATTATCAGGTGTAATTATCAGGTGTGCCTCCCAAATAGGCACATCTATTATGCATCAATAAAAAAGCTTTCTTAGGCCGGGCGCGGTGGCTCAAGCCTGTAATCCCAGCACTTTGGGAGGCCGAGGCGGGTGGATCACAAGGTCAAGAGATCGAGACCAACCTGGTCAACATGGTGAAACCCCATCTCTACTAAAAATACAAAAAATTAGCTGGGCATGGTGGCGCGTGCCTATAATCCCAGATACTCAGGAGGCTGAGGCAGGAGAATTGCCTGAACCCAGGAGGCGGAGGTTGTGGTGAGCTGAGATCGCGCCATTGCACTCCAGCCTGGGTAACAAGAGCGAAACTCCGTCTCAAAAAAAAAAAAAAAAGAAAAAAAAAAAAAGAAAAGCTTTCTTTAAAAAAGAAAGAATTAGAGAAAGAACAGGAAATTAAATCCCAAAATAGTAATAGGAAGAAAACAAAAAGCAGATTAATAAAATCGAGAAATGAAAAATAACATTAAGAACAAAAACATTATAATATTCTTTATAAAACAGACATAAGTTTAAAAAAAGAACAAAACCAAAACCCAAAGTTGACTTTTTTGAAAAGCCAAGTACAAATGATGCCTCCTCAGAAGACTCCTGACCATTCCAGCTGAAACAGGGCCTTCCTCCCTACTGCTGGGGCTCAATCCTTTATTGTCGACATGGTTCTTACCAAGAGCTTATCAATTTTAGTAATTTGATCAAACACTTGTCATCTGTCTCCCCTTCTAGAATGTAGCTCCTTGAGGGCAGGGATTTTGTCCATCTCATTCACCACTGTATCTCTAATGCCTGACAAAAATGCCTGTCATGAGCAAAAATAAAAATAAAAATAAATGCCTGTCACAGCCAGGCGTGGTGGCTCACACTTGTAATCCCAGCACTTTGGGAGGCCAAGGAGGGTGGATCACAACATCAGGAGTTCAAGATCAGCCTGCCAAGATGGTGAAATCTTGTCTCTACTGAAAATAGAAAAATTAGCTAGGCATGGTGGCTGGCACCTATAATCCCTGGCACCTATAATCTCAGCTACTCAGGAGGCTGAGACACAGAATTGCTTGAAAGTGGGAGGCGGAGGTTGCAGTGAGTTGAGATCATGCCACTGCATCTCAAAAAAAAAAAAAAAAGCTTTTCACGTAACGGACATTCAATAAATAATTTTAAATGAGCTTAGTTTTAAAAATTTGCCACTAGAGTAAAATATGTATGAATAAAAACAACCACTCATGTTTTTATATATCAGATCTGAGGTATATCAGAGGTATATTAGATCTTATTTAATATGTTTCCTTATCATCCACAATCACATGTTGATATTCTCTGTGGACCACACTTTCCCTAATTCTACATGCTGATATTCTCTGTGGACCACACTTTCCCTAATTCTTCATGTCATACAAAGCCAATATATTTTCCAAGAGGCCTGAATAAATTAAAAACTCGGCTGAGCACAGTGGCTCACACCTGTAATCCCAGCACTTTGGGAGGCCAAGGCAGGTGGATGACCTGAGGTGAGGAGTTCAAGATCAGCCTGGCCAACATAGTAAAATCTCATCTCTACTAAAAACACAAAAAATTAGCCAGGCGTGGTGGTGGGCACCTGTAATCCCAGCTATTCGGGAAGCTGAGACAAGAGAATCACTTGAACCCAAGTGGCAGAGGTTGCAGTGAGCCAAGACTGCGCCATTGCACTCCAGCCTGGGCAACAAGAGCAAAACTCCATCTCAAACAATAAAATAAAATAAAATAAAATAAAATAAAAATTAATCAATTAACTAAAAATTCATGCAAACCAAAATGTGATTCACCTTCGAAAGAGTCATGAAGCCAATTTCAGAAAAAAAAAAAAAAATTTTTTTTTCATCATAGTTATACCCTGGGAAGAAAAAAATCATCACAGCATGAACATTGAAGACCATTAGGGGATTCTAAATTATATACATATTTAAAAATGAGATTACAGGCCAGGCGTCAGTAGCTCCCACCTGTAATCCCAGAACTTTGGAAGACCAAGAGAGGAAGATTGCTTGAGCCCAGGAGTTCAAGAACAGCCTGGGCAACATAGTGATACCTTGTCTCTACTAAAATTTTTTAAATTAGCCAGATATGGTGGCACATGCCTATAGTTCCAGCTACCAGAAGGCCAACATGGAAGGTTCACTTAAGTCAAGGAGTTCAAGGTTGAAGTGAGCTATAATTGGACCACTGCACTCCAACTCAGGCAACAGAGCAAGATCTTGTCTCAAAAAAAAAAAAAAAAAAAAAGAAAGAAAGAAAGAAAGAAAGAGAGACTGAGATCTGAGAGGAAGAGGACCAAGATCATTCTGACTGCTCAAGAAACAACTTAAGTCAGGTGTGGTGGCTCATGCCTGTAATCCCAGCACTTTGGGAGGTTGAGGCAGGAGTATCACTTGAGGTCAGGAGTTCAAGACCAGCCTGAGGAACATAGCAAAAGCCCATATCTACAAAAAAAAATTTTTTTAATTGAGAAAACATTTTTATTATTTCTTACTAATACTACATGAAATCTTATTCAAGAGAGAAAATCAGTTGCATCACTGTATTACTATTAATGCTAATAAAACCTTTTAAACAGATCCATCCAATCTCAATCAGCTTTGACCACACAAGATTTCCATAAATCTTTCATAACTTCTTATAATTTTCCCATTCACTTCCTTTTTCCAACTTTCTATATCCATTTTCCATCTTTTTTTCTTCATTTTTTTAAATTGCATTTTAGGTTTTGGGGTACATGTGAAGAACATGCAAGATTGTTGCATAGGTACACACATGGCAGTGTGGTTTGCTGCCTTCCTCCTCATCACCTATATCTGGCATTTCTCCCCATGCTATCTCTCCCCAACTCCCCACCCTCCACTGTCCGTCCCCTATTTCCCCCGCGACAGACCCCAGTGTGTGATGCTCCCCTCCCTGTGTCCATGTGTTCTAATTGTTCAACACCCACCTATGAGTGAGAACATGCAGTGTTTGATTTTCTAGTCTTGTGTCAGTTTGCTGAGAATGATGGTTTCCAGGTTCATCGATGTCCCTACAAAGGACACGAACTCATCGTTTTTTTATGGCTGCATAGTATTCCATGATGTATATGTGCCACATTTTCCCTGTCCAGTCTATTATCGACGGGCATTTGGGTTGGTTCCAGGTCTTTGCTATTGTAAACAGTGCTGCTGTGAACATTCATGTGCATGTGTCCTTACAGCAGAATGATTTATAATCCTTTGGATATATACCCAGTAACGGGATTGCTGGGTCAAATGAAATTTCTATTTCTAGGTCCTTGAGGAATCGTCACACTGTCTTCCACAATGGTTGAACTAATTTACACTCCCGTACAAAATTTTTTTTAAAAAAACTAGCTGGGCATGGTGGAGCATGCCTGTAGTTCTAGCTACTTGGGAGGGTGACATGAGAGGATATGTTTTTTCTAGGAAAAAAAAAAGAAACAATCAAACAAAACATGAAGAAATGGCCTTCCCACTCAGCTCTTAAAAGGGATAGGACCAACTACAAACCATTTTTAAAAGACAGCAAGGCTACAAGGGGTTTCTCAACCTCAGCACTAACATTTGGGATTAGATAATGCTGTGATGGGAGAAGATATCTTGAGTGCTGCAGGATGTTTAGCAGCATCCCTGACCTCTATCCACTTGAATCCACTAGACTCCAGTAGCACTATCCTGATTGTGACAACCAAAAATATCTTTAGACTGTCAAATGTCCCCTTGAGGACAAAAATCACTCTCAGTTGCAAATCACTGCTTTAACAGAATTAAGGCTGGAAAAAAAAAAAAAAGTAATGAAACCGTCATTCTTAAACACAACTACATGCCTTTTTAACCATCTTAAATTCTATCCCTGTGCTGAAGTCAGAATTAATTTTGACTCTGCTTAGTATCATGATGATTTTTGGCCACTGCAATCATAGGCAAGAATTACCATGTTCTCAGCAAACCAGCCACAAAGTGGGAATTTCTCAGCTAGAGGTAAAAGAAGAAAGACAAAGTCTGATAACTTGAAGGATTCTACTTTAATTTCTAAATAATACAGAGTTATGAAAACATATAGAAGTACATGCCTGGTTCTACTAAAATCTTATCAAGAGTAATATGAAGCCGGGCGTGGTGGCTCAAGACTGTAATCCCAGCACTTTGGGAGGCCGAGACAGGTGGATCACGAGGTCAAGAGATCAAGACCATCCTAGTCAACATGGTGAAACCCCGTCTCTACTAAAAATACAAAAAATTAGCTGGACATGGTGGCACGTGCCTGTAATCCCAGCTACTCAGGAGGCTGAGGCAGGAGAATTGCCTGAACCCAGGAGGCGGAGGTTGCGGTGAGCCGAGATTGTGCCATTGCACTCCAGCCTGGGTAACATGCGCGAAACTCTGTCTCAAAAAAAAAAAAAAAAAAAAAAAGAGTAATATGAAGAAAAATGTCAAAAAGTCCAAAACTTTAAAATCCAAATTAAAACTGGAGACAATGATGAAAACAATATTCCCATCTTTAAAGTAAGCCTCTCCTATGTTCTCTTACTTTTTCACTCACGAAATAAATGACTATGAAACAATGGAAAAGATTGCTTTAACTACAATAAAATTACAGGATTTTTTTGTTGTTTTTTTTTTTACAACAATGAACATCACGAACAAAGTTAAAAGATAAGCCACAAACTAGCTGTTACTAACATTGTAAGTAACAAAGGGTTAGTATATCTAGAATACAACAAAGAACACTTACAAACATGTAAAACACTGTTTTCTATCTCACATATTCAAACCTAACATCATTGCTTCAGAAATTTGAGCTGATTTTTTTTTTCTTTTTGGTTTTGATTTGAGACAGAGTCTTGCTCCGTCGCCCAGGCTGGAGTGCAGTGATGCAATCTCAGCTCACTGCAACCTCTGCCTCCTGGGTTCAAGCGATTATCCTGTGTCAGCCTCTCGAGTAGCTGAGATTATAGGCGCCCACCATGCCCAGCTAATTTTTGTGGTTTTAGTAGAGATGGGGTTCCACCATGTCGGCCAACGCTGGTCTCAAGCTTCTGACCTCAGGTAATCCGCCCACCTCGGCCTCCCAAACTGCTGGGATTACAGGTATGATACACCTCGCCTGGCCTTGAGCTGATTCTTTTTTTTTTTTTTTTTTTTTTTTGAGCTGATTCTTAAAAGTACTCCCCTACTTTCTCCAATCACCCAACTTCATTATTCCGTCAGCTATCAGAAAAGATGTACTAATTTTATCTCTCTTTAACCAAAATCCTTATGCCAAACATAAATGCTAAATCACATATTTAGTTTATTTTCCCCATTCCTTCCATCTCCCAGAATTCCAGAAACAATCTTATACATAGCTGTCACCACAAATTAAGGAAAATAAACTCTACTGCCCAGGGATCAGAGAACATAGAGAGAGCTAGGTACTACTTGAAAATGGCTGCAGCTCATACAAGAGTGTTGTATGAAAGGTTAACACTCCCCTTGACAAGGATGGAAGAGGCCCTCTGCCTGACAATACACATACTGTTTAAGGCATAGCCTCTACTTTGAGGCATCCAACTATAGTGTTTTGTTTGTTTGTTTGTTTGTTTGTTTATTTGTTTGTTTGTTTGTTTTGAGATGGAGTCTTGCTCTGTCGCCCAGGTTGGAGTGCAGTGGTCCAGTCTCGGCTCACTGCAACCTCTGCTTCCTGGGTCAGCCTCCTGAGAAGTTGGGACTACAAGCACACACCACCAGGCCCAGCTATTTTTTGCATTTTTAGTTTCACCATGTGGGCCAGGATGGTCTCGATCTCTTGAACTCATGATCTGCCTGTCTCAGCCTCCCAAAGTGCTGGAATTACAGGCTTGAGCAATCACACCCGGTCTCCAACCATAGTTTTTATAACTAAAAGAATATAATTGGGCTGGGCATAGTATCACCTGAGGTCGGAGGTCAAGACCAGCCTGACCAACATGGAGAAACCCCATCTCCATTAAAAATACAAAATAATATACTCACAAAAATTTAAAATTAAAAAAAAAAGTCAACGGGCAATCCTTGGCCACCGTTGACCCATCTGAACCCTTCCTTCCGGTACTGCCAAAGGACTCAAGTGACAACAGGTTGACCACTCAAGAACTCCTCTTACAATTTTGCTTCCAAGGGTCTCTCATCTCTCTAAGAAAAAAAAAAAACTATTAAAGGAATGGGCTATGTATCTGAATAGGAGAACAGAGGTGATAAGACATGTTCTTGCTTACTTCCCAAAGTACGAGTGACCAAAACATGGAAAAAATAAAAACAGAATTAAAGACAAGCATGGGCCGGGCATGGTGGCTCACACCTATAATCCCAGCACTACGGGAGGCTGAGATGGGTGGATCATGAGGTCAGGAGTTCAAGACCAGCCTGGCCAATACAGTAAAACCCTGTGTCTACTAAAAAATACAAAATTTAGCCAGGCGTTGTGGCAGGCATCTATAATCCCAGCTACTTAGGAAGCTAAGGCAGGAGAATCGCTTGAACCTGGGAGGCAGAGGTTGCAGTGAGCTGAGATTGCACCACTGCACTCCAGCCTGGCGACAGAGCAAGACTCCATCTCAAAAAAAAAAAAAGACTTAAGCATACTATTCTTGGAAACTTCAGAATCACTAAAGGGCCAGTGATTCCTCCACCTGCCATTATGCACTAGAAGGAGTAAAATGGTTCCAGATGCTGCAGTTGCCTAATGTGTTGGATCTAGAGCTGGTATAAAGGTCATTTCAATCAGTGCTGGGCTTCCTTCCCTTCTTAGGGGCTCCACTTGACAGTCTTTCTCAAGGAGAACCAGAAAGCTCTCTCCTAACATCTCCAGAGAGCCTGAGAGCTAACAGTTGGAGAAGCAAAAGGATTCTTTTTTTTTTTTTTTTTTTTAATAGAGACAGGGTTTCACCATGTTGGCCAGGCTAGTCTTGAACTCCTGACCTCAGGTAATCCACCCACCTCAGCCTCCGAAAGTGCTGGGATTACAGGCGTGAACCACCGGATCTTTATATCCCAAAAGGGAATATTATTAAGGAAGACTCATTCTTTCTTTCATTTTTTTTTTTTTTTTTTTTTTGGAGATGGAGTCTCGCTCTTGTTGCCCAGGCTGGAGTGCAGTGGCTTAATCTTGGCTTACTGCAACTTCTGCCTCCCGGGTTCAAGTGATTCTCCTGCCTCAGCCTCCTGAGTGCTGGGATTAAAGGCACCTGCCACGATGCCCAGCTAATTTTCATATTTTTAGTAGAGATGGGGTTTCACCATGTTGGCTGGGCTGGTCTCAAACTCCTGACCTCAAGTGATCCACCTACCTCAGCCTCCTAAAGTACTGGGATTACAGGCATGAGCCACCATGCCCAGCCCCAAAGATTCATTCTTTTTTTTTTTTTTTTTTGAGACAGAGTTTCGCTCTTGTTACCCAGGCTGGAGTGCAATGGCGCAATCTCGGCTCACTGCAACCTCCGCCTCCCGGGTTCAGGCAATTCTCCTGCCTCAGCCTCCTGAGTAGCTGGGATTACAGGCACGCACCACCATGCCCAGCTAATTTTTTGTATTTTTAGTAGAGATTGGGTTTCACTATGTTGGCCAGGATGGTCTCCATCTCTTGACCTCATGATCCACCCGCCTCGGCCTCCCAAAGTGCTGGGATTACAGGCTTGAGCCACCGCGAGATACAGTATTAATAATGAGAACAAGTCTCTGTATAGCCTTGGGGGATTGTGATCCTTCCCTATGGGCTCAGACAGGTAAAGCCTCATGTTACAGTGCAGAATCACCATTCTCCCTCCCCAAAATCCATTTTAAGTGGTGACAGAGGTATGAAATAGTATACAAATCTTTCCGTAACACATAAACTCCTCTAAGCCCCCATGTAGAGGTGGCCATATCAAGTGAGAAGAAACTGGGAGAGAAAACTACTGTTCCTTTTAAGAAGGAATGGGCAAAAAGAACAACAATAGCTCATTCTGAATCTTTTATTTGAGAGAGAGCTTGGGTATACAAACTAAAGCGATAATCTCTCAAATTTGTTACTATTATGTCTGTTACCCTAAGAGAGAAAAAGACAATAAAATTGATCCTACCAACAAACAAAAGCATGCTAGTAACCTGCGGTGTTGGGGGCAGAATCAACAGAACTCAGTTTACTATTCCATTCTACTGGTGAACATTTTGAAACACACACACACACACACACACACACACAAACACACACACGCGCATGCACACCCAGAAAGATTTGGTAGTTGAGAAAAAAGGACCGCCGGGGTTTCACAAGCAGAGCATCGGATGTCACAGCAGACATCATGCTGGGAAAGCACAAGAGGCAAAGAAGAATTAAGAAACCTTTACAAAATCCCAAATCAAAGAATATTACAGCCAGCCGGGCACAGTGGCTCACGCCCTATTCCCAGCACTTTGGGAGGCCGAGGTGGGTGGATCACAGGGTCAGGAGTTTGAGACCAGTCTGGCCAAGACAGTGAAATCCTATCCTACTAAAAATACAAAAAACTTAGCCAGGAGCCGGGCGCGGTGGCTCAAGCCTGTAATCCCAGCACTTTGGGAGGCTGAGGCGGGTGGATCACGAGGTCAAGAGATCGAGACCATCCTGGTCAACATGGTGAAACCCCGTCTCTACTAAAAATACAAAAAATCAGCTGGGCATGGTGGTGCGTGCCTGTAATCCCAGCTACTCAGGAGGCTGAGGCAGGAGAATTGCCTGAACCCAGGAGGCGGAGGTTGCGGTGAGCTGAGATCATGCCATTGCACTCCAGCCTGGGTAACAAGAGCGAAACTCCGTCTCAAAAAAAAAAAAAAAAAAAAAAACTTAGCCAGGTGTGGTGGTGTGGGCCTGTAATCCCAGCTACTCCAGAGGCCGAGGCAGGAGAATCATATGAATCCAGGAGGCAGAGGTTGCAGTGAGCTGAGATCATACTATTGTACTCCAGCCTGGATGACAGTAAGAGACTATCTCAAAAAAAAAAAAAAAAAAAAGAAGATAGCCCATAATTTCCTATACAAAATGCACTCAAGTATAACTGAAAATTTTAAATGATCCCTTCAGAACCTTAATGATGATAAGAACTTCTGATCTGGGAGCAGAGAACAGAGTAGGTTGAAGAGCGTCTGCTGTGGAAGGCAGGGCCAAATTACCAGTTCCCACACCCCAGTCTAATAAAAGGGATAAAGTAAGCATCATTTAAAGCCATGCCTTGGCAAAATAATAAATTAATATGCATGTAATGAGTCTTCTGAACCATCTCATTAGTTGAAATACTAAATGTTAACCCTGTGAATGCAAAAGGCTGGAGAGTAAACTCTGGTCAGAGAAGACAGGAAAAGCCTTTTCTGACTGGCCATTTAAAAAAATAAAACAGGCTGGGCACGATGGCTCACACCTGTAATCCCAGCACTTGGGAGGGCAAGGCAGGCAGATCACTTGAGATCAGGAGTTTGAGACCAGCCTGGCCAACATGGTAAACCCCTGTCTCTACTAGAAGTACAAATACTACTGGCTGAGTGAGGTGGCTCACACCTGTAATCCCAGTGCTTTGGGAGGTCAAGTTGGGTGGATCACTTGAGGTTGGGAGTTCGAGATCAGTCTGACCCACATAAAGAAACCCCATCTCTACTAAAAATACAAAATTAGCCAGGTGTGATGGCACATGCCTATAATCCTAGCTACTCGGGAGGCTGAGGCAAGAGAATCACTTACACCTGGGAGGCAGAGGTTGGAGTGAGCCGAGAGTGGGCCATTGCACTCCAGCCTGGGCAACAAGAGCAAAACTGAGTCTCAAATATATATATATATTAGCCAGGTGTGGTGGTGGGCACCTGTAATCGCAGCTACTCAAGAGGCTAAGGCAGGAGAATCTTCTGAACCTTGGAGGTGGAGGTTGCAATAAGCTGAGATTGCGCCACTGCACTCCAGCCTGTGTGACAAAGCTAGACTCTGTCTCAAAAACAAATTTTTTTTTTAAATAATAATAAATAAAACAATAGACCAGGTGCGATGGCTCATGCCAGTAATCCCAGCACTCTGGGAGGCTGAAGTGGAAGCATCACCTGAGGTCAGGAGTTTGAGACCAGCCTGGCCAACATGATGAAACCCCGTCTCCACTAAAAATACAAAAATTAGCCAGGTGTGATGGTAGGCACCTGTAATCCCAGTTACTTGAGAGAGTGAGGCCAGAGAATAGTGAACCCGGGAGGTGGAGGTTGCAGTGAGCCAAGACTGCACCATTGCACTCCAGACTGGGCCACACAGCAAGACCCTGTCTCAAAATAAATAAATACATACATACAGGCCAGACACAGTGACACACGCCTGTAATTCCAGCATTCTGGGAGGCCAAAGCAGGCAGATCACGAGGTCAAGAGATCGAGACAATTCTGACCAACATGGTGAAACCCCATCGCTACTAAAAATACAAAAATTAGCTAGGTGTGGTGGCACATGCCTCCAGTCCCAGCTACTGGGAAGGCTTGACGCAGGAGAATCACTTGAATGCGGGAGGCAGAGGTTGCAGTGAGCCAAGATTTCACCACTGCACTCCAGCCTGGCAACAAGTGACAGAGTGAGACTCCATCTCAAAATAAGTAAATACATACATACATACATACATACATACATACAAAATAAACCAAACTTTTTCCATAGGGTCATAGAAAATTCTAAGAAAATATGTATCTATCTGGGACCATGCTGTAATGTTGCTTCCTGATGGATGAAAAGAAAGGAACAATTAGGCCCGGTGTGGTGGCTCAGGCCTGTAATCCTAGTGCTTTGGGAGGCCGAGGTGGGTGGATCACCTGAGATCGGGAGTTTGAGAGCAGCCTGACCAACATGGAGAAACCCTGTCTCTACTAAAAATACAAAATTAGCCAGGCACGGTGGCACATGCCTGTAATCCCAGCTACTCAGGAGGCTGAGGCAGAAGAATCACTTGAACCTGGGAGGGGGAGGTTGCAGTGAGCCAAGATTGCACATTACACTTCAGCCTGGACAACAAGAATGAAACTCTGTCTCAAAAAAAAAAAAAAAAAAAAGGAACAATTAAAAGAGTTGCTAAAACATAGTACAAAGTCTCTAAGCTAGAAGAGCATTTGGCAGTGTCTCTCCCAAGGCCCTACATTCCACAATGTCACCATCAAGAAAAAAATATCTCATCCTTGCCTTTTCTCTTCTCATGTCCATCACAGACTCTGTACCTAAAGAGTATACCTGAAAAAAAAAGAGTGTACCTAAGTATCGCAGGCCACTCCTCTCTGTATCATTGCTACTACCTGGTCTGGATTCCTACACCAACCTTCACAGAGTCTCCCTGCCTCCTAACTTGCTTCCTCTCCAACTCACAATGCAGAGTGTAAGCTTTTTGAATTTGACTATGTCAGTCTTCACCCACCCAGGATCTTTTAAGACACTAAACCTATCCCTTTTGTGCTTAGGATAAAATCTAAAATGCTTAAGGACTCTTTTGATTGCTCACCTCTAGCCTTCTCTCTGACCACCAACTACCTACCTCCAACCACTTCCACACACACAGCTTCTGCTCCATGGTTTCTAGCTTCAAAAATCACAGTGCTTTCACTGGTCTCTGGGCCTTTGCTGATGTTGTGTCCTTCTTTCCCCACCTCTTTATCCAACAGTTATATTCAAATGACTTAATTCTAATTCATGTTCTCAGGTTTCAGTTTAATGGTTATTCCTCCAGAAAGCCTCTAGGTTCCTTCCTCTTTATTCCAGTGTACACCCAACATTGCCACACTGTAGTGCCTATCAGTAAAGCTGAAGAGAGAAAGTCAATAGTTGCTGCTGTCTCTAATTATAAATTACTATTTGAGAAACTAGAGGTATTTAAAACATAAAATTCAGGCTGGGCACAGTGACTCATGCCTGTAATCCGAGAACTTTGGGAGGCCGAGGCGGGTGGATCACCCACCTGAGGTCAGGAGCTCGAGACTAGCCTGACCAACATGGTGAAGTCCCATTTCTACCAACACTATAAAATTAGCCGGGTATGGTGGTGGGCACCTGTAATCCCAGGTACTCAGGAGCCTGAGGCAGGAGAATATCTGGAACCTGGGAGGCAGAGGCTGCACTGAGCCAAGATTGCGCCACTGCACTCCAGCCTGGGCATTAAGAGCAAAACTCCATTAAAAAAAAAAAAAAATTTATATATATATAATTAAAGCAAATATAAATTCAAAGCAAATACATCCTGTTTCTGCATTCTAAATTGTATCAAAAGCAACTGGAAGGCCAGGCACAGTGGCTCATGCCTGTAATCTCAGCACTTTGGAAGGCTGAGGCAGGTGGATCACTTGAGGTCAGAAGTTTGAGACCAGCCTGGCCAACATGGTGAAACCCCATCTCTACTAAAAATACAAAAATTAGCTGGGCGTGGTGGTGAGCACCTGTAATCTCAGCTACTGGGGAGGCTGAGGCAGGAGAATCACTTGAACCCGGGAGGCGGATGTTGTGGTGGGTGGAGATTGTGCCTCTGCACTCCAGCCTGGGCAACACGGGAAGACTCAGTCTCAAAAAAAAAAAGGTGGGGGGCGCTGGGCGTGGTGGTTCACGCCTGTAATCCCAACACTTTGGGAGGCCGAGGTGGGTGGATCACGAGGTCAAGAGATCGGGACCATCCTGGTCAACATGGTGAAACCCCATCTCTACTAAAAATACAAAAAAATTAGCTGGGCATGGTGGCGTGTGCCTGTAATCCCAGCTACTCAAGAGGCTGAGGCAGGAGAATTGCTTGAACCCAGGAGGCGGAGGTTGCGGTGAGCCGAGATCACGCCATTGCACTCCAGCCTGGGTAACAAGAGCGAAACTCCGTCTCAAAAAAAAAAAAAAAAATTAGCCAGGCACGGTGGCTCACGCCTGTTAATCCCAGCTACTCAGGAGGCTGAGGCAGGAAAATCACTTTAACCTGGGAGGTGGAGGTTGCAATAAGCCAAGATCATGCCACTGCACTCCAGCCTGGACAGTGATACTCCATTTCGAAAAGAAAAAAGAAGACCACTGGAAGACTTCAGAAGATAACAATTCATAAAATACTTAACCACCTTCCCTGCAGGAGGGTTGACAGAACAACTATTGCCTATAGCCCCAGTCCCAAGTCTGTGGTGAGCCCTGCTAGAGAGGAACCCCACTGTATTCCCAGTCATGTCCAAGGCCATCCAACAACTACTCCAGTCACTTCTACAGGAGCACTGGGTCCAGCCCATCAGCAATGCTTATTATCCTTCTTCAGCTATTTAGTCACATTAGGAACATTAACTAATTCCATCATCAAACAACCCTATTAAGGAGATCATGCTTTAATTGTTTCCATTTTACAGATGCTGGCATTTACCTCACAAAGCCCTAAGGCAGGCATCCCCAAACTACGGCCTGTGGGCCGCATGCAGCCCCCTGAGGCCATTTATCTGGCCCCCCACCGCACTTCAGGAAGAGGCACCGCTTTCATTGGTGGTCAGTGAGAGGAGCACAGTATGTGGTGGCCCTCCAACGGTCTGAGGGACAGTGAACTGGCCCTGTGTAAAAAGTTTGGGGACGCCTGCCCTAAGGAGTAAAGATAAGATTTGATTCCAGGTGGTCAATTTGTCTACAAAGTCCATGCTCTAAGCCACCACACTGCACTATCTCCCCTCTAATCCCATTCCCCTGAAAGCTATGTGGGAACAAAATAGAGAGTTCAGATCCACACATGTACTATATCTTGGTTTACAAAGGGTACAACAAAAATACCATGCAAGTGCTGGATCAATTAGATAACCATACGGGGGCAAAGGAGGATTAACCTCGATTCCTATCTCATATTATAAAAATCAATTCTAGATGGATTACAAAACTAAACGATGAATTCCAAAACCAAACTCCTATCTGCTCCCCATCTGTACCTCCCCAGCAACCTTTCCAAGCTCAGAAAATGGCATCTTCCAATTTATCAGTTCAAATACCATGGAATTCAGCCTTCATTTCTCTCATACAATCTATATCCATTTGACCAACAAATCCTATCATCTCTACCTTCAAAACATATCCAGAATCCAACTACTTCCCCCACCTCCACCAGGCTATCATCACCGCCTGCTTAGATTTCTGCAATGTCTTCCTAACTGGTCTCTCTGCTTTATCCCTTATCTCCTATACAGGCAGTAATCTCTATATCAGCCAGAATAATCTTTTAAAAGTCAGATTGTGTACTCCTCTGCTCAAATTCTCCAATAGCTCTTGCTATTCCATTTGCCTACAATATCTTTTCCCTAGACAACCACCTGGCTAGTCCACTTACTTCCCTCAGATGTAGTGGCTCACGCCTATAATTTGGAAGGCTGAGGTTGGAGTACTGCTTAAGGCCAGGAGTTTAAGACTAGCCTAGGCAACAATGCAAGATCCCACCTCTAACCAAAAAGTTATTTAAGTATTATTTATTTACTTATTTATTTTTTGGGCAGCCTTCCAAGCCAGGGTAGGCTCAGAGACTCCCTATTATTTATTTACTTTGAGGCAGAGTCTCTGTCGCCCAAGCAGGAGTGCAGCAGCACAATGTTGGCTTACTGCAACCTCTGCTCCCAAGTTCAAGTGATTCTCCTACCTCAGTCTCCCGAGTAGCTGGAATTACAGATGCCTACCACCACTAATGACTAATTTTTGTATTTTTTTTAGTAGAGATGGGGTTTCACCTTGTTGGCCAGGCTGATCTCAAATTCCTGACTTCAAGTGATCCACCTGCCTCGGCCTCCCAAACTGTCAGGGTTACAGGCGTGAGTGAGCCACTGTGCCCAGCCTATTTATTTTTTGAGACAAAGTCTTACTTTGTCAGTCAGGCTGGAGTGCAGTGGCACAAAGATGACTCCCTGTAGCCTTAACCTCCTGGCTCAAGTGATCGGTCCACCTCAGTCTCGTAAGCAACTGGGACTACAGGTACTTGGCACCACGCCTGGCTCTTTTTTTGTAGTAGTAGTAGTAGTAGTGATGAGGTCTCATTATTTTGCCTATACTGGTCTCAAACTCCTGACCTCAAGCAATCCTCCTGCCTCAGTGTCCCAAAGTGCTTGGATTACAGGCATAAGCCACTAGGCCCCACCTCTCTACTAAAAAATTTTTTTAAATTAGCTGTAGTGGTGGTATGCACCTGTAGTCCTAGGTACTTGGAAGCTAAGGCAGGTGGATCCCTTGAGCCCAGGAGTTCAAGGCTGCAGTGAGCTCTGTCTCCAAAAAAAAAAGCACTACCACAGCAAGTCACCCTTTCTTCATAACACTTATGCCTTCTGGCATATTGTTTATATACTTGTTTACCATCTATCTCTACCTAATAAAACAAAAATCCCATGAGGAGAGGTATTTTTGTTCCCCATTCCCAATGCCCATGGCAAAGAGTAGGTGCTCCATAATTACTACTGAATGACTGAATGAATGTATCTCTTTCCTCTGATGGTCTCACACACTGTTACTACTTTCCTAATGCCCTGGTCTCTGAGACATGCCATTTCTTTTTTCACTCTGTTGCCCAGACTGGAGTGCAGTGGTGTGACCTCAGGTCACTGCAACCTCAGCCTCCCGGGTTCAAGTGATTCTCCTGCCTCAGCCTCTTGTGTAGCTGAGATTACAGGCGCACACCACCATGCCTAGCTAATTTTTCTATTTTTTTTTTAGTAGAAACGGGGTTTCACTATGTTGGCCAGGCTGGTCTCGAACTCCTGACCTGGTGATTCACCCAATTCAGCATCCCAAAATACTGGGATTACAGGCGTGAGCCACCACACCTGGCTGAGACATGCCATTGTTTTAGACAATGATATACAGCTTTTTAAGCAACTATGACTCCAAGCAGACTCTTTTTTTTTTTTTTTTTTTTTTGAGACAGAGTTTCGCTCTTGTTACCCAGGCTGGAGTGCAATGGCGCCATCTCGGCTCACCGCAACCTCCGCCTCCTGGGTTCAGGCAATTCTCCTGCCTCAGCCTCCCGAGTAGCTGGGATTACAGGCACGTGCCACCATGCCCAGCTAATTTTTTTTTGTATTTTTAGTAGAGACGGGGTTTCACTATGTTGACCGGGATGGTCTCGATCTCTCGACCTCGTGATCCACCCGCCTCGGCCTCCCAAAGTGCTGGGATTACAGGCTTGAGCCAAGCAGACTCTTAACTACTAAGTACCTACCTAACAAGAACTTAATTTAAACTAACACATTTGACAAAGTCAGTTCTGATAGTCCGATACATCATGGTGATCTGTGGGCTGAGAGTAGTCACGTAAATTCACAGACAGATGAATAACCTTATTCACTGAATGATAATGGTTCATCTAAAGAGAGATCTCTAGCAAAGTGCCACTAACTTCTATTCTTAGTTTTATCCTATTCCATTTTTTCCCCATGATGTGGATAGTCAGTAGTGTGACAGAATCCATTATCTAAGCAAAACGAAAGCAAATGCCCCACAAAGATTTGTACATGAATGTTCATAGTGGTTTTATTTGTAATAGAAAACAAAGAAAAAAAAGAAAAAAAAAAAAAACTCCTGGCCAAAAAAAGAAAAAAGAAAACAAGGCTAGGTGCAGTGGCTCACACCTGCAATCCCAGAACTTTGGGATGCCAAGAATGGATCACTTGAGGTCAGGAGCTCAAGACCAGCCTGGCCAACATAGTGAAACTCCCTCTCTATTAAAAATACGAAAGATTAGCCAGGCATGGTGGCAGGTGCCTATAATCCCAGCTACTCGGGAGGCTGAGGCAGAGGTTGCAGTAAGCTGAGATCGCACCACTGCACTCCATCCTGGGTAACAGAGCAAGACTCTGTCTCAAAAAAAAAAGAAAGAAAGAAAGAAATGGATAAACAAATTGGAATACATATCCATAGAGTAGAATACTACTGAGTAACGAAAAGGAATGAGCTATTCAAACATACAAGAATGAATCTCAAAATAATTACACTGAGTGAAAGCCAGAACTCCTGAGAGAGAGAAAAAGAGCAAGAGAATGAGAGAAAGAATAAGAAACAGTGTGGTATTATGCCTAAAATATCCATGATGTATACATAGCCATATATATATATATATATATATATATATATATATATATATATATATATAGGTTCTCCTCCACAGTTCTTGGCTTTTAAGTCCCACAGTGTTTGTTACAGTCTTTTGTTATAATGGTACATGTATTAGGCTTTGGGGCAGACCTCAGGAAATCTCTCTGACCTACTCCTGCCGTCCTTTCACCTGCCCCAGGGCAGGACTCTAATATTCCAAGCCCCCTTTCTAATTGTGGGTCATAAGACCATACACTGGGGGAAGTAATACTGATGTGAAGCTTCCATAAAAACCCTAGAGAAGATAGGCAAGGTGTCACGCCTGTAATGCCAGCACTTTGGGAGGCCCAGTCGGGTGCATTACCTGAGGCCAGGGATCTAGACCACCTTGGCCAAGATGATGAAACCCCATCTGTACTAAAAACACAAAAATTAGCCAGGTGTGGTGGCACGCACCTGTAATCCCAGCTACTTGGGAGGCTGAAGCAGATAATTGCTTAAACCCAGGAGGTAGAGGTTGCAGTGAGCCAAGATCATCAGGTCACTGCACTCCAGCCTGGGCAAAAGAGCAAGACTCTGTCTCGAGAAAAAAAAAAAAAACCCTAGAATGGATGGCTCACACCTGTAACCCCAACACTTTGGGAGACCAAGGAGGGTGGATCAGCTGAGGCCAGGAGGTCAAGACCAGCCTGGCCAACATGGTGAAACCCCATCTCTACTAAAAAATACAAAACTTAGCTGGGCGTGGTGGCACACACCTGTAATCTCAGCTACTCGGGAGGCTGAGGCAGGAGAACTGGTTAAATCTGGAGGAGAGAGACTACAGTGAGTCAAGGCTGCACCACTGCACTGAAGCCTGGGTGACAGGGTGAGACTCTGTCTCAAACAAACAAACAACAACAAACCCTAGAGGACTGGGTTTGGAGAGTTTATGGATAGCTGAACACTCCAAGGCTTCTGCAGGGTGTCACACAAAGGGAAGGTATAGCAGCTGTGCATCCCTTCCCTAATCCCTTATCCTAGCATCTCCTCATCTGTCTCCTTTGTAATATCCTTTATAATAAACCAGTAAACGTGTTTCTCTGAATTCTGTGAGTGGTTCCAGCAAATTAATTGAACCCAAAAAGGGGTTCATGAGAACCCCAATATGAAGCCTATCAACAGGTGTGTGTTGCGGGGGCAGTCTTGGGACTGAGTACTTAAATAGATCTGACATTGTCTGACATAGTGGAATCTGACATTATCTCAAGGTAGATCGTGTTAGAATTGATTTGGAGGACACCTAGCTGACATCTACTGCAGAATTAATTGCCTGCTTGGTGGTAGGGAGAAATCCCCACACATTTGGTAACCAAAGGTCTTCTGTGGTGATGATTGTTGTAGTGGTGTGAGGGCAGAAGAATAACATGGTTTTAGAGTTTTTCCAAAAGAGAGTGAGAGACCAAGAGATAATACATCATGTGATTCCATTTATATTAAAAGTCTAGAAAATACAAACCAATCAATGACAGAAAGCAAATTAGTGGTTCTCTAGGGATAGGATTGGGGTAGGGAGAGGAGAGAAGGACTTTAAATGAGCATAAGAAAAACTTTCAGGGGTGACATATATGATCGTTATCTTTTTATTAGTTTTATATAAATATTATATAATCAAACCTGAATAAAGGTAGGGAAAATGTGGTGGTGGGGGGGAACACATTTAAAAATCCAACTAACTTTTTTTTTTTTTTTTTTTTTGAGACAGAGTCTTGCTCTGTCACTCCAGTTGGAATGCAGTGGTGCAATCTTGGCTCACTACAACCTCCGTCTCCCAAGTTCAAGCAATTCTCCTGCCTCAGTTTCCCAAGTACCTGGGCTTGCTGGGGATTACAGGTGTGAGCCACCATACCTGGCTAATTCTGTGTTTTTTGTTTTTTGGTTTTTTTTTTTTAAAAAAAGGGCAAAAACCACAATTACTTTTGTACCAATCTCATAGTAGAGATGGGAATTAACAGTGTTGACCAGGCTAGTCTTGAACACCTGGCCTCAAGTGATCCTCCTACCTAGGCTTCCCAAAGTGCTGGGACTACAGACATGAGCCACCATGCCCAGCCCCAAGTAACTTTTAATATAGTGCTCTGACTACACAGCCTCAGTGGAATATATTATATGGGGGGGAAAAAAACTGTAAAAAAAAAAATCTTAGATCTGGCCACAATGGCTTACCTATAATCCCAGCACTTTGGGAGGCCAAGGCAGGAGGATCCCTTGAGCCCAGGAGTGCAAGACCAGCCTGAGCAAAATAATGAGACGCCATCACTACAAAAAAGTTAAAAATTGGCCGGGAGCGGTGGCTCAAGCCTGTAATCCCAGCACTTTGGGAGGCCGAGGCGGGTGGATCACGAGGTCAAGAGATCGAGACCATCCTGGTCAACATGGTGAAACCCCGTCTCTACTAAAAATACAAAAAATTAGCTGGGCATGGTGGCGCGTGCCTATAATCCCAGCTACTCAGGAGGCTGAGGCAGGAGAATTGCCTGAACCCAGGAGGCGGAGGTTGCGGTGAGCCGAGATCGCGCCATTGCACTCCAGCCTGGGTAACAAGAGTGAAACTCTGCCTCAAAAAAAAAAAAAAGGCCGGGCGCAGTGGCTCAAGCCTGTAATCCCAGCACTTTGGGAGGCCGAGGCGGGTGGATCACGAGGTCGAAAGATCGAGACCATCCTGGTCAACATGGTGAAACCCCGTCTCTACTAAAAATACAAAAAAAAAAAAAAAAAAACTAGCTGGGCATGGTGGCGCATGCCTGTAATCCCAGCTACTTAGGAGGCTGAGGCAGGAGAATTGCCTGAGCCCAGGAGGTGGAGGTTGCGGTGAGCCAAGATCACGCCATTGCACTCCAGCCTGGGTAACAAGAGCGAAATTCCGTCTCAAAAAAAAAAAAAAAAAAAAAAGTTAAAAATTAGCCAAGCTGGGCACAGTGGCTTACGCCTGTAAAGTCTAATCATGAGGAACAAATCAGGCAAGTCCAAATTGAGGAATATTCTAGGGGGAAAAAGAACTGGGAAATGTTCTAAAGGAAAAATTTTTCAAAACATATTAATGTCATGAGAGAGGGAAAACATGCTTTTGAATTATTCTGGAATAAGGGTTGGAACACTTATTCTTTAAGGATCAGATGGGCCAGGCGCCTGTAATCTCAGCACTTTGGGAGGCCGGTGGATCACCTGAGGTGAGAAGTTCATGACCAGCCTGACCAACATGGTAAAACCCTGTCTCTACTAAATACAAAAAATTAGCCAGGCATGATGGAGCATGCCTGTAATCCCAGCTACTTGGGAGGCTGAGGCAAGAGAATCACTTGAACCGTGGAGGCAGAGGTTGCAGTGAGCCAAGATTGCAGGATTGTGCCACTGCACTCCAGCCTAAGCAACAAGAGTAATACTCCATCTCAAAGAAATAAAATAAAATAAAGGCCTGGTGCAGTGGCTTACACCTGTAATCTCAGCACTTTGGGAGGCCGGTGGATCACCTGAGGTCAGGAGTTCATGACCAGCCTGACCAACATGAAGAAACCCCATCTCTACTAAAAATACAAAATTAGTTGGGTGTGGTGGCACATGCCTGTAATCCCAGCTACTCAGCGGGCTGAGGCAGGAGAACTGCTTGAACCTGGGAGGTGGAGGTTGCAGTGAGCCGAGATCGTACCACTGCACTCCAGCCTGGGCAACAAGAGTGAAACTGCATCTCAAACAAAAAAAGGGATCAGATGGTAAATACTTCAGGCTTTGTAGGCAAACAATCTCTGTCACACTACCTAACTTTGTCCCTGTAGCACAAAAGCAGCCACAGGCAATTAAGTAAATGAATGGGCATGGCTGTGTTCTACTAAAACTCTATCAAAACAAGTGACTAGTACATGGGTTACAGTTTGTCAGTCCTTGTTCTAGAACAAAACAGACTAAAAAGATGTAACAAATATAACAACTAAGCATAACAGTGATCCCGGACTACATCTTGGATCAGACACACACAAAAAAGACATTATTGGGACAACTGATAAAAAATTCGAATGTATATGACATAATACAAGGAAATATATTCCCTCATATACCAATAAAAAATTGAAAAAGCCGGGCGCGGTGGCTCAAGCCTGTAATCCCAGCACTTTGGGAGGCCGAGGCGGGTGGATCACGAGGTCGAGAGATCGAGACCATTCTGGTCAACATGGTGAAACCCCATCTCTACTAAAAATACAAAAAACTAGCTGGGCATGGTGGCACGTGCCTGTAATCCCAGCTACTTAGGAGGCTGAGGCAGGAGAATTGCCTGAGCCCAGGAGGCGGAGGTTGCGGTGAGCCGAGATCGCGCCATTGCACTCCAGCCTGGGCAACAAGAGCGAAACTCCGTCTCAAAAAAAAAAAAAAAAAAAAAAAAATTGAAAAATTCCCTTGATGAAATAATTGTACTATAATTACAAAGGAAAATGCCTTTCTTCTTAGGAAAGACAAGCTGAAGTATTTAGGGGTAAAAAGCTTGACATCTACAACTAACTCTCAAATGGATCAGAAAAAAAAAGTATTTATGTACCTGTACATGCACATGTATGTATGCATATGCGGAAAGGGAGGGATAAAGCACATGTGGCTAACGTCAACTGGTGGCTGTAAATGATGAGGATGTAAGTGTTCACTATACTATTCTTGTAATTTTTCTGTAATAAGCACATATTACTCATATTCAGAAAGTGACTGTTAAATTATAGGCTCAAATCCCAGCACTTGGAGAGGCTGAGGCAGGCAGATCACTTGAGTTCAAGCCCAGCCTGTGCAAAATAATGAGACTTTATCTCTACAAAAAATGAAAACAAATTAGTTGGGCATGGTGGCTTGTACCTGTTGTCCAAGCTACTTAGGAGGCTGAGGCAGGAGAATCACTTGAACCCAGGAGGTGAAGGCTACAGTGAGCCATGAATGTACCACTGCACTACAGCCTAAGAGATAGAGTGAGACTCTGTCCCCAAAAAGAGTCAGGGGATGGGGTCAATAAGGAGTTTGGTATTATAAATTTTGAAATATTATCCCAACTCCAGACATATTTTCCAAAGAATGATCTAGGACATTAGGAAGTCACAGGGTTCATAACATTTATTTGAAGCTATTTTTAAGAAAAGAAAATCTGGGTTCAAAACAGAAATGCTTAACATGACAGGCCATAATAAATGGTAAAAACTATAATCTCCATGATCTATGCTGCCTTGTGTTGGGCCCTGGGTTTCCACAGGAGGGAGGAAAATATTGGCTAGGATTCCAATTGGATTGCTGAAACTACTCCTCTCAGAGGCAATTCTTTATGAAACAAAAAACTACCTATTCCAATCTTAGCTAAATCTCTGGGGGTTCCCCTATACTTTTTCTGCTTCCGGCTACTCAGAGAGCGTGACTTTTCCTGCAGACTGTTGTTATTTACTGATATGTCCAGAACTCATAGTGAGAGTCTCAAATAACACCTGTTAGAACACAAGCAAATAAAACCAGGGTTCTGGGCATGTCTCAAACCACCAACACTGGCCCTACATACCCAGGTCCCTTGCCTATCTCATTCCAGGCACTGCTGCCCTCTGCTAGACAACTCTCTATACTCTAGCCACAATGGCCTCTAATTTCCTGATTTTTTTCCTTTTCTTCGTATGTATATGTGTGCATATATATATAAAGAACATATTTTATCTATCTACCTATCTATCTATTTATTTAGAGATGGAGCCTCACTCTGTCACCCAGGCTTGAGTCTGTCTGTCTGTATTCCTATCTATCTACCTATTTATTTAGAGATGGAGCCTCATTCTGTCACCTAGGCTTGAGTCAGTCAGTCAGTCAGTGTGTCTGTCTGTCTGTCTGTCTATCTATCTATTTATTTAGAGATGAGGCCTTACTCTGTCACCCAGCCTGGAGTGCTGGAATGCAGTGGTAAAAGATCTTGGCTGACTGCAACCTCAACCTCCTGGGTTCAAGCAATTCTCCTGCCTCAGCCTCCCAAGTAGTTGGGACCACCATGCCCGGCTAAATTTTGCATTTTTAGTTGAGATGGGGTTTCACCATGCTGGCCAGGTTGGTCTCAAACTCCTGACCTCAAGTAATCCGCCTGCTTTGGTCTCCCAAAGTGCTGGGATTACAGGTGTGAGCCACTGCACCCAGCCTTTTTTTTTTTCCTTTTTTTCTTTTTTTTTTTTTTTTTTTTGAGATAGGGTCTCACTTTGTCACGCAGGCTGGAGTACAGTGGCGAGATCACAACTTACTGCAGCCTCAACCTCCTGGACTCAAACAATCCTCCCACCTCAGCCTCCCAAGTAGTTGCGGCTACAGTAAAACACCACCATGCCCAGCTAATTTTCTTGTATTTTTTTTTAGAAATTATGTCTCACTATGTTGCTAAGGCTGGTCTCAAACTCCTGGGCTCAAGTGATTCGCCTGCCTCATCCTCCAAAAGTGCTGGGATTATAGGATTACCTGACCTAATTTCCTGAATTTTAAACAAGCAAATTTATTCTCACGTAAGGCCTTTGCTTAGAACAATTTACCCGATTCTTCAAATTGCAAGCAAAGAGAACAGAAGGGGGTCAGAGAAAAAAAACAAAAGCAAACTCCCTACAGGAGAATCAGAAGCCCAGGGTTTGAGAAGGAAACCAGTGGTCCATAATTCCTTACCCAGTGGTCCATGATTAAGGGGGTCAGCCTGAGGCCAAAGTTAACAAGGAAACTGGCTTTTTGTCAACAAGATGGCTACGAGGCAAGTTCTAGAAAGGACTAATCATACCATGTAACTAGCTGCAATTACATGATCCCAGTATCCTGATATGCCATGTAAAATACACAAGAATAAAATGAAGAAAAGAAGATCTATATGTTCTAAAGATGTAATCGACAAGTCAGTCTGGTGACCAGAACTTGATTAACTTAAACTAGTGCTTTTCAAACTTTTCCACCCGAGGGGTCCTAAAAAATGCCAAGAGAAAATGTTCTCTTCCCTTTGGGACTCTTGGGGCACCACCCAAAGCACTCAAATCTTACTCCAATGTTTATTTGAAGAAATATCTTATTTCTTTTTTCTTTTTTTTTTTTTTTGGAGAGAGAATCTTGCTCTCTCACCCAGGCTGGAGTGCAACGGCATGATCTCAGCTCACTGCAACCTCTGCCTCTCAGGTTCAAGGGATTCTCGTTCTTCAGCATCCCAAGTAGCTGGGACTACAGGTACCCGCCACCACACCCAGCTAATTTTTGTATTTTTAGTAGAAATGGGTTTTCACCATGTTGGCCAGGCTGGTGTTTAACTCCCAACCTCAGGTAAATGGCCTGCCTCAGCCTCCCAAGGTGCTGGAATTATAAGCGTGAGCCACCACACCTGGATAAAATATTTTACTTCTTCTTTAAAAATGTATGTGAATTCTGATTTCTATGTCATAATTTTCATTATAAAAAACATTTAAGGTCAGGTACAGTGGCTCACTCCTGTAATCCCAGCACTTTGGGAGGCCAAGGCTGGTGGATCACAAGGTCAGGAGTTTGAGACCAGCCTGACCAACACGGTAAAACAGCATCTCTACTGAAAATACAAAAATTAGCTAGACATGGTGGCATGTACCTGTAATCCCACCTACTCAGGAGGCTGAGGCAGGACAATCGCTTGAACCCGGGAGGCAGAGGTTGCGGTGAGCCAAGATTACACCACTGCACTCCAGCCTGGGTAACAGAGCAAGACTCTGTCTCCAAAACAAAACAAAACAAAAAACCATTTAAATTCCTTACCAGTTAAAGTACTGAACCTCCTAACCTTGACACCACTTCACCAATCTTCCAATAAATCTGACATTCCAACAAGTTTGTCAAGTTCATCCTAAAGCTCCATAAACTCCCAGTTACCCCCAACCACAAATGGAGGAACTAAGTTGGGAAATAGCAATCATTCTTAGAATAACCAGTAAGTTACTTATGTCTGTAGTTTCTGGCCTGGGCTTTGATTTGCTTTACAATAAAATTCTTGAGAAAAGCCCTACTCTTGTCTTAGCCGAACGTGGCTATCCACAATGTAGGCCGAACAGTTTTGATGAGCAGTGTGTTCTCAGAAGAAAAGAATGGTGGTGGCTCAGGATACCTTCTTGGAGAACCAAAGACCAAATAAATCAGCACAGCTAAGAAAGTAAAAGCACTGGAGGAAAAGAATTGGGACATCTGGCTTTTCCTTGCAAATATCCACATAAGTAAAAGGGTAACATAAAAGAAATGCAAGAGGTATAGACCAATGGAACAGAACAGAGGCCTCAGAGGAAATACAACATATCTACAACCATCCGATCTTCAACAAACCTGACAAAAACAAGCAATGGGGAAAGGATTCCCTGTTTAATAAATGGTGTTGGGAAAACTGGCTAGCCATATGCAGAAAGCAGAAACAGGACCCCTTCCTGATACCTTACACCAAAATTAACTCCAGATGGATTAAAGACTTAAACATCAGACCTAACACCATAAAAACCCTAGAAGAAAATCTAGGCAAAACCATTCAGGACATAGGCGTAGGCAAGGACTTCATGACCAAAACGCCAAAAGCAATGGCAACAAAAGCCAAAATAGACAAATGGGACCTAATCAAACTCCACAGCTTCTGCACAGCAAAAGAAACAGTCAGTAGAGTGAATCGGCAACCAACAGAATGGGAAAAAATTTTTGTAGTCTACCCATCTGACAAGGGGCTGATATCCAGAATTTACAAAGAACTAAAACACATCTACAAGAAAAAAACAAGCCCATTCAAAAATGGGTGAAGGATATGAACAGACACTTTACAAAAGAAGACATACAGGAGGCCAGCAAACATATGAAAAAATGCTCATCATCACTGGTCATTAGAGAAATGCAAATCAAAACCACATTGAGATACCATCTCACACCAGTCAGAATGGCGATCATTAAAAAATCTGGAAACAACAGATGCTGGAGAGGATGTGGAGAAATAGGAACACTTTTACACTGTTGGTGGGAGTGTAAATTAATTCAACCATTGTGGAAGACAGTGTGGCGATTCCTCAAGGACCTAAAAATAGAAATCCCATTTGACCCAGCAATCCCATTACTGGGTATATATACAAAGGATTATAAATCATTCTACTATAAGGACACATGCACACGAATGTTCGTTGCAGCACTGTTTACAATAGCAAAGACCTGGAACCAACCCAAATGCCCATCGATGATAGACTGGATAGGGAAAATGTGGTATATATACACCATGGAATATTATGCAGCCATCAAAAACGATGAGTTCATGTCCTTTGTAGGGACATGGATGAACCTGGAAACCATCATTCTCAGCAAACTGACACAAGACTAGAAAATCAAACACCGCATGTTCTCACTCATAGGCGGGTGTTGAACAATGAGAACACATGGACACAGGGAGGGGAGCACTACACACTGGGGTCCATTGGGGGGAAATGGGGGAGGGACGGGGGGTGGAGAGGTGGGAAGAGATAGCATGGGGAGAAATGACAGATACAGGTGAGGGGAAGGAAGGCAGCAAACCACACTGCCAAATGTGTACCTATGCAACAATCTTGCATGTTCTTCACATGTACCCCAAAACCTAAAATGCAATAAAAAAAAAAAGAAAAAAAAAAGAAATGCAAGAGGTAGTAGAGAGGGGAATCTCATTATTAACTACAATTTGATATTTATCTGGAAAACAACAGAAAATCCGGAGTGAAACTAGGAACTGGATCCACAAATCTGAATAAATAAGACACATGAAGTTCTTAAACAAAGAAAACATATTAAATTCTAAGAGTCTCCTTTACCCTCCAACCTTTAGTGCATATTCAAGCCCAGGTTTCTTCTGGTTATTTTTCTTCCATGTTTCCCTGTTGCAGAAGGATAAGAAACTACTTTGGAGAAATAATATTAGGATTGTTGCCATTTGTACAGACTGACAGACCCTTGGACATCTCTCTTGGTCTGGGCTCCCTATCACAGACAGTTGACAGAGCCATCAACCATTAAGGAAGAGTCTACTGCAGGCTTAAAGAGTGAAGTGAGGCCAGGTACTGTGGCTCATGCCTGTAATCCCAGTGTTTTGGGAGACCAAGATGGGTGGATTACTTCAGGTCAGGAGTTTGAGACCAGCCCAGCCAACATGGTGAAATCCCGTCTCTATTAAAAATACAAAAAATTAGCCAGGTATGGTGGTGTGCATCTGTAATCCCAGCTCAAGAGGTTCAGGCAGGAGAATTGCTTAAACTGGGGAGGCGCAGGTTGCAGTGAGCCAAGATTGTGCCCCTGTACTCCAGCCTGGACGACAGAATGAGACTATCTCAAAAAAGAAAACAAAACAAAAAACAGTGAAGTGACATCAAGGAAATAAATGTCCCAATGAACCAGCAATACACTGGAAAATCCCTTTACAAAGCCATAAAAACATATGACTCTACCTGCAACATGTATCAACCATTCAGACTTTCACATCCACTGGAATATACATTAAGCAGCAACTGGAAATAAACTTTTTAAAATAAAGGCTGGGCCAGGCACAGTGGCTCACGCCTAATCCCAGCACTTTGGCAGGCCGAGGCAGGAGGATCACAAGGTCAGGAGTTTGAGATCAGCCTGGCCAACATGGTGAAAACCCGTCTCTACTATAAATACTAAAATTAGCTGGGCGTGGTGGCGGGCTCCTGCAATCCCAGCTATTCAGGAAGCTGAAACCAGAAGGCAGAAGTTGTAGTAAGCTGAGATCACACCACCATACTCTAGCCTGGGCAAAAGAGTGAGACTCCATCTCAAATAAATAAATAAATAAATAAATAAATAAATGAGGCCAAGAGTTGAGACCAGCCTGGACAACATGGTAAAACCCTGTCTCTGCAAAAAAAAAAAAAAAAAAAAAAAAAAAAAAAAAAAAAAAAATTAACTAGGCCAGGAGTGGGCTCACACCTGTAATCCTAGCACTTTGGGAGGCCAAGCTAAAAGGATTGCTTGAGCCCAGGAGTTCAAGAGCAGCCTGGGCAACATAGAGAGACTCTATCTCCATTTTTAAAAAATGTTTAAAAAGCCTGTAATTCCAGCACTTTGGGAGGCCGAGGTGGGTAGATTATTTGCAGTCAGAAGTTCAAGACCAAACTGGCCAACATAGTAAAACCCAGTCGCTACTGAAAACACACACACACACACACACACGCACACACACGCACACACACAAAAATTAGCCAAGTATGGTGGCACATGCCTGTAATCCCAGCTACTTGGGAGCCTGAGGTAGGAAAATCACTTGAACCGGGAGGCAGAGGTTGCAGTGAGCCAAAATCACTCCATTACACTCCAGCCTGGGCAAATGAGTGAGAATCCATATCAAAATAAAATAAAGTAAATAAATAATTTTTTCTTTTAATTTTAAAAATTAGCTGGGCATGGTGATGCACCCCTGTCATCTCAGCTACCTGACAGGCTAAGGTGGGAGGATCACCTGAGCCTGGGGGGCTACAGTGAGTCATGATCACACCACTAAACTCCAGTCTAGGCAACCCTGGGTGAGACCCTGTCTCAAAGAAAAAGAATGAATGAGTGAAAGAAAAACCATTACATAAGGAAAATCAATCCCAGAGGCATCAAATTTTGAACCTCTACCTTTAATAACAGACCCCAAAGGTGTTAACACCCAACATTCCCTACCATTCCAAAAGAACACAGAAAGCTAAGCACAGATATCAGGAGAAAAGAAAAAGAGGGGGATGAAAAACCAAATCTAAAATGTCTCACAACATGTCATGGGTCCTCTAACATGTTATAAACAAAAAAGCACTAGCTTCTCCTCACTTGCAGGTTGGTTTGAAGACAAAGTCACGGAGCTGTTTTCCAACAGCCAAATCTCAGTGTTCTATAATAATAACCAGTTCTTGCACTCATATTCCACTATTCAACATACAAAGGTCAATATCAAGGAGGAAACAATGCCCTGACTTATTGTAGCAAAGCCAAAAATAACTTTAACTCCCCCATCCACTCCCTATCCTGTTAATCTCACCTTTGTAAAAGATCTCATCCTCTTCCTAGGCTTTTACCTATCCCTCTTCAATCTGCCTACAAATCCAGTTAAGTCACCAAGTCCTATAATATCCAATGCAACAAGTCTGACCATTTACTCCTCCTGTGTGGTTAACTGACCCAAACAGTTCCAATCCTCATTACTATTTCCCATAAAGTTCTACTACAGACCTAATTGATCCTCCCTGTCTATAGGCCATGTCTTTGATACCGTGCTAGAGTAACATTCCTAAAGTCAAAAGTCTGATGGATGCTCCTCAGTAAAAGCACCATCAATTCCGTGTTGACTATAAAACAAATTCTAAACTACTCCATGATCTGACCGCAGGTCATCTCTCCAGTCTCACTCTGGTGATCCCACTAATGTGTCCAGTGCATTAACAATTAAGACAGCTCTTCATTCCTTAGCATTTGCCATACTTTCCCTTCTACTTTGACTTATTCATGCTGTTACTTCTAACTGTACTTCCATCTCTGCTCAACAATATCAGCAATCACCTTCTTCCCTCAAAGCACAAACTAGGAAGGAAAGCGAACATATCACAAGAAAGGGAATTATAAAAATCTGTGGTCTCAGAAGCAGCATTGGTTTGAAAAAGGAGCACTGCCTTGAAGACCAAAAGTCCAGCTTTGCCACTTTCTTGCTAAGTAAGCCATTTACCTTTACGGGCCTCAGTTTCCCCATCTGTAAAATGTATCTACCCTACCTAACATATAAGATTACCCAGACAATTAAGTATGGGCCAGGCACAGTGGCTCACACCTATAATCCCAGCATTTTGGGAGTCTGAGGTGGGCAGATCATCTGAGGTCAGGAGTTTGAGACCAGCCTGGCCAACACAGTAAAACTCTGTCTCTATTAAATACAAAAAATTAACCAGGCATGGTGGTACATGCCTGTAATCCCAACTACTACTCGGGAGGCTGAGGTGGGAGAATTGGTTGAACTTAGGAGGCAGAGGTTGCAGTGAGTCGAGATCGCACCACTGCACTCCAGCCTGGGTGACAGAGCAAGACTCTGTCTCAAAAAAAAAAAGAAAGAAAGAAAGAAAGAAAGACAATTAAGTATGATAAAGTATGTCAAAATGCTTGTGGGGGAACGGAGCTGAAGCTTATAGGGAAAATTATACCTTTAAATGCTTACATAGAAAAAAATCTAAAAATTAATGAGCTATACACATTCTTAAGAAGTCTAAAAGAAAGCTTTAAATGCTTACATAGAAAAACATCTGAAAATTAATGAGCTGTGCACATTCTTAAGAAATCTGAAAGGCAAAATAAACCCAAAAGAAATAGAAAATTTTAAAATAGAAGTTACAAAGAAAACAAACACAATACACCAAAGCCAAAAGACAGTTTGTGAAAAGAATAAGATTGTTCACATGCTTGTATAAACTATGACAAACAATATAAAAGCAAGCTATGGTTATCCAATACAGATGAAACTTCAAACAGAAAGGACTGAAGCAAGTTTCCTTTGTGAAATGGTTTTTCAGATCTCAGTACTATTGACATTGGGGCCAGATAATTGTTGGGGCTGGGGCTGTTCAATACATTGTAGGGTGCTTAGTTGCATCCTCAGCCTCTTTCCACTAGATGACAGTAGCATCCCCACCCTCCCCCCAAGAATCCTGACAATGTCTTCACACATTATAAACTGTCCCCTAAGAAGCAAAATCATACCAGGTTGAGAACCACTGCTCTAAGAAAACAAAAGGGCCACATCACACTACACCAACTAAGACTAGATTATTCATTGCTATTTTTTTCTTTTTGTTTTCTTTTGTTTTGAGATGGAGTTTGCTCTTGTTGCCCATGCTGGAGTGCAATGGTGTGATCTCGGCTCATCACAACCTCCGCCTCTCAGGTTCAAGCAATTTTCCTGCCTCAGCCTTCCGAGTAGCTGAGATTACAGGCATGCGTCACCACACCCGGCTAATTTTGTATTTTTAGGAGGGATGGGGTTTCTCCATGTTGGTCAGGCTGGTCTCGAACTCCCGACCTCAGGTGATCCGCCCACCTCAGCCTCCCAAAGGGCTGGAATTACAGGTGTGAGCCACCGCACCCAGCCTTCACTGCTATTCTCTTTTTTTTTTTTTTTTTTTTTTTTTTTTGAGACGGAGTTTCGCTCTTGTTACCCAGGCTGGAGTGCAATGGCGCGATCTCGGCTCACCGCAACCTCCGCCTCCTGGGTTCAGGCAATTCTCCTGCCTCAGCCTCCTGAGTAGCTGGGATTACAGGCACGTGCCACCATGCCCAGCTAATTTTTTGTATTTTGAGTAGAGACGGGGTTTCACCATGTTGACCGGAATGGTCTCGATCTCTTGACCTCGTGATCCACCCGCCTCAGCCTCCCAAAGTGCTGGGATTACAGGCTTGAGCCACCGCGCCCGGCTTAACTGCTATTCTTAATGGTAAAATAGCTGGCTGCTTTGCCCATGACTATGGGATGGCAACAAGGACAAGACTAAAGAAATAGGCAGGTCTGGGATTTTTCAGGAAAATTGCAGACTGCTCAACATGAGAGGAAAAGAAAAGCTTTAAGAGGTAAAATAGGGTCAAAGTCACCACAAGTAACAGAAGTTTCATTTTTACTTTTGTGGCTCTTAACACTGTAGTCAAATATAAAAAATGGTTCTTGAGTCAAATTCCAAGAAGTCAGTTAACCTAGCAAAGCACAGCAGGACATAGCGCCTAATGAAATGTTTATCACTCTGAACTTTAATAAAAATAAGTTATTTCAAAATTTTTAAAAAGTATTAATGTGATAATTGCGTAAATATTCTTTTTAAAAACCCAAATTTAATCTGTCACAGGAGTAATATTTTTAAAAACCAATTGCACAGCTACACTATTCTGAGACAAATCATAATTAAATGATTGCCATTTCTAAATAAATAATAAAGTCCACAGAAACCTATCATGTAATTTTTGAATAATTAAGAATTTTACAAGGAAAAGAGAATACCAAGAAGCCAACAGGGAAGATAGTGTGTATATCCATTATACTCACCAGAAGCATCTAAAATCCAATCTAAACCTGATGGGAGTTCTAGGGGTCTCTGTAAATAAAATTATGGGAACCCAAATGATGAAAAGCAAAAAGTGATGCTGATACCTAGGGACTCTAACATCATTTCAGGAACAGTAAGAGCCAAGTAAACATTACTGTCTTCCACTATTTCTGTTCATTCTACTTTCTAGAAATGAGACTCCAGGTGAAGAAGCTAGCAATGGACAGCAAATGCTATTAAAGGGGATAAAAGTCAATGGTCATTTTCCTGCAGAAATGGAGCAGAGATTTCTGGACAGTATAAAGGAGGGTAAATGGACTCCCAAGCCATATGACAGCTGTTAGGATGAATGAGAAATGAAGATAGTAAATATCAGCAAAGACAGAATCAGTGCTCATCCTCCTGGAATCTGGGGAATGGTAGGAGTACATTTTCCTACATTAATTCAGATTCAAGGAATTAGATGATCTAATGCAACGTTCAGTTCCACTAGGGGGTCTGCTATGAACAGACAAAAACCCTATTCCTCAGTCAGCAGGAAGCTTACCAACAACTAAATCCTATGCCGTAAAAGGCTGGAATTAATTGAGAAGCCCTGTAGCTGGCCAAATGACCTAACATTAGAATGAACATTAAAAGAAAAAGTCCAATGCCTTTCAAGGAGCTGAGGAAAAAGAAGGAGTGAGCTGAGCAAACCAAATAGAAGGCATCAAAAGGGGGTCTACCGGTTATGGTGATGTGGTGCCCTCCCAGTAGGAGCAGTTTATGGTCACTGGAATGGCCAAGAGGTAGAGCAGCACTGCAGGAAATGCAGTGAGCTTTCTGAAATTGTGAACCTGCCTGAGAATCTCTGCCCAGACAATTCCCCCACATACACACAAGCAGAATTGTAACGTATAATTTCAGAAAACTTACAGACCACTCACAGTTACCCTCATGTCTACCTGAAGAGCCCATGGCCTCCTGACTGCAAAGTCTTACCACAGGGACTCTGACACTGACTCCTCCATGACCTGGGCAAGTATGCAACATTCTATAATCTCTGGACCTGAGTCCATACATCCATCAAAGACGAGCTAACAGCTAAAGGTTCTTCCAGCAATAAAACAAAGCTTATGTAGAGGAACAATAATCTGTTTCCTAGGAATGAACATCTAAGTTCATTGCAACTCAGTTCCTAGCCTACGTCTTCTTACTATGGATGGCCTAAGAAATCCAACTGGAAACACCAAGATCTCCCAACAAAAATTCCATTGAAGGAAAATATAAGGCAACCTCTGTCACTCAATAGAGCTCACTTACCATCCAGCAGGTCTTCTTCATCATCCTTGTCACACTCCTCCACTGCCACCTCCTCCTCCTCCTCCTCCTCTTCCGCATCCTCCAGCTCCACGTCCGGGTCCAGGTCTGGATCGCTCCCTGAGGCAGATTCGTCTGACATGGCTCCCAGAGGTCCTCAGTGGGCATTACCGACTCATGGTCCACTGCAGGGGTGCTAGGAGGAGGACAAGAGGCATTAGAATCACCAAGGGTTTTGCTTAGGAGCACAAGTCTTTCAAAGCCAGCTGGGCATAGTGGTTCATGCCTGTAATCCCAGCACTTTGGGAGGCCAACACAGGTGGATCACTTGTGGTCAGGAGTTTGAGACCAGCCTGGCCAACATGGTGAAACCCCGTCTCTTCTAAAAATAAAAGTTAGCAACGCATGGTGGCACACACCTGTAATCCCAGCTACTCGGGTGGCTGCAGCATGCAAATTACTTAAACAGGGGAGGTAGAGGATGCAGTAAGCCAAGATGGCACCACTGTACTGCAGCCTGAGCAATGAAGTGAGACTCTGACTCCAAAAGAAAAACAAAGGAAAAAAAAATGCTGAACATGAATTCCCTGGAACTTCTCTAAGCAAGGCAAGCTAACCATACCCAAATCACAATCTTCCCTATGAGTATACTGGCCCTGAAACAAGTTTTCATGACTCTGTGTAGCTCAAACATCTCTTGGCTATTTTGAAAAGAAAATCTTATGGCCGGACGCGGTGGCTCAAGCCTGTAATCCCAGCACTTTGGGAGGCCGAGGCGGGTGGATCACGAGGTCAAGAGATCGAGACCATCCTGGTCAACATGGTGAAACCCCGTCTCTACTCAAAATACAAAAAATTAGCTGGGCATGGTGGCGCATGCCTGTAATCTCAGCTACTCAGGAGGCTGAGGCAGGAGAATTGCCTGAACCCAGGAGGCGGAGGTTGTGGTGAGCCAAGATCGCGCCATTGCACTCCAGCCTGGGTAACAAGAGCGAAAGTCCGTCTCAAAAAAAAAAAAAAAAAAAAAAAAAAATCTTAAACTAACAATAACAGTAAAACTATAAACTTTGAAATTCCCATTTGTTTATTCCTTCCTGCATCAACTGTTTCCTGAGCACCAACTCTCTATATCTATATATATCTATACATATAAATATATATGTATACAGAGAGTCCCCAACCTTCAATGGTTTAACTTAACAATTATGCAAAAATGACACACAATTCAGTAGAAACTTAACAATTATGCAAAAATGACACACAATTCAGTAGAAACTGTACTTCAAATTTTAAATGTTTCCCAGGCTAGTGACATACAGAACTATACTCTCTGGCAATGCTGAGCAGTGGCAACGAGCTGAGGTTCCCAGCCTGCCATGCTATCATGAAGTGTGCAGTTTACTGTGCTGCCAGATGACTTTGACTGTAAACAATGTAAGTGTTCTTTATTTTATTTATTTATTTTTAGACAAAGTCCAGCTCTGTTGGCCAGGCTGGAGTGTGGGTGGAATGCAGTGGCACAATCATGGCTCACTGTAGCCTCAAATTCCTGGGTTCAAGCAATCCTAAGGAGGTTCGGCCTAAAACCTCCTGACTAGCTAGGAAGACAGGCACATATAACCATGCCTGGCTAAGACAGTGTTAAGTGTTCTGAGCACCTTTAAGGTAGTTTAGGCCAAGCTATGATGTTGAGTAGGTTAGGTGCATTAAAGAGACTTTCAACTTACAATACTTTCAACTTACAATGCATTTATCAGGATGTAACCCCATTGTACATGAAGGAGCAGCTGTATATAATCCCAGGTGCTAGTCTAGGGTTTGGGAACACAGCAGGAAACAGAACAAAGCATGTAAGGAGTGCCCAGGGCTGGTGTGTGCCAGGAGGAGCTGCTAATTTATACAGGGAGGTCAGTGAAATTCTCACTGAGCAGAAACCAAAAGGAAGGAAGGGAGCCACACAGATATCTGGAGGGAGTATGTTCCAGGTAGAGTGAGCACTAGCAGCAGAACAGGAATGGCTGGGAGTACTCAGGAGCTGAAGTATGTTTTACTCAAGTTATTCATTCATCGGCATTCAGTCCTTCATTTGCCAACCTGCCATACCATACCTACCATGTGTCAGGCACTATGCATGTCTGTCTGTCTCTCTTATCACTTTACTATTAGCTATAAAGGCCATTCCTTCTTGAGGGTAAAATAAAATAAAATAAAATTATGGTAAAGAGATGGCTAGTTGGGTAGCTCTGCGATAAACTACATACAGCAAAATGTTAACTTATGAATTCAGTGACCAATTTTTCAGTATATTTCCAATTTTCTTTCTTTTTTTTTTTGAGATACAGTCTCACTCTGTCACCCAGGCTAGCATGCAGTGGTGCAATCTCAGTTCACTGCAACCTCCACCTCCAGGGTTCAAACGATTCTCCTGTCTCAGCCTCCTGAGTAGCTGTTATAGGTATGCGTCACCACACCCAGCTAATTTTTATATTTTTAGTAGAGATGGAGTTTCATCATGTTTGCCAGGCTGGTCTCGAACTCCTGACCTCAGGTGATCCTCCCACCTCAGCCTCCCAAAGTGCTGGAATTACAGGCATGAGCCACTGTGCCCAGCTTCCAATTTTCATAGTAAAATCACAGAAGAGGTAAATAATCTTTTATAAGACAAACTGCTGCAGATAAATACATCAACAATCAGACCATCCTCAAATTCCTATCTCCCAAAATAAAAACTGAGATACAAATCTCTAATTATTTAACATAAAATATACTGCAGAACTGCAATCTCTTAAGTTTCAGATAATTTGAAACATAACATCCATCTTCTCCCGAACAGACAGAAAAGAAAAAAAGGAAAGCAAATTAGATTATTTAGAGTTTTAGAAAACTAAAACTTAGGGCCGTTCAGAGTTAGAAATAATAGGAATCAAGAGTGTGTGTGGCTGGATGTGGTGGCTCATGCCTGTAATTCCAGCACTTTGGGAGGCCAAGGTGGGCGGATCACCTGAGGTCAGGAGTTCGAGACCAGCCTGGCCAACATGGTGAAACCCGTCTCTACTAAAAATATAAAACTTAGCCAGGCATGGTGACTGGCACCTATAATCCCAGCTACTCAGGAAGCTGAGGCAGGAAAATCACCTGAAGCTGGGAGGTAGAGGTTGCAGTGAGCCAAGATCATGCCATTGCACTCCAGCCTGGGGGACAACAGCAAGACTCCATCTTGAAAAAAAGTGTGTGTGTGTCCAGATGGTTCATGTACTTAGCCTCTCAAGACAAAATAAAAACCAGCTGTGAAATGATCTAATAATAAAATTTAAATTTTTGCATTAATAACTCACTTCCAAAAACATCTGCAAAGGGCATTAAGGGACAGGGAGAAATGTGATTGGCAAATACAAATTCATATCTAATGCTGAGCTACCATTCACTTAGTGACCTGGCAGATTTCAAATCTCTGTAAAAATGACTACCCTGGGCCGGGCGCAGTGGCTCAAGCCTGTAATCCCAGCACTTTGGGAGGCCGAGGCGGGTGGATCACAAGGTCAAGAGATCGAGACCATCCTGGTCAACATGGTGAAACCCCGTCTCTACTAAAAATACTAAAAATTAGCTGGGCATGGTGGCACGTGCCTGTAATCCCAGCTACTCAGGAGGCTGAGGCAGGAGAATTGCCTGAACCCAGGAGACGGAGGTTGCGGTGAGCCGTGATCGCGCCATTGCACTCCAGCCTGGGTAACAAGAGCGAAACTCCGTCTCAAAAAAAAAAAAAAAAGACTACCCTGAAAAGAAAAAAAAGAAGAAATGACTATCCTGTGTTGCTGGTTCATTTAATAGGTTTTAGAAAGGAAGTAGAAAATCAATTAGCTATCAACAACTTTGGAAGTAAAATTTACTTCTTAATATTTGTAGTGAAATTTATTTCTGAATGTTAGTATATTCATTAGTAACTACTACGTATTTGGAAGTCAATGATTGTAATCAGCATAACCCCTCTCTTTCATCCTAGACTCCTTGAGATAAGAGTGTTTTGGCCAGGCATGGTAGCTCATACCTGTAATCCCAGCAATTTGGGAGGTCTAAGTGGGTGGATCATCTGAGGTCAGGAGTTCAAGACCAGCCTGACCAACATGGTGACACCCCATCCCTACTAAAAATACAAAAAATTACCTGGGCGCAGTGGCACATGCCTCTAATCCCAACTGCTTGGGAGGCTGAGGCAGGAGGATCGCATGAACCAGGAGGCAGAGGTTCTAGTGATCTGAGACCAAACCATTGCACTCCAGCCTAGGCAACAAGAGTGAAACTCCATCTCAAAAAAAAAAAGTATTTTCTCTGCAGTGTGCTTGGCTGATTTTAGAGAACCATTTTTAATTAGCAAGTACTTTTAGGTAATCTGAATGCCTGTCATCCTAGAGAAGAAATTGTATGGTGGCAACAGAGAGAGACTCCTCAAAAAAAAAAAAAAAAGAAAAAGAAAAAACAGACAACAGACCCTAGTGTGTGGTGCACACCTATAATCCTAGCACTTTGGGAATTCAAGATAGGAGGACTGTTTGGCCCAAGAGTTCAAGATCCAGCCTGGGCAACACAGCAACGCCCCACATCTGCAAGATATATAAAAACTAGCTGGGCATGGTGGTGTGCAACTGTAGTCCCAGCTATTTGGGAGACGGGACTGGGAAGATCATTTGAGTGCAGGCAACAAGTGAAAATCGCAGGGGAAAAGCTGGCCTTGGGGTGCAGCAGCAGTCAACTGTATTCTGTCTCTAAGGGGCTCCGCCTTCACACACACATACCTCCATGTGGGCATGGCCTTTCAGAACACAAGGCAGCCTTGATTCAGTACTCAGCTCTTAGGTAGACACACATGGTTGGTGATGTAGGGGGAGGGGGGAGTGATAAAGAAAATAATCCATCTCCCTCATTTGCTCCTCATTCTATGCAAAACACTGCTTCAGTCTCCAGTGACAAGGGGCTCTGTCTCTAATACCAGAAACCAGGAGAGCAATATTGGGTATGCTGCACCTTAATGGGGACCCATGTTCCTACAGAGCAAATTCTGGAAATCAAATTATATTTCAATGAAACTGGAGAACTAGCTATTTAAAGGAACTCTAAAGAAGACCACTCTGGGGAGAGAGATCCAAGATGGCTGATCACTAGCAGCTCAGGATTGTAGCTCCCAGTGAAAACGCAGAGAACAAGAGGACGCCACACTTTTAGATGAATTCTTGTTGCTCACGCGCCAGGAGATTCCCAGCGGAGGAGCCCCACGGGTCACCAGCGCGACTCTTGTGACCGGCAAGGCGGTTTTGCCGGCGCATCGGAGCGTCAGTTCTTGGTGCAGTCAGAAAAGCACCATCAATCTTAATGCTGACTTGGCGCAGTGGGTTGCTCAGATTTTGGCGCTGAGAATCAGCAAGTTGGACGTCCACTCAGAAATCCAATTACAAAGACAGTAATTATAAAGACCACAGATGGATAAATCTACAACGAAAGGAAGAAAACAGCCAAAAAAGGCTGAGAATACCCAAGATCAGAACACCTCTCCCTCGGCAGGGGATCACAGTTCCTCATCAGCAACGGAACAAGGCTTGATGGAGAACGAGTGTGTTCCAATTACAGAAGCAGGCTTCAAAAGGCGGATAATAAGAAACTTCTGTGAATTAAAAGAACTTGTTCTAACCTAATCCAAAGAAACTAAGCACTTTGAAAAAAGGTTTAACGAAATGTTAACAAAGAATACACAATGTAGAGAGGAATATAAGTGAATTGATGGAGCTGAAAAACACAATACGAGAACTTCATGAAGTATGCACAAGTTTTAACAGCCGAATTGATCAAGCAGAAGAAAGGATATCAGAGGTCGAAGACCAACACAACGAGAAGACAAGATTAGAGAAAAAAGGATAAAAAGGAATGAGCAAAGTCTCCAAGAAATATGGGACTATGTGAAAAGACCTAACCTACGCTTGATAGGTGTACCTGAATGTGACAAAGAGAATGAATCCAAGCTGGAAAATACGCTTCAGGATATTATTCAGGAAAATTTTCCCAACCTAGTAAGGCAGGATAATATTCAACTCCAGGTAATACAGGTAACACCACAAAGATATTCCTCAAGAAGAGCAACTCCAAGGCACATAATCGTCAGATTCACCAGGGTTGAAATGAAGGAGAAAATACTAAGGGCAGCCAGAGAGAAAGGTCAGGTTACTCACAAAGGGAAGCTATCAGACTTACAGCAGATCTCTCAGCAGAAACCCTACAAGCCAGAAGAGAGTGGGGACCAATATTCAACATCCTTAAAGAAAAGAACTTTCAACCAAGAATTTCACATCCAGCCAAACTAAGCTTCATAAGTGAAGGAAAAATAAAGTTTTTTTGTGAACAAGCAAGCACTCAGAGATTTCATCATCACCAGGCCTGCTTTACAAGAGCTTCTGAAAGAACCACTACACATAGAAAGGAACAAACAGTATCAGCCTTTCTAAAAAATACCAAAAAGTAAAAAGCATCAATATAATGAAGAATTGGCCGGGCGCGGTGGCTCAAGCCTGTAATCCCAGCGCTTTGGGAGGCCGAGGCGGGTGGATCACGAGGTCAAGAGATCGAGACCATCCTGGTCAACACGGTGAAACCCCATCTCTACTAAAAATACAAAAAATTAGCTGGGCATGGTGGTGCGTGCCTGTAATCCCAGCTACTCAGGAGGCTGAGGCAGGAGAATTACCTGAACCCAGGAGGCGGAGGTTGCAGTGAGCCGAGATCGCGCCATTGCACTCCAGCCTGGGTAACAAGAGCAAAACTCTGTCTCAAAAAAAAAAAAAAAAAGAAATACATAGTGAGTTTCACCCCCTCAATTCACAAAGGAAGACAAGAGTCTCACATGAACCAAATTTGTTTCCGATGCACTGTTTTCCATATTTTAATTAACAATAAAACTGATCATGAGTATTGGGAGAAAAGTGATAGGGACAGGAGGCAGGGAAATTCTAGGCAAAAGAGAGCAGTTCCCCAGCAAGGGCCCCACCCTCAAGCCTGGAACCATGGCCCAAAGTGAGAACTTACTTCCTTTTCCCACTCAAATGTTGCCTTTTCCAAAACCAGCCATGGCCCATCCTGCCCCACATCCTACACCCATAAAAACCCCAGGCTCAGCCAGCAGAGAGGGGAAGCAAGTGTGCATTAGAAACTATGGCTGGCCGGGCACGGTGGCTCAAGCCTGTAATCCCAGCACTTTGGGAGGCCGAGGCGGGTGGATCACGAGGTCAAGAGATCGAGACCATCCTGGTCAACATGGTGAAACCCCGTCTCTACTAAAAATACAAAAAATTAGCTGGGCATGGTGGCACGTGCCTGTAATCCCAGCTACTCAGGAGGCTGAGGCAGGAGAATTGCCTGAACCCAGGAGGCGGAGGTTGCGGTGAGCCGAGATCGCGCCATTGCACTCCAGCCTGGGTAACAAGAGCGAAACTCCGTCTCACAAAAAAAAAAAAAAAATAGAAACTATGGCTGGATGTCAGAGAAAAGTGGCTTGACTTCAGAGGGACAGTTTGATGGTGTAGCTTTGGAGAGGAGTCTGGCCAGGGACGGCCAGACTCCAGAGGAAGATTACAGTCCTGCTCTGTCTGCTTTTCAGCTCCCCTTCTGGCTGAGAGCCACTTTCATCAGCAATAAAATCCCCACCTTCAATTCGTTCGTGTGATCTGATTCCTTCTGGACACCAAACAAGAACTCAGGTGCTATGAGGGTGGCTACAAAAGGCTGTCACATTGACCCTCCATTGAGCTGTTAACACTTAAGCTATCCACAGATTGCAAACCTAAAAGGGCACTGTAACACTTCCTCTGAGGCTTCAGGGCTCGCAGACACCCTCCCCCTAGATCCTGCCACAAGGCCAATAAAGAGTTTGCTATTGCCAGAACCCAAATGCAGTTTCCCTAGCTCCTGCACCCACTCACTTGTGCTCCCCCTCCCACAATGAGTAGAGCTCTGAGTGAAGGGAGTTCACCCCTGCTGGCCCCCATGCACTCCAGTTCCCACCCATGAGGGGGTCAGGGAAATATTCTGCTTCAAAAATAGAAGAACCAATGAAGATCATTAGTGTCTAAGCAGTTCAAAATACATGCAAAGTCTAACCATCAGCAGTCTATCTCCTCTTCCTCAGCCAACATACCCCCGGGGCTACCAAACCTATTAGTTGCTACTAAAATGCACAGGAATTAAATTATGCAAATGAGTTACATTCAAATATAATCCTTTTCCTCTCAAGGAAGTAGCAACTTTCCCTAGAATGCCATAAAAAAGTCAGGATCAGAATGAGAATTAGAAGACAAGGATCCTGGGATTAACTGTGTATACCTCAACATATATGTGAAATAATCCTCCAAAAACTGTTTCAGATTGGAAGAGACTAAATGCAATGTGGGATCCTGGGTTAGATCCTGGACGGGGGCGTGGGGCAGGGAGGAGCGTGGGGGAGAAAAGAGCTATAAAGGCCTAGGAGAAAAAATAGCTGGGGACAATTGATGCCACTGAGTATAGACATGAATCAGAAAATAGTATTGTATCAATATTATATTTCCTGATTTTCAGAACTGGTCTGTGGTTATGTAACAGAAGGTCCTGAGGAAATACATAATGATGTATCTATGAATGAAATAATAAAGTATTTAGTGGTGAAAATAAATAACTTTCTAAAACACAATTACAAGAAAGAAGATAAATATATCTGTTCCTAGTTCTCCAAAGATTTAAACACTTAACAAGTCCCAAAATATCCCATTTCAAAGTACAGATTTGGCCCAGGCGAGGTGGCTCACGTCTGTAACGCCAGCACTTTGGGAGGCCCAGGTGGGTGGATCACCTGAGATCAGGAATTCGATGCCAGCCTGGCCAACATGGCGAAACCTTGTCTCTACTAAAAATACAATAATTAGATCCAGTGGTGGTGCATGCCTGTAATCCCAGCTACTTGGAGCGTGAAGCAGGAGAATCACTTGAACCCAGGAGGTGGAGGTTGCAGTGAGCCAAGATTATGCCATTGCACTCCAGCCTGGGCAACAGAGCAAGACTCCATCTCAAAACAAAAAGGGATAGATTTGAAATATAACCTGACTGACTATTCTCTATAGTTAGTTAGTAACAAAGTTCCTTTCCTTTAAGACACAATGACTAGGGTTAAAAAGCATCCCTTCTGAAGGGGTTGGTCTCTTTCCTTCTTCCTCTGGGCCCAGCTGGAATCATCTCTGAGGCAAACGTCTCACTTGGCCTCTCTCTGGAAGGCTCTAGGCATGATCAATGACATAAATAAATGGTACTCCACAAGGAGGCAGAAATTGGACTCACCAGCTTTACCTCCTTCTATGTGTGGATGTGGCCCAGTTGTGAAGAATCTTGTAAAGAGACTTATGCATCCATCTAGATTACATATTTCACTATTACTTCATGGCCAAAGTTATTCTAACCTGTGCCAACTCTTTCCATTTTAGGCTCCTACACACGCGCACACACACACTTCAGCATTATGGAAATATGAGAGCTTAAGATTTGTATCATCGGCCGGGCGCGGTGGCTCACAAATCCCAGCACTTTGGGAGGCCGAGGCGGGTGGATCACGAGGTCAAGAGATCAAGACCATCCTGGTCAACATGGTGAAACCCTGTCTCTACTAAAAATACAAAGATTAGCTGGGCATGGTGGCGCACGCCTGTAGTCCCAGCTATTCGGGAGGCTGAGGCAGGAGAACTGCTTGAATCCAGGAGGCGGAAGTTGCGGTGAGCCAAGATCGCGCCATTGCACTCCAGCCTGAGTAACAAGAGTGAAACTCTGTCTCAAAAAAAAAAAAAAAAAGATTTGTATCATCTTTTTGTTGTTGTTTTTTGAGACAGAGTCTTGTTCTGTTGCCCAGGCTGAAGTGCAGTGGCGCAATCATAGCTGACTGCAACCTCTGCCTCCCAGGTTCAAGTAATTCATGTGCCTCAGTCTCCCAAGTAGCTGGGATTACACGGGTAAGCGACCAAACCCAGCTTTTTTTTTTTTTTTTTTTTTTTTTAAGATTCCAGCTGGGCACAGTGGTTCATGCTTGTAATCCCAGCACTTTGGGAGAACAACGCGGGTGGATCACGAGGTAAAGAGTTCAATCAAGACCAGCCCGGCCAATATGGTGAAACTCCATCTCTACTGAAAATACAAAAATTAGCGAGGTATGGTGGCGTGCACCTGTAGTCCCAGTTACTCAGGAGGCTGAGGCAGAAGAATCGCTCCACCCAGGCTGGAGTGCAATGGCGCAAGCTCAGCTCACTGCAGCCTCCTTCTTCCAGGTTCAGGCAATTTTCCTGTCTCAGCCTCCTGAGTAGCTGAGGTTACAGGTATCCACCACAACGCCTGGCTAGGCATCAGGCGTTTCACCATGATGGCCAGGCTGGTATCGAACTCCTGACCTCAAGTGACCCACCTGCCTCAGCCTCCCAAAGTGCTCAGATTATAGGCCTGAGCCACCATGCTTGGCCAGATTTATACCACTTCTAACAAGTCACGGTTACTTTTATATAGCGCTCTGTAAATCTCTCTCTAGTCTAATGCTGGATGTAAATACTGAAGAAAATAGTGATATGTGAATATTAGCAAAGATAGATTAGAAAGAAAGTGTACACTTCACCTAAAACCAAAATAGCAAAGTAGAAAAAAGGCTTTTATTTTTCGAGATGGAGTTTCGCTCTTTCGCCCAGGCTGGAGTGCAGTGGCGCAATCTCAGCTCATTGCAACCTCCAAAAAAGTCTTCTTTTAAACTAATACTCCTAAAACTTCTCTGGGGAAAAGCATATGGATTCTGGAAAAACACAGACTAAAGATTTTGCAAGTAAGAAGACCTGTAAAAAAAAACTCTATTCCCAAAAGTAAATAAATAAATAACAAAAAAAATAAAGTAAAAAAGGCCAGGCGCAGTAGCACGTGCCTGTAGTCCCAGCTACTCGGGAGTCTGAGGTCGGAGGATCACTTAAGCCCAGGAGTTCTGGGCTATAGTGTGCTATGCTGACCAGGTGTCCACACTAAGTTCGGCATCAATATGGTGACCTCCCAGGAGAGGGGGACTACCAGGATGTCTAAGGTGGGGTGAACCGGCCCAGGTCGGAAATGAAGCACATCAAAACTCCTGCGCTGATCAGTAGTGGGATCGCGCCTGTGAATAGCCACTGCACTCTAGCCTGGGCAACACAGGAAGATCCCATCTCTATAAATAAATAAATAAATAAATAAATAAAGTAAAAAAGAGAAAAACAAACCCCTACTCCTATAAGTGGAAAATAACAGATGTTAACGCTTGGGAAGAAAGGGCATCTGTCAGAGACTAGAAATGTCATGTTTACGTGCATGCATGCATGTGCATATGCCCAGCTATGCATGTCCCACCACTCATCAGATAAATAATCTATTCCAGGACAGGTGCAGTAGTTCACGCCTGTAATCCTAGCACTTTGGGAGGCCCAGGTATGCAAATCAGCTGAGGTCAGGAGTTTGAGACTGGCCTGGCCAACACAGTGAAATCCCATCTGTACTAAAAATATAAAAATTAGCTTGGCGTGGTGGTACACCTATAGTCCTGCTACTTGGGAGGCTGAGGCAGGAGAATCTCTTGAACCCAGGAGGCAGAGATTACAGTGAGCCCAGATCGCACCACTGCACTCCAGCCTGAACAACAGAGTAAGACTCTGTCTTTAAAAAAAAAAAAAAAAAAAAAAAAAAAGCAGCTATTCCACAGAGACAACGCCAAATTTCATTAGACACCACATAAGAAGTACAAAGACCAAAATAATTCATACGTGGACTTTATGGTCAGGAAATATTGTCACCGTAGAGGGAATGAGGGGCAAAGGTGGGGATAAGCTAAAAGCTTGAGGAAAAAAAATTTTTCTTGAGACGGAGTCTCGCTCCATGACCCAGTTTGGAGTACAGTGGTGCGATCTCAGGTCACTGCAACCTCTGCCTCCCAGGCTCAGCGATTCTCCTGCCTCAGCCTCCTGAGTTGCTGGGATTATAGGCTTACGCCACCACACCCAGCTAATTTTTGTATTTTTAGTAGAGACAGGGTTTCACCATGTTGGCCAGGATGGTCTCAATCTCCTGACCTTGTGATCTGCCCGCCTCGGCCTCCCAAAGTGCTGGGATTACAGGTGTGAGCTACTGCGTCCAGCAGATAAAATATTTTAATGGAAAAAGTGGCTGGCCTATATTTTGGAGAAAAAAAAAATGATGATCAAAGGGAAAGGCAGAAAGGCTAACTATTTAGTTCAAAGCCTACAAATTTTCTGGCAGAGCACGACGGCTTCCACCTGTAATCCCAACACTTTGGTAGGCCAAGGCAGGTGTATCACCAGAGATCAGGAGTTCAAGACCAGCCTGGGCAATATGGTAAAACGCCATCTCTTCTAAAAATACAAAAATTAGCTGGGCATGAAGGCGCGCATCTGTAATCCCAGCTACTCAGGAGGCTGAGGCAGGAGAATCACTTGAACCCAGGAGGTGGAGGTTGTAGCAACTGTGAACCAAGATTGCGCCACTGCACTCCAGCCTAGGCGACAAAGCAAGAGTCCATCTCAAAAAAAAACTACAGAAAGTAGCCAGGCACGGTGGCGGGTGCCTCTAATCCCAGCTACTCAGGAGGCTAAAGCAGGAAAATCCACTTGAACCTCAGAGTCAGAGACTGTAGTGGGCCAAGATCATGCCATTGCACTCCAGCCCAGGTGACAGGAGCAAAACTGTCTCAAAAAGAAATAAATTAAAGCCTATGCATTTTCTGCATCAAGACACCATGCCAATGACAAAACATTGATTCTTAAAAATAAAATTTTTCTAGGCGTGGTAGCTCACTCATGTAATCCCAGCACTTCGGGAGGCCGAGGTGGGCGGATTATGAGGTCAGGAGTTCATGACCAGCCTGGTCAACATGATGAAACCCCATCTCCCCTAAAAATATAAAAATTAGCCAGGCGTAGTGGCAGGCACCTGTAATCCCAGCTATTTGGAAGGCTGAGGCAGGAGAACTGTTTGAGCCTGAGGGGGCGGAGGTTGCAATGAGCTGAGACCAAGCCATTGCACTCCAGCCTGGGCAACGGGCAAGACTCCATCTCAAAAAAAAAAAAAAAAAAAAAAAAAAAAAAAAAAAGCAAGGCGCGGTGGCTCAAGCCTGTAATCCCAGCACTTTGGGAGGCCGAGGCAGGTGGATCACAAGGACAAGAGACCGAGACCATCCGGGTCAACATGGTGAAACCCCATCTCTACTAAAAAATACAAAAAATTAGCTGGGCATGGTGGCACATGCCTGTAATCCCAGCTATTGAGGAGGCTGAAGCAGGAGAATTGCCTGAACCCAAGAGGCGGAGGTTGTGGTGAGCCGAGATTGCGCCATTGCACTCCAGCCTGGGTAACAAGAGCGAAACTCCATCTCAAAAAAAAAAAATTAAAAAGGCTGGACACAGTGGCTCATGCCTATAATCCCAGCACTTTGGAGAATCACTTGAAGCCAGGAGTTTGAGAACAGCCTGGGCAACACAGTGAGATCCTGTCTTTATAAAAAACTAAAAAATCATCTGGGCATGGTGGTACACGTCTGTAGAACCAGTTACTCAGGAAGGTGAAGTGGAAGTATTTTGAGACCAGGAGGTCAAAGCTTCAGTGAACTGTGATCACATCACTGCATTCCAGCCAACAGAGCAAGACTGTCTTGAAAACACAGTAAACCAGTGTGGTGGCTCATGCCTATAATCCCAGCACTTTAGGAGGCTGAGGCGGACTGATCACAAGGTCAAGAGATGGAGACCATCCTGGCCAACATGGTGTAGCCCCATCTCTACTAAAAATACAAAAATTAGCTGGATGTGGCGGCATACGCCCAGCTTCTCGGGAGGCTGGACAGGAGAATCTCACTTGAACCTGGAAGGGGGAGGTTGCAGTGAGTCAAGATCACGCCACTGCACTCCAGCCTAGGCAACAGAGTGAGACTCCATCTCAAAAAGAAAGAAAGAAAGAAAGAAAAACAATACAATGAAAGAAATAATAAAACTTTAGCATATTTAAAGAAAATAATTAATTTAAAAGACACTGTGCCAGGCACTGTGATGCACAACTATATGCATCAAAGAAAAAAAACTCAGCTATGAACAAAAAGTAGTAAGACTATTTGACTCAAAAATAGAGAGAATCAACAAAAATATCATTTTTGGCATCAAAGAAGTCTACATCATTTTGTAAAAATAAATAAACTTAAAGCTGTCAGAACTTTAAATTATTCTGAGCCTTGAGAGGAATGTGGTTATGCTGCCTGAGTGACCTGGCATACAGCTATAACTTCTGGATGTTTTCTATAAATAATTAGGAAGACCAGGGGCACTAGAGCTAAGACCTTTCAGATTCCTGCCCCTCCTTATGGAGTAATAAAGTAATCTTGCTTGAAATGTAGCAATCTGTAACCAATCAAATGGCTGTGGATATGCACTGGTCCAGTAGGGAGTACCAGAAAATGTTATAATCCTGCTAGAACTTCTTTGTCTCTACCTATATAAGTGGAACCTTAACTCCTCCACTTTGGAATGCTGACCCCATTTGTTTGGACTGTTGCCAGATGGTCATCCTCAAGCTTCACACTCAAATATTTAACTCCATACTTAATCATATCCTCTGAAATGCATTATTTAAGGTTGATAATTTGAATAAACACCAAATTAAATCTAATCATAATATAAAATCACATCCCTAATACAAAAATGAAAGATAGCACTACAGTCCCCACCAGGAAATTTACAATGCATTTTCTTCCCTAATTGCATGAAACATTCTGCCTGCACACGCCTACACTCTCCAACCTGGTACCCTGCTGCTCAAGGATACTCATTCATCCTGGAGCAGTTAAGAGTACCATGTAGGTCTGCATGGTTTCTAACCATGGGGCCGCAGCCTGGAATTAAACCCCAAATCTCTTTCTCACCAGCGCTCACTGTGTCAACCCATAGCAGTTGGCAACCACTGTCTCAGACAATCAAGTTGACTGAGAATAAAGAATAAAAGTGGAACACCTAGAGAAAACTGCCAAATCTCAAGGACAGAGACTCTAGGCCTGCATTTAAGTAGGAGGGTTAATTAAGTTACAATCTGCTGGTCATTCAGTCAACAAGTAGTTATTAAACATTCCTGTGACCTAGTCTCAAGTAGACATTTCACCAGCACTGCAGCCAAAATAAAAATGTCCATCCAAAACAAGGAAGAGGAGTGCATGACAGAAAAAGGACAGGATGAGGAGCTAATCCTCCCTCCTGCTCACCACAGTATACAAGAATGAGGAATGCAACTCACTGTTACATAACAGTGAAGCTGAACAAAAGGCCCAACTAAGTCAATGGTGACAGCTGCAGAACATTATAAACCAGGGCTGGAGGCTGCCACTCAGCCATACTACGTAATTAACTACAAATGCCCACACCACAGCCACTTCCATTTCTAGAATCTCATCATCTCTCCCACTAACTAAAGATAAAAAACATGAGATACCACAACAATTCTGAGAGGAGTGCACCTTCACATCCAAGTGTCCCCGTTTTTAAGATAGCCCTGGTCTTTTTTTTCTTCTTCTTCTTTTTGAGACAAGGTCTTGCTCTGTCACCCAGGCTCAAGTGCAGTGGCACCAAGATAACTCACTGCAGCCTCAGCCTACTGGACTCAAGGGATTCTCCTGCCTTATTCCTGCACTAAATTATTATTTGTCCTAGCTTGGACATGATGTACTGAACGGGCCTCTACTTAGATATTTGACTACATATTAATACAATACCAACCTGCCACTATCATGATCAATAATATGCGATTTCAAATTTCAGAATTAACACAAAGATTAAGTATGTCATTTTATAGCTTCCCTACTCATTTTATGCAGCAAACACCTGAAAATTATTATCTGCGAAAACAAAAAAATTGAAAAGTTAACAAAAAAAAGTACTGAGAGGAAGTACTTGAATAACTGGTACAAACCAACAAGATAACATAATGAAAAAGGTACATCTAACAAGTTGGACAAGAACTTCCTACTTGACACCCTGGCAGTTAACCCTGGCAGTTAAAAGACCCTGCAAATTATCCCACTGCAAAACACCCAGAAATGTGGATAAAATTGTAATAACCATGCTTTTTAAATGATTCACAGCTATGCTTATAAAAAGGTAATATAAACCCCCAAGGACCAAGAATGAAAAACAAACTGAAAACACAGACTAATACTCTTGAGAGCTGACACTGCAGCAGTTCTCGGAGAGGTTTCCAATCTTGGGGGAAAAATAAAAGAGATAATGCCTTGGGCTCAAAAAAGCTAAAAAGGAGAAACTATGACCTCTACCTAAAGCCAGGACCTTAAGGAGTTAGACTCTCATGAAAGAGTGAGCTAGAAAAAAAATCTGCTAACCAATACAGAGACAACATAAAAACCTGGGTTGGAGGATGGAGAAAAAATGGGAGCCTGCAACCGTCAGTCAGCCCTCAAACCAGTTTGAGGTTTAAATATATACTTACCTACATTGTCCAAGAAATTAACCAAAGTTAAAGTGGTCCTAGGCAAATGATACATCTTAGTTGCCTAGAAGTAAATGCAAAACAGTTCAGGTACATATCTCAACCCAGGTCATGTGAGATTCCCACAGATAAAGCCTTGCTCACAAAGTACAAACACACGAGGAACTAATCAAACAGAAGAAAGAGCCAACAGGGTTAGACCCCTGAAATCTTCTAATAGACCTACCAGATTAAAGAAAATAATCTACATAACTACTTCTAAAAAATGCAGAAAAGATGGTGGTACATGCCTATAGTCACAGCTACTCAGGAAAGCTTGAGCCTGGGAGTTTGAGGCTGCAGTGAGCTGTGATGGCACCACTACACTCCATCCTGGGTGACAGAGTGAAACTCTGTCTTTAAAAAAAAAAATGCAGAAAAGGCTGTGACAAAATTCAGAACCTATTTGTGATTACAAAAGCAAACAAACTCTTAGCAAACTTGAAGAAAACTTTCACTGGATAAAGGGAGTCTACTAGAAACAAGCTCCACACACTATGACTGGGAGCGTACCCTTTTTCAGAACAAGATAAGGTTGCATACTATCAGTCAGGGTTTCTCTCAACATTAAATTGGAGAGTCTACAATAAGTAAGATGAAAAAAAAAGGGGCAAAGGGACTGGAACAAAGAAAGAAAACTGTAGAGTCAAAGATTACATTGTTTCAACATAGAAAATCTATAGTCAAGCTATTAAACATAAAGGAGCTCAGTAAGGGAGCTAGATGAAAGATCAATATAGAAAAACCTATTTTAGGCTGGGCACGGTGGCTCACGCCTGTAATCCCAGCACTTTGGGGGGCCAAGGTGGGTGGATCACCTGAGGTCAGGAGTTCAAGACCAGCCTGGCCAACATGGTGAAACCTCATCTGTACCAAAAATACAAAAAAATTAGCTGGGCATGGTGGTGTGCACCTGCAGTCCCAGCTACTTGAAAGGCTGAGGCAAGACAATCACTGAACCCATGAGGCAGAGGTTGCAGTCAGCCAAGATCAGGCCACTGCACTCCAGCCTGGGCAACAGAGTAAGACTGTCTCACAAAAAAAATAAAAATAAAAAAAATAAGGAATTTCATGAACAATGATTCAGAGACAAGAAAGCAGAATGTTTTCAAGGAAATACAAGAAGTTTGTATTACTGAAGCACAAAGTAGGAAGTACAGGAAGAGAGTAGAAAATGAGTCTGGAGAAGTAACAGGGCCAAGAACATAAAGCAACCTGGAGACCTGCTAAGGTGATAGGATTTTAGCCTCCAAGCAAGAGCAGAATGATATAAGCAGATCTGTCTTTCATAAAGGTCACTCTGTAACATAAAATGTTAAGGCTTAAAAGCACAGTTTCAAACTGAAAACAAGTCCCAGCTCATTTTGCTACATACACTTCGGCAAGCTACTTAAATTCTTTGGACTGGCTGGGCGTGGTGGCTCATGCCTGTAATCCCAGCACTTTGGGCAGCTGACACAGGTGGATCACAAGGTCAGGAGTTCAAGACCAGCCTAACCAACATGGTAAAATCCCATTTCTACTAAAACTACAAAAAAATTAGCTGGGTGTGGTGGCACACACCTGTAACCCCAGCTACTCAGGAGGCTGTGGCAGAAGATTCACTTGAACCTGGGAGGCAGAGGTTGCAGTGAGCTCAGATTGCACCACTGTACTCCAGCCTGGGCTACAGAGAAAGACTCCATCTCAAAAAACAACAAAAAAAATTCTTCTTTGGACCACAGTTTGTTTTTTAACTTGTAAAATGAAGATATCCCCTACCTTCAATTTTTCCTAAGAGAATCAAGGGGTGAATGCATATATTGTACAATGAAGATCTGGCATCAGTATTTGGCATAGTGTATTCAAAACATGGTCTAAAAGAAAAATTTGCTGGAAGAAATGTGGAAGGAAGAATAAAAGGGGATTGAAAACAGAAGGCCAGTTAAAAAGCCAGAAGAAAGGCCAGATTTGAAAACTATTTGGAAGGTAAAATAAACCACACTAGTAAAGTATTGCTCTTCGACCCTCAATAAAAGAGTAAAAGACACATGAGGTTTATTTTCCAGGTTTCCCTAACCAGGGCCTGGAGTACTATTGTCACCTTCTCCTCAAACACCAGCCCAGGCTGAAGACCAGATGCCACACGTATTTCAGCTTTTACTAACAACACTGCTGAAGAGGCAGTAGGTATATTATGAGGTGGGAGCTCTTTGGTGTCACAGACCTGGTTTAACAGCACCACTTAACTGGAGCAAATTACTTAGCTTCTCATCTGTACAACTGGCATAATGACACCTACATCTCTGTGCTGTGAGGATTCACACAGCATACATCATAGCAATCACGTAACAGTAGCACATCACAAACAAATCCTACATAGATATGAAACATATTTTACAGTGTCTCTTATGAAAATACTACATAGCCTTATCATATCTGTAGGCTTTTTGGAAGCTCCTGTAGCTAAAACTGCCCAGTAATCATCAGCACTTTGGCTCTCATATAGACAACCAGGGTTCCATGTAGAGAGATTGTTTTTATTTTCAATATGGGTATAACATCTTGCACTATAATACGTGTTATCTGGTTCCTAAACAAATAAAACTGGTTTCAGAGAGCTCATCTCTAGAGTAGTAGCTGGGATACAGTTTTACCCAAAAGTTAAATAAAAAAATTGGCCCCAAGCCCAGAAAACATGCATTCCTCACAGACAAAACTGGATAAACCAAATCTACAATGAGTGGATAAAACAGTAGGGAAGGGAAGAGCTCTGAGACAGCTAGAATTAACCCACATGGAAAGACCCACCCATAATCAAGTGGAATCAAGTGAGGTGGTGGAATGAATCAGTTTGGATCTGAAGCAGTCAGGGGAGGCACCAAGTTAGCAAGTGTAAGACACCAAACTTACTAAATTTAAGATATCTGGGACATAAATATTCTCCATGTTAAGCCAGAGGAAGGATTTATGCAAGCACAAAAGGCCAACGTTCTACTCTCATTAAGATTCAGGATTCCTTATGAGAGGTTAGGAAGCTGGAGAGATATAAGCTGGGGAGAATATCAGTGGAGATAAAATTTAGACATATTAAATGTGAAAGAGTAACCCTTTCCACTTCAGTAGGCTATTTGTTGGCAAGGCCAGACGCGGTGGCTCATGCCTATAACCCCAGCACTTCAGGAGGCCGAGGAGGGTGGATCACCTGAGATCAGGAGTTAAAGACCAGCCTGGCCAACATGGTGAAACCCCATCTCTACAAAAATACAAAAAATTAGCCAGGTATGGTAGTGTACGCCTGTCATCGTGGTTACTATGGAGGGTGAGGCAGAAGTGCTTGAACGCAGGAGGTTGCAGTAAGCCAAGATCATGCCACTGCACTCTAGCCTAGGCAACAGAGCAGGACTCTGTCTCAAAAAAATAAATAAATAAATAAATAATAGGCTATTTGTTGATGCTGCTACTATTACACAGTTGATTTCTATAACAGAATGTATTGACTGTATACTTCACAAGGCATTCTTTGCTATTCCACTATTGGATAGTAAGAGAAGTGCCAGGCATGGTGCCTCATGCCTGTAATCCCAGCACTTTGGAAGGCAGAGGAGCCCAGGAGTTCCAAGACCAGCCTGGGAAACATAGTGAGACCTCCAACTCTACAATAATTAAAGAATTAGTGAAGTATAGTGGTTCACATCTCTGGTCCCAGCTACTCAGGAGACTAAGGTGAGGGAAACAATCACTTGAGCCCAGGCAGTTGAGGCTGCAGTAAACCATAATCACACTACTGCACTCCAGCCTGGGCAACACAGCAAGCAAAACCCTGTCCGGGGGGGGGGGAACAAAAAAACGGAGAGAGAAGTGGATCTTCGAGAGAGAAAAGCTTACCAAAATGCCTTTGAAATGAAATTGATCTTTAAGACGCTGCTATGGCACATGATTTTCATTAGAAAAAAATAAAGTATTCCTCTAAACATCTAGGAAATATTTTAAACATTTACTCCAAAAAAATTTTTTTAAACATTTAAAACAGGAGCCAACTGACAGATGAGGCCAGGTCACACATCTCTGGTAGAGAAATATGAGCTGAGTGCATGAATTAGGTCAATCAGTGAATTCTGCTTTGCCCCAATCAGAATGCACAAGGCAGACCTGATAAGATTCATAAACAAATCAGCCAGGCACAGTGGCTCACACCTGTAATTCCAGCACTATGGGAGGCCAAGGCGGGTGGATCACCTGAGGTCGTTCAAGACCAGCCCTACCAACATGATGAAACCCCAGTCTCTACTAAAAATACAAAATTAGCTGGATGTGGTGACACATGCCTGTAATCCCAGCTCCTCAGGATTCTGAATCAGGGGAATCGCATGAACCCGGGAGGTGGAGGTTGCAGTGGGCTGAGATTGCGTCATTGCACTCCAGCCTGGGAAACAAAATTAAAACTCCATCTCAAAAACAAAAGATTGATAAACAAATCTACCAATACATGAAACAGTTGGCTCTGCCAAAGAGGTTTATGACCTACTGAGATATAGTAGAGCAAATTTGAGAAAGATTTTCACAACCATTTTCACAATAGGTTATGTAAGCAGCACAGAAAAACTTACTAATATTTAGATCAAAAAAAAATTTTTTTTTTTGAAACAGAGTCTCGCTTTGTCACCCAGGCTGGAGTGCAGTGGTGCAATCTTGGCTCATTGCAACCTCCTCCTTCCAGATTCAAGCAATTCCCCGCTTCAGCCTCCCGAGCAGGTGGGATTACAGGTGTGAGCTACCATGCCTAGCTAATTGTTGTATTTTTAGTAGAGACGGGGTTTCACAATGTTGGCCAGGCTGGTCTTGAACTCCCAACCTCAAGTAATCTGCCTGCCTCGGCCTCTCAAAGTGCTGGGAATATAGGGGTAAGCCACTGCATCCAGCCTGGTATCACAATTTTAAAAACCAAATTATACATGTGCAAGTATTTATATGTGAGTAGGACAAAAAACACAAGATGGAAATGCATGAAAAGGTTAACCATTTTTATCCGTGACTGGAGGTTACAGATAATTTTTTATTTTTTGCTTTATAATATATATTACTTTATAAAATCAACATTTTATCTTTATACACCTATTCTTTCTGTGTAAACTCAAGTTACCAATGAACAAATCCTCCCAGGCTAAAATCTAGTTTGGCCTCATCCCCAACCTTAGTAAGCATATTTTTTAGGCTGTGGCTGCACCTATCCATACCAACACCCAGTAATTAACCCAGGGCAAGTTTGTATACCACCAACAAAGGTTCCCTGCACGTTTGCTATACTACACAGGCCCCATGTCAGCCAGTGCTCACTGGGGGTTTAAAGTCAGCATATGAAAAAAAGATTATCCATAAAGTTACTGTTAAAGCCCACTTTTTTTTATTTGCCCATAACACAGCCCCAGAAGGTCCTGAGAACATGTGCCCCTTGAAAAGCCTTTTAAATTGCTCATATACAGTATAGTTTCATGTATGTATTCCTATAGGTATATAAGTACAAAAAATAATTCCAAAATGGTATAATATTTAGAAATTAAGCTCTTTTTGTGTTTTGCTAGTTGGACCACTCCAGTGATTTTATAAAGATTCTAGCTTACAGGCTCTCCCTTGCAGGCATTGGAGGCTCAACTTCATTATTTCCAACAAATCAACAAATCTTTATGAGTCAAAAATTCTCTGTAGCCCTCAATTCTTTTCTTTCTTTCTTTATTTTTTTAACAGAGTCTTGCTCTGTCACCAGCCTGGAGTACAGTGGCGAGATCTTGGCTCACTGCAACCTCTGCCTCCAGGGTTCAAGCAATTCTCCTGCCTCAGCCTCCTGAGTTGGTGGGACTACAAGGACACACCACCACGCCCAGCTAATTTTTGTATTTTTAATAGAGACAGGGTTTCACCATGTTGGCCAGATGGTCTCGATCTCTTCACCTCGTGATCTGCCAGCCTCAGCCTCCCAAAGTGCTGGGATTACAGGCATGAGTCACCGTGCCCGGCCCCTCCCTTTTTTTTTCTACCTATAGAATACTAACCAACCCATCAACATCCCTCACTTAACCACCTAAACAATTTTTTGTTAATGGTCAATAATTCGTTAAATGTATAGGTTTTATCAGCCATATAAACTGTAATGGAATTAAGTGCATTGACTGCTTGTGGGGATTCACTCACTGAGTGAAATAGTACCTAAGAATTACCTCATTGCCGGGTGTGGTGGCTCACGCCTGTAATCCTAGCACTTTGGGAGGCTGAGGCGGGCGGATCACCTGAAGTCAGGAGTTCAAGACCAGCCTGACTAATATGGTGAAATCCCATCTTTCAAAAAAAAAAAGGGCCAAGCGTGGTGGCTCACGCCTGTAATCCCAGCACTTTGGGAGGCCAAGGCAGGTGAATCACAAGGCCAAGAGATCGAGACCATCCTGGCCAACATGGTGAAACCCTGTCTCTACTAAAAATACAAAAATTAGCAGGGCGTGGTGGTGCACACCTGTAGTCTCAGCTAATCAAGAGGCTGAGGCAGGAGAATTGCCTGAATGCAGGAGGTGGAGGTTGCAATGAGTCGAGATTGCGTCACTGCACTCCCACACGGTGACAGAGCAAGACTCCATCTCAAAAAATAAGACCAAAAAAAAAAGCAGAAGGTATCAGATTTTCTGGAAAAGGAGAAAAAATGATTCATAATAAATACTGATTAAGCATTTGCAATTAACCAGTACTGGTAGGCACTGAAGATACACAGATGAGTCAGAGTCACAGATGGTCAGAGTGATGATTGAAGCCCTCCAGGAATCACCCAGTAAACACACACAGATACGTAAACATATACAGTGAGTAATCTGATAAGTACAACAATAATACAAATATAATATAAATGACTAAGGTTCTGTTTTTTCCAACTGATAAGTAGATAAACAAAATGTACTATATTCATGGAATGAAATGTTATTCAGCAATAAAAAGAAGTGAAATCCTGAGGCCAAGTACAGTGGCTCACATCCCAGCACTTCCAGCACTTTGGGAGGCTGAGGCAGATGGATCACTCGAGGTCAGGAGTTAAAGACCAGCCTAGCTAAGATTGCGAAACCTCGTCTCTACTGAAAACACAAAAATTAGCTAGGTGTGGCACAAGCTTCCCAGCTACTTGGGAAGCTGAGGCAGGAGAATCATTTGAACTCAGGAGGCAGAGGTTGCAGTGAGCCAAGATCTTGCCACTGCACTCTAGCCTAGTTGACAGAGCAAGTCTCTATCTCAAAGAAAAAAAAAGAAAAAGAAAGAAATGAAATGAAATCCTGGCCAGACACAGTGGCTCATGCCTATAATCCTAGCACATTAGAAAGCAAAGGTGAGGGGATTATTTGAGCCTAGCTAGGGGTTTGAGGCCAGCCTAGGCAACATAGTGAGACCCCATTTCTACAAAAAAATTAAACATTATCCAGGTGTGGTAGATAATATTTAAATATTTTATAGAAATGGAGTCTATGTTGACCCCCTGCAGTCCTCACAGTCCCAACTACTCAGGAGGCTAAGGTGGGGGGATCACTTGAGCCTGGTAGGTGGAGGCTGCAGTGAGCTATGATTGCACCACTACACTCCAGCCTGAGTAATCAAGCCAGACCCTGTTTCAAAAACAAAAGGGAAAGAAAAGAAATGATGTCCTGATATATGCTACAACATGAATGAACCTTGAAAGCATTATGCTAGATAAAACAAACCAGTTGCAAAATGCCACATATTATATGGCAGGTCTGTTATAGGCAAATCTATAGAAACAGATAGTAGATTCGTCCTTACCAGGGGATAAGGAGGAGAAGGGAACTAGGAAGTGACTGCTTAATGGGTATGAGTTTCTTTCCGTACAAAGAAAATGTTCTAGAATTAGTGGTGATGGTTGCATACCTTGTGAATGTACTAAAAACCACTCAATCAAAGACTTTAAAATAGTGAGCAAAGATCTCACCACCCATCTGGGGCAACAGAGCAAGACTCCACCTCAAAAAAAAACTTAAAAAAAAAATAAACAGAGCTTTCCTTAAGCAGAAAAGAAATCATTCAGGGATAGGGAATAGTATCTGCAGAAGTACAGTTGCATGGGGCTAGAGGCTCAGGTGAGGGGTGGATGGGGAGACTGCAAGAGATGAGAAGTAGACAGGCCAGATCTTGATCCTGCAGTGTCCTGGGGATCTGCTAAGGAATCTGAACTTTGTCCCATATAAGAACTGGAACCCTTAGCATTGAAATCTTTGACGTGATCTGAAAAAAAAAAAAAAAAAAAAAAGTTGGAACCCTATGCTGGGCATGGTGGCTCATACCTGTAATCCCAGCATTTCGGGAGGCCAAGGAGGGCAGATTGCTTGAGCTCAGCTCTTGACCAGCCTGGGTAACGTGGCAAAACCCTATCTCTATTTAAAAAAAGAAAAAAAGAAATTCACTTTGGGAGGCCAAGGTAGGCAGATCACCTGAGGCCAGGAATTCAAGACCAGCCTGGCCAACATGGTGAAACTCTATCTCTACTAAAAAATATATACATACAAAAATTAGCCAGGCACCTGTAATCCTAGCTACTTAGGAGGCTGAAACAAGAGAATCATTTGAACCTGGAAGGCAGAGGTTGCACTGAGCCAAGATCGCACCACTGCACTCCAGCCTAGGTGACAGAGCAAGACTTTATATCAAAAAAAAAAAAAAAAAAAAAAGAGGCCGGGCGCGGTGGCTCAAGCCTGTAATCCCAGCACTTTGGGAGGCCGAGGCGGGTGGATCACGAGGTCAAGAAATCAAGATCATCCTGGTCAACATGGTGAAACCCTGTCTCTACTAAAAATACAAAAATTAGCTGGGCATGGTGGCACGTGCCTATAATCCCAGCTACTCAGAAGGCTGAGGCAGGAGAATTGCCTGAACCCAGGAGGCGGAGGTTGCGGTGAGCCGAGATCGCGCCATTGCACTCCAGCCTGGGTAACAAGAGCAAAAACTCTGTCTCAAAAAAAAAAAAAAAGAAAAGAAAAAAAGAAAGAAAGAAAAAGACTGGCATCTCAAAGATGGTGTGTAAAAAATAATAATCAAAAAAATTAGCAAGACTGGGCGAGGTAGCTCATGCCTATAATCCCAGCACTTTCAGAGGGCAAGGCGGGTGGATCACCTAAGGTCAGGAGTTCGAGACCAGCCTGGCCAACATGGTGAAACCCCATCTCTACTAAAACTACAAAAAATCAGCAGGGCGTGGTTGTGGGTGCCAGTAATCCCAGCTACTCAGGAGGCTGAGGCAGTAGAATCGCTTTAACTCAGGAGGCAGAGGTTGCAGTGAGCCAAGATCATCCCATTGCACTCCAGCCTGGGAAACAAGAATGAAACTCTGTCTCAAAAAAAAAACAAAAAATTAGCCGGGCACAGTGGCTCACGCCTGTAATCCCAGCACTTTGGGAGGTCGAGGCGGGTGGATCACGGTCAAGAGATCGAGACCATCCTGGTCAACATCGTGAAACCCCGTCTCTACTAAAAATACAAAAAATTAGCTGGGCACGGTGGCGCTTGCCTGTAATCCCAGCTGCTCAGGAGGCTGAGGCAGGAGAACTGCCTGAACCCAGGAGGCGGAGGTTGCGGTGAGCCGAGATCGCGCCATTGCACTCCAGCCTGGGTAACAAGAGCGAAACTCCGCCTCAAAAAAAAAAAAAAAAAAAATTAGCAAATATGTGGCACTTACTACCACTTTCCTATCTGCATCTCTGACAGCAGAGATAACTATTATGCCACTGAGTGCTGCTAAGCTCTGACATGGCTGCCATTATCTGTCTCCATGCAATATCCCCATAACCCACCTTCCCCCAGTGGATGCCACTGAAGGAGCTCAAGCAGGGAAAAGGCATCATCAGAATTCCCAATTAAAAAGAAACTGGGGTGCAGCAGCACACAACTGTAATCCCAGCACCTTGGGAGGCTGAGGTGGAAGGATCGCTTGAGCCCAGGAGTTTGAGACCAGCCTGGGCAACATGGCGAGACCCCTTCTCTACCAAAAAAATTAAGAAAAAGAAGCCCAGTGGCTGTGTAGGTACAAAGAGATTAGGTAGGAAGCTGTTCTAACAGTCTGGGCAAGAGGTGATGAGACCCTGATTTATATTTATGGCACTGGCAATGACAAGGGAAAAAGAAGAAAATATTAAAGACTAAAGAGGTTGGCTGGGCGCAGTACCTCATGCCTATAATCCCAGCATTTTGGGAGGCCAAGGCGGATGGATCAACTGAGGCCAGACTTCCAGACCAGGCTGGCAATCATGGGGGAAACCTCATCTCTATTAAAAATACAAAAATACGCTGGGCGCGGTGGCTCAAGCCTGTAATCCCAGCACTTTCGGAGGCCGAGGCGGGTGGATCAAGAGGTCAAGAGATCGAGACCATCCTGGTCAACATGGTGAAACCCCGTCTCTACTAAAAATACAAAAAATTAGCTGGGCATGGTGGCGCGTGCCTGTAATCCCAGCTACTCAGGAGGCTGAGGCAGGATAATTGCCTGAACCCAGGAGGTGGAGGTTGCGGTGAGCCGTGATCGCGCCATTGCACTCCAGCCTGGGTAACAAGAGCAAAACTCCATCTCAAAAAAAGAAAAAAAAAAACAAAAAACAAAAAAAAAAATACAAAAATTCGGCAAGGCACAGCGCCTGACACCTCTAATCCCAACAATTTGGGAGGATGAGGCAGGCAAATCACCTGGGAAACCAAGGTAGGAGAATCACTTGAACTCAGTCAGGGCTAGGCTGGAAAGCCTGGGTTAAGGGGAAGACAAAAAAAAAAAAAAAAAAAAACAAAGAATAAAGCAGGCATAAGACATTACCAAGGAAAACCCAACAGAAGTTTCTGCATAGGAAGCAAAGAGAGGAATTAAAAATAAGGCTGAAGGCTGAGTGACTGTAAAAATGACAGCCTGCCCTTCACCAAAATCAGGAAGAACAGCAGACAGTTTCGGGAGAATAGGGGGAAAGGGGAGAATAAAGACTTCCATGAAAAATATTTAAAGAGGGATAAGTGGCCAGGCATGGTGGCTCATGCCTGTAATCCCAGCACTCTGGGAGGCCAGTGCAGGCAATCACAAGGTCAGGAGTTCAAGACCAGCCTGACCAACATGGTGAAACCCTGTCTCTACTAAAAATACATAAATTGGCTAGGTGTGGTGGCACACACCTGTAATCCCAGCTACTTGGGGCTGAGGCAGGAGAATAGCTTGAACCAAGGAGGTAGAGGTTGTAGTAAGCCGAGAACATGCCACTGCACTCCAGCCTGGGTGACAAGTGAGACTCCGTCTCAAAAAAAAAAATTTTTTTTAATTAAAAATTTTAAAAAACAGACTGGGTGCGGTGGCTCACATCTACAATCCCAGCACTTTGGGAGGCTGAGGCAGGTGAATCACCCGAGGTCAGGAGTTCTAGACCAGCCTGACCAACATGGAGAAATCCCGTCTCTACTAAAAATACAAAATTAGCCAGGCATGGTGGCACACACCTCTAATCCCAGCTACTGGGGAGGATGAGGCAGGAGAATTGTTTGAATCCAGGAGGCAAAGGTTGCAGTGAACAGAGATGGCACCATTGCACTCCAGCCTGGGCACTAAGAGTGAAATTCCATCTCAAAAAAATTAATTAATTAATTTAATAAGGGATAAGTGCTAGAAAATCAATGTATCAATGAGCTAATCAGCAGTAGACATGTTTTGGACAGGAAGGCAGTATACTACTTATGAGTACAAGCTTTAGGATGAAATGGCCTGGTTCAGAATCCCAGCACTGCCACTTTCTATGTACCAAACATGAAATAAGTTACATAATTTCCCTAAACCTTGGTTCCCTCATTTATAAATGAGAATAATAATAGTATATATCTCATAAGATTGTTTTATAAATTAAGTAAAAAAAACCAACAAAGCATTTACCATAGTCCTTAGCACATGGTAAATTAGCTTTCAATAAATGCTAGAGATTTCCTTTAGCTATCCCATGATAAGACTTTTACCAGCTATGCTTTGGAGAGGCAGAGAAGCTAAATAATTTTATCCTAAAGAGTCAGAAAACTTCCCTTGAGTAAACCAGGACAGCAAAGAACTCCTTGAATTTTGAAATCAAGGAATTTGTATCTGAATTAGGACAATTAACATACCATTTCATATCCTAGGCCTTCTTCATTCCTGTCTATGGAACCATCACATCCTTAGGACAATGGGCTTTAAAAACATTTGCAGCTGGGCACAATGACTCACACCTGTAATCCCAGAACTCTGGGAGGCCCAGGTGGGTGGATCTCGAGGTCAGGAGATGAGACCATCCTAGACAACATGGTGAAACCCCATCTCTACTAAAATACAAAAAATTAGCTAGGCATGGTGGCGCATGTCTGTAGTCCCAGCTACTGAGGAGGCTGAGGCAGGGGTATCACTTGAACCTGGGAGGCAAAGGTTGCAGTGAGCCAAGATCGCACCACTGCACTCCAGCCTAGTGACAGAGCAAGTCTCCATCCAAAAAAAAAAAAAATTTTTACATAAATGTTCTTACTTAAAACAAAGTCTATTTTTATTTTAGTTCACTCACTTATTCAACCAGTATTTATTGTAAAACTATCAGTACAAAAATTTATGGGACAGGCATGGTGGCTCACACCTTAGGCTGTAGTGAGCAAGGATCGTGCCACTGCACTGCAGCCTGAATGACAGAGCAAGACCCAGTCTCAAACAAACAAAACAACTAAAAAATTGTGCTAAACATTATAGACGAAAAAAAAACTTTTTTTAAGACAGAGTCTCACTCTGTTGACAAGGCGGGCATGAGGTGGCATGATCTTTGCTCACTGAAACCTCCTCCTCCTGAGTTCAAGCAATTCTCCTGCCTCAGCTTCCCAAGTAGCTGGGATTACAACCTGCACCACCATGCTTGGCTAAATTTTGTATATTTCGTTCAAGCCATGCAGTTAGTGTCAGAGACTGAGCTGCAGCCCATCACCTTTGCTGATCTCGGTGTCCTTAGCAAGAAGCGTGAAAGTGTTAGAGTCTGAAGTCCTCCAGCTTTATTTAAAAGCCTGTCAGCTGCAAGAAGATGGTTTTAGAAATGTCTTATTCAGCACATCCTGAATCACATCTATCATCCTGCCCCACAGACCAATTTCTAACTCTCCCAGCCTATCCTCTCCTGGGAAATCCAAGCTTCACCCCTATGGTTCTTTCCTCTCTTTTGTCTTCAACATAGGGCCAGTTATTCATGACTAGTTCTTCAGTTAATTCCAATTCCTAGCTCATCCCAGAATACTCTTTTGCCCCCTTTCATCTTTGCATCTGTATTCACATACAAGTAATTTCTTTTGGCTGTATTCAGGGTGTTTCTTCTGATCCTATGTTCTGAGAGACCAGCCTGGGAAACGTGGCAAAACCCTGCTCTACAAAATATACAAAAATTAGCTGTGCAGGGTGGCATGTGCCTGTGGTCCCAGCTACTCCTGGGGCTGAGGTGGGAAGATCGCTTGAGCCTCGGCAGGTGAAGGTTGCAATAAGCAGGGATTGCACCACTGCACTCCAGCCTGGGCAACAGAGCAAGACCTTATTTAAAAAAAAAATAAAATAGAATGTTCTTATTAATTAAAGATAAACACTTAGTGTCAATGTCTAGGATCTAGCTTAAAATATGCCAACAGTCCAGGCATGGTGGCTCACGCCTATAATCCCAGTACTTTGGGAGGCCGAGGAGAACGATCACTTCAGGTCGGGAGTTCTAGACCAGGCTGACCAACACGGAAAAACCCTGTCTCTACTAAAAATACAAAAATTAGCTGGGCGTAGTGGCACGTGCCTGTAATCTCAGCTACTGGGGAGGCTGAGGCAGGAGAATTGCTTGAACCTGGGAGGTGGAGCTTGCAGTGAGCCGAGATTGTGCCATTGCACTCCAACCTGGGCAACAAGAGCGAAAATCCATGTTGGCCATCCTGGTCTCCAACTCCTGACCTCAGGTGATCCGCCCACCTCAGCCTCCCAAAGTGCTGGGATTACAGGCATGAGCACCATGCCCAGCCAGTTTTATATATTTTAGGGAAACATAAAACATCAATCAATATCTGTGAAGTATACATCAGTTCTGTCCAGAAAGGTAGGACAACTATAGTGGGGGAGGGGAGAGGCATTACAGATCATAGATTAAAAGATTTTCTGAGGCCAGGCATGGTGGCTCACGCCTGTAATCCCAGCACTTTGGGAGGCCGAGGCAGGTGGATCACGAGGTCAGGAGATCGAGACCAGCCTGGCCAAGATGGTGAAACCCCATCTCTACTAAAAATACAAAAATTAGGTGAGGGCAGTGGTGGGTTCCTGTAATCCCAGCTATTCAGGAGGCTGAGGCAGGAGCATCACTTAAACCCAGGAGGAAGAGGCTGCGGTGAGCCGAGATCAAACCACTGTACTCCAGCCTGGGCAACAGAGCAAGACTCAGTCTCAAATTAAAAAAAAAAAAAAGGGTTTTCTGATTGGCAATTGGTTGAAAGGGTAATCATCTAAAAACCTGGAATGAATACAAAGGAGTATCTGGGATCGCCAAAATGGCTCACATCTGTAATCCTAGCACTTTGGGAGGCTGAAGCGGGCAGAACACTTGAGGTACATGAATCACTTGAGGCCAGGAGTTCAAGACCACCCTGACCAACATGGCAAAACCCTGTCTCTAAAAAAAATACAAAAGTTAGCCAGGCATGGTGGCACATACCTTTCAGTCCAATAAAGCATTTTAAAATTAAGATATGCGGCCGGGCGCGGTGGCTCAAGCCTGTAATCCCAGCACTTTGGGAGGCCGAGGTGGGTGGATCACGAGGTCAAGAGATCAAGACCATCCTGGTCAACATGGTGAAACCCCGTCTCTATTAAAAATACAAAAATTAGCTGGGCATGGTGGCGTGTGCCTGTAATCCCAGCTACTCAGGAGGCTAAGGCAGGAGAATTGCCTGAGCCCAGGAGGCGGAGGTTGCGGTGAGCCGAGATCGCGCCATTGCACTCCAGCCTGGGTAACGAGCGAAACTCCATCTCAAAAAAAAAAAAAAAAATTAAGATATGCATACTTGGAAGGCTGAGGCAAGAGAATTACTTGAACCTGGGAGTTCGAGGAACCTACCTCTGGGAGGCAGAGGCTGCAATGAGCAGAGATTGCATCAAAAGACTAGGTGTGGTGGCTCAGGCTTGTAATCCCAGCACTTTGGGAGGCCAAGGCCAAGGTTCAAGCAATTCTCTTGCCTCAGCCTTCTGAGTAGCTGGAATGAAAGGTGTGTGCCACCATGGCTGGCTAACTTTTGTATTATTTTTAGGGACAGAGTTTAGCCATGTTGGCCAGGGTGGTCTCGACCTCCTGGCCTCAAGGTGGATCACGAGGTCAGGAGTTCAAGACCAGCCTGACCAGATGGTAAAACCCCACCTCTACTAAAAATTAAAAAAAACAGCTGGGCGCGGTGGTATGCACCTGTATTCCCAGGTACTGAGGAGGCTGAGACAGAATTGCTTGAACCTGGGAGGCAGAGGTTGCAGTAGGCCCAGATGGCACCACTGCACTCAAGCCTGGGTGACAGAGCAAGACTGTCTCAAAAAAAAAAGAAACGAAATGAAGTGAGTGTCTGAGTTAAGACCAGGGATAGTGGAGACCAAGGTTCTTATTATGTAGATGAAGTCTTAAAGGTGGTGCCCTTAGAGACAACAGATGGTAAATGTTTCCTTTTCAGACCTTTAAAAGGTACTAGACTCTCAGGTAATCTCTTCAGGACTGGGAGGGCCTGGAAGGGAAAAGATCTAGTTGTGTTCATAGAGATTTTTTTACAGATGCAAATTTTCCACCACAAAAGATGGTTCTGCAAATTTCAAAATACAGCAAAGAAATACATTTTGGGGTAAAATATTTTCTTCATCTGTCTTTCTTTTTTTTTTCCCTCCCGAGACTTCCGCTCTTATTGCCCAGGCTGGAGGGCAATGACACCATCTTGGCTCACTGCAACGTTCACTGCCCAGGTTCAAGGGATTCTCCTGCATCCCAAGTAGGTAGGATTACATGAGTATGCCACCACACCCAGCTAATTTTGTATTTTTAGTAGATAGGGTTTCACCATGTTGGCCAGGCTGGTCTTGAACTCCTGACCTCAGGTGATCTACCTCCCAAAGTGCTGCAATTACAGGTGTGAGCCACCACGCTCAGCCAGAGATACCTTTCATGAGAGAAAAAGCTGATCAATGCAGCAAACTTCACTGTTGTCTTATTTTTAGAAATTGCCACAGCTACTCCAACTTTCAGCAATCACCACCCTGATCAGTCAGCAGCCATCAATGTCTAGGCAAGACTCTCAACCAGCAAAAAGATTACAAGTCCTGAAGGCTAAGGTGACTGTTAACATTTTTTGGCAATAAAGCATTTTAAAATTAAGGTATGCACACTGCTTTTTTAGACATAATGCTATTACGCTCTTAATAGACTACAGTATGGTGTTAACATACTTTTTTTTCCTCTAAGATGGGCTCTTGGTCTGTTGCCCAGGCCACAGTGCAGTGGTGCAATCATAGCATACCGCTGCCTTGAACTCCTGGGCTGGCAAGTGATTCTTCCACCTCAGCCTCCAGAGTAGCTAGGACTAAACAGGTATACACTGCAACACTCAGATACTTTTTTAAAACTTTTTTGTAGAGACAGGGTCTTGTTATGCTGCCCAAACTGGTCTTGAACTTCTGGCCTCAAGTGATCCTCCCCTCTCTACCTCTCAAAGTACTGGGATTACAGGCATAAGCCACTATACCAAGCCTGTAAACATAACATATATGTACTGGGAAACCAAAAAATGTGTTTAACAGGCTTTATTGCTCTATATGCTTGATTGCAATGGTCTAGAACTGAACCTGCAATATCTCCAAAGCATGCCTGTATACGGTATGTGAGCTGCTATAATAATTATTATTAAAACCAAAGTTAAAATTCCTAATAGTCAAAAAATTCTCACAAATCAACAAAATAAACCGGGCCGGGCGCGGTGGCTCAAGCCTGTAATCCCAGCACTTTGGGAGGCCGAGGCGGGTGGATCACGAGGTCGAGAGATCGAGACCATCTTGGTCAACATGGTGAAACCCCGTCTCTACTAAAAATACAAAAAACTAGCTGGGCGTGGTGGCGCGTGCCTGTAATCCCAGCTACTTAGGAGGCTGAGGCAGGAGAATTGCCTGAGCCCAGGAGGCGGAGGTTGTGGTGAGCCGAGATCGCGCCATTGCACTCCAGCCTGGGTAACAAGAGCGAAACTCCGTCTCAAGAAAAAAATAAAAATAAAAATAAAAAAAATAAACCAGCCAAAAAGTTGACAAAGGACAAGAAATGAATACATACATGAAATAAACACATGAAAAGATGTTCATCCTCTTCAATAAGGAAATGTAAATAAAAATTAGTTACCTAGGCTTCAAATTGGCAAAGATTCAAAATATTGATTCCTAGCCAGGCATGGTAGCTCACACCTGTAATCCCACACTCTGGTAGGCCAAGTGGGATCGTATGAGCCCAGGATACCAGCCTGGGCAATACAGTGAGACTTCATCTCTACAAAAAAATGGACACGGTGGTGAGCACCTGTAATCCCAGCTACTCAGGAGGCTGAGGTGGAAAGATCACTTAAACCCAGGGGACAGAGGTTATAGTGAGCTGTGATCATGCCACTGCACTGCAGCCTGGGAAACAGAGTCAGACCCTGTCTTTAAAACAAAAATAAATAAATAAATAGATTCCCATTCTAGCAAGTATTGCTAGATACCTAGGTAAATAAATAAATAAAAGTATTGATAAAGTTCAGTGCTAGGGGAGAAATATAAATTGATACAAACTGTTGACAGTCATTTAATAATATCTAACAAAATTTTAAACATGCATAACATTTGACACAGAAATTCTACTTACAGAAATGTATCCTGCAGGCCAGGTGCGGTGGCACAAGCCTGTAATCCCTGGACTGTGAGAGGCTGGCCAACATGGAGAAAACCTGTCTCTACTAAAAATACAAAATTAGCCAGGCATGATGGCATGCACTCGTAGTCCCAGCTACTTGAGAGGCTGAGGCAGGAGAATAGCTTGAACCCAGGAGGTGGAGGTTGCAATGAGCCTAGATCATGCCACTGCATTCCAGCCAGGGCAACAGAGCAAGACGTCTCCAATCAATCAATCAATCAATCAATCATTATCCATTCCCAGCAGGTGGCAGCTCACTAGACACTTCTTTTTTTTTTTTTTTATAGACAGGGTTTCACCATGTTGGTCAGGCTGGTCTTGAACTCCCGACCTCAGGTGATCCGCCCGCCTTGGCCTCCAAAGTGCTTGGATTACAGGTGTGAGCCACCGCGCCCGGCCGACACATCTTTACATATGAGGACAAAGCACTCAGAGCAGTCAACAGCCTGCAGAAGAGCAGATAATACCAATGAAAAATTGTCACATTTTCTCCCAAAGAAAATGTTTGCAAGACATTTTCTTGCCAAAAAAAAGCAAATAATAGCCCTCCAGCCTCAAAATTATGAACAAATGAATAAGCAACACATTTTCATAACAAAGTGTTGCCTTTAACTACATGGAAATACAAAGGCAGAGGTACTGCTTCAGCTAGGATCAGAGGCAGCCATGAAGTCAGAACTCTCATCACACCACTAGCTCCACAACGAATGGTTTCCTGTTATTTCATAAGCAGAGGTCATTCATTTGTTCACTCAACAAACATTTGCCAAGTAGCTACCCTGTGCCAAAAATGGTCAGGTGCTGGGATATAAACAAGACAAGGTCCTGCCTTCAAGTAGATAATAAACTAGGCATAGGAAACACACAAAAATACCAAAACATGGTAAAAAGGAATTTGAGGAAAAAAAATAAAATAATTTTTAAAAAATACCAAAACTTAGCAGGACAGTGTGATTATAAAAGCTTGCATAGACTGCAATGTCATACGGAAGAGTGGCATTCTGCTGAACCTTGAGGGAATCAAGGAAGCCTTTTATTAAGAGAAGGTGGTGCCTGAACTCCTGGTGCAAGCCTTAGAGCAGGCGTCCCCAAACTTTTTACACAGAGGGCCAGTTCACTGTCCCTCAGACCATTGGAGGGCTTCTCACTGACCACCAATGAAAGAGGTGCCCCTTCCTGAAGTGCGGCTGGGGGCCAGATAAATGGCCTCAGGGGGCTGCATGCAGCCCGCGGGCCGTAGTTTGGGGATGCCTGCCTTAGAGTCAGCCAAGCTGTAGAATGGACAGGGAAATTAGCAGAAGAAATAGCCTGGGAATGCTGGGACCTTCAAGGAGTTCAGTATAACTGAGTCTTAAGTGCCAGAGGAATTGTGGCAGAGAAAAAACTAGAAAGGAAGATAAAGGGGCAAGGTCATAAAGGTCCTTATGAGATGCTGAATCAGAGACAGGACAGGGTCTAGATGTCTGAGACCCAGAAGTATATTATTTACTCTTAACTGGAATTAAACACCACTGGAATGGAGAGGGCATTTGACTAGGGCAAGAATGGAAGAGATTAAGGACCAGTTATTTCAAATCACTTCTGGCCTCTACTTATTTTTCTCCTGAATATTAGTGGGACGTTTTTTCCCTTTCTTATTGGGAAAAAATAAAACTGAAGACTTCTATAACGAAGTCTGTGAGCCGTCTGTTCATCAAAAACATGTCTGAACAGAGTGCTAGATTCTACCAAAGTAGCCCCAATTAAAGAAGATGACAAATCTCTCCTGCATCTGGAGAATTCCTGGCAAAAACACCAAAGCCAGGTCTCTGGTGCCAGCAGAAGAAAGCTAGAGAAATGTTCTGATCAGGGGCCATATAGAACACAATGATGCCTGGTACACACCAGTGTTCTGTCAATGAGACAAGAACATGCCAAACAATTACCTCCTGGCTTCTCCATACAAACTGTCAGGAAAAAAACCTTCTACTGCCAGGAATGAACTTGGACTTTATAGTACGGACTCCTGCGTACCAGCACTGAATAAAGATATCCTCAAAATTCCCTCACCTGTCCAGAGCACCAGCAGGTACAGACAGTTGCCTTCCTCACCTGACATGGAAACTGAGCCCCTGAACCCTGCACAGCACCACAGCACTCAACCACATTCCTACTACTACTACTACTAAGATTAGAGGTCCTATATAATAACACACATTAACTACTACTAACAGCCAGCACTGACCACCCTCAGAGCTCAAGACCCTCATCTCCATGCCTCAATGCAACCTGCAAAGAACATTATATAAGGCCCATTTTACAGATGGAAAAACAAAACAAAACCAAAGCTCAGAGAGGTTAACTGCTTATCCAGGGTCAAAAATTGAGCAAGAAAAAGTAAGATGACTCCAAAAACCAAGTTCTTCCCATTGTACTAGGCACTTCTCTCAGACTTTTTCTGAAGAAATAGAAAACTCTGCCGGGCGCGGTGACTCAAGCCTGTAATCCCAGCACTTTGGGAGGCCGAGGCGGGTGGATCACGAGGTCAAGAGATCGAGACCATCCTGGTCAACATGGTGAAACCCCGTCTCTACAAACAATACAAAAAAATTAGCTGGGCATGGTGGCACGTGCCTGTAATCCCAGCTACTCAGGAAGCTGAGGCAGGAGAATTGCCTGAACCCAGGAGGTGGAGGTTGCGGTGAGCCGAGATCGCGCCATTGCACTCCACCCTGGGTAACAAGAGGGAAACTCCGTCTCAAAGAAAAAAAGAAAAAGAAAAAGAAAAAAGAAAACTCAGCCTTATTTCCAAGAGTTTCTGAAGTTGATCCATTTAACTAAGAGGTGGCCAAAAAGGTGTCTTTGGCCGGGCATGGTGGCTCACGCCTGTAATCCAAGCACTCTAGAGGCCAAGGCGGGCAGATCACCTGAGGTCGGGAGTTCAAGACCAGCCTGACCAACGTGGTGAAACCCGGTCTTAAAAAAAATTTTTTTAATTTTAAAAAAAGTGTCTTTACGAAATCACCTTGCCTCCAAGGCAACAAATAAACAAGTTTTTATTTTCTTTGATAAAGCGAATAGTCCAGATGGAAAATGAAAGATATTTTGAAGAATTTATTTATAATCAAAATGCCTTGATTTTACATTTCTTCATTTATTTTTGCCCAAGATATATACAGAGAAATTGAGAAGACAGCAAAAGGCAGAATTTCATTTTACTAGATCTTGAATGACGAGTAATAAAGCAAAAAAAATTCAGATTTACATTATATTTTCTGCAGTGAAAATTAAGAGGCAAGTGACGGCCGGGCGCGGTGGCTCACGCCTATAATCCCAGCACTTTGGGAGGCCGAGGCGGGTGGATCACAAGGTCAAGAGATCGAGACCCCATCTTGGTCAACCAGGTGAAACCCCGTCTATACTAAAAATACAAAAATTAGCCCGGTGTGGTGGTGCACACCTGTAGTCCCAGCTACTCGGGAGGCTGAGGCAGGAGAATTGCTTGAACCCAGGAGGCGGAGGTTGCAGTGAGCCGAGATCGTGCCATTGCACTCCAGCCTGGGTAACAACAGCGAAACTCCGTCTAAAAAAAAAAAAAAAAAAAATGCAAGAGGCAAGTGACTACAAAAAGACTGAGCCTTACCTCAGTCTTACTCCTTCTTTTCCAAGGGACAGCACTCCAAGTGATCAGGAGACACTCCCAGCCTACATACAGTGAACCAGACATAGAGGATAAGCAATGACTTCATGCTCCCAAAACCACAGTGGGAAGGAGTGTGATGGCTTCCTGGGGAACCTGAACACATATAGTATTTATAAATCACTGCTCATTGAGACACACACACCAAAACAAAATGTTTTACCTGTGGTTTGTCTGCAGGAGTACTTAAATTTAACAGGTGTATAAAATAATGCAAAAATAGGCCGGGCGCGGTGGCTCAAGCCTGTAATCCCTGCACTTTGGGAGGCCGAGGCGGGTGGATCACGAGGTCAAGAGATCGAGACCATCCTGGTCAACATGGTGAAACCCCGTCTCTACTAAAAATACAAAAAATTAGCTGGGCATGGTGGCGTGTGCCTGTAATCCCAGCTACTCAGGAGGCTGAGGCAGGAGAATTGCCTGAACCCAGGAGGCGGAGGTTGCAGTGAGCCGAGATCGCGCCATTGCACTCCAGCCTGGGTAACAAGAGTGAAACTCCGCCTCAAAAAAAAAAAAAAAAAGCAAAAATAATCCCATACTAAAATGAACTCACAGTGATAGCTAAACTTATTCCATAGAAATGTTAGGATAGGGCCGGGCGCGGTGGCTCAAGCCTGTAATCCCAGCACTTTGGGAGGCCGAGGTGGGTGGATCACGAGGTCGAGAGATCGAGACCATCCTGGTCAACATGGTGAAACCCCGTCTCTACTAAAAATACAAAAAATTAGCTGGGCATGGTGGCGCATGCCTGTAATCCCAGCTACTCAGGAGGCTGAGGCAGGAGAATTGCCTGAACCCAGGAGGCGGAGGTTGCGGTGAGCCGAGATCACGCCATTGCACTCCAGCCTGGGTAACAAGAGCGAAACTCCATCTCAAAAAAAAAAAAAAAAAAAAGGAATGTTAGGATAATTGTCACATTAATGTTAACATTAAATGTTAAGATAATTGTTTATAATTAATACATTATAAAAACTTTATTCAATGGTTTTACCAATTAAAAGTTTGGTATACCTCAGTAACTTCTTTCTTCATAGACCTATAGCCACCTCTAAACCAGGAACTACCACTATCAAAATGTTAAAAATATCATCAGCATTGTGGAGGTGCCCAAAGCATGCCTGGCATAATGTAATAAATGTTGGTTTATAAAAGAATAAATGTAGAGAGAGAAAGAATACTACTTTTTTTTTTTTTTTTGAGTCAAGTCTCACTTCATCACCCAGGCTGGAGTGTAGTGACACAGCTGACTGTAACCTCTGCTTCCCAGGTTCAAGTGATTCTTGTGCCTCCCTCAGCCTCCCAAGTACCTGGGACTATAGGCATGTGCCACCATGCCCAACTAATTTGTGTATTTTTAGTAGAGACAGGGTTTCACCATGCAGGCTTGAACTCCTGACCTCATGTGATCCACCTGTCTCGGCCTCCCGAAGTGCTGGGATTACAGGTGTTAGCCACCACACCCAGCCAAGAGAGAAAGAATACCACTGAAGAAAAATAATCATTTAAAACTTAAGGAAAAAAAAATATTGTTTACAATAATGAGAACTATCAGTCCAACTACAAACAGAATTACCTAACATCGCACTTGAAAATTTTTACTAGACTCCAGTTAGACTATACTTCCTACCACTCTAAACTCAGAAGGTACAATGATTCCGATACTGTTTTTGTTCATGTAGCGTTCTCTTTAATATCTCACCTACAGATAACACAGCAACTTTTGCCTGAATAATACATACAGAGCTCTGGCCCACAGCTGCAACCCTCAGAGTTGGAGTTTGCACACTATCTTTCAATGATACAGATTGTCACAGGGAGACAGTGTACATGCCAAGTTCATTGAAGATAGATAATAATTCTAGTGAAGACAGTGTCCTGTGAGAGTAAACAAGGATGCTGAAATGAGAGTCACTAAGATTGAACAAATTTAACATACTTCATGGCAGTAAGAGAAAATGAAATTTAAAGGATTTAAGGATGGAAAGAGCATTTAATAACATAAATGTTAGGGTTTCTGTATCCTTCTTTAGTGTTGCATACATTAAACAATGGCACACAAATTAGTGAAAACAAGCCTTTAAATTAATTTAGATTTATAAGAATTGGACTGAAAATGCCTGGAACTTACAAGTATGATGAAGTCTAAGTTTGCCTATCATTACAAACAATAGCCACAGTGCTAAAAAGAAAGTATGAGTCACAATTCAAAAACAACAGAAGAAAGAAAAAATTGAACAGAGAAAAGCTTTGGATCCAAATACCACAGAGAATTTTCGTTACTTAAAATGTTGTCAATGACAGCCACCACTCTGACTTGGAGTAAGAAAGGTCCACGCTGTCCTCAACATGGGAACAAACTCATCCAGCCTCACATAACTCTTCCAGTTGCATCCACCTCAATGTTCGGCCACCAATATAGTCAGCCACATTCCCTAGGAAGCAAAAGGAATCCTAACAGATCTGAGTCACCCACTCCCACGCAGTAAGAGGTCATTCTCCATCAGGAAGCCCACTCTGCAAAGTTTCCTTGTTCATCTCCTCAGGCTGCCACCACCATGGCCCTTTACATAAAGCTGATTCTCCCATCTCAGTCGACTATCAACTCTCCTCTACACTCCTCAAACCACAACTCCCACCAGCCTCATCCTAACGACAAGACAGCTAGCGCTACTCACCGTGTGTCACTACTCACTCCTGTGATAAGTTCCTTGTCTGAGAACCACTCCTTGTCAGGGTGCATCAGAGCCCCGGAGGATTCGGCTCTCTGCTTAACTCTCCTGTGCCCAGCAGGGCTCCTGCCTTTCCAGGAACTAATCACCAGTTACCTCGGAGAAGCTAAACTCTCAATGCCTCTTCTACCCCAGCCCGACCCCTATCTGCCAAATTCCCAGACCACAGGAAAGTGGGTCGGGGAGACGCAATCCAGATGCGCTTTAGGGATTAGACACACAGAAGCCCCTAAAAATCCAAATACTTCCCCTACCCCACACCGCGCTCTGGTCATCCACCGGCCGCCAGCATCCAGCGCCATGAACGCACGGAGACCACAGTTAAGTCCCCGTGTCCCTATGACTCCCTTCCCCGGCTACGAAATCCTCAAATATCAAGCCACTGAGGCCCCAAAGTCGAGGCCCAAGACCCCCGCCAAGCCTCTGGCCACTGGAGTTTCCCGGGTTGGACCCCGTGCCTCGAAGGCCCAGGCCGCTGGGTCCATCTAGCTGCCCAGAGCCACTGCATGCCAGGAGCCCAGGCCGCGTCCCCAGTCCGTCCCCATTGTTGCGGGACCCTGCGGCCCTGGCCGGGAGCGAGGGACCGGCACCGGCTCTCACCTCCTGCGCCGCGACTCCGGGCCGCGCCGGACCGCGCAGGGCCGAGGAACCTCACGTTCCGCTGCGCCCGCCAAGGCAGAGTCTGCGGCGGCGGGGGCGGGGGCGGCGGCTGAGGCGGGAAGCAGCCGGCCAGGCCCGGGCGCCGCGGGCTGGCTCTAGCCAAGCGTCGGTCTCCACCGGCGGCGGCGCTCGCCAGCCTCCGCTCGCGGTCCGCGCCAGAAAGTGTCCCCCTCCCGGCCCGCGCGCCCGACCGCACGGACGGGAACCAGAGCCGCGGAGAGGAAAGTTCCGCTGAGAGCCGACTAAAGGCCGTTCAGCTACGCGGGGTGTAAGGCGATTCCAGCCTGGATAGGACCTTTTCTGGAGTGAATGCCGCATGGGAATCCCAAGCCAGAAGCTGCCTGAGAGTGGTTCTACGGGTGGGTCCAACGGAATGGTTTTGCAACTCGCCAGCCATTTAGCGTCTCAATTGAGCCTCAGCTTCTCCTCATTTCTCATTGGGAATAATAATCTAGGCGGTTTGTTAGATTGAATGAAGTGATGCAAATACCTAGCAGAAATAAGGAGCGCTACACTGGGGTACGATCGTTACTGATGCTGTCAAGGCTACTACAACTATTGCCTCCAACTTAGGTTGTGCTCAGTCCTCAAGGACCCCTGAAATTATGCGCACCATATAGCTCTTCCTTTTCCACCCTTGGTCCTGTTGGAAACCATCCTGTTTCCTGTTAACTGAAGCGGTCTTCGGAATTCTCTGGAAGAGAAGCAGAGGCAAAAGGGGGCTTTCTTAATTGTTGACACTCCAGTGGAGGTTAAGGATGCAGGTTCTCCTTACTCAAGCTGGGAATTACTGCCATGTGGGCTCCAGTTACTGATGGGACTGTATCAGCTGTCTCCGCTGTAGCCTCAGGTTCTCTTCTCCTCCTCCCAAGAAGTGAATATTGACAAAATGATTTTTTTAATTACGAAAGTGTATCTTTCTTTGAAGGTTTTGTATTTTACTCACAAAATCAAGAGGATAACAATTCCTTTCTCGTCCCCACTTCCCTTTTCTTCTAGGCCTTCACACCTCTAAGACACCAGATGCAGTTATTTTTGGAGCAAACTGTCGATGGGAATTTAGATCTGCAGAAGGTGTTTTAAAAAAAAAAAAATCATAGTTTTCAGGTGTTCTCAAATTTCCCATTTTTACATACCCCCTTGGCTTCTGAGACACATATATGCCTGAATTGCCATTTATATTATTATTATTATTTTGCAGAAAGTGATTTATTTAAGTAAAGAAAGAAAAAGGAGAGGAAGAGAGAAAGCTTCCGAGAGAGAGAGAGAGAGAGAGAGAGAGAGAGAGAGAGAGAGAGAGAGAGACGGCGGAGGGGGGGGAACCCCAGAGGGGAAATCCCTCCATTTATATTATTTTCTGGAGGTAATTAAAGGGCTCTGCCTGTCGAAAGGCACTTTGCTATCTGATATGGATCTGTACCCCCACTCATATCTCATGTTGAATTGTAATCTCCAGTGTTGGAGATTGGGGTCTGGCAGGAGGTGATGGGATCTTGGGGTTAGATCCTTCATGAATGGTTTAGCACCCTCCCTTTGGTTCTCTTCTGGTGATGGTGAGTTCTCACAAGATCTGGTTGTTTAAAAATGTATGGCGCCGGCCAGGCACGGTGGCTCACACCTATAATCCCAGCACTTTGGGAGGTCAAGGCCAGTGGATCACCTGAGGTTAAGAGTTTGAGACCAGCCTGGCCAACATGGCAAAACTCTATCTCTACTAAAAATACAAAAATTAGCCAGGCATGGTGGGGCATGCCTGTAATCCCAGCTACCTGGGAGGCTGAGGCAGGAGAATCACTTGAACCTAGGAGGCAGAGGTTGCAGTGAGCCAAGATTGTGCCACTGCACTCCAGCCTGGGCAGCAGTATGACTCTGTCTGAAAAAAAAAAAAAAAGGATATGGCACCTCTCCCCACTTCTCTTTTCCTCCTACTCCAGCCTTGTGAGGTGCTCGTTCTCCTTTTGCTTCCATCATAAATGTAAGTTTCCTGAGTCCTCCCCTTAAGCCCAGCGGATGCCAGCATCATGCTTTCTGTACAGCCTGTGGAACCATGAGCCAATTAAACCTCTTCTTTATAAATTACTCAGTGTCAGGCATTTCTTTATAGCAGTGTGAGAACAGACTAATAGAGTATCCTTTCTGGAAACAGCAGGCTCATGGATTAGGAAGCAGCACAGTTGGCCTGGTGTAGCGGCTCACCCCTGTAATCCCAGCACTTTGGGAGGCCAAGGCGGGTGGATCACGAGGTCAAGAGATCGAGACCATCCTGGTCAACATGGCGAAACCCCGTCTCTACTAAAAATACAAAACATTAGCTGGGCATGGTGGCGCGTGCCTGTAATCCCAGCTACTCAGGAGGCTGAGGCAGGAGAATTGCCTGAACCCAGGAGGCGGAGGTTGCGTTGAGCCGAGATCGCGCCATTGCACTCCAGCCTGGGTAACAAGAGCGAAACTCCGTCTCAAAAAAAAAAAAAAAGAAAGAAAGAAAGAAAGCAGCAGAGTCAAAGCCTCTAGAGCAGGCATCCCCAAACTTTTTACACAGGGGGCCAGTTCACTGTCCCTCAGACTATTCAAGGGCCACCACATACTGTGCTCCTCTCACTGACCACCAATGAAAGAGGTGCCCCTTCCTGAAGTGCGGCAGGGGGCCGGATAAATGGCCTCAGGGGGCTGCATGCGGCCCGCGGGCGTAGTTTGGGGACGCCTGCTCTAGAGGTTCTCTGCTTCCTCAAGTAAGAGGAACTTCATCCTAGATTCTTCAAAGGCAAAGGGTGCCTCAAAAGCCGGTTCCAGCCAAGGGCAGTGGCACATTTCCATAGTCCCAGCTTTCTCAGAAAGCTGAAGCAAGAGGCTCACTTGAGCCCGGAATTCAAGTTCAGCTTGGGCAATATAGCAAGGCACTGTCTCTTAAAAAAATAAATAAAAATTTTAAAAAGTTGGTTAACTTCTCTCAAGGAGCCTGAGGTCAAATTAGCATTCTGACCCTTTCCAGCTTCACAGTTTGCATTTCACCCATTTGGACTCAGCTGGGACTCCCTGGGTGACACATAGAGCAGATTTGGCCTCAGCAGTTGAAACAGGTTCACATGAGAGCCCCAGAGACTACCAAAGAGAGGAGAAAGAAACCAGTAAGGTCAGCCAGATATTTAAAAAATACAGTCCTATTGTTAATCCCCCCCACCCTCTTCCCCGCCCCCTGCCCAATAAAAGACTTAAGGCACAACCACCAAAACATCAGCACTTACCTTTCTCAGGTCACTAAAGTTGGAGAAACAAAGGCCAGAGCTAGCTCCTCTGGTGATGGAAACCCGTTCCATTCCCTCCTCCCAGGATGCCATTGCCCTCCTGTAACATCTGTTTCCTCACCCTCCCAGAGTTTCCCTGACTACTTGGATGATGTCGTGCCCTCACAACGACCTCTGAGATTCATGGTACCCCCAAATTCATCTGTAAAAAGATGAGTTCTATTAGGGGGGAAGTCCCTAGAGTGATTTACGCATATAACTGCCTATTGACAGCTATACCTTTAAGTGAGTTTAAAAGATCTGGGACTGTCCTTCTGGGATTAGGCAAAACTCACCAGGGACTTGTTGATTAATCAGAAACTAGAACGAGGCTTTCTTCATCACCATGAAAACACACATGAAAAAACACCATCTTCATTTTATCTTTCCCATCTCCTCTTTATTCCATGAGAGTTAGCTCAATCCTGCATCCACCAACCACACTTATGGCCCTCTCATACTTCTGAATGCCAAAGCCATGATCACTCTGAACCACATTCCAAGGTAACAATAAAGAGTTGTATTGCTTTATTCAACAGTCATCCCATTCTTGGGACTTTTTTTTACCTTTTGCTTGTATACCACTCATCACCCAGATTATAATGTCCTAGGAGATATTTTAAAAATTGACCCCAGTGCCAGGCGCGGTGGCTCAAGCCTGTAATCCCAGCAGTTTGGGAGGCCGAGACGGGTGGATCACGAGGTCAAGAGATCGAGACCATCCTGGTCAACATGGTGAAACCCCGTCTCTACTAAAAATACAAAAAATTAGCCGGGCATGGTGGCACGTGCCTGTAATCCCAGCTACTCAGGAGGCTGAGGCAGGAGAATTGCCTGAACCCAGGAGGTGGAGGTTGCGGTGAGCCGAGATCGCGCCATTGCACTCCAGCCTGGGTAACAAGAGCGAAACTCCGTCTCAAAAAAAAAAAAAAAAAAAAAAATCCTATGGAGGGTGACTGGGAGCGGTGGCTCACGCCTGTAATCCCAGCACTTTGGGAAGCCGAGGCAAGCAGATCACGAGGTCAGGAGTTCGAGATCAGCCTGGCTAACACGGTGAAACCTCGTCTCTACTAAAAATACAAAAATTAGCCGGGTGTTTGGCATGTGCCTGTAGTCCCAGCTACTTGGGAGGCTGAGGCGGAAGAATCGCTTCAACCCAGGAAGCGACGGTTGCAGTGAGCTGAGACTGCGCCACTGCGCTCCAGCCTGACAACAGAGCAAGACTCAAGGTCTCAAAAATAAATAAATAAATATACAAAAAATGAGCAGGGTGTTGTGCTGCCCACCTGTAGTCCCAGCTAGTCAGGAGGGTGAGGCAGGAGAATTGCTTGAACCCCAGAGGCAGAGGTTGCAGTGATCCAAGATTGCACCACTGTACTCCAGCCTTGAAGACAGAACCAGACTCCATCTAAAAAAAAAAAAAAAAAAAAAAAAAAAAAAAAGACCTTATGTTATATTAGTTTTACCACAGTTTTTTTTTTTTTTTTTTTTTTTTTTTTTGAGACGGAGTTTCGCTCGTTACCCAGGCTGGAGTGCAATGGCGCGATCTCGGCTCACTGCAACCTCCGCCTCCTGGGTTCAGGCAATTCTCCTGCCTCAGCCTCCTGAGTAGCTGGGATTACAGGCACGCGCCACCATGCCCAGCTGATTTTTCATATTTTTAGTAGAGACGAGGTTTCACCATATTGACCAGGATGGTCTCGATCTCTTGACCTCGTGATCCACCCGCCTCGGCCTCCCAAAGTGCTGGGATTACAGGCTTGAGCCACCGTGCCCCGCCTACCACAGTTTTAAAGAAAAGGAAACTGAAGCTCAGAGTGATTGAGTTACATGAAATCTTACAGCCAGTAACTGGTGGAACCAGAAATTGAACCCAGTTCTCTGAATTCAAATAGAGCATATGTTACACAGTGAGAAAGTAGGTGCATTTATTTACTTACTTCAGGGGTAAATGACTGTTATCCTGGTGCCTTTCTCTTTCTCTCTCTCTCTCTCTCTCTCTTTCTCTCTCTTTTTTTTTTACTTCTTTCTTTCTTTCAAAGACAGGATCTTCATCACCCAAGCTGGAGTACAGTGGCATGATCATAGCTCACTACAAGCTTGACTTCTTGGGTTCAAGTGATCCTCTCATCTCAACAACCTCCTTAGTACCTGGAACTACAGGTGTACAGCACTACATCCAGCTAATTTTTTTATTTTTTGTGGAGACAAGGTCTCACTATGCTGGTGCTGGTGTTTTTCTGAGAGCAGGTAAGGGAGGAGGGACGATGCCTTCTGCATAGTAGGTACACCGTTTCTGTTTTTCTGAGGAAGGAAGGAGCAATGATTCCCACTGGTAAGGCTCTGAGGCCTGGAGAGAACTTAGGATGCATAGCAGGGGACATAACTCCCACAAAGCAATGAAAGGATCTTCCTTAGGGATAGCAGGGAGGAACTAGCTCCTTTCACATGCTGTATGACCTTGGTCAAATTACTTAAGCTCCCTGAGGTAGGTTCTTCATCTGTAAAATAGCTTGCAGTGGTGAGAAATGGGGAAATGCCTATAAACCTTTTTTTTTTTTTTAAGATGTAGTCTCACTCTGTCACCCAGGTGGGAGTGCAGTGGTGCGATCTCACCTCACTGCAACCTCTGCCTCCCAGGTTCAAGCAATTCTCCTGCCTCAGTTTCCTGAGTAGCTGGGATTACAGGCATTTGCCACCATGCCTAGCTAATTTTTTTGTATTTTTAGTAGAGACAGGGTTTCACCATATCGACCAGGCTGGTCTCAAACTCCTGACCTTGTGATCTGCCTGCCTCAGCCTCCCAAAGTGCTGGAATTACAGGTGTGAGCCACCGCACCCCGCCCATAAACACTTTTTAAGGTGCTAAATGGGCCAAGTATGGTGGCTTATGCTTATAATCCCAGCACTTTGGGAGGCTGAGGCAGGAAAATCCCTTGAGCCCAGAAATTCAAGACCAGCCTGGGCAACATAGCGAGACCCCATCTCTACAAAAAATAAAAATAATAGCTGGGCATGGTGGTGCACACCTGTAGTCCCAGCTACTTGGGGACTGAGGTGGGAGGATTGCTTGAGCCCAGAATTTTGGGGCTGAAGTGAGCTTTGATCATGCCACTGCACTCTGAGCAACAGAGCAAGACACTGTCTCAAAAAAAAAAAAATTACATAAGGTAAGCTGGGATTCTCCAGAGTCGGCTGTACTTTTGCAGTTATCTAGATTGTAGCAGGAATTGTGTCTGATTGCTCCAGATGGGACCAGGTAAATCTATCACAGTAGCCCTAAAGTCTGGACGAGGGTTGGCTTCTGTGAGCATGTATTGAAGAGGATAGTAAGGTTGCTACCGCCCACAAATTTGCCATCTGGGGATTCCGTTTCATCCAACAGACCCAGGGGATTTGTTATACAAAGATGAAAACCTCACAGTCCCTAAGCCCCTCAGAGAAACAGGTACACAAACGTAATTTTTTTTTTTTTTTTTTTTTTTGAGCTGGATTCTCACTCCATTCCCCAGGCTACAGTGCAGTGGCATGATCTCAGCTCACTGCAACCTCCACCTCCTGAGTTCAAGTGATTCTCCTGCCTCAGCCTCCTGAGTAGCTGGGATTACAGGCACTCACCATCACGCCTGGCTAATTTTTGTATTTTTATAGAGACAGAGTTTCACCATATTGGCCAGGCTGGTCTCAAACTCCTGAGTTAAATGATTCACCTGCCTCAGTCTTCCAAAGTGCTGGGATTACAGGTGTAAGCCACCATGGCTGGCCAACAAATATAATTATAATACAGCCTTAACTCATATGAGAACAGAGCTATCAGCAGGGGGGTTCAGAAAAGGAAATATTTGGCTCACACACTTAGGAGTCTAATCCCTCCTTTGGCCACTCCTCACCCATTTCCAGGCCTTATCCTACTCCCACAGCAGTCACTCAATGGGTTGGATGCCCAGTAATGTGTGACTGGTCCAATTCAAGCCAGAGGATCATACATCTCTCTTGCTAGTTAGTAAATCCCAGTTAGTAAATCTATTCCCTCTAAAGCTCAGCCCAAATTTCACCTGTTTTGTGATAGCTCCAAAAACCTGAAGGCCAGCTCTTTTTCTGTACTTTCTTTACACTGCATTCCATAAATACTTATTGGGTAATTTCATTTTGGACCTGGACACAGATTTATACAACTTGGCTTCTTTCCTAAGCATGTATGTCCATTGGAGGAGGTAAAACAGTAGCAGGCAGTGGTAGTTACACCACTGCAAGAGGGGAGCACAGGGTAAATTCTCCCTGAGGGAGCTATAGGAGACATCTTTGGGGACTTTTTAGACCATCTTCCCCTCTGTAAACTGCCTACCCACTCAGGATCGAGGCCTGAACACCCTATGTGTCTTGTGAGTCTTAGTTCCCTATCAGTAGTAGCTAATTGGCCCAGGGAGATTACCTCAGTATAGGTGGGCCAATTAGATTCTATATCCCAGGATTTGGAATCAAGTTTCGAAGATGCAGAGCTATGAAGCAACCAGACAGAAAGCACTGGGCTGAGAGTCCTAGAGGAGGGAAGGAGGGAAGGACTAGGGGTTCTTGCCTGTGGAGTCTAAAGACCACCCCATACAATCAATTCTTTACAATCCTTACAATCAGTTCCTTGTTTTGCTTTAAGGAGCTTCAAGCATTTTGGATACCATCACAATGGTCCTTACTGAGGCAAGAGTAGCCAGGCAGGCTCCCAACCTATGCTGAGGTAAGGACAGAAGGGAACAGGCAGGACAGACCAGGGCCAGAAGTTGGGGTTGGGTGAAAGACACAGGAGAAGATTCTGAGCAAGGGGAACAGCATAGGCAAAAACCAATGGATGAGAACTCCAGGAGTAAGATGCAAAGAGACAAGGCTGCAGACAGGATCAGGGCCAGGACAACACAGGAACTTGTAAGTTGCATGAAAGTCTAAGACAACTTGCCATTTAAATGGGCCAGAAGGGCACCAAAAGTAGAAGCCTGGGGATGGGGAAATTCTACAATGGCCCCTTCAGGAAGATGGTGGTGGGCTAAACTGAAAGTGGGAGGACTGGGCCGGGTGTGGTGGCTCACGCCTGTAATCCTAGCACTTTGGGAAGCCGAAGTGGACAGATCGCTTGAGTCCAGGAGTTCAAGACGAGCCTGGCAACATGGCAAAACTCTGTCTCTACAAAGAAGGGAAAAAACTAGCCAGGCATGGTGGCGCATGCTTGTAGTCCTAGTCCCAGCTACCTGGGAGACTGAAGTAGGAGGATTGCTTGAAGCCGGGAGATGGAGGTTGCCAGAGGTTGCAGTGAGCCAAGATCTCACCACAACACTCCAGCCTAGGTGAGAGAGACCCTGTCTGCAAATAAATTAAAATAAATTACATTAAATAATTTTTTTTTTTTTTTTGAGACGGAGTTTCGCTCTTGTTACCCAGGCTGCAGTGCAATGGCGCCATCTTGGCTCACCGCAACCTCCGCCTCCTGGGTTCAGGCAATTCTCCTGCCTCAGCCTCCTGAGTAGCTGGGATTACAGGCACGCGCCACCATGCCCAGCTAATTTTTTGTATTTTTAATAGAGACTGGGTTTCACCATGTTGACCAGGATGGTCTCGATCTCTCGACCTCGTGATCCACCCGCCTCGGCCTCCCAAAGTGCTGGGATTACAAGCTTGAGCCACCGCGCCCAGCCACATTAAATAATTTTTTAAAGGGGCTGGGCATGGTGGCTCACGCCTGTTATCCCAGCACCTTGGGAGTCTGAAGTGGGTGGATTACGTGAGGTCAGGAGCTTGAAACCTGCCTGGCCAACATGATGAAACCCTGTTCCTACTAAAAATACAAAAATTAGTTGGGCATGATGGTGCATGCCTGTAATCCCAGCTACTCAGGAGGCTGAGACAGGAGAATCACTTGAACCCGGGAGGCAGAGGTTGCAGTAAGCCAAGATGGCGCCATTTCACTCCAGCCTGGGTGACAGAGTGAGACTCTGTCTCAAAAAATAAATAATAATAATAATAATTTTTAAAAGTAAGATGAGGGAAGAAAAGGAAAAGGAAGTGGGTGGGCTGGGCGCAGTGGCTCAAGCCTGTAATCTGAACACTTTGGGAGGCTGAGGTGGGAGGCTCATTTGAGCCCAGGAGTTTGAGATCAGCTTGGGGGACATAGAGAGACCCCGTAACTACAAAAAAATTATAAAAGTTGGCCAGGCACGGTGGCTTATGCTTATAATCCCAGCACTTTGGGAGGCCGAGGTGGGTGGATCACCTAGGTCAAGAGTTCGAGAAGAGAGATCCAAGATGGCTGATCACTAGCAGCTCAGGATTGTAGCTCCCACTGAAAATGCAAAGAACGAGAGGACGCCACACCTTTACATGAATTCTTGTTGCTCACGCACCAGGAGATTCCCAGCGGAGGAGCCCCACGGGTCGCCAGCGCGACTCTTGTGACAGGCGAGGCGGCTTTGCGGGCGCCTCGGAGCGTCGGTTCTTGGTGCAGAGTCAGAAAGGCACCATCCATCTTAACGCCGCTGATTTGGTCGGCGCAGTGGGTTGCTCAGATTTCGGCGCTGAGAATCAATAAGTTGGACGTCCACTCAGAAACCCAATTACAAAGACGGTAATTATAAAGACCACAGATGGATAAATCTACAACGAAGGGAAGAAAACAGCCAAAAAAGGCTGAGAATACCCAAGATCAGAACGCCTCTCCCTCACCAAGGGATCCCAGTTCCTCATCAGCAACGAAACAAGGCTTGATGGAGAACGAGTGTGTTCCAATTACAGAAGCAGGCTTCAAAACGTGGATAATAAGAAACTCCTGTGAATTAAAAGAACTTACGCTAACACAATCTAAAGAAACTAAGAACTTTGAAAAAAGGTTTGACGAAATGTCAACAAGAATACAAAATTTAGAGAGGAAAATAAGTGAATTGATGGAGCTGAAAAACACAATACGAGAACTACGTGAAGTATGCACAAGTTTTAACAGCCGAATTGATCAAGCAGAAGAAAGGATATCAGAGGTCGAAGACCAACTCAATGAAATAAAACAAGAAGACAAGATTAGAGAAAAAAGGATAAAAAGGAATGAGCAAAGTCTCCAAGAAATATGGGACTATGTGAAAAGACCTAATCTACGCTTGATAGGTGTACCTGAATGTGACGAAGAGAATGAATCCAAGCTGGAAAATATGCTTCAGGATATTATTCAGGAAAATTTTCCCAACTTAGTAAGGCAGGATAATATTCAGCTCCAGGTAATACAGAGAACACCACAAAGATATTCCTCAAGAAGAGCAACTCCAAGGCACATAATCGTCAGATTCACCAGGGTTGAAATGAAGGAGAAAATACTAAGGGCAGCCAGACAGAAAGGTCAGGTTACCCACAAAGAGAAGCCTATCAGACTCACAGCAGATCTCTCAGCAGAAACCCTACAAGCCAGAAGAGAGTGGGGACCAATATTCAACATCCTTAAAGAAAAGAACTTTCAACCAAGAATTTTACATCCAGCCAAACTAAGCTTCATAAGTGAAGGAAAAATAAAGTTTTTTGTGAACAAGCAAGCACTCAGAATTCATCACCACCAGGCCTGCTTTACAAGAGCTTCTGAAAGAACCACTACGCATAGAAAGGAACAAACAGTGTCAGCGTTTCTAAAAAATACCAAAAAGTAAAAAACATCAATATAATGAAGAATTTACATCAACTAATGGGCAAAATAGCCAGCTAATATTAAATGACAGTATTAAACTCACATATATCATTATCAATTCTAAATTTAAATTGACTAAATTCCTCAATTCAAAGACAGGCAATTCGGACAAAATACTAAAACTGTATGCTGCATCCAGACCCATCTCACATTCAAGGATACACAAAGACTCAAAACAAAGGATGGAGAGAGACTTACCAACCAACCAGAGAGCAAAAATAAATAAATAAAAAGCAGAAGTTACAATTTTTGCCTCTGATAAAATAGTATTTAAAGCAACAAAGATCAAAAGAAGTAAAGAAGGACATTATATAATGATAAAAGAATTAATGCAATAACAAGAAGAATTAAAGGTCCTAAATATACACGCACCCAATACAGGAATACCCAGACATACAAGACTTATAAAGAGACTTAGACTCCCACACAATAATAGTGGGAGACTTCAACATTAATATTAGACAGATCAATGAGACAGAAAATTAATAACGATATCCAGGACTTGAACTCAGATCTGGAACAAGTAAACGTAATTAACATTTATAGAACTCTCCACTTTACACAAAATATACACTCTTATCAGTACCACATCATATCAACTTAGAAGTTTAAACGAAATGTTGGTTGGCTCCTTGTTTGTTACTCTCTTCCCTCATTTTCTTTCATGTCTCCATTATTAAGGACAATTATAGGCATACCCATATTTAGACTGCATTCTAGCCCGGGCAGCAAAGCAATACCCCCATTCTCTCTCCCTCTTCCTCTTTCTCTTTCTTCCTCTTTATTCTTTTTCTTAAAAAAAAAAAAAAAAAAAAAAAAAAAAAAAAAAAATCCCCATGATACAAAGTTACCTATGTAACAAACCTGCACATGTACCCCTGAATTCAAAATGAAAGCTAAAAAAATAAATGATTTCTCTCTTTTAGATTACTCTAGTAATAAAACCATATAATCAAAACCTAATCAGCAGAGAGTGTCTTTAATAGTTACTAAAATTGGGAAGACATACTGGAACTATTCCAAAAAACTGAAAAGGAGGCATTCCTCCCTAACTCATTCTAAGAGGCATCCTGAAACCAACATCCTGGCAGAGATACAACAACAACAAAAAAACTTCAGGCCACTATCTTTGAAGAACATCAATGCAATAATCCTCAATAAAATACTGGCAAAGTGAATCCAGCAGTACATCAAAAAACTTATCCACCATGATCAAGTAGGCTTCATCCCCAGATGCAAGACTGGTTCAACATATTCGAATCAATACATAAACAGAACTAAAGACAAACCACGATTATCTCAGTAAATGCAGAAAAGGCTTCTGATAAAATTCATCCCTTTACGTTAACAACTCTCAATAAACTAAGTATTTAAGAAATACTTCAAAATAATAAGAACCATATATGACAAACTCACAGCCAATATCACACTGAAAGGGCAAAAGCTGGAAGCATTCACCTTGCAAACTGGCACAGGACAAGGATGCCCTCTCTTACCACTCCTATTCAATACAGTATTGGAAGTTCTGGCCAGGGCAATCAGGCAAGGAGAAATAATAAGGTACTCAAATAGGGAGAGAGGAAGTCAAACTATCCCTGTTTGCAGGTGACATGATCCTATTATATATCTAGAAAACTCTATCATCTCAGTCCAAAAGCTTCCTAAAAAAAAAAAAAAAAAAAAAAAAAAAAAAACAAAAATTAGCCTGGCGTGGTGGCACATGCATGTAGTCCCAGCTACTTGGGAGGCTGAGGCAGGAGAATCGGTTGAACCCAGAAGGTGTAGAATGCAGTGGGCCAAGATCCTGCCTCTGCACTCCAGCCTGGGAAACATACCAAGACTCCATCCTCAACCAAAAATAAAATTACAAAAGTTAGTTGGGTGTGGTTGTGATGCCTGTATTCCCAGCTACTCAGGAAGCTGAGGTGGGAAGATCGCTTGAGCCCAGAAGGTGGAGGCTGCAATGAGCAGTGATTGTGCCACAACACTCTAGCCTACGTAACAAAGCAAGATCTTGTCTCAAAAAAGAAAGAAAGGCCGGGCGCGGTGGCTCAAGCCTGTAATTCCAGCACTTTGGGAGGCCAAGGCGAGTGGATCACAAGGTCGAGAGATCGAGACCAACCTGGTCAACATGGTGAAACCCCGTCTCTACTAAAAATACAAAAAATTAGCTGGGCATGGTGGCGCGTGCCTATAATCCCAGCTACTCAGGAGGCTGAGGCAGGAGAATTGCCTGAACCCAGGAGGCGGAGGTTGCGGTAAGCCGAGATCGCGCCATTGCACTCCAGCCTGGGTAACAAGAGCGAAACTCCGTCTCAAAAAAAAAAAAAAAAAAAAAAAAAAAGGAAAGAGAGAGAAGAAAGAAAGAAAGAAAGAAAGAGAAAGAGAAAAAGAAAGAAAGAAAGCGAGCAAGCAAGCAAGCTGGGCGTGGTGGCTCACGCCTGTAATCCTAGCACTTTGGGAGGCCGAGGTGGGTGGATCACCCTGAGGTCAGGAGTTCAAGACCAGCCTGGCCATCATGGTGAAACTCCATCTTAAAAAAAAAAAAAGAAAGAGAAAAAAGGATGGAAGGAAAGAAGGAAGGAAGGGAAAGAAAGTGGGAGACACAAATGGACAAGAGTCAGAGCCGTTCAGAAAGTGGTATTGTGACATTGTCAGTTCTTGCTAACTGAAAATGAGGATAAGGGAAGGAAGGAGTCAAGGGTAATATCTACCTACCTAATGATGCCTGTTGCTGAGAGGGGGACTAATCTGAGAAGCAGAGAAGTGAAGCTAGAGAGGGTAAAGCTGTACGGAGCCCCATTGCTCAGAGTGTGGACCAGAACCAACAGTTCTGGAATGGCCTGGGAGCTTGTTAGAAATGCAGACACATGCTATACTGTCCACAGGGGGCAAAATTGTTGGAGCTATGTTGTCCATAAGCAAAAAAATGCGAGGCCGGGTGCTGTGGCTCACGCCTATAATCCCAGCACTTTGAGAGGCCAAGGTGGGTGGATCACCTGAGGTCAGGAGTTCAAGACCAGCCTAGCCAACATGGCAAAACCCCATCTCTACTAAAAACACAAAAATCAGCCTGGTGTGATGGCAGGCACCTGTATTCCCAGCTACTCAGGAGGGTGAGGCAGGAGAATCGCTTGAACCCAGGAGGCAAAGGTTTCAGTCAGCTGAGATCACACCACTGCACTCCAGCCTGGGTGACAGAGCTAGACTCCATCAAAAAAGCAAACAAACAAAGAAAAACAAAGAAAAAGGAAAAACAATGCAGATACTCAGGGCCCAATTAAACCTACACATTACACGGCGAGAGGCTCTCACTGACTTAGTGCACTATGAGTTGTGTCCTGCCTGTTCCTTCCCTGGCCATACTCTCCACCCAGTTTAACCTTTAAAGATCACTGGGAATTTTAAGTACTTCAGCACCAAAATTTATAAACTGAGATTCTGGGTTTCAGGAACCCGTGAAGGTCCTGAAAATATGTATGGCAGTTTCATGGGGAGAGGAAACACAAGATGGTAAGGACCTATAAACATTCATCCTAGCACTTTGGGAGGCCACGGCGGGCAGATCACCTGAGATCAGGAGTTTGAGACCAGCCTGGCCAACATGCTGAAACCCTGTCTCTACTAAAAATGAAAAAAGGAAAAAATTTGCTGGATGTGGTGGCACGTGCCTGTAATCCCAGCTACTCAGGAGGCTGAGGCAGGAGAATCACTTGAACTCTGGAGGCAGAGGTTGCAGGGAGCGGATATGGAGCCACTGCACTCCAGCCTGGGTGACAGAGTGGGACTCCATCTCAAAAACAAAACAATAATAATAACACAAAGGGAACCAAGCAACTTTTCTGGGTCTCATTTTACTCATCTGTTTAAAACAGAGCATAATGTCTACCCACCATGTTGGACCGTCAAGAGAATACTTTGAAGGTTGAACATAGGACCTGGCACAAAGTAGGTGCTTAATTTCTCTCAGGAGTCTGGGCTGAGTGCAGAATTCTGGCCCCAACAGGGATTTGACAGTCACCAGAGGCCTGGCTTGTAGCATCACCAGTTAAGCCATGTGCCTGAGCTAGTGACTCTGATGCTTCAGCATACTATCTCAGTATAAAGGGCAAGAGGGACCTGTTCCCACCATCTCTCTCCCATGAATGGCAGCTGAGAGGGAACCATGAGACAGAGACAGCAATAAAAGAAAAAGCCAACTCATATTGAACACTCATCTGGGCTAAGCTAAGCCCTTCACATCGCTTAGCTCATGTAATCCTTCCAAACCCTATGGGATGGATACTGTTCTCTGCATTTGTAAGTATTTATTTATAAATATACAGATGACCCTTGCACAACACAACACAGATTTGAACTGTGTGGATTGGCTGGGCACAGTGGCTCATGCCTATAATCCCAGTACTTTGGGAGGCTGAGGTGAGAAGACAGCTTGAGGAAGAAGTTTGAGACCAGCCTGGACAACACAGTGAGACCCCAACTCTACCAAAAAAAAATTTTTTTTTTGAGACAGGGTCTGGCTCTGTCACCCAGGCTAGAGTGCAATGACGCAATCTAAGCCCGCTGCAACGTCCACCACCCACGCTCAAACAATCCTCCTGCCTCAGTCTCCCAAGTAGATGGAACTACAGGCATGTGCCATGACACTGGCTAATTTTGCCATGTTGCCCAGAGTGGTCTCAAACTCCTAAGGTCAAGCCATCCACCCACCTTTGCCTCCCAAAGTGCTGGGATTACAGGCGTGAGCCACCATGCCCAACCTCTCTACAGTTGTTTTTTTTTTTTTATAAATGAATTGTGCCAGGTGAGGTGTGTCATGCCTGTAATCCCAGCACTTTGGGAGGCTGAGGTGGGTGGATCACTTGAGGTCAGGAGTTGAAGACCAGCTTGACCAACATGGTGAAACACCGTCTCTACTAAAAATACAAAAATGAGCAGGGCATAGTAGCACACGCCTGTAGTCCCATCTGCTTCGGAGGCTATGGAAGGAGAATGACTTGAACAAGGAGGCAGAGATTGCAGTGAGTGGAGATTGCGCCATTGCACTCCAGTCTGGGAGACAAGAGCAAAACTCTGTCTCAATAAATTAAAAAAAAAAAAATGAATTGTGCAGGTCCACTTATACAAAAATGTTTTTCAATAAATATGTTCAAAAAATTTTTGGTGCAACAATTTTTAAAACTTGCATATAAACCTTACAGGTTAGAAATATTTTTTTCCTTTTTTCTTTTTTTTTAAATTTATTTAGAGACGAGGTTTCACCATGTTGGCCAGGTGGTCTCAAACTCCTGACCTCAAGTGATCCGGCCCGCCTTGGCCTCCCAAAGTGCTGGGATTGCAGGCATAAGCCACCATGCCTGGCTCTTTTTTTTTTTTTTTTTAAGATGGGGTTTCACTGTGATGGCCAGTCTGGTCTTGAACTCCTAACCTCAGGTGACCCACCCACCTCGGCCTCCCAAAGTGCTAGGATTACAGGCGTGAGCCACCATGCCCAGCAGGTTAGAAATATTTTTAAAAATTAAGAAAAAGGTGTATTGCCGGGCGCGGTGGCTCAAGCCTGTAATCCCAGCACTTTGGGAGGCCGAGGAGGGTGGATCACGAGGTCGAGAGATCGAGACCATCCTGGTCAACATGGTGAAACCCCGTCTCTACTAAAAATACAAAAAACTAGCTGGGCGTGGTGGTGCATGCCTGTAATCCCAGCTACTTAGGGGGCTGAGGCAGGAGAATTGCCTGAGCCCGGGAGGCGGAGGTTGCGGTGAGCCGAGATTGCGCCATTGCACTCCAGCCTGGGCAACAAGAGCGAAACTCCGTCTCAAAAAAAAAAGAGAGAAAGAAAAAGGTGTATCATGGATGCATAAAATATATGTAGATACTAGTTTATTTTTTTATTTACCACCATAACATATTCACAAATCTGTTATAAAAAGTTAAAATTTGGCCGGGCGCGGTGGCTCAAGCCTGTAATCCCAGCACTTTGGGAGGCCGA